>NC_086318.1:377387822-378660322 GCF_036172605.1 Pelobates fuscus | reverse complement strand
ACTGTGATCTATTTTTTTTTTTTTTTTTTTTTACCCTTGTGGTAAGTTTGATTTTTTTTTAGTAATGGTATTTAGTGGGAATCGGGGAATTTAGTGATAAGCTAGTTAGGGGTAAAAAAGAAGAAAAAAGTTTACAAAATTAAAGTTTCGTTAAAGTTTATTACCTTAATACATAATGCTTAGGAAGTATAGCGCAGAGGAGGCTTATGCCCTGTAAGCTGCTGACTCAGAGGCGATCGACACTGTCTCAGAGAGTGACGCAGGGGACAGGGACTATGTGCCAGATACTGCTGGACCATCAGGGGAACGGCAGCTCTCTGCCAGAATGAACTGCTGTCACTAAAGTACCGTGATAAAAAGGTGTTCATCCTAACCACCATCCATGGTGAACGCAGTCGCAGTTCGTGGCAGAGGGGAAATGAAATGGGTGCCAGTCTGTATAACACATTACAATCAGCATATGGGGGGAGTGTACCTGTCTGATCAACTGATGCAGCCGTATTTGATCATGCGAAATACCAGGGCAATGTATAAAAAAATAAATAAATAAAGTGGGTGTGTGTATGTATGTATGTATATATATATGTATATATAATAAATAATGCAGACGGCGATCCACAATGCCTTTGTAGTTTTTAAAAAGGCAAATGCTTAGCTGAAATGCACGTTTCTATCATTTTAGTTTCAGCTAAATTTTGGGTTGCTTCAGTGCCACAGAGGGGAACATAGCAGAAGAATGGAGGCAGATCACTTCTGCTTCAGTATTCCATCAACTCCCAAGAAGAAAACCTACCAGAAAAGGTGCAGGGTGTGTTACAAGAGGGGCAAAAGAGCGGAGTTCAGTTATCACGGCCCTGATTGCCCCTCTCAGCCCGGCCTATGTATTTGCCATGGTTTTAGAATATTCCACACCCAGGCCAAATAAGTAGACCGGTTTTGGGGTTTGATTTTAATCATCTGTTTGGTTACCGAATTTTGGCTTTGTCTCCCGTTTATGTCTTCTCTGATCCTTGACCTCAGCTTGTCCTATCGTTGTTCCGATTCTCTTTACTCCTTTGACCTCGGCTTGTAACTTGACTAATCTGTTTGTATAGCCCAGCCATTCTAAGGACCGCTATTACAAGTTTCTCTCTCTGTGTTTTTGTTCCGGAATCTGTGACCGCGTTGCCCGGGTTGGAGATGACTAGGTACTACCCCCTGATAAGTTTACACCAAATATTCCCCCTTTCACAGCAAATAGTATGCACTTGTTCATAATTTGAATTGATGAGCTGCTTATATTTAAAAATAGATGTGGCCTTTGAGAGGTAATTTGCAATCATGAGCTGCTAAAATGAGACTTGGGCCCATCCACTTTTGAAAAATATGAAATTGGTGTGTCTCAAATGTGCCCCTTCGACATCCACGTATCCCTGAAAAAGGTACACTTAAGGGTAATGTTGTATTAAGACGACACAGCTGAGCAACATATTAGGTGTTATACTACCGTAGCACACATAAGCATTGAAAAATATACAGTAGCATCTCCAAGTGTGTGTGTCAAGAAGGCAGAAATATGCTCATCGTTACTAGACTTGGTACAAACTAGCAAAAAAAATGATCGTATGCTAAGGTTTAAATTATGCCTTTTGATCTACCCTGGGGTGTCTACTTTTACAAATGATATGCCTTTGTGGGGTTTTTTTTAACAGTCAAACTGCTATAATGCCCCAAATTAAACATGGGCCCATCAAATCCGTCTCTCAAAATTCTACTCTTAAATACTGAAATGGACAGGTCTATATGGCACTGTAGCTTCATAAAATAGTGCCAAAGACATTCATTTGCGGTATCATTTTACTCAGACGACTTAGCTGAGCATAATTTTGGAGCTTTGATCATAGTGGCACATATCAAATATACAAAATGCCCAGCAAAAATGTAATCCGTACGTAAAAAATGCCAAAAATTATTTACCACATACTTTGACATATATTGGTGAACAAATGGGGGCATGCTAAGGCACAATATGCACCATATGAGATATCCTGGAGTGTCTACTGTTACAAATGGTAGGCCTTTGTGGGGGTTTTTGAACAGTCAAGCTGCTATAATACCCCACATTGAAGCATTGGCCCATCAAATTCGTCTCCCAAAATTCAACTGTAAATACTGGAATGGACAGGTCTCCTATATGGCACTGTAGCTTCACGAAATAGTGCCAAAGATATACAACAGAGGCAGGGCCAGATTAAGAGCCCAGTGGGCCTGGTGCTGACAATTATGATGGGCCTAATTACTGAATCTTATCGACCAAAAACACTAAAACAATCATACCTCCCAAGCATCATGTATCTGATGGAGATGGTGTTGGAGGGAAACTCAAAGAATGCAGCTACACGAAAACACAAACTCTATGCTAATCTCTCTCTAACTTATGTTTTCATCTTTCAAGTAAATCCATATCCCTTAACAGCAGTGTCCAGTGAAGCAGGAAGTCAATGCGCAGGGTAAAAGAGTGTGCCACTGGCGCGAATCACGTGACCAGACCTGCCAAAAGGGGTGAATATGCCCATAAAGGGGGCATGTTTGTCCAAAGGATTGGAAGGCCAGCCTGGCATGAATGCATGTCATGCTGCCTACCAATCCTGCAGGCTGTCCAACTAAGGGCATACTATGCAGGCAGAACCCTGAGCTTGACATAAATGCATCACATGTTGCACCTACTCCAAGCTTTCTAAGGACTGTCCCCCTAGCACTCACATGCCCACTTGTCTCCTTACCTTCTTACTAGCAGGCAGAAGTTCCTGGTATAAAGTCTGGAACAGAGAAAAGGTGTATGTAGTGAGTGTAGAAGAAAGGGGACATGCCACAGTGTTAGAGAGACCAAAGTCTGTATTACCTAAACTAATTTTATTGTCAGCCAGTCCACACAAGTTTTGTTCCCATACATCCCTCTTAAGCTTCCAAACTTAAAGGGACACTATAGTCACCAGAACAACTACAGCTTATTGTATTTGTTCTGGTAAGTAGAATCATTCCCTTTAGGCTTTTTGCAGTAAACACAGTCTTTTCAGAGAAAATAACTCCACTGGCCACTCCTTAGATGGCTGCTAGAGGTGCTTCTTGGGGCAGTACTGCCTAGTGTGCAGCACTGCCATTCAGTGTCTCCACCCACTGCATGACACTGAGCTTTCCTCATAGAGATGCATTGATTCAATGTATCTTTATGAGGAGATGCCGATTGGCCAGGGCTTTGTTTGACTTGTGCTGGCTCTGCCCCTGATGTGCCTAGTTGACAGTCTCAGCCAATCCTATGGGGAAGTATTGTGATTTGCTCAGACCACCACTTCTGATGATGTCAGCAGACAAAGTCAGTTCAGAGGCAGATCCAGCAGCTGCAGACTTGAATACAAATAAGATGTTACTATATTTAGGGAGCCAAGAGAGGTCAGGGGGGCTAGATGGTGGTTTTAACATAATAGGGTCAGAAATACATGATTGTGTTCCTGACCCTATAGTGTTCCTTTAACCCCTTAAGGACACATGCCGTGTGACATGTCATGATTCCCTTTTATTCCAGAAGTTTGGTCCTTAAGGGGTTAAGCAAGAGTATGTGAAGAGTAGTTAGGGTTGTCACCTTTCTTGGGGAAAAAAATAGCAGCCTTAAATAATTGGCATAATTAATGATGTATGCGTGACATCACATGATGTAAATCACAAGGAGTGACATAAGAGAAAATTCTGTAAAATCACCAACAAACTACTCACAGTTTGATTGGGACACAGACACTGGGAGACTTGGGGAGACATGGGGACACTGAGGACACTGGCTGGGAGACATGGGGAAACTGATAAACTAGGGACACTGACTGTGGGACATGGGGTCACTGTGTCCCTAGTGTCTACGTGTCCCTATGTCTCACAGCGTCCCATATCTTACATTGTCCCCTAGTGTCTCAGTGTCCCCATGTCTCCCTGCTGCCTTTCCCCCATCCCTCACTTACCTGAGCTGTAGTCTGGACTCTCTGTGCTGTGTAGCTGCTCCCCCACAGTTCAGTGAGTACTAGAGAGAGGCAGGGATATGCCTTAATTTCCTATCCCTGTCTCTCTCCACACACACTGACCCCTACTGGCCGGTGCTGGTATTGCAGAGTAATCTCCGTTTATACTGAGAAAAATACCTGCAATTGTATTGCCGGTATTACTGCAATACCGGCACGGCCAGTCAGCCATAAATACCGGCTGTGCCAGTAAAATACCAGTCAGGTGGCAAACCTAAGAGTAGTAGTTTTTTAAATTGGCCTATTCCATGTGCCTGGGCCTGTAACTGCAGCTCCACCAGCCCCTATGTTAAACTGGCCCTGAATGGAGGTATTGTTGTACTCAGCAGATGTAGCTGAACCCAAAATATAGTTTGTACAGGAATAGCACAAACACCAACTTTACCAAATACAAATGAGAAGATCTTTGTTATAAGTTTGTGTGTAAAAAATAAATATAAAAATCGATTGACGGTGAAATGAGTATGTAAAAAGTGTCAAAATAACATTGGGAAAATAGCCGGTGATGACTACATTAAATAAATATATAATTTTGTTTTCTTGTATGGCTATTAAGCTTACAAGACAAACATACTAAATTCTAAAATCGTTCCACATTAAAAGTTTATTTTATCCCTTGTGTTTTGTGACCTGTAACTACCAAAAAAACCTTAAAATCCTAGACACATTATATATTCTGTAAATCACAAGAACTAAATTAATTTATTTTAATTACTTTCCTTTAACTGCACTAATTATGCACACATTATTATTGCAAAATCTGTAAAAAAAAAAAAAAATTAAACATTTCATTTTTTTTATAATAAGCATTTATATATGTATAACCTACACCATATAATATGTGTTTCTGCAATAATTTAGTAAAAGCAAATTGCAGTTGAACGCAAACAACAACAAAAATGCAAAAATGTATTGTGTCGTTAAGTGCAAGACAAGCCTTTAACCCCTTAAGGACACATGACATGTCTGACACGTCATGATTCCCTTTTATTCCAGAAGTTTGGTCCTTAAGGGGTTAAAGATGTGTCCTTAAGGGGTTAAGTACTAATAAATGTTTCCTAATTTAATAGTTAAACAGGTTTTGAGTAAAACACACATAAAAGATAAACACTTTATCAAGCAAAACACACACATTTGTATTTATTTTTTCTCCCAAATGATCCATATGCTGCTACTATTTTTTTGATATAAAAAGTTGCAAAGCTGAGGACTTGCCAGGGAGCTCTTAACCGATTTTGATTTTTTTTTTTCTTCATATAAATATATATCTAAAGATGGAAATTGGATAGATCTGAAAAATGATTGGAAGGTTTTTTTCTGCCTACAATTTTATATCAACATTCTTCTGAAACGACAAGTTATATTCTTACCAGACCTTACAGCTTCTTGAATCACAGAGTTTCACACGATTCATTTTCAATGTTGATCTAATTAAAGATGCTATTTGCAGTTGAATCAAAACATATTGGGTATTTTCTAACTAAATATAGACCTGGCCATGCTTCTTTCAACAAGATGGTTTTAATTGTGATCCAGAATAGTTACATGTGTAGGCACTTTTCAAGTTATTGTGAATTCTCTTCTATCTGGACAATGGCTGCGGACATAATTTCAGGAGATTTCGTTTCACTGGTATTATCCTTTGTACATGTCTGGAAAATATAATATACACATCTCTTTAATGCTAAATCCTCATGCAAAATCCAAGTTTTCATTGCACAATCATAACAAAAAGTCAAGGTTACTGTGCTTGATCACTCCGTAATTTAAATAACTTGATAAAGTTTCAGGCAGTGGAGCAGAAGGAGATCGGAGCATATAAATGGGCAATAGAATAGCTATCTTCAGACACTTCCATTGGTCAAACAGCTACAGATATGTTCCAGTTTGTTAAAGCATGTACATTTCACGTTGACTGAATGCTTTGTTGGTAACAGATCACATTCCTGGGCAATCCATGGCAGCATCACCATAGAGTTCACTTGGCTGATAAGTGCGGGAAATTAAAACTTTAAGTACACCCCTTAATCAGGATACCCTCAGTCTTTTTCCTGTCATTTGGCTGCCGGGACTTTGTTCTCTTAACCTCCCTGGCAGGGTTAATTTTCAAGCTGTAACCCCGAGCCACGCTTGGGATTACACTGTAGTATCACTTACCTTGTCCCTACGAGCCCCGGGTGTAAAAAAAAAAAAAAAAAAAATACAAACAATGTACTGCTTTAACATTAAAAAATACTGACATAATCAGATCGCCAGAGAGATTAAGAGAACATATATATTCTTATTTTACGTTTACCTTGGCCAATTTTAATGTTGCTAAACTATAAAGGTTTAACCTCTCTCTCTTAGCGCCTAACATGAAGCCCCATTCAGGAACAGCTCCCTGGGGGAATAAGGATAACTTTGATGGAGTAAACCGCAATGATTCTTATGATAGCAGTATTTATAGCACGGCATTCTAAACAAGCCCTTCATTCTATATGTTTGTTAAATTTCTGTGAGGAGGGCATCAGAATTCCAGCCTCTCTCTTCCCAGGAGCACTTGGTTACCTTTTTTCCATGACAGAGTTGACCTATGTACTAGACCAGAAATGAAGATGTGGTTCTTGCTAACTTTTTTTTCCCCTCCCCCTTTCTCTGAAGAGAAACAAGGACTGATGCACCTTATCCAAACCTTGGATCTAAGCACCTGTAGGAATTCGTCCCCATTCTATCAGAACAATATCGACTCTTAGGGCAGCTGCAGCAAATACTTCTTTGGATAACTTATGTAAAGTGGCTAGTTGGGCTTTGGCCAATACTTTCATCAAACATCATGCTTTTATAGATAAATAAATGAATCAATCACCTTTTAATTCAATAGGAGGAAAATTCTAGTTGTCTGTTAAATCTCTAGGCGTCTACAAGAGATAATTAGACATGGCATAGATCATATATGACAGAGTGGTATAGTATAAATAAAAATGTATATGCACTCACAAACGGAGAGCTATAGACCCAGCTCTGGTTTGAATAGTTTCTAGGTCCGTAAAGGCGACACACCCCTATTGCTGATACGGATCTTATTCTGTTGAGAGAATAAATGTGCAAACAATTGCGCAGTATTGCTGATACTAGTACAATATACAATAGAAAATCCCAAAAATGGGTACTCACAAATGTAGAGTCAAAAGATATGACTCGGGGGGCGGAGCCAGCACCCGAGCGAGAGAGAGGCGTCCTGCAGTAGCTCCGCTAAAGCAGCTAACCCAAACGCCAAATTTCGGAGATAACGGCAAAAATTAACCGGCTATCCAACGCCCCACGAGTGCCTAACAGCATGGGCAAGAAGGCTAAAAAATATAAAGTCGATCCTGGCTCGGGATCCAGAGACATCGGAGTCTTTATGCACGAGGCCTGACCTCGGCAAGATGGCGCCGGCAGAGGCCTCCACCTCACCATCATCAGAGGATGAGAGCCCGACAGCATACTTACCTCCACCAAAGGTACTTGTCAAGCCCGGGGCACCCTTGGAACCAGGAGACTCAGCTCCTGCCACGAAAGCCGACATCAAGGCGTTAGCCAAAGAAATACAGGCTATGTTCCACGCCGACATGGCGCAAGTCAAGGAGGAGGTCTCGACACTCACAAGCCGGGTAATAACAGTAGAAGAAGGTCTCAAGGGTGCAGGGGTCGCCCAAACTGCCACTGACGCAGCCTTGGAAGCACTGCTAAGGCAATGCAGTGCCCTAACTACTCAACTAGAACATATGGAGGACAGAGCAAAGGCACGGAATGTGAGGATCCGAGGGGTGCTGGAAACAGTCACCGACGCAGAACTACCACACTACTGCCGACGGCTGTTGGCTACACTACTGCTGCCCAAGCAAATAAAGCAGATGGGCATAGATTCATGTTTTCGGCTCCCCAAAGCACAACAGGAGGCTCCCAGGGACGTACTTCTTAAATTTAACCGGGACTCCGACCGGGGGGCACTCATGAGTGCCACCAAAGACTCTCCCATGGTCCCCTTTGAGGGAGCACACCTAACCTTTTTCAAGGACATAGCCAGATACACTCTGACATGGAGGGGTCACTGGGGCAGATTACACAACAACTACGGGAGAAATCCATCACGTACAAGTGGGGGCAGCACCGACTGATGGCGGAGAAAGACGGCAAGCAACACATCTTAACGCACAAGTCTGAAACGTCGACTTTCCTCCGAGCCCTAGGCCTACCGGTAGCAGTGACCCCGGCAGACACCAGCCCCTCGTGGACTATAGCAAACATCAGCCCATTCGTGCCCAGAGGAACAAGAACGGGAGCAGAGGCTCTCCCTACCTGAGCCCGGCAACGCTGCCACGCAAGGCTCTGTTTTATGTTTTATGTTGCATTTGTTTTCTGTTATATTATCTGGAAAGGTTAACCTATGTCCCCCATCTCCCTCGGTTTAAAAATGCATATATACATATGCTCCATGTACCTGGCTCTGCCAGCCATTAACCAGCCACTATGACCAGCCACCTCCCCCCCTCCTTAATTTACCATGCCCCTTCCTTATGAAAGCGCATGAACACCCTCAGGGCACATATAACTGCCAACCATCACTCTCAGGCCTTACTTCACAATCAACTCAGTGAAGACTGCATTTACCATCCTGCAGAAACACCCATCACTCTCAGGCCTTACTTCACAATCAACTCAGTGAAGACTGCATTTACCATCCTGCAGAAACACCCATCACTCTCAGGCCTTACTTCACAATCAACTCAGTGAAGACTGCATTTACCATCCTGCAGAAACACCCATCACTCTCAGGCCTTACTTCACAATCAACTCAGTGAAGACTGCATTTACCATCCTGCAGAAACACCCATCACTCTCAGGCCTTACTTCACAATCAACTCAGTGAAGACTGCATTTACCATCCTGCAGAAACACCCATCACTCTCAGGCCTTACTTCACAATCAACTCAGTGAAGACTGCATTTACCATCCTGCAGAAACACCCATCACTCTCAGGCCTTACTTCACAATCAACTCAGTGAAGACTGCATTTACCATCCTGCAGAAACACCCATCACTCTCAGGCCTTACTTCACAATCAACTCAGTGAAGACTGCATTTACCATCCTGCAGAAACACCCATCACTCTCAGGCCTTACTTCACAATCAACTCAGTGAAGACTGCATTTACCATCCTGCAGAAACACCCATCACTCTCAGGCCTTACTTCACAATCAACTCAGTGAAGACTGCATTTACCATCCTGCAGAAACACCCATCACTCTCAGGCCTTACTTCACAATCAACTCAGTGAAGACTGCATTTACCATCCTGCAGAAACACCCATCACTCTCAGGCCTTACTTCACAATCAACTCAGTGAAGACTGCATTTACCATCCTGCAGAAACACCCATCACTCTCAGGTACTGACTGAAGCTTGGAAGATACTCCACCCCCCCGTATTACTGGATTGCTACAATATTCTCATATGTTACTATAGAGTTGTTACAATTTATACCTGTAGTTTGCCACTGTAATGTTATGTGCATGCAGTGTGTACCACTGTCATTTAATGATTCCGACCAATATTTCATGTAGACAGTTATTAATATTTTGGGTGATAGAATTTGGTTGCTAAACTTTTCAATAGTCTATAACACATGCCTACTCTGCCCCCTCCCCCCCCCCCCCCCCCCACTCTCCTTTTCCCCTCCCCAGTCGTAAATACCTTCATATGACTGTTCCATCCCTATTCCTCAGGCCTTACTTCACAATCAACTCAGTGAAGACTGCATTTTTTTCTCCCCACTTCCCACCCACCCTCCCCTCCTCCCGCCCACCCAGGCTCCCCTTAAAGATATAGCATGCTCCCCCAGCTGCTTGAGATTCTCACCCAATTATCTCTTCATTCCCCTAACATCTTACCAATAGCTTCTCTCTGTTAACTCTTTCAGCCATCACCTCCGAACTTCCCCTGCTACCTCTTGTCTCAAATCCCCATGGTTTCCTTTAGATTGTACGCTCACGGGCCATCTAGCCAAGCACTTTGTATAAAAGAGCTCCAATGGCTAGATATCAGCTTACGGGCAGGGCTCTCTTACCCCTTGTATTTGTATGTGTATATTGTACGTTTCTCAACTAATTGTACAGCGCTGCGGAATCTGTGTGCGCTTTATAAATAGCAATAATAAATAAATAAATAAACCTAGCTGGCGCGACTTCCTATGAGCAAACCACCTACAAAGGACTAGGTTCTTGCCCTGCAGGTGTCAACAGTCCACTGCTCAATACCCACGCGCCCTAAGCTCCACCAACCCCAGATATAGCTGTACTGGATAACACGAAGGGTGCACAAGCTAATTCCCGGCAACCTCCGATCCGTGTTTGAGCTAACTGACTGTTTAGACAGGAGGAATCCACGCTAGAAAATACTTTATATATTAAATTTTGGGTGTATACCTTGCATGTGATGCTGTTTATTACTACAAATTGTAACCTCTGCTGACTGCCTTTAATGCACGCAATGTAACACGATGTTCACAAGTACCCGCAAAAAAAAAAAGAAAAAAAAAAAAAAAAGATATGACTCAATAATTAGGTGTTGTGCGGATTGGCACTGCACTCCCATCTGTGGAAGATGAAATGCAGGAACCAGGATCGAAGTTAAAAAAAATGAATTTATTATAACAATCTATAAAATAAATAAATAAAATAGGCAACAATGTCCTTAAACCGGAACGCGTTTCACCACTAATAGCGTGGCTTCTTCAACCGGGTATGTCTATGATCTATGCCATGTCTAATTATCTCTTGTAGACGCCTAGAGATTTAACAGACAACTAGAATTTTCCTCCTATTGAATTAAAGGGTGATTGATTCATTTATTTATCTATATAAGCGCTACATTCTCTCTTTTTTCTTTTGTATATTGTACTTGTGACATTGTAAGGAATCACACGAACGTATAGCAGCTAATTATTATATTATTATCTACATATGTTTGTAAATTAAGATCCCTAAAAATAAGCGCTGGTCCTTATCCGTTTTTTTTTTTTTTATTTTAAACATCATGCTTTGTTTATCAGAACCACAGATTTATCCTCCTTTTGAAAAACAAAAACGGCCTTTCTTCTGTCTCTTCGAAGTAGAGCAGTTTATGATTTTTGTTGTATTTTATGTCTTTGCCCTGTTTTGGTCCACACCCTTTGATTTATAGTTTGGATATTACCCAATAGTGATGCTGCCATGGATTGTCGAGGAATAGAGAAAACTTTCTCCTACTTACCGTAATTTTCCTTTCCTCAAAATATCCATGCAGCATGGGTCTCCCACCCTCTTTACTTTACCTTTACTTCCAGGAGCTTGGACCTAGCCTGAGGATATCCTGATTAAGGGGTGAATTTAAAATTGATTTTCCTGTCCTTACAAGCAAAGTGGGCAGAGCTAATGCTATGTGTTATTAGCAATTGTACGGTATGTCTTCATCTTCACCCGTATAACAAAGAGGTTTAAACAAGGATAGGCCAGGAAACAAATATTTTATATTTAAGTTTCTTTATTGTGAAATACACAGAACTGGGTAGCAAAAAGAAAATATGCAATCTTCAAAGTGATGATGTGATTGGCTGTAAAAATGAAATTGTAAAATTAATTTTGAAACAATTGCATTCAAATAGATCCAGTATAAACATATATAAGCATAATTAACTTTTTTTTTTTTTTTTTTTACTTTTATAATAATATTAATTTGGGGAATGCAAAACAGTGGAGGATAGATTGGGGAAATAGAGGAATGGAGATATCAACTGTCGGGTTTTGGAGGTGAAATATGAGTGGGAGAGAGACAATTTACTTGTTTTACATTTGTAAAGTCATAGTTGTTGTAGGTGTTTTATGGGGTATGGTCTACATTTTGGTAGGTGGTTGATTTTGTCCTTTAAATCATGCTCAATGATGTCTTAAGTCAGCCTTCTTGTAGGAGGTGCAGTGATCCAGAGAACCCTGGAATTTAGACGCCTGGTTCCCAGAAGCACCTCCTGTAATCTCTATTGCCATTATAGTGGACATACACTGCCCCTTCATTACATGTACTGCTGAGAGTGTCCACACTTACATAAAAACATGTTCTTACCATATCAGGCAGATTCATCACTCTCATAGGATTCCGTAGTCTCCACATAATCAACTTGTGTCTCATTAATATATTTAGGAGACTCTTCATTTTTCCCATTGCCCATTTCAGGAGTTTCATCAATAAGGCACGGATCACATATTTCAGGTTCTCTAAATGATTTACAAACAATATATAAATCAGACCCGCTTCTTGGTCAAAGTAGTAACGTTACGGATCTGAGAAAAATAGTTCAGAGAGATATATCTGCAATAATTAACATTGACCAAAATGTCACAGACAGAAATGTGGGTTGTGTCGTGCCTGCTCTGCTAAATGGATATTAAAGGGAAACAAACATATTTGTTTAGACCATTAGAGTTTACAGCACTGGTGTGTACCTTCTAAAATATCTATCAATGAGTAGACCTGGCAGGGAGAACAGTATGGCAGGAGTAGGCTACAGAGTATTCAGATCTCGTCCTTGTCTAGCCAAGAGATAATGAGCACCATATTCGGGGCTTTGGCCCCTAAGCGTAATCCATAAATACCCCCATCTTGCAGATGTACTAAAAATAATATCTCTGTATTGTATATTTTATATATAGGAGCTCATTGTGGCATCTGGATTTCTACCTTTTGGTATTGATCTTGGACTTACACAATATGTGGCTGGATGATGTTCACAACTGTATCATCTGTTATCACCACTTCATCATCTTGTTTTTGTTGTTGTTCTGTTTGGCCATAAAGGGTTTCTGGGACATTGCTGATAGTAAAAAAATAATAATAAGAGTAAACATATTATAGAACACTTGTGTGATTTAAAGGAACCCTAGCTAGCATACTTTCTAACATGTAACCAGGGAAATATGAAAATATTGGACCATATGTGGCTCCACAAAACAATTTACATAAAAATACTTTTCTATAAATTAGCACGTTTTGCTTATTTTTAGGCAACTTATACACAATATTTTACCAGTAAAGAAATAGGATTGAATCCATTTTTCCTAAGGAGGTGTATAATTCAGGATTAATCTCAAAATGTGCATTCTATTACCCTGTAATAAATAGCCATACATCAGTTTCAGATCATATTTAGAGCTTAAAGGGATATTCCAGACACCTAAAGCACTTCAACTTGCTGAAGTGCTCTATGTGTGAAGAGTGTGTTATTTTTGTTCGTTTTACATTAAGTAGAGACTTCAATAGAAACACTTTTTTCAGGCCTTACTGTATCAAATTTTGCAAAAGCTTTTTTGGATCCATGGGTTTTCCTTTTATCCAAAGCTATTGGCAACTTACCCTCTTGCTCTCAAAAACTGATTAACAAAATTACACTGGCAACTGGAGCTGGTTAGTTACATTCTACTGTCCCTACTGGCTGAGGTTGGGAGTAAAATTGTTAAAATGTATTTAAAGGACCACTATAGGCACCCAGACCACTTCAGCTTAATGAAGTGATCTGGGTGCCAGGTCCATCTAGGATTAACCCTTTCTGCTGTAAACATAGCAGTTTCAAAGAAACTGCTATGTTTACCAATAGGTTAATCCAGCCTTTAGTGGCTGCCTCATTGACAGCCGCTAGAGGCGCTCCCGCACTTCTCCTGTGATTTTCACAGTGAGAAGACGCCAGCGTCCAAAGGAAAGCATTGAGAATGCTTTCCTATGGACTGACTGAATGCGTGCCGCGCATGCGCATTCAGCCGATGACGGCGATATGGAGGAGGAAAGTCCCCAGCGCAGAGGGAGCCCGGAGCTGGAAAAAAGGTAAGGGATTAACCCCTTCCTCCCCCTAGAGCCCAGCGGGAGTGGGGCCCTGGGGATGAGGGGGACCCAAGGACCCTATAGAGCCAGGAAACGGGTATGTTTTCCTGGCACTGTAGTGGTCCTTTAATGGACAAAAATATGGTACATAACTCTATGAAGCTCTTTTCTAAGGTGTGAGCTCCTCGGTTGCCTGAATTAATTGTTTTATGGTTCTGGTCTCGCAGTGATTGGCTGGGTTTGTTTTGATTTTGTTTCCTATTTTCTTTTTGGTTGGCTTTAGTTCATTTTATTTTTCATTTTATCCCTTCTTTTAGCGTGGAAATGCTAGAGAGACGCAGGCTAAGAACTGGTCTGTTTACCTAAACACTACTTTGTAAAAAGTCTTTTTAGGCATAAGTTGTTAATCCAAAATGTTTTGGATATTTTGTCACTTGTCATTTGTAATGAATGATTGTATGTAAAGCAACATAAAAATAAAGAATTAGAAAGAAAAAAAGTTGTCACTTTTATAAATTAACCTTGTTACAACACCCCATGGCTTTTAATCAAACAACCGGTCCTGTTACTTCCTGGTTTGGTTATTTCAGTGGCGCTAAACTCAAGAGACAGGCAGTGAGTAAGAGAATCTGCCTTGCATAGACTTCTCATTGAGCTGCATTGTGAAGTCTTGTGATTGGACAGCCACACAAAGTCTGGGCGGGGTTAGAAAAGGAGGGCTTGTAATGGGCAGCTTTACAAGTTGTTTTTAGATAATATCCCTAATGATAAATGCATGTTTTCATTGGGGTAAATTTACTAATTAGTCATTTTAAATGTGATTTATTTTCATATTTGAGCATCGGAGTGTCCCATTACAGATCATCTGTAGCACATACATTGTGATCTATATGGCTGCTAAACCAGGAATCTTCAGATTTATTTGAATAGACCATTATCTTGTAAAACTGGGCCTTCACACTTTCTAACGGGATCATTTTCTGGCGAGGACGGCCGCACAGCGCATGGTGGCGGATGGATCCAAGCCACGCGGTTCCGCGGCTGGCAGGAGGAACGGTCCGGGCGGATCTCGGAAGACGGCCGGGACGGAGGCCAGGCCGGCTGGGAGTCATGTGAGCGGCGGCACGAAGCGGACACGTCCCGGTGAGTCAGCCACTAGTGCGAATGCTGGAGGGCAGGGGAGTGATGGTGATGTCGGATGTATGACGGCCCCTCAGGCCGTGGGGGGAGGCCAGGACAGCGGTGTGAGGGCAGGGACGTCTCAGGCTGAGGCAGGTCAGGGAGACAGATGCAGGGACAAGGGGACCTCACAAGAAGCGAGTGGGTCTGGGCACACGGCAGGCTGCCAGGATAGCGAAGATGAATCTGATTTGGGGCAGACGGCCGAGGAGAGGCCAGGCTCGGCACTGACAGTTGAGGGACAGGGTGCTCAAACTGTTAAGCTGGTTCGGGATGTCAGCGGTAGGCGGGAGGGCCCATCTGGCCGCTCCCAGGGTCAGCTTCATGACAGGGAGGCCGCAGGGAGTGAGTGGAGAGCAGAACGACGCTTCTCTGGCGTCAGGCGCAGCGTTTCGAGGAGCAGAGCTAGGAGTTCAGGGAGCAGGGAAAGATCACCGGCGCGGAGCGGGTGCAGCATAGCAGGCTCATGTTGTAGGAGGCGTGATTCCAGGGATAGCAGGAGGAGGAGTCAGCGGAGAAGATCGGGTTCGCCGGGAGAGAGGCTCAGTGATCGGTGGAGGGGATCACCTCGTGAGGGCAGTCGCCCTGCGAGACGCAGCGTTGCTGAGGAGGATTGGGAGGAACGTAGGGAGGAAAGGCGGGTGAGGAAGGTTCAGGACAGACTACCCAGATTTCCTTCTCCCTACAGGTCTCGGAGCAATACCCCTACGGTCTCGAGGCGAGTCCAGGCGGATGGGAGTCGGCGACAACGGGATTCTCCGGTGCCTGAAAAGGTGGACGGAAGGACGGCGCCTCTGCAGCCAGCTACGGCCAGAGGTTCGAGTGGTGAGTTCCTACACACACGACACCCAGGACAGTTGTTAAATGATTTAAGAACATTTTTAGATTCTTGGTCTGGGAAAGAGGGGTCGCCTGCGCAATTCGGGAAGGTGTGGGCGCGAGAGAGTAGTCGGGACACAGCTGCAGGGCTCGGGGTTACACAGCTGTCCGCGCACGGCGGAGGTGAGTCGGGAGCGGGGGCTGATTTGTCTGGGTTGGAAGGAGGGGGCGAGGAGCGGGAGGTAGGTGATGTCCCGGATGCGGCGCGGCAGAATGTGCACGTGTCCTTCGCGGGCCCCCTCGGATGTCATTTAAAGGTGGAAGTGAAGGAGAAGATATGGAAAGGTGAGTTTGTGGAGATATTTTCCCTCCTTCCCCTAGAGGAGTTCTTAGACTTGAAGGAGGAGGATAAGAAGGATGCTAAAAAGGAGGAAGAGGAGAAAAGGCGGAGGTATCGCAAGATACCTAAGACCTTTGGGAATTGGTTGAGGGCCTTCTGCATTCTAGCTAGTGTAATCGGGGAGAAGGCTCCGGGGCGTTGCTCAGAACTATTTTGTTATTTGGATGGGATAGGTGATGCGTACTGAACCTACGGAGGTTTGGCTTGGTGGAGGTACGACGAACAATTTCGTCAGCGGCTGGCAGCGAATGCGAGCATGCGGTGGGACCAAATGGACCTGCCGTTATGGATGCGCCTTATGATGGCCCAGAAGACGGCGCCCTTTCCTGGGGCAGCCGGCACGGCCTCAGGGGCCGGGTCGGCTGGGCAAAAGAAAGGTTTCTGTTGGATGTTCAACGAAGGACATTGCAAATGGGGAAATAATTGCAGGTTCCGGCACGAATGCTCAGGCTGCGGGGGGTCCCACGGTGTCAACCGTTGTTTCAAAAAGGGTAAGTCTGGCGGGGGAAGCGGGCCCGCAGGGGCGGCAGCTACCGCAGCTCCCGTTGGGAGCGTCTCCGGTGAAAATAGACGTGATGTTGCCTTGGCTAAGGCGATACGTTAACAGGGAAGATGCTATTTTCTTGTGGCGGGGTTTTCTGGAAGGGTTCTTTATTCCCTACGTAGTTAGGGGACCTGGTACGTTATGTGGGAATCTTAAGTCAGTGCGGGAACACCCAGAGGTAGTGAAGGACAAGCTAAGTAAGGAAGTGCAACTGGGGAGGATGGCGGGGCCGTTCTCGGCACCGCCATTGCCCGATTTGCGAATATCCCCGTTGGGCGTGGTCCCCAAGAAGGAGGCAGGCAAATTCAGGTTGATTCACCATTTATCGTACCCGAAAGGGGCTTCGGTGAATGATGACATCGACACGGCTCTTAGCTCCGTCTCTTATACGTCATTTGACAAGGCAGTCGAGTTGGTTCGGAGGCTGGGGCATGGTGCGCTGATGGCAAAGGTAGATGTGGAAGCAGCATTTCGACTGCTCCCGATACACCCAGACTGCCATCATCTGCTCGGTTGCTGTTTTGAAGGGGAATATTTTGTTGATCTGTGCCTGCCTATGGGGTGTTCGATCTCGTGCGCCTATTTCGAGAAGTTTAGTACCTTCTTGGAGTGGGTTGTGCGGACGGAATCGGCAGAGGGTGCGGTGGTGCATTACCTCGATGATTTTCTTTGCGTGGGCCCGCGGGACTCGGACCGCTGTAAACAGATATTGGACGTGTTTCAGTGGGTGGCGCATAAAGTAGGGGTTCCCCTGGCGGAGGACAAGACGGTAGGGCCTACGACGTGCCTTAGTTTTTTGGGCTTAGAAATTGACTCCTGTAAATGGGAATGCAGGTTACCGGGGGACAAATTATCACGGCTGCGGGAGCTGGTGGCCACGGTAGGGAGGGCCAAGTAAGTGACACTGCGTGGGCTCCAATCGCTGGTGGGGAGCCTTAATTTCGCGTGCCGGGTCATACCCATGGGGAGGGTTTTCTGTAGGCGCCTCGCGCAAGCTACGAGTAAGGTGCGTCTGCCGTCACATTACATTAGGGTTTCGGCGGATATGAAGGCGGATTTAATGGTGTGGGACCGGTTCTTGCAGGATTTTAATGGGACGGTGATTTTTCGAGAGCCGGCGGCATCAGGGGAGGTTGTTGGTCTATACACCGACGCTTCTGGTAGCATAGGCTTTGGGGCTTACCTGGGGGGTCACTGGTGCGCTGAGCCATGGCCGGAGGCCTGGAGGCAGAGCTCGCTGATTAAAAATCTAGCGTTTCTGGAGCTATTCCCGGTGGTGGTAGCGGTGAGTTTGTGGGGGCGGGTGTTGTCCAACAAGCATATTATATTTCACTCGGATAACATGGCGGTAGTACAGGCGATCAATAGTTTGTCGGCGTCGTCTCCCCCTGTTTTGTGTTTGCTGCGGCGTTTTGTCCTTCTTTGTATGTCTTTTAATTTGGTGTTTAGGGCTAGGCACATACCTGGTATGTTGAATGTGGTAGCTGATGCGCTTTCTCGTTTTCAGTGGGAACGATTTCGGGAAGCGGCGCCGGAAGCTTTGGCACAGGGGCAGGCTTGCCCTGGCGAGATGTGGCAGCTCGGGACCGCATGCTTGGGGAGTGTATAAAGAATTCTCTTGCGCCGAGCACTTGGTCAGGCTATGTCAAGGTTTGGAAAGAATGGGACGAGGCGGTACAGCAGGTAGGGGGTGACAGTTCGCAAGGGCAGAGGGTGGATGTGCTGTTGTGGGTACTGTGTCGCTTGTTTGCTAAACAAGCGTCGCCGGCCGTGATAGATAGGTGCATGTCTGCTATGGCGTTTTTGTTCAAGTTCAACGGGTGGGAGGACATTACGAAGAATTTTCTAATACGCCAGGCTTTGAAGGGCTTTAAGAAGGGTAAGAAGCTCGCGGACCCGAGGCGACCGGTGTCGTTTTCGGTCTTACAAAACCTGTTAAGTGTGTTGATCGATCTGTGTAATTCCCCTTTCGAAGTAACACTATTTTCCGGGGCGTTTGTCTGGGCGTTTTTTGGGGCTTTTCGCATTAGTGAGCTGGTGAGTGCCAACAAGTCGGGGAACGGCGGTTTGATGTTCAAGGACGTGGTCGTAGGTAATGATCAGGTGCAGATATGGCTGCGCCGGTCTAAAACGGACGTGTACGGCAAGGGACGTGCGGTGGTACTGTATGAGTTGCCAGGATCAGAGGCTTGCCCGGTGGCTTGTGGCAAAAGGTACTGTGAGGTGCGGCCAGAAGGTAAGAGTTGTTTCTTTTTACACGCCGATGGTTCAGCGTTGTCGCGATTTCAGTTTCTGCGGGTTTTTCGAATGGGTTTGCAGAGAATGGGCTTAGAGCCGAGTCAATTTGGGACGCACTCCTTTCGCATTGGGGCAGCGACGGAAGCTGCGCGTTTAGGTTTGGGGGACGAGAAGATCAAGCAAATAGGGAGGTGGGAGTCCGTGCGATTCCGCTCGTATGTAAGGCCTGATAAGTTGGTGTAATTGCTAGGGTGCAAGTATTTGGGATGGGGACGTTGCCTTTTTTCTGCCTCTAATTTTGTCTCTTTTCAGGTTTGGAAGTTTGGTTGCTGGGCCACTCGTATGTGTACTGGGCGGAGAAGAGAGCCGCAGTTCGCAGAAGCGGATCACAGCTGGGCTTTCCTTTGGAACGAGTGACTCTATGTTGGTTTGGTTTCAGGGGCGCTAGTTGGCAGAGTTTGTGTAATTTCTTGTTTCAGAAAGTGGTTGGTGGGTCGGTCCCGGATGTGGTATTGATTCATGGAGGAGGGAACGACTTAGGTGGGATTCCGCAAAGGGAATTGGTGAGAAGGATGAAAAGGGATGTAGATCGGCTGAGGGAGCTGGTTCCTGGCGTGGTGGTGGTGTGGTCTGAGATGGTTCCGCGATTTGCGTGGCGGCACGCCAGGGATCCGGCTGCAATAGCTCGATCGAGGGGTAAGGTTAATAAGATTATGTCAGTTTTTATTAGACGTTCTGGAGGCGTAGTGGTGCGTCACAGAGAGTTGGAGGGCATGTTACCTGGGTATTTCAGGAGGGACGGTGTACACCTGTCAGACGTGGGGAACGATTTGTTGAACCTTGGGTTCCACAAGGGTATTGAGCAGGCCCTGTTTAGGTGTGGTGGGGGTCGCACATGCGCTTAAGGAGGTCAAGCCATGTGCTGTGGCGGAACAGGGCATAGTAGAAATTGGAATTTGGCGTAGAGTTTGGACTGGACAGGCCGAGGTGTAGGCCTGATGGAATTAAGGACTGGTTGGTTCTAGCTCTTCGGTGGCGACGAACCTGTGGGTGTAGGGGTGTCTGAGGTACACCCCTACAGTTAACAATATGATGTGGGGCCTCTTTGGTAGGCCGTGTTTCAAGTGAATTGTTATTTGTTATATATTGTTCAATTGGTAGGGTCATTGTCAGGGGTACTGTGTGGGGGGTATAGTAATTTAATGTATAGTTGGACAATGACCCTAAATTATGTTAATTATGTTAATTTATGATAATTTAATTAATAATTTAATTAATAAAAGCTGTGGACTTTATACTCCAACAGAATTAACTGTGTCCGTGTCTTATTTAGTTTAAGGTTATAGTGCATGACGAATATCGTCTGTACAAAGGTTTATATAAAAGTTTTAGCACATGCCGAATAACGTTTGTGCAAATGTCATGAAGCCCATGGAACAACGCAGTAGGAGGAGTGGGCCTTGACAGAGCCAGGAAGTGGGCAGGTGCTAGTGTTTGGGGGTTGGCTTAGTTTAATGGAGCTTGGGGGCGGAGACAGGGAGTATAAAGAGCAGCCATTTTAGAATAGGGGCCATTTTAACCAGAGCCTTTCTTACCTGTAAATTGTCCCACCCACCCTCCCTCGGTTTAGCAGTTCCGTTTCAGTCACAGCGGCGGAACAGGGCATAGTAGAAATTGGAATTTGGCGTAGAGTTTGGACTGGACAGGCCGAGGTGTAGGCCTGATGGAATTAAGGACTGGTTGGTTCTAGCTCTTCGGTGGCGACGAACCTGTGGGTGTAGGGGTGTCTGAGGTACACCCCTACAGTTAACAATATGATGTGGGGCCTCTTTGGTAGGCCGTGTTTCAAGTGAATTGTTATTTGTTATATATTGTTCAATTGGTAGGGTCATTGTCAGGGGTACTGTGTGGGGGGTATAGTAATTTAATGTATAGTTGGACAATGACCCAAAATTATGTTAATTATGTTAATTTATGATAATTTAATTAATAATTTAATTAATAAAAGCTGTGGACTTTATACTCCAACAGAATTAACTGTGTCCGTGTCTTATTTAGTTTAAGGTTATAGTGCATGACGAATATCGTCTGTACAAAGGTTTATATAAAAGTTTTAGCACATGCCGAATAACGTCTGTGCAAATGTCATGTATTTGATCTGCACAATAACGTCTACCAGGCTCATTTACTAAAGTGAGAATTGTCAGGATATCAAAATGCCTTTGGCAATCCTTACCTGTATGTATTCTATTTGTCACTGTGTAATATACTGTTGTTTAATAATGACATAACAGTAATAAAGCCAGAAATTACCCCTCCTGTGAAACTGCAGAGCTTGGATCCATGTCTCCTTTCGTCTCTGGTGTCCACTGATCTTTGGATTGGTCCTCTGCAGTTTTGTCAGTATTTATTTTAGGTGATTGGTTATTGCTGTAACAAAGTATACACATAGGAACTGTGTCTGAGTACCAACATTTCTATGGTATAAAAATACCAGTAATAGTAATATCATAATGCCATACAACTTATTTGAAACGTTTTGTAAAGCGATTTATCTCCTATATAGTCACAGTTTTAAAGAACATGAATATTCATTCATGATGATTTGAAACAAACACTTTCCTTTCCCTGTGCTCCTATCCTGTTTTTTGTTTTGTTTTGGTTTGGTTTTTTTAACAAGAAATTTAATTAGCCCCTTAAGGACACAACTTCTGGAATAAAAGGGAATGATGATGGAATATTTCCGTCATGTGTCCCTAAGGGGTTAAATTCTCTGCTGAAGCTCCAGCAGGTTCCTCTGCATTTAAGATTCTAAGCTCATTTGGGCAGAGCCGTCTTCATCTGTTTATGTCAAGCATGTTTTGTTTAAATTTAGTGTCTGTTTAATTTATCTATTGTACAGCGCTGCAGAACATGTTGGCGCTACATAAACAATTCTAATTGTACAAAGGGACTGTAAATATTCATCAGCCTACATGTTTACAAAGCTGATTGCTGTTGAATAACAACCAGGGATTGATACGGAAGGGAAATGTCAAGACATACATGTAATTATGTTTGAAATACAGATGGCTGATTGTAGCTCAGCAGCCGTGTATACAGTCTGAGCTGTGCGCTCACATACACCAATTATGGGTGCATTTCGAGAATCTACATTTCCAGAAATGCCTGCACTTTCCTTACATATGAATGAAACATTTGACATTTTTATGTACTTTTGTCACACCACCTGACAAAGACTTTCCAAAACTTTATACCCGCCAGAATAATCGTATCATATTGGTTACACTTATAGTGGCGGGACATCAATATTTTCATTGAAATAATATAATATCAATGAACATTATTGCTTTTATTATGTATTTTTTTCACAGTCCATACATGATATTGGCTTCAGTCCTATTAGTGGATACCCAAAAAATATATATATTTTAAATTTCATCTAATAGAAATCCCCTTAGAGATTTCTGAACAGGACATATATTAATTAAACAAAGACTTGTAGTGAATGATTTGAGACCAGACTAACAAAATTAAGGTTAAAGAATATTTTCCCTGTATGTCTATACATTGTACAAAGTGGTTCCCATATATCCACAACTTTTATCCATAATAAAAAAAATTTTTACATTTCAAACTTTAAAGAAATGTCTAATTATAAATAACAACTGAACAGAGTAAAAGGTTTCAAAACAAGTGCACATATAAACTAATAAGGGCATAAATTACCAAAATTATCATTAACAATATCCAAATTCTATACAATGTTATTTCAGCTCAGAAACAGTCATTTCATATCACTGTATCAAATTGCTCAAACAGTGTAGGGACACAGTGAATGTTATACCGAATAAATCTACCGCTATACAGGTAAGCACTGTAAGCAGAGTTAAATTGTCTGATTTATGTCAGCATCTACACTTATTATAAAGTTAAATGTACAGTACCTGCCTCCTGGATAAATCCACTAATGTACAGAGTGCAACAGAAGTTTCATCTCCACATTCTGAACGTGAGACTCAGAAATATACCGCTTGCTATAAAATGTGTTCCATTTATTGCGCAAAGTTTGGTGGAGTACATGTTCAAACACCACCTGATTTGGCACAGTGCCAGTCAACGTTCATAAAATAGGAAATGTACTCCACCCCTCTATGTTCTCTCTTAAATGTGTGTCAGGTTTAACCCTTTCTTCAAAATGGAAACATTGTAACTCTAACATAAACGATCATTCACATTCAATATATCAAGAAAGAATAAATGGAAAACCAAAGTACATAAATAGAGAAAAAACATATAGTAACAGAAACCAGCTAATCTCTGGATGTAAAGGGTTGCTCCAAGCACCATGAGCACATCAGTGATTTGAAGTGGTTGTGGTGCCTGCAGTCCGTGTGAGCAGTGTTTTGCTATGAAACTCTCCACACATAGAGTTCAAGCCTTCTGCTTCTGGAGATGTAACGTCTCTTCTGGCAGTGTTCATTACATAACAATAGTTCTGGGCTGGCTAATGTCAATTCTTTGCATGATTTGTGTATGTTGCAGGATGTACAGAATGCTGGTGACAGACAGACATTCCCTGTGCCACCCCTGTTCCCATCAGCCAACACTCCCTAACATCCATTCCCCTCTAGCAAGGGGAAGTTGCATCAGCAGAGGAGAATTGGGATGAGGGAGAACTTGGCCGCAGCACTGAAAAGGAGGGTGAGTTTTAGCTATTTTCTCCCCCCCCCCCCCCCCTCCCCCCTGTTTTATTTTAGAGGGAAGGCAGAGTAAAGGATACACTAACCAAAAGTAGTGATTTCTCAAAACAAAGTTGTTTGGTTTGAATAACTATTTAAACAAGTATTATTTAATGATCCTAGTTCAAATATCCTAAAGGCTTATTTTCTCAACAATTAAATTTAATCAGTTAATTAATTAGCTCTTCTGGCCAATGTAGGAATCTGGATTGTAGAATCAATCAATAATAGTGGTGTTCCTTGGGTACACCAAATAACAGAAATAAATGTAAATACCTACAGACAGTTATCATGTGTCTCCCCTTTAAAGGACACAAGTAATACTCTGAATTTGGTACATTAAAAAAAAAAACAAAAAAACAGAAAAAAGGACATACATATATTAAGTATATCAAGTATATAATTCCATGCATCCTAGTCAGCAGTTCCTTTGGACCACCCACTCATGTGTCGTCACCATGTCAACGCATTTCACATGTTTTAGATAGCTAATAGCGACTACCAGTAATATCACAGATGCTTGCGCTACACAAAACACAGGAAATTTCCCCCTCTGCCCCCCTATGCATGGGATACTCTGCATGGGCATCACCCTAACATACTTATTTGGGGAAGTGGGGATTGTATCTCATTGGTGATGACACAACCCTTCTATTGGCCTGCTCTGTCTTTAAATGCCAAGGCCACACATTTGTCCCAGTTCAGCCCTGTCCATGGTGATTACCACACGTTTAGTACTTTAGAACACTTTAATACATCTAGTTTATTGACTTTAAAAAGTTGACCTTAAAGTCTCAGAGATGAAAAAACAGGTGCATTACTGACACTACTGTTGCCCAATCACATAGGCTTACTTACTAAAGTGAGAATTGTCGATAATTTTAAGTGAATTCAAATTGAATTTCAAATTGTAAGGCCAAAGTAGCTGAATCGAAACACCTCTAAGTAAGCTATGCTTCCAGTTTGACTATTTTGGTCTAAAATTTAAAATTCAGTTTGAATTCATGACAATTCTCACTTTAGTGAGTGACCCTGTAACAGATTCTTTGAACTATAATCACTATAATGCTGTAGTGATTATAGTGCTCAGAGTACTCCTTTAATATCACATGCTTTATCACAGAGTAATATAGAGTATTATAAATAATGCGGTCATATATATTTTTACTATTACACTATGTGCTTGTCTCCTTTCTTTTCCTTATATATTTTGAACATGGAAAAAAAAAATAAGGTTATAATTGGAAAGCCATTCTATGTGCTTGCAATCAATTGTCGTTTGTAAGTGCAATATGTTCTCTACACTTAGTGTGGTGCCTTACAATATTACACCATTCCTTGTGTGTTCTTTTAGATTGTATTTATACTAGGTGTATAATAGGGGATTTTGCACAGCTGGCTGGTCCTGTGAATGTTTACTTTATTGTTAGTGCAGTTAATGACAGATACCAGATAAACTACTCATACAGTGATAACCTGCAAAGTGGCCAGCGTACTCTATGTTGCAAATCACATGCAATATATAGGAATTCAAAAATGTATAAACCCAGAGAATTATATTCAAAAATCGATTCAGAGAATCCAGTTTGTGTGTTTTGAGATGAACTGAAAGAAAATAAGCAAAATGACCCCACTGTCTGTATATGGTTACAATTAAAATATACATGATCAGCTTGGGTGCATATATAGATATCAGAGAATAGCTCTATCAGTCTGCATTAGTACACATTACCTTTTCTCTTCCCCAAAAACGATTCCATCCTTTTGTTTTCTTACTTCCACAACTCCAGATATATCTTTCTCTGTGTTCCTTAGAGCGTCAGTAAACATGCTAATTGATAGGTTACAAAAAGATATGTATTCATAATATTTTATTTATTTTGACCCAGCTAAAGACAGAGTACACAACAGAGTTGGCACACATTTATCTCTTATCTACTGGTAATATTATTATGGTTTAATTTAATCTTACAAATCATATTGGCCTTAAAGGCTAAAATATTGGCACCAAAACAACTTAAGCTTAATGAGACCGTTTTAGTATATAGATCATGCACCTGAAGTCTCACTGCTCAATTCTATGCCGTTTAGGAGTTAAATCATGTTGTTTATGTAGCCTTAGCCACACCTCCCTACATGTGACTTGCACAGCCTTTCTAAACACTTCCTGGAAAAAGTGATTTAATGGTTAACTTCCTTTATTGCCCATTATATTTAATTAAGAATTTCTTATCTCCTGCTCTGTTACTAGCCTTCTATACCCAACAGGAGCCTCCTGTTTGTAATTAAAGTTAAATTTACAGAAAAGGAGATAAAAACTTCTGAAGCAAATTTACGATTATTTGAAAATGAAACCATTTTCTTCATGCAGGCTGTGTCATTCACAGTCAGGGGAGTTGTGGCTAGGGTTGTATAAACAGAAACAAAGTGATTTAACTCCTAAATGGCAGAGACCTGAGCAGTGAGACTACAGGATCTATACACTAAAACTGGTTTATTAAGCTAATGTTGTTTTGGTGCCTATAGTGTCTCTTTAAAGTATCAGAGCTGAAAAAACTGTGAGAATTGTTGTTAATTCTAAGTGAATTCAAAATGAATTTCAAATTGTAAGGCCAAAGTAGCTGAGTTGGAAAACTTCGCTAAGTAAACTATGCTTCCAATTTGACTATTTTGGTCTACAATTCAACATTCACTTTCATTTTCTGACAATTCTCCCTTTAGTGAGTAACCCTGTAAAAGATTATTTGAACCATAATCACTACAATGTTGTAGTGATTCTAGTACTCAGAGTACCCCTTTAATATCTGGTGCTTTATCACAGAGCATGTTGTATTTATTATGATTTCATTTCATGTGTGTTACATTGTATATCTGATATTCTAAAAAACAGTTTAACTTTCCATTTCTTAAGGTAATGTAAAGGGGTGTAGAACTTTTCCTAATTGTTCCACTGAGCCAGATAGGTGCTGTTTCAACATGTACTGACTGTATAATATCTTGTGGAATAAACAGAGCATGTTTTATAGCAGTAGATGTAGTTTGGAGTTTCACTATGTGATGGTCACAAACTGTGTAATAGTGGGTTTTGTGCAGCTGGCTGTTCCTGTGAATTTTTACTTTATTGTTAGTGCAGTTAATGACAGATAGCAGATAAAGTGTTCACACAGTGATAACTAGCAAAGTGGCCAGCGTATTCTATGTTGCAAATTGTTATGCAAAAAATGGGAATTCAAATATTTATAAATCCACAGAATTGTATTAAAAATCGATTCAGAGAATCCAGTTTGTGTGTTTTGAGATGAAATGAAAGAAAATAAGCAAAATGCTCCCACTGTTTGTATAAGCAGCCAATGAACAATGGTTAAACTGAAACATAAATGATTAAATCTACATGATCAGTTTGGGTGCAGATATATATAGTATAGCTCTATCAGTCTGCATTATTACACACTACCTTTTCTTTTCCTCAAAATTGATTCCATCCTTTTGTTTTTTTTGTTCCACAACTCCAGATACAACGTCTTGCTCTGCGTTCCTTGGAAAGTCAGAAGGCAAGCTAATTAATTGTTACAAAAAAAACAAAACACAGATAAAGAGTACACAGCAGAGATAGCACACATTTATCTATCTACTGTTAACATTATTTTGGTTTAATATACCCCTATAAATCATATTGACCTTAAAGGCCAAAATATAGGCTTCAAAACAACTTAGCTTAATAATGCAGTTTTGGTGTGTATATCATGCCCCCACAGTCTCACTGCTAAATTCTCTACCATTTAGGAGTTAAATCAGTTTGTTTATGCAGCCCTAGCCACACCTCCCTGCATGTGACCTGCCCAGCCTTTTCAACACTTCCTGCAAAGAGTTATCTAATGGTTAAACTTCCTTTATAGCACATTCTTTTTAATTTAGAAATTATTATCTTCTGCTCTGTTAATAGCCAACTTGTGTGATTAAAGTTCAATTTACAGAGCAAGAGATAAAAACTTCTGAAGCAAATTAACATCTGATTGAAAAATTAAACCATTTTTTTTAAACTCTTTTAACTCTTAAATTACAGAGAATTGATGACTGAGACTGCAGGGACATGGTCTATACCAGGGTTAGGCAACCTTTGGCACTCCAGATGTTTTGAACTACATCTCCCATAATGCTCTTACAGCCCCAATGCTGGCAAAGGGAGATGTAGTCCCCAACATCTGTGGTGCCGAAGTTTGCCTATCCCTGGTCTATACACTAAAACTGGTTAATTAAGCTCAAGTTGTTTTGGTATGAATAGTGTCCCTTTTAAGTCTCAGAGCTGAAAAAACAGGCCCATTAAAGCTGCTGCTGTTTTCCATCCACATACGGTTATTTACTATGGTGAGAATTGTCAGTAACTCTGTGAATTCTAAGTCAATTCTAAAATTGTAAGACCAAAGTAACTGAATTGGAAAACTTCTCTAAGTAAGCTATGCTTCCAGTTTGACTATTTTGGTGTAAAATTTGAAATTCACTTTAAATTCGGTTTGAATTCCTGACAATTCTCACTTTAGTGACTAACCTTGTAAAAGATTTTTTGTTATGGTGACGATTCTACTGTCATAGTGGATTTTGCACAGCTGGCTGGTCCTGTGAATTTTTCCTTTATTGTTAGTGCAGTTACTGACAGATACCAGATAAAGTACTCACACAGTGATAACCTAGTATTATTACACATTAGAGAAAATTTATGCCAAACTTACCGTAATTTTCTTTTCCTGGCTATTTCTCATGGCAGCATCACTTATGGGTAGCTCCTCCCTTAGCAGTCACAGGACAGGAATTAATTAGATTAATTAATTAGACTGATAGGTATAAAGAGTCCCTCCTCCCCTTACACCACAGTCCAATTATAAAGCTGAAAATAAAAATGGGCGGGAACCCTGATGCTGCCATGAGAAATAGCCAGGAAAAGAAAATTACGGTAAGTTTGGCATAAATTTTCTCTATTCCTGGCTAATCATGGCAGCATCACTTATGGGTAATACCCAAGCTCACAAAATTAGGGTGGGAATAAAAGTATGATAAAAACACACAGAACAAATCAATATGCTATGACTGAATTTAATATCAACGGGACAAAGAAACCGTAGACAAGACACTCTTCCCAAATGAGGTGGAAGGAGCATCCACATCAAGTTTGTAGTGTTTCATGAACGTCATCGGGGAAGACCAGGTGGCTGCCTTGCAAATATCATCGTATGGAACCTCTGCCCAATTAGCCCAGGAAGTTGACAATGCTCTGGTTGAATGAGCCTTGATCTTCAGCGGAGGAGAGCGATCTTTATTGAGATAAGCCTTTCTAATTACAAGAGCAATCCAACGCTTTAATGTAGATAGAGAGGCTGCCTCACCTCTCCTGGCCCCTGAAGGCAAAACGAAAAGCTGGTGAGTTTTCCTGTAAGGAGCAGAACGTTCAAGGTACACAGACAGGCAGTCCATAACATCCAAACGATGCCACTTGATCTCCTCTGGTGAAGAAGGATTGGGATAGAAGGATGGCAGGACCACTTCTTGAGATAGATGGAAACGAGAGACCACTTTAGGCAGAAATGCTGGATTAGGTTTCAGGCACACCCTATTGTGGTAGAATTGGAGACAAGAAGGCAAGGTGGAGAAGGCCTTGATCTCTGAAATTCTCCTAGCGGAAGTAATTGCTACTAAGAACAATGATTTGTAAGTTAGGAGGACAGCATCCAAATTCTCAAGAGGAACGAATAGATCCTCAGACAGGTAGTCAAGAACAAGCGGAAGGTCCCAAGGAGGGGTAGTGGATCTAGAGGGCGGTCTCAACTTGAAAGCTGCCTTGAGGAATCTGGAGATCAATGGGTCTGATGACCAAGAGGTGTTGCACAAAGCTGACAGGGCCGAAGACTGAACTTTAAGAGTGCTGACGCTAAGACCCTTATCCAGACCTTCCTGCAGGAACTCCAAGATGTCAGTGTTGCGAGGGCGTATGAAGTCAACTTGCTTGGCCGAAGCCCATTCCTGAAACACATCCCAGATTCTATGGTAGCATGAAGATGTAGAAGCCTTCCTTGAGTGTAAGAGAGCATTGACCACTGCTTCTGAAAGGCCTAATTGTTGAAGTCTTTCTTTTTCAAGACCCACACCCCCAATTTGAGGCGTTCCGGATGAGGATGGGATATTGGACCCTGTGTTAGCAGATCCTTCAATATAGGCAGGGGCCGAGGCTGTTCCTGGCTCAGCGTTGACAGTAGGGGAAACCACGGCCTTCGAGGCCAAATCGGGATTACGGCAATAACGGTTTTTCCTTCTGCCCAAACTTTTCTCAGGAATCTGGGTATCATGGGTAGGGGAGGGAACGCATACCCCAGATCGAACGACCAAGGAAGAGATAGAGCATCCTGGCCCAGTGCCTGACTCTCTGAGTGGAGGGAGTAGTAATTCTCCACCTGGCGATTCCTGAATGAGGCCATCAGGTCGATCTGGGGCATGCCCCACCGACGGGTGATCCAAGCGAAAACTGACTGGTGAAGTTTCCATTCTCCCGGGAGAATTTCCGACCTGCTGAGAAAATCCGCCGCTACGTTCTCCGAGCCTGGAAGATAGATAGCCTTCAGTCCCTGGAGATAGGTCATGGCCATCACCATTAGAGGATCCAGCTCTTTTAAGAGCTGCTTGCTCCTTGTGCCTCCCTGGTTGTTTATATAAGAGGCCACCGCTCGGTTGTCCGTCTTGATCAACACCCAGGAACTCCTGATCTCTGGAAGGAACACTTGAATGGCCTTGGAAACAGCTCGCAGTTCTCTTAGGTTCGAGTGGAGCCGACTTTCTTCTCGAGTCCACCACCCCTGAGTCCATGAGGAATCGAGGTGGGCACCCCAACCAGAAGAACTGGCATCCGTCGTAATGACGGTCCACGGAGGTTCTTCTAAAGGAAAACCCTTTGCTAGGTTCTTCCCGTTCCTCCACCAGTCCAACTCTCTTCTTATTGGCAGGGGCAGAGAAATTTCCTGATCCCAATCCGTTTTTCCTCTGTCGAACTGGAGAAGAAAACAACTCTGTACCGGTCGAAACTTCCATTGGGCCCACTTCACCAAACCTATCGTAGATGTCAAAGAACCCAGGAGACTCATGACTTCCCTTGCCGAGGCCTTCTCGAGAACCTGGAGCTTCTTGACCTTGTCTTGTAGCTTCAGGACCCTCTCCGGAGACAAAAACACATGAGCAGAAATGGTATTTATCACTGCTCCGAGGAACACGATGGTCTGAGACGGAATCAGGGAGCTTTTTTCTATGTTGAGAAGCCACCCGTGATCTTGCAGGATGTTCATTGCCATTAATGTATGATGCTCCACTATTCCCTGCGAAGGCCCTACGATGAGTATGTCGTCCAGGTAATGGAATATCTCGATACCTCTCATCCTTATGACGGCAATCAGAGAGACAAGGACCTTCGAGAAAGTCCTTGGCGCTAAGCTGAGACCAAACGGAAGTCCTCGGAATTGGAAATGTCTTCCTAAGGCCCAGAATCGAAGGAACTGCATGTGGTTGCTGTTTACAGGGATTTGGTAGTAGGCGTCTTTTAAGTCTATGGATGTCATCCAATCTCCTGGTTTTACGCACTTTAGGATAGTCTGTAAGGATTCCATTTTGAAAGTCCTTACGTCTAGAAAGGCGTTCACTCCTTTTAGGTTCAGGATGAGACGCCACTTTCCCTGGGGCTTTGGGGCCAAAAACACAGTGGAATACATCCCCTGGAATCTTTCGTGAGAAGGGACTTCCTCCAACACCTTCTGTCCCAACAGAGTGGAAATGCAAGTCCTCATGGCCCTTCGTTTGACACCTTCTGACACTTTTGATTTTCTGAAATGGGCAGCACGTGGACGAGAGGAAAATTCTATCCTGTAGCCTTCTTTTATGATTGAGGTGACCCACTCGTCTGTGACATTTGCGGCCCACACCGGGTAAAAGAACTGCAGTCTTCCACCCACCGTACCCGGATGGGCCCGAGGACCTTCAGAAGGTTTTCCCGGAGGTCCTGGCACCTCTACCTCTGGAAGCCTTATTGGAAGAGGAGTGAGAGAAGGACTTCCACGAAGAGTTCCTGGAATACTCCCTTCCGGGCTTGTAGCTTCTACTGTCCCGAAAGGACCGATCCTTAAATCGCCTGGTTTTCCAGGAGGAGGAAAAACCCTTTCTGCTGACTTGTGGAAGAAACGCTTTTTTCCCATCAGCCGCTTTCTGAATGGCATCCTCCAGGATCTTACCAAACAGGAGGTCCCCTTGGAACGGTAGACCACACAAGGACGCCTTGGAGGCATAGTCCGCCCCCCAGGAATGAAGCCACAAAGCCCTTCTGGAGGCCACCGATAGGGCCATACCTTTGGCAATCATGCGAGTGATGTCCAGGGAGGCTTCAGAGCAAAATTCAGTGGCAAGGCTCAAATCCTTGAGACTTCCCAGGAGATGTTCTCTACGGACACCTTGGTCAATATCTTCCTCCAAATTAGCGAGCCAAACTCGCAAGGCCCTGGAGAGAGTGGTCAGCGCCACTGCCGGATGAAGGGCGGAGCCTAGCGCCAGATAGGCTTTAATCAGGTCACCATCCATACGCTTTTCCATAGGTTCTCTTAAGTATGCCATGGAGTCTATGGGAAGCGTGGTCTTTTTAGCCATATGGATCACTGCGGCATCAATCTTGGGAACCGAATTCCAAAGGCAGCAGTCCACGGCAGAATAAGGATAAGTCCTAGTAAATTTGTTTTTCAAGGTGGACTTCCTCTCCGGCTTATTCCACTCCTGAAGGATCATGTCCTTTATAGAGGAATGCACAGGGAACGTCGGTCTATTAGGTTTCAGATCCTCAAAAAACCTGTCAGCCTCTTTCAATTCAGACTTTTCTTCCGTGAGGCTAAGAGTGTCTCTGAGGAGGTTAATAAGCCGATCCACAGATTTAGAGTCCAGAGACCTGGAGACATAGTCCGCCTCCTCCTCCCCCTCATCAGAGACCTCCCACAGGTCCGGATCCTCCTCAGAGCTGGAAGACTGAGGTTCCGCTCTGCGTCTCTTAGGAGGGCCACCACATCCCGTGGTAGACTTAAAACCCTCAGCAATTGCACGGGAAATCCAGAGCTTAAGATCATCCTGCGGTGAAGTCTTACTGGGGACATTAGCCGCTTCCGACAAGCATTCCCTGCAGAGGTTCCTTCCAGGCGGAGCAGGTGATGAGCAATTAATGCATTTATTGGACTTTTCCCTTGATTTCCTCGCTGGGGAATCCAGATGCTTGCTGGGGCTGAAATAAAGCCATATATGACATATATTACAGGCTTAGTTAGGCACTCTTTTTAACAACCCCCCCCAATAGAAAAAATTGAATGGCTCACCTATGTTTTCTAGAGAGGGATCTTGCAGAGGCAGAGGGGGAATCCATACTACAAGGAAGAACCAAGGAAAATTCAACACACAATCCCAATCAAAAAGGTCAGAGCAGACTGACCAGCAAGAGAAATTAAAACAACCTCAAACAAGAATAATCAGGAATCCTACCTTATAATGACACAAAGACCTCCAGGCAGCCAAGAAACAGCAAAGGGCGAACTGCAGGGGAGTCAGGAACGAGATCTCCGAACAGCTGATGCAGCGCACGATCAGACAGGCAGAATCTGCCTGTTTAAATAGAGCCGGGAAAACCCATCCGGTCCGCGCATGCGCAGACCGCTGGAACGCACGCTGTGCGTTCCAAACGCTCGCGGCCAATGAAAATCACTTCCGGGTTCGCCGGATCCGGCCGCGAGCACCAGCCTGATGCTGGAAAACAAACCGAGTCCCAGCCTGCGATGCCCGAACCCCCAGGAAGCCACAGGCAGTCGGGGAATAGCCCCATGGGCCAGAAGGCATAGCCAACAGCCCAAGAGACCCCACATGAAACCGGACAAGCAACAGGTAGGAGCACTCCAGGCCCCATAGTATGGATCCCAAGAACTGCCAGAAATAGGTGCAGGGGGGGGATATTTTGGACCCCAATTAAGAGGGGCAAGCTGATAACAAGGGGAAATTTTAAGGAAGACCAACCCCATCAGGCAAATAGAAATCCAGTGTCTCCCTCAGAACACTTAAATCCCACGCAGCGGTTCAGTACTTACACAGAACCTGACCCAGTTAGTCCTGCCCATGCAGGCTGTTTACTGGGTCCTTCAAATGAAGAGAGGCTGAACTTCATTTGGAACGAACCCACGACAAACGCAGGAAGGCGGCCATAAAAGAAAAGGTTAAAAGTCCTGTAGAACTTGCTAAGGACAGGAAAAAAGACTGTGGTGTAAGGGGAGGAGGGACTCTTTATACCTATCAGTCTAATTAATTAATCTAATTAATTCCTGTCCTGTGACTGCTAAGGGAGGAGCTACCCATAAGTGATGCTGCCATGATTAGCCAGGAATGCCTTTTCTCTTCCACAAAAATGATTCCATCATTTTGGTTTTTATCTTCCACAACTTCAGATACAACATCTTCCTCTGTGTTCCTTGGAATGTCAGTAGGCATGCTAATTGATTGTTACACAATGTATTCGTAATATTTCATTTATTTGGACCCAGATAAAAAGAAAAGAAAACAGCAGAGATGGCACACATTTATCGCTTATCTATTGTTAATATTATTTTGGTTTAACTTACCCATATAAATCATATTGGCCTTAAATGCCAAAATATAGAATTCAAAACAACTTTAGCTTAGAGGGATTCTCCAGTGCCAGGAAAACAAACCTGTTTTCATGGCACTGCAGGACCCTGTATTGCCCCTCTTACTCCCACCCTCCATCCCATGTTGCTGAAGGGGTTAAAACCCCTTCAGTGACTTACCTGAGGCAGCGCTGATGTCCCTCGGTGCTGGGTCAGGCTCCGCCCATGCTCATCTTCGCCGACGTCAGCAGGCGGGGGAGACCTAATGCGCATGTGCTTTCCTATGGGGAATCCAGCAACGCTGGAGGTCCTTATGCATAGCATGAGGACATCCAGCATTATTTAAAACACTTTTCATGTTGTAAGAAGCTGGAAGTCCCTCTAGTGGCTGTCTGATAACCATATACAAACAGTGGGGACATTTTGCTTATTTTCTGATAGACAGCCACTTATTGTCTGATAGACAGCCACTAGAGGAGGACTTAACCCTGCAAGGTAATTATTGCAGTTTCTAAAAACACTTGCAGGGTAAAGGGTGATGGGAGTTGGCACCCAGACCACTCCAATGGGCAGAAGTGGTCTGGGGATTGTCCCTTTAATGAAGCTGTTCTTTTAGATTATATTTATATTACAAGCTGTATAATAGTGGGTTTTGCACAGCTGGCTGGTCCTGTGAATGTTTACTTTATTGTTAGTGCAGTTAATGACAGATACCAGATAAACTACTCATACAGTGATAACCTGCAAAGTGGGCAGCGTATTCTATGTTGCAAATTTTATGCAATATATAGGAATTCAAACATTTATAAACTCAGAAAATTATATTCAAAAATCGATTCAGAGGATCCAGTTTGTGTGTTTTGAGATGAACTGAAAGAAAATAAGCAAAATGCCCCCACTGTTTGCAAATGGTTAAAATTAAACATAAATTATTAAAATATACATGATCAGTTTGGGTGCATATATAGATGTTAGAGAATAGCTTATGGTTTAATTTACCTATATAAATCATATTGGCCTTAAATGCCAAAATATAGGCTTCAAAACAACTTTAGCTTAATGATGCTGTTTTGGTGTGTATATCATGCACCCGCAGTCCCACTGCTCCATTTAGGAGTTAAATCACTTTGTTTATGCAGCCCTTACCACACCTCCCTGCATGTGACTTGCACAGTCTTCCTAAACACTTCATGTAAAGAGTGATCTAATGGTTAAACTTCCTTTATAGCATGTTCTTTCATTTATTGGCCTAACTTCTATTATTGAACATTCTTTTTTTTAATTTAGAACGTTCTATCTCCTTCTCTGTTAATAGCCTTCTATACCCATCAGAAGTCTCTTGTGTTATTACGGTTTCATTTACAGAGATAAGAGTAAGACAGATCTGATTGAAAATGAAACCATTTTTTGTATGCAGGCTGTGCGAGTCACAGACAGGGGACTTGTGGCAAGGGCTGTGTAAACTGTAACAAAAAAAGATTTACCTCCTAAATGACAGAGAATTGAGCAATGAGACTGCAGTGGCATGATCTATACAACCAAACTCCATAATTAAGTTAAAGTTGTTTTGATTCCTATCAGATCCCTTTAAGCAGCCCGCATTGGTGTTCTCCAGCGTCTGACTTTGCTTTTTTAGAAAGAAAAATATATGTTTTTAGGTATTGTTTTATTTTCATATTTTATAATTAATCCTCACTTATCTTCCAAAGCTAACTGTTTCGATAAACATAAGCTAAAACACTAGTTTAGGCAGTAGTGTGCTATATTTTCTATCCACAAGCCCCCCAGAAACCTTACAATGTATACATATTTAAATGACCACAGTCTTTTGAATGAATATATTATATTATAAGTTTGACATGTCGTATTGCCAGATTTCCTTTTTGCTGATCAAGTAGAACATAACACCTCAAATGCAACATCTTGCAGGATATATTTATCTTTTTCCTCCTTGTGTATACAAAATGTTAAATAGAGATATAAAAATGTGTGCTGTGCCTTTAAGAAAACCAAAATGGTATGCGTTGCAGATCTAATTACAAAGATAAAAATAAAATGGAAGGAGTAAAAAGTGTAGAATAATAGTAAAAACAAAAGATGAATCAAATAGCAACAGATAAAAACAGAAAATAGATTGCAATGGAATAAAAATAATAAACAAATAAAGAAAATAAAATAGGTAAATGGTAAAATGCAACCGATGATATGTGCAGTGCAAATATCTCTATCCCTGATTTAAAGCAGGGTAGTTGATATTCGCTCCAAATGTTATACTTTGTATATTTCAAAGATGCAGTTAAAATATATAGATATATTGTAGCAATACAGTATAGGGGACTGAATGCTAAAGTACCGGTAATACAATTACTGCACATATCATCGGTTGCATTATACCATTTACCTATTTTATTTTCTTTATTTTTTATTATTTTTATTCCATTGCAATCTATTTTCTGTTTTTATCTGTTGCTATTTGATTAATCTTTTGTTTTTACTATTATTCTACACTTTTTACTCCTTCCATTTTATTTTTATCTTTGCAATTAGATCTGCAACGCACACCATTTTGGTTTTCTTAAAGGCACAGCACGCATTTTATATCTCTATTCTTGCACCTTCTATCATACTCAGCCAATATCACAGGTTAGCTCCTGGTATCTGCATACTACAGCAGAGTGCTTTCTTTATTCATAGGCTTTATTTAATCCCTATTTTCCAGTTTTGAGCGACCTAGTGTTAGTCAGACTCCCTCTCCCCTGGGCATTACATTAGGTATACCAGAATCATCTATTCACAAAATGTTAAATATTAATTGCAATATATGAATACAATTGTTATGATCCAACACTTGAGAGATATGCTATCACAACCAGAGATAAAAATATTAAAATTGCACTTTAGCCAATGTGATGACCCCGTCAACAAATTAGTCAGTAGACCATACTTGTAGGACAATACCAGTTACCTGTCTTCCACCATGACATTGAGATCAGTAGTTTCCAGTGTTGTTTGTATCACTTGCTCTTCAGATGGTATTGGTTTAGAACTGGCATTTAAAATTGCCGGAACCTGTAGACTAACAGAAAACAAGATTGTGGGAATGAATTTACTCATAATATCTGCAGTAGATATGCATTTTAACACATTGTCTGTGTTGATCTCCCATCTGAAATACATTGATATACAGATATTGCTATTCCATGTGAAATATCTATAGTTGTGCTTTCTATTCATAATCTTGACTTTTCTAAAACCTCCTTTTTCCCTTCTTTCTTTACCATGTTTTATCATGTACATAATAATCTTCTATTTCTTATTGTTTTATCAAGTCTAATTATTTCCCCATCCTTTCATTGGATAGATACTCATCAGTTTTTGGTCTTGTCTAAATTAAATAGAGCAGAGACATTCTAGCCAGTGGCGGAACTACCACGGTCGCAGGGGTCACAGCTGCGACCGGGTCCATCACTCCAGGGGGCCCCTATGACCACGGTACCCGCCGCCATGTGTTGCGGCTCCGGGCGGCGCGGTATAACCACCGGGTCTCACGTTAAGGGGCCCATCAGGCTGAGCCACCACTGGACCCCAGGGAAGTCACCCTCCTGCATCTAAAAAGGTAGGAATCAGGATGGTGACTAAAATATTTTGTATATGTGTGTGTTTGTTTGTATGTATGTATGTGTGTTTGTGTGTGTGTGTATGTATGTATGTGTGTATGTGTGTGTGTGTTTGGATGTACGTATGTATGTATGTATGTGTGTGTCTGTATGTCTGTGTTTGTATGTGTGTTTGTGTGTTTTATGTGTCAAGCTCAACAAAGACCGTGCTGGTCGAAACGTTGTGATTGGCGGTGAGTTTAATAAATTTGCCTTCTTGGGATTCTGGAGTGCCTGGACCACTTTCTTTTTTTTGCCTTAACAAGTATTGGGTCCTTGGTACTGGGACCGGCCTGGTTGCACCCAGATTCATATTACCATTGTGGTGGAATCTCGGTAAAAATAAATTTAGTAGGCCGAGATTACCACGTGGCATGTGTACGTGCATATGCTGACGTATCGATCAGTTGGTTGCACGAGGCAAGATACGATCAGTAGTGTACGGAGCATGTGCAAGAATACAGGATATAGTATTCCCCCTCCTCCATTGTGCTGGACAAGCCATGCGGTCAAACAGGAAGTTAATTCTTATTTGTGTTGATTGGTTAAGAGAATGTGCGGGTGGAGCTTAATATGGGAGGAGTTATATGCCTATATAAGGAGCCTGCACTATTGTCCGGGGCTCAGAACTTGCTGTATTTTGGTGACATTAGTCCCTCTGAGTCCCGATCGGTGATCCAATAAAGAATCTCTTCCTTCCTGAAGAAACCTGTGTCCATCTCTCTGTGCTTGGCTTCCGTCAGTTTCTCCGGTATCATTTGGTGCATTGGCCGGGAAGCTCATCGTTCAACGGTAGCTGAGAGGCAGAGGCGTGAGACGGTCTATCTTTGCCCACGTTCTCTACGGCTGCACCCCTGAACTTCTGCGTGGACCTCCCTTCGTCTCGGCGCCACTGGGCCGTTGTCCAGGAGATCATCGGCCTCTACGTGAGAAGTGCTGGGGTGTCCCCGTCGATGAGTGTGAACTCAGGTTCAGGAACGAGGAGGTAAGATAACTGCTGTTTTAGACGGCAGGACCCACTAGGGGTATACCGATTGTGCGGTAGGCCCAAAGGGGTTTTGAATCTGTGTATCTGCCCCCTCTGTCGGAGGGAAGGAGCGAAGGCGCACCGCTCGATCGAACGCTCTTTAGTCAGACCGTTTGATTTGGTTAGTCAGGCGGGGTTCTGGTGTAAATAGCCCTAGCCGGACACCGGTGTCTTGTCTAGACTAGCGTTCTAGGGTGTATATTACGTTCGCTAGGTCGGAGGGACCGGGAGACTAAGCGGCGCCTGTGTAAATTCGGTTCGCTAGTTCTCATCCTATCTGGGCTAAGTGGGAAGGCGTGTAAATTTGGAACCCACTAGACTTTTGATAGTGCGACTAAGAGGCGCCTGTGTAAATTCGGTTCTCTAGCTCGCTATATATGTGGTGATTGGGCAGTGTGGCTAACCAAAACGGGTGTATATAGTTTTAGGTAGTCCATTCAAGGTACTGGCCAATAGTTTAGTTGGGAATTGTAAATGTGTTAACGATTGTTTTAGTAAAGTGTATATCTTGTTAGATAGCGCGAGCTCAGCCGTCTAGCGAGAGTGTTAATAGTGTGTTGCTGTATTATAGTGCACGGTACCATAACCCTGTATATTTACTGACACTGTATATAAGTACTAATCATTGTCGTCCATTGCATGTTTAACACCATAACCACTAATAATTGTATTGTGACCTTAACTTGTGCTTTGACCTATGCTAACCGTACTGTAACCGCTATTTGTAAAAGACGATGTTACTGGGGTGTGTTATAGACGGGTAATTCGTATATAGAGAATTATAGCGTGGGTGACTGTATAGTTACGCCAAAGGGCATAATATTGATTATATAGTGACTGGTGTAACAGCTGTGTGTGTACGGGAATTCCCTGAGTGTTTATTGTTATTGTGTACGTTTCACTTGGTAACCGTACCACGTGGTGCTGTTGCCAGAGGAAACGGGTGTGACTGTTGAATAGTACGCGTGTATAGTATTCGTTGTCGACGACGTTCCATTGTTAAGTATGGGTGCGTCGCAGTCAACGATTCCGGATCCCTTAGGTTGTATGGTGAAGAATTTTAAAAAGGGATTCAAAACTTGTGATTTTGGGGTTAAGATGTCTCCTGTACGTTTAGTTACTTTGTGCACTAGGGAGTGGCCTACTTTGGTTGCGGCATGGCCGCCACGTGGCAGTTTGGATCTAACTCTGGTACAGCGCTTACACGTGGCTGTATCAGGTAGGCCTGAACTTTACGGCCAGTTTCCTTATATTGACTGTTGGAGACAGGCCGTAAATGACTCGCCAAAATGGCTCCAGACATGCCACGAGGAGCAGTGTCGCCTCATGGTAGCTAGGACTTGTTCGTCCACTAGGACTGGTGTTAGGCCCATTTTGGACACGCCCCCTGAGTCCGAGATCCCTTTGCCGCCCCCTTACTTTCCGTTAAGAAGAAGTGACGCAAACGCAGGAAGCCCTGCACCCCTCCCCTCATTACCCTCATCCACTTCCGCTTCCTCCTCCAGTACAGGATCCACCCCCCCTCGTACTAAATCTCCCCTTCCGGAACCAGAACCCACCCCCATTAAAAACGAATATCCTGATTTGGCGCCACTTCAGACTTCCGGTCAAGCTTCATCTAGCTCGGCTCGAAGTGTTTTATTTACGACCTTTTCCCAAAACCAACCTCCCACATCCCCATACCCTACCTCTCCCCGACCGGAACCCATGACTGACGCCTCTCTACGTAGCCCCATCCAAACCCGACAGTTGACTGGTGCCCAACAATTAAAGCACTATCAGATGCCTCTTCGCCTAAATCCCGGGTCAGCTTATATCGATGCCGCAGGTCAAATGGCACACGCTGACCCAGTCTTCGTATATGTCCCATTTACCACTACCGACCTTTTAAACTGGAAGACCCATAATTCCTCGTATACTGAGAAACCACAAGCCATGACTGATCTGTTCACCTCAATAGTACAGACGCATAATCCGACATGGGCTGATTGCCAGCAGTTATTAATGACTTTATTTAACAATGAGGAAAGGACAAGAATAAATCAAGCAGCCATTAAAGCATTAGAAGATAGAGCCCGTGCTTTGAACCAAGCTAATCCAGCAGCATGGGCCGCAACACATTATCCCAACACTGATCCCGATTGGAACGTAAATGGTGCTGATATGGTTCAACTCAGAGCCTATAGAGACGCTATAATTGCTGGCATGAAAGCAGGAGGAAAGAAAGCCATTAACATGTCGAAGACAGTTGAGGTGATCCAGAAAAGCGATGAAGCGCCCAGTGTCTTTTATGACCGATTATTGGAGGCATACCGCTTGTATACCCCCTTTAATCCGGAAGACGCAGACAATTCCCGAATGGTTAACTCCGCCTTTGTCAGCCAAGCATACGGAGATATTAAACGCAAGCTACAAAAGTTAGAAGGGTTTGCAGGTATGTCCATCACCCAACTAATGGAGGTAGCTAATAAGGTTTATATGAACAGGGATACAGAAAGTAAGAAAGAGGAAGAGCGCAAGATGCGTAAAAAGGCTGATATGCTAGCGGTAGCGATCGCAGGCGTAGATAAACGGGGCCCAGATAGAGGCAATAATAGATGGAGTAGGGAGCCTTTGAGTAGGGATCAGTGCGCGTATTGCAGGGAAGAAGGGCATTGGAGGAACGAATGTCCGCAAAGAGAGCAGTACGAGAGAGACCAACCCAGGGCAGGCTACGGAAACTTTAGAGGCAGAGCGAGAGGTAGAGGAGGCCCCGGAGGGAGTAATGGTTATAGAGGGAGTAATGGGAACAGAGGAAGTGTTAGGGAAGACAGGTATATTCCAGCAGCGCAAAGGTCCCGCGATAGAGAAGGTAGGGACTTCGTAGGATTGGCTGACACGGTCATGGAGGACTATTGATACCGACCGGGCTCCATCCCCCTTGGTCGAGCGGAGCCTATGGTAGATGTATCAATAGGGGGAAAAAGGAGTGCGTTCATGATCGACACTGGTGCTGAACATTCAGTGGTGACTAATCTAGTTGCTCCTCCATCTGGAAGGACTATTACTGTGATAGGAGCAACTGGAAGAAGTGCTGAAAGACCGGTTCTTAAAAGTCGACTCTGTACATTGGGAGGCCACGTAGTAAAACACCAATTCCTTTATATGCCTGAATGTCCAGTCCAATTGCTGGGACGTGATATGCTATCAAAATTACAAGCGCAGATTACGTTCCTACCAAATGGAACAACATCCTTAAAGTTTAATGGACCTTCAGGTATTATGACTTTATCCGTACCAAAGGAAGAAGAGTGGCGACTTTATACAGTGTTGACTAGCCAAAACCCTAGGAGTGATGAGACATTATTTAACATACCAGGAGTTTGGGCAGAGAACAACCCACCAGGACTGGCCCGCAATATTCCACCTATAAAAATTGAACTAAAACTTGGGGTTTATCCAGTGAGCCTAAGACAATACCACATCCCACAGAAGGCTAAGAAGAACATCCAATCCTATCTGGATAAGTTCATACGGTATGGTATCCTAAAATTCTGTACTTCCCCCTGGAACACCCCATTGCTGCCTGTTCAAAAGCCCGGTACAGATGAGTATCGACCTGTGCAGGACTTGAGAGCAGTCAATGATGCGGTTGTTAGTATACATCCAGTTGTACCCAATCCATATAACCTGCTTGCTTTAATTCCGGGCGAGGCTACTTACTTCACAGTCTTAGATCTCAAAGATGCCTTCTTTTGCCTCCGAATTGCCGCAGAAAGTCAATGTATTTTCGCTTTCCAATGGGAGAACGCTGTAACGGGCTCAAAACGCCAAATGACTTGGACAAGACTGCCCCAAGGGTTTAAAAATTCACCTACCCTATTTGGTTCAGCCCTAAGTCAAGATCTACTGGATTTCGAGTCTATCCCAGGAGAATGTGTATTGTTACAATATGTAGATGACTTGTTGATAGCAGCAGTTACAAAAGAAATCTGTCAGCAAGCAACGCACGATCTACTGCACATTCTCTGGAAGGCAGGATACAAGGTGTCCAGGAAGAAGGCTCAGTTGTGTTTGCCAACTGTCAAGTATCTGGGATTCCATATCTCTGAAGGTCAAAGGATTATGGGGCCAGAGAGAAAAGAAGCTGTCTGCCAAATACCAATACCCAAGAATAGAAGACAAGTGCGAGAATTCTTGGGGGCAGCAGGCTTCTGTAGGATATGGATTCCCAGCTATGCGATACTAGCAAAACCTCTGTACGCAGCTATCAAAGGTACAGAGCACGACCCCTTCTTATGGACCCAAGAACAGCAAACGGCATTTGAAGATGTGAAGAAGGCTTTGATGAGTGCCCCAGCATTAGGTCTACCTGATCACACACGACCATTCTACTTATATGTACACGAGCAAAGAAGAATGGCTGTGGGAGTATTGACACAGTACTTGGGATCATGGCAAAGACCTGTTGCCTACATGTCTAAGCAACTGGATGCAGTGGCCAGCGGACTTCCACCTTGTCTAAGAGCCGTAGCTGCAGCCGCCCTGCTAGTAGCTGAAGCCGATAAACTCACTCTGGGTCAAGAACTTTATGTACGAGTCCCACATGCAGTACAGACGTTGTTGGATTACAAAGGAAATCATTGGTTTAGTAACAGCCGTATGACCAAGTATCAAGCAATGTTGTGTGAAAACCCAAGAGTGCATTTAGAGACTGTAAACACCTTAAATCCAGCTACCCTTTTGCCACAACCTACTGAAAGTCAACATGATTGTTTGGAAGTAATGGATGAAGTATTCTCAAGTAGACCAGATCTTCGTGATTTTCCCATCCAGAACCCCGATGTTCAATATTATACCGACGGCAGTAGTTATGTGAAAGAAGGGATCCGCTATGCAGGATATGCAGTAACAACGATAGACAAGGTGATAGAAGCTCGGCCACTGGCGAAAGGAACATCAGCACAAAAGGCAGAATTAATAGCACTAACACGAGCGTTACAATTGGCTGAAGGTTTAAGAGTGAATATCTATACGGACTCTAAGTATGCGTTTTTAACCACTCATGCCCACGGAGCTTTGTATAAAGAAAGAGGACTACTGAATTCAGAAGGCAAAGAAATCAAGTACGCAGCTGAAATCCTACAACTATTGGAAGCAGTGTGGGAGCCGAAAGAAGTCGGTATCATACATTGTCGAGCGCATCTGAGAGGAGATGGTGATGTAACCAAAGGAAATCGGATGGCAGATAGTGCAGCTAAGCGTGCTGCTGAATCAGGAAGACAGGAGTATGTGGGGCATATAGCTGCTCTAATACCAACCCCACTGTCTCAATGGACTCCAGTTTATACAACTCAAGAAGAGGAGTGGTTAAAGACTGAACCGGGAAAGTATTTGGAGAACAAGTGGTATCAGCTAGAAGATGGAAGAATAGTCATACCAGCATCACTAGCGGTAGAAATTGTCCAAAATTATCACAACGGGACACATTCTGGGAGAGACAGTACTGAAGAATCTCTCAGGAAACATTTCTACATACCAAGATTGTCCAACTTGACTCAGGCCATTGTACGCAGATGTGTAACGTGTGCTAAGAATAATGCAAGACAAGGACCAGTAAAGCCACCAGGAGTCCAGTTTATGGGGGGACTCCCCATGTCCGATCTACAAATAGACTTTACAGTGATGCCTAAATCGGGTGGACATCGTTACCTGCTGGTAATTGTGTGCACCTATTCAGGCTGGGTAGAAGCATGTCCTACTCGTACAGAGAAAGCAGGAGAAGTTGTGAGATTCCTGCTACGAGAAATAATACCCCGATATGGACTACCCTGTTCTATAGGATCGGACAATGGTCCAGCTTTTGTTCACCAGTGCCTACAACAACTGACTCATATGCTTGGTATAAAGTGGAGGCTTCATACTGCATATAGACCCCAGAGTTCTGGTAAGGTAGAGAGAATGAATAGAACTATTAAGAACCAGTTGGCTAAAATGTGTCAGGAAACCCAACTTAAGTGGAACGTTCTCTTACCTATAGCTCTATTGCGAATCCGCAGTACCCCTACCAGAAGGATGGGCCTCTCTCCTTTTGAAATTATGTATGGACGACCACCTCCCGTACTTGGTAACTTAAGGGGGGATTTGAGTCAGTTGGGAGAAGGAATTACTCGGCAGCAGGTTGTAGAGTTGGGTAAGACTATGGAGGAGGTACAGAAATGGGTACAAGATAGATTACCTGTGAATATTTATCCCCCTGTTCATAGTTATCATCCAGGAGACCAAGTGTGGATTAAAGAGTGGAATAATGTACCGTTAGGGCCCAAGTGGAGAGGTCCTTATGTTGTTCTTTTGTCTACCCCTACAGCGATAAAAGTAGCAGAAGTGACTCCGTGGATACATCACTCCAGGGTTAAACCAGCAGCAGTCGATTCTTGGCAAGTTACAGCAGATCCAGAGAATCCCTGCAAGATCCGGTTGAAACGCACTACTCAGTCGGAGTAACGAGGAATTATTGTGGATTACAAATTTTATTGTTACAGGTGTGAGTGAGAAGGCCATAATAAAGCCTGTCCGCTTACCAACACATAGTGTATAAGCCAGGAAAGTCTCGAAGGGACACCTGTGAAGACGAGCAGAACTCCATTCCCTGCAGCCCTCACATCCTGGAAGCTGAGGTTCCATCGCACGGACGAAGACTGAGGATGACGGCGAAAGATGTGCTTTTGATTGTGTTTATTTATATGTGTTTTTATATTCAGGAAGGTAGAGGTACCGACACTCCTAGCTGTGAGGTATGCATTAAGACTACGAGAACAGGTAACCATATTTCCCAAACCCTAATTTGGCATTCACAATACGAGTGTAAAGGAGATGTATCGAGATGTAGATACTTAAATATAGACTATAGTGTGTGCCATTTAGGAGTAGGAGAACCTAAGTGCTTCAGTCCGGAGTATCAACCTCGTACAATTTGGTTGACTCTCAGGAATGGAGATCCTCAGGGGACCCTAATTAATAAGACGGTGTTAGAATCCGTACATTCTTCGGGTGTTCTGCTATTTGATGCGTGTAAAGCGATATCGAGTGGTAGAAAGCCGTGGAATGTATGTGGGGATCTTAGATGGGAGAGGACGTATGGGTCTAATGATAAATATATTTGTCCCAGTAGTAAAAATAAATATGTAAGTCCTAGATGCCCAAATAAAGACTATAACTTTTGCCCATATTGGTCTTGTGTGGGGTGGGCGACTTGGGGACAGACAGTAGATAAAGACATGATAGTGACTAAGTTGCCGACTAGCCCTTATTGTAAGTCTATGGAATGCAACCCAGTCTATATACTTATTAATAACCCCGACAAGTTCCTAGATAAGTATGGCAATTTATTTGGGTTTCAGATATACGGGACGGGTTTAGATCCTGGGACATTATTGTTTATAGGAATAGAGACTGATACGGTATCCTCCCAGACTCATCAAGTATACCATTCCTTTTATGAAGAGATGAGTATAGATAATAAGATCCCCCATAACGCTAAAAACCTGTTCATTGACCTAGCTGAAAGTATTGCCGGTAGTCTTAATGTTACCAACTGCTATGTGTGTGGAGGTACTAACATGGGAGACCAATGGCCTTGGGAAGCAAAGGAGGTAATGTCCGGTTCTGAGGCAGTTGACCAACTAATATCTACACAAGCCGATTATCATTTGAGTGTTAGAGGTAAATCTGAGTGGAGATTAAAGACCTCCATCATAGGTTATGTTTGCATAGCAAGGAAAGGAATAATGTATAATACTTCTGTAGGAGAATTAACTTGTCTAGGGCAAAAAGCTTATGATGATGATACAAAGAATACAACTTGGTGGTCGGCTTCAAATGTCTCAGAACCATCTAACCCGTTTGCTAGATACGCCAATTTAAAGGATGTGTGGTTTGATCTATCCATCACATCTACCTGGAGAGCCCCAGCAAATTTGTACTGGATCTGTGGTAAGAAAGCCTATTCGGAGCTGCCACAGGACTGGGAAGGGGCATGCAGGGGCGTACCTAGAGCATTTGGCACCCGGGGCGGACCCTGAGTGTGCACCCCCCCCCCCATAATAAAAATTTAAGAAAACACCCACAATTTTTTGCTTTCCTATGGACTGTTTGAATGTGCGCGCAGCTCTTGCCGCGCATGTGCATTCGGCTCCACTCGGGAGCTGACGTCGGCGGGGGAGAAGAGGTCACCCCTTAAAACCCATTCAGCCACTTACCTTTCTCCAACGTCGGGCTCCCTCGGCGCTGGTGACCTCTCCTCCCCCTGCCGACGTTAGATCCGAATGCGCATGCGCGGCAAGAGCCGCATGTGCATTCAAACTGCCCATAGGAAAGCATTACTCAATGCTTTCCTATGGACGTCCAGCGTCTTCTCACGGTGAGTTTTACAGTGAGAATTGCGGAAGCGCCTCTAGCGGCTGTCAGTGAGACAGCCACTAGAGGCTGGATTAACCCTCAGTGAAACATATGTTTTCAGCTGCAGGGTTAAAACTAGAGGGACCTGGCACCCATACCACTTTATTGAGCGGATCCTTAGAAATAGCATAGGAAAGGGATTTGAGTTCAAAAGATGTAGCGGCTAGGGCAGAGGTTTTGTAGAAGGGGGCCAGGGCAGGGATTTTGTATAAATGCGCCATTTTTGTAGAAGGGGGAAGACCAGTGCTTTTGTAGAAAGGGGCTGGTGAGAAACTTCTAGAAAACTCCTCCCCTGCCCCTTTCTACAAAGCCCCTGGTCTCGCCCCTTCTAGAAAACCCCTGCACACTGATCACATAAATTTCATACACTCGCTACACATAAAAACCCTGCACCCCGATCACATAAATTTCATACACTCCCTACACATAAAAAAACCTGCACATCCCCCTTAATTAAAAAAAAACCCTGCACACCCCCTTAATAAAAAACAAAAACCCTGCACACCCCCTTAATAAAAAACAAAAATCTGCAGTGCACATCCTCCCTTAATAAATAAAATACTGCAACCCCCTTAATAAAAAAAAAACCTGCACCCCCCTTTAATTAAACATAACCCCTCTAAATAAACTTCCCCCGTGCTGCACCCCCTTTAATTAATCCACCCCCTCTTTAATTAATCCACCCCCTCTTTAATTTATCCACAACCCCTCTTTAATGAATCCACAACCCCTCTTTAATTAATCCACAACCCCTCTAATTAATCCACCCCCTCTAATTAATCCACCTCCCTCTAATTAATCCACCCCCTCTAATTAATCCACCCTCCCTCTAATTAATCCCCCATAATTAATCCACCCCCTCTAATTAATCCACCCCCCTCTAATTAACCCAACCCCTCTAATTAACCCAACCCCTCTAATTAACCCAACCCCTCTAATTAACCCAACCCCTCTAATTAATCCACCCCCTCTAATTAATCCACCCTCCCTTTAATTAATCCACCCCCTCTCTAATTAATCCACCCCCTCTAATTAATCCACCCCCTCTAATTAATCCACCCCCTCTAATTAATCCACCCCCCTCTAATACACCCCCTCTAATTAATCCACCCCCTCTAATTAATCCACCCCCTCTAATTAATCCACCCCCTCTAATTAATCCACCCTCTCTAATTAATCCACCCCCGCTAATTAATATACCCCCTCTAATTAATACACCTCCCTCTAATTAATACACCTCCCTCTAATTAATACACCTCCCTCTAATTAATACACCCCCTCTAATTAATACACCCCCTCTAATTAATACACCCCCCTCTAATTAATCCACCCCCTCTAATTAATCCACCCCCTCTAATTAATACACCCCCCTCTAATTAATACACCCCTCTAATTAATAAACCCCCCTCTAATTAATAAACCCCCCTCTAATTAATACACCCCCCTCTAATTAATACACCCCCTCTAATTAATACACCCCCTCAAATTAATACACCCTTCTCTAATTAATAAACCCCCCTCTAATTAATACACCCCCCTCTAATTAATACACCCCCCTCTAATTAATACACCCCCCCTTTAATTAATACACCCCCTCTAATTAATACACCCCCCCTTTAATTAATACACCCCCTCTAATTAATAAACCCCCCTCTACATAATACACCCCCCCCCTTTAATTAATCCACCCCCCTCTAATTAATCCACCCCCCTCTAATTAATCCACCCCCCCTCTAATTAATACACCCCCTCTAATTAATCCACCCCCCCTCTAATTAATACACCCCCCCCCTTTAATGAATTCAGCCCCAGACATAAAATAACTACTTTATACTTACATTTTGATGATGCTTTGCTTGCCCGCCGAGTCCGACCACTAGGTGCCTCACCGCCCGGAAATGGATCCTTCCGCTGAAGATCCGTGAAGGCGGACTGACGGCGTTGCGCACGTCGTCATCACGTTGCGCGACGCCGCGGCCCGCAACGCTCCTCCCCCTCCTCCTCATAAAGAAGGAAGTCCCGCCGGTGTTTGGCCGCAAAGGTGCTGCGGCTGTGCGCAGCGTAAAGATGGGGGGTGACACATGACACTGGAAGTCATGGCACCCCCCTAGTCAGTGGCACCCGGGGCGGGCCGCCCCCCCCGCCCCCCCCCTTAGTACGCCACTGGGGGCATGTGTGTTGGGTATGCTCAAACCATCCTTCTTCTTGTTACCGATTGAAACAGGTGAGACTTTAGGTGTTAAAGTGTATGATGTGAATCATGGGAAGAAAAGGGGACCCATAGAGATAGGCACCTGGGAAGATAATGAATGGCCTCCCCAGCGTATCATAGATTATTATGGGCCAGCCACGTGGGCTGAGGATGGTACCTTTGGTTATAGAACCCCTATTTATATGCTCAACCGCATTATAAGATTACAGGCGGTGGTTGAGATTATCACTAACGAAACATCACAAGCGCTCAATCTTCTAGCGAAGCATAACACCAGGATGAGGACAGCAGTCTACCAAAATAGATTAGCCTTGGATTACCTTTTGGCAGTAGAGGGAGGTGTATGTGGGAAGTTTAACCTAAGCAATTGCTGTCTTCAAATAGACGACGAAGGGCAAGCAATAGCTGAGCTTACTAGCCATATGGTTAAACTAGCGCATGTGCCTACTCAGGTATGGAAAGGGTACAATCCAAGTAGTTGGTTTGGTAGCTGGTATGAGTGGTTTGGAGGGCTTAAGGCAGTGGTAGGTGGAGTCCTACTGATTTTACTGTTGTGTCTACTCCTACCGTGTCTTATACCCTTAGTAGTTAGGTCTGTGCAAAGCCTGATAGGAAGTATAGCAGAGAGGAAGGCTGCTGCACAGATAATGGCGATATATAAGTATAAGGCTCTAGATCAAGGAGAACCAATGCAGGAAGATGAGTGTTAAAAGATTCACATCATAAGATAAGTCTGGTCTGGTTCAAGGTAACTTGCGGTGTAAGCAAAACTAAGGTTATGTGATGCCTCAAGTAATTGTAAAATATCAAGAGGCATCAAAGGGGGGAATGTGGTGGAATCTCGGTAAAAATAAATTTAGTAGGCCGAGATTACCACGTGGCATGTGTACGTGCATATGCTGACGTATCGATCAGTTGGTTGCACGAGGCAAGATACGATCAGTAGTGTACGGAGCATGTGCAAGAATACAGGATATAGTATTCCCCCTCCTCCATTGTGCTGGACAAGCCATGCGGTCAAACAGGAAGTTAATTCTTATTTGTGTTGATTGGTTAAGAGAATGTGCGGGTGGAGCTTAATATGGGAGGAGTTATATGCCTATATAAGGAGCCTGCACTATTGTCCGGGGCTCAGAACTTGCTGTATTTTGGTGACATTAGTCCCTCTGAGTCCCGATCGGTGATCCAATAAAGAATCTCTTCCTTCCTGAAGAAACCTGTGTCCATCTCTCTGTGCTTGGCTTCCGTCAGTTTCTCCGGTATCACCATGGGGATTGAGTGCAGTTCCACACCCCTGCTTCTTGGTTATATCTCTATGTCTGTGTCTGTATGTGTGTGTGTGTTTGTATGTATGTGTGTATCTCTGTATATGTGTGTGTGTCTATGTGTGTGTCTGCATGTGTGTGGGGCAACGTATGGGAGTGGGAGGGTAGACGTATGGTGGGAGGGGGTGGGGGTAGAAGTATGAGGGGGGCCCCAGGGCAATTTTCGCACCGGGGTCCCGTGGTCTCTAGTTCCGCCTCTGACTCCAGCATCTAATGTGTAATCAGGGCCGGCGCGTCCATAAGGCGGCACAGGCGGCCGCCTTAGGGCGCCAGAGAAGGGGGGCGCAAAAATCCGAATCCCCTGCCTCTGGCTGGAGACTCGGATTTTTAATCTCACCTCTCTCCCTGCAGCCAGCACACAGGAGCCTGGCAGTGAAGTCAGCCGTCCTCCTCTGATGATGTCAGAAGGGGGCGGGACTTCTACTGCTCCCAGACTCCCCAGCGGTCCTGATTCCAGCCTCCAGCCTCCAGCCTCCAGCCTCCAGTGCAGCCCATCCCATCCCATCCGACCACCAGGGGTAAGGTTCTCCCTCCTGGACCAAGGTAAGTCTCTGGGAGGGGGTGGGGGAAGAACTTGTAGCATTTTTTTTTATTTTTTTTAAATCAAAACGTTTTTTTTTTTCAGACCCTTTCTTCAGCCCCTGCCCCCACCATACTCCCCCTGCCCTCCACCATACTCCCTCCTGCCCCCACCATACTCCCCCTGCCCCCCACCATACTCCCCCTGCCCCCCACCATACTCCCCCTGCCCCCACTATACTCCCCCTGCCCCCACCATACTCCTCCTGCCCCCACCATACTCTCCCTGCCCCCACTATACTGCCCCTGCCCCCACTATACTGCCCCTGCCCCCACTATACTGCCCCTGCCCCCACTATACTGCCCCTGCCCCCACTATACTCCCCCTGCCCCCACTATACTCCCCCTTCACCCACTATACTCCCCCTTCCCCCACTATACTCCCCCTTCCCCCACTATACTCCCCCTTCCCCCACTATACTATCCCTGCCCCCACCATACTATCCCTGCCCCCACCATACTATCCTTGCCCCCACCATACGCCCCCTGCCCCCACTATACGGCCCCTGCCCCACTATACGGCCCCTGCCCCACTATACGCCCCCTGCCCCCACTATACGGCCCCTGCCCCCACCATACGGCCCCTGCCCCCACTATACTCCCCTACCACCTCTATAGCCCCTGCCCCCACTATACTCCCCTGCCACCTCTATAGCCCCTGCCCCACCATACTACCCCTGACACCTCTATAGCCCCTGCCCCCTCTACAGCCCCTACCCCCACCATACTCCCCCCTGCCCCCACCATACTCCCCCCTGCCCCCACCATACTCCCCCCTGCCCCCACCATACTCCCCCTGCCACCTCTATAGCCCCTGCCCCCACCATACTACCCCTGCCACCTCTATAGCCCCTGCCCCATCATACTACCCCTGCCCCCTTTACAGCCCCTCAATAGCCCCTGCCCCCTCTACTGCCCCATGTGCCCCTCTACAGCACTTCTATTTCCCTCTACAGCCCCTGCCCCCTGCCTCTGCCCCCCTTTCACACGCCTCTACTGCCCCTGTCTCCCCCCTCTACTTCCTCTACCCGCCTCAACAGCCCCTGTCCCCCCTCTACTTCCCATTTACCCCCTACCATACTGTCCCTGTGACACCACTTTATTGCCTCAGTGTCCCTCGTTACAGCCTGTGCCCACACCATACTGCCCCTGTGTCCCCCCTCTACTGCCCATTTCCAACCACATTGCCCCTTTGCTCCCACCACAGCCCCTATACTCCCTTCTACAGCCTCTAACTCCCTTACTTCACATCCCTTCCACTCCCTTTTATCCCATAGCTCCAGTACAGCCCCTATTCCCTTACTACAGTCCTTACCCCCACTACAGCCCCTCTCCCCCAAATTGCTGCCCATATCCCCCACACTACAGCCCCTGTTCCCACTTGCAGCCATCAACCTACTTCAGTCCCTAACCCCCTACTACAGCCCCAATTCCCCACTACATTTCCTAAGCCCCCAATTACAGCCCCTAACTCTCAACTACAGCCCCTGTCCCCCTACTACAGCCCGTAACTCCTTAATTAGAGCCCCTATTGCCCCACTAAAACTCACTACCACCTCCCCCCCCCCCCCCCCCACCCCACCCAAGATTAGGTTCTGGATCTGCCCCTGCTCTGTATACCTGTCTGTATGACTGTCTGTCTGTGTCTGTATGTCTCTATATGACTGTGTCCGTGTGTTTTTGAATGTCCCTGTATGCCTGTATGTCGCTGTATGACTGTATCCATATGTCTCTGTATATCTTTGTGTGACTGTCTGTGTATATATGTCTCTGTATGCATTGTTCGTTATGTCTCTGTATGCCTGCATCTTCATGTCTCTCTATGTCTGTGTTTGTATAACTGTGTTTTTATTTATCTATATGCCAGTGTCTGCATGTCTGTGTGTGTGTGTCTGTATGACTGTATGTCTGTGTACCTGTATGTGTTGATTGTATGACTGTGTGCCTGTATGGCTGTGTTTGTTTGATTGTGTGCCTGCATATTTCTGTGACTATGTGCCTGTATGTGTGTGTGTGTAGCTATATATCTATGTCTATATGGCTTGGGAGGGAAAAGTTACACAAAGGAGCCTGAGGGGAAGAGGGACACACAAAAAACAGGCTGAGGGGAGAGACCCACAGAAAAGGGCTGTGGGAAAGAAAGACACACAAAGGGGCTGGGGGGGGGGAAAGGAGATACACATGGGGGTTGTAAGAGACATACAAGGGGGTGTAAGACACACTAAAGGGGGGTACAATACACTACATGGGGATTTCAAAAGGCTGGATATGAGACACCGCTAAAGATACATCTTATTTGTGTGTGTGGGGGCGGCAAAATTCATCTTCGCCTGTGTAGCCAAAAATCCTTGCATCGGCCCTGTGTGTAATACTGACTTTTTGCATGATATTCAGAGGAGGAAGGTTGGGGGGCTTTCTTTGCAAAAAATAAAACATAAATACTCTAGCACTTTAATACAGGATAGTGTGGAGGAGTAGTGAGAGAAATAAAAGGGGAAAAAACATCAGTGTTATTCACTAAAGTGAGAACTCAAGGTGAATCAAAGTGAAATTCAAATTTAAGGTCACAATAAAGTCCTCTAAGTTAGTCATGCTAACTTCGGCTACTCTGGCCTTAAAGGATCACTATAGTGTCAGGAAAACAAAGCGTTTTTTCTGACACTATAGTGCCCTGAGGGTGCCCCCACCCTCAAGGTCCCCCTCCCGTGGCGCTGAAGGGGTTAAAACCCATTCAGTTACTTACCTTAATCCAGTGCCGGGTTCCCTCGGCGCTGGTGACCTCTCCTCCCCCGCCGACGTCAGCTCCCGCTGTGCCGCGCGCGCATTCAAGCTGTCAATAGGAAAGCATTTCTCAATGCTTTCCTATAGACGCTCTGCGCGATGGAGGCATAATATGCCTCCAGCGCCGCAGATGCGCCTCTAGTGGCTGTCCGGAAGACAGCCACTAGAGGCTGGCTTAACCCCACATGTAAACATAGCAGTTTCTCTGAAACTGCTATGTTTACATCTGAAGGGTTAAAACCTGAGGGACCTGGCACCCAGACCACTTCATTGAGCTGAAGTGGTCATGGTGACTATAGTGTCCCTTTAAGTTTAAAATTCACTTTAAATTCTCACATTAGTAAATAACCCAGTAAAGCTGCATGTTTCCCCATAAATCCCTGCAGAGGATGCTTTTAATTTAGCTCATAAAGTCAATAGACTACTGGATTTTTTAGGGGGTAAAAGAGCAATGTACTGCTGTATCATATATCATATATTAACAGACCAACAGGCTATAGCGAATGTTACACATTCTAGTTAAAAAAAGTAACTTGCTCACCAAACTGCAGACGTTCCACAACAAAACAGAAATGTGTAAGATTAACAGGTATCCCGAATAACACCTCACAATTTCAATATAAAGCAATGCCTTGCACACCTTGATTAAAATATACACTATTAGACTTAATTTAAAAAAAGTGGCACGTATAGAATGTCCAAAGACAAGCAGTAAAGTATGTCAGCAACGATACCCGAGTATGCAGTGACACAATGAGCAGAGAGAGACCCCCGAATATAGGTTACCGTAATGTTGGTGGTATGTGTGTCTGTCTCTGCTGTGTGTGTCATTATAGATTAATACACTACAGGTTACCGACATTACCTGGATGCTGGTCCCACGACCAGATGCAGATGTAATAGGGCACCTCCTTATGCCGGCACTAGTACAAAACATGTACGTGCATCCCCCCTCTCATGACCAGCCAGTATAGCTACCCTCTTGTCACACACTACTCCATCTCTCCCCAGTTAACACTCCTTTCCCAGCCCAGGGAGTTGGACAAAAACTGTCTGCATACCTCACTAGCATCCACGTGGGCCATACCTCCAGCAAACTATGGCCCTCACATACTTTATAGGGCTATGTGTAGCAACATCAAATTAAATGGTAACCTAAACTACATTACCCACCATAGCCTGTCAGTCATCGACTGTTATTATCCCCCTGTATTCAACACACAAAATAGAGCAATGTTCTTAAGCCATGCAACTGTTTGTGTATGCCTTTGCTTGGACCGCACCAGCTGATGTGGCGATGTCTAATATCGGCATTACACAAACAAAAGAACTTATGAGATGGAAGGCGGGCACGCAGTAATCTCCCACAGCAAAGTCAGGTACTGAATAGTAACTAACCCCCTTATGTATATGCCCTGACCAACATCATACTGCTGATTAGTCAGGGTTAGTCAGCAGTAACTTACAGCAATCTATTGTGTATGTTCCACCAGTTATGATTTGGTTTGTTTATGTTGTTAGTGTTTGTCTCTGCCTGTAATGTAACCGACCGGACCTGTATTGCCTTTTTGTGCCATAAGCATAGTAGATAGGCTCTCAGGAACTATACCGGCTACTCACGAGGTTAAGCTTGTTAACTTACATAAAAAATGTATATAAAAAAAATAAAATACATGCCTCTAACTAACCCGAACGCGATTGCATGAATACACTGATGTGGCATCCTGACAAAGCTATTGTTGCTAACCCACTGCAGTTACTACAACTGACCTATACTCGATTGTACATATTTACCTGGCTTATTATGTGTCTTTTAAAAACAAAAATGTGCGAACCCTTAATGCCACTGTTTATCCTATGTTTAACTACGAATGCACACTGTTGTGGCGTAAGACTACGCTTTGTAATCACCTGCACGACAAAAATAAAGAATTAAAAAAAATAAAAAATGAAAATACACTACAGGTATCTTAGTGCATGTGTCGTGTGCCGTATGATACAACAGGGTTATTTATCAAACTGTTGCCAACACTTTTACCTCTAATTGTCTACCAGGTTTTGGTTCAATTTACTAAATCTGTATGTTTTGTTTAATCTGTTGCTTCTTTTGCTTCCTTACTGTCATTGTTGAATATACGTCATTTTTCCATAGACACAGTGTATTTTTTCCATCTCTGAGTTACTTTATCCAACAGAAAAGTATCCTATTTCACTTTTCTTTTTTCTGCTACTTTAAATTTGGCAGTCTTCTGGAATTGACACTCCTGTCACTCCTTACATGACTTTTAGTATATATTAATAAGTACAATTAAATAATGACATTATTTAAAGGACCTTTATAGTGCCAGGAAAACAAATTCGTCCTTAGGTCGCCCCCCCCCCCCTCAGGGCCCCACTCCCGCTGGGCTGAAGGGGTTAAAACCCATTCAGCCACTTACCTTAATCCAGCACCGGGCTCCCTCGGCACTGGTGACCTCTCCTCCCCCTCCGACGTCAGCTCCTGAGTGGAGCGGAATTTGCATGCAGGGCCAGAGCTGCGCGCGCATTCAAACCGCCCATAGGAAAGCATTACTCAATGCTTTCCTATGGACGTTCTGTGTGCTCAATGCGATTTTCGTATCGAGCGTCGCGGAAGCACCTCTAGCAGCTGTCAGGAAGACAGCCACTAGAGGTTGGAATAACCCTGCAATGTTTACAGCTGCAGGGTTAAAACCTGGGGGACCTGGCACCCAGACCACTTAATTGAGCTGAAGTGGTCTGGGTGACTATAGTGGTCCTTTAACCATCACTTTTCAGAACACACCATGAAAAACAAACACAGTCTAAAATATCATTTAAAATGTGTTATTTTTATTGAACAGTAAATGGACAAATATAAAGTCACGGCTGTGCTGCACAAAGTGAAATATACAATGGAGTTCTGTGAAGGGTGGTCCACCGCCTATGAGGAATAACATACAAAAATTGGAGGTCCACAGGCATCACAGAATAGGGTGAAGGCAAAAATATTTATTTGGCATCAATAAGAACAAAAATGGATACAACGTTTTAGCCTTAATCATGTATGATGTATACAACGTTTTGGCCGTGAGGCCTTAATCATGTATGATACATGATTAAGGCTTTATGGCCAAAACTTTGTATACATTTTTTGTCTTTATTGATCCTTAAATATTTTGGCCTCCACACTATGTTGTGACGCATGTGGACTTACATTTTTTAAGTAAATGGACAAATGTCTTTGTCAGCAACATTCCCATCTCGATGACAGTGTAAGATTTTAACAGTGAAACAAATATACAATCCATTTCAAGTGATACTTAATAAAGAATTAGTCCACGTTCTAAAAAGGAGTAGTATATCAACATAGTGTATTCATTAATAATATATCCTTCATTTAGGGTGCAGAGAAAGCTCATCCACTTCCCATTCATCCTACAGAGAAAAATTGAAAATATAAACATCTGGTTTAATACCAGGAAGTCTATAAAGCTAAAATGTGAGTATAGAATAATTGGTGCCATTCAATTAGCAACACACGAGAACAGCAAAAGAATTGGGGTCATTTAGGATGCTTGGTCATGTCATATAGTGTTACTGATTAAGGTGAGAAATGTGGGGAATTCAAAGTGAATTCAACAGGAAATATTCTCCAACTCCGTTTTGCACTCAGCTCACCCAATGTGTGGTTTTTTTAATATGGTGCACCAGTATGGATTTAATGCCATAGCTCAGGGGTAGGCACTCCAGATATTATGGACTACATCTCCCTTAGTGCTCTTTAGCCATAATTCTGGCAAAGCATCAGGGGAGATGCAGTCCACAACATCTGGAGTGACGAAGGTTGCCTACCTCTGTGCCCAGCTTATAAAAATAGCTTTAAATGTATGCCTCGTTTGCCCTACATATTGTAGTCCACAACTGCAACCTAACAGGTAAATCATATAAGAAGTATTACAACTAATATGGGGACCTAAAACTGTGCAGAGTGGAGAAGCTGAACGTAGGTGCTGCACATTGTGCAGCACTGACAAGGAAGCACCTCTAGTGGCCGTCTGAGTGAACACTATGTAAACACTGCCTTTTTTGTGACAATGCAGCTTTTACATTGCTGAGCCTGCAGGGACTGAATATAGACACCACAACAACAACATTAAGCTGTAGTGGTTCTGGCGACTATAGTGTCCCTCTAAGTATACAATGGCAATCTTAATCATAATACTTGAAAGTAGATTTAGGGAACACTGCCATTTGATTGTTAACCCTAAATCTAATACCTCTATAACCCGACATTTTTTTTTAGAAACTATCCTAAATCTGACCCTAGACAATTATCTGTCCTTGGTATACAGACTATTCCAGCTAAGGCAGAAAGGCATTTAGCACTTTTAAAAACAGAAACTAAATGGATTTATCTACTTGAATTTTGCTCCCCAATGGATTAAATGAAAAATTGGACACTAACGTATTATATAACTCCTTTAATAGTGCATCATCATCATTATTATTATTATTATTGCCATTATATAGATGGCAAGATCTATTTTATTTTTATTGGTTGTGAGTCCTATTCTTTTATTGTTATGTGAGTTTTATGTTCGTTTAGGTTTTTTAAAAGTTCCTTGTAATTGTGCTTTCCATGAAGAATGCTGTTTATACTTACATTTTTACAATAATAATATATACATAATTCCTTACACTGTCGATTTAGGATTATTTTTATATACATACACTGTGTGCAGAATTATTAGGCAAATGAGTATTTTTTTTTTTTTTTAAATTCTTTATTTTTGTTGTGCGGGTGATTACAGAGCATTGTCATGCGCCACAACAGCGTTCGTTTACTTAAAGACACATACATAGGTTAAACAGTGGCATGATAAACTTGCACAATTTTTCTTTTTTGTAAAACATGCTAAGCTAAGCAGTTTTGTTTAAACGTTAGCAATCTATTTGATATCAGGTTAGCTCTAAAACGATTATTACCAGGCTAGGTATACAAGCTTAAACTATAAGGTTGCTAATAATAAAACAGGTTTGCCAACTGAAAGAGGAATCCTAAGGCTCTAACAGATCTGTGGTTGCTCAATTACAGGAAATAATACCACTGGTTAGGTAGCTTAATCAGTATAGACAGTCCATTAGGGTCCCCTAATAGAGTTAGTGCTGATAACCCACAGCCCCAGCATGTATGGCTTGCTAATGTACAGCGCTGACCCCTTCTGAGAAGCGACATAAGAATTTTAAGGTAAGCAATTTAAAGCGAGTGTTCTATGACATTAGCTTCATAGGGGAGACAGGACAAGGATCATAAGCTACTGGCCTATAAAACAGTCTATCTCCGACATATTTACTTGGGTCTGCTCAGCCAATACCCACAGGTGGAAGGCAATTGATCATGTGTGATTGTCCATTATGTTGTGGACGGCATGTTGTAGTACTGAGTCGGGCAGCTGCAGGAACAAGCTTCCAGCTCTCCAGTGTTGCGGCAGGTTTCCCGCCATGCAGGTAATGCTTGCCTCTTCCAGGTCGGCTCGCCGAGACACGTTGGCGGGGAGCAGTGCGCGGCCACCTCCGCGGCCCCTGTCTTCCTCTTCTCGGGTTCAGGACGCGACGGCTGTGCGCCCCCTGCATCCGGTGCTTGGGTCTCCCGCTTTGTGATGCCCCATGCTGGCCACGTTTGCCTGGACCCGCCTCGTGGTGCTGGTCCGCGGACCCGAGCAGGGGGAGTTCGCCTGGGCTTGGAGGTAAAGTGGTGAGCGTGCGTGAGCTCAGCTTCGCCCAGAACTGGGCGCACAATCGGTCGAAGGCCTGCAGGAGAGGGTCAGCATAGGTAGTTGCTTGTGGGAAGGGCTGTGTAGTCTGTGGTACAGCAGCCATCTTGGGTAGCAGGTTACAGCCTCGTGTATCACTTAGGTGTTCAGGCGACCCATAGGGGTCCACATGAATGTGCCAGTGGGGACCGGGATAACCCCCACCGGTCCAGAGGGGGGGGGGACAGGGCTCAACAGCAGGGGCTCTTCAGTCTCGGGCAGAGGATCGGCCGCCTCCTCTGCCTCGAGTATGTCGGCAGGCCGCCGAAGTTTTGCCCGCCAAGAAAGCCGGCAAAGTGGTTTTCTTGTTCGGTATGGTGCTCCTTGGTATTAATGTGCAGGTTTATGCCAAAAGTTAAATGTTTGAGTCCAGGATCAGGCTATTTGGAAGCGTTGCATGAGGAGCTCCGGTATCATGCGTCCATCTTGGTCGGCCTTCAGGCCCCGCCCCCCGGCAAATGAGTATTTTGACCACATCATCCTCTTTATGCATGTTGTCTTACTCCAAGCTGTATAGGCTCGAAAGCCTACTACCGATTAAGCATATTAGGTGATGTGCATCTCTGTAATGAGAAGGGGTGTGGTCTAATGACATCAACACCCTATATCAGGTGTGCATAATTATTAGGCAACTTCCTTTCCTTTGGCAAAATGGGTCAAAAGAAGGACTTGACAGGCTCAGAAAAGTCAAAAATAGTGAGATATCTTGCAGAGGGATGCAGCACTCTTAAAATTGCAAAGCTTCTGAAGCGTGATCATCAAACAATCAAGCGTTTCATTCAAAATAGTCAACAGGGTCGCAAGAGGTGTGTGGAGAAACCAAGGCGCAAAATAACTGCCCATGAACTGAGAAAAGTCAAGCGTGCAGCTGCCAAGATGCCACTTGCCACCAGTTTGGCCATATTTCAGAGCTGCAACATCACTGGAGTGCCCAAAAGCACAAGGTGTGCAATACTCAGAGACATGGCCAAGGTAAGAAAGGCTGAAAGACGACCACCACTGAACAAGACACACAAGCTGAAACGTCAAGACTGGGCCAAGAAATATCTCAAGACTGATTTTTCTAAGGTTTTATGGACTGATGAAATGAGAGTGAGTCTTGATGGGCCAGATGGATGGATTGGTAAAGGGCAGAGAGCTCCAGTCCGACTCAGACGCCAGCAAGGTGGAGGTGGAATACTGGTTTGGGCTGGTATCATCTAAGATGAGCTTGTGGGGCCTTTTCGGGTTGAGGATGGAGTCAAGCTCAACTCCCAGTTTCTGGAAGACACCTTCTTCAAGCAGTGGTACAGGAAGAAGTCTGCATCCTTCAAGAAAAACATGATTTTCATGCAGGACAATGCTCCATCACACGCGTCCAAGTACTCCACAGCGTGGCTGGCAAGAAAGGGTATAAAAGAAGAAAATCTAATGACATGGCCTCCTTGTTCACCTGATCTGAACCCCATTGAGAACCTGTGGTCCATCATCAAATGTGAGATTTACAAGGAGGGAAAACAGTACACCTCTCTGAACAGTGTCTGGGAGGCTGTGGTTGCTGCTGCACGTAATGTTGATGGTGAACAGATCAAAACACTGACAGAATCCATGGATGGCAGGCTTTTGAGTGTCCTTGCAAAGAAAGGTGGCTATATTGGTCACTGATTTGTTTTTGTTATGTTTTTGAATGTCAGAAATGTATATTTGTGAATGTTGAGATGTTATATTGGTTTCACTGGTAAAAATAAATAATTGAAATGGGTATATATTTGTTTTTTTGTTAAGTTGCCTAATAATTATGCACAGTAATAGTCACCTGCACACACAGATATCCCCCTAAAATAGCTATAACTAAAAACAAACTAAAAACTACTTCCAAAAATATTCAGCTTTGATATTAATGAGTTTTTTGGGTTCATTGAGAACATGGTTGTTGTTCAATAATAAAATTAATCCTCAAAAATACAACTTGCCTAATAATTCTGCACTCCCTGTAGTAATACATTTTATCTGGGTCCATCAAGGGCCAGATTAGTTTAAATAGCTGATATTGGCAGCCCCTTTATATAAGCAGAGTTGCATAGTACTCTCATTGATTTTTGATAAAGTTCCTATACAGAACGAAACGCGTTGACATCATCCAGAAGATCACACTCATTAACCATTTGGCTTCAGACTGTTCACTCATCCTTCACTAAATATTACGTTAGCCCGGTATAGTGTTCCAGGTGGCATGCACTACCTTCTACTTGCACCAGCATTCACCATTTATTTCATTTGCAATCATTTCATGGTTGTACTTCATAGCAATATTAAGTAAAGGTCTTCACTGTATATTTTATGCTGTATATATGTGTAACTGTGTGTGTGTGTGTATGTTGGGAACTATATGCATGTGTGCAATTTGGTGAGTGTGGAGTGTGTATCTGTGTGTGTGATAGTGCATACATCCCAGCATTCAAACACCAGCACTGCACACAAATACACAAATGCAGTCTTCAATTCAAACGCCGTTACTTCATACACGCCTTGCCATTCAAATGCACACACTACACATTCACATTCAAATGGCAACAGTATATACAAACACACAACTTCATTCAAACGCCTATATTACAGATAAATACACCTTTTTTTATTGTAAAATACATAATAAATTACATTTATGACATTATGGGAAATTGTTCTTTGTTCTTGCTTTTTTCTTGTTTGTGCGTGTGTGTTTATATAAATGTTATACATTCAGCCCTCCATACCTATTTCAGTGGTCAGTTTGGCCCTCCAGAACAAATTAGTTTGACACCCCTGCTGTAGAGGGTACAGTGCCTTTGTGGCCTTAGGTAGATGGAAGCATAATGCTTGGCCTGTTTAGAGGGCATGAAAATGGGAAATATACACTGCAGGTAGTGCAGTAACTCCTCATTTGTAATTGCTCTTTGGCACTCCCTGAGCTTGGAATTGCAAGCCTCAACCTTATCCTCGAGATTTGTCATGCAGGTGTTTAGCTTAGCATATTTTGTCTGCAAAGAATTAGAAGTAGCATTCATGGTGGTCTTTGCCACACAGGTGTCCCAAAATCTTCCTCAACAGCAACACTGATGACTGTCAGCAAGGCTACCTCTTTCCTGATCACAGCCATGTCCATCAAATATTGTTTATATGTTGTGCAGAAAGAGCTTAACTTGCACCTGCGGTGGCCAGCACCTCTTTATCTAGTAGTCCTACGACAATCCTGAAGAATAGGTCACTTCAGATGCCTATTCAAGCTCCGATATATTGAGTGCTGGGATTTGCTTGATGTTTCTTCAATATCCTCCCCATTCGTACTCGCCTTTAATGAGTTATGACAGTGGGTGATTTCTCCAACCTTAAAATTAACCCAAATACAAGCTCGGACCTCTCAGGTTATGCTTCCGTTTTGTATTGGCGCTAGCTCCACCCTCCCAAAAAAAACTATTTTGGACATTTACTGATAGAGCACATTTATTTTTATTGATAAACTATAACAAATGTGGCAACTTTTTTTTATTATAACCAAGCTTTGCTTACAAAATACAAACAAAAAAATTCGACACAAAATAGTTAATTTTTGCTCTTAGATAATGATACATATACAAAGATTCAGTAAATAACCTAAGCACAGCTTGAGCTGGCTTAAACTTAAACAAAAACACAAACTGAGATCTAAATGACAAATTTAGAAAATAATTTAGCACTGCATTAGGTGGTGTCTGAAAATACCTAATAAATCTCTTGTACCTGCCTTTGCTACAGGTAATGCTGTTTTACGTGCAGGAACAACATTGACTGTAAGGATTGTTTTGATTAGCTGAAAACACTAATGATCCCAATAACTAAATATGGACCCATAAAATAATAAGATGCTGCTTGAAATGGACGAACATGCAATGAATCGTAAAGATGGAGCAAATCGCAAAATCAAAGTTTGATATTTAGTGTGAAAAAACATGGATTTTTGAATATTCTAAGTTTTGTGGCCAAATCTGTCAAAGAGGGTGGTGAGAGCTAAAGACAAACTCACTAAAACTTGATAAATAAAAAAAAATATATAAAACTGTAATCTAAGCTATATAAAGCGCTAGCTAATTAAAACAGTGGTACACACACTTACGTGAAATAAGCAATAATTTAAATGTCATCAGTTAAAATACTGTTTGTATGGTTTCTCCTCCAACATTAAACAAATAAGAAGCAGAAATGTAATATAAGGAGGGGGTGCATAATAGTTGCAACAAACAGTATACACCGACATCTAAACTTTTGACATATTACACTTGTATACACTAGAACCCGTATTGTGAGTGTTTATTGCTGTTTGTTGTCGCCTCTTTGTCGGCACTGTGTCACACTTGTCATTATTTTATGTTTGAATGTTCTATACATAAATGTAACTTGGGGACAGCAACAAATTTCACTAAGTAGAGATGTCAAAATACTTACTTTTTGCCATTATTCGGGTCTCCAGAATCTCCACCATTACTTCCTCTACGATCATATTCTAGGCTTCTAGCAAATATATCCCTTTGTCCAGTGGCACCATTGTGAGATCTATTTCTAAAGAGAACAGATATATACGGTAAATGTATGTGATTGAGTTGTGGTCACTATCTACTATCCTTTGCACAAAAGTAAAATTCATGTCATTTACAATGTATTTCCCTGTATGATTGCAATGAATAATGTAACGGTTACAGTTCTGTCTGTGTACAGAAGAGACAGATATAAAATATATCAGATGGTGATGGTTGGCAGAGAGCGGTGGACTAACCTGTCCCGCAGCACTGTGAGCCTATCAATGCCTTCCAAGTTGGACAAAACTAAAACTGATAATGCAGAAATGTAATTTCTGAATTGAAAAACAAATATGTAATGCTGACACTGTGCCCTGCAACAAATTGCCTTGCTAGCAGACATTATGCATTACAATATGTGACCTTGCTAGCAGACATTATGCATTACAATATGTGAATTGAATGAAAAACATCACATTAAGAGCCAAAATCTTCTTTTTACATCATCATAATTCTACTGGATGGCATTAGGTCCACACCTTTCCTTAAAAGGGCACAAGTTCAGTGTAGTGGTTATGCTATAGTCTATAGGTATACCGTGGTATTTTTGTCAGATCATTTGGGTATGGGCTTTCCCCAACACTCAGAAACCACTCTATTTCCAGCCCACTTGATAATTATGCTTGTGCATGCGCAGTCAATAGCAAATGTGTCCAACCTCAGGGTGGATTCTACTACTACTGCCCATGTTGGGTGGGATTAACCTTGATAATGTATGAATGTTGATAGTGTAATAATATGAAATAGTGTATAGGTCCTGGGTGCCAAGCGAGAGCACTTTTTTTGTCAAAATGCTCACAAATATTTTGACAGAAATATAACACATAATGAATAAAACAAAGCACAACTAATAACTAACTTATCATTTGGCATGTGCAACAAAATGGGAGAACTCACCTAAAGAAGCATATAGTAAGTGGGTACTCTAGACATTACCAGAATTCATACACAATTTATATGCCTCCTCAGTAACAAAACTATTTGCCCTTATTAGATTAATCCATTAAATTGTGTCACTTACATGGGAGCTCAGCCCTCTGTGTGAGACTTACTGTGTTACGAGTTAAAATGAGAATTGCCGTGATGTGAATTTTAAAATGTAGGACAAAATAGCCAATGCAGAAACATTCTTCTAGTCAACCCTGTGTTCAATTTGGCTATTTTGGCCTTAAAGGGTTACTCCAGGCACCATGACCACTTCAGTTTTGCTATAAAGCTCTGCACATTTATGTAGATAAATCATTTGAACATTTTTTCTAACAAATTTTGATCATATGAAAAGCTTTTTCCTAAAAATATCAAGTCCCAAAACACCAGTTTAACTAAACTAAAGGGTTACTCCAAACATCGTAACTGTACTACAACTGTAGTGGATATGATACCAGGTGTCCCTAGCCCTGATTCCCATAATAGGGCTTACCATGTTAGAACAGTTTGACCTCTTGCCTGTGTTTCCATCGTGCGCCTGGTCTCCTAGGATACTGGCTTACAACATCCAGTTTCTGCTGTGCTGCAGAAGCCAGATATTGATTGTGGTACTCATTTATTGGCTGAAAGTGTCAGTTGACCAATGACATTACCCGGCTCGGACCTCTTGTTTTGGACTGGCTAAGGACGCTCTAATGACTCTGCCGGCATCAAAGTGAAATACTGCACATACAGACTCCAGGCACCATGACCACTTCGAATCACTGACGTGGTGCTTGAAGTAAACCTTTAAATCTGTCTATCTTTGATGTAATAGACGGAAACAAATATTACCTTTTCAAAAGGAATATGGCAGTGCCTAAAATCACACTTCCAAGAAGTACTCCAATTGCAGAACCCGCTACGACTCCATTGCTCAGGTATGGTTTGTGCCATTCAGATATGGAAATGTCCACGGGCTGACCAAAAATGTTGCCCAGTTCCTTCTGTACATCTTTTATGTTGTCTGTTAGCTTCCTGAAAATGGGTATAGAGAGGATAAATGGCTACTTTCAAAGGGAATGCATGTTAGCCATGATTTATTTTATATGTTTTTTTTCTAAAACTAAAACTGTTATTCAGACTCCAATTGAGATTTAATTAGGTAACTTAAATTTATGTAACTTATTAAAACAAAACAAAATATATGTGCAAAATTCATGGAAAAGCATTGCTATATTAGCAATATTGTTAAACTTACTGTCTGTAATTAACAGAATTATTAATTTAATACAAAACAAAACAACAACAAATAAAAAAGTTACTTGCGCACTATCCCAAATTCCTTTGCACATTTAAATAAATGGAGGCTTTTGGTATCACTCCAATGGCCATTAAAGAGTAAGCTCACCTGCCACATCAAGGTATAATCTCTAATGAGACAGAGAGGACTATTGGAGTGATACTAACTCCCCCTTCAGTTATTTAAATATGCATGAAGATTTGGGAGAGTGCAGAAGTAAGTTTTTGTTTTTATGGTATATACACCCTGTTCCAAATTATTTAGCAAATTATGTTTTTCTCATTTACCTAAATAATTGATGTAAATAACAGTCAGCATAATTCTCATGTTGTCAACTATTAAGAATACAATTCAAATTTTATTGAACAAACCTCCTAATGATAACAGTATTTTTTATACATAAAAAACGTTCAATGCACTGTTCCAAATTATTACGCACAGTAAGTTTCAAAACACTTTATAGGTTGTAAAGAACTGAAAATTGTCTTTTGTTGTGTTTGCAGCATATTTACTGAAATCAAAAGCTATTTCAATCAAACTTATAACAACATTTTAACTTTTTAAACATTTTAACAGGTCACGTTACATTTTAACATAGGACCCCTTATTTGATAGCAGCTTCACAAGTCTTGCATCCATTGAACTTGTGGGTTTTGGGACAGTTTCTGCTTGAATTTGTTTGCAAGATGTCAGAATAGCCTCCCAGAGCTGCTGTTTGGATGTAAGCTGCCTCCCACCCTCATAGATCTTTTGCTTGAGGATGCTCCAAAGGTTCTCAATAGGATTGAGGTCAGGGGAGGATGGAGGCCACAGCATGACTTTCTCTCCTTTTATCCCCACAGCAGCCATTAATGCAGAGGTATTGTTTGCAGCATGAGATGATGCAGTGTCATACATGAAGATGATTTTATTACGGAAAGCATAGTTCTTCCTTCTGTACCAGGGAAGAAAGTGGTCAGTCAGAAACTCCACATACTTTGCAGAGGTCATCTTTACACCTTCGGGGACCCTAAAGGGGCCGACCAGCTCTCTTCCCAAGATTCCGTCCCAAAACATGACTCCACCACCGCCTTGCTGACATCGCAGCCTTGTTGGAACAGGGTGGCTGTCCACCAACCATCCACTACTCCATCCATCTGGACCATCCAGGGTTGCACGGCACTCATCAGTGTACAGGACTTCATGTATTTTTCTGCCCAGTGCAGCCGTTTCTGCTTGTGAGCATTGGTTAGTGGTGGCCGAATAGAAGGTTTATGCACAGTTGCAAGACTCTGGAGGACTCTACACCTTGATGTCCGTGGGACTCCAGAGGCACCAGCAGCTTCAAATATCTGTTTGCTGCCATGTAATGGTATTTTAGCAGCTGCTCTCTTGATCCGATGCATGGATCTGGCAGAAATCTTCCTCAATGTGCCTTTATCTGCACGAACCCGTCTGTGCTCTGAATCAGCCACAAATCTCTTAATAGTGCGATGATCCCGCTTAAGTTTTCGTGAAATATCTAATGTTTTCATACCTCGTCCAAGGCATTGAACTATTTCACTCTTTTCGGCAAAAGAGAGATCCTTTTTCTTCCCAATATTGCATGAAAATGGTGCTCTGCTTAATAATGTGGAACACCCTCCTTTAGAAGTTTTTCCTTAAATTGGGCTCACCTGGCAATCTAATTATCACAGGTGTCCGAGATTGTTTTCAGTGATCAGAAGAGCCCCGAGACACAATGCTATCCATGCGTTAAACTGAAAAACAAAATATTTAATCTTTGTGACACTTAAATAGAATTTGAATAATAATTTGGAACAGGATGTATTGGGGCTGATGTGTACTATAGTCATTGCCACAGCCCAGGAGTAGTGGGAGTTTGAGCGCAGGGCTTAATTATGTATGTTAGAATTATTAATTTAGTGGGGAATTGTCGGATATTCAAATTTTAGGCCAAAATATCCCAAACTGAAAACGTAGCTACACTGGAGAATTTTTCCAACTCTGCTATTCTGTTCTATCATGTAAGATTCTCTTAAAATTCATTTTAAATTTCCATCAATTAACATTTTAATAAATGATCTATTGTTCCTTCTCCTTTGTAGCCTCTCATACCCCATTCCATGCTCTGTGTTCCTTCTTTCGATATCATTTTTCTTGTCTTATTTATTGTGTATGACATTATGCTGCCTGTCCTGGCCTTTCACTATTCTGAATATGCTTTTGAATTATTCTAATTGTTACTCTGTTTATTAAAAACCATGTACTATCAGTCATGTCTAGGACAGGGGTAGGCAGTCATCAGCATTCCAAATGTTGTGGACTACATCTCCCCTGGTGCTTTGCCAGCATTATGGCTGTAAGAGCATTATAGGAGATGTTGTCCACAACTACTGGAGTGCCAAAGATTACCGACCCCTGGTCTAGGAGATCTGTTTCCTCCTTCAACATCCTCCAGCAGACAGACTTCATTATATGGAAAACATTAAACAATGAAATAACCTTGTCAACCAATGCCCTTTAGCCCTCATCTTTTACTCCTAGTTGCATGGGCACGTGGAGGTGACCTTTTTCTTCTTATGAAATTGGCCTTGCAAGTGCATTATTCTGGATTTTTCTCCAGACTGCCTCACTGAATTTGGAGTTGTTGCCAACTATCCATGATGCTCAGCCAAAGAACATAGAAACCAGACTGTTAGATGTCATTAGTATAAAAAAATCCACACAATAGGCATACTTAGCTACTTCCACACTATCCACCACTTGGTTGTTCTTATCAACTGCCTGAACGTCAATGGATGTTTTTATTTTGTTGTGATCAGGAACAATGTTTCGTATGGTTAGATTCTGATGGAGTATGTCCTCCACAATCCTGTAACACAGACAATGAAACATACAATATTTTTTAGAATGGCCGCTATGGTGGACGATCAGCACATGTGGTGCAAAAAAAAACCTGGTGAAAGATGGCCAGTTCATACTATCAATAAACATGTTGCCACTCTCAGGGCTACACAAAAACCATGTCTGCTGTTAGGACAAAAATTAGGACAAAAATTAAAATACGCCTTGTCTACTGATTTTGCTCTGTTGCCCATCTCTTGTCCACAATATATCAAATTCTGCATCCTCACGATGAGAACACACGTTAAACAGATGCTGTAGGCACTGTAACGGCTTCATTTCATTGAAGTGATTATAGTGTATGTCATCCATCCCTCCAACATTGAACCATTTTTCATGTTTTAATGTTAAATACGAGTCCCCAACAGCCCATCCCCTCTATGTTGCTTGGGATAATAAGGAAGCATGAACCACAGTAGCAATGGGTGACTTTGACTGGCTGAGAGTGTCAGCTGACTGCTTTCAGCCTATCACAGTGCCATGATAAGTGTGAATTAACATGGATACAAGGAAGTATGTAAAAACTCTACCTTTGGCATATTAGAAATAGAAGCCAGACTGTGGGTGGCCAGAGACCCTTTTTAGTGTTAAACTGCTCTAAGGCTATTTAATGCCCAATGGAGGGATAGCTCCAGAGACTCCAGGCACTATAACCTAATCAATGAGATTAAATAGTTAGAGTTCCAACAGTGTTTCTTTAAATGCCAGAGTACACGGTTAACGTTTAATGAACACCTGAGCAATCTAGAAATGTACTGATTATTTTAATACATTATTAATATATTATATACTGTTAATTATAATATATATATTCCCAAAGGGTACCACACTCACAATCTCACAATACATCTAACTGCCATTGTGCTAAACATTCCAGTCTATTAATATTCCTCAGACAAGAACGCACTCACTGGACTTTTAAATGCGTAAAGTAATCCTTATATGAGTCAAAGATTCAGTCTTGAAAAAAGTCAGAGAAAGGACAGATACATTGATTAATAAAGGATAACTTTATGCATTAAAAAGCCCAGAGAGTGTGCTCTTCTCTGAGGAATACATATATAATAATATATATATATATTTTCAAATACTAGTTTTAATACAAGTGTTTTCTAAACGAGTTGCTGTACCTGACAATTTGTGAAAGTTTTCTCTTGACGTTGCTTAATGTCTGATTCATTTGAATCTTCACAACATCATCGGAAGTGGAGCTGGGTTTCACAATTACCTGGAACATAAGATGTATTGACATGTGAGTGATTAAAAAGCCACGCATTCAGGGAAAAGGCAGTGTTTACACTGCTTCCTAGGAGCAGCACTGCTCTTATGGGCAAACATTATGATTGGCTGAGATCATCAATTCTGATGATAACAGCCAAAGTGGCGGATCAGGGCGAAGCCAGCACCGGCAGACCCATGCGGCGCTGGAAACAAAGGTGATTTTTTTTTATTTATTTAAGGGGGGCAAGAGGTAGCAGGGGACCCTACATGTGCTTTTAACATTATAGGGTCAGGAATAAATGTTTCTATTGCTGACCTTACAGTGTTTCTTTGAGTTTTATAGACATCTAAGAATATACACAACAGGCATCTAATTCATTCGTAAAGCCTTATATGAACACAAACATGACTATTACTTCTCCCAGGTTTATTCACAAAAATGTAGAGTTAAGGTGAACTCAAAGTAAATATCAAATTTAAGTTAAAAATAGCAGAGTTAGAAAATTTCTAAAAGTGAGCTACTCTGGCCATAAATGTGAAATTTACTTTGAATTCTCAGTTTGGTAAATAACCATGTCATTCATGAAATAAATAATAAGAAAAACACACATGAATGAATGTACGCTACTGATAGCTTTTCATATTACCTGTACAGCACTTTGGTCAGATAGACCGTCTTGATCAACAGCTTGAACCTTGAAGTTAAATAGTCCAGTCTTTCCACCCAATGAGACAACAAAAATCTCTCCTGTATTGTTGTTAATATAAAATTCATCACCTGCTTGATTCACCAGATTGTAGATGATAGATATGTTCTCTCCTAATTCTTTTGCCTACAAAAGCAAACAAGACTATTCATCTGAGTGAAGAATTGCTAATGTTAAATTCATTAATGTAGTTTTCAGACTCACATTCTTATAGTCATATTCTGGACTTCTGACGTGTCTGTCAAAATCCAAACACAAGTCGGTTCTGTGACAGTGCCTTCATTAACATGCGTTATTTCAGAATATCAACAATAATTACCACTGTTACACTTTCCTCCTCCTCACCCTCTCAGTTTGCTTTTGAAACGAGGAATATGTGTGAGAAATTACCAATGTAAATGATTACTCCAAGCATCGTAACCACTAAAGCTCGCTGTAGTGGTTATATTGCCAGGAGTAAACTGGCCTGGTCACCCAGTAACGGCGCAAACCATTTATCCCGCCGAGCTCAGAGTCTCCTGGAATGGCCAGTGATGCAGTTACAGCTTCTACATACCTGCATAAATCAGAAGCTGAACCAGTTGCATTCATTGGCTGACCGCTCTCAGGCAATGGATGGCACACTTGAAATAAAATTTGCACAGACTTGACATTAGCCTGCCCAGAACTCTAGTTCTGGATTTGCTGATGACACCCCATGATGCTGCCCGAATTGTGTGCTGCATTTTACAGCGAAACATTGCACATCTAGACTCCAGGCTTCAAATCACTAAAGTGGTTATGGTGCTCTGCCCCTGTCTGCCTCAGAACAGCAAACTGTCTGCTGACATCATCAGAAGTGTTGTTTCCGAGCCAATCACAATGCTTCCCCATAGGATTGGCTGAGACTGACAAGGAGGCAGATCAGGGGCAGAGCCAGAATTATTCAAACACAGCCCTGGCCAATCAGCATCTCCTCATAAAGATGAATTAAATCAATGAATCTCTATGAGGAAAGTTCAGTGTCTGCATGTAGAGGGAGGAGATACTGATATGTTGTGATGCACACTAGGCAAGACTGAGATAGGAAGGATCTCTAGCAGCCATCTGAGGAGTGGCCAGTGAAGTTATCACTAGGCTGAAATGTAAACACTGCATTTTCTCTGAAAAGACAGTGTTTACAGCAAAAAGCCTGAAGGGTATGATTCTACTCACCAGAACAAATGCAATAAGCTGTAGTTGTTCTGGTGACTATAGTGTCCCTTTAATCTGTTCTTATATATAAAAATCCAGTCAGTCTGCAATCCCATAGGCTATGCCACGTTTTACTCAAAAGAATAAACAAACATGTGGATAATATCTTGACAGACTTGGATCATTATAGTGACCAGAGGCAGCTCTCTAATTAGGCGGTTTAGGCGGCCGCCTGAGGCCTCGCGCAGGCTGGGGCCTCGCGCTGGCTGGGGCCTCGCGGCCGCCTAAACTGCATGAGGGCAGACTGTGTCGGGTACTTGGTCAGCTTGCCCGGTATGCCGCCGGGTGCGAGGCCCCTCCTGGCTGCCCGGCCAGCCACCGCAGACACCGGTCTGCAGCTCCGCAGTGAGCAGAGCTGCAGACCAGGTGTCTCGCGAAAACCGGCCAATCAGAGCGTTGCCGCGGGATTACATGGTCTGCAGCTCTGCGGAGCTGCAGACCGGGAGCAATGGCCACTGGACCACCAGGGAGCCCACTGGACCACCAGGGAAATTAAGGTATGTTCTCTATAACCCCCCTCAGCCTCATCACCCCCCCACACCACCCTTAGCCTCACTACCCTCCACACCACACTCAGCCTCATCACCCCCCCACACCACCCTCAGCCTCACTACCCCCTACACCACCCTCAGCCTCACCACCCTCACCACCCTCAGCCTCACTACCCCCCACACCACCCTCAGCATCACCACCCCCCACACCACCCTCAGCATCACCACCCCCAACCACCCTCAGCCTCACCACCCCCACCACCCTCAGCCTCACTACCCCCAACCACCCTCAGCATCACCACCCCCAACCACCCTCAGCCTCACTACCCCCAACCACCCTCAGCATCACCACCCCCACACCACCCTCAGCATCACCACCCCCACACCACCCTCAGCATCACCACCCCCAACCACCCTCAGCCTCACTACCCCCCACACCACCCTCAGCCTCACCACCCTCACCACCCTCAGCCTCACTACCCCTAACCACCCTCAGCATCACCACCCCAACCACCCTTAGCCTCACTACCCCCACACCACCCTCAGCCTCACTAACCCCCACACCACCCTCAGCATCACAACCCCCAACCACCCTCAGCCTCATCACCCCACAACACCACCCTCAGCCTCACTACCCCCAACACCACCCTCAGCATCACCACCCCCCACACCACCCTCTGCATCACCACCCCCAACCACCCTCAGACTTACTACCCCCCACACCACCCTCAGCCTCACCACCCCCACCACCCTCAGCCTCACTACCCCCCACACCACCCTCAGCCTCACCACCCCCACCACCTTCAGCCTCACTACCCCCCACACCACCCTCAACCTCACTACCCCCACACCACCCTCAGCATCACCACCCCCCACACCACCCTCAGCATCAAAACCCCCCACACCACCCTCAGCATCACCACCCCCAACCACCCTCAGCCTCACCACCCCCAACCACCTTCAGCCTCACTACCCCCCACACCACCCTCAGCGTCACCACCCCCACCACCCTCAGCCTCACTACCCCAACCACCCTCAGCATCATAACCCCCAACCACCCTCAGCATCATAACCCCAACCACCTTCAGCCTCACTACCCCCCACACCACCCTCAGCCACACCACCCCCACCACCCTCAGCCTCACTACCCCCCACACCACCCTCAGCATCACCAGCCCCAACCACCCTCAGCCTCACCACCTCCACACCACCCTCAGCCACACTACCCCCCACACCACCCTCAGCATCACCACCCCCAACCACCCTCAGCCTCACTACCCCAACCACCCTCAGCCTCACTACCCCCACCACCCTCAGCCTCACTACCCCCACACCCCCCTTCTCACACCATCCCCTCCTTCTCACACCACACCCCCTCCTTCTCACACCACCCACCTTTCTCACACCCCCCTTCTCACATCACCCCCTTCTCACATCACCCCCTTCTCATATTACCTGCCCTCCTTCTTGCACTACCCCCTTCTCACATTACCCCCCCTTTTCACATTACCCCCTCCTTCTCACATAATCCCCCTCCTTCTCACATTACCTCCCCTCCTACTCACATTACCCCCCTCACTCTCACATTACCCCCCCTCTCACATCACCCCCACACCATCACCTCCAAAACACCATCACCCCCTCTCACCATCACCCGCCTCTCCTTCTTACCATCACACCCCCATACACACAACACACTTTAACCCCTTAAGGACACATGTGATTCCCTTTTATTCCAGAAGTTTGGTCCTTAAGGGGTTAAGCAGCTACCCCATACACATAGGGTCTCAGACAAAAACGCAAACATGCTCACAGAGACATACATTCACACACAATGATACTCTGTCAGACACACTCTCAGGCACATACACAGGTAAACTGTGCATCAATGTGTATATGTGACACTTTTTTGTTAGTGGGGCCTCATGTTTGAGTTTCGCCTAAGGCCTCATAAAGTCTAGAGCCGCCTCTGATGGTGACACTCGTATCAACATAACAATTATAGCTTACTGTAGTGTTTGTGGTGTAAAGCATCTCTGTACGCAATCAAACCACTCTCACAGCAAACTTAGAAGGCTTTTTATAGATAATACAGAATTTAAATTTTGCCTTATTGGATGAGTTGAGAGACAAAAATTTGGCAAATTACTGAAAGGGTTTGACAAAAGTCGCTGCATCCATAGCCTCCTAGCACCAGAACCCCAACAATAATATGCAGTGGTTATGGTGCCTGGGGTTTGTATTTGCATAGAATCCCTCATTTTTCTTTAAAACTTTGAAATATACTGATATTGATTTCCAAATCTATAGTTGCTTTTAACAATAACTGGATGTACTCAGAGTGCAAGCAGTGTGATAAATAAAAAATAAATCAACATACCTCTACTTTGATGACTGGGAACTCATACGGGACAGAGTTCAATATTTTAGCATTGTAGAACTGTTTCTCAAATTTTGGACCCTCACTAACATTTTGGATGTTTATCTCTAATTGTGCCATGTTCTTGGGCAGAGGATCTGGAAATGAAAAAGATATGTATGAAAACCTCTTTTGATCTTTGATTTTTACACACTACATTCTCTAGAGTTTACAAAGAATGGTACAATAACTATAAATCTTCCAGTGATCAGCAGTTCTGTGAGAATAAAGTTAATGGAAAGTGGAACAGACTGAAGAGTACATAATAAATAGACAATTTAGGAGTACAAAAATGTTGCCTGTTCTGGTAAATCTTGACTCTTGCTATGATATGCAGATGGCAAGGACAAACCTTGGTGGGAGTAGTCTACTTGTGTGGGAATGTTTTTTGTGACACATTTTACTCCCATTATTATTATTATTATTTTATTATTTATATAGCGCCAGCAAAATTCCTTAGCGCTGTACAAGGGTGGACTAACAGACACATATTCATAATTGTAACCAGACAAATGGACGCACAGCAACAGAGGGGTTGAGGGCCCTGCTCAATGAGCGTACATGCTAGAGGGAGTGGGGTATAGTGACACAGAGGGTATAAGTAGGGGTAATGAAATAGATTGCTCGAAAAGTACTCACTGGGAACTTAGTAGGTTATTTTTGACAGTTGCAGGAGAGGGGGGGGGGATGAAAATCTGCTAACAGTTTAAATTATATGCTTTCCTGAAGAAGTGTGTCTTCAAAGATTTTTTGAAGGAGTAGAGACTGGGTGAAAGTCTAATGGAGAAGGGAAGGGAGTTCCACAGAAAAGGTGCAGCCCTGGAGAAGTCTTGGAGGCGACCATCAGATGTGGGTGTACGGACAGAGGATAGATGCTTCGGCAGAGCGCAGGGGCCTCGACGGGACATACTTGTGTATTAGGGAGAATAGGTAGGTTGGAGCAGCATTATGTAGGCACTTGTAAGCATGCACCAGAATCTTAAATTGAGCCCTATTTCTAACTGGAAGCCAATGTAGGGACTTACAAAGGAGGGAGGCATGGGAGGTGCGGGCGGAAATTAGTCTTGCCTCCGCATTCATTATAGATTGCAGCGGTGCAATCTGGGAACACATAAGACCACTGAGAAGAGGATTGCAGTAGTCAAGAGGAGAAAGAACAACGGCATGGACCAGCACCTTAGCCGCATCTGGTGTTAAACAGGGGCAGATGCGAGCTATGTTTTTGAGATGGAAGCAGCAGGATTTGGCGATCGACTGGACATGGGTAAAGGAGAGGTCGGAGTCAAAGAGAACACCTTGGCAGTGAGCCTGCGAGGTAGAGGCGTTGACTTGGAGGGAGGGAGACACGGGAGTAACAACTCTTGAGGGAGGAAAGACCTGAAGTTCTTTTTTGGACAGGTTGAGTTTAAGGAAGTGAGCAGCCATCCAATTGGAAATAGCGGAGACACAGTCAGAGACACAAGTCAAGATGGGCGGAGAAAGATCAGGAGAGGATAGGTCGATTTGCATGTCATCTGCATATAAATGATAATGGAAGCCAAAGGAGCTGATGAGTTTACCAAGGGAGGCAGTATAGATGGAGAACAGTAGGGGACCAAGGATTGAACCTTGGGGGCCACCAACAGAGAGGGGTTGGGGAGAAGAGCCAGAGAAAGAAACACTGAAAAAGCGCTGGGAGAAGTAGGTGGAGCACCAGGAGAGAGCAGTATCTAGTAGACCGAGATTATGGAGAATGAGAAGAATATGTTGATGATCAACAGTGTCAAAGGAAGCAGTAAGATATAGGAGAATAAGGATAGAGTAATGGCCGCGACATTTAGCAGCGATTAAATCGTTGGATACTTTGGTCACAGCTGTTTTAACAGAGTGACGAGCGCGAAATCCAGACTGAAGCAGTTCAAGCAGAGAGTTGGATTTGAGGAAGTCTGTCAATCTCACATACACAACTCGCTCAAGGATCTTGGAGGCAAATGGCAGTAGCGATATAGGGCAGTAGTTGGTTGGGGAGTTGGGGTTGAGGTTGGGCTTTTTCAGAACTGCCGTTATGGTTGCATGCTTGAAGGGTAAAGGAAATGTGCCGGAGGAAAGGGAGAGATTGAAAACCATTAACACTATTAGGCATCATTTTTTATTTTTTATAATTATTAACTAAATAAATCTTTGTTGCCACAGTCAACCCATTTTCAAATTGATATTTTCTCAACAATGTGAGTTATGTATGTTTTCTCTGTTAATCCACAGTCTGTGAAGTGGACAATTAGTATATAGTTTTTCTGCCAGTTATAGAGTATTAAGTGTATACAATTTTATTATATATAAATGGTATGTAATGTTAGTATTAGCATTTATATAGTCTTACATTACGTTTTTTATTTTCATAGAATGAGTGGTTGACAGATTGTGAAAAGCTAGAGTATATTTTAAAGGTTGCGAAACAGACTAAAAGGCATGTATAAGAGATTAATATTTACCTAACAATCGAGGGACTTCAATCACTTCCACAGTAATATTATAGCTTGTTTGTCTTTCATAGCTTAGTTTATCTGTTGTCCATAACTGCCCAGTTGTCGCATCCATAGTAAACAGACCTGGAATTAAAAAGCATAACTCTTCATAGAGGACTTGTACACAATTACTTACGCTATCTAGAGTCTTTATAAATATGGTATTAACCTGTTACCTTTTTTAATGGTAGGAAAACAATGGCCTTCATTACAATCTAATGATTGATAGTTATCCTCATATTAATTGTTGGCAATTAGCCATTAGTGAAGTCAACATGATCACTCTCGTTCGCCACACTTTCGCTATAGAAGCCAAATCCAAATATGCTTTGCCCGTTATTAGATTTTGTCAATGGCTCCCCTTTACCCCCTTTTTTATAATCTGATCATTTAATATTCATGAGGTTCGCAATTGGTGTGGGAATCTGTGGACTTCTCTCTATATATGAATAGACGCATAATGTATGAGGTGGGCATGGGGCATAAATATTAAACTATAAATGGGAACTTGTAATTAGCATTGGGCTTAATATCCTGAGCTGTTCGGAAAATAATTCACAATGTATTTGTTATTGAATCAGTATCGATTGATGTATTAGATTGATGTATTATTTCTCAATGTTTTCGGTACCAAGTGCCAACTAAAGCACACAAAGTCCTCATTCATTTCAAAGTGTAAAACACGTGAGGAAAAGGAAATATATAAAAAAAAATTTAAATATAGACAAATATTAAAATGTGGACAATCAAACTCAGCCTTCGATCTCTACCTTACATTCAATGCATTGTAAAGGGAACAAGCAATTAATACAGCCTGAGTAGTCAGATAAAAACGAAATAATTTTCCATAGAAGACCACCCAATAATGGGAAATTCATTTTGGTCTAAAACTGAAGAAAGGTTGAGAGAAAAAAAAGGTAAAAAAATGACATAATTCAAACTCAACATTAAAGCCGTGTGGGATAAGTGGCCTTAATTGGTTAATCTACACATCCTTTATTCCCAATTGATCTCATATATTGCTTCCTCTTCAGTGTCTATTGATTTAGCAGATATCTGTAAACTCTAATAAACTTGCATCTGCATTGTGTGTTGTGGTAAAATGGTCTGATACACTGTGTTGCATGGATTTCTGGGAGATATTTTTCTCACACGTTCTGTATTCCAAATAGACGTGTTCCTGATCATTCTCCCTACACTACATACTGTAGGCCATATGGGCATTTGAGGACATATATCACATGGTTGCCATTACATGTCATGAAATCCTTCAGTTTGTAAGTTGTATTCCATCGGAATAATGTTATCTCTGTTACACATCTTCGTGTCCCTATCTTACTTGTGTCCCTATCCATGAATCTAATAAAGCATAATTATGTCTTAAAGATTTTAATTGGTTTGACATTTTTTTACTTTTCTTATCTTGAAGGGTTCCTCCCAATGAGTTTCTATCTATCGTACCATCTAAAATACAATTGAAATCTCCTTCAATGAGGACATTACCCTTTTTGATGCTATCTATTTTTTGAAATACCTTTTGTAAGAAATGAATCGTATTAGAGTTGGTTGCTTACAAATTAACGAGAGTAAACTCTTCACTTTGTATTTTCCATATTACTATGATGTATGTACCTTCCATTCTTAAATATATATCTTGGAAGGTAATCTGTATATCCAAGTCATTTGTTGTTAATAGAGCAACTCCGCATTTCTTTTTATCCTCTAATGAGGAACATAGATTAACATTAAATCGTTTTGGAATAAAACATTATATATGTTTTTTTTAGCCAGTGGGTCTCTTGCAGTAATATAATTTTAGCTCCTTCTTTTTTAATGTAGTCAAATACTGTAGATCTTTTATGTGGGTTATTTAGCCTTTGAGCATTGAGCGTCATGATCTTAACCATTGGATACTAACATATCCTTATGTAACGCATTTTCTCAGCAGTTACAATAAAACAATACACATAAACTATACAACAAATAAAAACATATAACCTCATGTATGGAACACATGAGACATTCCGTCTCCAACATCCCAAGTAGGGGACAGAGTTCCACATCATTGAGCCCATTATTCTTTAATGTAGCATAAAATATATTTCCATGTATATACACATGAAATTTAAGAACACAAAAAACATTCACATAAATATAAAAATACTAGCACTATAGAAACATACTAAGGATCTAACCAATAAAGCTGGAATTATTTCACAACCCTGTAGTATAACATTTTTGAACTGCACAGGTGTAGACGGTGGAATGGCATGTCATAGCATGTTATTGTATATTATAGTACGGTACTTACCGAGCTCATTACCAGCAACAATGATGTAAATAATGTTTTTTCTTAAAGGGTTATTTGCAGCAAATGTGTAAACAAGTTGTTTACTTTCCTTATCTTTCTTAAGAGTGGTGCTAAAACAAACACACAAACAAAACAGGTATAACATTAACAATTCAAACCTTGGAAAAGTAAAATAAAAGTAAATAAGAAAATTATGTATCATATTCTTTATTAATTATTACTTGTTATTATGGTGGCACTTAGGTTCTTAAATAATTTCCATGTGGTTCATTACATTTGTAGGGTTTGTTTACCAGGTGGCTTTTTGAATATGCAATGCTTATTCGTCAGCATGCTCAAAGCAGCTCTGTCACCTGGAAATCATTTTTCATACTTCAATTTAAAACGAATTGTGAAAAGAATTTTACTCATATGATGTTCATCGTGAAGATTTTGTAGTTTTCAATAGTGCAGGTAATAATAATGAAAATACTGCAGAAAGCCACTGATTATCATCCATGACCGAAAATCTTGAAACGATTTAGATGAAACAGAAAGAGTGTGCAAATAGACCAAGCAGCGTAGTGCAAAATATATACATACTATAAACATTATTTATATATTTTGCAGTACACTGATACGCATATTTTCCGACCATTCAGATTACAGATTACGTGACAAGTAACCAATAAAGGGAAAAAGAGTAAGAGCAGTAAAAATAATAATCAATATTTATGTCATATATATATATATATATATATATATTTATTAAATATAAAAAAAAATGAAATTATAGCAATAAGGCCCATCACATGGCCTATTTTGTGTACACAGTTTTTTTTTGTACAAAATCCCAATAAATACTGATGTTAGCTGTTTCCTTACTAAAATAAAATAAAAATTCTCACCTTATCTCATTTGGACTAAGCTCTGGTGGAGATGATGGTATGACATTTATAATGACCAAAGCAGTGTTATTCAGTGGAGGAGAGCCCCTGTCTTTAGCCAGCACTGTTATACTGAAAAGTCCAGGCTGAAGATGGATTGCAGTGGTTATAATTTTTCCATATTTTATATTTTCAATCATGAAATATTGAGACAATGTTGATTCTGGAGAAAGGAAGTATTCAACTGCACCGTAGTCTCCCTGTTGTGGGTCATAGTATAGGGGTTACCAATCAAACATTGTGAAAATCAATTTATTTCATAAGGTTATTTGATTACCATTATAATAGGAGTAGTTTTGATATATATATATATATATATATATATATATATATATATATATATATATATATATATATATATATATAACCCTGGGAATTGTACATCTTTCTTCAAGAGATTAAACATCTCCCAGTTAGACATCCCCAACATCAATTCAAAAGCACAGTCATAAATCTGCCATAGACCAAATACTGCCCCATGAAATACATTTGATTAAAATAGCTATATACATCCATCCACGACAATAAACAATAAGGAATTTGAGGATGTGGTAGATCAATTGAATAAGACTGTCAATGGTAATTTAAAGGATTTTAGTGGGCAATGCTTTTAAATGTCATCCTACCCCCCATGACATTTTACCTACTCTTTCACCACTTGTTTATCATCTGCCCACCACCTCTGAAAAATGTAAAAAAAAAAAAAAATTTAGCACTCCTTTTCCATCAAGTTTTATACTGGATCAGTCTTTGTTTCAAATGCACTTCTTATGGAGATGAGCACTGGCCATTAATGCCCGCAAAGGAGAGATACACTATGGATTTGTGCTAGAAGCATCAATGATAAATTTGACCTCTGTGGTTGACTCATGCTTGTGGATACCATGTTTCTAACAGAGTCACCTGTCCAAAAATATGTTGTTATTTTAGACTTTTGGCCAGATTTGAAATAAATAAATTGCTTCTCATAAAACCTTGATTACTACATGCCCTGGCCCTCTATAGGAGCATGAACCAAAATGTATATAATATTTAATGATATCAAGGAACTTTGAAATTCAATAAAAACATCTTGAAGGTGCACTGGATTCTCATTTCTTTCACCAAAAGATCTCTTGGGACAGAACATACGGTCACTTTTCTCATTAGTAATAGTACTAGGGTTTTCTACAAATTTCTCCCTTTTAATTTCATCTGTTTGCTTTGCATAATGTGTTTGTAATATATATTTTCTGTTTCTAGTAAATGTTCTTTTATTACCTCTCCCATTGTGTGGTATAAGAAACAAATTACTGAATAGTATTTGGTTTTATATAGATTAAAGCTGAATTGTGTCTTGGGGTTTTCCGTCTACTTTGGCCATGGTGACCTAGGACTGTTCATTTTCAAAAAGACCTGTGGTGGCAGCATTTATATTATTTTTTATTATACTATTGGGTCTAGTACAATTTTTAATTATTGCTTTCACGAAGGCCTGGAGTGACCTTGTTCGTGATAACTCTTTTATCTTTTTGCTCTATGTATTTTAAGGAGGAAACCCCTGCCTAAATAGATGTGATGTTACTTTATAAACTAAATCAGAGAGAGGTATTGTTTTAATCTAGCCCCTCTTACATTTCTTCACTGATTCATAGGTATGCCCACTCTCCGTCTCTCTGCTCTACTGGTGACCTTCTCCTGTCTGCCGCTCTCACCCATACTGCGAATTTACGCCTGCAAGACTTCTCTCCTTTCCTTTGGAACAGCCTGCCTACCCCTGTCAGACTATCCCTTAGTCTTCAATCCTTTAAGAAGTCCCTCAAAACCTATCTTTTCAGGAATGCTTTTGCCCTCCAAGAGTAACTGATCTATCTCTCAAACCTTCCTCTCGCTCTCTCCTATAGGGCCACCCTCCACTCTTACCTCCAGTTCTGCTAATTTCCCACCATGTCTATTTGCTGTCTCTCTCAATACCCTTCCAATTGTGTTTTTATACCCCACCACTACTGTTAGCTCGTCTGAGTAGGGTCCTCAACCACCTATTGTTCCTGTTACATTTTGTTATTGTCTCATTTGGTAAATTCCCCTTTTATTGTAAAGCGCTGTGGAATAAGCTGGCGTTATATAAATACCAATAATAATAATAATAATAATAATACACAGTGGATATAAGTAGACTAAGGCAGTGATACTGAACCATGGCTCTGCACACATTTAAGAACGACATGTCCCAAGATGCTTAGCGAGCTTAGCTAGCTTTGAAACTGAAGATGTTTTTGAAATAGAAAATCTGATTATAATCAGCCCTTAAGACTCACAGTAGTTCACAAATATCTGCAGTTCCAAAGTGAGCCATTACTGAGCTAGAACAAGCACTGGCTTACCATGCCTAATCTAAGGGATGGAGAACCATCTACAGTATGTCAAACACGGTATGTAAGTAATTATCCATTCATACTTTATGGAAAATTGAATTTAAATATATCGCCAATTATTACCTGATCTTTATCTGTAGCAGTTACTACAATGATACTTGTTCCCGCAGGGCTGTCCACATCTAATTCAGCATAATATTGCGTCTGCATAAACTTTGGAGCATTGTCATTTTCATCCAGTATGTCAATTACAATTTGTTTGCTTGTCTGAAAAACATAAGTAATTGAACTCAAAGAAGTAAATATTTTAAGGGCCATGCAAAGCACTAAAACCTCCAAACCAAATAGTAGTGGTTCTGATACCAACAAGTCCCTGGCCCTGTCCCCTGCTTCTGTGTCGAGCCATTTTTGAGTATTTTTCATACAAAAACTCTAGAGTGCTTGTGTCTTGGACTCTTACTGGCATTTAGCTATTGCAGATGTGTACGTAAACAACGGATATTATTGATAGTGCTAAGTGACTTTGGAGGGGCACAGTTCTGGGGGCATGATGAGATAATATAGGATGTCATTAAAATAGATAACCATAGAAAAGGAAACATACATTAATAATAATATTCCCTTAAGGACATAGCTTCCAAAGTAAAAAGCCAGCATGACGAAAAATTCCATCATATGTCATGAAAGGGACAAAAGTGTCACTTTTAATATTTAACAAACTAGTTTACACAGAAATCAGCTCAGGAGCGCTATAGCCATTAGCCATCATTATTTTTTAAGATTTTTAATTCTTTACAGAATAGTCAGAAGACAGAAGTAATAGAAAGACAGGAATTTCATTAGAATAACTTGTCTTTAAATCGTTGCTTAATGTACATCATCGGCTGAATCTTACCTGATAAAATGGAGTTGTTTTGTTGTTAGTAGCGCTTACTTTCAACACAGACCTTTTTTTCGTTTCATAGTCAAGGTGATCGCTTACAAAAATATCCCCAAGCAATGGATCTATTTTAAATTGATTGCCTTCATCTGATTACAAGAAAATATAAACACTGAAAGAAGCATTGGTCATTTTTAATTTCAACACAAAATTCATCTGTCTGTCTGTCTCAATCTCTCTATATAGCTCTTTCTTTATCTCTTCATCATAGGTCAGAATAACCTTTTTCATGTAAGTATTCAAATAGTACATGCCCTCAATCTAAATAAAAGTCAATAAACAAAATTAAAAACTATTTCATAATATCTGGATCAAACACAACAATGCAACTTGTCTAGTTGCACAGAAATGAATGACATTTTAAATGCTGTATTAGAGTAGATCAGGGGTAGGCAACCTTCGGCACTCCAGATGTTGTGGACTACATCTCCCTTGATCCGTTGCCAGCATTATGGCTGCAAGAGCATTATGGGTGATGTTGTCCACAATATCTGGAGTGCCAAAGATTGCTTAACCCTGGAGCAGATTGTGCCCATGCCAGATTTACATTGGGGTTCAAATATAGATATAGATTTTTTTTATCATTTTGTAGAAATATTTATATGTTACAATTACAACATGTTTCTATTACCATATAGGCTGTATAATATGAAAGCATTATCTCCACTGTCTCTGTCTGTTGCGGCTACTTTGCCAACAATAGTACCGACGGGTGCATTCTCTTCAATCATCATGTTTTCTACTGGTTCAAAAACTGGTTTCCAGTCATTGATATCAACTATATGGATGACCACAGTGCAATAACCTTTCCTTTGTTCCGTTAAACTACCATGTTCAGCGACTAGGACAATCTGTAATTAAAAAAATCAATCTAGATTAACATATGGCAAGATTACTTGCAATAAGATTTTTCAGGCTTGACATCTCACATTACCAAAACTTCATTCAGATCAGCATTCCATTTATCAATTTCCAGATGTAAGTTCTATGAACAATCAAGAATGGCTATGATACATAATACTAGGCTGAGTAATTTACCCACAGATGATGTAAGTGAATTCGTGACACAGCAGGAAATGATTAATTGCTGGTCACAGTGTGCTGCAGTTATTTTAGATCAAGAATAGGCTCCAGTAATCACGCTAAACAAAAATAAAGTATGGCAATATATGACATATGTGTTAGTTCTCAAAATATTTAGTCAGAAACACCACATATGACCTTGAGAAATAACATTTTATTTCGATCTATCAACAGGGCCGGACTGGGAATAAAATTTGGCCTGGGCATTTTTCAATCACAGTGGCCCTCTGAGAAGGGGGCGGGGCCAGCGAGGGTGTGTTTTGTCATCACTAATGACAAGCACGCCCCATCTCAAAGTGAGCATGTTGGTTCAATGCGCAGAGCCCTGCTGAAGAGCTCTAGCATTAGAAAAAGGCCCTGTATTTGTTCTGCGCAAACAAGCAAATTTAATAACCTGGTTGTGCTGTGTTTACTTTTAACTTGTCTCTGGTGTCTCCATAAGTGGGATACCAGGAGACAAGAGGGCCAGGAAAGCGTATCGTGCATGTGTTTGGAGCCTGCTTGTGGGATTGTATGTGTTGTATTGTGCAAGTAGGTTGATTTCATTAGTGTTTGTGGTGTAATATGTGTGGCTAGGGGGCATAGTGTGTATGTGTATAGGGGATGTAGCCAGTGTGTGCATACGGGCTGTAGTGTGTGTGTGTATATAGGTGACTTAGTGTGTGTAGGGGTTGTAGAGAGTGTCTGTTTAGAGAATGTTGTATGTGTTTGCTTACAAGGAATGTAGTGTGTGCATAAGGGACCCAGAGTTTGTATGTCAGGAATGTAGTGTGTGTAGGTGGTGCAGTGTGTGTGTAGGGGATCTAGTGTGTAAAGGACCCAGAGGGTGTATAGGAGATTGTTTGTGTGTGTGTGTTTAAGGGGATTCAAAGTGTATATAGGGTAAGGTATCTAGAGTGTATCTGGATCGTAATGTGTGTAGTGGTGCAGTGTGAGGGGTGCTGTAGTATGTATATATATCTTTGGACGTATTGTATGTGTGAGGGGCGCAGTGTGTGTGAGGGTGCTGTGTGTGTGAGGGGTTTCTAATTTTCTTTGTCTGTTAACTCACTGAGGGTTATTTAATATATATATATATATATATATATATATATATGTGTGTGTGTGTGTGTGTGTGCTGTACATGTGTGAGATTGTGCTGTGTGTGTGTGTGTGAGGGTGCTGTGTGTGTGTGTGTGTGAGGGTGCTGTTAATGTGAGTGTGCTGTGTGTGTGAATATGTTTATTTAAATTTAAATATGTATTTTTGTTTAATTTAAAAAAAAACATTATATTTCCCCCTCCCTTCTTACATTTAGCCTGGGAGGGGGGTTGGGACCGTGCTGCCATCCCTGGTGGTGTTAGTGGTGAGTGAACTCTAGCCTGCAGGGCAAGAGTTCTCTCTTGCGAGATCTAAACGTTGTCGTGGTAATCGTGAGAGGAACCCAGTGGAGCTGCTGGCTAGAGCTCCCCGCATCCTCTCCTGCCTCCCTCTCCCCAGCCGGCCGCTGCATATCAGTGCCTGTGGGCCGGTGAGGGAGATCTCCCTCTCTTCCCACCGGCCCATGAAGGCACACAGCAGGACCGGTGCTCGGATAGTGCCGGCTCTGCATGGGCTGACAGGGGATATCCTGTGATCTCCCCTGCCGGCCTCGGCCCATGGAGTCCCAATGGGCATTTGCCCAGTATACCCGATGTCCAGTCCGGGCCTGTCCATCAATTAACTTACTTTAGAAGTTTTTATTTTCTGCTCTGTAAATTGAACTTTAATCACACACAGGAGATTCCTGCAGGGTGTAGCAAGCTAATAACAGAGCAGGAGATAAGAAATACTAAATGAAACAGAATGTACAATAAAGGAAGTATAAACATTGGATGACTCTTTACAGGAAGTGTTTAGGAAGGCTGCGTAAGTCACATGCAGGGAGGTGTGCCTAGGGCTGCATAAATAAAGTGATTTAACTCCTAAATGGCAGAAATTTGAGCAGTGAGACTGCATGGGGTATGATCTATACACCAAAACGGTTTCATTAAGCTTAAGTTGCTTTGTGCCATTAAATATCTGATGCATAAAATCTGAACCTGGTATTCAATAGGTCCTTTTTCAAAATCAAACATGGTCTCAGCATAAAGTTTTCCATTGCTGGCATTTATACTGAAAACTTCTTCTCCACTGAGAATACTGTATGTTATCAGTCCATCTCTTCCTGTATCATTGTGAAAGGCCCGCAGCTGGGTAATTAATAAAGGTATAGGTTGCTCCTGTAACATCAAGAAAACATTGGTTATTATTTCAATAACTATATCTAAAGTAAAGTAAATCTATACTATATCTAAAGTAAACCCTAGCAAACACAATGCTGCTTCCAAACTACTATGGGCAAAAATAATTCATTGTTTTCAATTTGTTTTAAGAAAAGTACATTTGTAAAGCAATATATATATATATATATATATATATATATATATATATATATATATATATATATATATATATATATATATATAATAAAAATAACAAAAATATATATATAAAAAACTTTTTTGATATGTATATATACTTATTTTCTTCTCACTGCATCAGGTTTTGTTATAGAATATATAAGTGGTAGCCAATTGCATGCCTCCTACTATCTCACTTTCGACAGGACAGGTCTGATTTCGGAGTGTTGTCCTGCCACCCTGCTTTAGGTTTCTAGTATCTTGTATCTGGAGATTAGAGAACTGTCCCTGGGCAGTTAAGGACCTTAGGGAAGCACAGCGCTAGCGCATCATTAGAACTGCTCAAACTGTGCAGCAGGCACTAGGTAGGACCATGCAGGGAGCGCTACAGCAGTCCTAATAACCTCAGCGCTCCTGATAGCTAATGGCTGGCCTGGCTGAACGGCCCACTTTTTTCGGGCTGATCCGGCATTTTTTTCAGATGAGACTGTACCACCACCTTTTCAGATGAGACTGTCCCTTTTTCCGGGCAGCCCTGTCAATTGTGGGCATCATTTGTGATAAGGCTCAGACCCTCAGAACTCCGCCCACTCATCCTGACTTTCTGAGGGCAGAAGTTGGGAGGTATGGTCAGTTGTGATGCACAGCCATCCCCTGCCTATAGCTTCTCTTCTATAAAAATTCATTAAAAACTATACATAAATCTCCAGGATGGGTAACCTGGTATCTACAAGATTTGACTTTTATATATTAAAGAGGATTCAATTTAAAAATATGGACAAGCAAACTTTATTATTAGCACTGAGAGCTTGAATATTGTGATATGATTTTAAGATCATTACCTACATATTTAAAAACTGTCAGGTAAGTAGCCATTCTAATGAAATTTACTTTAACTTGGTTAGATCACATAATTTGAGTCTGTTTGTGCAGTGTTTTTGCTATGGAACACTCCACAAACAAACTCCAGACACCATGGCAACTTCAAATCATTAAAGTAATCATGGTGCTTGGAGTAACCCTTTAATTTAGTGTTTCATGTATTGTTTTTGTCTTTCATTCACTATTTGTTTTAAACTCAATGCCAGTTAATTCCCTTGAAATTTAATTTCATGCTTCATTGTGGGGTGGAGCTGGGACCCAACTTTTGCAGTCGCAAGTCTGCAGTTCTCACATATGAGCATTACTACTACTGGAATTTAAACATAAACTGTAATTTTTTTTTCTCATACCTTTGCTCCTGTAAAGACCTATTGGCCACGGGAAACAATTATGCAAAACCAAAAAGCCAAACCATAATTGGCCCCATTATTATGTAGATATTAGAGATTTGTAATAGAGGCTCCATGGAGAAGGAGAGCCCAATATGGTGTTGGATATCAAAGACTTCACAGATTCCTCAAAAGAGCAGCTGTTACACATTATAGAGGATTTGTGTGTACATGATCACTCCACGCTTCAATGTTGACTACAGGCATTCTTAAGAACTTATTGGCAGAACTCCTCCAGAATATATCTGTGTTTCCTCAATTGCACAACAATATTAAAGGGTTCTCTACCAGACTTGCCTGTGTGGAGGAGACCATAATGTCCCAGGGTACTAAACTTTGCAAACTGAACAAAACTATTCATGATCCACAAAAGGCTGATACCATGTTGGAATATCATCTAGAGACTTATATAAAAAATACCCCTTTCTATCTCAGTAGAGATTTTTGCCAGAGGCTCAAGGAAGCAAGGTGAATGGTTAGAGTTAGGACCCACCTAGGGGGGTCTGCCTTGACGTTGGCAGGTGGGCTCATTCTCTCATGGCCATTGGAGGTAACTAAAAAACCTCCATTTGTTTAAAAATACATAGGGATTAAGGAGAGAGCGCAGGTAACTTGTTTTTCTTTGGAATACACTGGGATGACATGTGTCGCAGGCCGAAACCTCAAAGCGCCTCAACCTCCACTACAAGTGATCTTCTCATAAAGGTCCAGAATGGTCAAGACAAGTTGGCCATTTTAAATGCTACCAAAGGGTAAACTCTGCATCATTTTGAGGTGATGGATCTCACTTTCTTCACTGACTTATCTAGATCCACTGTACTCTGTTAGAGATAACTTCGACCCTCTCAAGCAATCCCTATTTTCCCATGGTCTGCTAAACCATGGGAATTCCATGGTCATTAATCAGACAAATCAGAGATGGATGCTGTCCTAGGGAAACTAGGCCTCAGCCTGGACTCTCTTATCAACAATACAAGGCCCAATTGGACCTACCGTACAATGATGGGCTCCAGCTCAGATCACTCTATTTATACAAGTGGAACAACTCCCTCTGGAGGCAGCAGTTACTTGAGTATCCAACTATGATGGGTTCATCACATTATTGGTTTGTGCTTGACCTACTCCTTCTGTTTTTCTTTTAAACTACTTGCTCTCTTTTCCCTGTGGCCATTTTCAATCGACTTATTATCTAAATCACAATACTGTTTTTCATTCTCATCCCATCCCAAGCTCCTAATTAGTTTTCTCTTCAGTAGCTTATCTTTTGGGAGCTGTATATTTCATCTGTTGGCACTGCTTACAGTTTCTCCTATTTTATTCACGCACATTCTTTTTTTAAACTTTGCATGATTGATTTCTTCTTTTGTGTTGCAATTTTTTCATAAAAAACCTACGTTCTAGCATGTTTACTCTATCATGGTTGAGAGCTACATGCAGGACTGTCACTTCACTACTTTTTGCAAATTATAAATGTAATGTCCTGCATCTGTTAGATTGTGGTAAAAAAAAAAAAAAAAACTTTTGAAAACATATATTCTTAAATTAATAGATTTTCTTACTTCTTTAATTGTCAGTTCTACCAGAGGGTTAGGGAAAACAGGTGTAAAATTATTGTCATCTTTCATAGACACATGAACTTGAGCTTGACTAAATATGCTGAAATTTTTTGGATCCACAGCCATTATCGTTATATCTCTCGGAAAGTCTTCCTTCTGCAAAGCCATCTTTGTCGTTATGATGCCAGTTACTGGATCCATGTTAAAGTAATCTAATCAAAGGAGACAAAGTAGTCATTTATACTGGAATTATTTGTCAATGTAAGTGGTTTAAACATAGTGAAACACTAGGAGTCACATGCATGCAGCAAAAAAAGCAGCGTTTGCTTCTGCTCCCACTCCAGACTCAATATCACCAGATGCCCAGGGCAATTATTTATGTGGGTTTGTGTGTGTGCATGAGAGAGAGGTCCACTGTGTGTGCGTGTGAGAGGTTGAACCTGGATTGTGTATGTGTTATAGTGCATTCACTTGCAACTCTATCATGCTGGACCAATGGACCAGTAATCTAGTGCCAGCTAAGTCTTTCTGCACGTTCTTTGCAGTAATATTGGGGGATTTGTTTTGTTTCCCGATGAGTCTGAGCAAGTCTATTAAAAATCTTTCTTGGTCTTTGGACCTTGTCTCAACTTCAACAGCTCCTCATAACTCCTCTTTTTAAATGTCATTTTGAACAGTTGAACCTGTAAGCAAGGAGCGTTTAGATGCATTTCTTAACCTCCCATAAATGTATTTTCTGATTTTTAGCTGTTTAAGGCATCCCATGGTTGTTTGGTGTAAACCACCTGAGAAATTCAAAATCCAAGTCAGATAGTTTATGAAGCTATGAGAATATTGCCACCACACTATGATCAATGCCTAATGATTCAGTTAATCCAAATGAGGTTCTGAGACCTTACAAAGAAATCACTAATGGATTAACTGAAAGGGTGCCCGAGAGGCTTACCTGGATTACTAAGCATCCGGGTGGATATGTGTGTTGGCACCCCCCCTAAACTGTAGAATTTATTTTCTTCTCGCCCTACACCTAAACCCCTTTTGTTAGGAGACTTACACATGCATGCATTGATAGACATACACATTCATATCCACAGAGACTCATAGACCGGAGTAACATCAGATTATAGAACATCACCAAAATCATTTATTTGCTCAGGGATGTCAAAATATTTGCATATGACTGTAACTATCTTATGTTGGAAGATACAAATTGATCTTACAGTTATTTTCAATGTAGTAGATAGAAAAGGACATTTCATGTCTTCAATGCCTTTGCATAGAATACAGTAAAGTAGAACAGGATTATGTAGTGAAGAAGGAGAGTAGCATTACCTTTGTCATTGCCGGCTGTTATGTTATAGAGAAGGGAAGTAGGGTAAAAAGCGTAGACCTGTACCAGGAAGGTAGATGGTAAAGCCTTGTCACTCACAGGATCCAGGCTATAGATATCCGTCGAGAATACTGGAAAACTAATATTGCTTGGAACTATTGTTATATACACCTTATGGAAATAAGAAACAATATCCAGTTATTTACAATCACTTTTCATGAAACATGTGGAGCCCACTGATTTTCAGATGCTCACACAACTCGCCCATATGTAAGTCATAATTATAGGGGCTTTCTCACACAGTTTTCTCAATGAAGATGAGGACTTGGCTGGAAGAAGAAAGGCAAAGCAGATGTGTACCATCTACACAACATTGGGTTAAACCTTTCCTAAACCCTTTAAGGGAAGATAGCATCCATGATCTCCAGGCACCATAACAATTTAATTGATATGAAGTTGTTATGGTGCTTAGAGTGTTCCTTTAAATATATATGTTAGATTAAATTATTGTGGATGTAAAAGGTTAATGGAACACTCTAAGCACCACTCAGATAGTCACTAGATTGGCTTCCTGGTCGGGTCCTGAAATCTTTGCAGGACCGACATCAGCGTCTTTACACTTTGCATGAAGATACTGAAGGCTCCTTATGGAGATGCACTGTGTCCTACGAGAAGATTCTTTTTGGTACTGGGCTGCGATTGGCACACATGTGCACTAGCCCTCCTTGCTTCCCTATGCGAAAGCATTGAATTGGCTGAGATCATCAGCAGCAGAGATCATCAAAGGATAAGTGAAATAAGGATAAGTGAAACATAGTTATTAAAATATTTTAGGCAAACTCTTGATTTAAAAAGTGGAGATAGCACTCTAACGTTAGGAATACATGTTTGTATTCCCAATGCTAGAGAGTTCATTGAAATTATTGTGATTGGAAAATAGAGAAATTTTGGTAAAGCTTGATAAAATGTGTACCAATACAATTGGTAATAATGGTATCTATAGCTAAATACATCAGGTCAATGTTTAATAAACTATTTACCTTAACAAAGGCAGACAGAGGTGGAACTCCACTATCCGTGACCTTGACAGTCAATATATAGGGCACCGTAGTCCTGTGTTTTGGCAAATCTTTTATCAGAAAGATGTGACCGGTGGAATTTGAGATGACAAACAATCCCTCACTGTTACCATCTATAGAAAGAAACATCTGATTAATCAGACATTAAATATAAATTCACTAACAATAAAGTAGATGCATTTTTGCTCAAAATATTATACTTATATTAAAATTTATATATCATTATCAACAATATACTTTTGTAAAAATGTATAAAAACGCACATGAGTGTCTTTGATAGCACATTTTTAATAAGGAAAAGTGACCGTTTGGAAGTTAAAGGGATACTCTAAGCACAAAAATAACTTTAGCTTAATGAAGTGTTTTTGTTGTATAGATCATGCCTCTCCAGTCTCACTGCTCATTTTTTTTTTGCCATTTAAGAGTTAAATCACTTTTGACTCGCACAGCTAACATAAAAAAAGGTTTCAGCTTGAATCACAGTGTGTTTACTTTAGAAGTGTGTATCTTGTGCTCTATTAATTGAACTTTAAAATAATTCTGCTGGTTTGAGCAGGCTAATTACAGAGCAGGAGGTAGGAAATTCGAAATAAAACCAAATGTACCGTCAATAAAGTTTAAACATTAGATCTCTCTTTACAGGAATTGTTTAGGAAGGATGTGCAAGTCACATGCAGGGAAGGTGTGACAAGGGCTGCATAAACAAACTAATTTAACTCCCAAATTCCATTAAGCAGGTACACTGCAGGGGCATGATCTATACACCAAAACCACTCAATTAAAGTGTTACTACAACCATTTTAAGGGCAGTTGACCTTTCATATGTAATATGCCCTTCTGGGTATTATACTGTATATATGGTTTCCCCCTGCAGTAAAAGATGCAATAGAACATATTTTACTTAACTTGGTAAATTGACTTCCACAATCCCTCTGACATCACAGGCGTCTTGTGTGGTCCAATCAAAGACTTCTCATAGAGAAGCCTGTAATTCTGTGATTGGACCAATTCACCGGCTCATGTGCATGCTCTGGTCTGCCAAGGGGAGGGAGGGGAGAGGAACAAGGGAGGGTTGAAATTTTTTTTTAAAATAATGTGCAACGGAGAAAGGCGGGAGGGAGCACACAGTGAGAGGGAGGGGGAAGCAATCTTCTACTTGCAGGCACTCTGCCTGCATGGGGAAGATTTTCAAATTCGTCGGTAGCATGCAGTACATGATAACAACAAACTTTTTTTATGCACAGAATTGACATTAGGTAGTCTGGAACAGAGTTCTGGGCTGCCAATGTCACAAGTGAGGGGGGTGAAACTAATTCCATGCACACAATAAAAAATATCTCAGTGTGTGCCGTGTTTCAAGCAGAAACACTGCACAAACATACTCCTACCTCCATGACTATTTCAAATCACTGAAGTTGTCATGGTGGTTGCAGTAACCCTTTAAGGTAAGCTATTTTGGTGTTTAATCTGTCCTGTTAAACATCTAAGCTACAGTGACTTTTCCTCAATGGACAGTGTTATCACCATGTCCTGGACACTGTGATACTGTACATCATTTATGTTCTATCTGTTTTGGAAAAGGGTTCCATGCAATGGCCCATATGTTCTCCAACTGACTCAAACATGTTAATATGCATTCCAACTCAGTTACCTATGATAGAATAATGTATTCCTTGGTCAACAGCACCATACTCATCAGTTGCATTTATATCACAAATAAGCAGTCCCGAAAAGGCAGCGTTGTCCTTTATTATTCTGTTGTATGTTAAGTGTTGAAGTATTGGTCCCACTTCATTCACATTTTCCACATTTACTGTGAAAGAAACACAAGGCACACACAATAACAAATAGCAAAACAGACACAGACACTTTTCATGCTTCCTTGCATTTTGAATTTACATTTATTTGAAGCATCCCTTTTACTTTCTCCCCCAATATACATTATACTGTAAAAATATACTATTGTCACTTTTTTTAACATGGACATGCAGATAGAGCTCTTCCACTGTAAGACATGTAGACGGCTACCTGCTCACCATCCAAATCCTTTGCAAATATTACAATGATTCCATAGGCAAATTAGATTTTAAAAAACATTTTACTTAACACATTTCATTGATAGAGCAATCTGCATTCAGCACTACACTCTTCCCAGAATTCCATATTAGTGTGAGTATATGGCTGAGCAACTAACAGCACTGAGTGATCTCAATTGTTGGAAGCCCAGCATCCTGCATTAGGAGAGGACACCAAGGCAGATTCATATATTTCTTTCTTTACAACGTTTTTTTTCCCCCCTTACATTATGGATACAACAAAATGAGTATTGAATCAAATTGAATCAATGCATCTCTATGAGGAAAGTTGTCTCATGCAGAAGGTGGAGACAATGAATGTCAGTCACACTGTGCAGCACTGCCCCTGGAAGCACTTCTAGTAGCTGTCTGAAGAGTGGCCAGTGAAGTTATCACTAGGCTGTAATGTAAACACTGCATTTTCTCTGAAAAGAAAGTGTTTACTGCAAAAAGCCTGAAGGGATTAATTCTACTCACCAGAACAAATACAATAAGCTGTAGTTGTTCTGGTGACTACAGTGTCTCTTTAAGTATTTTGTTCTAGAGCATAATCCCTCTTTAAGTGTTTGTATCTTGAAACGATAACAATTGAAATCAAATGTTCCCAGAAAATGTTTATGAAATGCACATTATTTCTTAGAAGAAGTAATAACAATAAACAGCAGAGAAATTGCCACTTTCTTTAAGAATAGAGAGTGCACATTTGAGTATTTTATTATTTAGCAATGTGTGCACAGGTAACACTTTTATCTTGTTTGTACAAACGAGATGACATGGGTACAAAATATCATGGCAGTTTTACCAGTGACGGTTGCTGTACCACGCAGTTGTGAATCAGTTGGGTTGTATGCTATCACTTTTAGCACATGTTCCATTGCTGTTTCATAGTCCAAAGGCTGAATGTTGGAAATACTGCCGGAATAATGTCCAATGTAAAACAGAGTGGTCGTTCTTGTAAAGGAATATAAAATAAGGGCATTATATCCCGTATCCCTATCCATGGCAGAAATATTCAACAGCTAAAAAACCAAAGCAGAAAAAAAAATCTACGTGTTAGAAGCACATTTAGAATTTTATATATTCATGAAGGATGGTATATGCACAGAAATATTTTGCAAAGAATGAGAGATACATTTACCAAAAAATTCTAAGATTTTTAGAACCTATCATATGTAGAAATACCAATTGTGGAGGCTCATTTTCCTTTACTGTGACTGCAAATGATTTTTCATTGAAGATTGGAGGGTTATCGTTGACATCCTCAACTGTAATGTGGATGCTTTTTGTGGACGAGCGTGGCGGACTTCCCAGATCCCTAGCCTGAGCAAAAATAAATTGTGATTTGTGAAAAATATATATCACAGCTGTGAAAAGTGTCACGAACAATGTTAACTCACAATAGTCTAGAAACAGAATTAAATATACCGGAATCATTGATTGATCTTAATCAGTTGGCTTTTGATGAGACAGGAAAGGAGATTTTCTTTGTGATGGAAGTAGACTTAAAGGACCACTATAGGCACCCAGACCACTTCAGCTTAATGAAGTGGTCTGGGTGCCAGGTCCAGCTAGGGTTAACCCTTTTTTCTATAAACATAGCAGTTTCAGAGAAACTGCTATGTTTATAGTAGGGTTAATCCACCCTCTAGTGGCTGTCTCATTGACAGCCGCTAGAGGCGCTTCTCACTGGGATTTTCACAGTGAGAAGACGCCACCGTCCATAGGAAAGCATTGAGAATGCTTTCCTATGGACTGGCTGAATGCGCGGGCGAGGCTCCTGCCGCGCATGCGCATTCAGCCGATGACATCACTATGGAGGAGGAGAGTCCCCCGCCTGGTGCTGGAGAAAGAGGTAAGTTTAACCCCTTCCTTCCCTTAGAGTCCGGCGGGAGGGGGACCCTGAGGGTGGGGGCACCCTCAGGGAACTATAGTACCAGGAAAACGAGTATGTTTTCCTGGCACTATATTGGTCCTTTAATGTTATAGTGTGACTGAAGGCTTTTAGGCTCAGTACATGAATCTCTTCGGCAATTCGGGACTTCGGCAAATTGGGACTTCGGCAATTAAGTTCAGCACTTCCAAAATTCGGGACTTCGGCAATTCCCTACCACTATCCCTGACCCCGACCCTTAACCCAAACCCTACCCCTAACCCCTAACCCTACTAGGGTTAGGGGAAGGGTTATGGATGAGGTAAGGGGTAGAAGTAGGGTTAGAGGAAGGGTCCTGAATTTCGGAAGTCCCGAATTGCCAAAGTCCTGAATTGCCGAAGTCCCGAACCGAAGTGCTGAATTGCCGAAGTCACGAATTTCAGATTGCCAAACCGAACCAAATTTTTTGCCCATGCACATCCCTAAAAAATATATATATATTTTTTTTACTGCTAATCCTTTTTTTCCCTCTGTTGGTCACTTGTCACTTGATCTGTGAATACAATCAACATTTAAGTGCTGTCCCCTAACCATCATTCATCTTTTTTCACTAATCATCTAATCATCTCTTTTTGGCACTTTTAATGGAACTCTGAGTCACAAATGAAACAAAATTGTTCATCTATTGTTTCATTCGTTTTGTGATTCGAAGTTAAGACATTCAGATGACCCATTGATTACTCAAAGTTTGGATGAATCACAATTCATTTGCACAAGCCTAATAAATATCACTAATATAGTATGTAGTTAAATGAACCCTAGCACATCCCATGCTTTGTGAACATTAAAGAATAACGCCAAGTAAAACCTTAAATCTTTGTTAATTAATCAAGAAAAGGCCCCTTGTGCTCACCACCACTGTGACATCATAAGAGGTTGCTACCTCTCTGTCCAAAGCTTTTTTTGTCATCAGATCCCCCGTAGAGGAATTTATGTAGAAGATGCCGTTAAAATCCTTTTCCAAGGAGTAAGTCACAATACTATTGTCTCCTACGTCCACGTCAGTGGCACTGATTAAACCAATATCAAGGAAGTTCTCATTCTCTATACACGTGACACTTGAATGAACCATTGGTGAAAAGATTGGTCTGTTATCATTCACATCAATCACAATAACAGTAACCTGAACAGAAGAAAAAAATATAGTATGATTACAATGATGTTGTTACACTGAGGCTGGATACACAGTATATTCTCTTATAGTGGCAAGCCTGATTTAAAGACACTTTAAAGTTTCACATTTGCTCTGTAGGACTCAGAAAATACCTAAACACTACATTATCATGAATTCAGACTAGCATTGTGGTTGACCTAACAAAATATTGACTAGAATCTTGAAATTTGAGAGATCCCTGAAGACTTTTTATTAGTGTGTGTGGGTCAAAACAGAGGATTTGTTTCCTAGTTTGTTGCAAAATTGGAAGCACTTCAAATTTAGTTTTTTGCCTTCTTTTGGATCAACGGCAAAAACAGATGTGAAAATGGCTGAACTTGGTGACCACATGTCTCTTTTCAGCCATGTAACTATATGTTTAAATCTATAGCGATAAACAGAAAGACAGTTTAAGAAGTCTGTAAATTGGGGGCGGGCATGACATTCATGGTGGCATGACGCATTGTACCAGAGCTCCTTGCTTAGCCACCGAAAACCTTTGAATTTCTTGCCTCACAGGGCACTTGTTTAGCCATGGTTCAAGCTTGCTGTTCTCCTGCTGTGTGGGGTCACCTATAGTAACCAGATGCCCAAGTTTACCTTGTAATCTGCAAGGGGGCATAGTGAGGCCTACTGCAGGTGCCTGATGGGAGAGACGGCCGCTCTCCCAGATAGCCAGCCACGGGACCTCGCTTACTCTTGCTGCCCCGCTTCCCCCCCCCCCCTCTGGACCGGTGGGGGTAATCTTGGTTCAGACCTGCAGAGCCCTTATTCCTCCTCATACAAGCAATGGGGGTACCACTCCCGAGTTTGCTACAGCCCATACTACACTAAGATGGCAGGTGCTGCATGCCCACCTAACTGCAGTGACAAAGGAACCACAAACCTGGACAACCTTAATCGCATATTTGCAGAGTTCTGGAAGAGACTAAACCAGCGAATGTAACCTGCACAACACTACCATATGCCAGGCAGATTACCCCAAAGGATTTAGCTTCAGACCACCACAATGCAGGCAGGTGCGACCTCTATGAGAACCCAACTAAGACGATAGTCACCCTCATTCTCCCTTACAGCGGGATCCACACCCTGTAACTCCTCAGGCATGGGCCCAGGGGCACCACTTTTTGAATATTCCTCACTGAGGGATCAGTTGGCAGGATACTGCTGGGCATCATGGCTTCAAATCACCTCCTCACAAATGGCTTTGCTCCTGAAAGAACTCGGATGGGGTATGGAACTGTGTACTTGGTTTAAATAAGACTGTCACTAGAAGGTGTAGGATGGGCGACACCAAATTACAGCAGTCCCAAATTGTAGAAGCCTTTCCTTTATGTCTCTCTTTTGATTGTCTATATTAGTTATGCTTTTCCTGCTCATTATATCCTAGTGTTCTGTTAGATGCTGGACTGCCTCTAAACCTAAGAAGGGCATCCCGGGTGGGCACAAGTATGACTAGGCTACTCTGCTTAATACCTGTGAGTTTTGTTTGGGCATTCTCTTTTACACTGTCCATGGCATTTAATGGTTTCTAATAGTCTGGAGTCTCACACTCACTATGCCGTTGGACAAGTTGTATGTCTTGTTTAATCTGCTCGTTTTACAACATAAAAAAAAAAATAGTGCGCTACCTACGGGACATAACTGAATACGTTTTGTTACATGTATTGGTAATATGTCTAATCCTATATTACTCTGTTTGCACTACAAAAATAAAGAATTTAAAAAATATATATGTCTGCAAATTCCCTTGACTATACATGAAAATAAAATGCTTTCATGCGATACAGAAATTATACAGGAAATTTGGTAAATGAAAGTTTTTCCAAAATCTAAGAATATCATACCATTGATGCTGCCGTACTTGGAGGTTCCTGTGAATCGGTGGCTTCCACAATAACACTGTACCTATCCTGGCTCTCTCGGTCTAACATGACTCGTGTGATGATCTGGCCCTTGTTGGTAATAGAAAATATTTCTAAATAAGTCTTGAGAAAATATGTTAAGGATGTTCCTCTGTTTCCAATAATGGCTTTTACTATCCCAACCTCAGTGCCTGCTGGCCGGTCTTCAGGTACAGTGAAATTATAGTGGGAATTCAAAAACTGTAATCCAGTGTTATTCGTGGCCACTGTGACAAATACATTGACTGAAATGAGATACAGACAACAAGAATTACAAATAATATATTAATTACGCAATCTTACTCATATCATTAAAATGCTTTAAAAAAATGGTTCTGTCACAACAATATCAGTTTTGAGAATTTCAAAGAATTAAAATCTTTATGAATTACCCATAATGACTGTGTTGGAAAGGCATTGGAATTTCAGAGCAATCAAAAGATATCAGACTGCTTTCTTTTGTGTTCAATTTTGTCATTTCTCACAGTTGCTGCTAGTGACGGCTGTGAGAATGGGCATCTACTCTCACATCGCAAAATCTTGGCTATGGATGATCTTGTGGTCTTGCAGGATCTCTTTTAAAAAAAAAAAGCTCAGTAGCTAGTAGCATTGAATCCAAGTTTTTTTTTTTTTTCATTTTACCTTTTTATCTCTGCTGCAGTTCCTAACCCTGTTTAATTGTTGCTCTTATAAGACATATTTACTAAAAACCTGTTTTCTTCTTTGGTAAGACACTAGCAGTGTACTCCTTATTGTGTAGTTACCACTACTCACCACTAGATGACAGCGCTGGAGTGCCAAGATCACTCGCTATTACAAGCAATGGTCGGGCTGATTCAGGAGTAATAGCAGATAAACTACTTGAAAAAAATATCCGGCCAGTTTGTTCATCAATGGTGAATCCAGTGTAGTCCTGTGAAAATCTGATAAGAAAAAATTACCTAAATGTTTATCCTTAGATATGTGAATATATTTAACCATTCCATTCCTCTGTATGAATATTATATTGGTTCATGATAATAAGTACAGTTACAGTTACATAGTTTAGTAGATGACTTATATGGTCTTTGTATCCACAATTCATTATTATTACAATGATTTATAAAACTCTAACATATTCTGCAGAGCTATACAATAGATAAACCAAGACAAATTATTCTAACAAAACACATTTTACATACATGAAGAGTGAAGAGGGCCCTGCCTAAACAAGCTTACAATCACAAGTTTATTTATGATGCTCAGGTACGGCTAAAAGGCAGAATAAAAAAACACAAAAAAAACTCAAACAAAAAACTAAGAACTAAAAAATGGGGACTGAATGAAATGCGTAGTATGTATGTTTGCATGTGTTAAACATGTATGAGGGCTGCAGTGTGTGTGCTTAGGGTCAGGGCCGGCCTTAGGGGTGTGCGAGCTGTGCGGCCGCACAGGGCGCCATGGAGCAAGGGGCGCCCTGTGGCCGCACAGCTCACTCATGGACGGCCGAGGATTAAAAAAAATAATAATAATAATTTGCGGCGGGGGCGGTGCTTACCGTGCGGCGGGGGCGGGGCTTACCTGCGGCAGGGTCGGAGCTTAAATCCCGTCTAACTGCTGCAGGGGAAGCAGGAAGGAGTCCCTGCTTCCCCCAACAATCAGAATCCTGGACCTGCACTGCCTCCACAAGGAACAGAGGTAACTATGTGACTGTCTGTGTGTGACTGTCTGCTTGTGTGTGTGACTGCCTGTGTGTGTGTCTGCCTGTGTGTGTGTGTGACTGTCTGTGTGTGTGTGACTGTCTGCCTGTGTGTGTGACTGTCTGTGAGTGTGACTGTCTGTGTGTGACTGTGTGTGTGACTGTCTGTGTGTGACTGTGTGTGTGTGTGACTGTCTGTGTGTGTGTGTGACTGACTGTCTGTGTGTGTGACTGTCTGTGTATTTGACTGTGTGTGTGACTGCCTGCCTGTCAGGGTACCTGTCGTCTCTACCTCTGAGGAGGTGAGACACTTGGACGTTCTTCCTTCCAAAAGGGTTGAATCACTCATTCCTCGCGGTTCTCCCGGTCGTTTACACGCCGGCCGCGAGGTATCCACTTCCTTTTATGACGCGGCGCTCAGTAGCCGACGTCATGACGACAACCCGTCCCGACCTGTCAATCAAGTCCTGAGCACGAATGAGGACTCGTCGGGGGCGTGATTACCTATCTGGAACCAGGGTATAAAGTAGGGCTTTCTACATTTGTTCATTGCCCTGTCGTGGTTCTAGCTTGTCTAGTCACTCAGTGCTCTTGTTATAATCTGTCTCTTTGGTTTTGACCCGGCTTGTTTGTTATACCTCGCTTACCTCTATTACCCTTGACTCGGCTTGTCTCTCGCTTACCTGCTCTCTCGTTCCTTCGACCTCGGCTTGTCTCTAGACCATTCTTTACTTTCACCTACGTTAGTCCGGCCATTCTAAGGTCCGGTATACGTACCTATTACCTGTTTGTACTCTGCGTGTTGGATCCCTGTCCCGATCCTGACATTACGACAGGGCCATGGATCCTGCAGGTACAAACACTCAGGTTGGTTCTTCCGACTCTAGGTTTGACGCCATGGATCACAGAATGGACCAGATGGCTCTAGCGCTGCAGGCCTTATTATCTCGTTCTAGTAATCCACCAGAGGAGATGCGAGCTACGTCCATCTCTCCTGTAAGTTCAGGTCTAGAAGTAGCCACTGTAGGTGCTTCTTCCCGTATTACCCCTCCTGTACGTTATGGGGGTTCGCCGGAGAAGTGTCGTGGTTTCTTAAACCAAATTGGTATTCATTTTGAATTACAACCCCGCTCCTACCCTACAGATAGGGCGAAGGTTGGATTCATTATCACTCTACTCATTGATAAAGCTCTGAGATGGGCCAATCCTCTGTGGGAGAATGATAACCCGTTAGTCTATAATTATAATGCTTTTGTCGCTGCTTTTAGAAGAACTTTTGACCCTCCAGGTAGAAGGGTCAATGCAGCTAGATTACTGTTGCGCCTTAGACAAGATAACCGAACCCTTGTGGATTATGCACTAGAGTTCAGGTCATTGGCGGCAGAAGTTAAGTGGAATGAACAGGCTTATATAGACGTATTTTTTTTTTTTTTTTTTTGTCAATCTTTCTTTTATTGAAGCATTTTTGATGGGGTACAGAAGAGAAGGGGGGGAAACGCATAGTTTGAGTACAGTAGAGGGTTTAAACATTGTCAGCTTTAAACTATTACATTTCTGGGATCCACAATGCTTCGTTTTTTGTTGTTTTTTTTTTTCATAAATCAGGTTGGGAAAACAGGTTCATAAATCAGTCATAGAAAACAGGATTTTAGTACAGGCGTTTAAATCAGGCTTTGAAATCAAGGTAGTAAATCAGGCTATTAAATCAGGCTAGTAGATCAAGCTATGAAATCTGATTAGGAAATCAGGCTATGAAATCAAGCTATTAAGTCAGGCTATTAAATCAGGCTATTACATAAATCAGGTTGAGAAAACAGGTTCATAAATCAATCATAGAAAACAGGATTTTAGTACAGGCGTTTAAATCAGGCTTTGAAATCAAGTTAGTAAATCAGGCTATTAGATCAGGCTAGTAGATCAAGCTATGAAATCAGACTAGGAAATCAGGCTATGAAATCAAGCTATTAAGTCAGGCTATTAAATCAAGCTATTAAGTCAGGCTATTAAATCAGGCTATTAAATCAGGCTGTTAAATCAGGCTATTAAATCAAGCTATGAAATCAGGTTATTAACGACATGACATAAAGCATGCTAGGCTAGTAGCGAAAACGTCAGTTTTAGTCACGTTTAAATGTGTGATAAAATAGGAGTCCAAAAGTCTATCAGGACATAGTCCATTATAGCTGCGTTGCTGTGGTGGCGTGGCAGCAGTCTAGGCCGCGGTGCGGCAGTGATAGTTGCTGGGAGTCATCCTATACCTTCAGTCGGCATTGGTAAGGCACATGCTGAACAGTCCCATGCATTGGAGCGATCGGCACAGGGCGCGGGCCCCCTCCTGCCCCAGGCCCATTCGGGGGGTGGCATCTTCTGAACACTGGCTCGATAGCTCTGTGAGGTCGAGGCAATCCCGTTGTGGGTGCAGTTGGTGCCGGATCTCTTTCGCCGCCAGCGGCGGGCATTCCTCCTGCAGGGTGGTCGATGCTGTGGAGGTATTTCCCTCCTGGCACCCGGGCTGGGTGGGCTGCGTGGTTGCGCGGTTTTCTTGTGGGTAGGTGCTGTGCCCGGAGTGGGGCGCCTCTGCCTCGTGTCTCCCACCTCAAGTTTGCGGTCTGGCCTTGGTTGCGGTTTCGCCTTTGTCTGCATGCTGCTAGGTCGGTTCTGCTTGTAAGCTGCCGGCTGGGGTAGCCTGTTTGCCCTCTGGGCTTTAAGCCTCTGCTCCAGCTTGTGCCAGAATCTTGCAAATGCTGCGTTTATACGTTGGTGAATATCGCAGAGCTCCCCTGTGTCAGGCAAGCGGTTTGAACTGCGGGGGTCGCTTGCCGCCGCCATTTTGGGTTCCCCATGCGTTAGGCTGGCCGGGAGTTGCAGAGTACAGGACTGCGTGATATGCTTGTGGTGCCTGTCGTTGGGATTGGACCGAGATGTCCCCCATCGGTCCAGAGGGGGGGGGGGTAGGAGATGACTGTTTCGAGGGATCCTTGACCGGGTCGGTCAGACTGGGGAGCGGCCGTCTCCCTGCTGCCCGGTCTCCGGTAGGCCTCCGAGTGTTCTGCCCGGTCTCCAAGAGGTGACGGGTCAGAGTTTGGTACCGGACGGTACCCCCGAGTTTCCCCAGCATGCTAGGTGCCGTCCAGTCGTGGTCGTACCGATATTTGGGGGTATCAACCCCGAAAATTGTCGAGTGGAGTGGGAGCTGAGGCACAGCACGACCGCTCCGTCCGGATGCTAGGCTCCACCCCCCATAGACGTATTTTTAAACGGATTATCAGATGTAATTCAAGACGAGGTTGCTACTAGAGAGCTCCCTGAAAATTTAGAGGATTTAATTTCTTTCATTTCTCGTATTGATGAACGTTTAAGAGAGAGACAGAACACTCGAGATAGTACTCGTAGATCTTCCTTTAAACTTGCTCCCTTATTTCAAAATTCTCAATCCACAATTCCAGTTTTTTCAGAACCTATGCAGATAGGCAATACTCGCCTCTCAGAAGAGGAGAGACAGTACAGGAGAAGGGAGGGGTTGTGTATGTATTGTGGAGTAAGAGGGCATCTACGCCTAAATTGTCCTAATCGTCCGGGAAACGCTCGCACCTAAGTTTCTCTAGAGGACAGGCCTTGGGTGTTTCTATTTTGTCCTCTATACACAATTATAAAGAGCACAGACTTTTGCTACCTGTTTCTTTAGCTTGGGAGAAAGGAGTACTAAAAACCATGGCATTGATAGATTCCGGTGCTGCTGAGAGCTTTATCGACCAAGTTTTTGTTACTAAACACTCTATCCCATCCCAGCTAAGGGACACTCCTTTGGCCGTTGAGGCTATTGATGGTAGACCATTGTCTGAACCTGTTATTTCTCGTGAGACCATACCTGTTAACTTGACTGTTGGTATCTTACACGAGGAGGTTATATCTCTTATGCTTATCTCGTCTCCTTCTGTTCCTATAGTCCTGGGGTATCCATGGTTAAAGAAACATAACCCTATTATTTATTGGGATCTAGGGGAGATAACCTCATGGGGTCAGGGTTGCCAGAGCAGTTGCTTACAGAAAGTCTCACCACTTTGCTTAGTTAATACACCGGTTAATTCTACCCAGTCTACAGATATGCAAATACCGCCCCTGTACCTGAATTTAAGGGCAGTTTTTGACAAGAAGAATGCTGATACTTTACCTCCACACAGGTCCTTTGATTGTAAGATTAACCTTCTACCTGGTACTATGCCTCCGAGGGGCAATGTATATCCTTTATCCACTAAAGAGAACTTAGTCTTAGAGTAGTATATCCATGAGAACCTAGACAAAGGATTCATTAGGAGATCCTCCCCCCCGTGCCGGGGCAGGTTTTTTTTTTGTGAATAAGAAGGATGGCACGTTAAGACCTTGCATTGATTATCGAGGTTTGAATAAAATAACTATTAGAAATGCATACCCGATTCCTCTGATTACTGAGCTCTTTGATCGTTTAAAGGATTCCAAGATTTTCACCAAGTTAGATCTCAGAGGGGCGTATAACTTGGTGAGAATTCAGCAGGGAGACGAGTGGAAAACAGCGTTCAATACCTGTTATGGGCATTATGAGTACACGGTAATGCCCTTTGGGCTTTGTAATGCACCGGCTGTATTTCAGGATCTGATCAATGAAGTTCTTAGGGAATTTCAACATGATTGTGTTATTGTATATTTGGATGATATACTAATACACTCTAGAGAAATTGAGACCCACCACAGACAAGTCAGAAGGGTATTGCGCAAACTCCTACAACATGGGTTGTACTGCAAATTGGAGAAATGTAGTTTTGACCAATCTCAGATAAACTTTCTTGGTTACGTGATTTCTGGGGAAGGCTTTAAGATGGATCCGGATAAACTCCAATCTATTTTAGATTGGCCATTACCCAGGGGTCTCAAGGCCATTCAGAGGTTTATTGGATTCTCCAATTATTATAGGCGCTTCATTAAAGGATACTCTTCTATTATTGCTCCTATTACTAATATGACCAAACAGGGGGTTGACACTAAGAATTGGTCTACTGAAGCTCTCGTTGCTTTCAAAACACTCAAGGAACTTTTTGCTTCTGCACCAATTTTAGTTCACCCCGATACGACTTTGCCTTTTCTACTCGAAGTAGACGCCTCAGAGACAGGTATAGGTGCTATCTTGTCTCAAAGGTTAGGTGTGGATAAACCGTTACATCCATGTGGTTTTTTTTCCAAGAAATTATCTGGGCCTGAAAGCAGATATGACATCGGTGACAGGGAACTACTAGCTGTTATCATGGCTTTGAAGGAGTGGAGACATTTATTGGAAGGGACTTTACATCCTGTTACTATTTTGACGGATCACAAGAACTTGTCCTATATTGGGGAGGCTAAACGCTTGTCCGCCAGGCAAGCTCGTTGGTCCTTGTTCCTCACTCATTTCAATTACGTGCTCACTTATAGACCTGGTTCTAAGAACTCTAAGGCCGATGCTTTGTCTCGCCAACATGAGCCTTCTACTATATCTGAGACGGTTTTGTCTTCTATAGTTCCCAAGTGTAATATTATCGCCAACACGAGCCTCAGGATTCATTCTCCGTTGCTTGCCGAGATCATGAAGTTACAACATCTGGCTCCTAGACAGGGTCCCGGGGCACGGTATTTTGTTCCCACTGAACTACAACGGGAGCTATTAGAATGCTTTCACAACAGTAAGGTGGCTGGGCATCCTGGCATTCGCAAGACGTGTTCCCTAATATCTAAAGATTTCTGGTGGCCTTCATTACGTAAAGATATTAGGGATTTTGTTGAAGCATGTGAGGTCTGTATGAAGACTAAACGACCTCAGACACTTCCATGTGGGTTTCTAAAAAACAGACTGTGATTCTCACGGTGGTTGACAGGTTTACTAAGATGGCACATTTCGTGCCCTTACCTAAACTTCCATCTTCCCCTGAATTGGCTGAGATATTCGCAAGAGAGATTTTTCGGTTACATGGGATACCTTCCGAAATTGTTTCCGATAGAGGTTCCCAATTTATTTCCCGTTTTTGGAAATCATTCTGTTCTCAAATGAGTATCAAATTGAATTTCTCTTCTGCCTATCATCCTCAGTCTAACGGAGCTGCTGAACGCACCAACCAAAAGATTGAACAATATTTGCGTTGTTTTGTTTCCGAACACCAGGACGATTGGGTTGGTCTGATTCCTTGGGCAGAGTTTGCACACAACAATCTCGTTTGTGATTCTACTCGTTCTAGCCCCTTTTTCATGAATTATGGCTTTCATCCTTCCATTCTTCCCTCGGTTTCTCCTTCCCAAGGGGTACCGTCGGTTGATGTTCATGTTGCCAATTTGAGGAAGTTGTGGGATCAGACTCGACAAATTCTTCTGCATAACTCTATGTTGTTCAAGAAACACGCTGATAAGCATAGAAGGGCGGCTCCAGTCTTTGTTCCAGGTGATAGAGTATGGTTGAGTACCAAAAACATTCGCTTAAAGGTTCCTTCTATGAAGTTCGCTCCTCGTTACATTGGTCCTCACAAGGTTCTGACTCGAATTAACCCAGTTGCATATCGTCTGGCTCTTCCATCTGCCTTACGCATTCCTAACTCCTTTCATGTTTCCTTGTTGAAACCTCTAGTATGTAACAAGTTTTCCTCCACTGTATCCTCCCCTCGCCCTGTTCAGGTTGAGGGACAGGAGGAATATGAAATTAACTCCATCATCGATTCTCGAATCTCTAGGGGGAAGTTACAATATCTGGTTGATTGGAAAGGATATGGACCTGAGGAGAGGTCTTGGGTACCTCAGGAGGATGTGCATGCGCCTCGCCTCCGCAGGGCTTTTCACTCCCGTTTTCCATCTCGTCCCGGTTCCTTCCGCCCGGTGGGCGTTTCTGAGAGGGGGGGTACTGTCAGGGTACCTGTCGTCTCTACCTCTGAGGAGGTGAGACACTTGGACGTTCTTCCTTCCAAAAGGGTTGAATCACTCATTCCTCGCGGTTCTCCCGGTCGTTTACACGCCGGCCGCGAGGTATCCACTTCCTTTTATGACGCGGCGCTCAGTAGCCGACGTCATGACGACAATCCGTCCCGACCTGTCAATCAAGTCCTGAGCACGAATGAGGACTCGTCGGGGGCGTGATTACCTATCTGGAACCAGGGTATAAAGTAGGGCTTTCTACATTTGTTCATTGCCCTGTCGTGGTTCTAGCTTGTCTAGTCACTCAGTGCTCTTGTTATATTCTGTCTCTTTGGTTTTGACCCGGCTTGTTTGTTATACCTCGCTTACCTCTATTACCCTTGACTCGGCTTGTCTCTCGCTTACATGCTCTCTCGTTCCTTCGACCTCGGCTTGTCTCTAGACCATTCTTTACTTTCACCTACGTTAGTCCGGCCATTCTAAGGTCCGGTATACGTACCTATTAATGAAAAGAAAATCCCCAAAAGTTAAAGGTTGCTGGAGAGGAGAAAGAATCCAACCTCCAACCCACGTTAACCAGAGGTGTGCCCATACAACATAGTATGTAGCTCATTTGCCATGGTAAACCATAGAAAAAGTATGTATGAATAAAACAAAAAAAAAAACTTTAATAAATCATTACATAAAGGTAAACAGACAAGAATAAAAACTGTGAAATACAGTGCTATCCTCTGAGGGTCTAGGTTGTAGATGGAGTCTAGATGCTAATATGCAGATAAATGCAGGAGAGCTTAGAGCAACTTTCTAGTGTAAAAATAGTAATAATACGGATAGTATAGGGATAAACCCAATTCTCAGGTAGAGAGTTGCTCCTCAAGGTAGACAGAGACAGTACGGGATATCTACTAATAGGTAGAGTGCAACTGACAAGAACGGGTGCTGCCAGTAGTGGGGGCAACCCTGAGATAATATATGAGACACGAAGTTTATGTCTCAAAATTGAGTGCGCCTATAGTGAGCCTCTAAATCTAAGCTGTATCCTTAAGCATGCTATCCCACACGCAGTCGGGTCAGATAGAGAAGGCAACCCTAGATTAATACTATGTTAATGTATCAGTTAACTTTTAATCTAGAGTGCATACAGTCTAACACCTGAAAAGCATATACTTATGGCCACAGTGGCAATAGTAGACCAACTAACTGGTAAATATAGTAGATGACAAAACCGTATAGGATGGTCAGGCAAAGACGACAACTCCAGATTGGAGAAATATATACATATACAAGGTTTAAATTAAATTAAATCAAATTAAACTCTTGGTAAAGGAGTGTCAAGTTCCTTATACCTGTCCGAAGGTTATAAACAGTCAGCTACTCATGCCCTAAAGACCACCTTGGTACAGAGTGGCTAGTGTGGGCAAACAGTTAGTGGTACCTAGAAAGCCACCTTTGTAGAAAGTGGCCATAAAGTGAGAGTTAAATTAAGTTAGCTTGGAAATAGATAGAGGTTCACATTAGGTAAACAGGCTAGTAGAATCCCTAAATCTCCTGTCTCATAACTCCCCTGACTATAGATACATCTGCTTGTAAATCGATCATGCCAAATAAGGACTGACTAGACAGTCCATCATGTACCCCAAACCCATGAGAGGAAAAAACCCCAAACGTGGAACAAAAAACTAGATAAATGAAGTAAAACGGCTAACTAAGAGCCTAGAAGTGGCATCATAAACTAGTGCAGCCTAAAATCTGGCGTCCATTCGTTTTTAGGGGCACTTTTATACACCCCACTGTCCCCCTCTCCTAGACCCATTTAAGGCTAAGAGACTCTGTTCAGTGCTTCCACAAAGCACAGACTGGTTCAGTCTGATGCTATCTTCATTTTCACGTTCTGAACACCCTGGGACATCAGGGGTTAATGTGAACAGTCAGGGACACTGAGGGGTTAATGTGAGTCACCGCTGTATGCAGCGATCTTGCTCGCTGCTAAATGCCCTTCCCGGACTCACTATCCTATGAGATCAGATCGGACGTTAGCTCCTCCCCTCTCTGCTCCGTGGCGGCCTATGATTGGCCGCATGACGTGGGAGAGGTGTGACTAGCCCGTTTAAAGTCCGGCAGGGTCCAGGTATGCCTTTGCTTTTGATAAAGGCGCCACATAGCGCCGAAACGCGCGTCAGCAAGGACGCCAGATTTTAGGCTGCACTAATTTATGATGCCACTTCTAGGCTCTTAGTTAGCCGTTTTACTTCATTTATCTAGTTTTTTGTTCCACGTTTGGGGTTTTTTCCTCTCATGGGTTTGGGGTACATGATGGACTGTCTAGTCAGTCCTTATTTGGCATGATCGATTTACAAGCAGATGTATCTATAGTCAGGGGAGTTATGAGACAGGAGATTTAGGGATTCTACTAGCCTGTTTACCTAATGTGAACCTCTATCTATTTCCAAGCTAACTTAATTTAACTCTCACTTTATGGCCACTTTCTACAAAGGTGGCTTTCTAGGTACCACTAACTGTTTGCCCACACTAGCCACTCTGTACCAAGGTGGTCTTTAGGGCATGAGTAGCTGACTGTTTATAACCTTCGGACAGGTATAAGGAACTTGACACTCCTTTACCAAGAGTTTAATTTGATTTAATTTAATTTAAACCTTGTATATGTATATATTTCTCCAATCTGGAGTTGTCGTCTTTGCCTGACCATCCTATACGGTTTTGTCATCTACTATATTTACCAGTTAGTTGGTCTACTATTGCCACTGTGGCCATAAGTATATGCTTTTCAGGTGTTAGACTGTATGCACTCTAGATTAAAAGTTAACTGATACATTAACATAGTATTAATCTAGGGTTGCCTTCTCTATCTGACCCGACTGCGTGTGGGATAGCATGCTTAAGGATACAGCTTAGATTTAGAGGCTCACTATAGGCGCACTCAATTTTGAGACATAAACTTCGTGTCTCATATATTATCTCAGGGTTGCCCCCACTACTGGCAGCACCCGTTCTTGTCAGTTGCACTCTACCTATTAGTAGATATCCCGTACTGTCTCTGTCTACCTTGAGGAGCAACTCTCTACCTGAGAATTGGGTTTATCCCTATACTATCCGTATTATTACTATTTTTACACTAGAAAGTTGCTCTAAGCTCTCCTGCATTTATCTGCATATTAGCATCTAGACTCCATCTACAACCTAGACCCTCAGAGGATAGCACTGTATTTCACAGTTTTTATTCTTGTCTGTTTACCTTTATGTAATGATTTATTAAAGTTTTTTTTGTTTTATTCATACATACTTTTTCTATGGTTTACCATGGCAAATGAGCTACATACTATGTTGTATGGGCACACCTCTGGTTAACGTGGGTTGGAGGTTGGATTCTTTCTCCTCTCCAGCAACCTTTAACTTTTGGGGATTTTCTTTTCATTTATCGCTTTGGGTTATGCCCATTTTGTTGCCCATCTAGTCCTATTTTTGTGTCTTTAGGATTGGACTTTTGTCTAACCCTTCAGTCACCTTTTTCTCTATACGTACCTATTACCTGTTTGTACTCTGCGTGTTGGATCCCTGTCCCGATCCTGACACTGCCTGCCTGTGTGTGTGTGTGACTGTCTGCCTGTGTGTGTGTGTGTGACTGTGTGTGTGTGTGTGTGTGTGTGACTGTCTGTGTGTGGCTGTCTGCCTGTGTGTGTGTGTGGCTGACTGCCTGTGTGTGTGTGACTGTCTGTGTGTGTGAGTGTCTGTGCGTGTGTGACTGTCTGTGTGTGACTGTCTGCCTGTGTGTGTGTGTGTGTGTGTGTGTGTGTGTGTGTGTGTGGCTGTCTGCCATTGTGTGTGTCACTGTCTGTGTGTTTGACTGTCTGTGTGTGACTGTCTGTGTATGTGACTGTCTGCCTGTGTGTGTGTGTGACTGTGTGTGTTTGTGTGTGTGTGTGTGTGTCTGTCTGCCTGTGTGTTTGTGTGTGTGCGTGTGGCTGTCTGCCTGTGTGTGTGTGACTGCCTATGTGTAACTGACTAAGCAGACTAGATGGGCCGAATGGTTCTTATCTGCCATCACATTCTATGTCTGTGTGTGTGTTTGTGTGTGGCTGTCTGTGTGTGACTGCCTGCGTGTGTTTGTGTGTGCGTGTGTATGGCTGTCTGCCTGTGTGTGTGTGTGACAGGGTGTATGGGAAGGGGGAAGGAGGGGGGAGAAGGGGACGGGAAGGGGGGGCGCTGTGAAGATTTTTCGCACAGGGCGCCCAAAGGCCTAAGGCCGGCCCTGCTTAGGGTGTAGTGGCGTGTTTGGTGAGATAGGGCTGTAATGTTTGTTTTTGTAGGATATGGGTGTGTTTGTTTGGGGTTTTGGAGCTATTGTGTGTTTTATGGGGGATAGGAGCTGTCAGGTGTGTTTCGGTTGATAGAGGAAGTAGGGTGTGCGTGTGTTGGAGATAAGATGAGTAGTGTGTTTGAGGGATAGTGACTGTAGCGTGTGAAAAGTAGGGCTGAGCATGTGTATGAAAATTCACATTGCACTGTTTGTTAGAGGAATTAGGACTGTGTGTGGGGGGGGGAAATTAGGTCTGTAGTGTATGTGTGTGTGAACTATGGGTTCTATTGTGTGTGTGAGAGGAGTCTTATGTGCAATGTGGGCAAGGCAAGTGCTGTTGAGTATGTTGAGGGGCAGGTAGGGGCTTTTGTTTGCGTAGTGTACATTGGAGTGATAGAGGCTTTTGTGTTTTAGGGTAATAGGGACTGTTCTGCACATGGGGAGGGTAAGGACTGTAGTGTGGGAGAAATGTGTTAAAACAGGGAGTGGGAATAGTAATCCTGGTGGTCCAGTGAGTGCAACATCTGGTTTGCACCTTGCAGTTCTCCTTCATATTGAGCATTGGGATTAGGATGACTTTTGGCAAGCAGGAGCAATATATGTGGTTGGCACCCTCTGGTGGTGCAAACTGCAAGCTCCCTAAGGTACCACTAACTCCATCAGAATGGGTTGGCCAGAGAGGGATCTGGCTTCCCAATGCTGCTTAATGAGATGTCTTTGCTGCTCTGAGCAAGTGCTGACTCCACTGAGCTAACCAAACCAGGAAGTAACAGGATCAGTTGTCTGTTCCTGTAACCCATCAGACAACTGGTCCTGTTACTTCCTGGTTTGGTTAGCTCAGTGGAGCTAAACTCAAGAGGCAGCACTTGTCCAGAGCAGCAAAGACATCTCATTAAGCAGCATTGGGAAGCCTGTGATTGGACAGTCACAGAAAGTCTGGGCTGGGGAGGGCTCTATCTTGTAACCTGCCTAAAAGAGATTTACCCAATTTGTGCGCCTGTCACCTTGACTTGTTCTTTACACTGGACAATATACTAGCAGACTGTACTGAAAGCAAGAGGAGGATTAGGCTCCTGCAGACCTACAGAAAGACATAACGGAAGTCTTTTACTTTGATCCTGCATCCTGGATTATTGGAGCTGACAGTCTGGGAGACGAAAAGGATGTATCCTGACCTCTGTAGAAGTCCATTACCACTGAAATCTATCTCCACTTTACACCTATAGTCTGAGTCAGCTTTTTTAAGTGACTCAGAAGCATGTGAGTCTGACCAGTAATTTTGTGGTTTTTAATATATGTTTTAACTATATTACCCTATGGTCTTTTATGCTTCACATTTTAGGTATATGTCTGTGACAATACTGGTAAAAACTTTCATTTCTTTTTATTGAGTGCTCTCACCACTATTCTTGTTCTTACTTTGTTTCCCCACATGACATGCCACACTTTTCCTGCATGCCGACCCAAGGCCTTGTGGAAAAACCTGGCCCTGACTGTAGTTTTATTTTTAATAAGGTAGTCTGGGCAGCAGTAGAATAAATGCCTAATGGAATTATGCGTACTGCAGCTTACGCATTCTTCATCAGTCTACATTAACAAAACTTTATTTTATCTTCTATCCCCCTACACTCCTAGAAAATGATAGCTGAGGGGTCCTGAGGACTTGTGTTTGTACTTTATACCACTTACAATAAACATGCCATATTTGTTGTATCCATAAAAAACTAAAAGTCTATTACCTGTAGGAAATCTGGGAATTATCTCCAATATCCAGGTCTGTGGCAGATATTGTAATAACTGGATCTCCTTCGTTCATATTACGTGGAATATGTGCAAAGTATTCTTTCTGAGTGAATGTAGGTTTATTGTCATTCACATCCTGTATGAGAATCAGGGCCTCTGCAAAGTTCTATTGAAGGAAAATTCCACATTTGACAATTATAAACATATAATAAACATATAATTCTAGCAAATCTGAAACTGGCATATTTATATATCACTAGGAATCTATTAAGTTGGTGATGATCACGTTGGTGGGATGAACACATTGGTAGGTAGACATTATCAGTGCCTTTACCAGAATCTTATCTTACCATTGCATGTAGGAAAACGTCATAGAGGAGACTGATCATATCTGTTCCACTCGAAGAGTAGTAGGACTGGCAGTTGAACAGCAACGCACGGTGATTTACAACTCTACAATCACTTAAAGGCACACTGTAGGCACCAGACTGTGGCAGCCGGTGAAGTTTTAAGATGGTGGAGCGTCAGACCCCTCCCCCAGAATTTTACTCCTCCATACAGAGTACAGAGACACTGTAGTGTCTGGAGTCGCCTGGTGCTGTCCTTCCATTCAGTATTAAACCAATATTAATGTTTTAATGCTAAATAAGACTACCTAACAGTCCATCCCCTCTGTGCTACTTTAGCCTGCTCAGTAATGGGCAGCTGTGATTGCCAAAGAGTGGCAACTGACCGCATTCAGCCTATCAAAGTGCCATTGCAGGTATGAGTCAGTATGGCTACAGGGAGGTGTCCCTTCAGTGGTGGCAGGGCTGTGGGAAGCCAGGGACCCTCATTCGGTGTTATTCTGAAGGTTCAAACATTGAATGGAGGGTCAGCCATGGGACTTCAGACGCTATAACGATTCAATGAGATGCAATGGTTATAGTACCTACAGTGTCCCTTTAAAATACATTAACAGATGAGTAGCTCACTGGTTATGGGCAATGGCTATTAAAGGGTTAATTTTGATATGCTGGTTAATGTTGATATACTTTTGCATCGTTTTTTATAACCTAATAGATGGAACAACTATATCTGTACTCTTAATAACAGAGCTTGATTGAATAATTCAGGTGTGTATTAATGACTTTCAATTACCTTTCTTGGGGGATTCCCGAGGTCTGATGCTAGTAAAGATATTACATATTTATCTTTAGTCTCCCTGTCCAGAACTCCATGTACAAGGACTGTCCCATTCTAAAGAAACAGAAATGGCAGGGAGTGAAAAAAAACAACACTATGAGCCAAGTCAAATATATTATCAACAACTCACTAACATAAGAAATTGTGGACAACTACAAGCAAAATGTTAATTTTATGTCAAAATATTTTGACTCTTAGCTTAGTTTGAAAATTTGTTGGTATAATGCACAGTTTGTGACTTCAAATCCTTGAGTTAAAGCAATGTCCCAAGTTGAGGTTAAACTATGAGCCCTCTTCAAATAGGAGAAAAATACCTGTGAGAATTCTGATCTGCCAGGGACTTTAAAAGGACCCTATACGCACCAAAACTACTACAGCTCAATTTAGTGTAGATCCAGCCCCTCCAGGTTAAGTAGTGTAAACACTGCCTTTTCTGAGAAAATGTAGTTAAAGGAAGACTAATTGCATTGTTGCATTTTCAATGATTGCTCACAACTCTAGAGCCTGTCACTCGGACAGTCACTTAAGGGGTCCTACTGCATTCAGTACTGCATAGATTGTTGACTTGTCGAGCATCTCTATGAGGAGATGCTGATTGGCACAGCACTGGACTAGCCTCCCATTGATTTCTAATGGGAAATCATTGGATTGGCTGAGATCATCAGGATTGAGGATCTCTGCCAGGTATGAGGGCTGAATGCACGTAGAGTGGTGTGCTGAAGAAAATAAGGTAAGTAAAATTGTTTTTATTTCACGGGAAGGGGGCAGTCATCTAACTAGCTACTAGAACCTTGTAGCATTATGAATATATGTTCTAACTACCCACTGTAGGGCAATTTAAGAAAAAGTTTTTCCCAAATAATGATTGATAATTGATGGAAAGTCATAAACCTGGACAGTGTCCAGGCTGTGGAGCACAAACCAGTGAAGTTATGGTGGGGAAAATGTGATTGAAAACTTCTTCCACTAGAAGTCAGTGGATAGTAAATACATTGTTAAACACAGATTTGCACACCAGTCAATCTTTGCTTTCCCCACAGAAATCTCTAATTTTCTGTGGTCTTATTACTGCAAGGGATTTTGGTTGGGCATATGCAAATTAGTTCAACAAAGAACAATTTTTTTGCCTAATTTATTCCACCTTATACATGAATTCCTTGAAGTAAATATCTGCTGTATAACAGCTTTGAAACACAACTCAGGAAGAGAATGCAAAGCCAGATAATCACATAATCACGCATGGATGTTTGTTTGTGCTCCAGTAATGCCTCCATTGCAATCTTGTAACTAATCTCATACTGATGAGTTGCATTAACTATGCAATGGCCATCCATGAGTGGTTATCTAGCTTTGCACCACGTCCTGATCTGTGTTTCAAAGCTGTTGTATACAGCAGACGTCCATGTATCCAAGGAATCCATGTATAAAGTGCCATAAATGAGGCAATAAAGTGATTCTTTGTTGAACTTATTTGCATATGCCCACCCAGAATGCCTTGCAGTAAAAATTAATGAAAAAGGTGGTTCTTTGTTGAACTCATTTGCATATGCCCGTCCAGAATTCCTTGGGGTAACAACAGCACTGCAAATGTGAGATTTCTGTAGGAAATGGCTAGGTATATATAATATATACAAATATATATATATATATATATATATATATATATATATATATATATATATATATATATAGATAGATACTATAGGTTTACTGTCTAAAGTTGTGAGTATAACTGAGTTGGAGATATTTTATATATATATATATCTGCTAGTCTTGCCTAAATTTTTACATTTGAATTTCAATTCACTGTTTATTAATAAATCCCTTATTTTTGGACGTGTTCTCTCTTTGTTTCTTACTTGCAGCACAATAACGTTTTCATCTTCAGAGACTGAATTAATCATTATTTCACCATTTAACCCCATGTCCAAATCCATCACTTCCACTTCTCCGAGGACTCTAGGTGGATCTCTCGTATAATCTCCTTCCGGTATACTGAAAATAATTTGTTGTCTTTGGAATTCTGGGTTGTTATCATTCACATCAAGTAGATTCAAAGTAACAAGAGCACTGGAATCTAGCTGACGTGATTCAGCATCAAATGCCCAGACCTGAAACAAATAGTCCAGAGAATGTCTTTTAATCTTCATGTCTAACTGTCTGCCTCCAGTCCAGATCCCCCATACATTTTATTTTTCATTATGGTGCATATATACAATTATTTATTAGAGTATATAGAGTCAGTGTATTATATTATATCAATGATTTTAAATGATTATTAGTCTTTTTTTATAAAATGTCAAACATATTAGGCTACTATAGTTATTTATGCGAAAAACATATGTAAGAGGGAATTTAATAACTCCTTCTATAACTCCCACTAGCCATCTTCCTGTCAAAAAAGAGCAATTTAATGCTAATATCCTTTCAACTCGTCGATATGAAATAAAAATGTATATAAGTTGATTTGTTTGTATGTAGTATGTGAAAGTGTCCTCAAATTCCTGCAGGTGACCTAATCTCCTGTTCTGTCATTCTTCTGTGGTATACCGTCTTTCCCCAAAAATAAGATTGGGTGGTATATTAATTTCTCTCCTAAAAATTGCACTAGGACTTATTATGGGGGGAAGTCTTATTTCGGGGAAAAACGTGTGCTAGAAAACAGGTCTATGCTCGGGAGAATTTCCCCGAACATAGACCAGTTCACTAGAGCATGGAATACCGCAAATCTATGTTCAGGGAAACTTCCCCGAACATAGGTTAGTTTACTCGCGAATGGAATCTTGCGTATCTATGTTGGGGGAAACTTCCCAAATATAAATAAGCTTTCTCATGAATGGAATTCTGCAATCTATGTTCAGGGAATATTCCCCGAACATAGATTACCGAACTAGCGAGTAGGGACTAGGGCTTCTTTTTGTGGTAGGGCTTATATTACAAGCATCCCCCGAAAATAAGCTAGGGCTTATTTTCAAGGGATTTCTTAATTTCAGGGACACACGGAATGTCCCTCTTGCTTTCTCTCTCCAGTCCCATAGGTGTCAAGAGTCCCAAATATTTTGGGATCGTCCCATATTTTTAGGTACTGTCTCAAGAAAAATTACATCTGCCCAGTATTAAGCAGGGTTTATAAACTATGTTACGTTAACAATATAAGTGTTAATTTAGCACTATATTTTCTGTTTCCTAATTTGCTGGAAGGTAACAGCTGTCATCAGCAAAATCCCACATTATTGTGTGCCTGTTTTGTTTTATTTGCTATGCATTTGGACCTACATTAACCTGGTAATCTAAATGTTTCTTTATTACAGTTGCTAAATGCCATGACAAAACAATGAAACACGAAGGACCAGTAAACAAAAAGAAAGTTACTGTGTGTTTTACTAAACCTGAATCTCCTAGCTCACCTGCTGTAGTCACTTGCAATCCATAAAGTTTAGAATTCTCAGATTTTTATTGGTTTTATATAAAACCACCATTGTCAATAAAAAAAAAAGTTAGTTAAACTTCCTATGCCCTTTATTAGTACTACTAATACATTTATATATGTGTGTATATATATATAGTTTGTATATTGTATTTTTGTTATATTGTATCCTATTGTAACAATGCAATGTTTTGTGGACAAAGACCCAGGACATACTTGAAAACGAGAGAAATCTCAATGTATCCATCCTGGTAAAATATTTTATAAATAAATAAATATAGCGAGGCTTTACTACACCTGCACGGCTATTCAATAAAGTGAGAATTGTCCGGGATTAATTATTTCATTCATTTAAACTTTAAAGGGAAACTATAGTGCCAAAGTTGTTTACCTAGTACTATAGCTTCCTATAGTGCCCCTCTAACTCATGACCCCCTCCTGTGGTGCAGAAGGGGTTAAAAACCCTTATCTCATTCCCGATGTCCCTTGGCGCTGGTTCAGACTGCATCTCCGCTCCTCCTCAGCTGACGTCAGTCGGCGGGGGGGGGGCTAATATGCATGTGCGGCAAGTGTTGTTTAACGCTGGCCTGCACAGCCTACAACGCCCATTATTGTTTGAATAAAACAGATAGCCAGGAAATCAGGGCTGATAGCCAGGGGGTCATGAGAGTTGTAGTTTAAAATATCTGGGGGGCCGCAGGATGTACAGGCCTGGTTTAATGCATTCCTATAGGGTTTTGGTTGACGCTGGATGCTCTCATGCACAGCGTGAGGATGTCCAGAATGAGTTAGGCGACCAAAAGTTCCTTGACCAAGACAGCATTAAATCCAATGGAAACTCACCACAGCAAACTGATTTGTTCAGTGAAAGTTAAACCTTAGGGTTTCATGAATACACCTCTACATCTGTTATCAGCCACAGAATTGACATCTTAAAAACAACTTACATGTTAATCAATTTATTGTGTTGTTCATGACAAGTGACTTACCAACAGGATAATCTCAGGTGTGTGTTCTCTGTCCAGCTCTCCGTTTGCCAAGTATATCACTCCGTTATTTTCAACACTAAACATAGTGTGATTTATTGTAAAATATCCATTAAACGATCCGTCCTTTGGAAAAAAGAATGCTTATAGAGATGGATAAGAGCTCATAGACCAGGCTACCAACTTTTCCTAATCACCAAGAATGTTAGATCTTAATGCAGGGGTTTGAGTGCACAGGTGCTGTCCATTTTCTGAGAAACAGCAAACAAGTCTCCATCTTTACCTTCATCGCACAAAGCATGATAATGTCGCACATGGATAATGCTTCTCATAGAAAAAACATTTGATTCAGTGCTTTTCTTTGAGAAGCATTTGATTGGCGGATTGCGGTGACTGCCGTGCATGTGCTGTAGATGCACAATGCTTCTTTATAAGAAGCATTGGATTGGACTAGAGATTAGCTCAAAGCAGACCAGGCTGCAGGGGGTACACAGTCCTGGTGCTAGATTACAGGTACATTTTAAATATATATATATATTTTTAATTCCTTGGAGGGGTCCATATTCTTTTTTTTTTTTTTTTTTGTCAATCTTTCTTTTATTGAGGCATGAGATTATGGAGGAACAGAATAAAGAGAGGGAGACTTGCAGGGGTTATACAGGTTATAGACATCATTGTACATTGCATTATCTCCTCGGATTAACAGCCTCGTTTTTATATTATATCGACAAGCTTAACTTAGAGGGTTCAGAATACAGTATGTAAGATACACATGGCTTGACAGCGTATATCAATAACAGGCGATTAATAGTTATACTGCAACATGAGTTTAAACACGCTGAGAATTTGCGCCAGGCTCGACAACAAGCATAGCTCGAGGATCAACAATGAGATAACTGCCCGAGCCCAAGATTGTAACAGATTAAGAGACTGCAGAGTGACATGCATAGAGATGACGTTAATGGTAGCACCATAAGCACTGATTATGGAGTAGCAGGTTTAGTTAGTCTAGCTAGTATAATATTAGGATCGGTTAAGACATCATGCTGTGTGTGGTACTAAGATTAGAGAGGTTACCAATAGGCTAAACCAGCTTGTCTACCCCAGCGTCTGCTAAGTGGGGATAATTAGGCTAATAGGGTTAAGTTGGGGTGCATTTGTTCATAGAGAGGGGCAAATACCACCACCGGTCTGCTACTTAGGTTAGTCCTTAAGCTGTCCAGCGACAGGGGGCCAAATCTGGGCCCGGAGTCCCACTTGCATCTGATGCCTTTAGGCCGCTGACCGGGGTCTCCGTTGTGGCTGTGCTGCTTCTGAGGGCCGCTCGTCTTCTGCCTGAGGCCTTGATGGGCACTCGCGCCCTTGTGCCATTGGACCCATCATCAGGTCCGTGGGCCCAGGGTTCCGCCGGGCCCTTAGCTTCTCCCTGGGTGTATGGCAGGCTGTGGGGGGGATTCCTCCCGGTGAGCACCCAGCTCAGATGAAGCGTGTGCGGGCCTCTCGGCAATGCAATATCCGTGTGCGTTGAGCTCCATGTGACAGGAGTATCTCCGGGTGTCCGGACCCGTACTTGGTAGTGCCCCGTGTGCCAGAGCGGATGGCGGTTGCAGATCGTCCTGCGTCTGAGAGTGCAGGTCTTGTGCACGTGGTCTCCGCCATCTTGTGTGCGGGTCTCGGGTGGCATGGCGATGCTTGTGCAGAGAGCTGGTAACTGGTAAGCGTGGCTTGAATTGGACCGGGATCACCCCCCCGGCCCACAGGGGGGGGAACAGGGCCGGGTCTGCAGGTTTTCCACGCTTGTTGGGCTCCGTCAGGCAGGATAGCGCTGCGGCGGCCGTCCGCTGCACTCACCGCCAGCATAGGTCCCGCCTGTTGCAGCGGGTCCCATCCTCCGAGGGACTAAAACTGTCGCCAGCAAGCCTCTCCTCAGCTCAGGCAGCCCGTCGTCACCGGGGGTCGCAGATTTTGCCGGTAAATTCTCCCATAGTCACGATTAGTAGGCTGTTTGTGCCTCCATTTGCAGGAGCCGAGCTGGCCTGCGACCGCTCAGCTCGGCGGCCCGGCCCCGCCCCCCGGGGTCCATATTCTATACTAAAAAAAATAAACTCTCCAACGTTTAAAACAAATATATTTAATTCTAATGCTAGAGTGTTACTTTCACAACAATTTAAAAGTCAAAGTACTGTAAATATGATTCTGAATTTCAAAGTAACACTGTAACCAAGAGTTGATCAATACCAAATACTACATGTACACTTACTTTCCTGTCCTGAATCCAACTCCCTTCTATTTCCTTCTCTCGCTATGGCTTCCGGAAAAGGAAACATTATAACCACTACTGCTGCTTTAATGGTTATAATGCCAGGAAAGCAATGGAACTGTTCCCCGGTAATGGGACAAATGTTTTTGTAATGGTTTGCCCCTTTACCGGATCCATGCCAGGTGCTGGGTTTCCTCTGAAGCAGAAGCATAGTGAAGGGGGCAGAGAGAGACAAATGTAACTTAGTGTCTGAATGAGGGGGCTCCACAGGGCATACGTTTCCAGGAAACGGTTCCACTCGTAGAGGGGAAGCAGGAAGGAGTTCTTGCTTCCCCACTACTAGAGACCAGTTCTTTTATAGGGACCATTTCTAAGAGTGGAGAGGTGTGAAGAGCTACAAAAGTCCACTGCCCCCACACATTATGAACAGAACTCAAGGCAGTCAGGATCATGACTTAATACTCCGGTGGCTGGGCGTCATAATGGAAAAATCATCAGCCCCGTACTGGCAGAGTAATATAGATGTCTCATGGCCTTGCTACACCTCTGTCTGAAGTCAGTGACAAACATTCCCCTTTTATAGAGCACCAAAAGCCAGATGCCAATCCCACTAGTCATTCATTGGCTAAGATTGTCACCTGGGGGCTTTCAGTAAATAAATGACACTCTGTCCATAGAATATGCACAGAATTATCACTAGCCAGGGCTGGCCTGGCTAATGACGTAGTAATGATGAGTTACATCACTGGCAGTATTATTAACCCCTTAAGGACACATGACATGTCTGACACGTCATGATTCCCTTTTATTCCAGAAGTTTGGTCCTTAAGGGGTTAAAGCAAATTTGACACCAAAAATAAACTTTATGTGATCTACTTCAATAACGCTCCTTGAGTCTAAACCCCGTTTTTTCCCTGAGCACTCTAGTTTTCATAATATACATAAAGAAAAGTAGGGACTATTTTTCTTCATGTACAGCAGTCAAGTTGAGAAATCTTGACAATGGGCAGAGATAACAGCAAGGTTCTATTTCAGCAAACAATCAAATTGACCCACAATTCTTTAGTAAAATCAATCCCACATAAGGGCAAACATCAGACATCATGGGGAGAGGAGAACAAAATGGCTGCACCCAGGTATTGAGATCTGGCACGAGGAAGAAATGATAATAAATATAAATAAAGGCAAATGGCAAGGGTGGGGGGTAGTAACCAATATAATACAGGAAGAAAAAGGGAAAGGAAAACCAAAACAAAAAAATTACAGGGCTGCTTTAAATATCTGACTGACTCCAAGTACCATAAATACTTTAAATCATGTCAAGTGGTTATGGAGCTTGGATAAACCTTTAACAAGAAGGTACTTATCGACATTGTGTGACAGTTATATAACATGGCGGTTCTCATTGGCTTAAATATAAGATTATAATAAACACATCATTTCTTTAAAACTTTGTTTAAGAACAATTTAAAGAGCAATCCATACTTTAACAAGTACTTTTTTTTGTCAAAATAGACAGGTTCCTCTACTTTTATTTAAAACACTTATTTTTTCCACTATCACTCTAACTAATTGTAAATGTGGCTTACCTTGTCCATGTCAGTCACATTTAGTATGCAGATGATACTACCGACTGGTAAATTCTCTTGAACAGAAACATTGTATAAAGCCTGGCTAAATTTGGGATAATTGTCTTTGATCTTTAACACTTTGATTCGTACAGTCGTTATACTCGTCATTCTTGAAGAATTACTCACAGATCCCTGAACCACAATGTCAAAATGTTTCTCCCTCTCATAATTTAGTGGTTTTAACAAAACTAGTTGTCCAGTGGAAGAATTAATGCCAAATATATCAGAGCGAGAGAAAGGTTGCTGATCAATAATTTTGTAGGTTAACGTGGTATCAATCCCAGAATCTATGCCAGCAGCAGAGACATTAAACAATGCTGTACCGATTGTTTTATTCTCTGGTATTGAAACTTCATATTTGCTTAATAGGAACGTTGTGAAATTCTTATTTAATCCACTATCGTTGCATAATGAAGTTGGACGTGATGTTAAGGGGAGTTTGTTCTCAGCATGGATTTTCAAGTTCTCGAGTTTTGTCTCTCCCCTATCAAGAGGAGTATCAATGAAGCATTGGGCACAAAAAGGCAGAATAGTTAGTTTTTCACTTACTATTTCAGAATCAATTAATACCAAAACATCAAAATGATCAAGAGCTCCATTTGCACTCACAAAAACTTTTATACGGTCACCATTTTCCTTTACATGAATGGTGGTGTTTTTAATGTGAAACATGTTTCTTGTATCATTTGTAGCAGTGGAATTAACATAAACTGTAGAGTAGTTTGTTCTGCTCCCATCTGTCAAGGAAATGTTTATGGCATAAGACATGCAGTCCTTATAGTGCAGTTTAGCTGTGGCCCATATGATCCCTTTGGATATTATAGTCAGAGAAACAGGATCACCACTTATAGAATGGTTGTGTTCTCCCTGTCAAGAAAGATACAGTGAAAGAACAACACACTGGTTAGTAGTGTATGGTCTATAGGGAATTTACCTCTAGGCAATAAGTCAGAAACAAAACATAGTGCAATATTGGCAATATAAACCATACAAAGTAATGTAGATTGCCAGTACTCACAAACATCGAGCCAAATCTATGCATATGGCTTTCATGGGCAGTGCAGAGGGACTAGGATTACCTTTTTGCACTTTCTCAGACTTGTTGTTTTTGCCAGATGTTTTTTACTTTTGCACATAGTTTATTGTGCTTGTTCTATTGAATCCAATAAAGCTTCTTTTGATCTCTCATTCCATCATTGCTACAGGCTACACATAGATCAGCTGGAAGAAGGATTGGGGACATCCTATTAAGAGTCCCTCTGCACTACCCATGAGAGCCATATGTATAGATTTGGCTCCATGTTTGTGAGTACTTGCAATCTACATTACTTTGTATTGTTTATATTGGCATTGTTTTGTTTCTTTCTGTAGAATCAACAGTGTTCCACCTACTGTATGTATTTTTTTAAGTATTCTTTAGAGTGGTATAAGGGGTTCCCACTTAGGTGGTTTGTAGAAGTTATTGCTAACACATACATCCACACATCGTCTTGATATTGAATCTAGAATATGGACAAATACATAGATAATAGTCTGTCAAACAGGCAGAAAGCGGTTTGCATTTATATCAAAGGAACACTCCAAGCACCAAAACAACTTTAACTAAATTAAGTTGTTAGGGTGCCAGACGTCCCCTGGAGGCATTCTTATCTCCAGTTGCCTCCACCGCAGGTTTCAGCTCTCCCCTGGCGGTGATATGGATTATTTTAAGCAAACAAATATGTTTGAATGACTATCTGTTCCTGTCCAAATCTGAGATGATTAAATTGCGTATACGCAGAAGTAAATTCACACTGACACATGGAGTTCAGGTTAAAAGAACTTCGAGAAAATTTAATGGCATCTGGTTAAAAAGCGGGCTCGCAGACCCTTATAAGAGCAATATTACATCATCATTGAATATCAAGATAACAACAATTGGGTTAGGTGTTAAGTGGCTATGTCAATATCCACCCATCAATATTATTAATTGGCTCAAGTACTAAGTGGCTGGCTAAGTGTCCTCCCACCGAGAGGTGGCGTCATCTTGGACACGGGTGTGGACACGATGGTTCAGGCGCCATCTTGCTAGCACGAGGCTTTACTCGATGGGAGGGGGGCTTTAGGCGCCATTTTGAGTAGTTAGTGATGTTAGATTCGAGGTCAGGTTCAAGGCTTTTTTAGTGAATGGACATTTCATTAGTGCAGTTTCTCATGATCTAACTATGGTATACTTTGTTTCATATTACAGGAACTTGACAATTCCGGTGTTAGTCATATCCTTCTAGAAAATACATTCCCATTCTAATATTCTAAATGCTGTTAGGAAAATCTGTCATATAATGAAGTTAATGGAGTTAATGAGAAATTTAATACAGGTTTTAATTCTATTACAGCGGCATCTGACATCAGCATTTTGACTTACAGAAAAAGCAGAGAGTCCCCAGGGCAGGGGCGCTGCTGATTTGCTGAAAGGGGTCAGCTGATGCTCTAAGCCAATCAGTGACTCCCCATTCACTAAACTGGTTTAGAAAGAAACATACCAATTTTAAGCGAGTTGTGTTTCCGTGCCTCCTGGAAGTGAAACATCTGAAGCTGGATGTCGCCTGGGGTGTAGCTGAGACCATCGTTGGAGGCAACTTAGGTAAGAGTGCCTCCAGGAGTCTTCTGGCACCATAACAACTTAATTTAGATTAAGTTGTTTTGGTGCCTGGCATACCCCATTAATTGTGGCATTATCTTAATCTAAACAAACATTTCAAATATCTTGATATATAATATATATTTAGGTTTAGTAGTAAGAATCGACAAATGAAACTCACACAAATTAAAAAAGGAGAAAGGAACAGAAAGCACACTATCACACTAAATGGGTTATTTGGCCAAACTGTGAATTGCCAGGAATTCAAAGTGAATTGAAAGTGAGTTTATTTCAGAGGCCCAAGTTATCAAATTGGAAGCATACTCCTGGTCAGCTATGTTTTCCATTTGCCTATTTTAGATGACGACTTCATATATCATTTTTGAATTTCTGACAAATTCACACTTCAGGGAATGGTCCTGACCGTGTTTCATCCCATCCATCTGGTGGTGTGACAATCGCAAGTTTGGGGACACACCGTAGCTTGCCCCAAATACATTTTGTAATTTAAAGGTCAGTTTACAGAAATTGTTCCTGTGACGTGAGCGGAGGTGCATAAAATAATAAAATAATCAAATAATAAAGTTTAAAAAAAAAATTCACTACTGAGAACTCCTGAGCAGATGGAAGCCCCCTAAGTTTAAACTTTAGGTGCAGTAGCACAGGAATGTCGTTCTTTATGCTATACCTTTTCTGTATGAGCATTCTTCACAATAAAAGGCCTGGTGTCATCTTGGGTAAGGATTATGGAACGTGAAAGAGACCCACCTGCCAACAAAATACCTGGAATTAATACTGTACAGCAAAAAACAATACTGAGGTCTACTCATTAAACTGGGAATTTTTACGACTTGACAGGAAAATTACCAATTTTAGTCTGACATTGCTCAGTTTGATAATGTTTCCAATTTAACTCTTCAGCCTTGCTACTACAATTATTTCATGCATAGCCACTGTCCAGCTTCAAACAGAAATCCTTGAAGAAATCCAAACAACATGGCACAACCGCAAATGTAAACACAATAACACAGAGCTCCAGGAAAGAGCTTAATCACTAGAGAGATGGTGGGAGAGATGGCAGAAAAAATCGTATCCTCTTCATTCACATGCAATATAGCAATAGGAGACATGACTCATGTACAAGACAACAAAAGTGGAAGCACACCCTGTGACTTACATTTCGTTTTTTTTGTTTTTATTGTATGTTCATTTGCTGTGAGTGTTTTAGTGGTTCATCTCATGAGTTCACACACCAATCTAGCTCAACATATCGCTAAACTCTGTTTATTTTAGTGTTATTCAGGTAGCCAAATAAAATTATTACTTCTCTCCCCATATTCAGTCCAATGTCATACCAAGTCTCCATGTGTTACAATAAGGGCCGGATTATAATAGGGGGTGATGGAGCTGCAGCTCCAGGCCCAGGACCATTGAATAGACCCATTTAAAAAAATACATTTTTACACACTACTCTTAAGTTTGCCACCTGACTGGTATTTTACTGGCACAGCTGGTATTTGAGGCTGCCTGGCCAGTGCCAGTATTGCAGTAATACCAGCAATACAGATGTAGGTATTTTTCTCAGTATAAACGAAAATTACTCTGCAATACCAGCACCGGCCAGTAGGGGTCACTGTGTGAGGAGAGAGGCAGGGATAGGAAGTAACAACATATCCCTCCCTACCTCTCTCTACTACTCACTGTTCCGTGGGGGAGCAGCTACACAGCACAGAGAGTCCAGAAAGCAGAGACAGCCTAAAGCTCAGGTAAGTGAAGGTTAGGGGGAAAGGCAGCAGTGAGACATAGGGACACTGAGACACTAGGGGACACTGAGAAACTAGGGGACACATGGGGGCATAGACACTAGGGGATACTGGGAGACCTGGGGACACTGAGACACATGGGGACACTGGAAAACACAGGGACACTGAGACACTAGTGGACACTGGGAGAAATGGGGACACTGAGACACATGGGGACACTGTGAGACATAGGGACATTGGGACATGGAGACACTAGGGACACAGTGTCCCCATGTCTCCCAGTGTCCCCTAGTCTCCCAGTGTCTGTTTCCCAATGTCTCAGTGTCCCCATGGCTCCCAGTTTTCCCTAGTCTCCCAGTGTCTGTGTCAAGAACACAATAATAGGTCGCGCTAACTACAAATAAATGAGTAATAACAAAGTAAAATAAATAAATAGAAAGATAAAATAGAACAAAATCTAAAGGACAAAAAGGAGAGGAATAAAAATATTAATATTAATATAAATCCACTTGCACACACTCTGGCGGTGAGGAATGGAACAGTTATAACGAATAGTTCCAATACTTTATAGTCTGCTGGTATATTCCAATAAATTAGTGGAAGGCTTGATATGTAGGGATTTCCAATGAAGAAAAATGGATCTTCTAATTCATGGGGTTTCTTGACTCCGTGATATACATGGAAAGACAAAGCAGAGAAACTCCAATAGTGCAAACTGAGGACCAATAGGAGCAGGATAAATATAGGGGAGGTAAATTACTCACCTATTATTGAGCATAAACTAGCTCAAGTATAGTAAGCATTCAGTGGCGTCTGCCCCCCACTGGCGGGATAAGGTGAAGATAATTCCTCGGTATAAAAGAAGGGGGAGAAAAAACAACCAAATATAGTGCTCACTGTAGATATGATAAAAATAAGTTTAAACAGTAGAAATGCGGGTACTCACATATGGATGAGCAGGATATACTGCTCAATCTATTCGTTTGGGTGGTATAGTCCCCACCTAGGATTCTTTAGCAGGTATCAGCTTCACAGTAGTATAAAACCAGGTAAAATAAATAAATAAATAAAATAAAGAAAGGATATATGGCAAAATAATTCTAGGTAAAGCCAATATGCCTTTAATAAGATAATAAATATATAAAAATAGCCAAAACGCGTTTCGCCACACAGGGCTTTATCAACTGGCAATAGTCAGTTGATAAAGCCCTGTGTGGCGAAACGCGTTTTGGCTATTTTTATATATTTATTATCTTATTAAAGGCATATTGGCTTTACCTAGAATTATTTTGCCATATATCCTTTCTTTATTTTATTTATTTATTTATTTTACCTGGTTTTATACTACTGTGAAGCTGATACCTGCTAAAGAATCCTAGGTGGGGACTATACCACCCAAACGAATAGATTGAGCAGTATATCCTGCTCATCCATATGTGAGTACCCGCATTTCTACTGTTTAAACTTATTTTTATCATATCTACAGTGAGCACTATATTTGGTTGTTTTTTCTCCCCCTTCTTTTATACCGAGGAATTATCTTCACCTTATCCCGCCAGTGGGGGGCAGACGCCACTGAATGCTTACTATACTTGAGCTAGTTTATGCTCAATAATAGGTGAGTAATTTACCTCCCCTATATTTATCCTGCTCCTATTGGTCCTCAGTTTGCACTATTGGAGTTTCTCTGCTTTGTCTTTCCATGTATATCACGGAGTCAAGAAACCCCATGAATTAGAAGATCCATTTTTCTTCATTGGAAATCCCTACATATCAAGCCTTCCACTAATTTATTGGAATATACCAGCAGACTATAAAGTATTGGAACTATTCGTTATAACTGTTCCATTCCTCACCGCCAGAGTGTGTGCAAGTGGATTTATATTAATATTAATATTTTTATTCCTCTCCTTTTTGTCCTTTAGATTTTGTTCTATTTTATCTTTCTATTTATTTATTTTACTTTGTTATTACTCATTTATTTGTAGTTAGCGCGACCTATTATTGTGTTCTTGCCATTTTTCCTTTGAGGTGATTAGAGGGAACCTCATACCCATAGGTTGCAGCTTTTCATTTGTTCCCAGTCCTATTAGATCACTCAGCGCTGATCCAATACCTATCCCAGTGTCTGTGTCCCCATGTCTCCCAGTGTCCCTAGTGACTCAGTGTCTCCATGTCTCCAAGTGTCCCCAAGTGTCTCAGTGCCCCATGTCTCCCAGTGTCCCCAAGTGTCTCACTGACCCCGGGTCTCTCAGTGACATGGGGACACAGTGAGACATGGGGACACTGGGAGAAATGGGAACACTGAGACACTGGGAGACTAGGGGACTGGGCGACATGGGGACACTGACTATGTGATACATAGGGACACTGAGAGACTGGGTGACTTGCGAGACTGAGACACTGGGGGACAGGAAGACCCCACTGGGAGCAGTCCATCTATACAGCAGAATCAAACTGTAAGTAGTTTGTTGGTGATTTTACAGAATTTTCTCTTATGTCACTCCTTGTGATTTACATCATGTGATGTCACGCATAACTAATTAATTATACAAATGTATAAGGCTGGTATTTTTTTTTCCAAGAAAGGTGGCAACCTAACTACTCTTCACATACTCTTGCTTAAAGTAACACTATAGGGTCAGGAATACAATCATGTATTTCTTATTTCCTTATTATGTTAAAACCACCATTTAGCCCCCCTGTCCCCCTCTTGCCTCCCTAAATATAGTAAACTCTTACTTATATTCAAGTCTGCAGCTACTGGCTCTGTCCCTGTCTGCCTCTGAACTGACTCTGTCTGCTGACATCATCAGAAGTGGTGGTCTGAGCAAATTACAATGCTTTCCCATAGGATTTGGCTGAGACTGACAACTAGGCAGATCAGGGGCAGAGCCAGCACAAGTCAAACATAGTCCTGGCCAATCAGAATCTCCTCATGAAGATAAATTGATTCAATGCATCTCTATGAGGAAACTTCAGTGTCTGCATGTAGAGGGTGAAGACACTGAATGGCAGTGCTGCACACTAGGCAGTACTGCCCCAGGAGGCACCTCTAGCAGCCATCTAAGGAGTGGCCATCAGAGCTATTTTCTCTGAAAAGACAGTGTTTACTGCAAAAAGCCTGGAGGGAATTATTCTACTTACCAGAACAAATACAATAAGCTGTAGTTGTTCTGGTGACTATAGTGTCCCTTTAAGTTTGGAAGCTTAAGAGGGATGCATGGGGACAAAACCTGTGTGGACTGGCTGACAATAAAATTAGTTTAGATAATGCAGACTTTGGTCTCTCTAACACTGTGGCATGTCCCCTTTCTTCTACACTCACTACATATACATTTTCTCTGTCCCAGACTATATACCAGGAACTTCTGCCTGCTAGTAAGATGTTAAGGAGAAAAGTGGACATGTGAGTGCTAGGGGACAGTCCTTAGAAAGCATGGAGTGAGTGCATAATTTGATGCATTTATGTCAAGCTCAGGGTGCTGCCTGCATAGAATGCCCTTAGTTGGACAGCCTGCATGGTTGGCAGGCAGCCTGACATGCATTCATGCCAGGCTGGCCTTCCAATTCTTTGGACAAACATGTCCCCTTTTTGGGCATGTTCACCCCTTTTGGCAGGTCTGGTCGCATGATTCGCGCCAGTGGCACACCCTTTTACCCTGCACATTGACTTCCTGCTTCACTGGACACTGCTGTTAGGGGGTATGGATTTACTTGAAAGATGAAAGCATAAATTAGAGAGAGATTAGCATAGAGTATGTGTTTTCTTATAGCTGCATTCATAGAGAACATGCCCAGCGAAGGGGAAAAAAGACCCATCCAAGAGCTGACTGGGTGCACTGTCTCAATCCCCATGCTTGTGGATCAATGAGAGGCGAGAGCCCTGCTGCCTCACACATCCAACAGACAACTATCTCTACACAAAACACACAGACAGTCCACACACATTACCTCCCAGCACACATACACTAAAAAGCCTCCCTACATTCATGCAGACCTCCAACCAAACCTCAACATACATACAGCTCAGATCTTGTATCATTAATATTTTGCTGAAGGGATATATGTTGGAATGCTTTTTGGAAGATATGCTCTGAGGGAAGTGATTTTTGGGGGCAGTTGCTAGTGGGATAAGGGTCTGGGGAGATTTTATGACAGAAACAGCTCTAGGGAGAAGTGCTGGGAGGGAAATGGCTGTGTGGAGATGTGTTGTAGCGGAATGGCTGTGTGGAGATGTGTTGTAGCGGAATGGCTGAGGGGAGATGTGCTGGAGGAGAATGGCTGTGGGGAGATTTGCTGGAAGGGAATGGCTGTGGGGAGATGTACTGGAAGAGAATGGCTGTGGGGAGATTTGCTGGAGGAGAATGGCTGTGGGGAGATGCGCCTTCCTCCTGCCAGTCACTCTGTAGTGTAGCCCTGCAGACTGTGGTAAAGGTTCTCCTTTATTCTCTGACAGGAAGCTGCTTACTCGGTGTGCTGGGTGCTGCCTCTGCTTGGGAACCTCAGCGAACTCTATTGAGCTAAACCATACTCAGTACAGCTGATCGCTCTTGGCCAATGAGTTAAGTCCTACACTTACAGGCTTAGCTCAGAGAAAAGAGCTTTCAGCTGTCCCGTAAGCTGAGAAGGAGTGGCCCCCAGCAGATCCGATGTAAGAAGTCAAACTAAAATGGTTTGAGTACTTATAGTGGGTAGGTGCCAGGGTACTCATGGCAGTATAAACACTACAGCACCCCAAAGGAGTTCAGACCCACATTTGTTAGGATGCATGGCTAGTCCTGTAGGCCTTTGATGAAGGTACACATTAAGCTGCACTTATCACTATGCACTATAGTTGCACTAGTATGCACTTTGAAAATAAACAATCCTTAAAGGGACACTCCAGGCACCCAGACCACTTCTGCCCATTGGAGTGGCCTGGGTGCCAACTCCCACTACTCCTAACCCTGCAAGTGTAATTATTGCAGTTTTTTTTATAAACTGCAATAATTACCTTACAGGGTTAACTCCACCTCTAGTGGCTGTCTACCAGACAGCCACTAGAGGTCACTTCCTGAATCATAGCAAAGATTTATTTTGCTAGAGCGTCGCTGGACGTCCTCACGCATTAGGTCTCCCCGGCCGGTGGGCGGGATCAGTCTCACCCACCGGCCGATGGAGACAGTAGGAGGAGCAGCGCGGAGGAGGAGACAGTGACGAGGGACATTGTCGCTGCCTCAGGTAAGTGACTGAAGGGGTTTTCCCCCCTTCAGTAACCAGGGATTGGGGGCTGGGAGGGAGAGGGGAAACTCCAGTGCCAGGAAAACGGATTGTTTTCCTGGCACTGGAGATTCCCTTTAACTTCTTTTTTCTCTCTGTCTAGTTAGCGTTAAAGGGAGAGAGGGAGTTTTACTATGGTCTCTATTTTGAGTTCTAAGAGACGGTGTCTATTTTGTTTTATACTTTTTCTAAACCATTTTACACTGACAGTATGTGTCTATTTTAGACCACAAGCGAATATCCATGTGAGATAGAGTACTTTCTAACTTTTACTGGTATCTATCTGGGATCCCTATGATTGGCTATCTAGTCTGCCTGTTTCTATATAACCCCCATATATGTATATAGCTGTTAGATATTTAGGGTCATTATCTGCCTTTTTTCCCTGTGTTGTGTCACTTATAATGTTCAGTGGACGTAATACCAATACTATTCAAGTACGGACCTTTTGGCCATTATTTGAACAAAGTCTTTTTGTATGTCCATACTATTTTATTTATACTGTTAAGTTTCAGTGATCACTAGACAGATCAGTGAAAGTACTTTTTGAACTATATTTTTTACCACTTACAAAGCTACTCACAATATGGGTATTGGATGATTACCTATTATAAGGTTGAATTGTGTGCTACTAGCAAATATCAGCAAGCAGGTCTCATCTGTTTTAACACTTGGGAACTGCAAAACATTCTAATAATGGATACATTCACAAGCTAGTTTTCAGATTAGAACAACTCTCTATTTAGTGGGTATATGGTGTACAGTACATCCCTGAGTGTCAGGGAGAAGTTAAGCAACATCCATTATCCAGAATTGGGTTTATTTTTTTCACTTATTACAGAGAACAAATCAGGACACAGCAGAAGACAATTATTTATTTCAATGTTATTTCATACAGCACCCCAATCTGAACATAACCCCTTACCCCCAGTTACATCCGGTTGTGCAGTCTACTTTAACAATCTTGTGATTAGTTTACGGTGAATATCTTACACACGGACTCAGTACATGACTCTGTAGCAGGTGACCCATGTTTTTGTTGATATTTCCTGCTTTATATTGCTCTGGCAAACGTCCTAATAAAACATGCCTACTGGGAAGCATATGCTCTTCTGTGGCATGAGATTTCTGAAGGTTGATTTGGAATATCGTACTTACATACTGGATGTTCTATCAGTGTGTGTGTGTGTGTGTGTGTGTGTGTGTTTGTGTATATATATATATCCCAACAGTTTAAAAAAAAAGGCACACTTTAATTTTGGGGGTGTTCTGAGAAATCGTAGGTGACTTACTAGTGACAATCTTTGCTTGTTTTAAGTGTTCTTAAAACCAGAACAATATATTTTATATAAACTGACTAGTTTCTAAACACACCTATTGTAATTTAAACTGCTATAGGAGAAAAATAGGGCACTATTGGCTTTTCCCCCTACGTGTGTATGTCCACATATTATTTATAAGACGTTTCATCAGTCTAAGGTCTAAGGCACACCTATTTACACTATCTACGCTGCACATGGGGAGAAAGGTTATATATCTGCCAGTTTATAACTAAAGAAAACACTACTATACAATGTTATTCTTGAGCTAGTTGGTAGCTGCTTACTTGACAGCTGGATGTCACTGAATATGCCCATTCCACAGAAAGTCCCTACCCATAAGAATGTATTCTGGACTACTATAATAAGGCAAACTAAACCATATTTCTGACTGTTTGTTATTGTATATATATACACACACACACACACACACACACACATATATATAAATATATATATATATACATATATACATTGTGCTGTTTCATAGTCTTCTGCTGGGATTTTTTAAGGGTAACACAACTATCAATGTTTGCTGCCCTTTAATTTAGCCCTCTATCCACTCATTTTCTAGTTAATGGTCTTCCATTGCTCCATGGTCCAGTTCGGACGCTCGCGTCCCCATTGAAGGCACTTTCAGAGGCAGACAGGAGTCATCATGGGCACTGCAGCTACGTAGTCTCATGCTAATCATAACTGCAATGCACTGTGTGTTCTGACACGTTTCTATCATGGCCAGCAATACGTTTTTCAGCAATTTGAGCTATAGTGGTTCTTCTGTGTGATGGAAAAGAAGGCTAGCCTCCACTGCCCATGTGCATCAATAAAGCCTTGGGCACCCATGACCCTGATGCGGTTTCACAGTTTGTCCTTCCTTGCACCACAGTGGTACTAACCACTGCACACTCCACAAAACTTAGTTTTTTGGAGATGCTCTGACTCAGTTGTCTATCCATCATTACTTAGCCCTTGTGAAAGTCACTCAGAAATTTTCACTTGCCCAATTTTCCTCCTTCCAAAATAGGAAATTCAAGAACTGACTATTAGGTTGCTGCCGAATATCTCCCACCCCTTGACAGGTGCCATTGTAATGATATAATCATTGTTTACATCACCGGTCAGTGGTTTTAATATTGTGGTTGATCTTCTGTGTTTGTCAATGCATGTTTGTTTATATATAAAAGGCCATAGGCCTGAATTTGTGGGAGGAGGTTTTCCTATATAAACTCTACCCCTCTGCTTACCTATGAATTTTCCTGTTTGAGTGAGGCTGCCACGACAACCAGTACTTCCTTTCCGGTCCTTCCTGCCAATTTTTCACTGCTCGGACCCAGCAACCCAGGGTCCTGGCCTTCAGTGTCTCCGACCCGGCCTTCAGCATCTCCGACTCGAGCTTTAGCATCTCCGACCCGGCCTTTAGCATCTCCGACCCCGCTCCTGTAACGCTAGAGGCCGGCTTCCGGTCACGAGACCAAGCACGCTTGCGTATGTAATCGTGGGAACAACTGTTCGCGGTTGTTCCCATGTTCGGGCCTACCAAATGCGGGGATTGGTTCCCAATACGTTCACTTGCACAAGTACCATTCGTTGGTTTTCGTTTAAATACCCCTGTGCTTTACTTATGTTCGCATGTTTTCGCTTTCTTCCTATATCGCTTGTACATTCACATACTCTGTTCTTTTGTCTGGTTCGAAACTGTACGTTCATGTACTTTGTCCCGTTCGTACTTTTTGATTAATGCGTTCATTCATTCAATTCGTAGTATACTTAGACACTTTCAGTTAGACTTTTGTTTGAAGCATTCACATAATTTCTCAGTTTGCATGTTTGTTTAAACCAGTGGACTTATAAAATTCAGCTGTCCTAGCAGTGGCCGGGAGACAGTGGCGGATCCAGAGCCTGATCTCGGGAGGGGCACTTGTAGATTATTTAAAAAAAAATAATCCTAGCACAATAACCACTACAGCTCAGTGTAGTAGTTATGGTGCCAGTAGTGCCAGGATCCCACCCCGGAGTAAGTAGTCATACCGTTTAAGAACAGTTTGACAACTTACCTGGGGTCTGCTGGGATATAGGGCATAGGAGAAGTGGTGTGTGTTAGGGGTGAAGTGTGTGTGAAAGGTGCAGTGTGTGTGTGAGCGGTGAAGTGAGTGTGAGTGCGTAAGGGTGGCAGTGTGTGTGTTAGGGGGCAGTGTGTGTATGGGGGCACTGTATGTCTGTGTGGGGCAGTGTGTGTATGGGGGGCACTGTATGTATGTGTGGGGCAGTGTGTGTATGGGGGGCACTGTGTGTATGGGGGGGTCGTGTGTGTGTGTGTTTGGGGCAATGTGTGTATGGGGGGGCAGCAGGGTGTGTAGGGCACTGTGTGTGTATAGGTGTGCAGTGTGTGCGGGGCAGTATGTGTGTGGGGCAGTGTGTATGGGGACAGTGTTTGTGGGATAGTGTTGTATGGGGACAGTGTTTGTGGGACAGTGTTGTATGGGGACAGTGTTTGTGGGGCAGTGTGTGTATGGAGGCAGTGTTTGTGGGGCAGTGTGTGTATGGGGGCAGTGTGTGTATGGGGTAAGTGTGTGTAGTGTTTGTATGTGGGGCAGTGTTTGTGGGTCAGTGTGTGTAAGGGGGAAGTGTGTGTATGGGGCAGTGTTTGTGGGGCAGTGTGTGTGTGGGGCAGTGTGTGTATGGGGACAGTGTGTGTATGGGGACAGTGTGTATATGGGGACAGTGTGTGTATGGGGACAGTGTGTATATGGGGACAGTGTGTATATGGGGACAGTGTGTATATGGGGGCAGTGTTTGTGTGTATGGGGGCAGTGTTTGTGTGTATGGGGGCAGTGTTTGTGTGTATGGGGGCAGTGTTTGTGTGTATGGGGGCAGTGTGTGTGTGTATGGGGTCAGTGTGTGTAGTGTGTGTATGGGGTCAGTGTGTGTAGTGTGTGTATGGGGTCAGTGTGTGTAGTGTGTGTATGGGGTCAGTGTGTGTATGGGGTCAGTGTGTGTAGTGTGTGTATGGGGTCAGTGTGTGTAGTGTGTGTAGTGTGTGTATGGGGTCAGTGTGTGTATGGGGTCAGTGTGTGTAGTGTGTGTATGGGGTCAGTGTGTGTAGTGTGTGTATGGGGTCAGTGTGTGTAGTGTGTGTATGGGGTCAGTGTGTGTATGGGGTCAGTGTGTGTAGTGTGTGTATGGGGTCAGTGTGTGCATGGGGTCAGTGTGTGTATGGGGTCAGTGTGTGTAGTGTGTGTATGGGGTCAGTGTGTGCATGGGGTCAGTGTGTGCATGGGGTCAGTGTGTGTATGGGGTCAGTGTGTGTAGTGTGTGTATGGGGTCAGTGTGTGTATGGGGTCAGTGTGTGTAGTGTGTGTATGGGGTCAGTGTGTGTAGTGTGTGTATGGGGTCAGTGTGTGTATGGGGGCAGTGTATGTTGGGCAGTGTGTATGGGGGCAGTGTGTATGTGGGGCAGTGTATGTGGGGCAGTGTGTATGGGGCCAGTGTGTATGGGGGGAGGGGAGGAGGGAAGGGAGGCTTTTTAATAAAAATTTTTTTTTAAAAAAAAATGTATTTAATAAAATATATTTATGTCCCCCCTCCCTTCTTACCTTTATTGAGGAGGAGGGGGGACATTTCTGGATCCCTGGTGGTCCCAGTGGGGAATCCCGGGTGGTCCAGTGGTTCCAGTGAACTCTAGCCCGCGCTCCAGGGCTAGAGTTCACTCTCGCGAGATTTGGAGCGTTGCCGTGGTAACCGCGGCAACGCTCCAAATCTCGCGAGAGGAGGACCCGGAGGAGCTGCAGGTAACAGCTCCCGGGTCCTCTCTCCCTCCCCTGCCGGTCGGCTGTCAGTAATGTGCCTGCGGACCGGGGAGGGAGATCACTGATCACTGATCTCCCTCCCCGGTCCGCAGGCACATTGCAGGGCTGGCGCTTGGGCAATGCCAGCCCTGCACTAGCCGGCAGGGGAGAATCTCGGGGGGGGCAATTGCCCCGTTGCCCCCCCCCTGGATCCGCCAATGCCGGGAGAGGGATATTTCTACCTCGTAGTTCTGCAACTAGTTTGGGTATGGTCCAGGACTTCAGTTACTTGGGGGTAGCGGGAATGATAGATTCTGCAGGTGAGCCTTTTCTAAGAGGCGTACTGGGCCTGGAAGGAGTGCACTGGAGAGAAAGGTCGTCTCCTTGGATTGATTCATGCGACATCCTATAAAGAAATTAATAAAAGCTATTTGAAAGCAAATGATGGTATCCCAAATATAGAACTGGCTTGCTAGCTAGTGCCGGTGGCGCAAAACGTAACTACCCTGTGACAGTTGGATCCCTGCTAGTTGCCAAGCGGCCAGGGCCGGCCTTAGGGGTGTGCGAGCTGTGCGGCCGCACAGGGCGCCATGGAGCAGGGGGCGCCGTGCGGCCGCACAGCCGATTAAAAAAAAAAAAATTATTTTTTTTTTAAATTTGCAGCGGGGGCGGAGCTTACCGTGCGGCGGGGTCGGAGCTAAAAGCGCCGGAAAACGGCTGCAGGGGAAGCAGGAAGGAGTCCCTGCTTCCCCACCAAACAGTCACCAGGAGCTGCACTGCCTCAACAATGAACTCCACAGGTAACTGTGGGATTGTCAGGTGAGTGTATGACTGTCTGCCTCTGTGTGTGTGTGTGTGTGTATATATGACTGTCTGCCTCTGTATGTCTGTGTGTATGACTGTCTGCCTGTGTGTGTCTCTGTGTGTGTGTGTGTGTGTGTGTGTGTGCGTATATATGACTGTCTGCCACTGTGTGTCTGTGTGTATTACTGTCTGCCTCTGTGTGTTTGTCTGTGTGTATTACTGTCTGCCTCTGTGTTTGTGAATGTGTATGACTGCATCTGTGTGTATGACTGTCTGCCTCTGTGTGTATGACTGTCTGCCTCTGTGTGTCTGTGTGTATGACTGTCTGCCTGTGTGTGTCTGTGTGTATGACTGTCTGCGTGTGTGTGTGTGTATATGACTGTCTGCCACTGTGTGTCTGTGTGTATTACTGTCTGCCTCTGTGTGTTTGTCTGTGTGTATTACTGTGTGTGTGACTGTGTATGACTGCCTCTGTGTGTATGACTGTCTGCCTCTGTGTGTATGACTGTCTGCCTCTGTGTGTATGACTGTCTGCCTCTGTGTGTATGACTGTCTGCCTCTGTGTGTCTGTGTGTATGACTGTCTGCCTGTGTGTACGACTGTCTGCCTGTGTGTGTGTGTGGATGTCTTCCTGTGTGTGTATGGCCGTCTGACTCTGTGTGTGTGTGTGTGTGTGTCACATACAACCAATACACGCATATCACACACTGTTAATATACCCATTACAAATATCACACATAGCATACATATCACACACAGTCATCACACGTACTATTACATACACAGACAACACAAACATAACAGCATACATGGATGACGGGGGGGGGGGGGCGGGCGCTGTGAAGATTTTTCGCACAGGGCGTCTAAATGTCTAAGGCTGGCCCTGCAAGCGGCTCTACCTATGATTTTTTTTTTTTCTTCAAATATTTTTATTGATTTTCAAGTTTCATAACATTAAGTATGTATACATTAATTACATCCGAAACCGTGACAGCGTGGCTTCAACAAATAATGTTACATAACATTTACAAGAGATATTGATAATCATTATACAGATGATGACATATATTGAGTTTTGGACAAGCATTATACAATTAATGATGAGTATTGGTTTCTCCCAGAACGGTTTTTATATTACTAAATACAAAGTGTGAGTGGTGTGACATATTCGTGCTCTTTAAGAGTTGTACTTGTGACAATTTGAGTATTCCACAGTATCTAGTGCTGTTATTTGTGTTTTTGCCTAAATCTTACTTCTCATTCCGCCCCCCCCCCTACGTATATCGACCAAGGTTTCCATGTTTGCGTGAAAGTTATGTCGTTTTTCGATAAGGCGTATGTTATACCTTCCATCTGTTTAATACTTTCTACCTGGTTGGTCCATTCCCTAATAGAAGGAATCTTTTCCTGTTTCCAGTATACTGGAATAAGGTGGTTTGCTGCCATGAGCAATTGGGATGTCAAATAATTTTCCTTTTTATTTAGATTTTGGAGAGGCATCATAAATATTAGATGTTCCGGTGTGAAGGGTATCTGTTTGTGCATAATAATCTGTGTGAGTTTGTGTATGCGGGTCCAGAACTTTTTAATTTTAGGGCATTGCCACCAGATATGTGTTGGGTTAGCCTCCCCCTGCCCGCACCTCCAGCAAAAATTTTGTGTTCCCGGGAACATTTTGCTTAGTTTGGAGGGCGTGTAGTGCCAGCGGGTTAGGCCTTTATAGTTACTTTCCTGGTTGGAAGTTGCAATGGATATTTTGTGGGTTCTGGTAAAAATGTGTTTCCATTGCTCCCCTGAAATGTCTAAATTAATTTCTCTAGTCCACTTGTAGGTGAAACCAGGAATGTCAGTTTTGTCTGAGTGTAACAGTAATTTGTACATTGTAGATAACAATTTTTTTTTTAAAGGATGTGTTATACACAACTGTTCAAAGGTTGACAGTTCCCTGTTTCCCCCTGGCAGCAGCTTCTGGCTCCCCATGAAATGTTTCATTTGTGAATAATGTAATTGTTGCATACTCGTAGGGGGTTTGCCGAGAGTTAGATCGTGCAATGTTATTAATGTATTATCCTTGGTCATGTCCTGGAGTGTAATGTTTGCGGCCCCCCGATGTAGCTCATAAGTTCTACCTGCGATACCTGATGGCAGTAATGGGTTACGCGTCATCTGGTATTGTGGCGATGGATATGGGGCTATATTTGTGGTATTAATTACCTTCGACCATGTCTGTAGTGTAGTTAAGATGAGCGGGTGTTGTTTATGTTTGAGAAGCGCGGTGTTCCGTTTGTGCCACGGGAGTGAATCAAGAGGCGCTAGGCATTGTTCTCTACCTATGATTTGGCCCATGGACCTATGATGTTGGCCTCTCCGTGACAGTAAAGAGAAAAAATGTGTATGGCCGTGACATGTGATACCCTGCAAAAACTCCTGCAGAAGGGGATAAAAGGCAATTTAAACTAAACGTAGGGGCCGTTTGGGCCAAGTAGGCCTTGTGGAATCATAATTGTAAGTAATACAATAAGGTCAGCTCCTGACCCTTGCAGACAGTTCTCTATCCCTGGCAGGGGCTTGTCTTATAAGAAATTGCGTAATTGTGAACGTACATACCTAAATAGACTGAATTAGGAACAGAAGGAAGAAAGAGTTGTAGGGAAGGCTGCAAATGACACCTATCTGCAAATAAAGATGAATAATTAAACTGTGACCCGTCATATACTGGTTTAATGCTATGTGTAGATAACCAGCATGTACCCTAATATAGTGTAAATGATAGGATATTTTAGGGATTCTGCTGATGTACCTAGAATAGAGGATAAAACATAGTGCAAATATTGTTTGATACTCAAAGGTAGTGTACTGGTATATATGCACTCACAAATTCCAAATGGTTTAGCGTTTTAAAGGTGCCGCCCCACGATGTAGATGGGGGGTGTCGATAAGTATTCCTCCTCGAGTGGTAGCCAATGGGGTGTCAGGGTCAGCTAGATGATTCAAAACAGACTCCGACCAAAAGAATCCTTCCAAGGCAATTTATTCACTCATAAAATCAGGAGGTGTACAAAATAAATAAAAACAAATATAAAGATAAAACAGGTCACCGGTCCTACGCGTTTCGTCCTTGTACAAAAGGACTTCCTCAGGGACCTTTTCAATAAAACCAGCAGTAACATGTACAATGGCTGACAATGGCATCCTAAAAAACGCTAACACATGAAATCTTATATAGGGCTAGTCCCTCCAAGTCATTGGTGGAATAGTGGGTGTCTTCTTTCCTCTGAAATTGATTCGTTGCCCGGTATTTTCTTCAGGTGTAGATTCTTGCCGGAGATTCCAATTCCTCCTCGTGTAATTTTCCTATCACTTCCGCATACGTCACGCGTTACGTTCCGGTCACGTGACCCGTATGCGTTCCACACTCGGGAAAAATAACATGGCCGTGCGTTCCACCATAAAAAGAGATGAGTCCATTTATTACTTGATGGTGCTTGAGAATCTAAACGAGAGGGCTGTTATACATTGCATACAAAGTACCCATAATACTAATAAGAACATTAATATATCCTCTATAACTTGTAATAGAAACAGAAAAATATGAAAAAATGAATGCAACGACTTCCTATCCAAGTGTGCATACAAATATAATTCTAAAGTTATATATCACAAATTTATTTTATATCATATACCATTAGTAATTAATAGTTTGTGAATTCTTAAAATACCTTTTAAACCAATGATTAATGTGAATATATAGCTATAATTTTAAATTTTCATTTTAAAGTGACATATCCATATTTGCATTTGCATGTTGTGTTTAACATAGTTTATTTCTCGTGCCTAATCGCAATCCATAATTGCATGTGCATATAGTGTTCAACATAATTTATTTCTCTTGCCTAATCGTAAGACTAGTGTGCTCAAATCTCAGAAATAACTTATCTATATAAGAAGAGAATATATATATATCTCTCTTTAACTCAGTTAATCCAAAAAACAAATGATATCCATATCTACACTCTGTTCCTCTCCATTGCAACAATTGCCCACAATTCTTTTTAAAAGGTTTACGGTGCATGGGGATGGAACAAATTCAACCACACTGGAGAGGGGGGAACAGGGAAAAGCGTTTGGCCAAAAGAGAGTCCTATTGGATTCATAGACTGGGCACCCTTACACCAAGGGGACTGAATGTAGATATGGATATCATTTGTTTTTTGGATTAACTGAGTTAAAGAGAGAGATATATATATTCTCTTCTTATATAGATAAGTTATTTCTGAGATGTGAGCACACTAGTCTTACGATTAGGCAAGATAAATAAATTATGTTGAACACTATATGCACATGCAATTATGGATTGCGATTAGGCACGAGAAATAAACTATGTTAAACACAACATGCAAATGCAAATATGGATATGTCACTTTAAAATGAAAATTTAAAATTATAGCTATATATTCACATTAATCATTGGTTTAAAAGGTATTTTAAGAATTCACAAACTATTAATTACTAATGGTATATGATATAAAATAAATTTGTGATATATAACTTTAGAATTATATTTGTATGCACACTTGGATAGGAAGTCGTTGCATTCATTTTTTCATATTTTTCTGTTTCTATTACAAGTTATAGAGGATATATTAATGTTCTTATTAGTATTATGGGTACTTTGTATGCAATGTATAACAGCCCTCTCGTTTAGATTCTCAAGCACCATCAAGTAATAAATGGACTCATCTCTTTTTATGGTGGAACGCACGGCCATGTTATTTTTCCCGAGTGTGGAACGCATACGGGTCACGTGACCGGAACGTAACGCGTGACGTATGCGGAAGTGATAGGAAAATTACACGAGGAGGAATTGGAATCTCCGGCAAGAATCTACACCTGAAGAAAATACCGGGCAACGAATCAATTTCAGAGGAAAGAAGACACCCACTATTCCACCAATGACTTGGAGGGACTAGCCCTATATAAGATTTCATGTGTTAGCGTTTTTTAGGATGCCATTGTCAGCCATTGTACATGTTACTGCTCGTTTTATTGAAAAGGTCCCTGAGGAAGTCCTTTTGTACAAGGACGAAACGCGTAGGACCGGTGACCTGTTTTATCTTTATATTTGTTTTTATTTATTTTGTACACCTCCTGATTTTATGAGTGAATAAATTGCCTTGGAAGGATTCTTTTGGTCGGAGTCTGTTTTGAATCATCTAGCTGACCCTGACACCCCATTGGCTACCACTCGAGGAGGAATACTTATCGACACCCCCCATCTACATCGTGGGGCGGCACCTTTAAAACGCTAAACCATTTGGAATTTGTGAGTGCATATATACCAGTACACTACCTTTGAGTATCAAACAATATTTGCACTATGTTTTATCCTCTATTCTAGGTACATCAGCAGAAACCCTAAAATATCCTATCATTTACACTATTCTACTAAACGGTTATCAACTGGGAAATAACCTTTGGAGCTGTGTACCCAGAAGTTAAGTTTTTTTCAATCACTTTGTTTCACGGGTGATTTTGTTTGAATTTCTGTTGTGTACCCTAATATAACCTTACTAATAACCGGAGAGGGGTCTGTTATGTGCACCTATAAATAAAGAAAGACGTGTGGGTAAAGGAAGCAGGTAATTGTGGAGAGGAGTTAAAAAGAGACATTTTTAAATAAAATATCTAATAGGTGTAGACTTGTCAGGGACCAGGAACCAGACAGAGACAGAAGTAGATGCAAACACACCTTTATTAATAAATAACAAATAATAAACAAAAGCAAAGTCCAGGAATCAAGCAGGGGTCAGTCACCAGAGCGGGTAGTCAGACAAGCCAGGATCAGGAGCACGGAGAGCAGCGGAGTCAGGAACAAGGCCGGAGTCAGGAACCAGGAGCAAACAGGAAACACAAGAACAAGGAGACTTCTGGGAAACAGGAAACCACGCAAGGGCAAGGAGGTTCTGGGCTTAGCTGCTTAAATAGGCAGAACTGATTAGCAGCAGGGTTGATTACTACTCACAGGTGAGTAACCGTGGCAACAAGCAGAAGGAGCTGATAGTAATTGCAACTGAAACTCAATCACTGAAACAGAAAAGGGTTGCTGTTTAAAACAGCAAAGAAACCCTGACAAGACTATAACTTCTGTATCATAGTATGCCTATTGGAGTAATAGTAACAGCTGGAAAATAGTACAACAGAAGTCATTGTATGAACGTAACGTATTGAAGACCTAAACGTAGGTCTGATGCAATGAGACGAGCCCCTAAAGCACAATGTGGAAATGTAGAATCTATCATTCTCGCTACCCCCGAGTCATTGAGGTCCTGGACCATACCCAAACTAGCCGCAGAACTACGACGTAGGAATATCCCTCTCCCAGCCACTGCTAGGAAAGCTGAACTTTATAAGTTGCTAGCAGTTCAGTCTAGTGTGTACCCTCCAGTCGCTTAACGAGAGGATGACCATGATAGAAGCCATCATCCCTACTACTATCAGCGCATCTGACGGGCTAGCCTCCACACCTGCACCCTCAAACATCCAGGGTAGTACCATTAATATTGCACCACCACTTCACGCGTTACTGCCTCTGCACACTCTGTTCTCGCACCAATAAGAAAGACATTCTTGATGGCAGGGATGTCAGCCTAGTTTCTCTCCTTATTGCTTCGCAGGACGTTTCGGAAAATAGAGCCTTTAATTTCGGAGATATTTCTGTGATCCTCAAAACTAGGGATCCACGTCTCAATAAAAAACTATCCATCCCCGAATTCGTCCTCGACTTTGGGTTATATAGAGATGTAATTTGCTCTGTATACCCCCAGAGGTGGGAGGAATTCGACCTCTATTTACACAAGGTGATGAATTTGGGGCACAAGTATGGGGGTTATGCCTTCTACGATTATCACAAGTCTGTGTCAGCTAAAGCAACAGCAGCTCTGGCCCAGTTCAACACACATCGATTGGAGCCAGTTGGACACAGAGCTTTTCTGCAGGCATTTGCTGGCTTGTGGCCTCCATCTTGTGTGGTATGTTCCTCCACCACTCATTCCACGAACTTGTGTCCCTGCGAAGCAGACCCCTCCACATCCCACTCATCGGCTTCCTACCCCTCCACTACCCCCTCCGTCAGTCAGGATAGGGGCCATAGAGATAACCTAGACAGACCAGTTGTATTCTTGGCAAGTGTGCAACAATTTTAATGCAGGAACCTGTAATTACAACGATTGCAGGTTGTAATTACATTACAATTGTTGCACATTTGCTCCATCTGCTTCAGGACACATACAAAATCCATGTGCCCCTCTTAGCTTTACCCTAAGAAATGACTGACGGAGATCAGCATCAACACATTAGCCTATCACTTGCGCACCCACCCCTCCCACCACCTGGTGCAATTTTTGATTTCTGGATTTTCCAATGGGTTTTACACAGGGCTAGTAGCACTCCCTACTGGCACACTAGAATTCCCTAATTAACTCTCGGCTGCTAATGACTCATCTGCTGTTGACGATTTGCTACGGAAAGAGACCACGTCAGGTTGTATGATTGGACCTTTTCCACGCCCTCCTTTTTCCACATGGCGGACAAACCCTATTGGAGTGGAATAAAAAACGTTTGATCATCGATTTATCCACGCCTAATTTTTCTCACAACCCTAGTTTAAATTCACTGATACCTGCGGCAGAATTTTCTTTCCATTACGCCACTGTGGATCACGGAATTCAAGCTATACAGGGAGTGCAGAATTATTAGGCAAGTTGTATTTTTGAGGATTAATTTTATTATTGAACAACAACCATGTTCTCAATGAACCCAAAAAACTAATTAATATCAAAGCTGAATATTTTTGGAAGTAGTTTTTAGTTTGTTTTTAGTTATAGCTATTGTAGGGGGATATCTGTGTGTGCAGGTGACTATTACTGTGCATAATTATTAGGCAACTTAACAAAAAACAAATATATACCCATTTCAATTATTTATTTTTACCAGTGAAACCAATATAACATCTCAACATTCACAAATATACATTTCTGACATTCAAAAACATAACAAAAACAAATCAGTGACCAATATAGCCACCTTTCTTTGCAAGGACACTCAAAAGCCTGCCATCCATGGATTCTGTCAGTGTTTTGATCTGTTCACCATCAACATTGCGTGCAACAGCAACCACAGCCTCCCAGACACTGTTCAGAGAGGTGTACTGTTTTCCCTCCTTGTAAATCTCACATTTGATGATGGACCACAGGTTCTCAATGGGGTTCAGATCAGGTGAACAAGGAGGCCATGTCATTAGATTTTCTTCTTTTATACCCTTTCTTGCCAGCCACGCTGTGGAGTACTTGGACGCGTGTGATGGAGCATTGTCCTGCATGAAAATCATGTGTTTCTTGAAGGATGCAGACTTCTTCCTGTACCACTGCTTGAAGAAGGTGTCTTCCAGAAACTGTCAGTAGGACTGGGAGTTGAGCTTGACTCCATCCTCAACCCGAAAAGGCCCCAAAAGCTCATCTTTCATGATACCAGCCCAAACCAGTACTCCACCTCCACCTTGCTGGCATCTGAGTCGGACTGGAGCTCTCTGCCCTTTACCAATCCACCCATCTGGCCCATCAAGACTCACTCTCATTTCATCAATCCATAAAACCTTAGAAAAATCAGTCTTGAGATAATTCTTGGCCCAGTCTTGACGTTTCAGCTTGTGTGTCTTGTTCAGTGGTGGTCGTCTTTCAGCCTTTCTTACCTTGGCCATGTCTCTGAGTATTGCACACCTTGTGCTTTTGGGCACTCCAGTGATGTTGCAGCTCTGAAATATGGCCAAACTGGTGGCAAGTGGCATCTTGGCAGCTGCACGCTTGACTTTTCTCAGTTCATGGGCAGTTATTTTGCGCCTTGGTTTCTCCACACGCTTCTTGCGACCCTGTTGACTATTTTGAATGAAACGCTTGATTGTTCGATGATCACGCTTCAGAAGCTTTGCAATTTTAAGAGTGCTGCATCCCTCTGCAAGATATCTCACTATTTTTGACTTTTCTGAGCCTGTCAAGTCCTTCTTTTGACCCATTTTGCCAAAGGAAAGGAAGTTGCCTAATAATTATGCGCACCTGATATAGGGTGTTGATGTCATTAGACCACACCCCTTCTCATTACAGAGATGCACATCACCTAATATGCTTAATTGGTAGTAGGCTTTCGAGCCTATACAGCTTGGAGTAAGACAACATGCATAAAGAGGATGATGTGGTCAAAATACTAATTTGCCTAATAATTCTGCACTCCCTGTACTACTGGCCGGTGAACAAGCCTGGCTCAGTAAAATGGATATTACAAATGCTTTCAAATTACTACCTATTCATCCGTCACTCTGGCATTTCTAGGGCGTCAAATGGAGGGATAATTATTACTTCGCCACCACATTCACTTTCTGCTTCAGGAGCAGCCCGACATCTTTGCCGACACCCTATGCTGGCTGCTCCAGAATGTGGTCAAATGCCCCACGGTCATACAGTATTTGGACGATTTCTTATTAGTTCGAGGCAGGTTCCCTCACACCACGTAGCATCCTTAGCACCAAAGCATTGTTTTCAACGCTAGGTGTTCCATTGTTCCCTGACAAGGCCCCACAACACAGTTGGGGTTCCTGGAAATCTCACTAGACTCGGTGTCAATGCAGGCACGCCTCCCCGATGTGAAATTAGTACGCATTAGACAAGAACTAGACCAATTCCATCAAAAAGGTTCTGGTACACGGAGGGATCTTCAGTCTTTACTGGGATACCTCAATTTCGAAATGCGTATCATGCCACAGGTGAGATCTTTTATCTCCAGGTTGCTATGCCATGTATGCTATGCTATGTAAATATATGAAATGTGTTTTTTTTTATTATTAAAAAAAATAAACTTCATATCCCCCCTCCCTTCTTACCTTTAGCCTGGGAGGGGGGAGCCGTGCTGCCATGAAGGAGTCTGCATGCTGCAGTCCCTGGTTGTCCTAGTGGTGAGTGAACTCTACCATGCAGTTCCTGGGGTAGAGTTCACTCTCGCGAGATCTGAGCGTTGCCGCAGTAACCGCAGCAACGCTCTAACCTTGCGAGAGGAACCCGGCGGAGCTGCAGGGTAGAGCTCCACCGGGTCCTCCTCTCCCTCCCTCCCCAGCCAGCGGCAGCGTTACATTGCCTGTGGGTCGGTGAGGGAAATCTTTGATGTCCCCACCAGCCCATGAAGGCACACAGCAGGGCCGGCACACTGATAGTGTCGGCCCTGCATGGGCCGGCCGGGGAGGTCCTGTGATCTCCCCTGCCGGCCTCGGCCCCTGGCCATCGCGGCCCACCGGGCATTTGCCCGGTATGCCCGATGGCCAGTCCGTGCCTGAACATAAATAATCACATACTGTTTTATGCTCTTTCAGCTCTCTGTTTCCACTCACAGGAATCAAACACAATCTCTACTCCTCCTTTGGCAGGGGAGTGCTAAATAGCACCTGCAATTAACAATCATTTTCAGGTGAGCTAAATCAGGGTTGAAACTCTGGAACTGGACTCCACACCTGCAGTTTACATGCAACCTCCAAAATGTGGAGTGGAGCACTGGCCCACCCTACGCTCCAAGTGCTCCACCCCAGGGCCTAAACATACACATATATAAAGTGCAATATGAATTTTAATACAACACATTTCCCTGGGCCAAATTACACAAAGTAGGAGCCTTCCAAAATCGGGGGAGATATATAGACTCCTTCTAGCACAATTCCTTGCTTTCGGTCACAATACATATATATATATATATATATTGTATATCATTGTGGTGTGGATTTAACGTGGCCATCTTCGAATAACATCACCAACAGACAAAACAAAAACAACAAAAAAGATGTGAAACACTACCATTATCTAGGAAAGCTGTCAAAGCGCCAGTGTATAATCATCAGAGGTGCAGCACAACAGTAGCTGCATCAGAAGACATCTAGTTATATTTAATTGACTTCTCACATTGGTGGGAACAATATATTTTAGCTCTTTGATTAATGTACTTCAGGTCATATCCAACCCATAAATAATGTCCTAATAACAATAACATGGAACCTTCCTGTAACACATAAAAGCAGTTTGGTCAAACAAGACTAACTACACACGGTCCACCAAATATCTGGTAACCTGTCTTTTAATGGAATAGGGAGAAAGGTTACAATTCATGTTTCAAGAGTAACAAGAGTGCAAAAACTACAAGAACAAGGTTTCGACTTTGGGAAGTAAGAGGGAGTAACAGGTTGTTATTTAACATTAATATGAAACATTTACCCAAAGTTCATAGTTTGATAGTATGCATTTAGAGTACTTTTTAAAATGTTCAGGATTGTTTGAGCAACACTGAAATGTCACGGTCTTAAAAAGTTACTTAAGGCACTTTTTAAAATTATACCCCTACAAGCTGGAGTTAGGAACGTGCTTTTAAAATAGCGTACAGTGCTGTACATTAGGTTTGGTGAGACTATAATTACAATTATTTATATAGAACCAACTGGGGATATTTGACAAGTTATTCACACACAAAAATAAACAGAGGCTAGCGGCAAAGAAGCATACAATCTAAAGTTTCTGAAAAGATAGGAGGGGTGTACAGTAGAGGGGATACAGCAGAATAAGGTTGCCAAGGATGAAGAGTTGAGGGTGAACTGATAGGCTTCTATAAAGAAGTGTGCTTTTGGGGATTTTATGAAGAACTGCAGAGACTAGTACAAACATGCCATGTGAGTGTATTTCATAATAAGGGGGAAACCCTTGAGAAGTCTTGCAAGCGAGAGACTGGGGTGCGGGATCAAGAACAAGTCATTGACAAAGATGGAGGGCTGAAGCTGTACAGTTGTGGAGAGCTTTGTTGTGGAGAGCTTTGTAAATAAGCAAGAGAACGTTGAACTGAACAGTAAGTTTAATTGGTGGTGAGGTTTAAGAGTTGATGGACCCATGGTAGATTAGTCTGGCAGAGACTATGGACAGTAGAGGGGCACTTTGGGCACTTTTTAGGCCAATAAGCAGAGGGTTACAGTAATCAAGGCAGAGGTGGTAGAGGTTAACACAGTGAGGGAGTTTAAACATGTGTGGGATAGACATTAAGCTATTCAAGATATAAGATAAGGCCAGGAACTAATTTGGGTATCATCAGTGTACAGGTGACATTGAAAGCCATAGGATGATATTAGTTCACCTAGAAAGACTGTGTAAATTAAGAAGAGAAGTTCCAACCGAGAGAGGTGCAGAAGGGGAGAAGGAACCAGAGAAGGTGACACTGAAAGAGTGGGTATAAAGGTAGGAAAAAGCGGTGTCACTGAGGTAAAGGTTGCGAAGGGTGAGGAGGAGAAGCAGGTGGTCAACCATTTGGAATTGGCAGAAAGAGCCTAAAGAATAAGGAGCAAATAATGGCCCTTCAATTTCCCTGTTACTGCATCAGTATCCTTGGTCAGGGCAGTTAGGGTGAAATGTTGGGAGTGGAAGCTAGACTGTAGCGGCTCGAGTACAGAACTGGAGTTCAGATAGTCTGAAAGTTAAGTATAAGCAAGTCTTCCAATGAGATTTAAGGCAAAGCGAAGAACAGAGATAGAATGATAACTAGGAAAAGCATCTTGGTTAAAAGAAGGTTTTTAGTTTTTTTTAGTAAAGATGTGATCAATGCATGTTTGAAGGATAAGGGTAAAATGCCAGAAAAAAAAGAGGGAGATTGAAGATTTAAGGAAAAAATGGGACAGTACAGATTAGAGAGAGATTAAGCAAATTATGAGATCAATGGGTCCCATGGTAGGGCAGGAAGAAAGGAGAAGCACGAACATCTTCTCTTTTGAAACAGGAGAGACAATATTACATATAGAGGAGGAGAAGGCAAAAAAAAAAGGAAAACAGTCAGACAGTGAAGGAAAGAAGCAAGTGAGGTGATTTCTTTTTTGGTGTTGTTGATCTTTTCCTTGAAGCAGGATGCAAAATGGACAGCAGTGATATTAGTACATGGGGGAGATGATGTGGGGTGCATTCGACATTCGTGATTTAAAGGTTTGAAGGTTTGAAGGTTTGAAAGAGGTTGTAACGGCACCCCAGGCATAAAATGGTTAAACCACCATTTAGAAGATCTTCCCCTTCCAGAGATACAGGCACAGCTACTGCAGAACACCAAACTCCCGAACTGGATTCAAAATAGCACTCCAGCTGGAACCTCACGAATAGCTGCTAGCAGATGAACAGGAAAAGCATACAATCAGCTTACACTCCTGGCAATCAGTACATTACAGAAAACACTCCCAGCAATTACACACAAAAACCTCCCCTCTGCCTGTGATATAATTATGTTACACAATGGTTTAACATAATTATCACAGACAGTAAAAATACAGTTTTTACACATACCCTGTAACTTTAAAACCATACATCCAATCTCCATAAAAATTACAAATTACATATTTGAACTCAGCATATTTTTTTTTGTTGTAAATATGTGTTTATTGAAGTATTTTGTTGTTCATTTCGTTAGTCAACTTTGAATAAACTTCGATTGGGACACGCAGGTCCCGACAATCTAGTACATTAACGGTAACATGTAAAAACTGTATACTATCATATCAATTAAGGCGACACGCAGGTCACCGTATTACATGAGTATCCTTTCTCTAACGGCCAATATGCTAACATTCTGTTTTCCCCCCCTCCATGCCCACTCCCCCCAACCAGCTCCCCCCCCTCCCCCCCCCCCGCCCCCCATGGGTAGTCGATCAAATCCCGTGGTGTACCCCTGGAAGTATCAAGTGGGGCAGTTGGATGTGGTTTTCATAGCTTTGCATAAGGAGACGTGTCGAGTGTTACAGGTCATGGGTACCAGTTTAGCGACCTGTCCGACCATATCCGACACAGGAGCCTAATGGTGGTAGGCGTAAGGTGTGGTTCGGGGCTCGCAGAGTGGGGCTAGCATTTCAGATGGTGTCCTGTGTATAGCCCTACTTGATCTTTGGTGGGCAGGCGTCAAGTTGCCGTTGCAGTGGGAGTGGCTATACGAGGTGCAGTTTACCACTAGGCGGGGTCAGGAGGGTAGTTGTTACGGCCTTATTACCATGCATTCTCTGGGGTGTATGAGGCATCTACCTCCCCCCCCCCTCTCCCCCTCCACCGGTATTTACCAGTGGGTGTTATGCGGTACCATGAAGGATAGCTGTGCTTGGGAGTTGATGTGTCTCACCAATGGCGTGTTTATGTGTTTGGCTGGTACCGGGGCATCCGGGGCATGGAGCAGGGCTAGTGTAGGGTCAGTAGGTCGTCTGTTCCCCTATTTGTTCCAGCTGCCTAAGTGACTGCTGTCGGGTCATGTGTTTACTGAGGTCCATAGCCAGTGTGTTCCCTCTATTCACTCATCCTCTAAGGTCCCCAGTATCTGGGGAGCTGTCTCTTGACCAGTCGAGCTTCTGGTTCGTGTGTGTGCATCTATTCAGGTGATCTTAGGTACTGGTATGTGCGTGTGGTATGTGGTGTGGCATGTGTCCCATATGTTCCGCTCTCCGTCTCCCCGTACGCCAGCTGTCTCCTGTGTGGGTCAGTGCGGGGTTAGTCGCGCATGTGTGGTATCGGTTACCAGTACGGACATTTTATGTTATAAGATAATGGTCATCTCCCTACGCGCGCTATATGTAAATCAGGTTACTCTGTTCGCGGATAGTGTTCCCCCCGCTCCCATCTCCCATGTATCAACTCCTAACAGTAGTGAGGTCTCCGCTCCGGTCCCGCAGGGGTCCCTGCTCGCCTGTCCCCCAGCCCCTGGGTGAGGACAGGGTAGGCTAGTGCAAAAGTGGAGAAGTTTATATCTGACAAGTCCGGGCCCCTCATTCCCACATCCCTCCTAGTCAACATCTGCGTTTTGCGAGCGGTATAAGAACCAGGGTCCCCATTGTTCCGTGTGCTTTTCTTGTTTGCCCAGCAGGTTTGCTATTGTGGATTCGGCTTTTTGCACATCATCCACTTTGCGTCTCCATTGTCCGATTGTCGGCGGGTGCGTCTTTTTCCACAGCAGTGGTATCAGTGTCTTCGCCGCGATTAAGAGGTGTCGAAGGATCAATTTTTTATATACTGAGAGCGTTTTATCTGTGTGGTGCAGTAAGGCTAGGTCTGCTGTCAGGTTCGAGGGTTCGCCAAGTATCTTTTGTATTTCCTCCCCAACCTTCATCCAGTATGGCTTAATACCGTCGCATTCCCACCAGATATGCTGGAGGGTCCCGGTCTCAGTCTCGCATCTCCAGCATGTGTTTGGTATCTCCGAGCTGATTCGGTGTAACAATGATGGGGTGCGGTATCAGTGAGACAGCAATTTGTAATTTGTCTCCTGGTATTGTGAGCTAGATGAGCTCTTATGTTGTAGCAGTAGTATTTGCTCCCTTTGACTTTCCGTGTACTCTTTGTCTAGGACGTCTTCCCAGCGCCTCTTGAAAGTATCTTTCCTCTCCCTCTCGCCCGTCGCCAGCCGCTGGTACATTATGGAGACTGTGCCCTCCGCCTCGGGTGTCTGGAAGCATAGCTTTTCAAACCACGATAGGTCTCTATGTAGTCTATTTTTACGCGGCAAGTTGTGGTAAAAGTGTTTGAGTTGGGCATAATGAAATTGGTGCATCATCGTGGGCCTCTCTACTTCCGACAGGTCCTGTAGCGTCTTTATCCCTCTGTCTGTTACAGCCATATGTATCGGTATGAATCCATCTTGGTTAGGTAGTGGCCATGCGTGTGGCGGTATTCCATCGCCTATGTATGTGTTATGAGCGATGGGGATCAGGGGGCTCGGGGTGGGCGAGATATAGGATGTTTTTCTCAATCGGGTCCACGTCTTAAGGGTCTGGGTGATGGGTGAGTCCTCCCCGAGGTCCTTTTTGGCGTCAGCTTCCTTGTGCCAGAGGAAAAGGTGGAGATGGTTGTTCGCAAGTTCCCTGCCTAAGGAGGTCCACCGTTTATGAGGGGTCGCCAGGTGTAGTTCCCTGATGCGTTGTAGGACCGTGGCTTGGTAGTACTTGTGGAGGTTAGGCAGGGCCAGGCCTCCCCATGGTTTGGGAAGACAGAGTGTGTCATGTTTAATTCTGGCTCTATCTCCCCTCCATATATATCTAAGGAACGCCGTTCGGAGGGTTTTAAAGAATGCCGGTGGGATTGTGCGAGGTATGGTGTGGAACTTGTATAATATCCTCGGAAGGATGTTCATTTTAATGACTGCTATACGACCTTGCCAGGAGATGTGGTTGAAGTTCCATCTCTTAAGGTCGTCGAGGATGTCTGTCAGGAGGGGTGTGTAGTTATATGCATATATGTCCCTAGCTTCAGGTGTGACCCGGAGCCCGAGATACGACATATATTCTGTGCACCAGTGGAATGGGAACCGGTGTTGCAAGGTAGCGCATTCCTCACCTCGTACCGTCACATTCAAGACCTCGCATTTAGGTAGGTTGAGCTTAAGCCCCGATAGTGCTCCATATAACCGGAATTCGCTCATGAGTTGTGGGAGCGACTCAAGGGGTTCGGCTAAGAAGAACAGCATGTCGTCCGCGTAGGCGGCCACTTTGTGTTCTTGTGTCTTGTATGTAAGGCCCAAGATCCGAGGGTTGTTACGGATTTTATCAAGGAACGGTTCCAGGGTAAGCGCGAACAAAAGCGGTGAGAGTGGGCACCCCAGCCTGGTTCCATTCCGAATCTCGAAACTGTCTGTGAGAGCTCCGTTCACCCTGACTCTGGCATTCGGTTGATGGTATAGCGTCTGGATCCACATCCGCATACCCTCCCCGACTCCAACCCTCCTCAGCGTCTCCATCATAAAGTGCCAGTTCACTCTGTCGAATGCTTTTTCCGCATCCGTGGATAGCAGAAGTAGCTTTTTCTTCAGGTGTTTTGCAAGGTGTTGTAGCATAAAGAGCCGGAGTGTACTATCCCTGGCTTCTCTGCCCGGGATGAAGCCTGTCTGATCAGGGTGGACTAGCCTAGGCATGAAGGCCTGCAGACGGAGGGAGAGTATCTTGGAGAAGAGTTTTACGTCAGTGTTGATGAGGGAGATTGGGCGGTAATTACCCACCTGCTCTGTGTTCTTCCCCGGTTTAGGTATCACTGTGATCGTCGCCGCCAGGGATTCCTTATGAAAGGATGCTCCATCACGTAGGTTGTTAAGGGCCTTCACTAATCTCGGTATCAGGTCATCACTAAATTTCTTGTAGTATTCCACTGGGAACCCATCCGGGCCCGGCGTCTTACCGTTTTTTGCAGATTTTAAGGCCAGCTTAAGTTCCCCTTCGGTGACAGGCGCTTCAAGTTCTTCCGCTTCTTCCGGGGTGAGGGTGTCTGGATTGAGACCTTGTAGGTAGCTGGTGGTTTAAATTCCCTTCTGTGCGGTATTAGTATCACCATCTGCGTCAGGGATGTTGTACAGTTTTGAGTAATACGTCCGGAATTCGCTTGCAATGTCTCCTGGGAATTGTGTTAGCTTACCCTGTCCGGTGCGCAGGGTGTGCACCTGCGCCTGTTTCTGTGGGCCCCTGAGCATTTGGGCAAGAAGTTTGCCCCCCTTGTTAGCGTGTGTGTAGAAGAACGCCTTTGAGCGTTGCACCTGTCTCATGTGGTTACGTTCCAGGACGTCTGTGAGTTGCTTTCTTTTCAGGGTCAGCTCACGGTATGTCGGGTCGTGTTGGGTTCTTTTATGTATTTGTTCCAGGTCCGCTATCTGTTTGGTGAGGTCTGTAATCTGTGCACCTGCCTCTTTCTTTTTTTGTATAGCCATGCTAATGAAATGGCCCCTCAGAACACTTTTGTGTGCCTCCCAGATGGTCATGTCTGATACGTCGTCTGTGGAATTCTCTTCAAAGTATTGACGGATGTGGTCCGCAATCAGTGTTCTCAACGGCACATCTTGGAGGAGAGCGTCATTGAGTCTCCACGTCGTTCTGGCTGGGCGATACAGTGGTGATTCTAGTTCCACCCTCACTTCACTGTGGTCTGACCAGGGAGTGGAGTGGATGTTTGCCTTTCGGAGGAATGTGAGTCCTTCCTGCTGTATGCATATGTAGTCGATCCGAGAGTATCTATGGTGCAGCGTGGAGTAATAGGTGTAGTCCCGGTCCGCAGGATGGAGTGCTCTCCATGTGTCAGTCAGGCGAAGTGCTCTGAGGGATTTTCGAATAGTTTGCAGGGCTGAGTCAGGTACACTACTCCGTCCCATGGACGTATCAACCAGAGGATCTAGTGGAACATTTAGGTCGCCACCCAGTATCAGCACTCCTTCTGTGAAGTTAGCAAGCTTTCTCAGAGTCCTGCGGATGAAGCTGGCTTGTCCCGAGTTCGGGGTGTATATGTTAGCTACTGTGTACGTCCTTCCCGCCAGGATCCCCTTAACGAAGACGTATCTGCCGTCGCCGTCTGACAGATGGTCTGTGGGCACGAATTGGAGGTTAGCTGCGATCAGGATAGCTGTCCCCGTTTTTCGCATTGTAGGGTGATTGCTATAGAAATTCAGTGGGTAGTGTCGGTTTTTGAGTAACGAATTTGCCTCCGCTCTCAGGTGTGCCTCCTGCAGGAGAGCAATTGAGACGTGTTGCCTCTTGAGGGCTCTGAAGAGGTGCGATCTCTTTTCGGGGGTGTTGAGACCTTTACAGTTCTGTGTCGTGACGATCAGGGGTGCCGGAGAGTAGGCCATCTCAGTGTCCCACTCGTTTGGTCAGCTGTGTGCGGTCCAATCTGGACCCTCAGCCAGGGGTCTCCTCCCCTTTTTCGCGGGTACGGGGCCGGGGCTTGCCAGATCAGCCGCCGTAGGGCGGCGGGGAGAAGAAGCGGGAGCAAGGGAAGGGAAGAAGAGCGCAGAGGGGAGAGAGAGAGGCAGGAAGGGGGGGGTGGGGGGCCAGGCGAGCGCCCCCTCGGGGCGTCCAGCGATAAGTTAGAGCGCTGTGAGTATGAAGTCCCCCTTGAGGTCGTGTGTCACAGCCGTAAGACGTCCGCGGGGTGTGTCTCCGTAGGCGTGCGTGTGCCTACTTGTGTTTAGTGTGTCCGCGGCGTGTGTGTGTGTCTAGTCGTGTGTGGTGGTGAGAGTGTGTGCGCGACTGTTCGTGTAGGGTATGTCCGTGTGTGTGTGTGTGCCTACTTATGGATAGGGTGTCAGTGTCCCCTCCTGTGAAGGATGAGGTCCCGTGTAACTGGGTGGGTGTCCAGAGCCGTACCACTACACGGTATATACCGGAGTAGCCGCGGCTGTGGCCCCCTCAGTGGTTCTCTATTGCACGGGCTTGGTTCGGGTCGTGGCCTATGCCAAGTCGAAGTGGTGTGCGGGTGTGTCTGGAAGTCTCAAGTGGGCTACCTTTCCCGCTTAAGACGTAGCGTCTTGTGTGCACTATGTTGCTTGTGTTACAAGCGGTTATGTACTCTCCCTTCGGGTCCATGTCAGCACTCTCTAATATTGCGTTAGTAGAGTCTCCCCCGTCTGGCGGTCCAGGCACCACAGTGTCCTACGACTAGTCAGCTCTCAGGTGGCGGCGGGCGTGTCAGAGTCAGTCAGGTTAGATTAGGTTAAACGCAGGTCGTCACGTTTTGTCATCGTCGCGGTGGAGGGGGTGTGCTGTCTGAGTGGCGGTCAGTAACAGTGGGCGTGTCCCTTGGGTGCTTGCATCTTCAGTGCGAGTGTGGTCTAGAGTGTGGGAATACCTGCGTTGAGTGTAGGGTTGGCATAAGCGTCTGAGCTAGGTCTGGGACGTGTGTCTGAAGCTTCACAGGGTATAATCACCCCACGCTTGGCAACCTGTCCTATCTAGTGATCTTATGACCTTCCTATGCCATGTAGAATGCTCAATGGGCTCCATGTCTTACTTCCACCTTTCCCTGCATTATATATTTTCTTCCTCTCCCACCCCCGCTCACCCGTCTCAAGTATTTTCCCCCCCAACATTTAGCATGTCCCTAGTCCCCCTCCCCCGCAGTCTCAATCATCTAGTAGAGCCAGGGGCAGCATCAGGTTGCTCCCCTAGGTTGACGGTGGTCTGGGTACTGTGTTTCTTCAGTATTATGCGGTGAAGTCCCTTTTCCCAACTTTCACCCCCCTCCCCAAGAAGCGTCTAGGATCCCACACCCTCTATACAGTAATGCCATGTTGCCAATATCTCGTTGGTGTATAGGCGCCTCAAGTCTCACTAGGTAGGGGAGGTGTTGTCGGGTAGGTAGCATCAGTCCGCAAGGATTCAGTCCACGCCAACACCTCTAGCGTGCATTTCAGGCGATAAAGTCAATAGTCCCAGGTCAAAGTCAATGTGTGTCAGGACAATAAAGTAAATGTACTTAGCTGTTACGATCTCAGCCACATGGATGCCTCAGTCCTACCAGCCGGGGGGGGCCGCCAAAACGTCCGCCTTGGTGCCAATACGTTAGTCGGCCTGCTGAGCCGGGTTGCGCGGTCGGTGCGCAGGCGGTCTGTGCGGCGATTCTTCTCTGCGGCGTTGTGCGAGTCTTTGTGCTAACGGGCCAGGGCGTGGTTCTATCGGCCTCAGGATCCAATCTTCCACCTCCGTGGGCGGTAGGCCCAATCGCCTCAAAAATATCGGCACTTCATCTGGCCACCGTATCGGGATCCATTCATTGTCATGGCGGGCTAGTAGGCTAAAGGGGAAGCCCCACTTATAGGGGATATTGCGGCTTCTCAGGAGTTGGGTTACCGGCCTGAGTGCCCTGCGAGCCTCCAGGGTGAGAGGTGACAGGTCATGGTAAAGGGCTACTTCCGATCCCTGGTACGGCCAGGACTGTTTAGAGCGGGCCTTGGACATTATCAGTTCTTTCAGTTTAAATTCACGTAGGCAACAAATAATGTCTCTGGGAGAATTATCGATGTTTCTTGGTCTTGTGGCCCTATGAGCCCTGTCGAAGTGGATATGTTGCGGTGCATCCGGGCCCAGTATACCTTTGAAAAGGGCGGTAAGTACGTCCTCCTCACCGTTGGGTTCAGGGAGGTTGCGAACTCTTATATTAGATCTGCGCCCTCTGTTATCCAGATCTTCAGCTTGTCGTCTGAGGATAGTTCCCTGTCGGGTAATTGCCAGGTTATTGGCTTCTATGCGGCTAGACATTGCCTGCTCTGCGGCCTCCAGGGTCTGAATGTGGCTGCCTTGTGCTGCCAGGTCGCTTCCCAATATGGCGACCTCTGCTCTAATTGCCTCATGGAGCGTGTCCGAGGTGCTTTTAAGGTCATCTTTCATTGTTGCAGTAAGGGCCCTGATATCTGCTCTGATGTCCGCCAGGGATAGGGTATGGGGCTCCGTCCCTGGCGGTGAGTACTGGCTGTCGGCCATCTTGGGGCCTTGTGCGCCGCGCGGCTGGCTGCTCGGCGTTTGCAGGTAGCTGTCTAGGGAGCCGGCGTGTGGGCTGTTCAGCGGTCTCCTGGGGGTCTGGTGGGTGTCTGCCCGTTTAGTGCGCCCCATCGGGAGAGTATTTCTGCGGTTAGTGCTTCTAATAATGCTGCGCGGGTCGGAGCTCAGAAGTTAAGCGGCCATCTCCGACAGCTTCCAGGCCACGCCCCCCTGAACTCAGCATATTTTAGACATAAACACTCTCAAAAATCATACCAATCCCTCCAGTGGATAAAAAGATAGACGGAAGTCCTTTATGGCGGTCGGTCAATTTCCTGCAGAAAAAACGGCTAAGTCCCCTTCGAATGCACGAACGGGTCCGTTCGTGCAAATAGCACATTGCAACAGGATGTTCGAATTGTCGAACGTACTTCGACTTTAACCGAAGTGTCGAAGTGGAGGCGACGGTAAGGGTCAGCGGTGTTCGAGTATTTGCGCAGCCGATTTTAGTTCCATAGATTCTTTAGCTTACACCGCTGACCGCGTTCGACTAAATTAAAATGGCCGCCGCCACGTGGTCCTTTGTCGAATTGCGGCCACTTCGACGACTTCGGCTGCATCCAAAGTGCCATATAAAAAGTGCCAATCCTTCCCCACAGTATTTAAAGGGCCAGAATGAGTGAGAAACACTCTGGTATGGCCGAATACTGTTTTTAAAGGGCCTAATCTCCCAGGGCCATAGTCCAGAAGCAACAGGCGGGCAACCACGCTCCTCCAATGCAATGTGGCGAGATTGGTCTCGTCACATCTCTCCCTTTTTCCAAACAGACTAACAGGGTATCTGACCTCCTGCCAGTCAGTGCCCTTGTTAGTCCAGCAGCCCACCCACAAAACACAATCAGTAATACAGCCCACCCATAATAACTGGTTACTACACCTGGGTAGAGGAGAACTTTGTCCATGTCCAGGTGCCTCACCACGGCTGTGTGGGGGACTGGTAAGCTGCCTTGGTGGGTTGCTGAGTGGGCAGAGACCAGCGGTACTGCCCTGGTGCCAGCACTACCACGGGAGTAGTCTGGTTGGAGCCTGGTTGCTGGAGGGGGAGACTGACTGTCTCCCCTTTAGATACACAGCTCTGCTGCTGAAGGGTGAGACCGACTGTCCCCCCTTTAGATACACAGCTCTGCTGTCAGAGGGGGAGACCGACTGTCTCCCCTTTAGCTAAACAGCCCTGTCGTGGGGGGGCAGGACTGACTGTCCCTACCCCCTGTGCTGTACGTGCAGAGACCACGGTCCCATCTGCACGGTTGTGGGGCTTACTGTCTGCCCCTGGTATGTTAAGCTGCCGCTGGGGAGAGGGGGTAACAAGCTCCTCTCCCATATATACTTCCAGCCGCGGGGAGGGAGACCGTCTGTCTCCGCTCCCAATACAGAGTCCTGCTGCTGGGGAAAGGAGACTGGGCTCTCTATTCCCTGTAGGACACTCTGCCGCTGGGGAATGGAGACTGGGCTCCCAATCCCCTGCTGTATCTCCCGCTGGGGAATGGAGACTGGGCTCCCAATTCCCTACTGTATCTCCCGCTGGGGAATGGAGACTGGACTCCCAATTCCCAATAAATCATACTGCCGCTGAGGAATGGAGACAGGGCTCCCAATTCCCTGCAATTCACTCTGCTGTTGGGGGACAGGAGCAACTATCTCTGCCCCCTGTAACTCAGCCTTCCACTGGGAAATGGAGACTGGGCTCCCAATTCCCAATAAATCATATTCACTCTGCTGCTGGGGGACAGGAGCAACTATCTCTGCCCCTGTAACTCAGCCTGCCGCTGGGGAATGGAGACTGGGCTCCCAATTCCCAATAAATCATACTGCCGCTGGGGAATGGAGACTGGGCTCCCGATTCCCTGCAATACCTGCCGCTGGAGTTCCTCCCAATGTGCCAGCTGACCTTCTCTTTCTGCCTGGTATTGCAGATTCTTGAACACTAGGTTCCTCATAAGCTGCACCGATTTCTCCGGTGGATTGGGTCCGTAGTACTTTAGCCGCAACAATCCCATCATATTGTCAAACTCTTTCATAGAGTAGCTGTACGCCACTGCTGGTTCCATCCTGGTGCTGTCAGGGTCGCTGTACTGGGACATGCGTTGCCCTCAAATTGTAAAATCCAAAGAAATGGTGTCTCCTGTAGCTGTCCTTCTGGCTGTAGCAACGATCCCACCGCTTGCCACCAATTGTAACGGCACCCCCAGACATAAAAGGGTTAAACCGCCGTTTAGAAGATCTTCCCCTTCCAGAGATACAGGCACAGCTACTGCAGAACACCAAACTCCCGAACTGGATACAAAATAGCACTCCAGCTCCCGAACTGGAACCTCACGAATAGCTTCTAGCAGACAAACAGGAAAAGCATACAATCAGCTTACACTCCTGGCAATCAGTCTCTAACAGCATACAGTAAATCCCCCCCAAAGACGAGACAGAGCTCCGTGTTGGGGTTCAAGCAGTGGTCTGTTTATTGGCACCAAAAGAACCTTCTTTTATGACGGTTTCCCTTAGATAGGACCACCCACAGGGTGTTACAAAACAACCAATCATACACGTACATTACAGAAAACACTCCCAGCAATTACACACAAAATCCTCCCCTCTGCCTGTGATATAATTATGTTACACAATGGTTTAACATAATTATCACAGACAGTAAAAATACAGTTTTTACACATACCCTGTAACTTTAAAACCATACATCCAATCTCCATAAAAACATATTTGAACTCAGCATATTTTAAACATAAACACTCTCAAAAATCATACCAATCCCTCCAGTGGATAAAAAGATAGACTGAAGTCCTTTATGACCGACCGCAAGCACATTTTCCTGCCCAAAACAGTTCCATAGATTTGGCCGACGCCACGTGTTCCTTTGTTGAATGGCGGCCAGTTCGATGACTTTGACGACTTCGACACTTCGGCTGAAGTGCCATATAAAAAGTGCCAATCCTTCCACACAGTATTTAAATGGCCAGAATGAGTGACATACACTCTGGTATGGCCAAATACTGTTTTTAAAGGGCCCAATCTCCCAGGGCCATAGTCCAGAGGCAACAGGCGGGCAACCAGGCTCCTCCAATGCAATGTGGCGAGATTGGTCTCGTCACAGAGGTATTTCATGTTGTGCAAAAAAAGGGTGGAGAAGAGGGAGATGAAGTATGTTTGTTTTGCAAGAGCGGAAGAAAATAAATATCCAGGCACACCTGAGGTTTCTTCTAAAAGACAGGCTCTTTATTTGGAACAAGTAAGTGGAGACAACTTTTTGGCTCCTCCCTGAGTGAATGTTGTCTCCACTTTCTTGTTTCATATAAAAAGATTGCCTTTTAGAAGAAACCTCAGGTGTGCTTGGATATTTATTTTCTTCCATTTGATGTTTTCAGGGATTGTCTCTCCCTTTCTGGAGCACCCTGCAGGAAGTATTCCCCCTTTTTTTTGTGGGGGCATTATACTCTTTTTTTTTTTTTGCAAACAACTGTTAAGAGGGCATAAGTTTAGGAACATAACTTTAATTTGTAGTGTAGGAAATAAGTCATACTGCAAGACGTCCTCCAGTAATGTTCTGCCACCCTTGTACAGCTTTGGATGTATCGGGTGAATTAGGTATGGCAATATGCGACTGCAACTTAGAAGGTGCTGGTCAGAGTGTGGGAGAGGTGCGTTTGTGAAGTTATTGACAGAAAAGTTAGAGAAAATAAAGTCTAAAGTGTTGCTGGCTTGATGGGAAGGGGAATTGGACAACTGCATGATGTTGTCATAGAGATATGTTCATTTCTTCACTGATAATGGAGGTAGTGCCAGAGGACAGTAAGTGAGGAAGCCAGGCTGAGAAGTGTCCCACCAAGAAGGGGTCAGGATGGCCAGGAGGGCACTAGATAACTGCAAAACATAGCAAGTAGAGGTCCAAAGGGCAGATGGCATGGACCTCTTTTGCAGTATCCATCCATCCATTATCAACTATTTTCAAGGCTTTATGCTTTGAGTAACTAATGCTGAATTGAAACTTCTGCAATAACCAGTATAATCCACGTGGGCTTTTGCAGAAACTTACTCAGATACAAATAAGCCCTGTACTTTCACCCTTTGTCAATATTGCACGAAATTCATGAAACTTCACTACTTCTATCACATGCCATTCATCCTGTTCATCTGAACTCATGTGAACAAATGTACACAATCACACATTATAGTTATAAACATAGATAGCTGTTGCCTATATTTGAATATTTACTTAATCCTAGCGTGCATTTTATCATCCCAATTATCTATGCAAACATGAAAGTGGCATATCCCATTGTGACATCATATCCAAGGAATGACAGTCGATGACATCACAATAACTAAGCTGTCTATTGTGTTCTAACTTTTCTTGGGTTTCTGTATTCAGTGCAGAAGCAATTCAGCAGTTTTGTATTAGCCTCTACCTCTTCAAGAGGTCACTACTCAGTGTCAGATCTGCTGCAACACAACACAGCAATGAGTTCTGCAAATCTCTAGAACCGATAAGCTCAAAGCAAGCAATAGCAGAAAAAGAATGGAGTACCCTAGCAATATTATTGCGGATATATGTGGGTGAGTGTGGTTAATTATGTATTTGTGTGCCTGAGTGATTAACTGTGGCTAGTTTTGGATGTGTGGGTAAGTGAAAGTGGACTGTTATGCATGTGTGGGTCAATAAATGTGGCTGGTTATGTATGTGTGGGTCAGTGAATGTGGCTAGTTATGCATGTGTTGGTTAGTGAATGTGACTGGTTATGCATATGTGGGTCAGTGAATGTGGCTAGTTATGCATGTATAGGTCAGTGAAAGCAGCTAGTTATGCATGTGTGGGTCAGTGAACGTTGCTTGTTATGCATGTGTGGGTTTGTGAATGTGGCTAGTTATGCATGTGTGGGTCAGTGAATGTGGCTGGTTATGCATGTGTGGGTCAGTGAATGTGGCTCGTTATGCATGTGTTGGTCAGTGAATGTGGCTGGTTATGCATGTGTGGGTCAGTGAATGTGGCTAGTTATGCATGTGTGGGTCAGTGAATGCGGCTGGTTATGCATGTGTGGGTCAGTGAATGTGGCTGGTTATGCATGTGTGGGTCAGTGAATGTGGCTAGTTATGCATGTGAGGGTCAGTGAATGTGGCTAGTTATGCATGTGAGGGTTTGTGAATGTGGACTGTTATGCATGTGTGGGTCAATAAATGTGGCTGGTTATGTATGCGTGGGTCAGTGAATGTGGCTAGTTATGCATGTGTTGGTTAGTGAATGTGACTGGTTATGCATATGTGGGTCAGTGAATGTGGCTAGTTATGCATGTGTGGGTCAGTGAATGTGGCTAGTTATGCAGAAAAAAGGGCTAAGTCCCCTTCGAATGCACGAACGGGTTCGTTCGTGCAAATAGCACATTGCAAGAGGATGTTCGAATTGTCGAACGTACTTCGACTTTAACCGAAGTGTCGAAGTAGAGGCGACGGTAAGGGTCAGCGGTGTTCGTGTATTTGCGCAGCCGATTTTAGTTCCATAGATTCTTTAGCTTACACCGCTGACCGCATTCGACTAAATTAAAATGGCCGACGCCACGTGTTCCTTTGTTGAATGGCGGCCAGTTCGATGACTTTGACGACTTCGACACTTCGGCTGAAGTGCCATATAAAAAGTGCCAATCTTTCCACACAGTATTTAAATGGCCAGAATGAGTGACATACACTCTGGTATTGCCAAATACTGTTTTTAAAGGGCCCAATCTCCCAGGGCCATAGTCCAGAGGCAACAGGCGGGCAACCAGGCTCCTCCAATGCAATGTGGCGAGATTGGTCTCGTCACAGAGGTATTACATGTTGTGCAAAAAAAGGGTGGAGAAGAGGGAGATGAAGTATGTTTGTTTTGCAAGAGCGGAAGAAAATAAATATCCAGGCACACCTGAGGTTTCTTCTAAAAGACAGGCTCTTTATTTGGAACAAGTAAGTGGAGACAACTTTTTGGCTCCTCCCTGAGTGAATGTTGTCTCCACTTTCTTGTTTCATATAAAAAGATTGCCTTTTAGAAGAAACCTCAGGTGTGCTTGGATATTTATTTTCTTCCATTTGATGTTTTCAGGGATTGTCTCTCCCTTTCTGGAGCACCCTGCAGGAAGTATTCCCCCTTTTTTTTGTGGGGGCATTATACTCTTTTTTTTTTTTTGCAAACAACTGTTAAGAGGGCATAAGTTTAGGAACATAACTTTAATTTGTAGTGTAGGAAATAAGTCATACTGCAAGACGTCCTCCAGTAATGTTCTGCCACCCTTGTACAGCTTTGGATGTATCGGGTGAATTAGGTATGGCAATATGCGACTGCAACTTAGAAGGTGCTGGTCAGAGTGTGGGAGAGGTGCGTTTGTGAAGTTATTGACAGAAAAGTTAGAGAAAATAAAGTCTAAAGTGTTGCTGGCTTGATGGGAAGGGGAATTGGACAACTGCATGATGTTGTCATAGAGATATGTTCATTTCTTCACTGATAATGGAGGTAGTGCCAGAGGACAGTAAGTGAGGAAGCCAGGCTGAGAAGTGTCCCACCAAGAAGGGGTCAGGATGGCCAGGAGGGCACTTGATAACTGCAAAACATAGCAAGTAGAGGTCCAAAGGGAAGATGGCATGGACCTCTTTTGCAGTATCCATCCATCCATTATCAACTATATTCAAGGCTTTATGCTTTGAGTAACTAATGCTGAATTGAAACTTCTGCAGTAACCAGTATAATCCACGTGGGCTTACGCAGAAACTTACTCAGATACAAATAAGCCCTGTTCTTTCACCCTTTGTCAATATTGCACGAAATTCATGAAACTTCACTACTTCTATCACATGCCATTCATCCTGTTCATCTGAACTCATGTGAACAAATGTACACAATCACACATTATAGTTATAAACATAGATAGCTGTTGCCTATATTTGAATATTTACTTAATCCTAGCGTGCATTTTATCATCCCAATTATCTATGCAAACATGAAAGTGGCATATCCCATTGTGACATCATATCCAAGGAATGACAGTCGATGACATCACAATAGCTAAACTGTCTATATTGTGTTCTAACTTTTCTTGGGTTTCTGTATTCAGTGCAGAAGCAATTCAGCAGTTTTGTATTAGCCTCTACCTCTTTTGTATGTGTGGGTCAGTGAAAGTGGACTGTTATGCATGTGTGGGTCAATAAATGTGGCTGGTTATGTATGTGTGGGTCAGTGAATGTGGCTAGTTATGCATGTGTTGGTTAGTGAATGTGACTGGTTATGCATATGTGGATCAGTGAATGTGGCTAGTTATGCATGTATGGGTCAGTGAAAGCAGCTAGTTATGCATGTGTGGGTCAGTGAACGTGGCTTGTTATGCATGTGTGGGTTTGTGAATGTGGATAGTTATGCATGTGTGGGTCAGTGAATGTGGCTGGTTAGGCATGTGTGGGTCAGTGAATGTGGCTGGTTATGCATGTGTTGGTCAGTGAATGTTGCTGGTTATGCATATGTGGGTCAGTGAATGTGGCTAGTTATGCATGTATGGGTCAGTGAAAGCAGCTAGTTATGCATGTGTGGGTCAGTGAACGTGGCTTGTTATGCATGTGTGGGTTTGTGAATGTGGCTAGTTATGCATGTGTGGGTCAGTGAATGTGTCTGGTTATGCATGTGTGGGTCAGTGAATGTGGCTGGTTATGCATGTGTGGGTCAGTGAATGTGGCTAGTTATGCATGTGAGGGTCAGTGAATGTGGCTAGTTATGCATGTGAGGGTTTGTGAATGTGGCTAGTTATGCATGTGTGGGTCAGTGAATGTGGCTGGTTATGCATGTGAGGGTTTGTGAATGTGGCTAGTTATGTATGTGAGGGTCAGTGAATGTGGCTAGTTATGCATGACCCTCACATGCATAACACATTCAGTGAATGTGGCTGGTTATGCATGTGAGGGTTTGTGAATGTGGCTAGTTATGCATATGTGGGTCACTGAAAGCGGCTAGTTATGCATGGGTGGGTCAGTGAATGTGGATAGTTTGTGTGTGTGACCTCAGGTGTCAAGTTAGGTATCTGTATGTGCCAGGATACCAATTACAAATATTTCAATGCACAGGAATTCCACTTCCTGGTTACCAAATTATTCTAAACTCCTTTACTTATTGTGCAGCTCACAGTAAGGAGGTTCCAGAAATAGCCATCACTACCCCAAAGTGACATTTGCATATTGAACTGTTTGCATTTTTTTATTTTTTTTATTAATGAACACTTTTCTTTAATGTATCAGTTATATTACAGGGTTATATATTAGGTTAGGGTTAGCAGATATGTTAGGGGGCTACTCACTAAAGTGAAAATTACAAGGAATTCTAAGTGAATTTCGAACTAAAGACCAAAGTAGCCAAACTGAAAGCATAGCAGACGAAGAGAATTTTTCCAATTCTACTCTTTTGACCTGAAATGTGAATTTAATTTTGAATTCCCTGCAATTCTCAATTGACTGAATAAACTTGTAAGATTTGTGTAGTCATTAATGGGAGACGTGTACGGTTAGTAAACGGTTTCACGTCCCAGTGACGCCTGAGATTAGTGAAAGTTACAGTTCTGGGTGGCAAGTTTTTCAGCTGACTGACATCAATAATTCAGGTCAGGAACATGCTGGATAAAAATGGCAATGGTGGTTGTCACTTGGGAGTGTAACTAATCTCTAATCTCAGACAGCACTGGGAATTCTCCCACTTCCGACTAGGATTCGCATAATAGTGAACTTTTTCATTAACCATCATCCATTATTGGGAATAATTGAACAGATCTATAGAGTATGGAATTTTTAAAAAATGCCCATTGTAATAATAGGGAGACCATAATGTGATCAACTTAAAGAAAACACAAAAACACATTGATTATGCTTCCCAAAAAAAAATAAAAAATTGTCATTATGGTCCATTCAAAGCCCCTGTCCATATTGTTGAAGGTTAGTCTCTGCTCCTGCATCATTGATATTTACATTAACATGTCCAATCCTCTATCTGGCGGTTTAATGAATAAAATGTTGAATTGTGTACACAATGATCCTTCATTCAAGCTATAGTTTTATTGTATAGATCAATTTAATGCCCCTAAATGCAGGATAGCTGTGCACTTTGTTGTGTTAACACAGAAATTACACATATACATTTTTCTGCATTCTACTGGGCTCATCATTTAACTAAATCCACCCAAACATGGTTATTGTTTACATTAACAGATTGAAATGAACTTACTGACAGTGATAAGATGATAAACAGCCAAAAAAGTGAAAACCAATATGCGATCCATTGGAGGAAATGTCAAATACGATGGCACTTCTGAGTTCCTTAGTTTGATATATTGTTTGAGAAATCAGGTGGTAGTGGTGGTGGTTGGCAGACTGCTAGTAATCCTGATGGAAAAGGAATGATGAACATTTCTCCGGAGTGTGAGAGATAAGATATTCATCTTCTCCAAGGAACGTATTGGTTTTGCACTTGAGTACATAGTCACTCCCACACACTCATAAGCAACTTGTCACAACCGTTCGGCAAAATAAATACCTGTATTTAAAGGAGAATTGTCACTTCCCAGGATTTTAATATTATGCTTACTTATGCTCTGTATTTAACAAATAATGTATTAGTGAGGTGTGAAAAATAAATGTACAAATCCACATCTCTTTATCCTGAAACTGGGCAACTCCGTCTGTCAGTCATTGTTATAAACGCTGTCCTCTGCACCTGACAGTCAGCATACAGGAAACAGAGAGACAAGAAACAAAAGAATATTCCTCTTTCTCCTCCTTATCTGAATTAAATAGGGATGTAATTTACCAAAGAAAAAAAGGTTAACACATGTTATAGGTGGTTTTAATGTCATATTCAATAGTGTAATTACAAGAGAAGTGATAGTTCCCTTTCTTAAACCTAAAAGGGACACTAAGAGTTTTTCATTTTTTTTTTAAGGTAATTTTATAATACCATCAAAACAGTTTTTTAAAATGAGCATGCGATAAAACTATATTTTACACTGGAAGATCCCTAAGCTCTAAGGCCTAATTACAGAATATGGTTTTAACCATGCAGCCATCTTCTGTAGTGCTTCACTCACCACCTAAGCTGGAGTGGGAACTGTCAGGAGGACACTGGAGTTCCTTCACAAGATCATGAAAAACTCAATTTTTTGGGAAAGCATATCTTTCCCTCCCCGCACCTTCGTGACCCATACTGCTTCCTCTCCGGCAATGGTGTCAGGCAAACAATTAACCCTTCATTGTAAACCAGGGGTGCCCAAAAGTTAGATCCCAGATGTTTCAAAACCACAGCTTTCATGATGCTTTGCCATTCTAAAAGCATTCAAAGCATCATCTAAACACATGCAAAACATCAAAGGAGTTATAGTTTTACGTCTGTGGATATACCTTTTCGGCACCCCTGTTATAAACTATTCCAGTAAGCTACTTTTTCCCATACACGAAAAACATACCCTTACCTCTTGTGCCACTTTACCCCATTCCCTCTAAAATTTAAGTTCTCACCCTTCCGTTTCGGTGTGTCCAACTCGTCTTGCTGCAAATACTTTTCTGTTAGTCCACTTATTGTACAGTTCTGGGAAATCTGTTGGCGCTTTATAAGTATTAACAATAATAATATGTAAATTATTATAGTTCCATCTGTGTTTAGATTGGAGGATACTGGTTATTCACATTTAGATCTAATAATAATTGTATTTGTTTATACCTGTTGCATTCGTTTAACGGACAGTTAACAGAATGCAAGAAGGAATGCCGTAGAGTAGCAGAATAAAACTGGATAAAATGCCAAGCCAAGGACTGACAAAGGTAGATCAAGTTGACATAGACAATGGCACACACAAATTTACATAGACACTGACACACACACAAATTACATAGACAGACAAATACACACAAATGCACAGACACCGACACGCACACAAATTCACATAGACACCGACACACACACAAATTTACATATACACTGACACACACACACACACCTTGACACATAAATACATACACTGACAAACACACACACACACACAGATGCACATCCTGACAGAGATGTGCGCGCGCGCGCACACAAATATGCACACCCTGACAAACAGATGCACACACACATAGATGCACACACTGATATACAGATACACAGACATAGATACACACACTGACACACCTTGACACAGATACACACACAATCTAACAAACACATACATGTTATAATTTTTATATTTTCAGCCACCCTCCTGTTAGCTTACCTTGTGGAGGATGGCTTGCTTGGTGTCCTTGCTAAGGCTGATTGAAGTAAGCATGCAGCAGCTCACTCTAGTCTTAACTCTGCCTTCATGCAGCTGGATGCGCTGTCTCCGGCCTTTTCCTACCTACTCCAGCCTTCTTCTCCCTCTCTCGCGGTGCTTTGTGAAGCTGGGAGGAAAGGACATGCTGTCATTTCCTCCCAGCTTGCCAATATCACTAGAGCACGGTCAGGCTCTTAAAGGGCCGCAGCGCCAGACCGGGCCCCTGATGAGAGGTAAAACAGTGATACCCATCGGATGGCCCTAAGTGAATGGGCCACCTGATGGGTCATTCCTCGGCAACCCTGTATGCCTGTCTTGGCGCCCCAGCACACAGTTTGGGAACCGCTCGTATAGAGTACTGTGTAAGGATATATAGTATGTTCAATCAGACAGCTTCTTTCAATTCTGCAACAAATGCTCCACAAGTCTACTCACTCATTCCTATACTTCACAGGGGAAGGAGGCTGTACTTCCAACTTTGGACAGAGGCATTGAAGCAACTGTACATTTGGATCTGTTGCAATTACAGGGACTTTAAAATGTATATATATATTTCTTTTTTCAAATATTTTAATAAATGCACACAAGACATTACTTTGTAATAACATCTTAAAATAAGTTTAATTAAAAAAACAGAATATTTACAGATTAAATAATTTTTAGAGACCAAATATATGCAGTTCCCCAAACAGCCAGGCTTGCAAAGTTCAATAAATAACCCAGTTTGGGAAAGACAAATACATTTCTGCAGATTTCTAAACTGTACTTTTGTAAGAGTCGTCAAGCTATCAATTCTTTATTTATAATGGCCTTCCAGGGCCAAAACGAGGTTTAGACCTGCAAAATAATGAGAAGAAAATAAATACAACAGGTGAAGAGAGTAACAGAGGCAATCAATCTAGTTTTTAATACTTCGGTGACATTCACATGTTTACAAGCAAATACAGATGGCAAACTCCTGAATCTAACATAGTCAAAATCTAAGATTACAGTTTGTAGAATGTTAAGGGCCATTAGCCTGGCTGATTGTCACAAGAAACTATTTCATATTGTGTAAATTATTACTAATATCTGGCTAACCATTAGGCTGAATGACCATCATGGGAAACATAGACCATAACATATTGTGCAACAACTACAAATTTTAGCATCTTCGGATAAATCATTTAATTAGTGACAAAAGGTCTGCAGTGCTTTATAATTTTACAAGAGGGGATAGAAGAGAAAACTATTACAAACAATAACAGGAAGAAGAAATTAAAGGAAAGCAATACAAACCTGTCCCTGTCTAGTTTTGTGCCCCCTCCATCCATGATCGCCATAAGATTATCAAATTATTTTAGTCCCCTAATTCCAGCACTGAGACTGCATCTGTGCATCCTTTCTGTCTCCCGTGACATTATTGAGAAAGCATGGCTTCCTCCGCGATGGTCCAATCTAATGCTCCTAAAGTGGAGCACTGGGGACCTGACGCACATGCGTGGAGAGTCCACCGTGTGCATCCAAGCTTCTCCATAAGAAAGCATTGAATTCAATTTTCCTACAAGCTTCCATGTCAGTGACAGAGTTTTACTAGGATTTAACACGGCAATGTGCAATGTTTTACAATGCACGGTTAAAACTACTGAAGGACCACTTCATTGAAATGACGTGGTCTGGGTGACTTTAGTGGTCTGCTCAAATGTGCTTACAATCTCGAGGAGCTGAGGCAAAGAACACAAGAGAACAATGTGGGGGAATATGATCACCAGATTTAGAGACAGTCGTGCTAAACTAATAGACTTTTGTAGGAAAGCTGTGTATTTGGAATCTGAGAGACTGAAATAGGTTAGGAGAGATGGTATAGACAGGTTAAGTGGATAAAAACTAGTCAGGCATATGATAAGCTTGCCTAAAGAGATACGTTTTAAGGTATTACTTAAAACACTATGTTCAAGCTGATATTCTGGATGTCAATTTCAATTGCATTCAGCCTCCATTTAACCTAATATTTATGAGGAACCTAATCCATAAGAGCTTTGCAATCAGTCAATGGAAATGTAAATTTGTGTTATGTAATTGGGCCTGGCTATCTGCAGACGGTTGCAATCTTCATGGAATTGCATCACAGGAGAGGTAGAAAATGGGGGAAATGTATATATTCGTAATGTTTTTTTTTTTTTTTTTTTAAAGCAAGTGCACACCTTTGACTGTTTTTTTAGAACCGTGATCACCTGGTTTATATTGAAGATATGTTATATAGAATTAAACTGCATTGATATAAATACACACACACACACATTACCTGGGGTTCTTCTCTGCGTTACTCTGACGGGCATTCGTTTGAGCAGTAGCCTTGACTTGAGCTTCCAATCTAGAGTATATACCTGCAGCCTGCTGCAGAAAGAAATGTAAAAAAAATCTATCAAATCTCTTACAAGGTTAAACCAATCTAAATGTATGATATTTAAATGACAGATTCTTTTATTTGCAAAGACGCGTGATCTAGTACTACTACACATCAGTAATAATTGTAGGCACTCTATAGCAAATATTTTCCAATGAGTTCAAACTGAAGCTAAGGTTTCTAGAAGAGTATCTGTCGTGACATTCACTTTTCTTGTACCATCAATACTAATGGAACTTACCGGTACCTAACAATATATTGCATTGTGTAATGATCTATTGATTAAATAGTTACCTCCTCTGATTTGTTGCGGCAGCCAGAATGCAGGTTCATTAATTCTACATTACTTTAAACCACACCACCAATTTCTTCTCACTCCTTGCACATCTCCTAAGTAGCCCAAAACAATACATTCCGCCCTTAACCTGTCAACACACTGACTTCATTGTCAATGCATGTGATGATCCAACATTCTTCTGGCAAAGTGAAAATGCAAATACAGTGAATGAGAAATACCTAGAGACGGGTTCTCCTGCTCTTACCTGTCTGTTCATTATTGGCATAGGAATGGAAGGGAAGGATAAGCGCTAAGATATCTGGCTAGGGAAGGTAGTATGTATGGAGGCGGCCAGGGCTCGAGTCCTGCAGGAACGCGTGGGAACGGCGTTCCTGCACTTTTTTTACAGCGGGAACACCGTTACCGTTGCTCCTGCAGGAGCCCCCGTGTTCCCCCTGTTATGGGGTCCAGTGGGGCTGAAGCCCGGCGGGCAGCTGTGGTGCCTGATACACGCGGCGAGGGAGCTGCTGGTCTGTCTCCTCTGCTCCCTCGTGCGCTGTCTACAGCATTAATAGACAGGGAGCAGAGGAGACAGACCAGCAGCTCCCTCGCCGCGTGTATCAGGCGCCACAGCCGCCCGCCGGGCTTTAGCCCCGCTGGACCCCAGGGACAAGTCCACGCCAGCTCTCCAGGTAGGGAGGCTGGGTGGACATTTGTTAAGCATTTTGTAAAAATGTATGTTTGTGAGTGTGAGTCTGGGAGTGTATGTGTGTGTGTGAGTCTGGGAGTGTTTGTGTGTGTGTGTGTGTCTGTGAGTGTGTGTCTGTTAGAGTGTTTGTTTGTCTGTGAGTGTGTGTGTGTCTGGAAGTGTGTGTGTTTGTGTGTGTGTGTCTTTGTCTGTGAGTGTATGTATCTTTGTTTGGGAGTGTGTGTGTGTGTGTGTGTGTGTGTCTGGGAGTGTGAGCTTATGTGTGTGGCTGTTAGTGTGTTTGTCTGTGAGTGTGTGTGTCTGGAAGTGTGTGTGTGTGTGTGTTTGTCTGTGAGTGTCTGGAAGTGTGAGTATGTGTCTTTGTCTGTGAGTGTATGTATCTTTCTCTGGGAGAGTGTGTTTCTGTGAGTGTGAGCTTATGTGTGTGTGGCTGTTAGTGTGTTTGTCTGTGTGTGTGTGTCTGGAAGTGTGTGTGTCTGGAAGTGTGTGTGTGTGTTTGTCTGTGAGTGTCTGGACGTGTGTGTGTGTCTGTGAGTGTGTGTATGTGTATTTGTCTGTGAGTGTATTTGTGTGTAAGCCTGTCAGAGTGTGTGCGCATGAATGTCATTAGTATGTGTGTGTGCGTGCGCGCGTGCGTGCGTCTATGCATACAAGTGTATCTTGGGGGGGGATCTCGGGTGAGTTCCCACACTTTTTCCCCCAGGACTTAACCCCTAGAGGCGGCTATCCCCACTTGAAAAAGCCCCTGAGGCGAAACGTGCTGTGGTTACTTCATATGCTGTTTTATATTTAAAAAAATAAAGGTATTTTGGCTTTTACTACACTTTATAGAGTGTGCCATTTTACTCTTTTTTTTCTACATTTTATTATTCCTGCTATTTTTCATTATTTTTACTTCATACTGCCTGGCCCCTGATTTTTACCTCCAGTGAGTACTACTCTCAAGACATCCTTCGTGGGGATTATACCACCCACGCCCTATCCATAGAGCAGTTTGCCTGCTCTGGTAAATGTGAGTTTGTTCTTTTTGCACAAAGACAGACCAGCAGCTCCCTCGCCGCGTGTATCAGGCGCCACAGCCGCCCGCCGGGCTTTAGCCCCGCTGGACCCCAGGGACAAGTCCACGCCAGCTCTCCAGGTAGGGAGGCTGGGTGGACATTTGTTAAGCATTTTGTAAAAATGTATGTTTGTGAGTGTGAGTCTGGGAGTGTATGTGTGTGTGTGAGTCTGGGAGTGTTTGTGTGTGTGTGTCTGGAAGTGTGTGTGTCTGGGAGTGTGAGTGTATGTGTGTGTGTCTGTGAGTGTGTGTCTGTTAGAGTGTTTGTTTGTCTGTGAGTGTGTGTGTGTCTGGAAGTGTGTGTGTTTGTGTGTGTGTGTCTTTGTCTGTGAGTGTATGTATCTTTGTTTGGGAGTGTGTGTGTGTGTGTGTGTGTGTGTGTGTGTCTGGGAGTGTGAGCTTTCTTCCATCTCTGACTGGATGTCCTCCCGCTTTCTGAAACTCAATCTCTCAAAAACTGAGCTCCTTGTCTTTCCTCCTCCTAATACTGATCCTCCTCTTTCGCTCTCCCTCCAAGTTTGTGGTACCAACATCAGTCCATCCTTGCAAGCGCGCTGTCTTGGCGTCATACTTGACTCTGGTCTCACCTTTGAGCCTCACATCCAGCATGTTGCCAAATCCTGTAGATTCCATCTTAAAAACATAGCCCGCATCCGCCCCTTTCTTGCACCAGATACTACCAAGGAGCTTGTCCATGCTCTAGTAATTTCCCGCATGGATTATTGTAACCCTCTCCTGATTGGTCTCCCCAATAGCCGTACTGCACCCTTACAGTCCGTAATGAATGCTGCTGCTAGATTGATTTTCCTCTCTAGTCGTTTCTCTCACACCTCACCCCTCTGCCAGTCCTTACATTGGCTTCCTGTATGCTATAGGAGTCAATTCAAGGTACTAACTCACACCTATAAAGCACTGAACAACTCTAGCCCCTCTTATATCTCCTCACAGATCCATAGGTATGTCCCTTCTCGGTCTCTCCGTTCTGCCCGTGACCACCTCCTGTCCGTTGTCCGCACTCGTACAGCCAACTCGCGCTTGCAGGACTTCTCGCGGGCGGCTCCCTTCCTATGGAATAGCCTGCCTACCGCCATCAGACTCTCCCCTAGTCTTGCATCTTTTAAGAAGTGCCTTAAAACCCATCTCTTTAGGAAAGCTTATGGCCTCCAAGACTAACCCTTACCTCACATACCTGTCTCTTGCCCTCTCCTGAAGGGCAGCCCACCTTATTTGATTGTAAATTCCTGTCCTAATGTGTTTTACACCCCACCTCCTATAGAATGTAAGCTCGTTTGAGCAGGGTCCTCTTCAACCTATTGTTCCTGTAAGTTTATTTGTAATTGTCCTATTTATATTTAAATCCCCCTCTCATAATATTGTAAAGCGCTACGGAATCTGTTGGCGCTATATAAATGGCAATAATAAATAAATAATAAATAAATGTGTGTGGCTGTTAGTGTGTTTGTCTGTGAGTGTGTGTGTCTGGAAGTGTGTGTGTGTGTGTGTTTGTCTGTGAGTGTCTGGAAGTGTGAGTATGTGTCTTTGTCTGTGAGTGTATGTATCTTTCTCTGGGAGAGTGTGTTTCTGTGAGTGTGAGCTTATGTGTGTGTGGCTGTTAGTGTGTTTGTCTGTGTGTGTGTGTCTGGAAGTGTGTGTGTCTGGAAGTGTGTGTGTGTGTTTGTCTGTGAGTGTCTGGACGTGTGTGTGTGTCTGTGAGTGTGTGTATGTGTATTTGTCTGTGAGTGTATTTGTGTGTAAGCCTGTCAGAGTGTGTGCGCATGAATGTCATTAGTATGTGTGTGTGCGTGCGCGCGTGCGTGCGTCTATGCATACAAGTGTATCTTGGGGGGGGATCTCGGGTGAGTTCCCACACTTTTTCCCCCAGGACTTAACCCGTAGAGGCGGCTATCCCCACTTGAAAAAGCCCCTGAGGCGAAACGTGCTGTGGTTACTTCATATGCTGTTTTATATTTAAAAAAATAAAGGTATTTTGGCTTTTACTACACTTTATAGAGTGTGCCATTTTACTCTTTTTTTTCTACATTTTATTATTCCTGCTATTTTTCATTATTTTTACTTCATACTGCCTGGCCCCTGATTTTTACCTCCAGTGAGTACTACTCTCAAGACATCCTTCGTGGGGATTATACCACCCACGCCCTATCCATAGAGCAGTTTGCCTGCTCTGGTAAATGTGAGTTTGTTCTTTTTAACTCCTGGTATTTTATACAGTGAACACTATTGTTGCTTCTTTTTTTATATTTTATGGTTCTTATACTACAAAGACACTACCCTCACATATCCTTGCAAGTTGGGATTGTACCACTGTATGCCATTCATACTGGAGCTAGTTACAGCTCCAAAAAACGTGAGTGGGACTATATCTTATTCCTTTTAGTTGTTCCCTGTTAAAACATACTACCCTATTATTCCTTTTCTGTTGTTTCGTACGCATTCCACTGCTGAACTTACCCTGGTACTCCCATTGAGGAATTACACTTTGCGGACAAGCACTTTTGGTAAGTGTATTTTTTACACTACAAACGTGGACTTTCATATATTGGACTTTTTTGCTCCTCTTTGGACTTCAATATATAAACCTGTGTGCTATATTATAGCTTCCTAAGTTTCTCTATTTATTCATTATTCTATACTGTATATTTTTCTAAATTGTGGCGCTATCCCTAGCTTTCACGTTTTTTTGCATTATTGGCATAGCCCTGTATGCCAAAGATGGTTTGAAAAGGGAGAGTTAAGACTATAACACCTCCTTTTAGTTCTAGTAGAATTGCATATAGGGGGATTTTCATCCCATGAACTACCTCAGTGAAAGCACCTGATACGGACCATCGGCCTGCTCGCTACACGTGGTACTCAGGCCGGCTTCTGTGGATCCTCCTCCCCCTTCTTCCCCCTCCCTTTCCCTAACATCTTCTTTCTCTTTTCTATACTTCTATTCCTATCCTTCTCGTTCATTTTGTGCGTCTTAGCAACATAAGATTATCGACAGAATACAAAGAGGAGGGCCGGGAGTGTTTGGACACCTTATCAACCTTTTACATTCCCGATTGGGAGGTGACTATAGATCAAGCACTCTTCCTACCTCCTTAGGCTAATACTTGTAAGGCTGCACACAGTTTTATCTTTACTTACATTAAAAAAACGGGACGGGGGGGCGGGGCCTGACCGCAGAGCCGACCGGTCGACAACTGAAAGAGCTCCTGCAAGAACCCGCATATGAACCCACTTTTCCCGACACAAGCGGAGACCAACCTGGCTGATTAAGCCAGCAAACAAGGGGGAACACTACGAGGAGCATAATGATACCGCTCAGACAGCGAAACGAGCATTTTAAGCCGGAACGGTGGCAGAGGCCTACCAGACTGGAGGGAATAGGAGAGGCGGCCGCTCTCCCCCCTCTACGATTGGGGGCCACGATGCGGAGAGATCCCTGTCCCCCCCCCCTGGACCGGCGGGGGTCATCCTGGTCCACCAACCTAAGGCAAGCACTCACCTCTGGGACGCAACCTTGCACCACGCTGCCCAGATGGCCCCACGAGGCATGGCCAAGATGGCCGACGGCAGTGCTCTTAACCCGCAACAGCAGACAGATGAGGCCTGGGCGGAGGCTTTCAGGGCAAGATGGGACGAAGTCTGCCTGCGCTTCTGGTGCCGAATTGGGGCCAAGCACCCACACCCCACTCAGGAATCAGCCTCAAAGACAAAGAGTCACTGTGCACCCCTTCACAAGCACCCGGATCACTCGGACGAAGCGCTGCAACCTAAAAAGCGGCCGCAGGGCACGAGGACCCGGCGGACAAAGCGCAGATCGGGCATCACCCGCCCGAAGCTACCGCACAAAGGCCAGGCAAAGGCACCCAAGGCACCCGCGGGAAATGCCCGCGAAACATCAGCCACTGGGCATGGTCCCAACAGCCCGCAATCAGCAAGGTACCGTAACCAGAAACGTAGTCCGCAGACGACATACACCCACCGCACAGCCAGCTCAGTTGTAACAAACCCAAAGGGCAGAGACACTCAGCCATCAGATAAGCATCTAGCCAACACCTGCCCCTCGCCACAGTCAGGACCGGGGATGCCACAGCAGACCAGAGCCGACACACACATGGCAGACTACCAGCAGCAGAAGCCACAACAGGCGCTAAGGGGCATGGGCACTCCTACTGAACTCAAATGGCTCCAACCGAGAATCGGAGTTAGGTGAACTCCAGAGACTGAGGTCCCAGAGACTTTACGCATCAACCACTGAAGACACGGTACTGACCCACGATGAGACTTTCCTAAGACACCGTCCTACTACTTGCCTTATAGCCTAGTTTAATTTAGCATGTGTAACCGTTAACTTACATAGATCTTTAGATACCTAATGTTGGCAGCGATGGCTAATAGTACTACCTAACCTTAACAGCGACTGATAACACTATTGAAAAGATGTCTTCCTGTATTTTATCTTGATTCTTGCATCATTATCTCCCAACGTATAACTACGTACACACTGATCTAGCCTTCATGTCATAATACATATAAATTTGCATTCTGTTCTCAAAGATATATAGGCTCCAGGTCATGCCTACGTTATAGCACCCGAGCTACTTACCAACGCTAGCCTAATATACTTAATGTTGATAGAATCTCGATCTATAAATTGCCTAAATAGCATGTTTAAGCTTGTTCATAACTATAAAAATAGTGCATTGTACTACCAAACCCCAATGCTCTCCATGTTCTGTACTCTTTGTTTTGAAATATGCATGTGGACTGCGTTTGGGGCACCACGTGTCTGTATGTAACCCTCATATGCACTGCAAAAAAAAAGAATTAAAAAAAAAAACGGGACGGGTTGTCGGGTACCGTATATTCCCAAGAATTGCTCAGGGGCACATGGTATTGACTCCAATTCTAGACTTATTTTGTTTTATTATACACAGCTATATCTTTACTGCGTTTATACACGTGAATATGGCTGAACTACATGTGTGGTTTACGTTTGTACTGAGTGTATTGTATCTCTCATCCTGTCTCGAAATAAATAAAGAATAAAAAAAACTGCATATAGATTGAATATAATTACACCAAGTCACTTTAAAACAAGACAAGCATGATATGTAGCAAATGGGGAATCTGCTTTCACAAGGAGGTAACAGATCTTGCATCACAATCACCGAGCCTCTATATTTGCAAAGTTCACTGACTGCAAAACAGAAATATGACAAATATGGGCAATAGTTTTACTAATCAGAAATTAAGCAAAATAGATAACAAGAGGAATAAACAATAAAATGCAACGGAGTGGCTGGAACAGTGGCAGAATGAATGCTGAGAGGGCCATGGTGCAACAAAAAAAAGCCAAACCGTTTGGGCTGGACAAAATGTACATTAACAACTGCCATACAACTTCCACAATGCTTTGCCACTGTTGACCTACTCTTTGCCCATCTTTGCAGGGTTGTATTTGTGAGCAGTGCCTGTGTGTGAATATATGGGTGCCTTTGTATGGAGTATGTGTGTTTGTGTAGTATTAATGTTTGAATACAGGGGTCAGTTGGGTTTGGGCGTGGTGTTAGTGTTTAAATGCAGACGTGTGTTGGTGTGTAAATGCAGTGCAGTGTTTGTGTGTGGAGTGTTTGTGTGTAGTGTTGGTGTGTTAATGCAGTGGTTTGTTTGTGTGTAATGTTGGTGTGTTTGTGGGTAGCGTTAGAAATGTTGGTGTGTTTGTGGGTAGTGTTAGCATTTTAATGCAGTTGTGTGTTTGTGTGTAATGTTGGAGTTTGCATTCAGAAGCATATCTACATATAGACAGTGTCACAAACACCTACATATTGCTTCACATAGAAGCATACAGATGCACTCCAACAGATTGACACACAAGCATTTGTGCACACACACATAACACATATGCACAGATCCACATACTGACACACATGCACAGATACGAACACACGGACTCTCTCTCTCAGAGTCCAGATCTTCCTCCTGTGGTGCACACTTGTCTCCCCCCAGGCCCTCATGAGTCTGACTCCAAATTAGCGTGCCTGCAGGCCACAGCCCTGTTTCCCTTTATTTTTGCAGCGGGTAACCCCAGCGGTGCTAGCGCAGGCAAAGGCCCAGGTGTGGTCACACCAGCTGCACCCACCTGTAGTTTTATGCCTGAGTAGGAAAGAAAAAGGGGTATAGGGCACCACTTACTTCTTTACAATCCTTGGCCCTGACACGCTCCAGGTCTCCTAATCTGATTTTTATCAGATGTCCTGTGATTTCAGTCATCCTTCGCTGATCTGTCACGAATGAAAGGAAAACTTTCAAAACACAAGCAGTTAGGTATGTGTGTATATATTCACACACAGCCATTTTCCAGTGTGTATTAAAATTTATGAAGTTTAGTGTCTCGATGTACTTGAGATCATCAGGACAGTACATGATGTCACATCAAAAACCATAGTCTACCCGAGCAACCCATGGCAGCATTAACCAATGGGTTAGCCAACACCCTCATAGCAAAAAGGACAAGAAGCAGATATCTGAGCTTAGTATAAATAGAGCTGCACCTTCCAGTCTTTTTCATTGTCTTACAGCAGTTAGAAAGGAGTTTTAGCAGGCCAAGAGTTGACCTTTTGCTCACCAAGCCCCAATTTTTGTAGACCAGCCATGGTTCTGCCTTTTGATTTCGGAGAAGCAGCAAACAGCACATATGCAAGAGCTGCTCCCTTCGTGTACCTCTGTTACTGAACAGGGGACTGACCTAAACTCTCTTCTTCAAAAGATGACCAGGGTATGTGTGGTGCATAATACTCAGTCAAGTTCAGTCTCTTTTCCCTGAAGATGCAGTAAACATTACATATGTAAGGGGACTAGATGGGTATACCAAATTTAGTGATCGGGTCTGAAATAACCTCTACCAGGTTCTGCTTTTTCTTACAATCAGGTTCAGAGGTTCCCATAATTACAAGTCAGTATTTCACAGGCCAAGATCCAGTAAGAAATAGGTCTTTAATAAATGTATACTTCTTCAGAACAATGAGATTTTTCGTTTTCTTTTTTCCCTTTTTTTTAAGTAACAAGGTATACCTGTACCTGCTTTAATCAGCTGAGCCTGGAACTTTACAGATTGTTCCAGCCCAGTACCTGGATGTTATGAACTCATGTTTGGTATTTATGTACAATGACTCAAGGTTCAGATCTGAAATGAGACTTGTTGGGAATTTCAAATTGTAGACCGAAATAATCAAACTGGAAGCATAGCTAACTGATACATTTTCCAACTCAGCTACTTTGGCCTGAAATTTGAAATTCATTTTGAATTCCAGACAATTCTCACTTTAGTGTATAACCCTGTATATGTTGAATCTTACAAACTGCTAGGTATAATTTGAGAGTGCATTTTCTCTGTTAAAGAAGGCAATTTTCTTCTTTCCTTATAACCAAAATATCTTGGTGGTTTCAAGGTTTTAGGAAGCTACCTCTCTAACAAATCTTTTTAGTTTCATTACTACCAGGAGCTACTACCGTGTGCTTGGAAGTCATACAAGTTACAAAGAAATGGAAAACAGGGAGCAGAGTGTAAACGATATCATCAAAAACTGAACATGCATGGTATTAGAATGTTCTATAAAGAACACAATCCTTTGCTCTAGCACATAGAGAAGACTTTTACAGACCAATTTAACTGCAGAGGACATCACAAGTGAGGAATTTATCATATAAGTCGCAATGTTCTAAAAGTGTGGCAATCACCATGGAAGCCAGCGGCATGCTCCTGACAATTCAAATGGTTTCTATGGTGATTGCGCCATGTTTTAAACTTTGCAACAACACATTTCAATTGTCCACACTTCTATACATCTAAACGTATTTTATTGATCAGTTTAATTATAGGATAATATCTGCACTACAGGATAGCTGTAAAATAACATGTTAATTAAGCATTACACACCTTCTTCTCTCTGAGCATCCTGATTATATCTCAAGGATCGAGAGGCATCCCACTTATTCCTCTGAAGGCTCACTCTGTTGAAAAACAAACATTACATTTCTAGACAGGATATCTATGTTTAACAGATAGCGGTGCCTCCGAAATATACTCACGTGAATGGTGAAGAATCACGGGATGACTGGAGAGTAAAAATAACAATTATTAAATGTAGCATCTCCTAGTAAACGGTTTCTCGTACATTTACACAATTAACTGATTACTCCAACCAAGCTACCTCTCTAATAACATATTAACCAATAAGTACCCCTAACCAGCAAGTGCTTAGTATTAAAAACTCATAAGTTCTAACATGAAGTAGGGGGTATACATAGCCCAGGTTTACCAACTCTTATCTAATGTATAGAATTAATTTCACTGAATAAATAAAACTTCAAAAAAAAAAACAGGAGCATAGATGTGTAATTCTAGATCTGGCACAGGCGACGATGGGCATAATTACATTTATAAATAATTATTTTATCTTTGATCAATCTACTTTACAACCATTGAATCAGATAAAAAGGAAATGTTCATAAAATAATCAGTCTATATAAAAAAGGCATTTGCCAAAAGCATAACTCTTTTAATTGACACAACTGGAGTCTTTAGAGGATGAGTGCATCCATATATTTTATTGTGTGCATTTCATCTATGACAACAATCAATCTACTTAAGGTTCTAATATTAACTGCTGCTGGGGGCATGGGGAAGGTACCTTACAATATCTATGCCGAAGTGGTTAATTCCCTAAAACAGGTAAGGTCAGGACAAGACAAGATCATTACAAATAGTTTAGCCCCAAAGTTGGACATTTTCAGTTTATCTAGTTTGGCCTTAAATTTGCTAATATTTTTGCAAATTTTTCACAATTCCTAGTTTACTGACAAAAAAACAAAACATAACCATGCTCAATGCCCAGCCTTACTGCTCCTTTACAATTCTAAAACAATGGACAAATGGGCAATTTCAACTGATGCATAAGTATTTATGAAAAACACTTTTTTTTCTTAAAAGATTTACCTTCTCCTGTGTTTTTTCCTTTTTGTGCATACTAGGTGAGGACGTGTGCTTTTTTAGTTTAGCAAATTTCTTTGACTTTTCTTTTTTTCCTACTGAAAAGAAAGAAATGACACATTATAGATACAGAGTAATGCAATGAAAGCACATCTGTATAGAAAACGTATAGGTACAGTTAATAAAAAAACAAAAACAAGCAAGAAGAACCCCCCGTTACAGCAGGTTACAAAAACAAAATGTTTAATTGATTTTCCACAGATTGTTGGGACATATTCTACAACTGTTGTGACAGCAGACTTAGTTATTTGAATAAGTTCTATTCTTAATGTGTTGTATAACATAAAAGTCATTCTCTGTCTTCTTCAAGGAATACTAGAGTCGTAGTATAGCCTTTCCATGCAGTCCTTAGAATGTCAAAGCTGCTTACATTGTTTAAAGAATGGAAATTCCACTTTAATTTAAAATTCCTGCAGTAACTACTTTGAAAAGTTAAAATCAAATGCAAAACTTGTCGCATTAGTTGTTTGCATTGTCCCTTATTTTTCTCCTCATTATTTTGTTTATCAAAAGCATTTTCAGTTAAATTTACAAATGTAGAAAAAAATTTCGATGCAATGGAACCAAAGAAAGTTGGCTTTAGCATAAAAGTGGAATACAGTTTTGTTGTTAAACATCACTAAAACTTAATACATTTTTGGGAATCATAAAAAAGCCACGTGGACTTTAAATGGACAGTGTAAGCACCATATCTACTACAGTTTATAATAGTGTTTACATTGTAAGGGGGCTTTGAAGGCTGAACCTTCATTTTTTTTTAATCTTGTTACACACAAAGTCTGATGCAGTGCTGTCATTTCCACAATATCCATCCAAAAGGTCCATTCTTGGAACTATTGTCTGTGAGTCCTTCAAAGCTTCCCAATGCTGGATGAATTTGGAAACTTCCACAATATCATATTTGGGTGCTGGTAGAACCCCAGAAGTTGTCAATCCACTTAAGAGGATTTGAAGAACATCACCAACACCCCAAAAAAAAACAAAGAGGGGAAAATTACCACCACACAGGGCTGGACTGGCCCACCGGGATAACGGGAATTTTCCCGGTGGGCCGTGGCACCTGGGGCCGGCAGGAAGCCCTAATGTTTTATTTAAATAATTTTTCCCTCGGACTGTGACAGGGGGTATTGATGGAGTGAAGGACGGGTGGTATTGATGGAGTGAGGGTATTGATGGAGTAAGGGGAGGTATTGATGGAGTGGGGGTCTTGATGGAGTGAGGGAGGGGGGTATTGATGGAGTGAGAGGGGGTATTGATGGAGTGGGGGTGATGATGGTGTGAAGGAGGGGTGGTATTGATGGTGTGAGGGAGGGGGGTATTGATGAAGTGAGGAGGGGTAATAATGTTGTAAGGGGGGGGGGGGCTGGTAATGGATGAAATACCTTTTTTTTTAGCATGTATATCGCGAGATCCAGTCAGAGCGTTGCTGTGAAAACCCGCGGCAATGCTCTGATTGGCCAGATCTCGCGAGACACATGGTCTGCAGCTCTGCACATTGTGGAGCTGCAGACCTGTGTCTGCGATTGGCGCTTTCCGGCCGGGCAGACTGGAGGGGCCTCGCACCCGGCGGCATACAAAGCAAGCCACCGTGCTCCCTCCTGGTGTCGGGTCCTCGGTCACTGACTGAGGACCCAACACAGTCTACCCTAAGGTGATTTAGGCGGCCGCGAGGTCCCAGGCAGCGCGAGGCCTTAGGCAGCCGCCTATATCGCCTAATTAGAGAGCCGCCTCTGACCACAGTCTAGCACCTGGTATTAAAACAGGTATTATATTAACACAGGATTGCAAGGCATGATTGAACTTTATATATATGTATGTGTGTAATATATACATACATATATATATATATATATATATATATATATATATATATATATACACACACACACACATTACGTGGTACAAGGACCTATGGGGCTTGCATACATTTTTTTTCCAGGGCTGCTTTGAATTCCCAATCCGGCCCTGCTACAACAAGATGTAGTAGCTATTGAGCTTAGATAATCCCTTTTAAAATCAAGCCACAGGGTCAGGGATAATCACCTGGTTTCCTTGACACTTCTTCTTCATCCCCTACTTCATCTTCTGTCACCTCAGAACCCGTTGTGTAGTCATCTTCTTCAGACAACAAACACTGCTGTTTCTGAAAAAAGAAAACACTGTATCAGAATGGTTTGGTGCAACATCTGTTTTCTGCAACATGTACAAATGCTCTATGTTAACAGAATGAAATCTGGTACTTGGAAACAGGAGCAATTAAGCTATTGACAAGTTTAAGTATAAAATACTTAAAATGAATACATTTTACAAATAATAATACTTTTATTAATGTGCATACAGCACATCCATCACAATTTACGGGGAAGCTTTCTATGGAATACATAACATGCAATTTAGACAACGTTTTCCTTTTTTAATCCTAAGAAAGTGTCAAGTGTTGCAGTGGGTGGGTGCACATCCATGCGCTCCTACAATGCATTGCATGCAGGTTTTCTGCGTCAAAAACATCATTAAACGGACACTCTGGAACCATATCCACTTCAGCTAACTGTCCTTTCAGCCTGTCATTTCACTAATCTGTCACACTGATAAGATAGGGCTTAATAGGCCTTTTAATCTGAGAACTAGGAATTACATCTCCTGGGTCTCATGGAGGGTTTTGCAAACATCCAGGTGCAAAAAAAGACGGTACCTATCTGAGATGATTTATGCTGGGTGGACACAGCCAAACGCAATTTCAATCAGCAGAGTGCCAGGGATAGGCTGTGGACTTGCAAGCACTTGCTTCTGGTTAGAAGTTCCTGCATGTCCCTCCAGGAGGGCTACGAGGTGTTATTCCCGGCTCTCTGAGTGGCAGTGCTCCCTCTATGTCAGCAATGACATACTAACTCATTGGTATGAGTTGATTTGTGAACCAGGAACCGCTATTCCCAGCTCTGTTACTGGGACAAGGCTGGTAGGCGGAGCTACAAACTAGTTAACAAAAGGCTGCAGGGGACAGTACCATGTTAACATAACCCCTTTAATAAATTAAAATAGTTATGGTGCCTGGAGTGTCCCTTTAAGCAACATTTAATCTACATATTTGTTAAGAATTTTGTCAACGCAGTGCATATATATATATATATATATATACATATATATATATATATATAAATTCTTAACAAATATGTAGATTAAATATGTAGATTATATATACACACACACATATATATATATATATATATATTTATTTTCCCCATAAAGTATACATGGTAAGTAATAAAATGAAACCAATAAATCTTATTTGATGCAAAGAATGGCCTGCCCATTTTAATGAAGGTGCAGATAATGAACTTTACCACTTACATGCCAAGGGTGCCCTTGCCAAAATGTAAAATGGTTTACAGGGCACCTTTGTAAACAGCTTAGAAGAAATTAATAATTTCTAAATATGCTATCAACCGGCAAGGAATAGTGTATAGCCTACGGTTACTTACCAACTGAAGACTGAAGTTTTTTACTGAAAGAAACTACCCAACAGAAAGAGAAGAAAGAATGAACACTACATGAGAAGAAGCAAGGCGATAGAGTAACAGGTTACATAGAATATAGGTGTAAATGTATGCTAGTTACAGTAATAGAACATCTATTATGCACTATACTCCAACGTGTGAAAAGATTCCATTATCTTCTGATCAATATTATCAAAAGAAAAGGCATGCAAGAAGGTAACAGCAATTAGCACCACTCTTTTTTATAGATACAATGTGTTGTCTTTTGAATATACTGCTCCCTAATAGTCACACTATTATTTGCAGCTCTGCTGGTTGGACCTCCAAAAGCTATTTTCTAATAAGTGGTGGGAGAACCAGCTCACCTGAATACAACAATCATATTTATTCACTTACTGCAATGATCTCTCCACTCTTTTGTCCATGTAATGGATTTGGCTCTAAATGGACATTGCATTCAGGACTTTTATCGTCATTTATGATAACCCCTGATTCTCTGCAAAAACAAACAACATTGACATGAGAAATAAGTACAATATTTACCAATCAAGTCAGTCAAAACAATCTGAACAAAAAGCCACTGTACAGCTTACAAGTTCTACGAGCCTAGAAATGTCCTCTAATATAAATGTATTTCTAAGTAATTCTTACCCATTCAAGTCTTTGGAATAAGGCACAACTATAAGTTCTCTATGCTGCACGAGATCATAAAGCAGTTTGGATGATGGACTTTCAAGCCCATCGTCTCCCTCGGGTAAAGCTATAACATGGTCTTTGACTTTACAACCCTGGTGGACAAAGAAAGAAAAAGTGATGGACACATCCTAAAGATTTCAAAGACGATTATCAGAAAACATGAGAGCTGTTACCCTTGGGAGCTGTGTGGGGTCAAATCGAAGCACTTTTTGGTTACAGCAGGGGTAAATGCCTGTGCCCGTTGATCCAAGGGAACTTGCTGCACCAGGATAAACTGCAGGTTCTGGATGATATTGGCAATGTGACAGCTCATTGCACAGGAATGACTGAAAAGAGCAAAATGAACAAATGTAATAGAAGAAAATATAGTGAGCCACAAGAGTTTCATTAACACGATGATAATTGCCTAGCTTTCCCTTTTATCTTGTTTATTTGTATTGTGGCTGTTGCTTGTAATAAACATTTTTTTAAAATATGTACAAATGAAAGTTTACTGGAACAAGACGCACCCATTCCCGTTATAAAGAGCAGAAAGCAGCAGGACTTACTTGCTTACACCTGTTGCAGGTTAGCCAATTAACAGTCCCCCACAGCCGCCAATATACATCCCGCCAGGACTTCAGTTCTTCAAACTGACTGGACAGATGTTCATGAATGTCCCATGTTTTGTCTCTGTGATTTGGGTACAAAAGATTTTTAATTGTGGAACATGGCACTTTTTAGGATTTAGGAATGATCTCAAAATTTTAACCCGCCCCTGCCCACTAAAAAAAACAAAAAAAAAACAGCAATTCACAGAAAGCAATACAGATGCACATTTAAATTAAAGCAAATGAAATGCACATGGATAGTGCAAATTAAATTTGGATCCATTTTATGTCTGGTAAAAATGAGAAAGAATAACTCTGAAGTTACTGTTTGCTACTGTTTTTCTTTGAAAATAAAATCCATGAAATTCTCATTTTACAAGTTTTAATTTCCAGAATTAATGAAGAAATATTGGCACATAAAAATAGATGCCCAAATTCATTAATTTTACCATAAATGAAAAGCCAAGATTTATTACAAGTGAGGCAGGATCAAAATTAAGCAAAAAAAAACTGTGCTTTAGGTCAAATCTGAAATGTACTTCTATATATAATCTTCATATCCCTACGTGATTAAAAAACACAAAACAAAAAAAAACACACAGCAGTTATGAGAAATCATGTACCCATGACTCTCCCAGAATGCCACGCTGAGCATACAGTAACGCATATTACTTTTTATTAATTTTCTTCTATAAAAATAGATCATTTATTGTATGAGAAATTAAAACCAGTCCCAAATAAGCAAGGAATACAAGATTACCCTATGCTGATGAAAATATAAACAGGACTATTTTTTTTAATATTATTTCATTTGGTCATACATTTACAGCATGAGCTTCAATAGCAGCTCCTTAAATATTTACGCTTATGTGAATATACCTATTTACACTTATTATAATGAATGTACCTGATGTGAAAATACACAATATTTCCATACTGGTCTATGTTGATTTTTCCAGGCAGACAAGCAATTTTTTGCTCAGCTTCCTTTGTCAGTAGTCTCTTACACAAGCAACACCTAGAGAAGACAGGAGTATAAACACTGGTTACTGGTACAGTTAGCAGTTTAAATCACAAAGACTATAAAAAGAATCTAAATATTTCCAAATAGGACAATTTGGCCGTACAAAATTCACTGTGAATTTCTGACAATTCTCACTTTAGTACAGGCATACCCCACTTTTAAGTACACAATGGGACCAAAGCATGTATGTAAAACGAAAATGTACTTAAAATGAAGCAATACCTTTTTTCACTTCCCAATGCATGAACGGCATTGCAATAGTAATTTACAGGCAACTGCAGATTTCCAGTGATTTTATTTCCAGTGATTTATTTAGTGATTTCCAGTGGGCTTTTATTCAGTTACAACAAACAGTAAAAAAAAAAATCTAATTCCAGATTGTACCATTTATCTTGAATGTTTTACTCATCTGACAACCTTAAACTGGGAGGAAAAGTAAAATAAACCTGCCCACTGGGCCATTTTCTGTCAATACAGGGCCAATTTGTATTTGTTAGCAGCTTAGTTGCACACTTTGTTTAGAAACACCTCTTCATCACTTTAACCCCTTAAGGACACATGACGTGTGTGACACGTCATGATTCCATTTTATTCCAGAAGTTTGGTCCTTAAGGGGTTAAGCATTTATGGTTTAACTTTGAATCCTCAGAATTGTGGCTAATGCAGCTAAGCTGCTAAGTCATAGTTATAGAAAATGGCAGGGTAAACTCTTTCACTGGATGGCAGATTGCAGAATATGGACAATGTATGTGCAGAAAATATATATATATGTTCAGCTAGGAGTAGGCATTATAAATTTGAGATGATTAACCTGTGCCATGTCAGAAGGTGTGAAAAGTTCTTGCCCCAAAGACAGTGAACTGAGCTGCTCTGGGTGAGAATAGAACCTTCCATTTCCTGTTCACTCACGGACAGAAGAGGGGCGGGAATGTCTGTACTTGCGAGTGTACTTAAAGTGAGTGTATGTAAAGCGGGGTATGCCTGCAAATAATTCCAATCAGTGGTCCTTTCAATGCCAATAGATTTTCTTTTTAATTTGCAACAAAAACCCTATCAGCCTCGACTAGCTGCAAATTATCTTGTTATAAAGCAGACCTAGGGCTTTTCAGAAGCTATGTCTAGGCTCTAGCGTAGGTCAGCTCTCCCTAACAATGTTCACAATCTGCTGTCACTATCTACCAGTATAGCATTACACTAGTGTACATCTCCAACTATATAGTTTTACAACGATGCAGATATTAACCTGTATAGTATTGTATTGCTTTAGATCCCCATCTGTATTGTACTGCTACTCCACCTTTGTAATATTGCACTGCATTAGACTTCTACTTATATAATATTGCAGAGGTGTTATCTCATTGCTTTTAGATGGTACCTATGGATTATTGCTTAATGGGGATCCATCCATGTATAACTGTCCTTCTGCACATCTAAATAGTGATGCTTAGTATAAATATATACCTATGTGTTATTGCAATTATGTAGTTTGTTACCTGTATAGTGTTGAAGCATTTGCTGGAGAATCTGCGTTCTTGTATTCTGGATCAAACAGTCTCTCGATTTTCTTACAAAATATTTTGCTAAGAAATTTAGAATACGGACTTTAATAGCATGAAAAACAATGGTTTCTAAAAGAATATTATAGTTTATCTGACTGGATGTCAATGAAATGTATACCGTAGCATATTGTTGGAATATCAGAATGAAAACCAGAATCTTTAAATATCTTAAAATATAACTAGAGAGACATTGTTTTGGTAAATAAATGCAATATTAACTTCTAGGTCCAATGAGAAAGCAGATATATAATTACCAAAGTTAAAGGACCACTCTAGGCACCCAGACCACTTCAGCTTAATGAAGTGGTCTGGGTGCCAGGTCCAGCTAGGGTTAACCCATTTTTTTTATAAACATAGCAGTTTCAGAGAAACTGCTATGTTTATAAATTGGTTAAGCCTTCCCCCTAATCCTCTAGTAGCTGTCTCATTGACAGCCGCTAGATGCACTTGCGTGATTCTCACTGTGAAAATCACAGTGAGAGCACGCAAGCGTCCATAGGAAAGCATTGTAAATGCTTTCCTATGCGACCGGCTGAATGCGCGCGCAGCTCTTGCCGCGCGTGCGCATTCAGCCGACGGGGCAGAGAGGAGGCGGAGAGGAGGAGAAGAGCTCCCCACCCAGCGCTGGAAAAAGGTAAGTTTTACCCCTTTTCCCCTTTCCAGAGCCAGGCGGGAGGGGGACCCTGAGGGTGGGGGCACCCTCAGGGCACTCTAGTGCCAGGAAAACGAGTATGTTTTCCTGGCACTAGAGAGGTCCTTTAACCCCTTAAGGACACACGACGTGTGTGACACGTCATGATTCCCTTTTATTCCAGAAGTTTGGTCCTTAAGGGGTTAAACATCTCCCTGGTTATAGCATCCAGTCCATGGGGTAAATGTAGTCAATTAAACATCACCTTTTCACCCAAACCCACACAAAGTGAACAAGTCAAGAAAAAAAAAAATATTTTCTAGTTGGTAAAAGTCAACTGGATATGTATTTTGCTGTACTTTTTTTGTGTTTATTTTAATTTGTAAATTAGAAGGATCCAAAGCAGACTTCATTGTGCTACAGCAACGTTTTGGCCCTAGGAAAAGACTTAAGTTTGGAGAGTCAACTGACCACCCACTGAGAGAAATGCAGTAGAAAGGTGATTGTTTTATTCTCCAGCACAAAGTGGAAGGCAATGCTTCTCATAGAGAAGTATTGTAATTGATGATTCAGCTGTGCATGCGCACTGTGTCCCAATGCTTCTCTGTGAGACTAACCAAGTTTCCATTATACATGAAATATTATTATTATGATATTTATAGAGCACAGTCAAATTCCGCAACGCTTTACAATGGGTGGACGAACAGACATGTAGATGTAACCAGACAAGTTGTACACACAGGAACAGAGGGGTTGAGGGCCCTGCTCAATGAGCTTACATGCTAGAGGGAGTGGGGTAAAATGACACAAAAAGGTAAGGATAGTATTATACTAGTGACAGTTGCAGAAGAGGAATCAGTCAGGAGCTATTAACAGTTTAATTGATACGCTTTTATGAAGAAGTGGGTTTTTAACGATTTTTTGAAGGAGTGGAGACTGGGTGAGCATCTAACGGAGGAGGGAAGCGAGTTCCACAGGAACGGTGCAGCCCTCGAGAAATCTTGAAGGCGAGCATCAGAGGTGGGAGTACGGACAGAAGATCGTAAGTGCCTAGCTGGGACATACTTGTGTATAAGGGAGGACAGATAGGTGGGAGTAGCATGATGTAGAGATTTGAAAGCAAGAACCAGAATTTTAAATTGTAAATACATTTACTTATTTATTACACTGGAAGGTTCCTTCAAGTTTCGATACAGCGTAAACTATTTTATTTCTATTTTCCATTTATGTCTACAGCTTTCGTTAATAATAATAATAAATGAAAATACTTTTTAAAGCCAAAAAGATATAATTTATTTCTAAAACAATTATTTCCTTTTCAATATTTTTAACGCTTATCTTTTCTCTTATTCTTATCTTCATTAAATATGTTCTTAATTTCACGAGCCCTGAGCCATATTAGAAAACATAACATATTACTTTCACAATATTTATACAATTATATTGACTTTAAATACTTCTTTATCTTTACTTACATGTAGCCTGTTGCTGTCGCATCGCTTGGACTAATATTTCATGGACAATCAATACGTACAATCATTCACAATATATTATATTTAAGTGTTCAGAACTGTATTAGGTGATACAATATCTGAACATGTTGAAAATGTAATGGTAATACTAACACTTTTAAAATACATAAATCACATGAAAATTTATTCAGTCAAAACACTTCTAGAACACCAAAACAGATTAATATAATCCCCTTAAATGTCACATATTTATAGGTATTTTGATGTTAATTTTTTTTTATAGAAACATCAAGAATTCCTACATCGGAATTAATTAACAATTTGCCTGCACTTTCGTCACTAGCTCAGATGGTTTTTGGAGCCTGGATTTTTGTTAAACTGTTTAGAGAGAGCTTGAAAAAACAGAAGTCCTTTCCCCACTGAAAAAGCTGGGAGTACTGGCCTCACGTGTCACGACTCTAACAATCACCACTGTCCAGGTGGAACAAAATGGACGTTGAGAATACGTAAAAGTAGATTCTGCATAATCAATGTGGCCAATTAGAAGAAGGCTATTTTGAAGAGCCCTGTTTTTTTTTTGTCAAACCGCTCCAAAATGGCTTGACTAAAACTGGGGACAGCTCCCAGAGAATCCTATTTACCGTAATTCATGTTTGTCAAGCAAACATACTGTATTTTTTTAAATAGGAGACTTATACATATATTTTGACTAGAAAAATAAAAGAGACATTTTTAATAAAATAACCAGTATCATAATTACAGTAAACTTCAAAGAACACTTTAGCATTATGAATACAAACATAGGCATAAAATAAAAATGCTAACCTTTACTCTCCTGATGTGCCTGTCTTGCTGCTCTTGCCCCCCCCCCCCCCCGGCCCCCTCTCTTCCGAATAAACAATCCACTGCTTTCCCCACAGGGAAGCTTTGAAGGGCTAGTGCGCATGTGCAACAAATTGCACCTCTTGTAGACCATTTTTTTCATCATAAAAGACAATATTTACACTGCTGAGCGTGTGGGGACAGTTTCTATGGCCCAGAACCCCTATAGAAGCTTTCAGGTTTTGTGTATTTTGGATTTATTGTGTGTTGGCATAGGGGATGTAATGAGAGTGCGCATAGGGGCTGTGGTATGTATGTGTGTGTATAGAGGACATTGTGTTTAGGGAATGTAGTGTATATAGTGGTCATATGGGGGCTGTGCTGTGTTGTGTATAGATGAGAGGAAATGAGTTTTATATATTATATTATATTATTATAATTATAATATTATTTTATTATTAGAAATTTACTCTATTTTATTTAAGGTTATTCCCTCCCCTTGCTTCCTCTGACCAGGATGCAGGTACTCGATAATCTGGGTCAGTGGTGAGTGACTCTAGCCTGTACCTCTGCCGGGTGCAGACAGAATATACTCTTCTGAGTATACTGTGTAGTATTGGAGTGTTGCAGTGGCAAATGAAGCAGAAGGATGGTTATGCCTGCTAACACTGTGTCACGTTCACATAGAGTTTGAAGGAGCTCAACTGCAGATTTCTGATTAATTAGATGTGAATGTGAGGAGTTGAGAAAATGAAGAGATGACAGTTCACCAGGAAGTTAACTGATACTGTGTCTTTAATAATTTTGATTGAATAAACACAGGTACTGTATCTTTAAATGGTTCAAGTTGCTGAGTGGATTCTTAGATTAATTTATACAATTGAATTGAAGCAATAATATGAAGGAAGCAATGTAGCTTTAACTTGCAGAGATTCGTTTTAGCTTAATTGATAGAAAACATCTCATATGGAGGTAGAAAGGTAAATAATTAGGAATTACTCCTATAACGATAGGAGGATGTGTGAGCAGGCTGAGCCTGAGCTCAGTAGTCAGGGAAAGTTCGTATAATACAGCGAGGTAACTTAGCTTCCAGAGGAGTTGAAGTTGGTTCCAGAGTGCCTTCCGGAGAGGTTCCGTGGAGAGAGGTCGAGAGGAGTCAAGTGCTAGCCGTGGTCGAGGAAGGAGAAGGAGGTTAGTCGTTTACGAGTCCGGTTCGGTACACAGGTAAGGTTGAAGAGAAAAGTTGCAGCCGGTATAATTCCGCGGTACGCTGTTCATTAATCCAGCGTCTGTTGCCTGGCGCGGTCGCATTATGTAGCGCAATGAGACCGCGTCAGAGGGGGGTGTGGCTACAGTCCGTCAACCCGGAAGAGACAGGCAGTGCAAGTAACGCCCATGACACACTGTTCCAAGGTGTAGGAGTATTTTTAATGAAGATGGTCCATGGTTCGTAAATTCACTAAAACATAACATTTATTTAACCCCTTAAGGACACATGACATGTGTGACATGTAATGATTCCCTTTTATTCCAGAAGTTTGGTCCTTAAGGGGTTAAAAATATTTACAAAAAGGGGTAACGTAGCAAGTTTGTCTAAAGAAGTCCAAGAAAAATAAACATATGTCCTAGGCAGCCGCCTAACGCATTTCGTGCCAAGTGGCACTTAATCTTTTTTAGAAGCTCAACCCAACAGTTAGTTAATTGGGGTGTAAGATTAACTAAAGAGGAACTCTGAAGAGGAAACACAAGGCACCCCAAGCATAGCACCGTGTTGGTAACTCACAGCAATGCTCTGAATGGACAGTGCTTGCATTAGGAATACTTTGTTAGTTTGTACTTAGCAGAGATGCAAACTACAGTTTCCTGCCCAACAAGTCTGCACTGGCCCACTGAGGGAGATCTTTAATCTTCTCACTGCGCCTGTGCACTTGTAACAAAAACATCTAACCTAGGCAAAAATAACGGGAGTTTAGTAACATTATATGATCATACATTGCATAAGCATGTCAATGGGGTACATTGACGTCTGGGCAGGCGTATGCAATGTATGATCATATACTGTATATACCTATGGGACCTCATTTATTATATGTCTTTCTTTTCTGTTTTTCTACCTGTTACATATCTGGTTCTTACTTTGCACCACTGTGTATGTTTCATTCCTTTCTCTCAAATAAAATTCGAATGACATAAAAAAAAAGAAGATTAAAAAACACAAGTCAAACTTACAATAAACAATAGTTTACCTTTTAAATTTATCTTTTCTGTCCTTTACCTCATCTGCCTCATTGTGCGTGAAGAGGTCAGCTATCCGAGTTAGGAGATTTGCATTGATGCAGTTCATATTGCATGGGGTTGCCACAATAGCACTCATGTTTTTGTGACAATAATTAATGCATTCTTCAACCTACCAAAGAAAAGAGGTTATAAAATATATATGCAGGAAATGTCTGTCAATAAGACACATATAGCAAGAATGAAGTAATGTTTGGTAATTAGAATAGCTTCTGATATAAAGAAGACACACAGTAGAGATCGAGCTGTGCATGGCCGTCACAAGACGCTGAATGTTTGACCCAGCAAGACACAAAATGTCCCAATCTGTGATTCCATACTTACCTTCCCAGAGAGGTATCGTTTATAAGGTCCAGCACTGTTAGGAAGCAAGAAAAGGTGCCACACATTCAGAATATTGTGGGCAACAAAGTAAATTATATACTTTATTTTGAAGGCCCTGAAGACCCTTAAAATAGTGGACAATCTTCTTTGTATTATGTTTAGAAATAGTTACATCATTTCTAGGAACACTATAGGCAGTATACATTTCATCTAATTAAATTGATTTTAGTGCTCAGATTTTTAAGCAGCTTAAAAGGGACACTGTAGGCATTATAATTGCTTCATCTCATTGATGTGGTTATAGTGTCTGGAGTCCCCTGGTATTGTCCTACCATTCAGCATTAAACAATTTTTAATAGTTCAACACGAAACAGGAGTACCCAGCAGCCCATCTCCTCTATGCTGCTAGTGCTAATGAAGAAGCATTGTGTCAGCTGAATGCTTTCATCCTATTACAGTGCCCATTGCTGGTATAAATTGGTATGGTTTGAAGGAAGTGTGTAATCTCTGCCTTAGCCATATTTCCAGAAGGAGGGAGGCTGTGGGAAGCCAATGATCCTCACTTAGTGTTAAACTGTTCAAAAATAGTTTAACACTGAATGGAGGGACAGAGCCTGGGAACTCCAGCCACTCTAAACAATTCAATGAGAGGAAATTGTTAAAGTGCCTACAGTGTCCCTTTACCAATGAATGAGTCTCTCTTACTGTCCACATCCCAGCCCTCACTGGAGGTATGGAAAATGTAGAAATTAAACATTCCATTGCCATACCAATTTCAACCAGCAATGGGTGGTTTTGATAGGCTGAATGCGGTCAGCTGACAGTTTCAGCCAATGACCTCTGCCTATTCCTGTTCAGGCTAATGCTTCCTCATGAACCTGAGCAGCACAGAGGGGATGGGCAGCTGGGAACACTAATTTAGCATTAAACCAATAAAAACAGTTTACCACTGAATGGAAGGACAGCACCAGTGGATTTCAGATACTAAAACTACTTCAATGAGATGAAGCACTTACAGTGCCTATAGTGTGCTTTTAAACATAGATTCAGGCTCTCATAACCTAATAGGATGCTGTATCAGATAGTGTACAGATTTGTTTTAAACAACATCATGGATGTCTTTCAAAAACAAACAAACAAAAACTGAATATTTAAGAATATAAATATTAAACGTGAAGGTTCACAGCCAAGAAAAAGATCCGACTGCCATTTTAGAATAAGGAAAGTAATTTTTTTCCACATTTTGTGGCGAAATTGCTTCAACATTATTGCCTGCTTTTGGAACAAATGCACAAGTAAAGAGTTTTGAAAAGATGATTTTTTTTTTAGCATTTTAGTCTATATTCAGCTTATATTACAATGCAACTACATAAATTGAAGTCCTTCAGATATTTGTCTGCACAGTTAAAAAAAACAACAACTTAAAATCCAGATGCTGGATCCTCTTGGCAAGATTTGTCCATTAGGTGGATTCTAGGTTTTGAACCTTACACTACACAGTAAAGCCCCCATTGACTTTGGAAAAACTGTAAATTGCAGTTAAAAAATGCATTTTGTAATCTCAACATTCTAAAGACTGAGTTACTTTTTAGAACTTGTATTAGTTTTATGTTGACATAAATAGACTAGATGCCTATGAGGATCCATAAGATTAGCTTAGGAGTTCTCAAAGTGTATCTCTCTAGATGACTATCAGCATAGGGGTATAGAAGTAATGGATCGTCACGTAAGAATATCCTTTACTATATACACTGCTCAAAAAAAATAAAGGGAACACTTAAACAACACAATGTAACTCCAAGTCAATCACACTTCTGTGAAATCAAACTGTCCACTTAGGAAGCAACACTGAGTGACAATCAATTTCACATGCTGTTGTGCAAATGGGATAGACGACAGGTGGAAATTATATACAATTAGCAAGACACCCCCCAATAAAGGAGTGGTTCTGCAGGTGGTGACCACAGACCACTTGCATGAGACGGAGTCTACAACCCACACAAGTGGCTCAGGCAGTGCAGCTCATCCAGGATGGCACATCAATGCGAGCTGTGGCAAGAAGGTTTGCTGTGTCTGTCAGCGTAGTGTCCAGAGCATGGAGGCGCTACCAGGAGACAGGCCAGTACATCAGGAGACGTGGAGGAAACCGTAGGAGGGCAACAAGCCAGCAACAGGACCGCTTCCTCCGCCTTTGTGCAAGGAGGAACAGGAGGAGCACTGCCAGAGCCCTGCAAAATGACCTCTAGGAGGCCACAAATGTGCATGTGTCTACTCAAACGGTCAGAAACAGACTCCATGAGGATGGTATGAGGGCCCGACATCCACAGGTGGGGGTTGTGCTTACAGCCCAACACCGTGCAGGACGTTTGGCATTTGCCAGAGAACACCAAGATTGGAAAATTCGACACTGTGCTCTTCAAATATGAAAGCAGGTTCACACTGAGCACATGTGACAGACGTGACAGAGTTTGGAGACGCCGTGGAGAACGTTCTGCTGCCTGCAACATCCTCCAGCATGACCGGTTTGGCAGTGGGTCAGTAATGGTGTGGGGTGGCATTTCTTTGGGGGGGCCACACAGCCCTCCATGTGCTCGCCAGAGGTAGCATGACTGCCATTAGGTACCGAGATGAGATCCTCAGACCCCTTGTGAGACCATATGCTGGTGCGGTTGGCCTGGGTTCCTCCTAATGCAAGACAATGCTAGACCTCATGTGGCTGGACTGTGTCAGCAGTTCCTGTAAGACGAAGGCATTGATGCTATGGACTGGCCCGCCCGTTCCCCAGACCTGAATCCAATTGAGCACATCTGGGACATCATGTCTCGCTCCATCCACCAATGTCACGTTGCACCACAGACTGTCCAGGAGTTGGCAGATGCTTTAGTCCAGGTCTGGGAGGAGATCCCTCAAGAGACCATCCACCACCTCATCAGGAGCATGCACAGGCCTTGTAGGGAGGTCATACAGGCATGTGGAAGCCACACACACTACTAAGCCTCATTTTTACTTGTTTTAAGGACATTACATCAAAGTCGGATCAGCCTCTAGTGTGTTTTTCCACTTTAATTTTGAGTGTGACTCCAAATCCAGACCTCCATGGGTTGAAAATTTTGATTTCCATTTTTTAATTTTTGTGTGATTTTGTTGTCAGCACATTCAACTATGTAAAGAACAAAGTATTTCAGAAGAATATTGACTTCATTCAGATCTGTGTTATTTTTGTGTTCCCTTTATTTTTTTGAGCAGTGTATATCAGCATACTTGCTGGTGATTATGTCAGCACAGTGTAAACACTGGTTTGATACCTACCTATGATTTGTGTCTGGCAGTGTCATTTTAAATACTATTGATATAAACCCAAATACTGGTTTTCTTAATGATTTTATCAATATATTTTACATTACTTTCACTTTGAAGTGGTCATGGTGCCTGGATTCTGTAGGTGCAACATTTTGCTACGAAACACTGCACACACAGACTTAAGCCCCTACGCTGCCGCATATGTAATACAATTAATGGGCTTTACTACTTCGTTTAAATTAAGGAGAAACATTTCGCACAAAAATCCCAAAGATGACAGTCCACTAGGTCCATCTACTCTCCTCAACTAGTTTTTCCCCAATATATTCTCACGCATGTGTGGAAACACAAAATGGTAAAATGGTAGCCTACACAGCGAATTAAGAAAAATGTTCTAATGGACAAACTGACAGCGATAATACACAACACAACTCAGTCCTTTGAAAAGTTGTGGCAGCCCTGGAATGACCTGGGCGACTAACACAGTTGAGGGGAGGGTGCCTAGCAGAACATGATGAACCCAATGGTAAAACTTTCTGTATACTCTGGAATATACACCAGTCCTGTTTAATCGTTTTATGTAACTTGCTATTCTCTGACCGTGTGTAACAAATCACGTAAATGTCAACTGTATCTTACTACGGCTGTTTCTGAAATAAAGAATTTAAAAAAAGAAATTGGTAGCCTACAAAGATGGTAGTGTATACACCAACTTTTGTGTAGGCATTAAAGGAACACTCAACTGCCCAAATTAAAAAAAAACAAAAAAAAAACTACCATTAAAAAGTCACTGTTTAGATGCACGCATGTTTTCATGTTGGGATATATGTACCAATTATGCATTTATTTCTTGTCCTTGTCCTCCCCTTCTAACCCCGCCCAGGCTTTTTGTGTTTGTCCAATCACAGACTACTCAATACAGCCTAATACGCAATAGCTGCCTTTTGAGTTAAACTCCACCGTGCTAAAGAAACCAGCAAGTAACATGACCTCTTATCTGATTGACAGCCAGGGGGTGTAACCATGTTATTTTATAAAAGTGTCGATTTCTATCTGAGTTTAAGCACTTTAGGCATCTGGAGTGTCACCTTAAATGCACTTTGTTACAGACAAAGACTTTGGTCAGTTATATACCAAAATGAATCAACACACAGACAAAATATACTTTCAGATCTTTCACTGCTTCTAAAACATCACCCATCTCAAGCAAAAGATACAGAGATTTGATAAAACCATATGGCCATATTGTGCTATGCCCATCATTACGTCAAAGTACCCCATTATTAGTAGGTTCTAAACCTTATTTTTTACATAGAAGATAATGCGCAACCAAAAGAGCCTGGTCAGCTATACAAAGAAAAAAATACCGGATTGTGAATTCAGTGTACACAAGTTTCAGTCCTTACACAGATACTAAAAACCATCTACCTTAAGTGTAACATATGGGGATATGGTCGCACTATATGGTCACTTGGTCAGTGATTGATGGCCAATATCAAAGGAAATTCAAGGGGGCAGTAGTTACCAGTAAATTATGCGGGTTTGTCTTTGCTTGTCCTCTGGTTTATAAAGTATTTTTCTATGTGCCCTAATATCAAAGAAATCACAGCATCTCTCATTTGTAGTTTTTAGTAAAACACACTGGTGGCAGGTCTACTCCAGCTATGTTTCAGCTTGTTAATCTATCAAGGATTTGTTATCGCCAACTGTACCCCCTGTTCCTTGTTCACTAGTGTGTCTGGTCTTAAAATGTAGATCAAGATAGCGGAATTCAATTTTTTTTGGCCTAAATTTAGCAAATCCCAGTTTCTTGTTTGACCAAATGTTTCAAGGGGTATAATCTCAGTAGTGACTCTAAAATAATTCTCACTATAGATGACACGAACTCAAAGCCTTTGCGATTGAGTCAGTTTGCTGGATAGGAACAGGTCACTAAATTTACATTCAAAATCCTCTTCTATCAACAGGTTAATGACTTATTATTTTATTGGAAGCACACGGTTTATAATTAAAAACAATGCATGTAAATCAAGGCATGTAGGAAAGTCACATGGAGTTTGAGAATTTAACCCCAGACCCTAATTAACCCCAGACCCCACCAAAATTAAAAAAAATTAAAAACAGATGAGCATTGCACAATTACACTTTAAAGGACCACTATAGTGCCAGGAAAACATACTCGTTTACCTGGCACTATAGTGCCCTGAGGGTGCCCCCACCCTCAGGGTCCCCCTCCCGCCAGGCTCTAGAAGGGAGTAAGGGGTTAAACTTACCTCTTTCTCCAGCGCCGGACGGGGGACTCTCCTCCTCGGCTGAATGCAGGAGCCGCGTGCGCATTCAGCCAGTCCATAGGAAAGCATTCACAATGCTTTCCTATGGACGCTGGCACCTTCTCACTGTGAAAATCACAGTGAGAAGCGCGGAAGCGCCTCTAGCGGCTGTCAATGAGACAGCCACTAGAGGCGGGATTAACCCTATTATAAACATAGCAGTTTCTCTGAAACTGCTATGTTTATAGAAAAAAGGGTTAAACCTAGCTGGACCTGGCACCCAGACCACTTCATTAAGCTGAAGTGGTCTGGGTGCCTATAGTGGTCCTTTAATACAAGCACACAAAAACAGTCGAGTAGGTCAATATACTACTATAACACGTTGGCATGTTTAGTTTTATTATATAAATTAATATAAAAGAACAAAATATGAGTGATGAATGTATTAACCATTCAATTTCAATAACTGAATGGAAAATCATAGAAAAACAGAGTATCGAGGCAGCTTTAAGCCATACAGAAATCAATAATCAAAAGTTATAATTAATATTATACTCACTAATGAATCCATCTTCAAAAACTCTGAGGAAATCAGGATCGAAATTACATTCGCAGGTTCTATAACGTAAAACAAAATATAATCTTTATTTAAGAAAGTGCCACTATGGTGACATAAGTAAGGTGTAAAAATATCAAATTAGATGATAGCAGCTAATATGAGGTACCAAGATAGTTAGTGAACATTAAAGAGGGACTCAGAATTTAAAACCACATCTTAATGTACAGGTTTGGTGCATGGATGCGGGTGGCAATGTTTACATTGTGCCTAACACACACCTCCTCTTAAAGGGATACTCTAAGCAACAACTTAATGAAATGATTTCTGTGTATAAATTGTGCCCCTGCAGTTTGACTGCTCAATTCTCTGCTATTTAGGAGTAAAATCACATTGTTTATATAGCCCTAGCCACACTTGCCCTGCCTGTGATTTACACAGCCTCCCTACAGACTTCCTGATTCATTTAGAATTTCTTAACTCCTGCTCTGTCAATAGCCTGCCAGAGCCTCCTGAGATTGATTAAACTTAAATTAAAAGACAAGGACAACCTCTAAAGTAAACACACTGTGCTATATAAACTGCAGATTCTCGCACTTTGAGCAAAATCAGATCTTCACGTAACTAAAAACTATACAGATCTTAAGGTTGCCTCTAGAAAATTATATTTATCTAGTGTATTACTGTAATGTAAATTCACCTAATCGATATAAGGTATTCAGGATGGCAAGTATTCATATACACGCTTCATAATTAACGTACACTAATTTATAAATGGTTCGTGACCGCCAAATTCATGAATAAACTATAAGAAAAAAAAGACTTACTAAGCAAGAAGAAGAAAGAAAGAAAGAAAAAAATAGTACTGGAATATTGCTACCAATCTCATAAAGGAAGATGCTAGAAGATCTACCCACCAAGCTTTGGAGCCTCTGATTTGTCGCTTTCCCTTGAATTACGCTTCACATATTTCATAAGCCAGTTGAATATATGCACATCACAATGAACAGATATGTCCACTTCCTCCCACCGCTGGGCATCCGTGGACAGATATTCTGCAAAATACTTCATCTCGGATACAAGAAGATCACGTGGACACACAAAGTCTTGCTTTAGATTCTTTGCTTCATCACATACATGGATTACCATGTTTGGTCTTTAAAAGGAAAAAGTGGATATAATATTAATTCTGCATATTTATCAAAAGTAGCTAGTCACTTGCTACCAACCCTGAAAAAATTAGGTAAAAAAAAAAAAAAACAACAACATTAAATTACTCAGTTTTGGCATCTAGTTTGAAAATTATACAGGAAAATGGTTGTTTAAGGCTATGGAAATAAAATACTAATGAAAGTATGTATGTGATTTTCATACAAAAGGTATAATTTCTTTATACCTCCGAATGCTATTCCATTTTACAAAAACTAATCACGGAGGGTTCAGATTACAGCTATTGAGACTTCGAATAACACTATAGGGATTACATGGCAAAGTGATACCAATTTACTGGCATGTTTACATAGTGCGTTGAATTTCAGTAACCTCCAAGTCAATACATTTTAAACACATTATTATGCATACCAATTTCCCCCCAATTTCCTAGCTAAAGTATACCTGAATTAGTTCCGTGGCTATAACATTTGACTTGTAGCCACTTTTTGTGATAGAGTGTCTTTTATAAACTAGTATTATCTAATTCTTCGATTAATATGTTGTGGTAAGACATGGCTACATGGTCTATTTCCCATGAATCATTGCACCATTTTATTTTTACAAATCTTTTTAAGGAAGGGCAGCTCTCCACATAAAGAGGCCTAGCACCACTGATTTAAGGGCTAACCATAGTGTTGTTTTGGCATTTCAGGTAGACCATTAAAGTAAAAAAATCAAAAGTCAAAATAACAGTCTGTAGACTATAAACTAATCTCGGACATAGGACACCAGGTAAGAAGGATCAGTGGTTATTACACTTTGAGTGTTCTTTTAATGTATTGTATTGCTCCATGTTACCCTGAAGCTCTCCATAATGTGCTCCTTTTAGTACCTAAAAGAAGCATGGAGGCTTGCTCTCTTGCGTCTCAATAACGAAGGTCGGGAATTGATTTCTTGGAAATATTTTTAACAAAAACTAAGCCATATAGGTCATATGTAGCTTTTTTTTTACTGATCACACAGAGATCCATTCACTGACATTTGCAGTAGAAAATTTGTCAATGGCAATTACTGTCTTACCCCTGACTTCCTTCCATGCTTTCACCATTCACAGACAACGGTAATTTGTCATATTCAGTAGAGCTCTTCCTGGCCGAAACAGCACCAGTTCTTCCTTAATCAAAATAAAGAGGGATTTCACGCTTTAATATTTACATCACATGTCTTTAAACTACACACAAATGATAAACATGTGCAATTTCAGGCTGTAACAGATGCGCAAATGCAATTAAATGGAAGTCTTCTGAGATCTGTGCATTTTATGACGGATGCTGTTATCCCAGAGATAAGCAACTAGTATTTATGGTCTTGTACACAGCAATTCAACAGAACAACAGAATTGGGCAATATAGTTCTGTCAGTAAATGAGAGCAAACAAAGGAATATATATACTTATCAGCAACAACATTTAAACAACCTGCCTAACATCATATAGGTTCCAAAACTGCGCTGATGCAATGAAACATGGATTCCACAAGACCTCTGAATATGTCCTCCGGTATCTGATACCAAGACATAAGCATTAGATCTTTTAAGTCCTGCAAGTTGCGAAGTGGGGCACAGATACGCAATTGGATTCAGATCTGGGGAATCCAGAAGCCATGGCAACACCTTGAACTGTTTGTCATGTTCCTCAAACCATTCCTCAACAAATTTGCAGTGTGGCAGTGTCCATTATCCTGTTAAAAGAGGCCACTGCCTGCAGGGAATACCATTGCCATGAAGGGGTGTACGTGGTCTGAAACAATCTCTGGGTAGGTGGTACATGTCAAAGTAACATCCGCATGAATATCAGGAAAGGTTTCCACGCAAAACATTGCACAGAACATAACATTGCCAGTGCTGGCCTGTCTTCTTTACATAGCGCATCCTGCAGTCATCTGTTCCCTAGGTAAATGACCCACACGCATCTGGTCATACACCTGATCTAAAAGTAAACCTGATTCATCAGACCAAGCAACCTCTTTCCATTGCTTTATGGTTCATTTCGAATGCTCACATCCCCACTGAAGAGGCTTTCAGCAGTGGACATGGATCATGATGGGCACTCTGACCGATATGCAGATACAAAGGAAATTGCAATGCACTTTTCTATCATGGCCAGTATTAAGTGTTTCAGCAATTTGAGCTATAGAAGTCATGTCTCCTTACATGCATCAATGAGCGCCCATGACCATGATGCCGGTTCACCGGTTGTTCTTCCTTGCACCACTTTTGGTAGGTACAAACCACTGCATACCGGAACACCCCAAAAGACTTGCCGTTTTGGAGATTCTTTGACCCAGTCATCTAGCCATCTCTAGTTGACTCTTGTCAAAGTTAATCACATATTTTCACTTGCCTATTTTTCCTGCTTCCAACAAACGAAATTCGAAAACTGACTGTGCACTTGCTGCCTAAACTATCTCACCCGTTGACAGGTAACATTGCAATGATATAATCACTTCACCTGTCAGTGGTTTTAATGTTGTGACTGATCAGTGTGTGTATATATATATTATATGATATTAAATGTGATTTCTTGCCCAGTCCAGAGCATCTATAGCAAAATATCTATGCCCAAGTTCTCCGAATAGCACTCAGTGTAGGGGAAACGCCACTGTGTTAAAGTTCGGACCAGCCACGCACATGGTCCTATGCCCAAAATAGTTCTAGGGAGTTTGGTGCTTTTGCCGTGCAACTATCGGGAGCTCCTGCGGCCACAATACGGGGTGCTCCGCCTGACTCTTAGGTAGCATTAGTTCCCCTTAGTCTCAGACATCTTCCTTCCAAAAATCTCTCTTCTGGCGGATTTCAAAGTTGTTCAAAACTGCAAACCAAGTTGTCCGTGAACCGCACGGTCACTTCATGCCAAAAAGAGTTCCATAACATTCACGGCTGAGGTGACCGGGGACCCACAAAGTCCTCATGTTGAAATTAGTTCCATAGCGATCGCGGTTAAGTACCACTGAGGACTATTCGTGAGTTTGGTGAATGCAAACGGTCGCCAGGGTGTCAGCGTTCGGTTCCATTTGCATGAAAGGAAAGTGCTGAACCAGGGGCACCGAGGGAAAGCTGCTAATAGCAGCTGGGCAGGGTAACTCCCCTAAGGTGTCCCAGACCTGGACCATAGTCGGTGGGCATGAGGCCGGCTTCCACACTCCTCCAGGGGTCCATGGCAAACGTACGTGGGAAGGAGCGTTTGTCACACATACCATTCAGAATCTGCTCTGGCAGCAGCTGGCATGTAAAATATAACTCTGTGCCATGTAAACAGTCATAATAAATCATCTGCACTTTATGCCAGCATATGAAATAGCTGAAGCTTTATATATATTTATTTACTTACATGGGCCTTACAGCTTTGCCACTGGTAAGAGTGGCTGTGCAAACAGTAGCCATGCCTCCTAATGACACGATCCGCATCCTAAAACTCATAGTTTGCACTTGAAGACTAGGAATTTTGGGATGCCAATCACACCATTTTGGGGAGAGTGGATGAATGTGTAGCAGCTTCATTCAGAGCAGGATGCACACACAAGTAATGATATCTGTTAAACTATACACTTGCTGGCAATTTTTGAATGTTCACTTTCCATCCACACAATTTGTGAAAAGCAGGTTAAAGGGACACTATAGTCACCTGAACAACTTTAGCTTAATGAAGCAGTTTTGGTGTATAGAACATGCCCCTGCAGCCTCACTGCTCAATCCTCTGCCATTTAGGAGTTAAATCCCTTTGTTTATGAACCCTAGTCACACCTCCCTGCATGTGACTTGCACAGCCTTCCATAAACACTTCCTGTAAAGAGAGCCCTATTTAGGCTTTATTTATTGCAAGTTCTGTGTAATTAAGATTTTCTTATCACCTGCTATGTTAATAGCTTGCTTGACCCTGCAAGAGCCTCCTGTATGTGATTAAAGTTTAATTTAGAGATTGAGATGCAATTATTTAAGGTAAATTACATCTGTTTGAAAGTGAAACCTGTTTTTTTTTTCATGCAGGCTCTGTCAATCATAGCCAGGGGAGGTGTGGCTAGGGCTGCATAAACAGAAACAAAGTGATTTAACTCCTAAATGACAGTGAATTGAGCAGTGAAATTGCAGGGGAATGATCTATACACTAAAACTGCTTTATTTAGCTAAAGTAATTTAGGTGACTATAGTGTTCCTTTAACAAAAATAATTTGTGTTTTTTAAAGGGTCACTCCAAGTACCATGACCACTTCAGTGTTTTAAAGTGGTCATGGTGCCTGGAGTCTCTATGCACAATGTTTCACTGAAATGCTGCACTTGCCTAGTTCAACCTCTCGGCTGCCGGGTTGGGAAATTTCATGGAACACAGGCAGCATAATTGGGGCATCATTAGCCAGTTTGGAGTTCCAGCTGGCTAATATCAATTTTGTGCACATTGCTATGACCAGAATTGGATTAACTGGCTGACAGCATTCAGATTACGCTCTCAGGTAATGAATGGCTGTCGGGATCGACACAGGCCAGAAAGAAGTACCCAGGAAAGAAGGCAAGCTGCTGTAAGATAGTTTGCCCTATTACAGGGAAAAAGGTCCAGGGTATTCCTGGCCATCATAACTGCTACAGCAGGCTTGGAGTAACCCTTTAGACAAAATATGCTGTGGTTTTTAGCCTTTTCATCAACAGATTTCCATCAGGCAAGTTACAAAGTCCTAAAGCACAAAATGTCATACACATAATAAAGTATTGCATTATAAAATTAAAACCATACAGAGTTTCATTCACATACCTTGCCCCACTTCCAGCTCTTCCTGATCTTCAGCCGGATCAAGCAGGGAGGATTTGATATATGTGGCAAGGCTTTCCAATGGGATTCCTCCAGTTGCCATGAGTGGATTATATTGGTTATCTACAGGAGACGTCCCGCTGCTTTTCAGTTCTTCATACCGTTTGGCACACTATCAGATGTTCAAATAATTGGCATTTTAGATTGTCCAAGACATACATTTTACAATACACACATTGTACCAAATGTAATTTAAAAAAAACCTTATAGGGGCGGAGCCTGGAGCCGGAGCTGAATGGCTGCCATATCCATTCACTCCTGAGACAGCTGCTGATAATCCACAAATATCTCCTCACCAGGACACCATCCGACCCTGTAACTGGGAGAACCGGCACCGGGACTCTCACCCGCATCGTTAGATGCCTTTTTTTCAGAGCCCGAAGACCGGGAAAACGAAACGAAAGACTCGGGCCTACCTTCCAACGGCTTACCGCGACCTGGATTTCCTCCTCGGCGGGACGCCTGAGCAGAGCTGCCCTGAAATAAAGAGGACACCTACCTCTCCCAGCGACAAGACTCCGGTAAATATGGGGCGCCGCACGCGAAAAACGCAATCAGGCCCTTCAGCTGAGCATCCAGACATTGGAGCCATGCTCCAGCGGCAGACACAACCAAAGATGGCCGCCGCAGAGGCCCCAGCCATACCATCACAACCCCACTTGGGGGCTCATCCTACTACACAGCCCAGACCGGACCCAGTACAGGTCCAAGTACCATCACTGGTGACTCCAGATGACAACTCCCTAGCAACAAAAAGACTTACAAAACTGGGTGCTAGACATACAGAAAATGCTCTCTGCTGACATAGGGATCCTTAAAGATGACATGCAAAACGTTGCAGACCGTGTCAAGGCGACAGATGATGAATATATATTGAAACAGTATGTCCAATACGAAGGACCATATGCAACATCTACACACAGTGCAACAAACACTCACGCTGCAGATGTCCACCCAGGAAGACCGCGCACGACGCAACCATATTAAAATTCGCAGTATACCAGGCGACATAACGGCGGATGAACTGCCACACTACACAAGGAGACTCCTGGCCACCATTGTGTCCCCGGCGACAGCCCGGAAAATCACCCTGGACGGGATATATCATCTCCCGACTCCACCGAATGCACCTGCCAACGATGCCAGAAACATAATCCTCCGCTGCACCACATCGTACGAGAAGACTCAAATCATGACAGCACTTCGAGGCAAAACACCTCTCACATTTGAGAATTCACACCTATCCTTCTTTCAGGACTTATCTCGAGCCACACTCCAGTGGCGAAAGTCTCTGAGCCACCTTACCAATCAGTTACGCGCCAAAGGGATACAATACCGCTGGGGACTACCAAGATCCCTCACAATCAACCACACCGGCAATGTCCACAAGATCTCCACAGGGGCGGACGTCCCTGCTCTGATGTCTGGGACTCACACCTTCATCAAAATAGCTACCACATGACTGGACTTAAAGTCGACCAAACCTAAGGCAGCAACGAGAGCTGCAGCACAGTTCCTACTTGTTCATATTTTGTGTTATCATTTGTGTTATCATTTGATGTTGATGCATGCTCAGATTAGGAGAGACCGGAATGGAACCCAGGCCCCCAGAGAAAGTATTACTAACTGTCACGGGCAGAGCTTGCCCACCTCCTGGAGCCAAACTTGTAAGCACCCCAAGCAGCTGTACACATACATTAATAAGTAAACCGCAACCCCTTCCCCCCCTCTCCCCTCCGCTACTCCCTTGGTTAGGGGTAACCACAACCCCACAAATGTCCTAGACACCACACGAATAGTGCCAACAATCTGGGCACCACATACAGATACATTTGGGACCAATCACACAAGAGAGACCGTACACAACACCTAAATCCCCGCACATAAGGAACTTGTAGCAAGCAACCCCTAGACACCAACAGTCACAAGGATTCACCCCACACCAGGAACATGAGCAAACACACCGACGCCTAAAGCTCCAAACTCGTAACACACAGCTATATATCTCCATAAGGGGACACGGTAGTGCCTACATATGTGTCTCTACTTAAGTAGACAGTCTAACTTGTTCAACTATTGTTTAATTTTCAAGGACGTAATGTGGCATGTGCTTCATGACTGCAGACCTCTATGCATAAACTACCTTACCACATACGGCATGCCTAACTTGTAAAAAGAGGCTAGACAGCATATGTATGAAAACATGTCCGATATCACATTGTTACAACTGTAAATGTCTCGTGGACCATGCATATTTACGATCATTTTGTTAACTCTTATGCCTCAAAAATAAAAAGAGAAAAAAAAAAACCCTTATATTTTTGCAATCTATATAGAAAAATAAATATATAGCACTAGATAGCAAAACTATGAAAATGAATGGTACTTTGTTTGTTAGAAAAACAAGTGTGAACCTACAATCCCGCTAGCTATGTCACAGTGTCACAGTACACAGTTGTTGCAAAATGCTCCTGCTGGGATATTGTATAGAATTCTGTCAATCTACTTTATATCTGTATTATTGCAAAGTCATAGGGAAAGGAGCTCATTAATAACTGGAGTCTCAGGGAAACTGGTCACTGTTCTATATAGTGAATCAGGTTCGTTTTTCAAATATCATTGAGATCATGGTTTAGTTTTTCCTTCCCGTTTTAAATGCAGCATACCAAGTAACATGTACATCTACAAGGATATCCAGAAAGGGTAATAAAAAGAACACGGATAGAAAAAAGTCCTATTTGTCATTAAAGCGTTAGCACCCCCTATTCCTCCTAAAATGTGCATTATTGAATTAACTCATAAGCCTATATAATGTAAAATCCAGGAATACATTTGCTCTGGTGGTGTTATATAAAACATTATTTGTTGACCGGCAAGTTGTGATTAAAGGGACACTATAGTCACCTGAACAACTTTAGCTTAATGAAACAGTTTGGGTGTATAGATCATGCCCCTGCAGCCTCACTGCTCAATCCTTTGCCATTTAGTTAAATCCCTTTGTTTATGGAGGTGTGGCTAGGGCTGCATAAACAGAAACAAAGTGATTTAACTCCTAAATGACAGTGAATTGAGCAGTGAAATTGCAGGGGAATGATCTATACACTAAAACTGCTTTATTTAGCTAAAGTAATTTAGCTGACTATAGTGTTCCTAAAATGTACTTGAAACACATGTGCTAATGTGTAAAGGACAAAGCATGCAAAATTAATTGCACATATATTATTCTAGAGGTGGCAAACAACTGCTAAATCTCACACATAATTTTCTGCTTCATGACCCAACCCATAAAAATAGAATATCTAGTAAATATCAATGGTAATAAATTCAGGCATTGTGTGAAATCCATATATACAAAGTGGCATCAACAGTACTGCAGAGTGAATGAGAATTCAGTTCAATATATACAAATACATTTCTAAAAGCAGAGAATAGCAGATATTTTTAGAATACTAATTTGTTACAAAGTTACCTCTTTTGGGGTATATCCTGGGACTAGTCTGGCAACACTATCCCAATTAATTGGCTGAGGAACAGTCACAAGAGAATAGAGGATCATGTCCAAAACCATTTGGTTGTTATCATACGGAAAATTATTGTTTTCTGAATATCCGGAGCTCATGTCGTCGGCTGGTTCCTGCAATTAATAAAAGGACATTAAAATTAGTCATTTATTAATCATTGTGTAGATGCATTATCAATACCAATTGTCTATATCCAAACTGAAAAAAATAAATCAATGAAAAGGAATAATAATGCAGATATTTGTTTCTGAACTTCAACTATTATTATTAATATTGCGCCAACATGATGGACATTGCCCATGATTGTCGCCCAGCCTTGAGGCTACGTTTACGAGTATCTGGGATGCTATGATTAGCTGATGAGTACTTTGGTAAAAGGATTAGAAATCCACAGATGACCTCCATTTTTATACATGCCAAATATTACCTAGAAATATAAATGAAATCATTACAGGAACAGTATTTCGTGTATGTTTAGAATCTGTGATAATGTCCTCTTTAATGCCGGTGAAAGGATATGATGTTGGCTGTATGGCAGCAGACCTGCAGCAGGCGAGAGAAGATGCTGCGAGGCTGGGCCTCCTGCCGAGTTGATCCAATCAGACCATCACACTCTTAAGGTCTGGGAAAGGGAAGAAACTGTTTAATTCCATTTAGAGCTCATAAATAATGTAGTGACAGGACAGCAGAGCTAGTGCTCCTAAATCCAGCACATGCTGCCAGACAGATTTTAACCCTTTTTGGCTCAATTAGGGCTGCAATGCAGGCAATCAAATACAAAGAAGAATTGACATTCAGTGAAGTAATAAAATGCTAATATCTTGCTCTGGATTGCAGCTTTTTCTGAAATAGGTCTACTTAGTCATACATTGTCATTCATGTGTGCAATATGCTGATGTCTGCAGGATGAGTAAGCTGGCATATTATAATATGTCTCGTTAACCCTTCAACTACCAAAAGCACATGCGGAGAGAAGAATAGGAAGGAAGATGACCATTTATGACCGTTATTGGGGGTTCCCAGCCTGATTGTTTTGTAGTGTATGTTTTATCGGGGTATGTGCTATTCTCTGACTTAGTGAGAGTTATTGGGGGGAGATTAGTGGGGCTTTTTTTTCCATTGGTGCCACCATAACCTTTACAAGAGCATTACAAAGAGCTGTCTGTGTATATCGTTTATGGAGCATCCCTTTAAAAGGCATGTATTACATTTAATTTAACATATCCTGGCCAGAAAATTCCATATTTTGCCCTTACTTTCATAAATCCTTAAAGGGTTTTCTAAACCTTGTTAAAATTTAGAATGTCCTACTGGACACTTGTCCCCACCCAACCCACCATTTTTATTGAAAAACCTATAAAATTAGCTTTAAAGTAGGGTCATCAAGGTAGGTTCAACAAGGGGGTGAAAGAATAAAAAAAGAAAGTCAGCTTGTGTGCTAGGGGAGTAACTAAATCCTAGCACAAAAGCACACATTACTCTATATTGTCAACATATTAAGCTGAAAAGCTGCAAATACAGATTGGCTTGCTCTATGACAACTTCTAAAAATATAACTGGTCATGGAGGCTTTAACGGTGCTTTGGGTGAAATCTCCTTTCCTAAAGTCAATAGAGGACATTTTGCCATTTGAAAAACTCTGTTAATGATCAGGTCACTAGAGCAGTTTGTATTAGCCTGTAGATGCTTGCATACATTTTGTCAAATTCTCTCCAAGATTACTTCTTCATTAGCCTTTCATTATAAAACTAAATATTCAGAAAACAAAATTTATCTTGAAACATTGGCCACATTCATTCCGTAGCTCTGCAATTTTGCCAGTTTAATAATGTACTTCTTGAACACGTATACCCAATATTACACTTTGTATTTAACATGAGATCTTACTGAAGAAGACTCAAAAACTGTACAAAACTGTATTTTCTTCATGGGAATAAATTTATACATGGCAATAGATTTTGGCTCAATTAGCCTTAAACTTAAGTTACCCATTGTTAAAAAGTCTGTTCATAATTTTTGCCACTTCCACCCCAATAAAACGTCAACTGATTTAAGTTGGTATGTGGCAGCTGTGTCCAGAGGGCTTTCCTACCTTCAGGAGTAATGCCTTATGTGAATGGCAAAGCGACCTGGCACTTCAGCCTCATGACTTCCGTTCCGTTCTCCTCTGAACTGCGAGGAGGAATTAGACAGACAGCCGCTGACTGAGACTATTGATGGGTGTCCACTGAGAAAAATAATATGATTTCAGCGGCCTTCCAGCTAACCTTTACTCATATTTCAGGGCAGAGAGGAACGGAAGCAGCGAGAAAGATGCGCCATAGCTTATTAGATTGCTCCCTTAGAGGGACAATATAGGCACCCAGACCACATCATCTCATTAACGTGGTCTGGGTGAATTGTCCTTTTGCTCTTAACCCTGCAATGTTTAAAACCTCTAGTGGCTTTTAGAGGTGCTTCCAGGCTTCTCACAGAGTTTAACTTTGTGAATCGACGTTGGACGTCCTCGTGCATTCCTTGAGGATTTCAAGAGTCTTCAAAATCCCCATATGAAAGCACTGATTAAATGCTTTCCTATGGGGAAGATCTAATGGGCGTTGGAGGAGTGGAGCGATCCAGTGCAGATGGACCTCTTTGCTGGAATTAAGACGAGTATTAAAAGGAGTTTTAACCCTCTCATGCACGCGGGAGTGTGGGACCTAAAGTAATAGGGAAAGGGGTATACTATAGGGTTAGGAATGCAGTTTTGTATTCCTAATTTTATCATATTCTTTAAAATATATATTTTTAAATTGTACAACACATAGACAGGCCTAAACAAGGTCCCAGCTGCCAACCAGGCTACGGCAGACTTGGGCTGTGTTACCTCAAATAACTACAAGTGATGTGCAACTTTGGTTTTAATTTCTTGCTGCTAATTCTTTAGTTTGACTAATGATTTTCTTTATAACTTTTTTCCAGTAACTGCGTTCCCTGTTGATTTAACTGCCTTAGGAAAAATTTCTACTTTATTTAGTTAACTTGTGGGAAATGTTGTTATCTCTATCCCCCACATTAAGATAAAGTACTTCTGATAACTGATATACAGGTCATTGTGGGGTCTTAAGCAAAACAGCAGTCTTCTAATAGTTAACTACTCATATTATATCACCCTGCATTTTCGTTACTAGACATAAGCTCTTCGTGTTGCACACATTTTTTCTTCACAGGGGCAACATAGACATTTGGCATGAGCCGCCCCATTTATTTGCCTTGACTCCTTATCATAAAACCCGCAATATTCCACTTAATTTGCAATGAATTATTTTTGAATATGTTACTCACGCTGCTCTTTACAGATTCACCATTGTGTGAATGCATGCACGGTTGCAAAAATCGCAAGTTGCAATGCATATGCACATGAATAGCATGAAGTCTTTTGTAGGCCCCAAAACATTGCACTTCTACACAGAAAGGTAAAAAGCAACATATTGACAACATGAATGCTACTAAACAAAAATACCCGGGTATGTTATAATATTGCTGCCCATAAAGCGTTCGGATGTTCATAGGAATACTCCTTTCTGTCGTGTTAAAGATTTTAGCTAAAAGCAGGAAGGTGAATTGTTAGAATAGAACTGAGAAGAGATGTGACTTCATATTGCAGACGTGCTTACACATTAGAGACAATTGGTATGCTACAAAAAAAAACAACCTGTTATTAAATATTCATAGAGATTTGGGATACTAAGCAGGATTTTGTTTTGTTCTATGTATTTTGGCGAATACTATTGCCATTGCTGCTGCCCAGGAGTAGTGGGAGTCTAAGTGCAGGACCTACTTCGGTATGAATCTTACTAGCACCTGCACATATAAAAGTAAATAAAACAACATTAAAATAATTATCATAATAATCAGGTTAGCATTATTAATATTAGATCCCTAGTATTGGTCGATATGAAAAAAAATAAAATATACAAAGTTAGTGCTTTTCCTCAATGTAAATAGCGATACAAACAGGTATAACCTGGTCTGGTTTATCAAGCATTGATAATCAAACTAGCACAGGTAATATAACAAAATAGCTGGGACTCAGAATAGAAGAACTAATTCACAAACATACTGTATTACAGCGCTAAGAAGAAACAGGACACAGCAACAGAGAAAATCTGGACCTTCTACATCATCTATCACCATCAGGTATATGGAGAATAAACTCTTATAGGGAGAGTGAAACCTCACACTGCCACATATTTACTATACTGAATACAATAAACGCATGAATGTATTTGACTAATGGGAAACCACTGCCAGCACCGGTTTCTTGAATTGCAGTTTTTATTTGGGCTTCCTATTTGTTCTAGTACTCCAAACAATAGTTTTCGACTACAGACAAAAAATAGCATAAGGAAGTCAAAATGACTTTACAAATAAAAATACTCGTGGTATTGAGGCATGGTAGCTGTAAAAATACAACAGCCAAAACATATTTCAAGGCTACCCTGCCCCAATAAGGCTACCTTAATCATCTCGAGCTGTATATTTTCCATGTGTTGGCTATAGGGTTTACCGTGCCCCCTTTGAATAGAGCCTAGAGATTGCTATTAACCAAATGAGGTGAGTATTCATCGAAAGCGATCTTCGAACACTATAAGAGTACATAGAAATATGTACAATACATGTGGGATTCAGCTGATATTCCTAAAAAATATTAAATAAACAAAAAATAGTGTACTACAGTTTGATAGAAAATAATATTCCCTGCTATAAATTGCACTCACGAGAAATTGAAGTTAAATTAGCTCTAACACTGCCTCCCCCGAAGTAGGTGGAGGCTAATGTCTGCTTCTCAGGATCAAGGTATCACCCAATATCAGGAACCATGCAGGACTCCGATAGGTGTAAAATATATTTATTTATTAGGAATATAAAAGATAACAATAAAAATTGGTTTGGTCTTACCCGTTCCATCCCACCTCTGGGGCTTCCTAAGAGACCAATATTAATAAAAAAAACAGTAAAAGAAATAATGCTCCAAAAAAGCAGCCTAAAAAAACGTAATATACATGTTAACATGCCCCCGTGGATTTCAATATATAGGGAAAACAACAAGAGCCCTCAAGATACGCCCAAGAGAACATATTTATAAGACTAATAGAAAATCTTATCAACACACCGTAACTACACTTTGTAGAGGCCCAGTGGGCTAGATTTTATGGGCATTGAAAGTGTTACAATTTATTGGAGAGGAGGAGATATTAATAGCCTCCTTAGCAAGTCAGAGATGAGGTGGATTTTTAGCATTGATACCTTATTACCTCACGGCTTAAATGCCGATTTTGAAATAAACTCTTTTATATGAAATGTGTTTTACTAACTATGTTTTGGGATCTTCTATTTTTATACAGGATTTATCAATTTAATCTGGTTTTAAAATATTAAAGGACCACTATAGGCACCCAGACCACTTCAGCTTAATGAAGTGGTCTGGGTGCCAAGTCCATATAGGATTAACCATTTCTGCTGTAAACATAGTTTCAGAGAAACTGCTAAGTTTACAAATGGGTTAATCCAGCCTCTAGTGGCTGTCTCATTGACAGCCGCTAGAGGCTCTTCCGCGCTTCTCACTGTGATTTTCACAGTGAGAAGACGCTGCCGTCCATAGGAAAGCATTCAGAATGCTTTCCTATGAGACTGGCTGAATGCGCGTGCAGCTCTTGCCGCGCATGCGCATTCAGCCGATGACGGCAGAAGAACGAGGAGATTCCCCAGCGCAGAGGGAGCCCGGCACTGGAAAAAGGTAAGATTTTAACCCCTTCCTCACCCTGGAGCCCGGCGAGAGGGGGGCCCTGAGGGTGGGGGCACCCTCAGGGCACTATAGTGCCAGGAAAACAAGTATGTTTTCCTGGCACTATAGTGGTCCTTTAATCAGGATGCTTTTTATTGTCCTTTTAATCCTTTACTTATTAATATGCACTAATGCTGACAATGTCTTATTTTATATATGTATTGTGTCACCCATTGTTTTTTTTTTATAGTATATTATGTGTTTATAAGTTGCGTTTTTAGCAGGTTATATACATAATGGACTCCAATAAAATGGCGCTAGGTTTGCCCCAGAATAAAGATGTTCAAATGGGAAGTTTATAGCTCCGAGATCGGCAACCGTATAGTGACGTCATTAATAATGACATCAGGACGCATTCACACGAAAGAATGGAAGTGCCCAGATGCAGTTTAATGTTGAAAGCGGAACTATGGACTGGAACTACTACAACTACAGAATGTTGGGGAATGGCGCCAAATCTAAAGGTTTAAAAGGAAAGACTATGGAGGATAACGGCAGCAACCCCCTTTTGAGAAAGGTGTTAGATGTGAGGTCATTTTTATTATTGTTTTTGTCCAATAATTTATTTTTTTCTTACCCTATTTCCTGCATCCTGAAGCATTTATGGTATAAGATCGATGTTACTGAGATTGGCGAAAATAAATATCCTGACCCACTACTATCATCCGCTATATCCTCCATTTCAGGCTACTAGTCTGAGCCAGCTTTGCTAAGTGGCTCAGAACCATGTGAGTTGGACCAGTAGTGTGTTTATATATAATTTAACTGTGTTACTAACTATATTACCTTATGGTCTTTTTTATATTTGCACTTTTAGATTCCACATCAATCTTTTATCTGTGGTATTTATGCAATATTGTGTGCCCTCACTTTTGAATTTTTCTATTTTCACTGTGTTGTGTGTTTTTAGAGTCATCCACACAGGTGATTGAGCACCTTCTTTTATCACATTCTTACTATTGTTTTTTTATTGTCACTAGTATAGAAATGCCTAAGCACATGCATGAATTCATACAGCATTTCTCTGTAGATAGCTGACCAATCATGAGCGCTTCCAAGGAATCATAGGCCAGTTAAGTTGCCTAGAACATGAAAGTGCAGCAGAAGTAAGTTGTTGTTTTTTTAAAACTTTTCTACACTGCTTTATTCATCTGAACATACGCTTCAATACTATTTACGAGGATGAGGGGACAAAGAAATGGCACTTCATGAAAAATGGCACTTCTAGTTTAATACAATCTTACAAAACTATTACTTAAAATAACTTGTCTAAACAAATAGAATGTTAGTGGTTGGAACTATGATTGTATGAAGAGTGGGAACAGTGTCCAAGCGTAGTCAGATTAGCCAACACGTGTGGACATAACTGTTGTTGCGTTTTGGGTGTGGCTGACAAATGTGAACAGGACTAAATTCACTCTAAGCAGCCAACCATTGGTGCGCATGCACATATTATTTCCCATAACTGCTGTTTGGTAAAAAAAAAAATTCAAAGCAACCACAAGAAGTTTAATGATGATATCAGAGAAAAAAATCCAGAACCTATACATTATACAGATACTAATATATCATTTTACAAGTTGTTCTGCATTATTAAATCTTTTAATTAAAACCTGTGATGTTGCTCAGTGGTCTATACAATACAGTAAACTATAGCATGCTGTATTTATTATGTTTCACTACTGGGAAACAAGAAATATTTACTACCCAATCTTTAAATATGCTTAATAAATTATATTTAAAATAAATGTTTTATATATATATATATATATATATATATATATATATATATATATATATTACACACACAGTGGCATTGCTTTGTTTGAATCTAGCCAAATAACCCAGAGCTTTGTTATAAGTCAGGACATACAATGCCTATAACAGGTCTCAGTACATGTTACACCTCCCATGGTTACAATACAGATGCCCATACACTGCACATTGTGCTCAATGGGGGCTCACTGCTCAGACCCCCCATTAGTATCAGTATTATTATTAGTATCAGTATTATTATTAGTATCAATATTATCATTAGTATCAGTATCAGTATTATTAGTATTATTATTATTAGCATCAGTATTATTAGTATCAGTATTAGTATTATCAGTATTATTATGATTATCAGTATTATTATTAGCAGTATCAGTATTATTAGGATTATTATTATCAATATTATTATGATTATTACCTGCTGGCACACTGTGTTCAGAGCCGCTCCTCCAGCGAACACACCCCGGGGAAGATCCCAGGAGCCGGGGCCGCTCAACCACCCTCACTGGCCTGGAACCTGCTGGCCTGGCGACCAATCAGCGCTGGGTGGCGACCAATGGGAAGCCAGCTCTAGCCACCAGCCTGGCAGGGGCGGCCAGGCACTGGGGAGAGGGGCTCTGACGTCACGGGGAAGGGAGGTTGCACAGACGTTCGGTTGCCTTGCCGCAGTGCAGCGGGTGCGAGCTGAGCGTCTTCTGGTCTCCTAGCAACCAGCCAGAGGGAGGAGGCTGCGGCCTGCCAGCTGCTGGGGGGAGACCTGCAGTACCATCAGGACTGACACACCCGGAGAGCCCACTGTGTATGTATACATGGAGAAAGTAGAGGAACATTGCCATAGTCACTAATAGGAGACCTGCCATGGGCACAGGCTATAAACACTGACACTGGGACTTCTAGTAATGCTTACCTGGATAAAACATCTTATATTATAGGATTATTTACTAACAGGGAGAATTCAAAGTTAATCCAAAGAGAATTTCAAATTTAAGGCCAAAGTGGAAAAATGTGACAGAGATTTTTTACAATTCAGCAGTTTTTACCTTGCATTTGAACATCACATTCCATTCTTACTTTAGTGTATAACCCTAAGAGATACACACACACACACACTCAGATACACTGGCACATACACACACAGGTACATTGGCACATACACACACAGACCCACAGTGGCACACACACACACAACCCCTCAGATACACACATACAGATATACACACACAGATACACACTGACAAACACATTGGCACATACACACAGATACACACACACTGGCACATAGGCACACAGATACACACACTGGAGCATACACACACACAGGGGTGTATCCTGGTTTTGTGCTGCCCTAGGCAGGACAAAACTCAGGCGCCCCCCTCACCCCCACCCAACCCTTCCCCCGCCACCCCCACCCAACCCTTCCCCCGCCACCCCCACCCAACCCTTCCCCCGCCTTCTAAATACACACACACTGACAGATACGCATCCATTAGCTAACTGTTAGCTAATGGATGCGTATCTGTCAGTGTGTGTGTGTGAGTGTATGAGTGTGTCTGTGTGTGAGTGTGTCTGTGTGTGAGTGTGTCTGTGTGTGAGTGTGTCTGTTAGTGAGTGTGTCTGTTAGTGTGTGTGTCTGTTAGTGTGTGTGTCTGTTAGTGTGTGTATGTCAGTGTGTGTGAGTGTCTGTTAGTGAGTGTGTGAGTGTGTCTGTTAGCTGCTAACAGACACACTCACACACTCACTAACAGACACACTCACACACACTGACATACACACACTAACAGACACACACAGTCAGACACACACACACACTCTAACAGACACACTCTCACACACACACTCTAACAGACAAACAGACACACTCACACACACTAACAGACACACACAGTCAGACACACTCACACACACTCTCACACTCACTGACACACACACACTAACAGACACACTCACACACACTAACAGACACACACAGTCAGACACACTCACACACACTAACAGACACACACACACACACTAACAGACACACTCACTCACATTAACTCATTTTTTTTTTTAAATTTACCCCCCCAGCCTCCTTACCTTTGGGAATGCTGGGGGGGTTCTCCCTCTCCCTGGGGTCTAGTGGGGCTGCCGGTCGGGCTGCTGGGCTGGTTGCTGGGCGGGCGGCTGGCGAGGGAGCACTTCCTCTGAGCTGTCTGCTCAGCTCCCTCGCGCGCCGCAGAGTGAGGCTGGGAGGCGGAGCCGGAATATGACGTCATATTCCGGCTCCCAGCCTCACTCTGCGGCGCGCGAGGGAGCTGAGCAGACAGCTCAGAGGAAGTGCTCCCTCGCCAGCCGCCCGCCCGCCCGCCCAGGAACCAGCCCAGGATGTCTGTTAGCCGCAAGGCTAACAAGGCATTTGCCCTGGGCGTTTGGGGGCGGCTTTTTTTTGCCGCCCCCTGGAAAATGCCGCCCAAGGCAAATGCCTTGTTTGCCTCGCGGCAAATACGCCCCTGCACACACAGATACATACATACAGTGGCACATAAACACGCACTGACACACAGATACACACACCCACTGGCACATATACTGGCACACTCAGATACACACACTAACAGATACACTGACACACATATGCACACACTAGCACATAAACTGGCACATTCAGATACACACACTAACAGATACACTGACACATACACACAGATACACACAATGGCACATAAACTGGCACATTTAGATGCACACACTAACAAATACACTGGAACACACACTCAGATACAGACACTGACACACAGATACACAAAGTGGCACATACACACTTAGATACACACACTGACAGACAAACACACTGGCAGATACATACACACACAGGTCATTATGTTTATATGTGCAGTCATCCTCGTGTTGGTCTTAAACGGCCGTGGCGCCTGACCTGGCCCTTGTTCAGCGATACCAATGGGGTGGCCCTAATTGTTTGGCCACCCGATGGGCAAATCTCTGCGGAACCCCGATTTTGTTTTCGCTAAACTCTAGGGTTCCGTGGAACACCAATTGGGAAACAATGGTGTAAAGGCACACATGGCCAAAGATAATCTTAGAAATATTTAAGTATAAAAGGTTTATTTAGGTTACAGATAGGCTAATTTCATAGTAAGAGTGCATAGGGTGTTTAGATGATTAAAAGCTTGAGAGGGGTTATAGTTGTACTATACGAAATGTAAGCATTATTGGGTTTAGGGTTAGAGTGGGGTGAAATTTAGTATGGGGTACAGGAGGTGTTTAGTTTTTAAAGGGACATGCATTACCTGACAATTTTTTTTTAAACAGCAAGCAAACATTTTTAAACAAATATACAAACCAAAATAAAATAAGAAACACTTTGAAAAGTATGTAAAAGTGTATAAACTTGGTCTAAAAATGCAATATTTACAGCAAAAAGGCTGCAGGGACTGAATATACTCACCAGAACAACTACATTAAGCTGTTGTTGTTCTGGTAACTATGGTATCCCTTTAACTCCACCCAGCTGGTTAGATCTGTGTCCACCCGAGTTGCTGTGGAAAGCACTAAAAAGAAGTAGGTAATATCAAAAAATTATTTACCACATTTTTTTAGCATGCAGAGTAAGGTCACAGCTAAAGCTTTTGAAGGAGACTGTTGTCTCAAATTGGTGCATGTCCCTCTAAGAGGAGTTAAACCTAGGGTTAAGGTAAACAGCTTTTTTAGGTTCGGGCTTTGAGTGCTTAAATTTGTGAATAAGAAAATGGGTTGTTACGTTTAGGGTTAGGGAAAAGGCATGTGGAGTTTGAAGGGTTAATTGCGAAATACTCACTGTCCAGTGTCTTCTGTAGTCCAGTCAGACATGATTGATAGCAGAGATGCAAAAGAGGTTGTACAGTGTGCATCACTCAATGCTGTTCCTGCATTTCCTGTGAAAGAGACTATTTGTGGGCAGAAGGGAAATATGTCAGGGTACCTGAAGTCTCTACCTCGGAGGAGGTTAGACTTTCAGACGGCCGTCCTCTCAGGGGGGCTGACTCACCCAATCCTCACAGCTCTCATAGCCGTTTACACGCCGGCCGTGATAACCCCGCCTCCTTTTATGACTGCGGCGCTCAGGAGCCGACGTCATGACGGCAATCACGTCCCGACCTGTCAATCTAGTTCCGAACAACGAATCAGGGCTCGGCGGGGCGGAGTCATCAATTAAAGAGCCAAGGTATAAAATAGGGATGTGTGTAATGGTTCATTGCCCTGTCGTGGTTCTAGCTTGTCTGGTCACTCAGTGCTCTTATTACTGTTTGTCTTTTTGGTTCTGACTTGGCTTGTATTTTCGTTCCTGCTTACCTCTCGTGTCCTTTGACCTCGGCTCGTCTCTCGCTTACCTGTTCTCTCGTTCCCTCGACCTCGGCTTGTCTCTGACCATTCTTTGCTTTCTCCTTACGTTAGTCTGGCCATTCTAAGGTCCGGTATACGTACCTAGCTCCTGTTTGTATTCTGCGTGTTGGATCCCTGTCCCGATCCTGACATTACGACAGGGCCAATGGATCCTGCAGGTACAAACGCTCAGATTGGTTCTCCTGACTCGAGATTTGAAGCCATGGACCATAGAATGGACCAGATGGCTCTGGCGCTGCAAGCATTGCTATCCCATCCTAGTAATCAATCAGAGGAGATGCGTACACCATCCATCTCTCTTGTTAATACAGGTCTAGAGGTAGCCACAGTGGGAGCCTCTTCCCGTGTTACTTCCCCTTTACGCTATGGCGGTTCTCCGGATACCTGTCGAGGTTTCCTAAACCAGATAGGGATTCATTTTGAATTACAACCCCGCGCCTACCCTACAGACAGGGCGAAGGTTGGATTCATAATCTCGTTACTCATTGACAAAGCTCTTAGATGGGCTAACCCTCTGTGGGAAAATGATAATCCGTTAGTCTATAATTATAATGCATTTGTCGCTACTTTTAGGAGGACTTTTGACCCACCAGGAAGAAAGGCCAATGCAGCTAGACTACTATTACGTCTTAGACAGCATAGCCAAACCCTTGTGGATTATGCGTTAGAGTTCAGATCCTTGGCGGCAGAGGTCAAGTGGAATGAACAGGCCTATATGGACGCATTTCTGAACGGATTATCAGATGAGATCCTAGATGAGGTTGCCACAAGAGATCTTCCTGAAAATTTGGAAGAATTAATTTAATTTATTTCTCGAATAGATGAACGCATGAGACAGAGGCAGAACACTCGAGATAGAACTCATAGACCTTCCTTAAGACTAGCTCCCGCATTTCAGAATTCTGAATCTACAACTCTAGCTCTCCCAGAACCTATGCAAATAGGTAACACTCGTCTCTCAGAAAGTGAAATACAATACAGGAGAAGGGAGGGTCTGTGTATGTATTGTGGAGTAAGAGGTCACCTATGCCTAAATTGCCCTAACCGTCCGGGAAACGCTCGCACCTAAGTTTCTCACGAGGACAGGCCTTGGGTGTTTCTATCTTGTCCTCTATATATGATTACAAGGATCATAGGCTTATGTTACCTGTTTCTTTAGCTTGGGAAAAGGGAGTACTTAATGCTATGGCATTGATAGATTCCGGAGCAGCTGAAAGCTTTATTGACCAAGCCTTTGTCACAAACCACTCTATCCCATCTCAGCTAAGGGATACACCCTTGGCCGTTGAGGCCATAGATGGTAGACCATTATCAGACCCTGTTATTTTTCATGAGACTATACCAGTTAAGTTAACCATTGGTATTTTACACGAGGAGGGAATATCCCTCATGCTTATCTCATCTCCTTCAGTTCCAATAGTCTTGGGGTATCCGTGGCTTAAGAAGCATAACCCTATTATTGATTGGGAACAAGGTGAGATAGTCTCCTGGGGTCAGGGTTGCCAGAGAGGTTGTTTACAGAAAGTCTCACCGGTTTGCGTAGTTGACGCACCAAGTAACTCTGACCAGTCCACAGATTTACGGATACCATCTCAGTACCTGGATTTAAAGGCAGTCTTTGATAAAAAGAGGGCTGATACTTTACCCCCACACAGGTCCTTTGACTGTAAGATTAGACTCCTGCCTGGTACTATGCCTCCGAGGGGTACAGTATATCCTCTATCCACTAAGGAGAACTTAGTCTTAGAGGAGTACATACGGGAGAACCTAGACAAGGGATTTATTAGGAGATCCTCTTCTCCAGCCGGGGCCGGTTTCTTTTTTGTAGATAAGAAAGACGGCACTCTACGGCCTTGCATTGATTATCGGGGCTTGAATAAGATAACGATCAGAAATGCTTATCCTATTCCCTTGATTACTGAGCTATTTGATCGTCTGAAAGGCTCCAAGATTTTTACCAAGTTAGATCTGAGGGGAGCTTATAACTTGGTGAGAATTCAGCAGGGAGACAAATGGAAAACGGCTTTCAATACCCGGTATGGCCACTATGAGTATATGGTAATGCCCTTTGGGCTTTGCAATGCTCCTGGTGTATTCCAGGACCTAATTAATGAGGTTCTTAGGGAATTTCAACATGAATGTGTTATAGTTTATTTGGATGATATACTAATACACTCTAGAGAGCCTGAGACTCACCACAAACAAGTCAGAAGGGTATTACGCAAGCTTCTACAACATGGTTTGTACTGCAAATTGGAGAAGTGTAGCTTTGACCAATCTCAGATAAACTTTCTTGGTTACGTTATTTCTGGAGACGGGTTTAGGATGGACCCGGTTAAACTCCAATCAATTTTAGATTGGCCATTGCCCAAGGGACTCAAGGCCATTCAGAGGTTTATCGGATTCTCCAATTATTATAGGCGCTTCATTAAGGGGTACTCTTCTATTATTGCTCCTATTACCAATATGACTAGACAGGGTGCTGATACCAAGACCTGGTCTCCTGAGGCGCTTGTTGCTTTCAGAACACTCAAGGAACAGTTTGCCTCAGCACCGATGTTAGTTCATCCTGACACCTCTTTGCCTTTTTTACTCGAGGTAGACGCCTCAGAGACAGGTATAGGCGCTATCTTGTCCCAAAGGCTAGGTTTGAATAAACCGCTGCACCCATGTGGTTTTTTTTCTAAGAAATTGTCTGGGCCTGAAAGCAGATATGATATTGGTGACAGGGAACTATTAGCGGTCATTATGGCTTTAAAGGAGTGGAGACATTTGTTGGAAGGGCCTTTACACCCGGTTACTATTTTGACGCATCACAAGAATTTGTCCTATATAGGGGAAGCCAAGCGCTTGTCCGCCAGGCAGGCTCGTTGGTCTTTGTTCCTTACTCATTTCAACTACGTGCTCACTTATAGACCTGGTTCTAAGAACTCTAAGGCTGATGCATTGTCCCACCAACATGAACCTTCTACTATGTCTGATATGGTTTTTTCTTCTGTAGTTCCCAAGTGTAATATTGTTGCCAACACGAGCATCAAGATTCACTCCCCATTGCTTGCTGAGATCAAGAAAGTACAGCATCTGGCCCCCAGACTTGTTCCTGGGGATCGATAATTTTTTCCTCCTGAACTCCAACTGGAACTGATGCAGTGTTTTCATAACAGTAAATTTGCCGGACACCCTGGCATACGCAAGTCATGTTCTCTGATTTCTAAAGATTTCTGGTGGCCTTCGTTACGTAAGGATGTTAAAGACTTCGTCGGGGCATGTGATGTCTGTATGAGGACTAAACAACCTCATACGCTTCCATGTGGGCTTTTGCACCCCCTAGAAATTCCCGAGAAACCATGGTCTTGTTTGGCTATGGACTTCATTGTCGATTTGCCTGTTTCTAAAAAACATACTGTTATCCTCACGTTGATTGACAGGTTTACTAAAATGGCTCATTTTGTACCCCTGCCTAAATTGCCCTCTTCTCCCGAATTGGCTGAGATTTTCGCGAGGGAGATTTTTCGTTTACATGGTATTCCTTCTGAAATTGTTTCTGATAGAGGGCCCCAATTTGTTTCCCGGTTTTGGAGGTCCTTCTGTTCTCAATTTGGCATCAAATTGAATTTTTCTTCTGCCTATCATCCCCAGTCCAACTGAGCTGCCGAACGCACCAACCAAAAGGTTGAACAATTTTTGCGTTGTTTTGTTTCTGAACACCAGGACGATTGGGTCGGTCTGATTCCTTGGGCGGAGTTTGCGCACAACAATCTCGTTTGCGATTCTACTCGTTCTAGCCCCTTTTTCATGAATTATGGCTTTCATCCTTCCGTTCTTCCGTCGGTTTCCCCTTCACAAGGGATACCGTCGGTTGATGTTGATGTTGATGTTCAATCTGAGGAAGTTGTGGGATCAGACTCGACGAATTCTTCTTCATAATTCCACGGTATCCAAGCGACACGCTGACAAACGCAGACGGGTGCCTCTGTTTTTTTCCCCGGGTGATAGGGTATGGCTGAGTACCAGAAACATCCGCTTGAAGGTTCCTTCCATGAAATTTGCTCCTCGTTACATAGGTCCTTACAGGGTCCTGTCTCGTATAAACCCGGTTGCGTATCGTCTGGCTCTTCCGCCTGCCCTGCGCATCCCGAACTCCTTTCATGTTTCCTTATTTAAACCTTTGGTTTGTAACAGGTTTTCCTCCGCTGTGTCCTCCCCTCGTTCTGTCCAGGTAGAGGGTCAGGAGGAGTATGAAGTCAAGTCCATTCTCGATTCTCGGGTTTCTCGGGGGAGGGTGCAATATCTTGTTGACTGGAAAGGTTATGGTCCTGAGGAAAGGTCTTGGGTGGTCCGGGAAGATGTGCATGCCCCTCGTCTCCTCAAGGCATGTCATGCTCGTTTTCCGTCTCGCCCGGTTCCTTCCGCCCGGTGGGCGTTTCTGAGAGGGGGGGTACTGTCAGGGTACCTGAAGTCTCTACCTCGGAGGAGGTTAGACTTTCAGACGGCCGTCCTCTCACGGGGGCTGACTCACCCAATCCTCACAGCTCTCATAGCCGTTTACACGCCGGCCGCGATAACCCCGCCTCCTTTTATGACGCGGCGCTCAGGAGCCGACGTCATGACGGCAATCACGTCCCGACCTGTCAATCTAGTTCCGAACAACGAATCAGGGCTCGGCAGGGGCGGAGTCATCAATTAAAGAGCCAAGGTATAAAATAGGGATGTGTGTAATGGTTCATTGCCCTGTCGTGGTTCTAGCTTGTCTGGTCACTCAGTGCTCTTATTACTGTTTGTCTTTTTGGTTCTGACTTGGCTTGTATTTTCGTTCCTGCTTACCTCTCGTGTCCTTTGACCTCGCCTCGTCTCTCGCTTACCTGTTCTCTCATTCCCTCGACCTCGGCTTGTCTCTGACCATTCTTTGCTTTCTCCTTACGTTAGTCCGGCCATTCTAAGGTCTGGTATACGTACCTAGCTCCTGTTTGTATTCTGCGTGTTGGATCCCTGTCCCGATCCTGACAAAATAATGCTTTCCACTTCCTTTCAAACCTCATATACAGATAAGCTTGGGGTGGGGGGTATACCAGCCATGCTAATTTGCATAATTAATTATATATGCACAACATCACAGGACACAACGCCACCTGATATTACGTAAAATCTCAGGGAATTACATAAGAGAAAACAAATTAGAAGGGTGAAATCCCTAAACCACTAAAAAAACTACTTACAATATGTATACTATGCCTGACTGTGTATGTTTAGCAGTGTACATGTGTGTATATTCAAATAAAAAGGAACCGTCACTAAGTCTAGGATAAACTTGGATTTAGAACAGTGAGGTCAGTGTGGGTGGTACCAGGTCCACCCTGGGATTGAACCCTTCAAATAATGCAATATATGAAAAAGGAATGAATCCCAAACCCAGCAAGAGTGAGGGATTCCAGACTGTTAAATTCTTTTTTAATTTTTTTTTATTTTTGCAGTGCATAGAATTGGTACATGCACACTCGAAGTGCCCCAAAAGCATTCCTCAAGCATTTCCCACGCTTAACATGCGGGGCATATGTTTATAATAATACAATAACATAAGCAGGTTTAACAGTATAGCTTTGGCTATAAGTATATAGTTATGCTAGAGACAAGCTTAGTCAGAGATTCTAATGCTGGGTTACAGGCTAGTGTTGAACTGTGTATAAGTGCTATTATCATGCTTTACTAGATTGGTGTAAGTACCACCTGGCGCTGGTGCTTTAAGCTAAAGAATATTATTTGCCCCAAGACAAATGAGAAACGTGGTTACGGGAGCTATACATGTAAGGTATCACATTTTTAACCTATACCCGTTTCACATATTTCGCTGTGTCGACTAAAATAAGAGCTCAGGCCTCGCAGTTTTGCACCCCACCTGCCCCTGTTGTAGTAAAGTCCAGCGCCCCAGACTCCCATGTCCAGTTTTGTGCTGCAGTCAGGGCTTTGCTTCGTGCTCGTCTGACAGACTGCTTCTCCTCCTAGAGGTAGCTGTGGACCGCTTTTGGATGTTGATTGCCTGCAGGGAGTTGTCCCGTTGTGGACCTTGGCCCGGGTGGGTAGTGTTCCGTAGCAGGGCAGTGCTGGCTGCTTCTAAGCGTCCTCCGAGGTTTTTGTCTTTGCTTCATGGGCGTCACGGCCGCATCCGAGTTGCGCCTGGTGGGTCTTAGGGGGCCAGGCTGGGGCGTTGCTGCTGCCGCTGCGGGCTTCTCCTTTCGTCGTTGGGTCCGAGACCAGAGTTGTAGCCATATGTGGTCAGAGAGCTTATTCCTCCATTCCTCCTGTGAGGCCCACTTCGTGAAGGCTTGGGAGCCTTTAGGCATCCCGCCGGCAGCCATCTTAGTGTCGCCCGGAGTCAGCTTAACGGGAACTGCCATTTCCTGCTTGGGTGAGCGGAACCGCGCCTTGGTGGGGACTGGGATAACCCCCACCGGTCCAAAGGGGGGGGAAACAGGGCCGGCGAGACAGTCCATCTCGGAGCTGCACCAGACAGTCGATAAGTAGGTAAGGGCGGCAGCCGTCCACCCCACCCCTCGCTTCAGTAGGCCGCAAGCTCCGGGTTCACTATCCTCCGGCAGGGCTTCACAGTATCCAGACCGGAGCCCCTCCGGTCACGCAGCAGGTCGCTGTGTTACTTCTGGTAGTTTTTTGTCAAGAAATTATTCTTGTTTGCCCTTAATTAGGGCAGAATAGGTAAAAACTGGCAGGAGCTCAGCAGACATGCGACCCGCCAGCATGGCAGTCCGGCCCCGCCCCCCTCCAGACTGGTAAATTCATTGAAAATTCAATAATAAGTAAAAAAAAAAAAAAAAAAAAAAAAAAAGAGCTAATCAATATCTCTACAGTAGCTTGGTAGGATAAACAACCACAGACCCTCCAGGCAACTAATTAAGGACAATGTATCCAAATATGAAGTAAAACTTTATTATGCTCCATAAAAATAAAACAAAACACGATACAATTGCACAAAGTGGAGGTGGAGGGCAAATAGGTATAGAGATAGGATAAATATGGGGGAGATGTAAAGAGAGATCTCACAGATTCACACAAACACACAGATTATTCACACTCACAGATTCACACACAGATTAAAACTCACATATTCAGATTCACAGACACAATTTCACATAGACACACTTACAGATTCATGCAGACACCCATACCCTCACAATAAATTCTTAAACTGCATGCCATTTCAGCCACCCCCCTCTTTGCTTACCATATCACTGCAGGTGGGTGGCTTTTATTTGGTCCAGATGAGATAGCTCAGCAAAGCTGCACCAGAACATGTGACTATTAATGCAGGAATGATGCAGTAGTTGCACTAGTTTGGATATAATTTATTAAAGGACCACTATAGTGTTAATAGGTCCCCCCACCCTCAGGGTCCCACTTCCGCCGGGCTCTAGGGGGAGGAAGGGATTAAATTCTTACCTTCTCCGGTGCTTGGGACTCTCCTCCTTCTTCCAACGTCATCGGCTGAATTTGCATGCGCGGCAAGAGTCGCGCGCAGATTCAGCCAGTCCTATGGACGCTGGCGTCTTCTCACTGTGAAATCTAAACCTGCTATGTATACAGCAGGCAGGGTTAACCCTAGATGGACCTGGCACCCAGACCACTTCATTAAGCTGAAGTGGTCTGGGTGCCTTTAGTTGTCCTTTAAGAGCCAATAATGGATTGGTCTGCATCAGAAATGATGCCAGAACTATGCACAGCGCTTTTTGTGGCATGCTGGTGCAGAACTGTTGCAGTAATAGTCAGAATTAAATGAAATGAGAGATGCATTTGTCCTAATAAAGACACACTTCTTTTCATAATTGCATTTGTGCTAATGTATCTGAGTTCCAGTATCATCCCTTACATTGTACTTATTCGCAAAAAGGGAAAAAAGAAAGGCTTGCGATTATTACCAGCATAAGATTTGTGTGCAACTCAGCAAACAATGTGGGGTCGTAATATGATAATGGAAACGGGGTATATCTTAAAGGGACACTCCAGGCACCCAGACCACTTCTGCCCATTGGAGTGGTCTGGGTGCCAACTCCCACTACCCTTAACCCTGCAAGTATAAATATTGCAGTTTTTTTTCAAACTGCAATAATTACCTTGCAGGGTTAGCTGCACCTCTAGTGGCTGTCTACTAGACAGCCACTAGAGGGCACTTCCTGGATTATAGCACAGAAAACACGCTGTGTGAGGACCTCCAGTGTCGCTCAATTCCCCATAGGAAAGCTTTTCAATGCTTTCCTATGGAGAGCTCTAATGCGCATGCACGGTATTGCCGCGCATGCGCATTAGGTCTCCCCGGCCAGCCGGCGGGATCAGTCTCGCCCACCGGCCGACGTAATGAAGAGGAGGAGCGGCGGCGGAGGAAGAAGCAGCGACGTGGGACATGTCGTTGCCTCTGGTAAGTGACTGAAGTGGTTTTCACCCCTTCAGCAACCGGGGATTGGGAGGTGGGAGGGAGAGGGGACCTGCAGTGCCAGGAAAACGGATTGTTTTCCTGGCACTGGAGAGTCCCTTTAAGTGCACAAAGCGTTCTTTCATAGTGTGGTTCTGGCTCACTGTGTTGGCAACATAGGAGTATGGAAAATTACTTTTTAGAGGGTTACTTTTGTAAGTGTATTTACAAAGAAAGGGGAAATAGAATGTAGAGGGTAAGGAAGGATGTGAAAGGTAGGGAAAGGAAGAAAAAAGTGTGTCTCTTTGTTTGGTGATGCAGCAGAGAAAAGTAAAGTCTTTTTAGACTATTTTAGAACAATTTTATAAATACAAACAGATTAGCTACCAAAAATGATTGTCAATTAAATTAAAAATCTCTCCTCATCCCTGCTATCTTTCAAGTTATCTCTTCCTACACACAACACTCAACAAACAGGCCAAAAGTCAGACACTTTTTGGAATCCCACTTAAAAAGTCTCAAAGATTTATCTGGTCTATGCCATAACAGAGGAAGCCTATATCATTAGCACATCATACTGAACCCGCCTGTATGGTAGTATAGTACCGAGACTTCACTGATAGGGCACATGAGAGTTTAAAATGAAGTATCTCTCACACAGATGGGTCTGCCTAGAATTTCAGTCCAGTTCTGTCCTTGTGATTCGGATCAGTGCATTATACTAGTGGTAAAGGTTCTATGATTTGGCATTCGAGAACCAGTAACTACATCTTGTTTAAGTAATCCTAAAAGGGAGGGTAGTAACTACCTATAGGGTAAGCTATCAAATATTAGCCTTATTTGGGTCTGTGCCTTATATGTTGTGCAAAGGCTCACTCATCTGAGATTGTCAAACTGAAAATTATTTCTTAAAATAAAATTAGTTAACAGTTGCAATGACATGTTTTTATTTAAAAAGAAATAGGCTTGGGGTGGAGCTAAGCTGGGGAAGCAGACGGATGCCTGGTGGAGGAGCTCCGGGCAAAACTAAAGAAAAACTCACCCTTTCCACACCTGGGCACCGGCGGAAACCACCGCAAAGTGAGTCCAGAACCCCCCTGGACCAGATTGGGAGAAAAATTAAAAAACAAAAGCCGGACAAGCACCAACCCGGCATGGATATCGGGAACCTCTGGCGGCAGGCCCATGAGGCCGCGGGCTCCAAGATGGCGTCCCTGCATGGTGGCTGCTTGGACTTCTACAAGGGGTCCTCGGACGACACGGAGGGAGACCCATCACCGGCCCTAGCATTAAAACAGCCGGTCCAGACACGGACCCAGCCACCCGCGACTGACCCCAAACCGGTAACTATGGAAGCCATAGGAGACCTCATGGCTGAGCACCATAGGAAAATCGCGGCTGACGTGGCTATGATAAGAGATGACTTGAAAAATTTGACAGGTCGACTCCAGGCAGTGGAGGGAATCTCCACAACACATACCACTCAAATAACTGAGCTCCAAGCTGCAATCAGTGCACTGCAAAAACAGAACCAACTACATGACCAGCGATTCTCTTTACAGGAAGACAGAAGACGCTACAAAAACCTAAAGGTTAGGGGGGTGGCTGGTTCGGTTCCCGACGCAGAGCTCCCACACTTTACCAGGCGGCTCCTCGCCGCACTCTTGACCCCGAAAACCGCCAGGGCGATTACGCTAGACGGCATATTTCGCCTGCCAAGACCGACCAGGGCACCACCTAGCACCTCTAGGGACATAGTGCTCCAATTCCAAAACCTGAGGGACAAAACTGCAGTCCTAGCAGCCACCAGGGAGCAGTCGGCATACCTCTTTGAAAACATGACCCTGTCATTATTATTATTATTATTATTATTGCCATTTATATAGCGCCAACAGATTCCGTAGCGCTTTACAATATTTTGAGAGGGGGGATGTAACAATAAATAAGACAATTACAAGAAAACTTACAGGAACAATAGGTTGAAGAGGACCCTGCTCAAATGAGCTTACAGTCTATAGGAGGTATTCTTCCCAGACCTCTCAAGCGGAACATTAGCGCGACGAAGATCTCTACAACAATTCACTGCAGTGCTACGAGCCAACCAAATCAGGTACCGCTGGGGCCCAACTCACGCCCTACACATCATGAGGGGAGACACGCCACATACTGTAAGCAACATGCATGAAGCCACGAGGGCCCTGGGTGTGCTGGGTCTCCCCCTTAACGCCCTTCTACCAGCGGGACCACCGGCGAGAACCACATGACCCCTTGGGCGGGATGCAGTCAGTGCACCGAGGAGGCCTCAAGTGGAACAATACGCAGTGGCCACGACCTGAACCAGACCCGAAGACCACCGAAAGACTTTTGGGACATTCCCCCATGCATCATCAATCCACATCACCTTGAGGGACTCTAAAAACTCCCCCACATCAGACCATAACCACTGACAGGCAAGCAGAGGCCCAGACCAGATCCTGACTGCCTACTATCTGAATGACAAACCCCCCCATGCCAAGGGGTAATTTAGGCACACATAATATACACCACAGTGCAAAAACCTAATCAGCAAGGGACTCTACAATCCCCAATCGGTCACGCGGTCACAGTACCCACCGAGACCCAGAGGACTCACCCCCCTCTCCCCTAACTAGACTGCAACACAATAATAGACCAATAATAGAACTAACATTACATACCTTAACCTGACACACTAACGGACACTTAACAGGAGCCAACACAACCCAGCCGAGGAGACTGGAGTGAAGGACCCCCACCCTATAACAGACGCAACTGGTACCACTTACCTTCACAGTGACTCACTTTTTACACAAAAATTATATGTGCATAGACTCTTGCCAAAATGTTGTTGAATGCTTAAACAAACGTAGACACCAGCTGTTGTAGCAGGTGAACTGTTGAATAACGCTTTGCTCACATGCACGCAAAAAATAAAGAATAAAAAAAATTTAAAAAAAGAAATAGGCTTAATACATGTATTGCACCAATATTATTTAAATGACAATGCACAGGATGGATGCAACAATCAAGAATATTTGCATGGTCCCCATTCTCACTGAAAACCTCCAGACACATATGACATAAATAATAAAATAGTGTCCAGCAACCCATTCTTTATTTATAGTGATAGGCAAGCCCTCCACAATAAAAATTAGTATACCACCAGGTTATAGCAAGGCAACTCTTTGTGTCACCTATCATTATTACATCATATCTTGCTCACTTAAATACAAACAGGCCAGTAGGTGTAGTCCTTTTTGATCAGAGAAGCTGCTGATATAGCAGTTCAGGTGACACCAGTGGGATAGCAAACATCATGGCTGACCAACAATCAATGATTATAGACAACAGTTCTGGAGTAATTAAGATTGGATTTTCAGGAGAGAGAAAAACACGATATGTGTACTCAAACATAGTAGGCAGCCCAAAATATTCTCCTATCATTCTTGGAGATGGGCAAAGGGATTACTATATTGGAGAAGAAGCACGAGTAAGAAGGGGTATCCTCTCATTAAACTACCCTGTGGAGCATGGTGTGGTGACTTCATGGGATGACATGGAACTCATATGGAGGTACGGATATAACAATGATTTCAAGAAAAACTCATGTGATAGACCAGTTCTGGTTGATGAGGTACCTCTCAATCCACGTTCCAACAGAGAGAAGATGATGACTATTTTATTTGAGGGATTTAGTGTTCCTGCAACATATCCTGCTTCAATCCAAGCAGTTTCAGCTCTCTACTCAGGAAAAGTAACTGGTTGTGTGGTTGACAAAGGTGATGGTGTGCCACACACAGTCCCTGTCTTTGAAGGATACTGTCTTCAACATGCTGTGCTAAGGCATGACCTAGCAGGAAAAGACCTGACACACTATCTGATGAGAATACTTAATGAAAGTGGTATTTCCTTTATAAGTATATCGCAAAGAGAAATTGTTAACGGTATGAAAGAAAGGATATGTTATGCAGCTGTTGATAAAGAATTGGAGAGATTGAGATCAAAAGAAGAATTGGAAAAAAAATACAAACTTCCTGATGGAAAAATTATCACCGTCCACAAAGAGAGGTATAAATGTCCAGAAACACTATTTCATCGTGCAACAATTGGAATGGAGACACCAGGCATTGATAGAATGTGTTTTAATAGCAGAATGCAGTGTGACATTGATCTTCGTAACACCCTTTGCAGCAATGTGCTCATGTCTGGAGAGTCCAGCATGTTTCCTGGAATTAGTGAGCGTATGACCAAGCTTGAAGCCCACTGAATGTTATGACTTCACCTGAACTCGTGTTGGCAGGACGGATGGGAGGGTCAATATTGTCATCTCTGTCCATCTCTCAGCAAATGTGCATCACGTTTCCAGAATACTTTGTAGTAGGACCTAACATCGTTCACAGAAAATGCTTTGAGATGAGTAGCTCAAAACAGTACGCTTGAAACTGCATGAATAAAAACAGCTGCATGTAAACCTTATTCTTTTCAGATCAAATTCTTATTTGTTTTGGGTCAGATGACTTTTGAAAACAGAATCAGTGATGCCATTTTTATTAAAGGACCAATGATAGTTTATGATGTCATAACAATCTAAACTTAAAGTGGAACTCTCACTTTCCAGAATTTATAAAATTTTGTTTACACATCCTTATATTTAACAAATATGTATCTGTACTATGGGGGTAAAAAAAAAAAAAAAATTTAAGAAATTCAAACTCTCCATCCAGCAACTGGGTTCCTGCATCTCAGCTCTCTGCCAATCATTGTTAAATGATATGTTCTTTGCACTTGGCAGTCAGACAACATGAAGTATACAGTATTTATTTCTTCTCCTTTTTTTGCGATGTTTGCTGTGGCTTTGCCACCTCTGAAGAGTATAATGAGGTAATCTGCTAAATCTTTGAAGGACCATTAGCGTCACTCAGGCCACTTTATCTCAATGAAGTGTGCTGGGTATGGTGGTCCTGTATAAGGTTGCCAACGTTTTGGACAAAAATACCAGCCATGCTAAGTTGCATGATTAATTATATATGCACAACATCACAGGACACAATGTCACCTGATATTACGTAACATCTCAGGGAATTACATAAGAGAAAACAAATTGGAAGGGTGAAATCCCTAAACCACTAAAAAAAAAACTACTTACAGTATGTATACTATGTCTGACTGTGCATGTACAATGTGCAGGGCCGGTGCAAGGATTTTTGCCGCCCTAGGCAAAAGTAAAGTTTGCCGCCCCCCCCATGTGACATCACAATGCCCCACCCATATGATCTGCCATGTTAACTAACGCCAGTGCTGCAGTGCCGCCGTGATTACATTAAAAGGCCTGCAGGGACAGGCTATAGACACCAGAACCACTACATTAAGCTGCAGTGGTTCTGTGGACTATAGTGTTTCTTTAATGTGAGGTAAATTAGAGATAAGTGCCACGAATAATATGCTAGATTGCCTACTTACAATCAGATGAGGATGGTGATGGGCTCTGGCTGCAGTCTGGCTCCACTGGTCTGGTGTAGAACAGGCTCTGTGGTCACAAAAATCAATGTTCTGGGAGAACGGGAAGCAGCTCCATTTTTTGGGGGCCCTTTACACCGCTCAAGGTCTGTGTCCCAGGGTCCACCTTCATGTTCCACCAATGAGTTTGTTCACAGGGGGTGGAGTGTGTAGGGGATGTCCTGATATGTGTAAGGAATGCATTGTGTGAATCTGTGTTTGTATGTGTAAGGGCTGCAAGGTGTGTTTCTGTGTATGTACAGGATGCAGTGTGTGCGTCTGTAAGGGGGGCATTGAGTCTGTGTAAGGGGTGCATTGAGTGTGTGTAAGGAATGCATTGTGTGTTTCTATGTGTGTAAGGGATGCATTGCTTGTGTGTGTGTGTGTGTGTGATGGGTGTCAATCTCTCCCCCCTCCCTTGTCACTCTCTTCTACCCCCTCTCCCTCCCTTGTCACTCTCTTCTCCCCCCTCCTTTGTTACTCTCTTCTCCCCCCCTCCCTTGTCCCTCTCTTCTCCCCCTCCCTTGTCACTCTCTTCTCCCCCGTTGTCACTCTCTTCTCCCCTCCCCACTCTTATTCTCCCTTCCTCCCCCATCAATTCCCCTCCCTGTCAATGTCTCCCCCCGTTTTAATTTCATCCCCCCTCCCTTTCAATTTATCCCCCCATCCCTTTCAATTTATCCCCCCACCCTCCCTGTCAATTTATTCCCCCCTCCCTTTCAATCCCACCCCCTTTCAATTTATCCCCCTTCCTTTCAATGTATCCCCCCCACCATCCCTGTCAATTTATTCCCCCCTCCCTTTCAATTCCCCCCTCCCTTTCAATTTATCCCCCCTCCCTTTCAATTTATCCCCCCACCCTCACTTTCAATGTATCCCCCCACCCTCCCTGTCAATGTATTCCCCCCTTTCAATTTATCCCCCCTCCCTTTCAATGTATCCCCCCACCCTCCCTGTCACTTTATTTCCCCCCCTTTCAATTCCCCCCTCCCTGTCAATTAACCCCCCTCCTTCACAATTAATCCCCCCCTTACAATTTATCCCACCTCCTCCCTGTCACTTTATTTCCCCCCCTTTCAATTCCCCCATCCCTGTCAATTAATCCCCCCTTACAATTTATCCCCCCCTCCTCCCTGTCACTTTATTCCCCCCCTTTCAATTCCCCCCTCCCTGTCAATTAATCCCCCCTTACAATTTATCCCCCCTCCTCCCTTTCACTGTATTTCCCCCCTTTCAATTCCCCCTCCCTGTCAATTAATCCCCCCCTTACAATTTATCACCCCCTCCTCCCTGTCACTTTATTCCCCCCCCTTTTAATTCCCCCCTCCCTGTCAATTAATCCCCCCTCCCTTACAATTTATCCCCCCCTCCTCCCTGTCACTTTATTTCCCCCTCTTTCAATTCCCCCCTCCCTGTCAATTAATCCCCCCCCCCTTACAATGTATCCCCCCACCCTCCCCTACCTCTATTGTAGCGTGGCCGAGCCCTGTATGGTCCGCGGGTACAGGGAGCTTTTGTTTCCTGTACCCGGCCGGACTAAAAGGAAGTGAACACTCAGTGTTCACTTCCTGTTAGTCCGGCCGGGTACAGGAGACAGATGCTCCCTGTACCCGCGGACCATACAGCGCTCGGCCACGCTACAGTGAGGGAGTGACAGGAGGGAGCACTGAGCGCTTCCCTCCTGTCAGCCCCTCTCCTCATGCTGCGCCCGGGCGGTGCGCCGTCATGGACGCACCAGCCCGGGCAAGGCTGCAGCCGCCTGAGGCTCTCTACATAGCGCTCGGGCAGCTGCAGCATCAGGGGGGCCGGCGCTCCTGGCGTCGCCCCTTCCCAAGGTGCGCCCTAGACGGCTGCCTTGTCCGCCTAACAGGTAGCGCCGGCCCTGACAATGTGTATGTTTAGCAGTGTGTGCGCATGTGTGTACATACTGTTCAAATGAGTGTGTATAGCAGTTTGTGCCTACTGCTGTCTAAATGTGTGCGTGTGTGTTGTGTGTATATTTTAACTAAGTGTTTGTCAGTGTCTGGAGATTGTGAGTGTGTGTGTTTACTGTGTCAGTGTTATTGTATCTATATAGCAATGTGTGTACCTACCATGTATTATAGCGGTGGATATTGTGCCTCCATTTCTCTTACCACTCTCCCAGATTCTAGTCAGGGAAGAATACTGGCCTTTGCATTATTGGTATTTTTGCAATACTGGCACTGGCCAGACTGCCTCAAATACTGGTGGTGCCAGTTAAACACTGGCCAGATGGCAGCCCTACATACAAACACTAAACACACAGACACTGGAGGATCTGGGACAGAACTGAAGCCCATGGAACAGCAAGCTAAGTGGAATGGGCCTTGACATAGCTAGGAGGCAGGCCTATGGATGAGTGTGGCTTGATTGGTTAGGTTAGTTAGGGGGAGTGGCCTAGTTTCTCATATAATAATTCGCCATTTTAAATTCAGGTTCCATTTTAATTTTAAAATCTCTTACCTGTTGGTAGCTGTCCCACCCACCCTCCCTAATTTTAGTTTGGTTATGGCTAAGGGGTATGACTATCCCATTTTGTCACGGCGGCGGGGGATGGATTAGGTTAATTGGGGGGTAGGTCGGTTTTTGGTAAGTGGGATAGGTCAGGAGGAATACTTACCTTTGGATTTGGTGGTAGGTTCGAGCTCGTCGGTAGCTCCGAACCTGGGGGTGTAGGGGTGTCTCGGTATGCCCCTACACTGGAAATGGATGCCCTTGGTGGCTGGGATAATGGTGTAGGGGTGTCTTGGTATGCCCCTACAGTGGAAAGGGATGCCCTTGGTGGCTGTGATAATGGCGTAGGGGTGTCTTGGTATGCCCCTACAATTGGAAATGAATGCCCTGGGTGGCTATGTTAATGTTTATGTTATTTATACTATGTTACATTGTTATATGGATGTATTCTGTAAAATGTTTGAGGTCATTGTCTGGGTATTTAGTTATGTTAATTGGGGGGAGGTCTTTTGAAGCGTTTTTGACAATGACCTTTTAAATTTATATTTTATTATTTATATATTTAATAAAGCCGTGGAATATTTTGCCAATAATTCATGTGTCTGTGATTCTTAAAGGTTCTAATTGGTTTATAACAGGAATAGGCCAAAAAGACGATAATGCGCATGTCACAAGTTTTACACCCTCTATCAAACTGTCCCTGCAGCTCTGCTAACAAGCATGACTGGACAGGCTCCTAGCACTTATCTCACCACCACCCAGTTAAGTTCCAAAAAGGCAGCATAGGTGCTGAAAACAGGCACCCCTTAGTGGACATGTGCCTTAGAGAGCTACCTACTCTGCCTAATTGAAAATCCAGCCTTAGGTATAAGGGCCCTGGGTGGATGATTAGGTGAAGGGGTAGAACAAATGAATAGTACTGTTGTGGTATGGAGGTGCAAAAGGACTATAAATAAAAGTAAGGACTTAAAGGGGAACAGTCTCATCTCTGGAAAGTACATTAGTGAGTAAAGCAGTGAAAATCACCCATAACTTGTTGATCGTTTTTTTCCCATGATGTTTTCTTTTAAAATTATGTTAAAGATTTAGTAAAATACATGATAGTCCAGTTCATGAGGAGGAGAAACAGAAACATTGGGGAGGTTGTTACACTTTGCTTTTGTGCACCATTTTTTTTTTAAAACAGAACACTTTTTTATAAATCTCCTCCATTGTTTCAGTTCTCCCTCTCTCTGTTCTGATGGCCAGGTGCAAAGGACAGAAACTATACCAGTGATTGACATGGAACTATTATTCCTGTTGGAAAGCATTGGGTTGGCTGAAACTGTCAATTTTGATGCTCACAGACAAGTTGGTGGGGCTGGGGTGGAGCCAAATTTTGCGATAGCCAATCAGCATCTCCGATGGCTAATCAGCATCTATGAATGGTTAGCGGCTGCTGAATGCAGCACTGGCCCAGGAAGCACCTCTAGCGGCCGCCTGAGTGACTGTCACTGGAGGTGGTTCTAGGCAGCAATGTAAGCACTGCCTTTTCTCTGAAAAGACAGTGTTTACATTAAAATGCCTGCAGGGACAGGCTATAGCCACCATAACAACTACATTAAACTGTAGTCGTTCTGGTGACTATAGTGTCCCATAAATATAAGGGATAAAGAAACAAAGAAAGTGGCACTTCCTCCTTATGTAAATGAGAGTGCTGTTAGATACTTTTATTTTATGAAACAATTATCTTGTCTTGACTATAGGAGACAAATTGCCAATGGATGTTCAGCAACAATCATTTCTAATTCAATGGGAAAATGAAGAATTTTGGATTGTTTAATTTAGCTGCCATTTCTGGAGGAAAATGACTACGAGGATGAAGAAAATCCCTAGATCAGAAGCAAACGAAGTGGAAGAAACGCTTTCACGGCTCATAGTACCACAGTCATTTCTTTCAAATAAAATACAGAAGTCTGGAAGCCTGCCGAGCATTGATGGACTTGGTCTGGGGATTCACAATGTAAGACTAACTACAAGATTTGTAGTGAATAAAGCAAATCAACGATTTCCCAGCAATACCAGGTCGGAAAGGACAAGAAAAACGTTTATCAGCAAAGGAATTCAGGTAAGAATCTTTATTTGTTATCTGTATTATTTGATTTTCTGTCTCTGGCACAAATTTGTACAAACAATGGAAGAGCACTCAAAAACTAAAAAATACATTCCTGCTAATGCTTTTTAATGAGAACGTTACAGGATGTACAGTTCCTCACAAATGTCCAAAATCTTTTTAAAAAAAAAAATAATTTAAAAATTGAAGGGACCGCTAAATGTTAAGAAAGTTATGTACAATACAACATTAGAAATGTATCATCCTACACTGCTTCCTATTTGATTTCTCTACGAATAGTGCACCAGCTAAATTTACCAAACCTCTACACACACGACACTATACCCATTGGGACGTTAATGTAGTCAGGTTATTTGACAATCAGTCGATTGTTCCAAATGTTGTTATTTTAAAGGTTGCCATTAATAATAAAACTTTTATGATACTGCAGCATATTTTTGGCATTTTGCAAAAGGCGCTCAAAATGTAAAACATGTCACAGGTGATGTGTAAAATGCATATAGGTTGTAAGTGTATGTGCAATGCATGAGGACTCTAAAAGTCACATAACCGAGTCTGACAGCAGAAGCATCCTCTAGTGGCTGTCACGAAGTTACTAAAATAAAAATAAACATAAATGTACTGAAGATATCCCCCACCGGTCCGGAGAGGGGGACAGGGTCTCAGAACAAGCAATCTTCAGATCAAGGCAGAGGATAGGTCGCCTCCCCCACCTCGAGTATAGTTGATGGACGCCGAGAAGCCTAACACAGGATATGTCACAGGCTATTCAGGTAAAAGTAGTCTCAAAGGTCGTCAGAGTATTCTCCAGAGTAATTATCAGGAATATTGCCCTAACTGTAATGGGAATGTCTGGTATATGGCTTATTTAGAGGATTTCCTCGAGGAGCTCAAGCCCCATGCGACTAGCTCGGTCGGCTGTCAGGCCCCGCCCCTTTCCTAAAAACCTTTTAAAGCCTGACGTACTAAAAAATTATTTGTGATATCTTTCCAACCATTAAGTTTAAACAAAAATGCTAAGGCTGACCTATGCCTATCTAACACTGAAGGAGAAGCACCGGTAGAAAACAATCTACACAAATACCACAACAGCGTATCCAACCGTACCTCCACGGAGTGGTGTCCTCCAGCACAGACACATGCCTCTTCCCTAAGCCCTTCACACCTTAACATACGCTGCCCAAGTATTTGAAGCCAAAGACTCTCTGATCAGACATCCAAGCAGGAGGTCTCAAGCCGCCAGACCAGACCAGTCCCTCCTTCCGAGCACCAGGAGCCGCAGCGCGAAACTTTTCCCACTGTAAACGAGACAGCGCATCAGCAATGATATTCAAGAACCCAGGTAAATGACGCGCCCAACTAAATAATGTTAAATTGCATGCAAAGCAACACAAAACGTCGCAACATTCGAAATACTGGAATAGAAGAGGCAGATAACAGATTAACTGCTGACACCACTGACATGTTATCTGTGAAGAAGATAACTTTCCTATCCCTCAACATGGGTCCCCATAAAGCAAAAGCAACTACTAAGGGAAAAAGTTAAAAAAAAACGCAAGGTTGCGAATTATGGGATTCATTTTCCGGAGAGGGGACCGCTGCATCCTGAAAAAAGACCCGCTCATTAAAATCCCAAAGGGAAATACCCTAAAGTTTCAAATCCTCCTTCATTGGGATAGAAACGCTGATAAAATGATGAGGAGAACTGATCCCTTCTGTCGCCTTTGCAAGGAACCTATTAAAAATCCTCCCCACTGGTACAATTAGACATGCGAAATTAAGATGGCTGAATAATGATTGCAATGTTCTCAGCGTTACTTTACGTGCCTCCCGAACGACCTGACGAAGCGCCACCAACTTTTCTCCCGGGAAACAACAATCCCCTGCTACCGAAGAAATTTCAAAACCCATAAAACTGAGACAAGTAGTCGGTCCTACCGTTTTGTCAGCCGCCAATGGGACTCCAAAAACATGGGCAACCCATTCCAGCATCCGTAACCCTATACGACAGGCATCTGAACCGGAAGGACCGACGCAAGAAATCGTCCAGATAATGAACCATGAACTTGTTACTAGATTCTACCTTGCCCACCCATTTTAGGAAAGTACAACATTTTTTTTAAATAAGCACACGAGATGGAGCATCCCATGGGCAGGGGCGTATTAGCCGCGAGGCAAACAAGGCATTTGCCTTGGGCGGCATTTTCCAGGGGGCGGCAAAAAACGCCGCCCCCAAATGCCCAAGGCAAATGTCTTGTTAGCCTTGCGGCTAACAGACATGCTGGGCTGGTTGCTGGGCGGCCGGCGAGGGAGCTCTTCCCCTGAGCTCTCTGCTCAGCTCCCTCGCGCGCCGCCCGCAGAGTGAGACTGGGAGCCGGAATATGACGTCATATTCCGGCTCCGCCTCCCAGCCTCACTCTGCGGGCGGCGCGCGAGGGAGCTGAGCAGAGAGCTCAGGGGAAGAGCTCCCTCACCGGCCGCCCAGCCTGCCCGCCAGTGCCGTCCTGCAGCCACTGGACCACCAGGGAATGGGAGAACCCCCCCACCCCCAGCATTCCCAAAGGTAGGGGGAGGGGGGAGTAAAAAAAAAAAAAAAAATGTGTTAATGTGAGTGTGTGTGTGTGTGTGTGTCTCTGACTGTGTGTGTCTGTTAGTGAGTGTGTGTGTGTGTGTGTGTCTGTTAGTGTGTGTGTGTGTTAGTATATGTGTGTCTGTGACTGTGTGTGTCTGTGACTGTGTGTGTCTGTGACTGTGTGTGTCTGTGACTGTGTGTGTTAGTGTGTGTGTGTCTGTTAGTGTGTGTGTCTGACTGTGTGTCCGACAGTGTGTGTCTGTTAGTGTGTGTGTCTGTTAGTGTGTGTCCGACTGTGTGTGTTTGTTAGTGTGTGTGTCTCACTGTGTGTGTCTGTTAGTGTGTGTCCGACTGTGTGTGTTTGTTAGTGTGTGTGTCAGACTGTGTGTGTTTGTTAGTGTGTGTGTCTCACTGTGTGTGTCTGTTAGTGTGTGTGTGTCCGACTGTGTGTGTTTGTTAGTGTGTGTGTCTGACTGTGTGTGTTTGTTAGTGTGTGTGTGTTTGTTAGTGTGTGTGTCCGACTGTGTGTGTTTGTTAGTGTGTGTGTCTCACTGTGTGTGTCTGTTAGTGTGTGTGTCCGACTGTGTGTGTGTGTCCGACTGTGTGTGTCTGTTAGCTAGTGTATGCGTATCTGTCAGTGAATGTGTGTGTATTTAGAAGGCGGGGCAGGGGGGAAGGGTTGGGGGGGGTGGCGCGCGCGCCGGGGGGGGGGGGGTGTCTAAGTTTTGTCCTGCCTAGGGCAGCACAAAACCAAGATACACCACTGCCCATGGGCAAACAAAGATCCACAAAGTACTTACCCTAAAAAGTAACAACTTAGAAGATGGAGACAATCGAGATGAACTGGCAACAGACAAAATGCATATTCCATGTTAGCTCTTGCCATCAACGCTCCACAACCCGTGTTCCTAACCAACTTGACAGCATTTTCGAATGGTGATTAGGACACCGAGCTTAAGGCTGCTTCAATGTCATCATTAACTGAAAACCCTTTCAGGTACGAAAGATAATGTATTAGACGGTGCTTCCCTGGCTCCTTTTTTGGCAAAACTCCTAAAGGAGAAACATAAAGTTCGGGCATAGTGGGGTCATCGAAAGGCCCCGCCATTCTTCCCAATTGGACCTCTTTACCTAATTTAACCCATACCACATCTGGAAATTCCACAGCCAATCACAAATTGGGGAAACAACGCTCCAAAACCCTATTCCAAAATGGAATTATGAAACCTTGCGTAAAACTCTCTCTCAGTAATGATCCATATTTCTGGTTAACGTAGCGGTTTAGCCAAGGCAACATCGTGTCGATCCTGGCACTGAGCCCACCACCTGTAGCTGTCTTCCCACGTTTGAAGCAATGGTTGAGACCGTGTGCCCCTCCGCAGCCGGAACACTCATGCTTAAATCAAAAAGATGTGCCCTACTTACATTGCCCCTCATTGACTAGCCAACAGAAACCTTTTATGTGCATGGCCGACGAGGTGGAGGCAGAGCCCGCGCCGGCCCGGATTGAAAGGATAAGGCTGCTTTTTGCGCCATCATTAGCTTAATCCATAGAGGCAGATCCATTTGGTCCTACCACATAGCGGGGTTAGCCGAGAGATGCTGCCGATATTGCTCATTGTAGCGCTACCAAGCTAAACCCCCATATGTCCTATATGCCTCCCATATACCATCCAAATAACAAAAAAGTTGAGAACACCGCTCAAGATATTTCTCACCTAGCACACTGGCTAAAATGCAAAACGTATGCAACCAATTACCAAAAGACTTACGATACTTCCATATTTTTTCTTCTTCCTCCTTCTTTGAGTCCTTTTTATCCTCTTCGTTTAAAACAATGTATTCTTCCAATGGGAGAAGTGCATAGATTTCCAGAAACTTACCATTTCAGATTTTCTCTTTTAATTCAGGTTTTAAGTGACAACCGAGCAAAAAGAGATGTGTACATTCTGCCATGCTGCATCCGGGATGTTATCCGCCAGTTCGACTCGTTCATCACTGACGTCCATACCCACCGATGTCGATGCCACGGCCGTGACACCTGACTCACTCTCTACTAACTCTGACAACCGCGGCGCCCCCGGCACCTGGACCCCCAGAACTTAGCTTCCAAACTTGCCCAAAACTCCCTGGCTGATCCTGCCCATCACTCCAATTATCGAGAAAAGTCTTGAGACCCTGTAATAGATCATCAGAATGATGAGCAGAAGAGGACTCACCAGCCAAATCCCCAGCAAGTAACGTTTGTGGGGCTGCAGTCCTATCACCACTGTCCAAGGATCCAGGAGTCAATGCCAACATTCTGGGGACCGCTTCCTGGACCCGCGCACGGTCTGTGGAAGAACGCACCAAAGGTCTGCAAGGAGACGAAAACATGGGTAGGCTGTCTATCTGGATCCTGACTTGCCCACCTTCTCAACAATTACCCCTACTCGAGATACCCTTTTTGGCCATCTTAAACCGCTGACTCTCCTGTCAGGGGAGCTTCCTCTATCAGACCTGGAATCACTCCCCCTATCCAGCGGCAAATTAGCTGATGGGGATGGGCGTGCTCTCCCTGACCGCTCCCATAAGGAACACCTGTCACTGCTGTGCAGTATGCCTATTGACCTGTGCCGAAATCGCCGGCCGCTCCTAGATCTGCGCTCAGCATGCCTGCCAGCCTCCCCTTGTGAAATTATGCTAGGGGATCTGGCGTCACGGTCCTAGGAGCAGCGCGATCTGCTAACCCGTAAGCGGTCAGCCCTAATGGCCCCGCCCTGGTGGGGACCCACTGCTGCTGTCCCTGACCCCTTTTTCCTGCCTACCCGGACTCCTCCACATTGTCAGGGGCTGTCCACTCAGGCCTAATGGGGTAGTTCAGCCACCTGTTCTTGCCTTCCTAGGTGCCACCCCACTGCCAGACCACCTGTCCTTGACGTTGTCTTTAACTTGCTAGCTGGTCTCTTATTGGGCCTAATTCCTTTGGAGCTGCGCTGTTCCTGGGCCTGAAAACCTAATGCTTGCGTGGCAGGTCTAACTCCCCCAGAGCTGCTCCCAATTCCTAAGTGTCCACCCACCCCAGTCTTCACTTTTCCCATAAGTAAAGGAATTGGACTACTGGGGCCCAACTCTCCAGGTGCAGGACCCCCAGCAGCCATCAATGAATCTGGCCTAGCAGTACTCCTTGGGCGCCTGAAGCCTGCCGTGGAAGGAGACTGCTCCACCCTGCTGTCTGCCGCGTGGCGTGGTCTTTCCCGCGGTCCTGCCATCCGCCATTGGGCGTGGTGCCGTCCGCCTTTCTTTCCCCCCGCGGCTGTGCCTATCACAGAACCGCTCAGGCACGGCACGGGCACGCTCCTGCTCCAAATCCCAGGACTCCCACTGCTCCTCTCAATGCCGACATCCCCCCTTCGGCCACAGGCCCTGCCAAAGGGCTCCTTCTCCGCTGCCTCCTGGGTGCTGTACTCAGGCTTAGACGCTGGGGCGGCCTTGTCCACCTCATGGGCCAGCGCGCTGGCACAGAAGAAGGCCCAGGCCTGGGATCCATGGAACCAAGGCAGTCTTGAAGCCAGGAAAGTCCTCTCTCACGAACTGCAGACCGGATTCTGTCCATCAGAGCCTCCATGCCAGAATCCATCTGAAAAACAAAGCAGAAAACACCACACAAACATGCAGCACACAACAGGTAAGTATGGCTAATTAAAAAGGCCCCTAATCTAAAATGTCAGTTATTAATATTAAATTTCAAATTTAGCCCTGCCACCACATACACCTAACCATACACCCGCCACTCTATATGCCTGCCTCCTAGCTCTGTCAAGGCCCATTCCCTGAGCTTTGCTGGTCCCTGGGCTACAGGTTTGATGGGTGCCTTTTTCCAACTGCCGAGTTTCAGCTCTTTCCACAGATGTTGGATGGGATTAATTTCTGGACTTTTTTGGTATGTTTTAGATTATTATCCTGTTGGAGGACCTATTGACCCACAGCTTTCTGACACTGGGCAGTATGTTTTGTTCCAGAATGCCTTGTTAGTCTTCTTAATAATTGTGACTATGCGCAGAGCTCTGCTGAACAGCTCTAGCATGAGAAAAAAGCCCTGTATTTGTTCTGTACAGCGCAAGCAAATTTAGTAACATGCTTGCACTGTGTTTCCTTGCAACTTGTCTCTGGTGTCTCTATAAATTGGATACCAGGAGACAAAAAGGGCCAGGAAAGAGTATGGTGCATGTGTTTGGAGCCTGCTTGTAGGATTGTGTGTGTGTAGAGTGAGCTGATTGTGGTGTGGTGTTGTGTAATAAGGTTGCTTTTAGTCGTGTTGTGTTTGCGGTGTAATGTAATGCATATGTGGCTAGGGGCTGTAAAGAATGTGTATAGGGGATGTAGCAAGTGTGTGCATATGGGCTATAGTGTGTGTGTGTGTGTGTGTATAGGTGATGTAGTGTTTGTAGGGGTTGTAGAGTGTGTGTGTTTAGGGGTGTAGTATGTGTTTGCTTACAAGGAATCTAGTGTGTGTGTATAGGGGATCCAGAGTGTGTATGTTAGGAATGTAGTGTGTGTGTCAGTGGCATACAGACAACCCATGGGGCCCCGGTGCGAAAACTGATCCGGGCCCCCCCCCCTCCCCCTGCGCGAGCGCTTACTCTGCGCAGGCTGGGGCCGCAACACATGGCGGCAGGCACCTGGTCGCAGGGCTGCGACCCGTGCGACCGCGGTATGTATGCCAGTGCATGCATAAACACATACACTTAAAGGACCACTACAGACACCCAGATCACATCAGCTCAATGAAGTGGTCTGGGTGCCAGGTCTCTCTAGTTTTAACCCTGCAGCTGAAAACATAGCAGTTTCAGAGAAACTGCTATGTTTCACTGAGGGTTAATCCAGCCTCTAGTGGCTGTCTCATTGACAGCCGCTAGAGGATTTTCTGCGATTCTCACTGAAAATCACAGTGAGAAGACGCTGAACGTCCATAGGAAAGCATTGAGTAATGCTTTCCTATGGGCGGTTTGAATGCGCGCGTGGCTCTTGCCACGCATGTGCATTCGGAGCTGAGAGGCGGATGGGGACGGAGAGATCCCCAGCGTTTAGGGAGTCCGGCGCTGGAGAAAGGTAAGTGCTTAAGACACACACACACTCTCATGAACAGACGCACACATTTACTGACAGACACACACTCAGTGACAGACGCACACAAACATACTCAGTAACAGACACACACACTCTAACACTAACACACACACTAACACACACTCTAACACTAACACACACTCACTAACACTAACACACACACTCTAACACTAACACACACACTCACTAACACTAACACACTCACTAACACACACACTCACTAACACTAACACACACACTCACTAACACTAACACACACTCACTAACACACACACTCACTAACACTAACACACACACTCTAACACTAACACACACACTCTAACACTAACACACACACTCACTAACACTAACACACACACTCACTAACACACACACTCACTAACACACACACTCACTAACACTAACACACTCACTAACACACACTCTAACACTAACACACACACTCACACTAACACACTCAAAGTTTTTTTTATTTAATCCCCCCAGCCTCCTTACCTGTGGGAGAGCTGGGGGGATTCCCTGGGGTCCAGGGGTGTTGCTGGCCAGGCTGTCACCCGGCTGGCTGGCGGGCGCGCGAGGGAGCACTGTCCCCTCGCGCGCCGCGTACTGATGCCGGAGCCGGAAGATGACGTCATCTTCCGGCTCCGGTTTCAGTGCGGTGCGCGAGGGAGCTGAAGAGGGAGCACCCAGGGGACAGTGCTCCCTCGCGCGCCCGCCAGCCAGCCGGGTGACAGCAGGGCCAGCCTCGGGGGGCCCGGAGGTGGCCGGCTCCTGGGCCCCCCAGCAGAAGAGGCTGGCCCTGTGGGTACATACCTGGGTCGCAGGTGGGCCGAGCCCGGTGGGCCGAGCCCGGTCGCAGCCGCGACCCCTGAGACCCTGGTATGTACGCCACTGGTGTGTGTGTAGGTGGTGCAGTGTGTGTGTGTGTGTATATAGGAGTCTAGTGTGTGTTTGACGGACTCAGAATGTGTATAAGAGATCTAGTGAGTGTGTGTATATAGCGGATTCAGAGTGTATATAGGGATCTAGTGTGTGTGTGTGTATGTGTGCAGATGATCCAAAGTTGGGTAAGGGATCTAGTGTGTCTGGAATGTAATTTGTTTAGGGGTGCAGTATGTGTGTGAAGGGTGCTGTAGTGTGTGTGTGTGTATATATATATATATATATATATATATATACAGGGAGTGCAGAATTATTAGGCAAGTTGTATTTTTGAGGATTAATTTTATTATTGAACAACAACCATGTTCTCAATGAACCCACAAAACTCATTAATATCAAAGCTGAATAGTTTTGGAAGTAGTTTTTAGTTTGTTTTTAGTTATAGCTATTTTAGGGGGATATCTGTGTGTGCAGGTGACTATTACTGTGCATAATTATTAGGCAACTTAACAAAAAACAAATATATACCCATTTCAATTATTTATTTTTACCAGTGAAACTAATATAACATCTCAACATTCACAAATATACATTTCTGACATTCAAAAACAAAAACAAATCAGTGACCAATATAGCCACCTTTCTTTGCAAGGACACTCAAAAGCCTGCCATCCATGGATTCTGTCAGTGTTTTGATCTGTTCACCATCAACATTGCATGCAGCAGCAACTGATACCGGAGAAACTGACGGAAGCGAAGCACAGAGAGATGGACACAGGTTTCTTCAGGAAGGAAGAGATTCTTTATTGGATCACCGATCGGGACTCAGAGGGACTAGCGTCACCAAAATACCACAAGTTCTGAGCCCCGGACAATAGTGCAGGCTCCTTATATAGGCACATAACTCCTCCCATATTAAGCTCCACCCGCACATTCTCTTGACCAATCAATACAAGTAAGAATTAACTTCCTGCTTGACCGCATGGCTTGTCCAGCACAATGGAGGAGGGGAATACTACATCCTGTATTCTTGCACATGCTCCGTACACTACTGATCGTATCTTGCCTCGTGCAACCAACTGATCGATACGTCAGCATATGCACGTACACATGCCACGTGGTAATCTCGGCCTACTAAATTTATTTTTACCGAGATTCCACCACATTCCCCCCTTTGATGCCTCTTGGTATTTCACAATTACTTGAGGCATCACTTAACCTTAGTTTGCATACACCGCAAGTTACCTTGAACCAGACCAGACTTAACTTATGATGTGAACCTTCAACACTCATCTTCCTGCATTGGTTCTCCCTGATCTAGAGCCTCATATTTATAAATCGCCATTATCTGTGCAGCAGCCTTCCTCTCTGCTATATTTTCTATCAGGCTTTGCACAGACCTAACTACTAAGGGTATAAGACACGGCAGGAGTAGACACAACATTAAAATCAGTAGGACTCCACCTACCACTGCCTTAAGCCCTCCAAACCACTCATACCAGCTACCAAACCAACTACTTGGATTATACCCTTTCCATACCTGAGTAGGCACATGCGCTAGTTTAACCATATGGCTAGTAAGCTCAGCTATTGCTTGCCCTTCGTCATCTATTTGAAGACAGCAATTGCTCAGGTTAAACTTCCCACATACACCTCCCTCTACTGCCAAAAGGTAGTCCAAGGCTAATCTATTTTGGTAGACTGCTGTCCTCATCCTGGTATTATGCTTCGCTAGAAGATTGAGCGCTTGTGATGTTTCGTTAGTAATAATCTCAACCACCGCCTGTAATCTTATAATACGGTTGAGCATATAAATAGGGGTTCTATAACCAAAAGTACCATCTTCTGCCCACGTGGCTGGCCCATAATAATCTATGATACGCTGGGGAGGCCATTCATCATCTTCTCAGGCACCTATCTCTATGGGTCCCCTTTTCTTCCTATGATTCACATCATACACTTTAACACCTAAAGTCTCACCTGTTTCAATAGGTAACAAGAAGAAGGATGGTTTGAGCATACCCAACACACATGCCCCTTCCCAGTCCTGTGGCAACTCCGAATAGGCTTTCTTACCACAGATCCAGTACAAATTTGCTGGGGCTCTCCAGGTAGATGTGATGGATAAATCAAACCACACATCCTTTAAATTGGCGTATCTAGCAAACGGGTTAGATGGTTCTGAGACATTTGAAGCCGACCACCAAGTTGTATTCTTTGTATCATCATCATAAGCTTTTTGCCCTAGACAAGTTAATTCTCCTACAGAAGTATTATACATTATTCCTTTCCTTGCTATGCAAACATAACCTATGATGGAGGTCTTTAATCTCCACTCAGATTTACCTCTAACACTCATATGATAATCGGCTTGTGTAGATATTAATTGGTCAACTGCCTCAGAACCGGACATTACCTCCTTTGCTTCCCAAGGCCATTGGTCTCCCATGTTAGTACCTCCACACACATAGCAGTTGGTAACATTAAGACTACCGGCAATACTTTCAGCTAAGTCAATGAACAGGTTTTTAGCATTATGGGGGATCTTATTATCTATACTCATCTCTTCATAAAAGGAATGGTATACTTGATGAGTTTGGGAGGATACCGTATCAGTCTCTATCCCTATAAACAATACTGTCCCAGGATCTAAACCCGTCCCGTATATTTGAAACCCAAATAAATTGCCATACTTGTCTAGGAACTTATCGGGGTTATTTATAAGTAGTCCGGGTTGCATTCCATAGACTTACAATATGGGCTGGTAGGCAACTTAGTCACTATCATGTCTTTGTCTACTGTCTGTCCCCAAGTTGCCCACCCCACACAAGACCAATATGGGCAAAAGTTATAGTCTTTATTTGGGCATCTAGGACTCACATATTTATTTTTACTACTGGGACAAATATATTTATCATTAGACCCATACGTCCTCTCCCATCTAAGATCCCCACATAAATTCCACGGTTTTCTACCACTTGATATCGCTTTACACGCATCAAATAGCAGAACACCCGAAGAATGTACGGATTCTAATACTGTCTTATTAATTAGGGTCCCCTGAGGATCTCCATTCCTGAGAGTCAACCAAATTGTACGGGGTTGATACTCTGGACTGAAGCACTTAGGTTCTCCTACTCCTAAATGGCACACACTATAGTCTATATTTAGGTATCTACATCTCGATACATCTCCTTTACACTCGTATTGTGAATGCCAAATTAGGGTTTGGGAAATATGGTTGCATACCTCACAGCTAGGAGTGTCGGTACCTCTACCTTCCTGAATATAAAAATACACATAAATAAACATTATCATCAACACATCTTTCGCCGTCATCCTCAGTCTTCGTCCGTGCGAAGGCACCTCAGCTTCCAGGATGTAAGGGCTGCAGGGAATGGAGTTCTGCTCGTCTTCACAGGAGTCCCTTCGAGACTTTCCCTGGCTTATAAACTATACGTCGGTGGGCGGACAGGCTTTATTATGGCCTTCTCACTCACGCACCAAATCCCAAAAATAATAAAATTTGTAATCCACAATAGTTCCTCGTTACTCCGACTGAGTCGTGCGTTTTAACTGGATCTTGCAGGGATTCTCTGGATCTGCTGTAACTTGCCAAGAATCGACTGCTGCTGGTTTAACCCTGGAGTGATGTATCCACGGAGTCACTTCGGCTACTTTTATCGCTGTAGGGGTAGACAAAAGAACAACATAAGGACCTCTCCACTTGGGCCCTAACGGTACATTATTCCACTCTTTAATCCACACTTGATCTCCTGGATGATAACTATGAACTGGGGGATAAATATTCACAGGTAATCTATCTTGTACCCATTTCTGTACCTCCTCCATAGTCTTACCCAACTCTACAACCTGCTGCCGGGTAATTCCTTCTCCCAACTGACTCAAGTCCCCCCTTAAGTTACCGAGTACGGGAGGTGGTCGCCCATACATGATTTCAAAAGGAGAGAGGCCCATCCTTCTGGTAGGGGTACTGCGGATTCGCAATAGAGCTATGGGTAAGAGAACGTTCCACTTAAGTTGGGTTTCCTGACACATTTTAGCCAACTGATTTTTAATAGTTCTATTCATTCTCTCTACCTTACCAGAACTCTGGGGTCTATATGCTGTATGAAGCCTCCACTTTATACCAAGCATATGAGTCAGTTGTTGTAGGCACTGATGAACAAAAGCTGGACCATTGTCCGATCCTATAGAACAGGGTAGTCCATATCGGGGTATTATTTCTCGTAGCAGGAATCTCACAACTTCTCCTGCTTTCTCTGTACGAGTAGGACATGCTTCTACCCAGCCTGAATAGGTGCACACAATTACCAGCAGGTAACGATGTCCACCCGACTTAGGCATCACTGTAAAGTCAATTTGTAAATCGGACATGGGGAGTCCCCCCATAAACTGGACTCCTGGTGGCTTTACTGTTCCTTGTCTTGCATTATTTTTAGCACACGTTACACATCTTCGTACAATGGCCTGAGTCAAGTTGGACAATCTTGGTATGTAGAAATGTTTTCTGAGAGATTCTTCTGTGCTGTCTCTCCCAGAATGTGTCCCGTTGTGATAATTTTGGACAATTTCTACCGCTAGTGATGCTGGTATGACTATTCTTCCATCTTCTAGCTGATACCACTTGTTCTCCAAATACTTTCCTGGTTCAGTCTTTAACCACTCCTCTTCTTGAGCTGTATAAACTGGAGTCCATTGGGACAGTGGAGTTGGTATAAGAGCAGCTATATGCCCCACATATTCCTGTCTTCCTGATTCAGCAGCACGCTTAGCTGCACTATCTGCCATCCGATTTCCTTTGGTTACATCACCATCTCCTCTCAGATGCGCTCGACAATGTATGATACCGACTTCTTTCGGCTCCCACACTGCTTCCAATAGTTGTAGGATTTCAGCTACGTATTTGATTTCTTTGCCTTCTGAATTCAGTAGTCCTCTTTCTTTATACAAAGCTCCGTGGGCATGAGTGGTTAAAAACGCATATTTGGAGTCCGTGTAGATGTTCACTCTTAAACCTTCAGCCAATTGTAACGCTCATGTCAGTGCTATCAATTCTGCCTTTTGTGCTGATGTTCCTTTCGCCAGTGGCCGAGCTTCTATCACCTTGTCTATTGTTGTTACTGCATATCCTGCATAGCGGATCCCTTCTTTCACATAACTACTGCCGTCGGTATAATATTGAACATCGGGGTTCTGGATGGGAAAATCACGAAGATCTGGTCTACTTGAGAATACTTCATCCATTACTTCCAAACAATCATGTTGACTTTCAGTAGGTTGTGGCAAAAGGGTAGCTGGATTTAAGGTGTTTACAGTCTCTAAATGCACTCTTGGGTTTTCACACAACATTGCTTGATACTTGGTCATACGGCTATTACTAAACCAATGATTTCCTTTGTAATCCAACAACGTCTGTACTGCATGTGGGACTCGTACATAAAGTTCTTGACCCAGAGTGAGTTTATCGGCTTCAGCTACTAGCAGGGCGGCTGCAGCTACGGCTCTTAGACAAGGTGGAAGTCCGCTGGCCACTGCATCCAATTGCTTAGACATGTAGGCAACAGGTCTTTGCCATGATCCCAAGTACTGTGTCAATACTCCCACAGCCATTCTTCTTTGCTCATGTACATACAGGTAGAATGGTCGTGTGTGATCAGGTAGACCTAATGCTGGGGCACTCATCAAAGCCTTCTTCACATCTTCAAATGCCGTTTGCTGTTCTTGGGTCCATAAGAAGGGGTCGTGCTCTGTACCTTTGATAGCTGCGTACAGAGGTTTTGCCAGTATCGCGTAGCTGGGAATCCATATCCTACAGAAGCCTGCTGCCCCCAAGAATTCTCGCACTTGTCTTCTATTCTTGGGTATCGGTATTTGGCACACAGCTTCTTTTCTCTCTGGCCCCATAATTCTTTGACCTTCAGAGATATGGAATCCCAGATATTTGACAGTTGGCAAACACAACTGAGCCTTCTTTCTAGACACCTTGTATCCTGCCTTCCAGAGAATGTGTAGTAGATCGTGCGTTGCTTGCTGACAGATTTCTTTTGTAACTGCTGCTATCAACAAGTCATCTACATATTGTAACAATACACACTCTCCTGGGATGGACTCGAAATCCAGTAGATCTTGACTTAGAGCTGTACCAAATAGGGTAGGTGAATTTTTAAACCCTTGGGGCAGTCTTGTCCAGGTCATTTGGCATTCTGAGCCCGTTACAGCGTTCTCCCATTGGAAAGCGAAAATACATTGACTTTCTGCGGCAATTCGGAGGCAAAAGAAGGCATCTTTGAGGTCTAAGACTGTAAAGTAAGTAGCCCCGCCCGGAATTAAAGCAAGCAGGTTATATGGATTGGGTACAACTGGATGTATACTAACAACCGCATCATTGACTGCTCTCAAGTCCTGCACAGGTCGATACTCATCTGTACCGGGCTTTTGAACAGGCAGCAATGGGGTGTTCCAGGGGGAAGTACAGAATTTTAGGATACCATACCGTATGAACTTATCCAGATAAGATTGGATGTTCTTCTTAGCCTTCTGCGGGATGTGGTATTGTCTTAGGCTTACTGGATAAACCCCAAGTTTTAGTTCAATTTTAATAGGTGGAATATTGCGGGCCAGTCCTGGTGGGTTGTTCTCTGCCCAAACTCCTGGTATGTTGAATAAGGACTCATCATTTCTAGGGTTTTGGCTAGTCAACGCTGTATAAAGTCGCCACTCTTCTTCCTTTGGTACGGATAATGTCATAATACCTGAAGGTCCATTAAACTTTAAGGATGTTGTTCCATTTGGTAGGAACGTAATCTGCGCTTGTAATTATGATAGCATATCACGTCCCAGCAATTGGACTGGACATTCAGGCATATAAAGGAATTGATGTTTTACTACGTGGCCTCCCAATGTACAGAGTCGACTTTTAAGAACCGGTTTTTCAGCACTTATTCCAGTTGCTCCTATTACAGTAATAGTCCTTCCAGATGGAGGAGCAACTAGATTAGTCACCACTGAATGTTCAGCACCAGTGTCGATCATGAACGCACTCCTTTTTCCCCCTATTGATACATCGACCATAGGCTCCGCTCGACCAAGGGGGATGGAGCCCGGTCGGTATCAATAGTCCTCCATGACCGTGTCAGCCAATCCCACAAAGTCCCTGCCTTCTCTATCGCGGGACCTTTGCGCTGCTGGGATATACCTATCTTCCCTAACACTTCCTCTGTTCCCATTGCTCCCTCTATTACCATTACTCCCTCCGGGGCCTCCTCTACCTCTCGCTCTGCCTCTAAAGTTTCCGTAACCTGCCCTGGGTTGGTCTCTCTCGTACTGCTCTCTTTGTGGACATTCGTTCCTCCAATGCCCTTCTTCCTTGCAATACGCGCACTGATTCCTACTCAAAGGCTCCCTACTCCATCTACTATCGCCTCTATCTGGGCCCCGTCTATCTACGCCTGCGATCGCTACCGCTAGCATGTCTGCCTTTCTACGCATCTTGCGCTCTTCCTCTTTCTTACTTTCTGTTTCCCTATTCATATATACCTTATTCGCTACCTCCATTAGTTGGGTGATGGACATACCTGCAAACCCTTCTAACTTCTGTAGCTTGCGCTTAATATCTCCGTAAGCTTGGCTGACAAAGGCGGAGTTCACCATTCGGGAATTATCTGCGTCTTCCGGATTAAAGGGGGTATACAAGCGGTATGCCTCCAATAATCGGTCATAAAAGACACTGGGCGCTTCATCACTTTTCTGAATCACCTCAACTGTCTTCGACATATTAATGGCTTTCTTTCCTCCGGCTTTCATGCCAGCAATTATAGCGTCTCTATAGGCTCTGAGTTGAACCATATCAGCACCATTTACATTCCAATCGGGATCGGTGTTGGGATAATGTGTTGCGGCCCATGCTGATGGATTGGCTTGGTTTAAAGTACGGGCTTTATCCTCTAGCGCTTTAATGGCCGCTTGATTAATTCTTGTCCTTTCCTCATTGTTGAACAAAGTCATTAATAACTGCTGGCAATCAGCCCATGTCGGGTTATGTGTCTGTACTATTGAGGTGAACAGATCAGTCATAGCTTGTGGTTTCTCAGTATACGAGGAATTGTGGGTCTTCCAATTTAAGAGATCGGTTGTCGTGAACGGGACATATACGAAGACTGGGTCAGCATGTGCCATTTGGCCTGCGGCATCGATATAGGCTGACCCAGGATTCAGACGAAGAGGCATCTGATAGTGTTTTAATTGTTGGGTACCGGTCAGTTGTCGGGTCTGTATGGGGCTACGTGGAGGGGCGTCAGTCATAGGTTCCAGTCGGGGAGAAATAGGGTATGGGGATGTGGGAGCTTGGTTTTGGGAAAAGGTTGTAAATAAAACACTTCGAGTCGAGCTAGAAGAAGCTTGACCGGAAGTCTGAAGTGGCGCCAAATCAGGATATTCGGATCTAATGGGGGTTGGCTCTGATTCCGGAAGGGGAGATTTAGTACGAGAGGGGGTGGATTCTGTACTGGAGGAGGAAGCGGAAGTGGATGAGGGCAATGAGGGAAGGGTTGCAGGACTTCCTGCATTTGCGCCACTTCCTCTTAACGGAAAGTAAGGGCGCGGCAAAGGGATCTCGGACTCAGGGGGCGTGTCCAAAATGGGCCTAACACCAGTCCTAGTGGACAAACAAGTCCTAGCTACCATGAGGCGACATTGCTCCTCGTGGCATGTCTGAAGCCATTTTGGCGAGTCATTTACGGCCTGTCTCCAACAATCAATATAAGGAAACTGGCCGTAAAGTTCAGGCCTACCCGATACAGCCACGTGTAAGCGCTGTACCAGAGTTGGATCCAAACTGCCACGTGGCGGCCATGTCGCAACCAAAGTAGGCCACTCCCTAGTACACAAAGTGACCAAACGTACAGGAGACATTTTAACCCCAAAATCACAAGTTTTGAATCCCCTTTTAAAATTCTTCACCATACAACCTAAGGGATCCGGAATCGTTGACTGCGACGCACCCATACTTATCAATGGAACGTCGTTGACAACGAATACTATGCACGCGTACTATTCAACAGTCACACCCGTTTCCTCTGGCAACAGCACCACGTGGTACAGTTACCAAGTGAAACGTATACAATAACACAATAAACACTCAGGGAATTCCCGTACACACACAGCTGTTACACCAGTCACTAAATAATCAATATTATGCCCTTTGGCGAAACTATACAGTCACCCACGCTATAATTCTCTATATACGAATTACCCGTCTATAACACACCCCAGTAACATCGTCTTTTACAAATAGCGGTTACAGTACGGTTAGCATAGGTCAAAGCACAAGTTAAGGTCACAATACAATTATTAGTGGTTATGGTGTTAAACATGCAATGGACGACAATTATTAGTACTTATATACAGTGTCAGTAAATATACAGGGTTATGGTACCGTGCACTATAATACAGCAACACACTATTAACACTCTCGCTAGACGGCTGAGCTCGCGCTATCTAACAAGATATACACTTTACTAAACAATCTTTATCACATTTACAATTCCCAACTAAACTATTGGCCAGTACCTTGATGGACTACCTAAAACTATATACACCCATTTTGGTTAGCCACACTGCCCAAGCACCACATATAGCGAGCTAGAGGACCGAATTTACACAGGCGCCTCTTAGTCGATTACTATCAAAAATCTAGTGGGTTCCAAATTTACACGCCTTCCCACTTAGCCAAGATAGGTTGAGAGCTCGCGAACCGAATTTACACAGGCGCCGCTTAGTCTCCCGGTCCCTCCGACCTAGCGAACGTAATATACACCCTAGAACGCTAGTCTAGACAAGACACCGGTGTCCGGCTAGGGCTATTTACACAGGACCCCGCCTGACTAACCAAATCAAACGGTCTGACTAAAGAGCGTTCGATTGAGCGGTGCGCCTTCGCTCCTTCCCTCCGACAGAGGGGGCAGATTCCATACACAAATAACCCCTTATGGGCCTACCGCACAATCGGTATACCCCTAGTGGGTCTGCCGTCTAAAACAGCAGTTGTCTTACCTCCTCGTTCCTGAACCTGAGTTCACACTCATCGACGGGGACACCCCAGCACTTCTCACGTAGAGGCCGATGATCTCCTGGACAACAGACCAGTGGCGCCGAGACGAAGGGAGGTCCACGCAGAAGTTCAGGGGTGCAGCCGTAGAGAACGTGGGCAAAGATAGACCGTCTCACGCCTCTGCCTCTCAGCTACCGTTGAACGATGAGCTTCCCGGCCAATGCACCAAATGATACCGGAGAAACTGACGGAAGCGAAGCACAGAGAGATGGACACAGGTTTCTTCAGGAAGGAAGAGATTCTTTATTGGATCACCGATCGGGACTCAGAGGGACTAGCGTCACCAAAATACCACAAGTTCTGAGCCCCGGACAATAGTGCAGGCTCCTTATATAGGCACATAACTCCTCCCATATTAAGCTCCACCCGCACATTCTCTTGACCAATCAATACAAGTAAGAATTAACTTCCTGCTTGACCGCATGGCTTGTCCAGCACAATGGAGGAGGGGAATACTACATCCTGTATTCTTGCACATGCTCCGTACACTACTGATCATATCTTGCCTCGTGCAACCAACTGATCGATACGTCAGCATATGCACGTACACATGCCACGTGGTAATCTCGGCCTACTAAATTTATTTTTACCGAGATTCCACCACACAACCACAGCATCCGAGACACTGTTCAGAGAGGTGTACTGTTTTCCCTCCTTGTAAATCTCACATTTGATGATGGACCACAGGTTCTCAATGGGGTTCAGATCAGGTGAACAAGGAGGCCATGTCATTAGATTTTCTTCTTTTATACCCTTTCTTGCCAGCCACGCTGTGGAGTACGTGGACGCGTGTGATGGAGCATTGTCCTGCATGAAAATCAGACTTCTTCCTGTACCACTGCTTGAAGAAGGTGTCTTCCAGAAACTGGCAATAGGACTGGGAGTTGAGCTTGACTCCATCCTCAACCCGAAAAGGCCCCACAAGCTCATCTTTGATGATACCAGCCCAAACCAGTACTCCACCTCCACCTTGCTGGCGTCTGAGTCGGACTGGAGCTCTCTGCCCTTTACCAATCCAGCCACGGGCCCATCCATCTGGCCCATCAAGACTCACTCTCATTTCATCAGTCCATAAAACCTTAGAAAAATCAGTCTTGAGATATTTCTTGGCCCAGTCTTGACGTTTCAGCTTGTGTGTCTTGTTCAGTGGTGGTCGTCTTTCAGCCTTTCTTACCTTGGCCATGTGTCTGAGTATTGCACACCTTGTGCTTTTGGGCACTCCAGTGATGTTGCAGCTCTGAAATATGGCCAAACTGGTGGCAAGTGGCATCTTGGCAGCTGCACGCTTGACTTTTCTCAGTTCATGGGCAGTTATTTTGCGCCTTGGTTTTTCCACACGCTTCTTGCGACCCTGTTGACTATTTTGAATGAAACGCTTGATTGTTCGATGATCACGCTTCAGAAGCTTTGCCATTTTAAGAGTGCTGCATCCCTCTGCAAGATATCTCACTATTTTTTACTTTTCTGAGCCTGTCAAGTCCTTCTTTTGACCCATTTTGCCAAAGGAAAGGAAGTTGCCTAATAATTATGCACACCTGATATAGGGTGTTGATGTCATTAGACCACACCCCTTCTCATTACAGAGATGCACATCACCTAATATGCTTAATTGGTAGTAGGCTTTCGAGCCAATACAGCTTGGAGTAAGACAACATGCATAAAGAGGATGATGTGGTCAAAATACTCATTTGCCTAATAATTCTGCACTCCCTGTATATATATATAAATAAATATATTTGGAAGTATTGTGTGTGTGTGTGTGTGTGTGCGTGTGTGTTGGGGGCTTCTGTGTATATGTGAGGGGTGCAGTGTGTGTGTGTGTGTGAAGGGTGCATTGGGTGTGTGTAATTGGTGTAGTGTGTATGTGAGGGGTAAAGTGTGTCTGTGTGATGCTGTTAGTGTGAGGGGTGAAGTGTGTGTGAGGGTGCTGTGTGTGAGGGTGCTGTGGGGGCTGTGTGTGAGGGTGATGTATGTGTAAACCCCCCCCACCCAAAAAAAAAACAGGCATTATATTCCCCCTACCTTCCTACCTTTAGCCTTGGAGGGGGGGCCGGCACGGTGGTACCTGGGAGGGGGCGACCGGCAGTCTCACACCATCCCTGGTGGTGCTAATGGTGAGTGAACTCTAGCCTGTGGGGTTAGAGTTCACTCTCGCGAGATCGGGGGCATTGCCATGGCAACGCTACGGATCTTGTGAGAGGAACCCGGCGGAGCTGCAAGATAGAGCTCCGCCGGGTCCTCCTCTCCCTCCCCAGCCGCATGTCTATGCAAGTGGGCTGGTGAGGGAGATCTTTGATCTCCCTACCGGCCCGTCATGGAAAACAGCGGGGCCAACGCTCAGATAGTGCCGGCCCACCAGACATTTGCCCAGTCAGGGCCTGCTTTAAACTGTTTTAGAGTGGTTTAACACAGAAGTAATATGTCCAGGAGCTCGTCACGCTGCCTCTCCTCTGGTGCTCGGCAAATGTGGAAGCATTTGCTCGAGCTACAAAAGGGAGGCAGTGATAGACTGAGAGAGTGTCTTCTTCCACATTTGCCAAGCCAAAGAATAGAGGCAATATGTTAGGCACCTGGGGACAGTGTTAATCTGTTATTAAAAAAATTTAACTTCATAGGTGTATTTACAACTATGACAAGGCAGTTATGTCACCTGCACCTCACATGCTTCCTATATGACTCAATTGTAATTGACATCCCAAAAAATGTTAATACAGAGGTGACCCTTAGCATAGTTATACCACTTTGAACTTTTCAATTTCTTACAATTCACGCTTTAGTAAATATCCTGGATGAATCCTGAGGCCTGAAGTGTCACACTGTCTCCAGGCCACTTTCTGGACAAGTGTATTACTGTTGTCACTGCCACACTACTCAGATTTTGCTGGATGGCGTCATTGACCTCAAGTACAATAAATTGTTGTCTTTCCGTACCTAAGCCATTTTTCTGTGTAGCCTGGTCCCATTATCCAACTTGTCTGATAACTAGTACTCTGACCCAGCTGACCATATCAGAGTAGTGTTTTTCTGGTGACCATGTCTCCCTGATCACATGATATTTCCCTTATTTTCCCTCTGCTGAGGCTTTGCTGGTCACAGGAGAAATATGGACTGTACTAAGGACAAAGGTCCTTAGTTCCAGTTTATAACTACTCTTGAATTGGGTGGAGAACTTCTGTTTGTGTGGTTAAATGGACACTATAGTCACCAGAACAACTACAGTTCATTGTAGTTGTTCTGGTGAGTATAGATAGTCTTGGCTGGCATTTTCATGCAAACACTGTCTTTTCAGTGAAAAGGCAGTGTTTACATTAATACCTAGGGTGGCCACTGGAGACGCTCCACGCTCTGCATGGAGATGCTGAACTTTCCTCATAGATATGCATTGATTCAATGCATCTCTATGAGGAGATGCTGATTGGCCTGGCCAGCGTTTGGCCCCGACCTACCCCGCCTCCTTGGTGATCCCCCTATGGATAAGCATTGGATTTGCTGAGATCATCAGTTCTGTTGATGTCAGCAAAAGAGGCAGATCAGGGACAGGACTTTAACCCTAAGCGCTCCAACACCTAAATGGTGTTTTTAACACTATAAGGTCAGGAATACATGTTTGTGTTCCTGACCCTATGGTGTTCCTTTAAACTTTTTTGTTCCAACCTGGAGAATAGCAAACTGCCCCGGATGCCCAACAATACCTTCTAATAATATGTCATCCTTCTCATTCTAGGTATCTGGTAAAGATGACGATTTGTCTGTATCAAAACTACAAGCACTGGAAAAGGAAATCATCTTACTTAAAGCCCTGCTAAAGGAGAAAGATGCTGCATTACTTATGTTAAATAAAGAAATTAAAAATAAGGTAGTATATGGAACAAACATTTTCAGAGAACTGTAATAGTGTACCAAAGTATGAAGACTAATACCAAATACCATAGTTACTTGAATCTAATGTGCCATCGAATCTAATGCACACCTCAATTTTTGAAACTTGGAAACTGAAAAATGTTTTTGCTGGCAAATGTAATGCGCATTTGTACAAGAAGCTACTACTATACAACATTATGCTTTATTATAATGTATTGTTATTTTTTGAGAATAGCTCCTTATAATGCAAATTGCTCCTCACTTGATGACCGAGTTCCATTCTTACGACAGTTGTTAAGCGAGGACCAGTGGTGTATCCTGGTTTTGTGCTGCCTTAGGCAGGACAAAACTCAGGCGTCCCCCTCCCCCGCCACCCCTTCCCCCGCCCCGCCTTCTAAATACACACACACACATTCACTGACAGATACGCATACACTAACAGACACACACACACACACTAACAGACACACACTAACAGACACACACACACTAACAGACACACACACTAACAGACACACACACTCACTAACAGACACACACACTCACTCACATTAACACTTTTTTTTTTAACTTTAACCCCCCCAGCCTCTTTGGGAATGCTGGGGGGGGGGGGGTCATCTTGCTCCCTGGTGGTCCAGTGGCTGCTGGGCGGTCGGGCGGCGCTGGCGGGCGGCTGGCGAGGGAGCACTTCCTCTGAGCGGTCTGCTCAGCTCCCTCGCGCGCCGCAGAGTGAGGCTGGGAGGCGGAGCCGGAATATGACGTCATATTCCGGCTCCCAGCCTCACTCTGCGGCGCGCGAGGGAGCTGAGCAGACAGCTCAGAGGAAGTGCACCCTCGCCAGCCGCCCGCCAGTGCCGCCCGACCGCCCAGCAGCCCGCCGGCATGTCTGTTAACCGCAAGGCTAACAAGACATTTGCCTTGGGCATTTGGGGGCGGCTTTTATTGCCGCCCGCCTGGAAAATGCCGCCCAAGGCAAATGCCTTGTTTGCCTCGCGGCTAAAACGTCCATGGCGAAGACTGCCCTCTTTCAGGGTGAAATTCACTGGCAAATTTTGCCTTTGAATTTACTGAAACTCAGACCCATTTTAGTTGAGTAAATACGGTAGATAATAACAATAGAATACTATCAAACAGATTATAAGCAAAACAGTTCTTACTGAAGGAAGTTAACTACTAGTCATCACTTTTTAAAGGGGATAAATAAAAATAACTGTATCACATTTATGTACCTAAGTATTTTCTAAATTTGTGATCCTTGTGACTTCTAAATATATAATCCTTTTAATAGCCCATCAGAGAGATACTATTTGGCACTTTCAGAAAAACAATTCTATGTATATGATCAAATCAGAGGGGAAATGGCTTAGATAGTGTCATGCCAGTGATGTATGCACCATGTGTCACAAAGCAGGGGCGGGCTGGGATGGGGGTCAGGGAGGCAATTGCCAACCTAAATCCAGGGCCGGTGCGTCCATTAGGCGGCACAGGCAGGCGCCTTACAGCGCACCGGCTCTGGGGGAGCACAGTGACGGATCCAGGAGGCAACGGGGCATTTGCTGATGCTCTCTCCTGCACGGCTGGTGCTATCCAATCGCCATCAGAGATCTCCCTCACCGGTCCACAAGCACTTGGCTGGTGGCCAGCATGGGAGGGAGAGGAGACCCGTGAGCTCTAGCTTGCAGCTCCGCCGGGTCTCCTCTCGCAAGCACGGAGCGTTGCTGCAGTTACCTTGGCAACGCTCTATTCTCACGAGAGTGAATTCTAGCCCATGAGCTGCAGGCTAGAGTTCACTCTTCACTAGAACCGACAGGAATTCTCCACTGGACCACCAGGGCTTTACAATCGATATAACCCCACCCTGGGCAAAGGTAAGAAGGGAGGGCGGATATAAAGAATATCTTTTAATAAAAAACAAACAAACAAATATTTGTTTTAATCAGCCCCCTCCGCCAACTACACACACACTGTGCCCACAGCCGCCCATACACACTGCTCCACTGCACCCCACCAGACAAACATACCAACTTCTAAAATTGTTTCACATTGAAATTTCATTTTAGTCCTTGTATTTTGTGTCCTGTAACTTTCAAAATAAGCTAAAATCCTACACATATTATGTAGTCTATAAATCAAGACACATAAATGAATTTATTTTGAATAACTTTTCGCAAGCTGGACATATTAGGCACACGCTATTATTGCCAAAACAGTGAAAATAATGTTTTCCCATTTTTTGGCATTTTCTTTTATAATTAATGAAAATGTATCTATGTATATGTGACTTCAAATTAAATACCTTTTTGTCCTCTAGAAAAACGGTATATAATATGTGTTGGTGCAAATTGCATTTGAACACAAACAGCAAAAAATTCAAAAATGGCTTGTGCCCTTAAAGGACCACTATAGTGCCAGGAAAACATACTCGTTTTCCTGGCACTATAGTGCCCTGAGGGTGCCCCCACCCTCAGGGACCCCCTCCCGCCGGGCTCTGGAGAGAGGAAGGGGTTAAAATCTTACCTTTCTCCAGCGCCGGGCGGGGAGCTTTCCTCCTCCTCTCCTCCGACGTCTTCGGCTGAATGCGCATGCGCGTCAGGAGCTGCGCGCGCATTCAGACGATCTCATAGGAAAGCATTTACAATGCTTTCCTATGGACGCTGGCGTCTTCTCACTGTGATTTTCACAGTGAGAAGCTTGCAAGCGCCTCTAGCGGCTGTCAATGAGACAGCCACTAGAGGTTCTGGAGGCTGGATTAACCCTCAGTATAAACATAGCAGTTTAAAAGGGTTAACCCTAGCTGGACCAGGCACCCAGACCACTTCATTAAGCTGAAGTGGTCTGGGTGCCTATAGTGGTCCTTTAAGGGTAAGACAAGCTTTTGAAACTGTGTCCTTAAGGGGTTAATGATTGTTCTTGTTTATAGATCACATTATGGTCTTATTGTTATGATGCTAATCCCTCTTTTAGTAACAGACTGTGGTGTCATTGTTAAAAGGATAGTTTCCTGACAGATTTGATGTAATAGTTAAAAACATAGTTTAAAGATGAGCTTGTGCTGTCATTATTAATTTGATAATGCCGGTTTTTCAACGCCAAGATGCACATCCAATCACACAGTTAACATATGGATATTGATTCTTTGCAGACATTGCAGTATGCCAAAGACATTGAAAGTGAAGTAAACGGACATAAAACAACAAGACAGAATCTGGAGACAGCCCGATCTTTAGTGGAAGAGAAGGAACAGCTTTTAAAAGAAAGTAAAATACAGTATGAGAAAGCGACTCAGGAGTTAACAAATCAGGTTGGTGCCATGTCCTCTGGGTACATTTGTTTGCAGGGAATAGCTAATGTGTGCCTTGTTGGTCATCCCCTGATTTACACCTTTAATCCTTAATGCTATGACAAAAATATAAATAAAAAGCAATCTAAAAGATATAAATACATTCTACAGAAGGATAGCAACCTAATTGTAGACCTGTGCAGTTTAAACCAGTATAATATGTTTATGTTAAGTCAAACACTGAATGTGAGTGAAAGGAAGAGAAACAAAAAAAAAGAAACCATATGCATAATAGGACAAGTTAAAGGGTCACCATAGTCACCAAAACAACTTTAGCTTAATGAAGCAGATTTTGTATATAGATCATGCCTTTGAAGTCTTACTCCTCAATTATCTGCAATTTAGGAGTTGTTAGGCTGCTGAAAATTCACCACAGGGTCTCATAAACCCTTACGCTGCCATGGACTTATGCACTAACACGTTTCTGCTTACTAACACGTTTCTGCTTTCCTTGTCTCTGTGTAAAATCAGCTCCTGGGAATACTCAATGAACACCAATCAGATGGATTATCAATAAGTATTTAAAGGTTTAATGCGTCGTGCATCGTATATATAAAATGGCATTAGTCTACTGCGCATGTGTACATGAAAACAAGGGACAATTGCTTACTTGAGAGTCTTATCTAAAAAGTTAAAGCAAAAGTAAAATTTAATGAGAAAGAAGAAGAAGCAGCTGCAGAAACTGCTGACACAAACATGAGTGAAAAATGTAGCTTTTAACCCCTGCAGACGTGGAAGGACCTAACTAGGGCAAAGTTTTTAACCCTTTATTTACTTTTATCTATGACAATTCCCCTCTTCTGGTGACCCCAGGTGAGAGTTCTAGGCAAGGTATATCCAGGTATACTAGTTATACCTGTGGGACTTTAATTAGATCTTCATCAAGGTTCCCTTGCCATCTCACACCAAAGGAGCCATCCAGGAAGACTTGTCCAGATATCTGTGGGTTATAGGATAATATGTGTTATTAAATCCATGTCTCATTTTGCAATACATCCATAGGATAAAACAGGTAAGAAGAAAGAAAAGACATATAACAACAATTATTGGGTGCAGTACTATGTTTAAGACTCCTTTAGCGGAGGAAGACCACCCTATAAAAATAGCATACCAGTGATGTCCTGTATCTACCATTATCATGTATTATAATCAGGCCTACTGACCATTTGGTCTTAAGCTATGCACTCAGTATTACTTTAGCTATGTAATAAGAAATATAGAATACGAAAGCAGGACATGAGACTGACACAATTTAACATAAAATATATAGCTCTGTATGTCTAGGGGAATATTCACTAAGCATTGCATAGGTAAAACAAATGAGTTTTTCTGTCCATGCAGCCCTAGCTGGCTATATGGGTGTGCGAGCTATGCGACATGCTTAATGCCCGGGGTTGCTGCTGCACACTGAGGGGGAAGCAGGAAGGAATCCCTGCTACCCCAACACCTAGACACTAGGGACTGCACTGCCTCCTCCCCCCCTCCAATCCACATAATGGAAAGAGGTAACTGTTTGTGACTCTGTATATGTGACAATGTATATGTGTGAGTATTACTGTCTGTCTGTAACTGTGTGCATGTGTGTGTGACTGTCTGTCGGTGACTTTGTGTGTGACTGTTTGCCTGTAACTGTGTGTGGCTGATTGCCTGTAAATGTGTGTGCGTGACTGTCTGTCTGTAAATGTGTGTTCGTGACTGTATGCCTGTGACTGTGTGTGACTGTCTGCCTGTAAATGTGTGTGTATGCCTGTGATTCTGTGTGTGACTGTCTGCCTGTAACTGTGTGTGTGACATCCTGTAACTGTGATTGTGTGTGTGACTGTCTGCTTTTAACTGAGTGTGGCTGCCTGTAACTGTGTAGCTGCCTGTAAGTGTGTGTGTGTGTGACTGTCTGCTTGGGACTGTGTGTAACTGTCTACTTGTAACTGTGTGTGTGACTGTCTGACTGTAACTGTGTGTGTGACTTTGTGCGAATGACTACGTGCCTGGAACTTTGTGCATATGGCTGTATTTAACAGTGTATGGGTATACCTACATGCATCTGACACAGCCATCATGAATAAAATTATGGTTTCATTTTCAATCAAATGTTAACTTGCTTTAGACTTTTTTACCTCCTGCTCTGTAAATTGAACTTTAATCACACACAAGATTGTCCTGTAAGGTGTAGCAAGTTATTAACAGAGCAGGAGATAAGAAAGTCTAGATTAAACAGACTGTAGGCAATAAAGGAAGTGTAAACATTGGATAACTTTTTACAGGAAGTGTTTAGGAAGGCTGTGCAACTTACATGCAGGGAGGTGTGACATTGGCTGCGTAAACAAAGTGATTTAACTCCTAAATGGCAGAGAATTGAACAGTAAGACTCCCAGGGCATGATCTATACACCAAACTGCTTCATTAAGCTAAAGTTGTTTTGTTGGCTATAGTGTCCCTTTAATGAGTTACTCCAAGCATCATAACAGCTACAGCTTGCTGTAGTCTTTATGATGTGAGAAGTACCCCAGCCTCCTTTCCCAATAATGGAGAAAAATTATTTGTTTGCCCTTTCACCTGAGTTTCCGCCGGGCGCTGTGGTTTCTTCCTGCTCTAGTGATGCTCATATGGCTTCTGCACGGGCCTTAATTATAATATTCAGTATTTGTTGACCCACAAAAGACCAAATAAATGTCCATAATTCCCAACGCAACTATTAAAAATAAAATAAATAAAAAAATACACAAATTTGCACACAAAAAAACAAACAAAAATGACAGACAGAAAAAATTTGAAACATGATGGGGCATTTTCCATTGTCTCCATTCATGTTCCATTTACTAATGAGAAATTTGTTTTTGTACACATGCCATTTATGTTACCCTAAGCTTTGTTGTAACATTGTAATTTACCAGGGGGATCTTTTGAATTTTGTTTTAATACAGTATGAAGAGAGAGTTACATCAGTAATGGAAGAGAGTCAACAGCAAGTATATATCAGGGATGAAAAAATTAGCAAACTAAAACATCAGATCTCCGAACTATTTAAAGAAAAATCATGGTACATTTAACACATGAATATGTTATATAATTTACATCCACAATTTCAGTTATTACATCAAGTACTTACACATTCTTCCAAAGATGTGCTTAATTGCATAGTGTAGTTATTTAATCATCTTTTCTTTGCCCTTTGGAACAATATCAAGTTACTAACAACATTTACTAACAGCTTTTCAACTACTGATTTTTGCTTTTAAACTAAAAGCACTAAAATATATAATCTGCACATAACATGGTTGTGAAACATAGCACTTGAATGGACTAAAGGGTTAATTTTAAAACTATATATTAATTGTACAATATCACTTGCTGTTATAACAAAAATCCTCTTACGGATGCACCATTTTCAGTAATGAGTCCCTGGCATTACATAATGAAACATGGGACTAGTAGGAGTACAATATAAAAATATTGATTGGCATTACATTCTACGATGGCAGCAGAACAGCTGACTAAAATTTTCTGGGGTCTGCCAAGCACGTCGGCAATTACAACATTTTTTAAAATGCTGCAGCCGGAATCAGTAGCTATTAAATATATGGTAGCATTCCAGCTGGGATTTAAACATTAAAATGAGACTGCAGATGACATATAATCTATAATATATAGAAACGTTTTCTTAGTACAGCTCATCAGAAAATAAAGGGAAATTATATATTTGTCACAAATGCATGAATCAAAATGATTAATGTTTTTTATATTTACGATTTTCGTGTAATGCATCTCTGTACATTTGTCAACTATAGTTTATTTAACTGCAGTTTGTGCCACTGGGCACTGACAGGCAAAAAGGTTCATTTCAAAACCTATAAAGCGTATAAGCTATTGTTATAAGCTATAAAAAGAGCACAACAGGGCACACCCAAACAAAAAGATGTATAGTTTAAAAACATAGTACGAGATGAAGAGAAAAACTACTGTCCAGTGGCCTGGTGCGAAGTTTAAAAATTAACTTTTAATATATCAAAAAGTAAAAAAGAGCTAGACTATATCTGGCTCTTAGTGGGTTAACACAAAATCAAACCAAACAATGTGGGGTAAGGGAGGGAAAAGGATAAAGGTAAAGGAAGGGGAATATACAGTCAGGTCCATAAATATTGGGACAACGACACAATTCTAATCTTTTTGGCTCTATACACCAACACAATGGGTTTGAAATGAAACAAACAAGATGCGCTTTAACTGCAGACGGTGTAGGAATTACAACAGTTTGGATATGTGCCTCCCACTTTTTAAGGGACACAGTGCTTCACAGTGCAGATGGACAATGACCCGAAGCATACTGCAAAAGCAACCAAAGAGTTTTTTTAAGGGAAAGAAGTGGAATGTTATGCAATGGCCAAGTCAATCACCTGACCTGAATCCGATTGAGCATGCATTTCACTTGATGAGGACAAAACTGAAGGGAAAATGCCCCAAGAACAAGCAGGAACTGAAGACAGTTGCAGTAGAGGCCTGGCAGAGCATCACCAGGGATGAAACCCAGAGTCTGGCGATGTCTATGCGTTCCAGACTTCAGGCTGTAATTGACCACAAAGGATTTGCAACCAAGTATTAAAAAGTGAAAGCTTGATTTATGACTGTTAATCTGTCCCATTACTTTTGGTCCCTTAAAAAGTGGGAGGCACATATACAAACTGTTGTAATTCCTACACCGTTCACCTGATTTGGATGTAAATACCCTCAAATTAAAGCTGAAAGTCTGCAGTTAAAGCACATCTTGTTCATTTCATTTCAAATCCATTTTGGTGGTGTATAGAGCCAAAAAGATTAGAATTGTGTCGATGTCCCAATATTTATACACCTGACTGTATACAAAAGGTCAGCTGGCAGTTATCCCCGAAGTGATAGTGTGTGCAAACAATTGCCAAACTGCTAATGATATTGCAGATATGCGTGAAATAACAGCTAGGCAAGGTAGAAAATACAATATACCGTATTTATCGGCGTATAACACGCACTTTTTCTCCCTGAAAATAGGGAGAAAATCATGGGTGCGTGTTATACGCCGATATCCTACATTTACTTACCTGTCTTGAAGCGTGGGCCGGCTTCACAGCGCGCACCGCGGAACTGGAACTTAAATTTCAGGTTCCGGTTTCCAGGGGGACTGAAAGGAAGTGTGCACACTATTGTGTGCACACTTCCTTTCAGTCCCGCCGGTACTGGAACTTAAATTTCAGGTTCCGGTTTCCGGCGGGACTGAAAGGAAGTGTGCACACTATTGTGTGCACACTTCCTTTCAGTCCCGCCGGAAACCGGAACCTGAAATTTAAGTTCCAGTTCCGCGGTGCGCGCTGTGAAGCCGGCCCACGCTTCAAGACAGGTAAGTAAATATGGGACAGAGGGAAAGTGCACTAGGGGACACTATGGGAGGGGGGGGGGGACACACTATGGGGGGTGGAGAATACTATGGGGGGGAGAATACTATGGGAGGGGGGAGAGAATATTATGGGGGGGAATACTATGGGAGGGGGAAGAGAATACTATGGGAGGGGGGAGAGAATACTATGGGAGGGGGGGAGATTACTATGGAAAGGGGGGGGAACACTATGGAATGAGGGGGGGGAATACTATGGGAGAGGTGGAAATTTCCTGGAATTTCCTTCTGGAAATGAGGTGCGTGTTATACGCCGGGGCGTGTTATACGCCGATAAATACGGTAACTGTTTCCCTGCAAAAACTGTAAAGTATTAGAAACACAGTATCATATTAAGCCACTAGTAGCTGAGAGCCTAAAATAAGAGCCTAAAATAACAATGGAATGAAAGAGTGGAGATGTAGGGAAATAGCTAGATGACCCTAGCTGCTGAGAATGTGTGCATAAAACAGAGCTAGTAAACCAGAGAACTCTGGAACTACAACTCTGTAAAACAAACGTATTTAGAGATAACCAAACACACATTACTAGTATTGCCTCTGAGAAAATCACCAGCAATAAGCTAGTACAGATCGTAGAAACTATATTTGCCTTCACGGTCAGCTATCATCTGAAATGTGATTTCGTGGGCACCTGGCTGTCGTCTCAACTGCGCCTTCAAGGGCATCTGCATGGAATATCTAAGCTGCTGAACTAGCTATGGATACAGAAGTAAAATATATAGTATCCGGTAGTTAGAATAGTCATGGAAGTATGCCGAGGTATAGATGACCTAAGGGATACATTTCTAATCTACCCGGACAGCTAAACCTAAGTAGCAGGACTGCAGAAATTCTATGAGTGTAGAGAATTCGTAAGGCTTGTTAGTCTGGTTGTGGATGACTGCAGGTATCTAGCTACAGTTAGGAGCCCCTAAGAGAAGGGATATAGCTCACAGCATCGACTGCTGTCCATATAGTGCGTAGCAGGAGAGCTGTGCACTGGAGGTGACATCAAACATTTCGAGAGACTAAATGCAGAAACCCAAGACCCACAGGGGACAGCTCAGCTAATGTGATGTCATCAACTGTCATGACTGGGATGTGATGTCACAATAGTGCATGTCAATATTACATCCTTGTTTCTATCATTTAGATACAAAAAAGTTTCAGTAATTTCAGTAATATATTGTGCATAAATACTGTAAGTTATTATGGGTATTGGATTTTACTGCATGGACATTTATTCAATAAAGAAGATATTCCACATATCCATAATACCAGTCATTTGCAATTGCAAAAGCATTGAATAGATTCAGGCACATTACATTTGTCTGCAATACTGATCAAACGGAATATTGTCTTGTTAGATGATAGATATTTAGAAATGCTTTTCACCACATTGTCCATCAGGGAACATCAGCAGCAGATCGAGGACTGTCAGAAGGAAGTAGCTCAATTAACAGAAGAAATTCAACTTCTTCGATTACAGTTGAAAAAACAGAGCACATCTAAAAAGGTAAGATTACACAGGCATTCTAAAAACTTCCACCTGATCCCAACCACTTTTATGCAGGGTGGAATTGTATTTTCCAATTGAATATCTCTTATGTTAAAATCCACTGACTGAGATTTATTGGCCACTGACTGTTGTTTCAGATGAACATGGTGGACACAAATATCAAATTAGTCATATTACCCATTACTGACTAGAGTTTCTGGTATAGCCAGGGCAGGATTAACATAAGGGCTGATGAAGCTGCATTGAATAGGCCCATTTAAAAAAAAATGTAAAAAGTGTTTTTTTTTTGTTTTGTTTTTTACACACTACTCTAAGGTTTGCCACCTGACTGGTATTTTGAGGCTGCTACCGGCAATACAAATGCAAATATTTTTCTCAGTATAAACGGAGATTACTCTGCAATACCAGCACCAGCCAGTATGGGTCACTGTGTATGGAGAGAGGCAGGCATAGGAAGTTACCTACCTCTCTCTACTCTACTCACTGATCCGCGGGGGAGCAGCTACACAGCACAGAGAGTCCAGACAGCTGAGACACATTGGGGCATTGTGAGACATAGGGAGACACATTGGGACATGCAGACACTAGGGACACAGTATCTCCATGTCTCCCAGCCAGTGTCCCTAGTGTCTCAGTGTCCCCATGGCCCCCAGTGTCCCCTACTCTCACAGTGTCCCCATGTCTCCCAGTGTCTCCATGTCTCCCAGTGTCCCCAAATGTCTGTGTCCCCATGTCTCCCAGCGTCCACATGTCTCCCAGCCTGTGTCCCTAGTGTCTCAGTGTCCCCGTGTCTCCCAGTGTCCCTATGTCTCCCAGCGTCCACATGTCTCCCAGCCTGTGTCCTTAGTGTCTCAGTGTCCCCATGTCTCCCAGTGTCCCTATGTCTGCCAGCCAGTGTCCCTAGTGTCTCAGTGTCCACATGTCTCCCAGTGTCTGTGTCCCCGTGTCTTTAGTGTCCCCATGTCTCTCAGTGTCCCCATTTCTCCAAGTGCCCCCAGGTCTCCCAGTGTCTCCATGTGTCTGTGTCCCCATGCCTCCGAGCCAGTGTCTCAAGTGTCTCAGTGTCCCCATGTCTCCCAGTGTCCCCTAGTCTCCCAGTGTCTATGTTCCCATGGCTCTTAGTGTCTGTGTCCCCATGTCTCTGTGTCCCTAGTGTCTGTGACCTAATTTCTCCCAGCGTTCCCAAATGTCTCAGTGTCCCCATGTCTCCCAGTGTCCCCATGTCTGTATCCACAAGTGCCCTATGTCTCCCAGTGTCCCCAAGTGTCTCAGTGCCCCCATGTCTCCCAGTGTCACTGAGTCTCTCAGTGTCCACATGTCTCACTTTGTCCCCATGTCTCTCAGTGTCCCCTAGTATCCTAGTGACATGGGACACTGGGAGAAATGGGGACACAGACACTGGGAGACTAGGGGACTGGGCAACATGGGGACACTGACACTATGATACATAGGGACACTGACGCCAGGCTTGCCTTCCAATTCTTTGGACAGACATTTCCCCTTTTTGGGCATGTTCGCCCCTTTTGGCAGTTCTGGTCACGTGATTCGCGTCAATGGCCCACCCTTTTACCCCACCCATTGACTTCCTGCTTCACTGGACACTGCTGTTAGGGGGTATGAATTTACTTGAAAGATGAAAACATAAATTAGAGAGAGATTAGCATAGAGTATGTTTTTTCTTATAGCTGCGTCCTTTGAGTTTCCCTCCAACACCAACTCCATAAGATACATGAGACGCTTGAGAGGTATGATTGTTTTAGTGTTTTTGGTTGATACATTCTGTAATTAGGCCCTATCATAATTGTCAGCATAATTGTCAGCACCAGGCCCACTGGGCTCTTAATCTGGCCCTGGGTACAGCCCTCATTCCGATCTTATCTTGTGAGTGTGTTTCCTGTCCTATGAATTTTATGCCCATCCTAGTATATAAACATGCTGCACTATTATATTGGTAATTAAATTTTTATGTGTTCTGCAATACTGGAATATTGGACATCATGAAAAATAACTGTACTTTTGGAGATTTTCACTGACTTGCATACTAATATTTTGTTTGTATTATTGTTAAAACACATCCAATAAGGAAATGGTTATTGTATTTTTTTTAGTTTCACACAGATGGCATAGCTTGCTTTAGTCTGTTACTGTCCGCTAGATGGTGCGTAAGAGAGATAAATAGCTCCTATGAGTTTTTTGTTATTAATTAGTAAAAAACTGTCTACTCAGGAATATACACGGACGGAGTCTAATTAGTGGGTGCGATCTCATAGTAAGGAGTTCTTCTGCCAGTTCACTCAAGATCTTTCCTCTTGTTTCGTCTTCCTATAGCATACACAGCTGTAAGCAATGGAAATGCCCTACTTTCTGCCATCTGTTAGTTTCTAATTCTCCATACACTAGGTAAAGCTAGTGAAGCAGGGTCTCAAGCAGCATAATCACTATTGGCACCAGAATGAGTGCAAACTGGGCTCGTTTACATTGGAAGGGGTGCTTAATGCTATAGACTTTTAAAACGCTCAATTTCTGCCTCATTACTCTACATTCCACCCCATGCCTACATTGTATGCACAGCGCTAAGGAAGTACATTAAAGGGACACTTTAGTCACCAGAACAACTACAGCTTAATGTAGTTGTTCTGGAGAGTATAATAGTTCCCTTCAGGCATTTTCATGCAAACACTGCATTTTTTAGAGAAGGTGCTTCCTGTGGCAGTGTGGCCGTTTAGTGTCTCCATGCTCTGCATGGAGATGCTGAATTTTCCTCATAGAGATGCATTGATTCAATGCTTCTTTATTAGGGGGTGCTGATTGGACAAAAACAGTGTTAGGCCCCATGCCCATCCAGCCTCCTTGCTGATTTCAGCCAATCCAATGCTTTCTCTTTTTAGGGCAGAATCCATCATATCAAACCTTATAAATGGACAATAAATCTCCTTGAAAAAGTCTTCGGTCATAGCACTACTGCAAATAATTCTTAAAGGCAATAAATACTGATTAGATGTAACTTGGGGAAAATCATTAACCTTTTTAACATTGAAAAACAAAATTAACAAATAAAACATGACAATTGTTGAGTTACACTTTGTTGGGATGAAGTTCATTAACACCTGGCCACTTTCTTGCAAAGCAAGGCAAAACATATATAACATAGCTCACTGAACCTTTAAACTAAAATATATTTGTGAAATTTTGATTTTAGTGAATAAATATATTTATAAAAAATGTATTTAAAAAAATATATACATTATTTAAAAAAAAAAAAAAGTTCTACCACTGCTATCAACTACTGTGATCGTGTAGCTAAAACTAATTTTATTTGTATCAGAAGATGTAAATTCCATTTTGCACTTTTAGGAATGTGAGCAATGCAAATCCTTACTATCAGTCCTGGAGGACAGAAACCTTAAGCTTAAACTGAAGAATAGGACTATAGAGGAGCTGCACTCTATATGCCAAAGATTTGAAAAACAACTCAAGGAACAAGTATGTAATTTTTAATATTTTTTTTATATATGTTCTCCTTTTAAGGCGTATCACTAGGGAGGGCCTTAGAGGTGTACAACTTGTGCAATTGCACAGGGCACAAACTCCAAGCAGGTGCCACTGCCACGTCACATTGAATGCAGCAGCAAGAGATTCAGCTGTCATAGTCTAATAGCCGATATTCCACCCCCGTGCAATGTGTTATGATTTAATACAGCAACTTTTTAGGTTATAAACTAGTAAAATACAAGAAAATGATGAAATACAAAGGATATTGGTGTGTCACACATTGATGAGTAGTTGAGCAAGAACAGGGAACCTTGTTCCTTTAGCTGCTGTGTGCCACATTTCCTTTAATTCCAAGAACAACATCTAGAGGGCCACGGTTGGACTATCCTGGGTCGATGGTGTAGGATCAAGCTGCTTTCATTGAATAATTAATTTATTCTACTAAGCATGTCAGGTATTCTAGATGTGTTGGTCTATGCCAGGGATAGGCAACCTTCGGCTCTCCAGATGTTGTGGACTACATCCCCCATAATGCTCTTACACACATAATGCTGGCAAAGCATCATGGGAGGTGTAGTCTGAAACATCTGGAGAGCCGATGGTTGTCTATCCCTGGTCTATGCCGATATAAATATGTATACCTATCTAATAGTAAGCAGCAATCTGCAAGGGCCAAGTAAGGACATGGAGTATAAATGGTCTTTTGAAAATTAATTTTCAATCTTTTTCTTTCCAAATTTATATAATGCATAGGAGACATCCCTGAGCTGGATCCAGTAATATATTTAGATTTTAGGTTGTGCTAGGCCCTAAAAATTTGATACCCTATAATTAACTGCACTACCTATCACACTCACATATACAAAATCAGCCGTTCTCAGCCACATATACCTGACAAGACACTTACAGGAACACTATCTAGTTAGAAATATAAATTAGTATTCCTAACGCTATAGTGCCCTGGTAGCTGTTTAAGTCCCTGGCCCACACCTATGGGAGTAAAAAAAATGTTTACTTACCTTTTCCAACTTACTTCACCATTCTCCGCACTGCTGTCCTGCCTCAATGATCTTAGCTAATCCAAAGCTTTCCCATAGAAAAAGTATTAAGAGTCTAGCGACAATATTCACTTGCAATGATAAAACTGTGAGGGAGTGGTCTGTGTGTCTATAGTGTCCCTTTAACTAGCTAATCACACAGCAAATTAGCCCTATACATATATACAGAAACTGCCCGACACAAAAACATGGCATACATGCTTACATAAACAAATCGTCAAAAGCACTGCATGCCTATATACAAAAATTATTAAACGCATATTTACCAATATGCATAATTAGCCAATCACACAACCCTTGCCAAACTGTGTTAGAAAGACTCAGGAGTGTGGGCACATGATTAACTACTCTCACACTGCATTTGGAGTCCTGGGGCAATACTAATATGGCTAGCTTGGCCCAATAGAGGTACGCAAAAAATCCAGCTCAGAGCCATAAGATCAGCAGCTAAGGCTGGGCTGATTAATCTTCATTGGTGTACTTCACTTATTAGAAAGGAGCAGCGGACACCCAGGCACCCAGCGCATTTCTCGCTTGATAGCAAATGAGCAAGGGCAAGTTGGAAGTGGCGGGACTGGGACCAAATTACACATAAGGCTTCTGTGTGCCATCTTGCTTCCAAGGCCAGCTTCTGTTTTTTATCCCTACTTTTGCACCTTGTCCCATTTTTACAGCTTCCGCTTACCCTTGGGAAAAGGTCACCACAGAAGGTGAAATAAATGAGAAAACAGATTAAAGGGTTCCATTCCACCTCCCTACATCTGTGTGCGAGCTGTGAGTGTATAATTGTGTACCTGTACGTCTGACTGTATGACTGTGCACATGTATGTCTGTAATATTATTTGCATAACTTAGTGAAAAAAGCCAGGACATATGCACGAGAAACAGCAATCAATGTTTGTCCTTTTAGTTTGACACTGATTTCGATTCTATAGATATTTATATTGAGAGGTGGTTACGTTAACACCAGCATATCGATTCTGACAAAAAAAATTAAAGTAAAATTGGTTTGTTTTGTCTTTAGGAAAAGCTACAGGGTTTGCTTTTGACAAAAAAGCAAAGTAAGACATGATCCATGCATTCATCGGTCTACACAGAAATGATCCTCAATCTGTGTAATTTCCACTGAAAATCGAAACACCTTATTCACAAAGTAATCAATGAATGCATGATCGCAATGAATCTTCATCACTTTGCATGTGTTGGCATTACTGAAAAAAAGCTTTCCTTTAATGAAGAAACAGCCAAATGAAATATCAGAGGTTGTCCATCTATCCCCAACGGGTACTTATATTATTTAGGGTATACATGAGACTTCCGATTACTGTGTTTTTTTTATATAATTTGGAAATGTTGTTATAATTGGAATGATTATTCCTACCCGGATTTGTTAGATTTGAAAAGGTTAACTTCTAAAGCTTATATATTTATTGTGTTTTCACTCAATTTTAATTATAGCATTTCTATTGTGTTGACATATACTTCTTCGTGTTTGGTTTTCATGGTATGATTAAGCCACATGCTGCTTAAGCATGACATATTCAGCAAATATATTTCAATGGATGTTTCCATATTTTTTAACATTGTACGTTTGATTTCACACTTTTTTTTTTTTAAAGGGACACTTCATGTTTTATATTGGGGTGGCCATAAAGCCTGGAAAAGCATGGATAGATGTAGTGCTGGTATGAGATCTTTTGGCCACTCCAGTATTATATAAATATGTCTCAAAAATATGCAAAATCATAATTAAAAAATAATGCATAATAAAGATATTAACCAACCTCTGTCTAGACCAGGAAGCTCCCTCCACATAACCATGAAACCCTACACAACATTGTGAGTAATACAAAGGTTTCGGGTAGATGTAGTTCGGTTGTAAACTTTGTACTATATAATTAACAGCTGCACTACAACAACCAAAAACTCAACAGGGTTATTCACAAAACTCTAAAATTTGAGCAAATTAAACTCAAATGGCCCACGGCAAAATTGAGGCTACAATTGCAAAATGTATCCATCTATCTGTTATAGGCTAGCCTCAATTTAGCATTTCAGATTTAATCTAGTAAAATCAGAGGTAAGTGAATAAGCATGTAGGCTGCATTCTCTATCTCATGTCTTGAAGAAATATGTACCTCAAATAACATATGGTTGTATTTATATTTTAATTTTGATGTTTGATTATTAAATAAATTATATATTCTGCTCAACTAAATATATATATTTTTAATTATATTGGTAATTCTGTCTATAACTAGATTATAAATTGTAGGCTATCTGCCAGATGTCCAAAAAAAGGCTGTAATATTTAAAGGAACACTTCACACACACTCCTAATTCCACAGGTCACTGCTGACACCATAACCAGTTATAGTGCTTGGAGTGTTCCTATAAATATTATGAAAACACATGTAAAATGATACATTTTCCCTTCACCCAGTACAAAATAAAACATATATGAAATAAATTAGACAAAAGTACTTCCTAATAGAGAACTCTAACAAGGAGTACAAAAAGGGGCTTTAGGGGTGGCAAAGAGGGCATAACCCTACACATAATAAAAATTAAAGAAAAAATGGGGAGAAATCACCTCGTACAAAGACGAGGGGATCCTCCTCAGAGCACCACCCCTAAAAAACGTATAGGCAGTGACTGGTAGCCAATTTACTTGTCAGTACCTAGTTTTTTGGTTTTTATCTCCATTATTTAGTAATTAAGTGTATTTTGGATTTTCAGTAAAGTTTATTATTTTTATTTATTGTTTTTGTAAGCCTTTATACGTTTTTTAGGGGTGGTGCTCTGAGGAGGATCCCCTGTCTTTGTACGAGGTGATTTCTCCCCATTTTTTTCTTTCATTTATATATGAAATAAAACATATATTTATTAGGAAAACAACCTATATAACACAAGGTTAAAAATGAAAAAGAACGAATGGAGGGATAAGCTTACCTGTATTTTTATATGGATACGTGTAACTTCCAAATACATATGGAACATAAAAAGAAAGAAAAACATATATAATGTAAACAGAACACTAAAAAAATCTGTCATAAAAATTAAATAAATAAAAATATGATATTTTTTGATAAGAGAAGGCTGAGCCGTTAGGCGAAGCCTGTGGTTGTGGGAGGAGTTATCTTGCCTATAAATACACAAACCTACCCTTCCTCTAGGCTGAGACTACCTGGTTCAGTACAGAACCATCTACTTCCGGTTCAAAGGTCATCAACCTGAACTGCCTAAACTCCAAACAGGCTGGTCTTGGTCTTGTGCGGCCCACGCAAGTATTAATTTTACCTCACTCTAGTAAAAAAAAAAAAAAAAAACACCGCCTTCTTCAAAGCTCATGGGGCACTGCAGCGTCTGTCCCAGCCGTGGCTTTTTCTGTTGCTGTTTGTGCATTTATTACAACAAAACCATAAATTTAAAATCGAAAAAAGGGGAGTGTATACCGCGCCTAGAGGTATTCGTATAAACAATTATAAAAAATTATACATACATATAGTCGATGGAGATTTTGACAATAGATGGTCACCTCAAAATAAAAATAAAAAGCAAAACATAATAGTGCAATACAGTAAATAAACAAAAAAGGGTCAGATAAAGCTATACACAGTCCACTCACATGGGGGTGAGCTATAACAGAGCTCAGCTGTGATGCGCCTGGACGGTATAATCCCCGTCTCGGGATATATGGTGGTATAACTTCAGGGATTTTCCAAGGTGCAGTGGTGCGTAGATCATAAAATCCAAAGATAAAAATATGGCAGCATATGGTGAAGTAAGTACTGGTGAAGTGGTAACAAGTATAAAAAGTATTGTACTTACAATTTCTAGAGCATGTAACCTGCTCTAGTTTGGACAGCCTAGGTGGTATAATCCCCACCAAGGATATGCAGGATCCAGGGAGTAGAAGGTGATAATAATAACGATATATATAAAGTATAATAAAAGAAGTACTTTAATATATAAAACAAACAAGTATAATAACAAGTATAAAAGTCCACTTTACGCGTTTCGCCTCACAGGGCTTCTTCAGAAGTGTGGAGCATCTCCTTCATGGATCCGTTTTTATATGGCTGTCAATTTGGGAAAAGTTAGTTGGTGGTGTAGTGGTTTCTAGTTCCGGGTTATCTGTCCTGGAACGCTCATTTTTGTTTCCGGGTTGTGCCTATGGAACGCAGGTGTCGCCGGAGTGATGACGCGGCTCTCGCGTCAAACCGGAAGTGACGCGGTAGATGCGTCATTCCGGAATATTGGCCAGAATGATCGTGACGCTCAAGTGGAACGCACGCAACGTCCGAAAACAGCGTGCGTTGCGTTCCAGAGCGTCTATGTGCAAATAACTGCAATAGAAAAGATAAATATGGGCACAGTAGTCTGGGTATTTAACCGCCATATTGGTTATGGGCATTTACATATAAACAATTGTAACATTAGTAACACAATAAAAACAATATAAAGGTGGGGTACTTTTAGCCTCAGGGGTAATTTGGTATACATATACAAATCAATATATAATGTAGCAAAAGGTATGAAGAGCTACAATTGATAGTAATAGATGCAATAAAAACGTAAAGATATAAATATTCTGCATGAGGCACAGAAAAAGATATATTGTATAAATAAATAAAAATATATTTTCATACAGTAAATTTCATATATAGCATAACTTAGAGGTCAGAGTACTCCTGTATTATATTATTACAAGTAGGGGTATATATATATAAAACCAAAAACATGCAGAGCAAGTGGGTATCTAGAGGGGTGTTGATAAGTGTAAAAAAGATCGAATGAAATGAAGAAAATCTTAAAAAATGAGAAATTAAAAAAATTTCATAATATTGATAAAAAACTGGATAAAATAAGCAGCTGGATAAAATAAGCAGCTCTGTGGGCAGATAAAAAAAACCAAAAAGAGCTAATAAGAAAGAGTTAATAAAAATATATAATCATAAAAAGTTATAAAGATCAAAATCTGCATTCAGCCCTTTAGGGTGTAGGGTGTCGAGCTGGTATACCCACTTCATTTCTATCTGGCCGATCTTTTTGACAATATCCCCTCCCCTCCAATGTTTTTTGACTACAGCTATACCAGTAAAAGAAAGGTGCTTGGGGTCGTTGTTATGTAAGCAGAAATGTGTGGGTACAGAGTGGGTTGTTAAACCCTTTTCAACATTTCTACAATGCTCTGCTATTCTTATTTTCAGGGGTCTAATAGTTCTGCCCACATACTGGAGGCCGCACGGGCACTCCAGTAGGTAAATGACATTTTTACTGTTGCATGTAATGACGTCCTTTATATTATATTTCTTGCCTGTATGGTTAGATTTAAATTCTGTCACCATTCTTTTTGTTTTTCTAGTTTTCTTGCACGCTATGCAACAATTGCATTTGTAAAAACCTTTCTTGTCCATAAAATTATTGGTTTTATTTGGACTATTCTTTGTAAAATTCTTAGTTAAATGCATCTTTAAATTTGGAGCACCTCTAAAAACTATTTTCGGTTTGTCTGGGATTATTTTTCCCAGAATTTCATCTTCTTTTAGTAAGTGCCAGTGCTTGGTTAAAATTTTTTTCAGTTGTTTGTTTTTGTTATTGTAATCTAAAACAATTGGTAGGGTAAAATCTGGATTTCCCTGGTTTGGCAGGGGTTTTAATTTATGTATTAGCTGGTTTCTATCTATTGCAGCTGTATTCTTGATAGTTAGGTCTATATTTTTTGCATCGTATCCCTTTTGTGTAAAACTTTCTTTTAGTGTGTTTGCTTGCTCCAGAAAAGTTGGTGTCTCTGAGCAATTTCTTTTGAGTCTCATAATTTGGCTTTTGGGGATGCTATCCAACCATATCTTGTTGTGGCAGCTGTCTGTACTTATGTAATTGTTCACATTTACGTCTTTAAAATGAGTTTTTGTGTGTATTTTATTATTCTTAATGTAAATATTTAAGTCTAAAAAAGTAACCTTCGAATTGCTAAAATCTGCAGTTAAAATAATACCATCTTCATTCCTATTTAAAAACGAAATAAAATCTTTGGCTGAGCTCTCAGATCCCTTCCAGATAAAAAACAGATCATCTATGTACCGGGAGTAGGATATCAGGCATTCCACCCAGTCATGCCCCCTCCAAACGGACTGGTCTTCCCACTCCGCCATATAGAGGTTGGCATAACTGGGTGCAAACCTGGTACCCATAGCTGTTCCCGTATTTTGCAAATAAAAACCGTCTTTGAACCAGAAGTAGTTGTGTTTTAAAATCAAGTCTATGCCTTCTATTAAAAATTCTGTATGTTCTTGGGGCATGGATTCATCCCTTTCCAGAATAGATCTAATAGCTTTACAACCTCTGTCATGTTTTATAATAGTATACAGAGATTGTACATCACAGGTGATCATAGTGTAATCTGTCTCCCAGGTGACATTTTCCAATTTTTTTAAAAGGTCTATTGTATCTTTTAAATACGATTTGGTTTGTTTTACATACGGTTGTAACATAATGTCAATGTATTCGGAAAGGTTTGAAAGGGGTGATCCTATGCCGGATACAATGGGACGGCCAGGAGGGTTATTCAAGTTTTTGTGGATCTTTGGCAGGAAGTATATAACCGGAATCTTAGGAAATGGATTGTTAATATAGTGGTACTCTTTGTCACTTAGGATCCCCATATCTTTACCTTTTTTTAGAAATACATTAAGTTTATTCTTTATGTCTGTTGTGGGGTCACTATTTAATTTAGCGTATGTGTTACAGTCATTTAGTTGTCGTAAAGCTTCTGTTTCATATTTATCTTTTGATTGGATTACAAGACCTCCGCCTTTATCGGCGGGTTTGATTACAATGGAAGTATCATTATATAGATCTTTTAGAACTTTCATTTCTCTTCTGTTTAGATTTGATGTGTTATTTTTGTGTTTGGTATCTAGGGTTTTTATTTCTTTGCATACCTTTTTTTCAAATATATCAAGAGCACTAGATTTAAAATATGCGGGGTAAAATGTGGATTTGTTCTTAAGTTCACTGCATCTGTATTCTTTGAGGTTTGTAATATTTGTGTTAGTTGGTTGGTGATCATTAGATTTATTAAGATAAAAACGTTTTAAAGTGGCATTTCTAACAAACTTGTTTACATCTATATATGTAAGAAATGAGCTAAAATCTCGGGTTGGGGCAAACTTGAGGCCTCTTTTTAAAATATTAATCTCTGTGGTATTTAATATTTTATCAGACAGGTTGAAAATGCCTGTAGGGGGTGATGGTGGTTTTGGGTTTAAAAGCTTTCTAATCTTCCTTTTTTGTTGTCTTTTTCCTGACCTCCTTCCTCTAAGTCTCTCTTGCGGTTTTTTATAGGAGAGATGCTGAGGCGATGGGTTTGTCTCTCTCGGTTGGATGCAATCTCTAAAAAAGAAGTTTCGTCAAACTGTTCACAAAAGGATAAAGCATGATATCTGTTGTTTCTAGTTAAGTCATGTGGGGATAGTTGTTTTGTCTCTTCTTGTCTTTTATAGAATTTTTTTGGGTTTTCCCAAGAGTGTTTAGTAGTGCGCTGAGGTTTCGGAGAGTCTGGTATATAAGTGTACCTATGTGTTTTAGGTCTCACTATGAGAGGAGAATCAAGAGCGTCGTGGTGTGTGGTATATTTGTGTTTGGCTTGGTCTCCAGTTTTTTCTAAGGGGTGGATGGGTTTGGTGTCATATGTTTTATAAGTGTTTTGGTGATATTTGGTGTGAGTTTTATCATATCTCGTGTTATATCTTCCAGGAGATTTAATTGGTGATCTATGCCTGTAATTGTGAGAGTCTGTCCAAACTAGAGCAGGTTACATGCTCTAGAAATTGTAAGTACAATACTTTTTATACTTGTTACCACTTCACCAGTACTTACTTCACCATATGCTGCCATATTTTTATCTTTGGATTTTATGATCTACGCACCACTGCACCTTGGAAAATCCCTGAAGTTATACCACCATATATCCCGAGACGGGGATTATACCGTCCAGGCGCATCACAGCTGAGCTCTGTTATAGCTCACCCCCATGTGAGTGGACTGTGTATAGCTTTATCTGACCCTTTTTTGTTTATTTACTGTATTGCACTATTATGTTTTGCTTTTTATTTTTATTTTGAGGTGACCATCTATTGTCAAAATCTCCATCGACTATATGTATGTATAATTTTTTATAATTGTTTATACGAATACCTCTAGGCGCGGTATACACTCCCCTTTTTTCGATTTCTACTCTCACTTACAAGGTTTTGGGAATCCTTGTTTTGTACACTGCTGCCTGCCCACCCCTTACTATAGCGAGCGCCTATTACCCTCTGCTTTGTGACCATTATACATTCCCTATATAGGCTGCCCTAAAGTATTTTCTCCAATATGACTCTGTTTGAATACCGAGATAATTATACCATCAATATTAATGATGTTTTTAACGAGCTAGAAGAACCGAATATCAATGAACCGTTAATTATTTTTGACAATCTACCCGAACTACTTAAGGAACTAGAATTTTCATTAACAAAAGAAATGAAGTTAAGGTGGGAGATAGCCACATTAACTAAATATATAGAAGAAAAAATCACCCCAAGAGGTCTGAGACTCTTTAAAATGCCTACATCAGACACCGATAATACAAACTTCATGGAAGAATGGTATAACCACCTGGAGTTTTGTACTTTCGGTCTGATGAGAAGTCTCATAAAAGTTAAAAGTGAGAAACTCTCCACATTAGACAAAAAAATAAACACGCTAAGGGAACAGCTCATCCCGTTTGGTGATACAGAAGAATTTTATAATTCATCACAAAAAATCAAAAAAAATGTAGAAAAAATTGAAACAGACACAAGAAGGATAAAAATTCAAAAATTTAATCGAGACAGATATGACTATGCACACAAACAAGTTCGCACTTATAACACAAAAAAACCCAATACACAAAATAGATGGAAAAATGCTGAAATGCACACCAACACTAACACACGTGTAAATCACCAATTTAGACCTAAAAGGTTTCAAAGCAAAGAATTTCACGAGAAAAAATACTCTCACAATTACAGGCATAGATCACCAATTAAATCTCCTGGAAGATATAACACGAGATATGATAAAACTCACACCAAATATCACCAAAACACTTATAAAACATATGACACCAAACCCATCCACCCCTTAGAAAAAACTGGAGACCAAGCCAAACACAAATATACCACACACCACGACGCTCTTGATTCTCCTCTCATAGTGAGACCTAAAACACATAGGTACACTTATATACCAGACTCTCCGAAACCTCAGCGCACTACTAAACACTCTTGGGAAAACCCAAAAAAATTCTATAAAAGACAAGAAGAGACAAAACAACTATCCCCACATGACTTAACTAGAAACAACAGATATCATGCTTTATCCTTTTGTGAACAGTTTGACGAAACTTCTTTTTTAGAGATTGCATCCAACCGAGAGAGACAAACCCATCGCCTCAGCATCTCTCCTATAAAAAACCGCAAGAGAGACTTAGAGGAAGGAGGTCAGGAAAAAGACAACAAAAAAGGAAGATTAGAAAGCTTTTAAACCCAAAACCACCATCACCCCCTACAGGCATTTTCAACCTGTCTGATAAAATATTAAATACCACAGAGATTAATATTTTAAAAAGAGGCCTCAAGTTTGCCCCAACCCGAGATTTTAGCTCATTTCTTACATATATAGATGTAAACAAGTTTGTTAGAAATGCCACTTTAAAACGTTTTTATCTTAATAAATCTAATGATCACCAACCAACTAACACAAATATTACAAACCTCAAAGAATACAGATGCAGTGAACTTAAGAACAAATCCACATTTTACCCCGCATATTTTAAATCTAGTGCTCTTGATATATTTGAAAAAAAGGTATGCAAAGAAATAAAAACCCTAGATACCAAACACAAAAATAACACATCAAATCTAAACAGAAGAGAAATGAAAGTTCTAAAAGATCTATATAATGATACTTCCATTGTAATCAAACCCGCCGATAAAGGCGGAGGTCTTGTAATCCAATCAAAAGATAAATATGAAACAGAAGCTTTACGACAACTAAATGACTGTAACACATACGCTAAATTAAATAGTGACCCCACAACAGACATAAAGAATAAACTTAATGTATTTCTAAAAAAAGGTAAAGATATGGGGATCCTAAGTGACAAAGAGTACCACTATATTAACAATCCATTTCCTAAGATTCCGGTTATATACTTCCTGCCAAAGATCCACAAAAACTTGAATAACCCTCCTGGCCGTCCCATTGTATCCGGCATAGGATCACCCCTTTCAAACCTTTCCGAATACATTGACATTATGTTACAACCGTATGTAAAACAAACCAAATCGTATTTAAAAGATACAATAGACCTTTTAAAAAAATTGGAAAATGTCACCTGGGAGACAGATTACACTATGATCACCTGTGATGTACAATCTCTGTATACTATTATAAAACATGACAGAGGTTGTAAAGCTATTAGATCTATTCTGGAAAGGGATGAATCCATGCCCCAAGAACATACAGAATTTTTAATAGAAGGCATAGACTTGATTTTAAAACACAACTACTTCTGGTTCAAAGACGGTTTTTATTTGCAAAATACGGGAACAGCTATGGGTACCAGGTTTGCACCCAGTTATGCCAACCTCTATATGGCGGAGTGGGAAGACCAGTCCGTTTGGAGGGGGCATGACTGGGTGGAATGCCTGATATCCTACTCCCGGTACATAGATGATCTGTTTTTTATCTGGAAGGGATCTGAGAGCTCAGCCAAAGATTTTATTTCGTTTTTAAATAGGAATGAAGATGGTATTATTTTAACTGCAGATTTTAGCAATTCGAAGGTTACTTTTTTAGACTTAAATATTTACATTAAGAATAATAAAATACACACAAAAACTCATTTTAAAGATGTAAATGTGAACAATTACATAAGTACAGACAGCTGCCACAACAAGATATGGTTGGATAGCATCCCCAAAAGCCAAATTATGAGACTCAAAAGAAATTGCTCAGAGACACCAACTTTTCTGGAGCAAGCAAACACACTAAAAGAAAGTTTTACACAAAAGGGATACGATGCAAAAAATATAGACCTAACTATCAAGAATACAGCTGCAATAGATAGAAACCAGCTAATACATAAATTAAAACCCCTGCCAAACCAGGGAAATCCAGATTTTACCCTACCAATTGTTTTAGATTACAATAACAAAAACAAACAACTGAAAAAAATTTTAACCAAGCACTGGCACTTACTAAAAGAAGATGAAATTCTGGGAAAAATAATCCCAGACAAACCGAAAATAGTTTTTAGAGGTGCTCCAAATTTAAAGATGCATTTAACTAAGAATTTTACAAAGAATAGTCCAAATAAAACCAATAATTTTATGGACAAGAAAGGTTTTTACAAATGCAATTGTTGCATAGCGTGCAAGAAAACTAGAAAAACAAAAAGAATGGTGACAGAATTTAAATCTAACCATACAGGCAAGAAATATAATATAAAGGACGTCATTACATGCAACAGTAAAAATGTCATTTACCTACTGGAGTGCCCGTGCGGCCTCCAGTATGTGGGCAGAACTATTAGACCCCTGAAAATAAGAATAGCAGAGCATTGTAGAAATGTTGAAAAGGGTTTAACAACCCACTCTGTACCCACACATTTCTGCTTACATAACAACGACCCCAAGCACCTTTCTTTTACTGGTATAGCTGTAGTCAAAAAACATTGGAGGGGAGGGGATATTGTCAAAAAGATCGGCCAGATAGAAATGAAGTGGGTATACCAGCTCGACACCCTACACCCTAAAGGGCTGAATGCAGATTTTGATCTTTATAACTTTTTATGATTATATATTTTTATTAACTCTTTCTTATTAGCTCTTTTTGTTTTTTTTTATCTGCCCACAGAGCTGCTTATTTTATCCAGCTGCTTATTTTATCCAGTTTTTTATCAATATTATGAAATTTTTTTAATTTCTCATTTTTTAAGATTTTCTTCATTTCATTCGATCTTTTTTACACTTATCAACACCCCTCTAGATACCCACTTGCTCTGCATGTTTTTGGTTTTATATATATATACCCCTACTTGTAATAATATAATACAGGAGTACTCTGACCTCTAAGTTATGCTATATATGAAATTTACTGTATGAAAATATATTTTTATTTATTTATACAATATATCTTTTTCTGTGCCTCATGCAGAATATTTATATCTTTACGTTTTTATTGCATCTATTACTATCAATTGTAGCTCTTCATACCTTTTGCTACATTATATATTGATTTGTATATGTATACCAAATTACCCCTGAGGCTAAAAGTACCCCACCTTTATATTGTTTTTATTGTGTTACTAATGTTACAATTGTTTATATGTAAATGCCCATAACCAATATGGCGGTTAAATACCCAGACTACTGTGCCCATATTTATCTTTTCTATTGCAGTTATTTGCACATAGACGCTCTGGAACGCAACGCACGCTGTTTTCGGACGTTGCGTGCGTTCCACTTGAGCGTCACGATCATTCTGGCCAATATTCCGGAATGACGCATCTACCGCGTCACTTCCGGTTTGACGCGAGAGCCGCGTCATCACTCCGGCGACACCTGCGTTCCATAGGCACAACCCGGAAACAAAAATGAGCGTTCCAGGACAGATAACCCGGAACTAGAAACCACTACACCACCAACTAACTTTTCCCAAATTGACAGCCATATAAAAACGGATCCATGAAGGAGATGCTCCACACTTCTGAAGAAGCCCTGTGAGGCGAAACGCGTAAAGTGGACTTTTATACTTGTTATTATACTTGTTTGTTTTATATATTAAAGTACTTCTTTTATTATACTTTATATATATCGTTATTATTATCACCTTCTACTCCCTGGATCCTGCATATCCTTGGTGGGGATTATACCACCTAGGCTGTCCAAACTAGAGCAGGTTACATGCTCTAGAAATTGTAAGTACAATACTTTTTATACTTGTTACCACTTCACCAGTACTTACTTCACCATATGCTGCCATATTTTTATCTTTGGATTTTATGATCTACGCACCACTGCACCTTGGAAAATCCCTGAAGTTATACCACCATATATCCCGAGACGGGGATTATACCGTCCAGGCGCATCACAGCTGAGCTCTGTTATAGCTCACCCCCATGTGAGTGGACTGTGTATAGCTTTATCTGACCCTTTTTTGTTTATTTACTGTATTGCACTATTATGTTTTGCTTTTTATTTTTATTTTGAGGTGACCATCTATTGTCAAAATCTCCATCGACTATATGTATGTATAATTTTTTATAATTGTTTATACGAATACCTCTAGGCGCGGTATACACTCCCCTTTTTTCGATTTCTACTCTCACTTACAAGGTTTTGGGAATCCTTGTTTTGTACACTGCTGCCTGCCCACCCCTTACTATAGCGAGCGCCTATTACCCTCTGCTTTAAAACCATAAATTTGTTCATTCAGCCCGTGTTGGGCCAGGCTGTTACTGACATTCAACATGCATTCGCCCCATGTTTTTCACTACTAACTCGAAATTTGGCCCATTTTAATTATACATAACACCATAGTGATACCTCAATAAGGTTCATGCATTCTGCTTATTGTATTCAACCCTCATTTGGCCATATCAATTTTATCATATGCAATTAATTTAGTCATCCTGCATTTTTAATGTTTAATGCAATGTCATATTGTAATGGATCACCTGGCACCCCAACTGGGTACCTCTGTTGAAGGATGCTCCTAGCGATTCCTTGAGGACTCCAAGCACTCCAGCAGACACCATAACCACCGTAGACTCCTTCAAGTAGCTGAGCAGGAACAAGCTCTTACAAGAGCTTAGTAGTGATTTAGCAAGGGAGTATGAATAGCATAGCAATCCCTTGTAGCATATTCCCCCAATAAGAGACGGCACTCCAAATTGAGGGTGAAGTAGAACTGACAGAGCTGTGTGTTCATTGTTCTTATATACACATTCTTACACATTAGTACCACCCACAGTGTTTTGTAAAACAACCAATAAACATGTACAATACACTCAGACACTCCCACACAAAATCCTCCCCTCTACCTTACACAATGGGTTAATATAATTATCACAGGCAGGAAAATACACAGTTTTACACAATATATATATGTATGCATCACATTTACATAAAACTTACATTTCAGACTCAGCATACTCCAAATACCAACATACGTCAAAATAATGCAAATTGGTCCAGTGGGTCAAAAGTAAGATCAACGTTCTTTGTGACCAAATGAAGCATGGCTTTTCTGCCCAAAACCAGTTCCACAGAGTCTTCTATCCTGGAGATAATTGGGAAGTAATCCAATTATCTCCAAGGACAGAGGCAAAACTCCATTAGCCACATGTTAGCAAAATACAATAAAATACATAAAAATATATAACTGTGCAGCTATTGCATAAAACAGGTACATTCAACATATCCCCAGAACGGCGCTCAGATCACATACATACAGTTCAATTGCCATGGAGCCAAAGTCTTTCACATAGTCTTTCGTTATACGAATGGGCTCCATGGCATAGCTATCTGGGGTAACACTGCTCACATAGGGAAAGTCCCAAATGACCAGGCTTTCTGGTCTTTGCAGGGGAAAATCAAGCATTTCAACATGGGGCCATAGTCACAGGGCAGGAGGCTGGCAATCAGTCTTCTCCAATGCCCAGTGGCGAGGCTGGTTCCGCCACACATATATTTTGTTTTTCATATTTGCAGATTATTATTGTCGGCCCATATACTTGTCAGCTTTGAGCAGATCAGCATTTGTTACTTATGTTCACCAGACCTCTTCCAGCCTCCGTACATATATATATATATTCTATATGTCTACCATCTGGGTATTCAGGCACTCATTGGGCCTACATTGTTTGTACATTTGTAATTATATGGCTAGGTGTTGCAACTGACAGTCTAAATGTATGTCAGGCCCAAACTTGGGCCTATACATGTGGTTAGCATTTATGGTACAGCCTGTTAAGAAAGCGAAGGGTGTGCTAAACAGTGTGAAAACAATATGTATACTTATCAATAGAGTGGCAACTGCATACATGTAAAGAATATATAAAAAAAAAAAGCACAATCTTTCATGCAAAGAAAAAAGTTAAATTACTAAGTCCCCATCAGAGATGCACAACATCACACATATATATTTATATTAGGCCCTCAATTGGCCTTCCACAGCATATGCTTCATATGGCCCTCAGTGGGCAACCTACTACAATCAGTGCCATGTTATTCAAGTGTCTCCTAATTATCATCTTTAATTAACAGTCCTACCAGTACAGGCCTCTCACGGGTCAAGTTGGTTATATACACGTTATGATATGGAGCAGGTCTGCCATATTGCATCACTATGTGTAAATTTCAACTGTTCTACAGCTCAACAACCGTTAACCAACCCACATCATATCACTTCGTACATGCGCTAATTCTCATACTGCCCTGCTACTCATGAATCGCTATGAGCTCTCTCGGCCTTCTTCTTCTATACCTTGACACACAGATCTCACTAGGCCTTCACTTACATAAGCTTCATATGGTCCCAGGTGGGCTTACAGCTACAACCTAGATTATCACAGAGGTGATTAAACCTTCTGCTCGTGTCATGGGCCTGACATCTGTAGCCTGCAGGGCACTTTGGCTTAAAACATGGATGGCTGATACGGCCTCAAAGTCTGCACTTTGTGAACTGCCTTTGGAGAGGAAGAAATTATTTGGGTCTCCTTTGGAAGAATTAACCAAAAAAGCTCTCCCTCAGGACAGGAAGTATTCTTGTAAGCCCATATACAAGAACTTCCAATACATGGACCGCAGGGGGTATCAAGAAAAACACATTTTATTTCGTCAACGAAAGATCCTACGTTTGACACAAACAGAGACTTCAAGACTGACAGAGCAAAAAGATTCTAACGCCATACGAGTAGGCGGACGGATACAACAATTTGCTCACAGATGGAGAGAGACCACTGCAAATTTTGAATCTAGTTGCAAGAGGATACAAAACAAAGTTCTTAGATGTACCATGTATTTTTTGTGTGTGTTTGTGTTTATTATACATTATCCTCCATAGCCAGTAACCTGTGTTTATTATACATTATCCCCCATAGCCAGTAACCTGTGTTTATTATACATTATCCCCCATAGCCAGTAACCTGTGTTTATTATACATTATCCCCCCATAGCCAGCAACCTGTGTTTATTATACATTATCCTCCCCATAGCCAGTAACCTGTGTTTATTATACATTATCCCCCCCATAGCCAGTAACCTGTGCTTATTATTCATTATCCTCCCATAGCCAGTAACCTGTGTTTATTATACATTATCCTCCTATAGCCAGTAACCTGTGTTTATTATACATTATCCTCCCATAGCCAGTAACCTGTGTTTATTATACAGTATCCCCCCACAACCAGTAACCTGTGTTTATTATACATTATCCTCCTATAGCCAGTAACCTGTGTTTATTATACATTATCCTCCCATAGCCAGTAACCTGTGTTTATTATACATTATCCCCCCACAACCAGTAATCTGTGTTTATTATACATTATCCCCCCATAGCCAGTAACCTGTGCTTATTATACATTATCCTCCCATAGCCAGTAACCTGTGTTTATTATACATTATCCCCCATAGTCATTTATCGTTGGACCCAGGGCCGGCGCATCCATAAGGCTTAGGGCGTGCAATATTTCAGTGGCCGGCAGGAGGGAAGCTCTCCCTCCTGCCGGCCACCATCTGGACCCCGGCGCGTCAGTGCTGTGATGTGATAAGGCGCGGCGAGGGAGCTCTAATCTCACTGCTCTGCTCCCTCACGCGCTGTCTGCTGATGCCGCAAGAGCCAAAATATGACGTCATATTCCGGCTCCCGTGGTATCAGCAGACAGCCCCTGATCAGCACTGACAGCACTGACAGCACTGCCGCACGCCGCCCAGCAGCCCCACTGGACCACAGGAAATGATCCATCATCCACACCAGCTCTCCAGGTAGGGAGGCTGGGTGGAAATTTTTTATTTATTAAAATAATTAGTGAATGTATGTCATGTGTCTGTGTGTGAGTGTCTGTGTCTGTGAGTGACAGTGTGTGTGTCTGTGAGTGACAGTGTGTGTGTCTGTGAGTGACAGCATTTGTCTGTGAGTGACAGCGTGTGTGTCTGTGAGTGACAGCGTGTGTCTGTGTGTGAGTGTCTGTCTGTGAGTGACAGTGTGTGTGTCTGTGAGTGACAGAGTGTGTGTCTGTGAGTGACAGCGTGTGTCTGTGAGTGACAGTCTGTCTGTGAGTGACAGCGTGTGTCTGTGAGTGACAGCGTCTGTCTGTGAGTGACAGCGTCTGTCTGTGAGTGACTGAGTGTGTGTGTGTGAGTGCGTCTGTGTGTGTCTGTGAGTGATTGCATGAGTGTGTGTGCATGTGAGTGTATGAGTGTGTCTGTCAGTGTATGATGAGTGTGTGTCTGTCAAATCAGTGAGAGTATGTTTGTCATTGAGTCTGTCTGTGACTCAGCGTGTCTGTCAATGAGTGTCAATCAGTGTAGGTATGTCAGTGTCAATGAATGAGTGTGTGTCAGATCAATGAGTCTGTGTCTGTCAGTGATGTCTGTGTGTTTGTCATTGAGTGTGTGACTGTCAGTGTGTACAGAGTGTAGCGGAGCGGAGCGCGGTACAGGAGCTTCTCCCTGTCAGCACTCCCTGTCAGTCCGGCCGGGTACAGAAAACTGAAGCTCCTTCAGGGGATCTGCTCCACTCGGCAATGCAACAATAGAGGTAGGAGGCACACCAGGAAGGGGAGTGTGACCACTAAAGGGGTGTGGGGTGCACCAAGGGACAGGGAGGGAATGGGAGAGAAACACCAAGAGACAGGGAAAAGAGGGGGGAGGGCAGAAGAACACTAAGGGACAGGGAAGGGACCACTAATAGTCGGAAAGGGGAGAGGGGCTGGCACATAAGAGGCACATAGGTGAAGATTTTTTTTGGGGGGGGGAGGAGGGCGGAAAAATGCGTCTTCGCCTATGTACCTAAAAATCCAAGCACCGGCCCTGGTTGGACCTAGGCAGCATGATGTCTTAGGCCGTCCCAGAGAGTGAGTGAGTGAATAATATAATATATATGTTCAGAAACATATTAGTAATATATGTAAATCGGGTTCATGCAAAGAGGGTGAAAAGGTATTAAAGAAAAACACACTTATTGCATCAAATTTACAAAGCCAAACTTTTAAAAGCTTTCCTCATTTCTTTCTCGGGATGAGGAAAATATCGGTTGTAGACTGAGGATTTCCATCTGCCCAGTCTTTTAATAATATGCACTGGAGTGTCAGTGTTGAAGGAGACCGAAGCTGCCCCTATTCTAAATGAAAGACCCGAGACATGGATACAACCCAATCTTAGGAGTAGTGTTCTGATGTAGAAGATGAATTTAGCCATAGTCAGAGGGATTCAGTGAGAGTAGTGGTGAAATGTGTGTGGCATGACTGAGTGTGGGTAAGTAAGAGTCAAGTATTTTATTTATATTCTAGGTGGGATAAAGTGGTATAGCGGATGGATGAGTAGTTTGGTTTGTTTTATTTTTTTTTGTAAATCTATTTATTAAGACAAAATAGTCAGCGAAGAGTTGGCTCGCAGGCCAGACAAAGGAACAATAATTCCAGTATAAAGCAAAGCAGGGGCGGGCTGGGCCGGGGGGCAGGGAGGCAATTGCCCCCCAGGCCGCCCGAAATTCTTTTAGGACCGGCCGCGGCGGGCCGGCCCTTTAAATGCTGCAGCCGCCGAGCGCTCTGTAAAGAGCGCTCAGACGGCTGCAGCAGCTTTTCCCTCCCTCCCCTCCCCTGTAGGTGGCCGAGCTGCACTCCGGTCCGCGGTCCCGGCCGGAGTGATGGGAAGGTGCACACTGAGTGTGCACTTCCTGTCAGTCCGGCCGGGTACAGGAAACAGAAACTCCTGTTCCGCGCGGAACAGGAGTTTCTGTTTCCTGTACCCGGCCGGACTGACAGGAAGGTGCACACTGAGCACCTTCCTATCACTCCGGCCGGGACCGCGGACCGGAGTGCAGCTCGGCCACCTACAGGGGAAGGGGGTAAGAAGAAGGGGGGGGGGGAGAGAGTAAGAAGGGGGGGGGGAGAGAGTAAGAAGGGGAGGGGGGGAGAGAGTAAAAAGAGGGGAGGGGGGAGAGAGTAAAAAGAGGGGAGGGGGGGAGAGTAAGAAGAGGGGAGGGAGGGGGGGGAGAGTAAGAAGAGGGGAGGGAGGGGGGGGAGAGTAAGAAGAGGGGGGGGAGAGTAAGAAGAGGGGGGGGAGAGTATGAAGAGGGGAGGGAGGGAGGGGGGAAGAGGGGAGGGAGGGAGGGGGGGGAGAGTAAGAAGAGGGGAGGGAGGGGGGGAGAGTAAGAAGAGGGGAGGGAGGGGGGGAGAGTAAGAAGAGGGGAGGGAGGGGGGGAGAGTAAGAAGAGGGGAGGGAGGGGGGGAGAGTAAGAAGAGGGGAGGGAGGGGGGGAGAGTAAGAAGAGGGGAGGGAGGGGGGGAGAGTAAGAAGAGGGGAGGGAGGGAGGGAGGGGGGGAGAGTAAGAAGAGGGGAGGGAGGGGGGAGAGTAAGAAGAGGGGAGGGAGGGGGGGAGAGTAAGAAGAGGGGAGGGGGGGAGAGTAAGGGGAGGGGGGGGAGAGTAAGAAGAGGGGAGGGGGGGAGAGTATGAAGAGGGGAGGGAGGGGGGAGAGTAAGAAGAGGGGAGGGAGGGGGGAGAGTAAGAAGAGGGGAGGGAGGGGGGAGAGTAAGAAGAGGGGAGGGAGGGGGGGAGAGTAAGAAGAGGGGAGGGAGGGGGGGAGAGTAAGGGGGGGAGAGTAAGAAGAGGGGAGGGAGGGGGGAGAGTAAGAAGAGGGGAGGGAGGGGGGGAGAGTAAGAAGAGGGGAGGGAGGGGGGGAGAGTAAGAAGAGGGGAGGGGGAGGAGGGGGGGAGAGTAAGAAGAAGGGGGTAGTAAGAAGAGGGGGGGGAGTAAGAAGAGGGGAGGGGGAGTAAGAAGAGGGGAGGGGGGAGTAAGAAGAGGGGAGGGGGGAGTAAGAGGGGCGGGGGGAGTAAGAAGAGGGAAGAGAGGGAGTAAGAAGAGGGGAGGGGGGATAATAAGAGGGGGGAGTAAGAAGAAGGGGAGATAAGAAAAAGAGGGGGGTAAGAAGAAGAAGGGGGGAGTAAGAACAAGAGTGGGGAGTAATTAGAAGAGGGGGTAAGAAGAAGAAGGGGGAGTAAGAAGAAGAGGGGGGAGTAAGAAGAAGAGGGGGGAGTAAAAAGAAGAAGGGGGGTAAGAAGAAGAAGGGGGGTAAGAAGAAGAAGGGAGTAATAAGAAGAAGGGGGTAAGAAGAACAAGGGGGGGAGTAAGAAGAACACAGGGAGGAGGGATGGTAAGAAGAACACAGGGGGGGGGGTGAGAACACACAGAGGGAGGAGTGAGAAGAACACAGGGAGGGTGGAGGGGGGATGAGAAGAGCACAGGGAGGGTGGGTGAGTGTGAGAAGAGACCGCTAGGGGAGGGTGGGGGAGAGGAGAGACCACTAAGGGGCAGGGGAGAGCTCTAAGGGACAGAAGGGACAGCTCTATAGGACAGGGGGCAAGACAGGGAGCTCTTTAACACTACGCGCACACACACACACACACACACAATGCATCCCTATACATACACAGAAACACACAATGCATCCCTATACATACACAGAAACACACAATGCATCCCTATACATACACAGAAACACACAATGCATCCCTATACATACACAGAAACAGAACAGGCTTCCCTTACACACAGAGAAACACACAATGCATCCATTACACACACACACACAATGCAACCCTTACACACAAAGACAATGCATCATTTGCACACATACACAGAAACATACACTGCAAACCCTTACACACACATGCAAACACACACACTGTTTTTCTTACATACACACAGAAACACAATGCATCTCTTACACTCAATGCACACACATACAGACACACACCTTGCATCCCTTATGCATACAAACACAGATTCACACAATGCATCCCTCACACACAACCAGAAACACATAATACATCCCTTATACACAAATACACACTGTTCCACTACACACAAACACACTGCATCACCTGCACAAACTGGTATCCCTATACACTACATACCATAAGCACACATATTAGATAACACATAACACATCCCCTACACACTCCACTCCCTGTGAGCGAGCTCATGGGTGGGTGGAACATATAAGTGGACTTATGAGTGGGCCTTATGGGCATACTCACCGTCAGGCACTGGAGCCCAGACCTTGAGCTGTGTAAGAGGCCCCCAAAAAATGGAGCTGCTTCCAATTCTCCCAGAACGTTGAATTTTGTGACCACAGTTGCAAACAGCCTCCAGAGGTCCTGTTCTACACCAGACCAGTGGAGCCAAACTGCAGCCCATCATCATCCTCATCCAATTGTAAGTAGGCAATCTAGTATATTATTAGTGACACTAATCTATAATTTACCTCACATTAAAGGGACACTATAGCTTAATGAAGTGGTTCTGGTGTCTATAGCTGGTCCCTGCAGGCTTTTTAATGTAAACACACACTGTGTGCAGCACTGGCGTTAGTTCATATGGCAGATCATATGGGTGGGGCATTGTGATGTCACATGGGGGGGTGGCGCAATGGGCCACTTGACTGGTTTTGCCCCCCAGGCCTAAGGCTGCCAGCCCTCCCCTGAAGCAAAGTGAGCATGAGAGTTTCGAGAACCAACACAATACAATTAAACATGACTCTAACTTTTCAAGATCTGGAGTTCTGAATATTGATCAATTGAAGAGTTCCGTGTTACCCTTCCGCTAAATGGAAGTGCAATGAGCGAGCTTCGTCTTAGAATGCCTTAGTAATGTAAGTATACATGTATGTGTGTGTACTCATAGCGTACCGCTACTCTTGGTTTGGACATAGCCTATGTTCGGGGCCCATCTGTGATAAACAAGACTAAGTGTATCAGAGGAAAAGTCGCCACCTTAGAGAGTAGGGATTAGGCTGAAAAACAATGTAATAAAGGAAAGGAGACCAATGAGTCTCGAAGTTAGTTTCATGTAAATTCGGGCAAGCGAAGATAGGATGGTGAGCTATGGCCGGGAGCCCCATCGAGTCGTCTGTGTATGTGATAGTGTCAAGAATGGGATCCTTTCTATGTTCTGAGGTGCGCGTGTGAGGGGCTAACATCCATCCAATGGTGCTTAGGTACCCTTTGCTAATTAAGTTATGTTATAGGCCCATCACTCAACACTCCCATGTCACCGAACCTCACCCAAGGTTTCCAAGTGCAAGAACCTATGGCAGGGAGCCCAGTCCTAGTGCGGGTGCTGACCCTTCCTCCGTAACAATCATCCGTAGCAGAGCTCGAGATTTGTTCACTAGTCACCTCCACCCCCATACCGTTATTATCTATGTCCAGTCATGCGCGACTGTCTCTATTGTGTGTACATGTAGTGAGCTCCTGTCAATCCAGGAGTCAAGGCGTCGGTGAGATGAAGTAAATCTTGTCCAGGTTGTTAAGTGTCCAGGGCAGCGTGAGCCCAGGATGCTGCACTAGTAGTCAGGTTCTACTGTCCGTAGTCAAGTCCCAATACACGAGTTTCCAACTTTTGGTGCCTTTGTCTGCTGTAAGCCGTATGGCGTCGCCTATCCGTCCTATATTTGGTTTGTCCAGCCCCGATCCCAGACACTCCGGGACCCTGTAGCCTGAGAGAGAAAGGTGAGAGAGGGAATTAAGGGGAGGGAAGCATTGGTACCTGAGCAGCACGCCCCCGAGCGTCGCCCTCTTGTCGGTACCTGTTAATATATAAGAACCAGGGCGCCCACATTTCAGCGTGTTTGGTTCCCCGGCCTGTGATGGTGGCATGGGCTTCCTCCGCCCCCTGGATATCTTCCACCCTGCGGATCCACTCTTGTCTAGTCGGTACTGTATCCGTCTTCCAATGGGCCGGAATGTTGGCCTTTGCGGCATTAAGCATGTGTCGTAATATCGACTTCTTGTACACCGGGATGGGCTGAGTGGAAATGTGTAGCAAGGCCAATTCCGCTTCCCAGTCTGGTGTGTCTCTCAAGATAAGCGTTACCGTATCCCTGATCATATCCCAGTAGGGAGTGATAAGTCTGCACTCCAACCAGATATGTAACACCGTGCCGTTTTTTCTCAGGTGGTGAAGATATTCAGCCTGCCGTTCATCGATCTAATGGAGAGAAGGTCAAATGCAAAGGTGAAAACATTTGCTTCACTGTTCAAGGCAGACATGCCTCTGGTTCTGGATCGGCTGTCAATCAAATGGGACTTCAACCTGTCATACATATTTCCCCCTGTGAACCTAATTCCAAGGATCTATAAAAGGTGAAATCAGAACATGCAATGGTACTGGCCATAATCCCATACTGGCCAAATCGGAGCTGGTTCTCGGTTTTAATGACGATGGTTTTGAGGTACTGGGAACTTCCGGTTTCGAAAAGAGCTCCTGGAGAACAAAGGGATTCCAGTGGAGGTATTGAAAATGTTTAAGTTGACTGCTTGGCTGCTGCACGGCTAATCCTGCATAACAGGGACATTAAGGAGAGATTCACTATTTTGCTGAATTCCACCAGAAGATCTACCTCTGCTATCTATTTGAAAATTTGGACGAAATTCATTCATTGGTGCATCTCTCATCATTGCCTGTGAAATTCTCCTTTTACTGATACTATCTTGCATTTTCTACAGGACGGCCTTTAAGAGGGTCCTAGTTTATCTACCCTCAAAGTTCAAGTTTCTGCTCTCAGCCATTTTTTGGTAAAGAGCATAGCTTCGAGTCTTCTGATTAGGAGATTTTGTTAAGGCTGTCAGGCTTATTAAGCCTCCAAGAAGAGAGTTTTTTCCCTCTTGGGATCTGTCTTTAGTTTTGAAGGCTCTTTGGAAACATCTTTAAAGCTATTGTTTCTAAAAACCGCATTTTTGGTGGCCATAACTTCTGCTAAGAGAATAGGTGAAATTCAGGCCTTTTCATAGTCTTCTGAATTTACATAATTTCTTCCAGAAAAAGTTGTTCTGTATTCAAAACCTTCATTTCTACCTAAAGTCATCTCTTCCAGGGCTATCAATCAACCAATTTCCGTGCCTACCTTTAGTTATCCATCTGTCTCCGATCTGGATGAGAATTGGCACATGTTGGATGTTGGTAGGTCTCTGAAAATCTACTTGGAGCGATCCTCTGCATACAAAAAGACTTACCATCTTTTCGTCAATTTATTTGGAAAATTTAAAGGTCAGGTTGCCTCCAAGTCTACTCTGGCAAGATGGCTCGTTGACCCTATTAAATTAGCTTATTCTTCATCAAATTTGCCATTGCCTACCTCCTTGAAAGCTCATTCTACGAGCTGCTTCCTGGCCCGTTAGACCATAAGTTTCACCTCAAGATATCTGCAGAGCTGATACATGGTCTTCATTCAACACCTTTGACAAACATTACAGACTAGACGTATTATCTGCCTCTGACGCTGCTTTTGGGCACAAGGTGTTAAAAGCGGTGGTTGCTTAATTCCCGCCCATAGCTCTGGGATCTTGATATATCCCTATTGTATTGCCACCATATGTCAGGAAAAACTTAAATTTTACTCACCGTAAATTCCTTTTTCCTTAATATGGTGGCAGTATATCACTCCCTCCCTTTATTAATAAATTTGATATTTTTGCAGTAGTATGTCGTTGATGTTTTATTGGGACGTACTGAGGGTCCATGGCAGGTTGGTGTCTTATATCTGTTGGGGGAGGAACTTTTATGTTAATTTTTAATTTCAGATGCTTGTCCCATGGGAAGATTACATTCCTACTGTACTGCCATCATATTAAGGAAAAAGGAATAAAATTGCAGTTTTCTACTATTACTACTTATCATCCTGTCAATGTTTTAATCCTTAACCACAACACAGGTACTTTATACCTTTACCTCAATAAGCACTTACCATACTGGACACATTTCCATTAACATTCCCATTGTGTCTTTAGGTTCCTCTCTATGATATTTCTTTCTCAAGCACAACCACACACTAGATGGGCAAGATACGTACGTTCCAACATACTTTCTATTCATTCATTACATTTCTATTCCCCTACATTCCTTAGGGATAGATAAACTGGCTGTTAAGAGTATTGGTGTGGACCATATTATTGTATATTTGTAATTCAGTCATGCAAGGCCTACACCCATCCTCATGCTGAGGTATTCATCCATTGGCCCAACTCATAGCTAAAGCCTTGCTCCTACCTCTCTAGGTTTTAGATAGGGCCTCACGTGTCACGGCCACTCCTTTGAATCTCTTACGTGTCACTGAGAGACCAACATTCCTGCCACATTGTTCAGTGACCTCAGTCCCTCTGCCAATTCATAGCAAGAGCCTCTCAGAGTCACTTGGCACTTAGTAGGGCCTCATCTTTCCCTCATTTAGCTTATTTTTTGCCATTTGCCACTATACTATCACCTACATGACTGTCACATTTACTCTACATATAGATGTTGCACAACTCAGAACTAGTAAAATATTTCAATCCAGGCTCCTCAGCCAAACTCTCCACCCCACCTAGTCCATGCACTCCAGCCATAACCCAGCCTCAGTTCCTGGTGATCTTGAACTTTTACCGCTGAGCTCCGACATAAAGGCGTGCCATTCCCTTCTTTGGCTCAGAAAACTGTGCTGTATAAACTTTGATTTCTAGTTCTGGGCTCCTCTACCATGTGTCAGTATCCAAGCTGGAAACACAGACAGCATGACAGGGATGTAGGCCATGATGGCTCCCATCCTTTCATCCTTATGAACAATTGATAACACTAGTGATTTTTAGAATTTCCTGACTTTAGACGTATTACCATCCCATGTAGTACCCTACATCATGCTCCTTACTACTATCCCCTCAGTGTTACACCACCAGTTGCTATCCAGGACATGTTTCCTTGTCTGATGTTATCTGTAGAGTAAGTTCCCCTGTCCTTGGGAAGGACATAGCTACTAGACTTGCCAGTAGTTCAAAGCTAGGAAACACAGATGGTACAATCTGACTGTTCCATATTCGTTCTCACCTTTTATCACCAAGAGCCGTATCCCTCAATACTCACACTTCTCCTCCTCTAGTTGAGTTTCTTTACAGGTGTCACAGCAGGCTTCCACACAGGCGTCATTTCACTTCTATCAGGTATTGGGGTTTGTCCTAACCTCCAATATATTAGTTAAGACTCATTCAACTTTATTACTATTAGTGGCAGAATCACGTATTAGTTTCTTGCTGGGACCCTTTTGACAGCCCTTTTATTTGCAGTTATACCTACCATATTAGCCTAATTAATGGGAATCCCAATAATATCTGCTCAATTTTATTACTGACTCCTCGTTCTTTAAAGTTCCTAGCATTAGACTATGGTATTAGGTCTATCTTAAGGGCCATTGAGGCAGCCTGACTAGGAAAATGCCATATTCCTCATCTTCAAATTGCTCCCAGTGCATCCGTCCATCTGTAGGCTCCTCTTGTATGTCAGCACTGTCCCTCAGTAATACATTATCTACATGTGTGTAACGATTATGGAACCGAATGCCATACACTAAAGCAGATGTGTCTTTTGTATCTAGTACATTCTTTGGAACTCCGCTGTCTCGATCAACATTTTGCCCCTACCCCAATTTTAATTTCAGGAAATACATTAGTCTGTGGGGAGGCTGAACTGCAATGAAATCAAGTCTAAGTCCAGCATATCAGGTAAAGGGAAAATCCTTTCTTGGCAACAATGCCCATTTCCCATAAAGATCTCAAGTCTCTCCTTGGTCTGCTGAACTGTACCATACACCTTACACAAGGGAGCTCATTCATTCCCACCCACTCAACCTGCTCCCAGGTTCACCTGTCAACAATAGTGAAGTTACATTCGAAACATGCTTGAGCAGTACTGGTTATGTCGCTAAACTCTCTATCCCACCAGAACAGGCAAACCATGTTCACTCCACCACTGTCATTCATTTCTGGACTAATACAGCCACCCACACTGTATTGCAGCCAATTTCATAGATATCTGAGTCTGTGACACATTTCACGGAAGTGACACGGAACCTACTCTCTTTTAGTAAATCAGCAGCATGGGAATTATTACCGGTCAGTCCTCCTCACTAACAATAATAAGGTTGGTTTGGAAGAGAGCTGGCTGGCAGCATCACAGAAACTCTACTTTGCTCACATACCCATACCAGGCTGTCACAACATGAGGTGACTCGATCACAATTTTTCGTATTCTTCCGAACTCTCCTCACAGTGGCCAAACAACCTACCAAACCCCTGCATTCCAGGATTTAATTGCTGGCACATGCAACACTCTCTGCCAGTGCCACCTGTTCATGCGCTGGGCTCTGGCCATTTTCAATAAACTCACTTCCGCATATGAAATTATCAAACCATACTCATTCGATTCCATGTAGGCGTTCACATATTTTTTTTTTTGCAACCTCAACCTTTAACTAGCTCACAACACCTTAAAGTTACTCGAATACAACCGTTAACATTTTCAGGTCGTTCTAAAAGAATATGTGCAGCTCCTACTACCTCTAGCAATATCCCAGTACATATCATCTAATGGCTGGGACCGTAGAGTCATCTGCATATGCCATATATATCCCTCAACATGCTTTGAGACATGCATTTAAGTATTGGTTATGTAATGTCAACACATATTCAGTGTTAAACTTTTTGCCCTCTTTTACAGGCCAACCCGAACAATGGCTCCGGCACACAACAACCTACTTACACCACCATTACTATAACTCTGCTTAATGTATACGACCACAAATGAGAAGGCTGAGCCGTTAGGAAGCTTGTAGTTGTGGGAGGAGTTATTCAGCATATAAATACACAGATCTCCCCTTCCTCTGGGCCGGGACTGCATGGTTCAACCCACACAACACTCCCTTTATTAAGCCATTCATCTTGGTGGGCCCTCTTTTACAGGCCTATCGGAACATCGGTTTCGGCACACCACAACCGACTTACACCACCATTACTATAACTCCGCTTATTGTATGCAACCACAAAAAAAATATATATGTCCTAAAAATATATATATATATTTTGATATATATATAATTTTTTAAATAGTTTTTCACTTTTTTTGGACATATACTTTTGGGTACTGTTTATACTATATATGTTTTTATTTCCTTTATTTCTCTAATATACATGCTATTTTCCAGAAACAAGAAGAAAATAAGGAAAATCTTTTACCTAATATCATAATTTCTCTTGGTGTACCAATTTACACAGCAAAAAAAAAAAATTTAGACATAACTGACCCTTTCTCAAGGTATTATTTTGTCTTATAAGGTGTTATACATCACATGCTTGGCTCCCTGACATTTTTACAATTTATGTTACAAATTTTTATATAAATATGTATAGTTTATCCTACTGTGTTCACGCATATGCAATGTCTTTCGTTGAAAATGTCATTTATTTTTTATTTTTCATAGCCAATTTTTACGTATTGTTCCTAGAATTTCCAAAATAAAGAATTATTTAAAAAATGTATGTATGCTTATTGTAGTAATGATTGCTAAAATGATATCATTATTAGGGTGCATGGGTCATCAAAACACACATGTTGCCACTTCATAGGGAATATTATTTCATACATTATGCTAAAAACATTTCTAACTTTTGTATAGTTTAAATGTCATTTTCGTTACCGCTGCATACTTTACAACTGTGCCATTGGCATAACAACAAAATTAGAAACAGTTCTGGAATAACAGAGGTGTGTGACTGGGTGCCACCATTACAGGGCCTGCTTCTTTATTATCCATGCAGAATAAACCGGTCAGCTCCACTGAGTTAAGCAAGGTTGACCACTTTTAACTATTGAGAGCAATCTTAGATTTGCCAGGCTTAGCTCAGTGAAGACATCTGTCTGCTCCTACAAGAGAAGACCAGATGCAGAATAGACGCCTATGGGACTCAGGTGAGTTGTCAGACTGTTCTAAAATGGTTCAACACATTACTCTAGGAGTGTGCCAGAGCACTCCTGGCACCATAACAACTATATTGGGCTTAGTGGTTATGTTACTTAGAATGTTCATTTAAGGACTGCATTGCTATAAGTATTTGCATTACATTTTTCATCTCCCAATCATCTGTGGGTGAGATGATTGGGAGACCTATTACATTTCTTCAGGACAAGGCTTTTCCCTTTTGAATATAATTGCACAGCCATCTTCTATACCTAATCGGAGCTATTTATTAAAGTGATAATTGTCAGGAATGCAAAGTGATTTTAAAATTTGGGGCAAAATAGCTGAATTGGGAAAAAAAAATCTCCAAATCAGTTAGGCTTCCAGTTCAGATACTTTGCTTTAACATTTAAAATTCACTTTAACTTCCTGACAATTCCCACTTAAGTAGAAAACCCTGTCAGTGACAACATTTCCCTCCCATAGAGCTTTGCCTACTGCTATAGGCTAGGCTAGTGTCTGATCAATTCTTCACTTTGGTCCATACTCTATAAAACGTGCCTCCTTACCTTCTCCCACAGCAACCCCTTCATCCTCTTCCCAATTCCCCCTTTTTCTTAACAAGCCTAGCTGGATAACGGCTTAAATTTAATGAGTGAAAATTTGACTGGTTGCATCAACGTGTCTTAGGGATAATGTTAAAGGACCACTATACAGGGAGTGCAGAATTATTAGGCAAGTTGTATTTTTGAGGATTAATTTTATTATTGAACAACAACCATGTTCTCAATGAACCCAAAAAACTCATTAATATCAAAGCTGAATATTTTTGGAAGTAGTTTTTAGTTTGTTTTTAGTTAGAGCTATTTTAGGGGGATATCTGTGTGTGCAGGTGACTATTACTGTGCATAATTATTAGGCAACTTAACAAAAAACAAATATATACCCATTTCAATTATTTATTTTTACCAGTGAAACCAATATAACATCTCAACATTCACAAATATACATTTCTTACATTCAAAAACATAACAAAAACAAATCAGTGACCAATATAGCCACCTTTCTTTGCAAGGACACTCAAAAGCCTGCCATCCATGGATTCTGTCAGTGTTTTGATCTGTTCACCATCAACATTGTGTGCAGCAGCAACCACAGCCTCCCAGACACTGTTCAGAGAGGTGTACTGTTTTCCCTCCTTGTAAATCTCACATTTGATGATGGACCACAGGTTCTCAATGGGGTTCAGATCAGGTGAACAAGGAGGCCATGTCATTAGATTTTCTTCTTTTATACCCTTTCTTGCCAGCCACGCTGTGGAGTACTTGGACGCGTGTGATGGAGCATTGTCCTGCATGAAAATCATGTTTTTCTTGAAGGATGCAGACTTCTTCCTGTACCACTGCTTGAAGAAGGTGTCTTCCAGAAACTGGGAGTTGAGCTTGACTCCATCCTCAACCCGAAAAGGCCCCACAAGCTCATCTTTGATGATACCAGCCCAAACCAGTACTCCACCTCCACCTTGCTGGCGTCTGAGTCGGACTGGAGCTCTCTGCCCTTTACCAATCCATCCATCTGGCCCATCAAGACTCACTCTCATTTCATCAGTCCATAAAACCTTAGAAAAATCAGTCTTGAGATATTTCTTGGCCCAATCTTGACGTTTCAGCTTGTGTGTCTTGTTCAGTGGTGGTCGTCTTTCAGCCTTTCTTACCTTGGCCATGTCTCTGAGTATTGCACACCTTGTGCTTTCGGGCACTCCAGTGATGTTGCAGCTCTAAAATATGGCCAAACTGGTGGCAAGTGGCATCTTGGCAGCTGCACGCTTGACTTTTCTCAGTTCATGGGCAGTTATTTTGCGCCTTGGTTTCTCCACACGCTTCTTGCGACCCTGTTGACTATTTTGAATGAAACGCTTGATTGTTCGATGATCACGCTTCAGAAGCTTTGCAATTTTAAGAGTGCTGCATCCCTCTGCAAGATATCTCACTATTTTTGACTTTTCTGAGCCTGTCAAGTCCTTCTGTTGACCCATTTTGCCAAAGGAAAGGAAGTTGCCTAATAATTATGCACACCTGATATAGGGTGTTGATGTCATTAGACCACACCCCTTCTCATTACAGAGATGCACATCACCTAATATGCTTAATTGGTAGTAGGCTTTCGAGCCTATACAGCTTGGAGTAAGACAACATGCATAAAGAGGATGATGTGGTCAAAATACTAATTTGCCTAATAATTCTGCACACAGTGTAGTGCCAGGAAAACATACTCGTTTTCCTGGCACTATAGTGCCCTGAGGGTGCCCCCACCCTCAGGGACCCCCTCCCGCCTGGCTCTGGGGAGAGGAAAGGGGTAAAACTTACCTTTCTCCAGCGCCGGGCGGGGAGCTCTTCTCCTCCGATCCTCCTCCTCCTCACCTCCCATTCGGCTGAATGCGCGCGCGCGGCAAGAGCTGCGCGCGCATTCAGCCGGTCTCATAGGAAAGCATTATCAATGCTTTCCTATGGACGCTTGCGTGCTCTCACTGTGATTTTCACAGTGAGAATCACGCAAGCGCCTCTAGCGGCTGTCAGTGAGACAGCCACTAGAGGCTTTGAGGGCTGGATTAACCCATTTATAAACATAGCAGTTTCTCTGAAACTGCTATGTTTATAAAAAAATGGGTTAACCCTAGCTGGACCTGGCACCCAGACCACTTCATTAAGCTGAAGTGGTCTGGGTGCCTAGAGTGGTCCTTGAAACTAAAGGATGTTAAACTAAACCCTCTGTCCTCAAATACATATAGTATGACCAACAGTCTGGTTCCAAATATTGTGGATGATACATTTTAACCATGAAAGGCAAATTGTAAAGTTGGAAAAACATTCAGACATCACAGTATTTGAGCGTATTTATTTTGTCCTTAATGCAAACATAAAACAGAACATTAATTTAGCTTGTGTGTTTAGAATAATTTTGGGATTTTAGATTATATTTACAATGTCTAAATTATAGTAAAGTACATTACATACAAAACAAGTATTTAAATGATTTTATGGATCCTGGAAAATTAAAACAAATTTCAACAGAACAACATACCAAGACAAAACCTGTACAGTTTGATCAATTATGTTGTTTTTTTTTCCCATGACAAAAACAAAACAAAACCATACTGTGCAAAACAATAGCTTCCCTTAACATGTGTCATACCTAATCATCTTGTGATTTTACAGATTAATAATAACCATTTTATGTGGAAAATGCATTACAGATACGGCAGGACCCTCTGCCATATTTTGCAAGGTTATCTAATTTAGAGCAATACAACATTCTTTGAAGTCATAATGAAATTTCCATTAGACATACAATCTATGAGGTCTTAAATAGTACCTGTCAGGTCAATTATGACTTATGCTCCTTTTAAAGAACAAAACATTCCATCTATGCAAACATTTGGATAGGTGGGGAAAATAAATTAATAAAATAGTAGGTCTTTCTCTCATCTGTCAATCAATTCTTTGGCATGGTTAGCGCTGGCTAGGGAGTATTGGAACACAGCAATTCACGTAACTCTATTCAGACTGGCAATGAAGCAAGCATGTCAATGTCACAGAAGAGGTTTGCCCCACTTGAGGAAATATTCCCAAGCAGTGTTAATTTTGGTGGCAAATTTCAATTTAGTTTTAGTCATAGTCTTTTGAGTCATCTGAATTGTTTTAGTTTTAGTCTGGTTTTAATTGACAATCTCCAGAACATTTTAGGCAACACAACTAAAACCTAATGGGTTTAGTTAAAACATTTGTTTCTTTTGCCCCTTCCCCAGCCCCTTTGTATCCTCCCAGCCCCTCTAGGTGTCTCTCTCTGAAGCCCTCTTGTGTCTCTTTTGCCCCTTCCACAGCCCCAATGTGCAGTGTTAATTTTGGCAGCAAATTTCAATTAAGTTTTAGTCATTGTCCTTTGCCTAAAAAGCCATTTTAGTTTTAGTCATATTTTAGTAATCTGAATTGTTTTTGTTTTAGTAGACTAAATCTCAATTATTTTAGTAGACTAAAATTGTTAGTCAACAAAATTAACACTGGTGCAGGTGGACCTCTGATAAGGACATGGCAGCGCTGGATTAAAGGTTAGGTGATTGATGATAGGTTCATGTTAACAAACTTTATGCAGTACCGTGTCCACACACCCCCTGACAAAAGAGGTCCAGATATGGGGAGAAGACAACTACGTTGTAGCAGAGATAAGCTATATAGAACATTTTATGGGTGGGGCTGTATAAAACATCCTTACACTTCATCACGGGAGCATCTACCCATCTGTGTTCCCCCTGTATTCCATGGTTCTATTAAGTTAGTAAGAACAGCCCACTGTAGCGGTTATGGTGTCAAGAGTGGTCTGGCCACGATCACAGTTTGACAACTTACATGGGTCACACCAAGTGTCCACACTGCATCTATTCTACTCTAGCAGGAGAAGCTGGATATCACTTTAGAGCAAAGCAGGACCACACAGATTATGGTCCTGTTTTCTGTAATGCAGGGTATAATTATAGATCCCCATGTGTTGTAGAACTACAACTGCCACGATGCTTTGCCAGCCCTCAGGATGTCCTAAAGCATCTGAGCATCTACTGATTGCCCATATCTGCTCTAAAGTGATATTTGGCTTCTCCTGTTTGAGAAGACCAGGCGAGGCAGATGTGACTTGGTTACCTAGGTAATGTCAAATCAGGCCAGATTTGATATTTTTCTGTGGGATGGAGCCAGGGCATTCCTAGCGCTTTAACTACAACAGTGGTCTGTAATGTTCCTTTAATAGATACTTAGACCAAAGAGGAATCTTAGCATACATTCACCCTACAGTCTGTGCTCAAATAAATTAAACACACTCAGGCTTACTCAATAAATTACAGACTGTAGCAAACTACAGTCTGAAATTAGTATTGAAAATTAAGGCAAGCAGAAATAAAAAAACATATGTAGCTTATATTTTGTGGTTTAGATACCACTTGTGTTTAGAGAGCAACTCTGTTACTCTTATTAAATGTAACCTCCTAAATTCATATAACTCCCACCATGCTTTGGTTCAGACGTTAGTGGATCCCAATGACACATGAGCCAGACTCTAGCATGACACATGCAATTTCAAAATAAAATTAGAAACAAGAAAAAAAAACAGCATTTCGTATTTCTTCTTCACATGTAGAAAATGCAGTGAGACATTTCTACCACATTATCAGGAAATAAATAAAATAATTCAGTTCAGACAGTGTCTCCTCTGTATCAGCATGGCAATGTTATAATGAATCTTTAAAGGACCACTATAGGGTCAGGAACACAAACATGCCTCCCCTTGCCCTTCCAAATATAGCAACATCTTACCTTTATTCAAGTCTGCTGCTGCTGTCTCTGCCCCTGATCTGCCTGCTTGGCTGACATCAGAAGTGGTGTTATGAGCCAATCACAATGCCTTCACATAGGAAAGCATTGGATTGGCTGAGCTTGTCAAGTAGGCAGATCAGGGGCAGAACTAGCACAAGCCAAACTCAACCCTGGCCAAACAGCATCTCCTCATAGAGATGCATTAAATCAGTGCATCTCTATGAGGAATGTTCAGTGTCTCCATGCAGAGGGTAGAGACACTGTGCAGCACTGATCTAGGAAGCACCTCTAGCAGCCATCTGAGGAGTGGCCAGTGGTGGTATCCCTAGGCTGAAATGTAAACACTGCATTTTCTCTGAAAAGACAGTGTTTACTGCAAAAAGCCTGAAGGGAATGATTCTACTCACCAGAACAAATACAATAAGCTGTAGTTGTTCTGGTAGCTATAATGTCCCTTTAAACTCTGGAATCATAATTCGACGAACTGCTGTAGATTGTGCTGAACAGGGCTTAATATTTTGAGTATTGGGCTTCTAGCCATGCCTTAATTTATTTGCATCTGTAAGCCAAAGCAGACACAGCAGGGGTATATTTCTACTTGACAGCTACATTTTCATTCAACAGTGGCTAGTAGAAATTTTTAACCCTTGTGCTGAATATTTAAAAATGTTATTTCTGATAGTTTGAAATTATTCATATTGTTAAATATTAAAGTCTAACAAGCAAACTCCACACAGAAAAAATATATCAGAACATAAAAAAAAAGATAATTTAATGTACATCATAACAAACTGTATAATTTAAAAGAAAGCTGGATAGAAATGGTTGGTATTATCTGGTGAGATTATGCATGATTTTAGGTCTCCTATTAATCACTATTGCCTTACTTAGGCAAAAAGACAGTAATCTCCTGGTTCTCATTCATGATGTATTTTTTTTATTGGAACCTTTTGACATCCTTAGAATAAACTTTATATTATTGGTCCAGGCTTATTAAAATTGACTTTTATTTATAAATCATGATGAAGTTGAAAGACTTTAGAGACAAATTTTACAAAATGTTAACATGCTATTTATGGCTATTCAGGCCCTTTGTGATATGGTTTTTCATTGCACAGATCAGACAATTAACATTCGAGGGGGGTTTCCTAAGCATTAAACCTGGGTGAGTTTTCACTCCAACAAAAACTAATGTCATTTCATTTCAGCCACTTAATAAACCCTTATTGCTCAATGTCTTACCACTTACTGTATTTACATAAAAAGATGCATGCAATATTTATTTCAGTTTACCTCAATTTTAAAAAGGTAAATATCGAAATACAGGATTTGCCAGAAAACTCTTCAGCCAAATTGCACTGGATATCGACTATTCTGTTATATCCGGGTGTTTTAACCCGATTATGACCAATGACATTATTCTTCACAATCTGGTCTGTAAAAACCTTTTGTTAGTACAGTATAGATGTTGTTTTCAGCACTAGCAGTTTAAGAAAAATCCATGCTAATCGTAAATAAATAGATTTTTGACTAAAGTGTCATTTGTCTGAACTACAAAGTAAATGTCAAATTCACGGCCAAAATAATTGAAGTGATAACAGCTGACTTTGAGCATATTCATAATTTGACTGTTTGGACCGAAAAAATGTAAAATCACTTTGAATTTGGTTTAAATACTTCCATAACCTCTCATTTCAGAATGCAATCTTTAAAAACTAACATTTAGTAAGATTCCAATCACAACATTATTTGGTTAATTAATTCTTCTTGACTGCTTCATTGCTTAGATGTGTGCTAAAAACGGAAATCCAGCCAAAGCAGGGATTACTAAATCTGAGTGCTAAAAAACCAAAACACTGAGTACATTAACCATGAAGAAGCATTTGTTTTACATAGGAAGTCGTAAAGTTAATTTTTTTTTTTTTTTTTTAGTGCAATCCGTTTAATGCTGCAAATTAGTCTCTTCCTCTACAACAGTGGTTTGCACTGTGATCATGCTAAAGTGCTTATAAAATTAAAGGATAGGATTTTTTTTTGTTGTTTTGGAAGTAATTAATACTAAGAAAGGAAACAATGAGCAAAGATACAAGCTGTACAAAGTATGCATATACACACACTCGCCCAATCAATGTTGTCCAAATATAAATGAAACCAATTATGCTAGTGTGGAAGTGTAACTTCTGCATTAGCACTATGGCAATTGAAGGGCTTGGCCCAGTTTGTGTCAAATCGCGTGAAAAAAGTTTTGACACAGAACTGTGAGACTGTTACAGGAGTCTGCTAGGACCATCGCCACTACAATGAACAACAGTGATTATGGTGCTTTGAGTGCCTCTTTAATACTAGCTATTTATTTCAATGATATCCGATGTGTGGATGCCTGTGGGTTCAGTCAATGCTATAACACATTCTGCTGTTAATTCTCTCTTGCCAATAGTAAGGATCTCTAGTCTAGATGATTCTACTTATTAGGTGTTTACTCTCGGGTGTCTTCCCCACTGGCAGATGCCTCAAGGTAAACACATTTTTAGCAAAGCCACTTACATGTTATCTTGTGTACCACTGAAAGAAAAAAGAAAAAAAATATTTTGATGTTTTCCTTTATCAGTTTAATTAAACTTACAGGTAAGATGTGCAACAGCCAATCAACCAGTGTTTTTTTTAGTATAAATCTATACATTGTAGTAGCAAAATAAGAGGAGAATGGGTTTTAAAGGTGATTGCCCCAATCTCAACAATAACATCAACTAAACCATATATGCAAATGATTCAGTGCAGCAGCTAATTTGCATACGTGATCTCACAAGTTCAGAGGCAACAGGTCAACTTTATATTTTTTAATCTACACATGCACCGTTTAAAGGACCACTCTGGGCACCATAACAACATAGTTACAATGAAGTGGTTATGGTGTGAGGAGGTCCCGGATGCCGTCTTATCTTAAGGGCTTAAACTGTTAACGAACGGTTTAACCCAAAAGTCTGAAAGACGGCGCTTGATTGCTCTGGTGATCAACTTCCTCTGAAGGATCAGAGGCTTCAATCAAAAAGACTCGTAGCAGGTTCCGCTAATAGCTCTCAGCCTATCACTAGCTCCTCATTCAGAAAAGTGAGTGAGGCTTCAGAGAGGGCAGAAGTACAGGGCAATAAGGTGCTGTCTTCAAGACTTAGGAGGTTAAGCTATTAATGAATATTTTATTTCCAAAGAACAGACGGCGTCCAAGGACCTCCTTGCACCATAGCAACTTAATCGGGTGAAGGTGTTATGGTACCCGGAGTGTCCCTTTAAGCAGTTAAATCACTAACCCCTTCAAGACAGATAACATAACCAAACTGTCACGATTTAGCATTTGCCTAAACCTTTGCACTGAAGGAGTTAATAGGCAGAAAAACAAGAAAAATATTAAAAATAATTACTAGAATATTTGCTGCCAAAAAACAAGTAAAGCACTGCTTTGCAACGTATTTCTGGTCTACAGACAGTAAAAGAACTTATAGATCATATATTTCCCCACGAGCTCCATTTGTGTTAAATTCATGTGCAGGCTTGTTGGTTTCTACAAAAACAGATTCCAAGGCAGCCTCTTGCTCTTCTAGTGTTGCCATTGCAGTGGCTCCCTGTGTCGATGAAGTATTCAAGAAGGTCTGGGGCTCCTGACTCTTTTCAGGCTCTGTGTATTTTCTACCTTTCCTTTTTCCAAGGATTTTGACGTAATTGGTCGGTACAAATCCAGTTGTCTGTCCATCCAGACTACCCAGAAGCCAACCTCTTATTTTAGGCTGTTGTTCTAAAAATAACAAACAAAAACAACCTCATCAATAATGTTTTCGAATAGCAGTAATAGATTGTTTACAGATAGTTTATCTTTTTATTGTGTAATCTATACAGTGTTTGAGTCAAAGCCTCTTGCAGTTAAGCCCATTTGGTAAAAATCTGCATTAAAAATTATGCTTGTTCTGATATGTAACATTGTTGCTCAACAGAAGTGTAAAATGTGAACCAGTCCCCCTTCATCGTCCCCTATTTTGGCTTCTGTACCCCCCACCTGTCCCTATAGGATAGGTAAGAGCCGCTATTTGATTGTTTATTTGACAAAGTATGCAACCTGTCGCATTACCTGACTTGTACCCCTCCACCCACTTTTATTTTCAGTACCGCAACATTTCCTTTGACAACTTAAAATTCAAATAAAAAGTGTATAAAAAAACAAATTATATACCGTATATATATATATATACACACATACATACATACTTGTCCCTCATTCTCCACTTCTTCCTTTAAAAATAAATTTAGTCTTTGAACTCTTAATGTGAACATCAGCACTACAGATGTTTCTGAACTTCATTACCCATGACACCCAACCAGTTTTAAGCTTGGTCGAGCATTATGGAAATGGTAGTAAAGAAACATCTGCAGGAGCAATTGGTAGCCATTGCTGTCTATTTGCAGTCTGTACCACTGGATTAATATCCAATATCACGTTGCAGCATGGATTACTTTAGTGAAGATTGCACCAGATATGCAAGAAAGATTCTCTTGTCATACAGAATGCTAGGACTGAACAAGGCATTAAAACATTTGAGGAAAGATATATGGTTAAAAAAAGTGTCAATTGGGTATCCTACACAGATACAGTGTTGTTGCTTAAAGGGACACTATAGTCACCAAAACAACTTTAGCTTAATGAAGCCGTTTTGGTGTATAGATCATGCCCCATGCAGTCTCACAGCTCAATTCACTGCCATTTAGGAGTTAAATCACTTTTTGTTGCCGTTTATGCATCCCTAGCCACACCTCCCCGGCTGTGACTGACACATCCTGCATGAAGAAAATGGTTTCATTATCAATCTGATGTAAATTAGTTTAAAAGTTTTTATCTCCTACTCTGTAAATTGAACTTTAATCACACACAGGAGGCTCCTGCAGGGTCTAGCTGTAACGTACAACCCAACACGCAGAGTGAAAACCCACCAGGAGAGAATAGAGACAGAAAGAAGATCCCTAAACTAGTCCTTAGAATGGCCGGAATAAAGAATAATCTTTAAGGAACATCAGAACAAGCCAAGGTCAAGGGAAGCCAGAAATACACAAGTACGAGAAACAAAGCAGAGTCAGGGGAACCAGAGAACAGAATAGTTGAGAGGAAGGCAGGTCAAAACCAAATATATACCACAACTGATACAGGAACGCGCTATAAGGACACTAGTGACACAAGGAACACTAGGAACCACAACAGGGCACTGTGTTTTGGGCAGACTGGGCTTTTATATGGTTGGGGGGGCGTGATAAGCATAGCCACGCCCCCAAAAGGTATGTGTGGGCGGAACTCTTTTGCATAGAGCTCTTCTGACGTCATGACGCTGGCATGCGTGCGCAGAGTCATAAAAAGGGGTGTGCGCACAGCGGCTGGCGTCTCTGAGGCAGAGTGGAGCCTCAGGCTGTGTGGAAACAGCGGTCCGCTGGATCCCGGCATCGGCAGATCAGCGGACCACCAAGGTAAGTGTAAGAGGGCTGACACTAGCAAGCTATTATCAGAGCAGGAGATAAGAAATTCTAAATGAAACTATTTGCAATAAAGGAAGTGTAAATATTAGATGACTCTATACAGAAAGTGTTTATGAAGGCTGTGTAAGTCACATGCAGGGAGGTGTCACTAGGGCTGCATAAACAAAGTGATTATGTGCGCAGGGGTTGACAACTTGCCTCCACCACACAATTGCCAATAACTCAAGCTGAAACACTCCACATCCAGACTCCTACCATCATGACCACTTCTAAAAGTAGAAGTGGTCATGGTTGTTCGAGAAACAGTTTAATTTAGCTGTACCTGTGTTTGAATTTAGTTCTTTAAAAATTTGAACTGATGTGTGATCTGAAGAATAAAATGTTCATTGCTTGATTGAATTTTAACAACAAAATTAGGAATTTGTTCTATTTCAGCCTGACTTTCTATTCTATGGCCATTTGGGCAGGACTTTGTTGCTGGGATTGTCAAGGAACCATTTGAATTCTATCATAAAATCTGCTATCAAAAGATGCAGCACTTATTTGCACTTTTATAAAGACCCTTGGCAACAGCTCCCACCTGTCAACCTAATAACCAGAAAGGTTGCCATGGTTGCTTGCTTTGCTCTCTCAAAGCTGGAGTAAGGACTTCTCATAAAAAAATCTTACTGGTGCATTGCAGCATTTGCTGTATATGAGCCATGTTCCAATACTTTTCTACAAGAAGCATTGGTTGGGCTTGGAGAACATCAAAATTGATGATCCCCTGAGACGGAGCAGAGCAAGAAGACAGAGGTTAGCAACTTGTTTTTTTAGGTGTGGTGCCCTAAATCTAAAAATAAATAGGGACATTCCAGTGTTAGAAATAAATGTATTTACATCTAATGGAGTGTTCCTTTAAGTAAAAAAAAAAAACAAGCAAACATACCTTTAGGAGCCAAATTAAGAAGATCTCCAGCATGGAAAGAGAGCTCTTCATCAGAAGTTGCAGTGAAGTCATACTCTGCCCTTCCCACAACGTGGTCGTCTTCTCCACTAGCCCAATTAACATTTTCTACACAAAGAATAAGAAAAGAAAAAAAAACTTAAATTAACAAGATGAGATTCCTTTTAAAATTAAGCATACAACTTCTAATATCCGAGAGATTATTGTAAAAAAACAACAAAAAAAAAACAAACAAAAAAAAAAACCACACACATGTTAGAAATGTAAGGTAAAGAAATGTAAGAACAAAGGATGACCTTCCAAGTACAGGAGTCAAATATGATGCACATGCAACATAAATCTAGATGAAGAGACTCATACTGACAAGGTTCTCACATTAAAAGCAATGGCCTATGAGGTGTATTAACTTAAGAGGGAATTGTGGAAAACTGTCACAATGTATGCAAATTGTCAGAGAAAAATAGCTAAAACGGAGCAAATATTCACCTTGCCAATTGCTTCAACTCAAATATGGCTGCTTATCATTTTCCAGCCCTGTGTTTTTTTTTCTCCCTCATATCATGTTTGAATTGACAGTTATATGTAATAATTGCTAAAAACTGTGCCCTTGCACATTCCTTAAAAGATGGATTTAAAAGCCTGTCATTCTGAAGAAGTTATTTCACTTATTACAGTTCCCATCCACTCCAGACAATGTAAGAATATTTCTGTAAAATGTGTTTTTTTTCTTTATTTTATTTTTTTAAGAATCACATGACAGCTAAACTAGAGCTGGGTTAAATCGCCATAAAATCAATGGGTCATATCTATAAAGAAAGGGGCATCCATGTGATTGCTGTACATATAGCACTTTGCCCTACATTTGCTCTTTAAACATATTGCCTAATGTATAAATAGGTATTCTATGGAGTTCAAGTACCTAGTCGTAAAACCAATTCATGTTTGTCTTGCTTTTTTCCCCAGTCACGTATTTTTCAAAGGAAGCAGTGTAAAGACACTGTATTGTACCTAGATCATGTTGATGCTTTCCAAACAACATCAAAGTGTAATTACAGTAACTACGCAGTAGCCACTTATAAAGTAATCTCATTCTTGGAATAGCACTGAGTGAGATACTGAACTCTGGACCTTAGTTGGCAGTATTATGATAACTTCACCACAAGAAACTCGAAAACCAAATGTGCCTAGATGACTAGTTGCTCCATTTAAAGAGGTCAAAAACTATAGATAAACATTTCAGCCAACTCTGAAAAGGATGTTTGCCTAATGCCAGTAGTTCAAAAGTAAAATAAAATATCTGCTCTTCTGACATTTACCTTTTGGATTACTGGAGAGCATAGTTAGGAGAGCCAGCTGCTCCCTCTAGAACACTACCCCAGTCGGACTCCTGGGGGTTATCCCAATACCAATATTATAGCACAAAACAATTCAAAAGATGAAAAACGTGCATAGACCAATAGTAGTAAAAACTTAGAGCAATGTACAATCACTACATAGAAAATTGGAAACAAAAACAAAGGATATAAATTATGTAACTGGTTTATTATGTCAGGGTACCTGAGGTCTCTACCTCTGGGAGAGGTAGAGACTTAGACGTCTATCCATCCGGACGGTCTGTTTCCCATGTTCCTCGCGGTCCACCCGGTCACATAAACGCCGGCCGCGAGGGAGTCACTTCCTTTTGTAGCATGACGTCCGGAAGTCGACGTCATGACGCCGTGTCTACCCTTCTGAGCCAGGGTATTGAACAGTGCTTCTCTCATTTGCTCATTGCCCTGTCGTAGTTCTAGCCTGCCTAGTCACACAGTGCTCTGGTATTTTCAGTTATCCCTTTGGTTCCGACCCGGCTTGTTTGACTTACTCTGTTTACCTCTGTTATCCTTGACCCGGCTTGTTCCTCCCTTACCTGTCCTCTCGTTCCCTCGACCTCGGCTTGTCTCTGACCATTCTCTATATTCTCCGTACGTTAGTCCGGCCATTCTAAGGTCCGGTATACGTATCCTGTACCTGTTTGTACTCTGCGTGTTGGATCCCTGTCCCGATCCTGACATTATAGCTGATTTATTATCTTTTGTGAAAGGCCAAAGCAGAAACATTGGGATATCTTGCCAGCTGTTGACACATTTTTTTTAAGGTAATCTATGATAAACCAGCTGCACAAGTCTACCCTGTTTTTATTATATGCTTATTTCATCGTTTGGACTTGTCTTATTGGGTGGCATTCCAAACTAGGATAGGCCCATTTCTTGTGCATCCTTACTCGTGCCTTATTTAATTAAGTTTTAGACAGACATATGTATTGTTTGTCTATCAAATTGTGCTTAACCAGATAATTAAGCCGCGCGTAATTGCCGGCACAATGAAGACACTAGATGCGACAAAAAAAAAAAAAAAAAAACTTAAAAAGATGTGTACTTAACCCCTTAAGGACACATGACATGTGTGACATGTCATGATTCCCTTTTATTCCAGAGGTTTGGTCCTTAAGGGGTTAAAGGTATACCGTAAGTGCTTCACCTCATTGAAGTGGTTTAACCCCTTAAGGACCAAACTTCTGGAATAAAAGGGAATCATGACATGTCACACATGTCATGTGTCCTCAAGGGGTTAAGGGCCTGTATTCCTCTGGCACTGTCATTCCATATAGCATTAAACCATTAATAATGGTTAAATGCTAAACAATAGTGTCCAACAGTCCATCCCCTCTGTGCTGCTTGGGCTAATGAGGAAGAATAAGCTTGAACTGCAGTGGGTGTCTGTGATTAGTTCAGAGTGTCAGCTGACAAATTTTAGCCTATCACAATACTCATTGCAAGTATAAATCTGTGTTTCTAGAAGGAAATGTGTAATCCTTGTGGCACAAGGATGCTACTGGTACAGTCCCTCCATCCTTTTATCTCATCCAGTTTTCAAGTTTGACAATATAATTGAGGATTCCCAAGTCCCAAACATCTATCCCATCTGCCTCCAATGTCCTAATTACCATAACCTCAAAAACCATAGATGCAAAATAATGAAGCATTGACAAGCTACTAAACATGTCTGCAAATTCAATAAGAAAAAGCATTACAAGAAACTGTTATACTTCATTATTTTGCATCTACTTTACTGAAATAAAAAATAATACTATCACCAAAATCATGTTATAACCCAGCATTTACAAGGTGTAAGCATGGATGAAGAGGACATAAAGTGTCTAATGCCAAGGGAGAGGGTTTTAGCTGCTGAAGAGTTTCCCATGGGATTGCACCCATTACCTTCTTGCACCATAATCAATTCTGTTTAAAATTAACATTTGATTCAATGAAGCTAATTTTAATGGCACTGTATATGGAGAGCATCTCAAAATTCTACTGCATGGCTGTAAAGGGGCACCCACATGTTTGTTGCAATGTATAGGTTATATTACGGTCTTTGCATACATGTTCCTAGCCTAGAACTCCTAAATCATTTGAATGGAATAGATGGCCATAGAACAATGGGACCTGTAGTTCAGCAACACTTGGGGGTGGCGGTGAGATGCCCGCTCTAAACTATAAATGTCACGATAATAGAAAAGAATATGAGTGGTTAAGAGTGATGCTCTGCTCATTTTCCTTTACTTACCATTTTCAGCAACTTCATTACAGTTGGACAAAAGTTTCCAAATGAGGTAGGGGCCTCCAAGGATAACTGCAAAAAACAAAAAAATAGGCCAGGACTTTGCAGAGTCGGTGACATTTTTCTCAGAGCCACTCAGGGCCACAGTTCCTGCACTCTCAGTCCATAAATCTTCTGTTTCTGAATTTTTCCGGAGACCCAAAAGTCTCTGCAAACGCCTGTAAAGGAAGCGGATTGTCCTGACTAGTGCAAAAGCTGAAAACACATTCGTGAAATGTATCTTCATCCTGGAAAAGTGATTTGCCACATCGAGAACTGCTCTAAAGCTGTTATAAACAGCAGAAAAAGTGGCATCCATCATCATACTGACAGAAGCGAATGCATGGACAATGCTTTCGATGGACTGGAACGCACCCCTGCTGCTTTCTTCAGCCTGTCGAACAAACCTGCTTGGAGGCACATCATCTGCTTGAAACCGATTATAGCCTATCCCACCCCCATAGCCATAGGGGCTATAGCTACCATAAAATGAACTGCCATATGAGTTGCCAAAGCCAGGTGAGAAAGAGCTGTATGCAGGCCGGTACTGGCTGATAGTACTACTTCTCGTCTGTTGAGTTGGTCTTGGAAGTACTGGAGGTGGTACCCTGCTAAGAGTTGGCTGTCCAGGTCTGGTCAAGATATTCGCCCTTAAGTCGGCTGATCTAGATTAAGAAAGAGAAATACAATTAAATAATTTAAGGCACCAAAAAGAAAATATTATGTCAAGACACTGAGGCTCATAATTCTTAAACCTTTCTTTACTGTCCACCAATAGCAGCAAATGAACCCCCATACCTGGTGGAATAATTCAGTCACAGCAAACCACCTTTAAAGGACAACTCTAATACAATGAATATTTATATTCATAATGTTGGGGTGTCGACTGTAGTGGTTATTGTGACAGGAGTGCCCTGGAGCCCACCCATGGTAAGTAGTCAAGCTCTTTGTGAATGGTTTGACAAACTAACTGCAAAGAACCAGTTACCTTTTCCTCTGGAGGCTTCAATCTCCTGCAAGGAGTTTCTGATTGCCCCATGTACTAAGCCCAGCAGGACAGAGCCTGCTCACTGGAGCACTTTTCCAAATAAACCTGATGTTTCACTGATCCTTGAGTGCCTGGACCACAAATGTGTTCAACCATAACAACTTCAGTGGGCTGTAGTGGTTATGGTCAGGCTCAGACAGGCCATTGGGCAAACTAAGCAAAAGTGGGCTGCGATGGCCAAAGACTGAGGCCAGCAGAGGAGTTCAGAGCCCCTTCTCAATTTCAAGCTTCATATTTTTGCCTACATTTCGCAATTTGCATTTCAGTTTGCCACAATATGCCGTTTAATAAATCATTTTTTGCGGCAGCATGAGTTAGCTCATTATCTTGTGAATATTAAGATCATCACTTAGTAATCAGTACAGTAAATAAGAGTTCAACATTTTGTGGGGTTTTTTTAAGATTGTGATGTTTAACAACATTTTATAAAAGATTATTAAAAATGCAATGTACATTCACTTTTTTTTTTTTTGTTCGTTAAAAATTAAACGTTCATAATGCCTGGGTATTCAAGAAATGTTTACTGCTTATTAATAAATCAAAACAAAAAAATAGAACATACAACAACAAACACCAATGGCATCAGTTTATCAAAGTACAAGACAGGTGCTATTCTGGGCAGAGTTCTAAATTTTCGGAAGCATTCTATTCTGCACCATGGGCATTGATCCTTATTGCCCTTGAATAGCACCTCCTTTGCGTTAATAAATTATCATTAATAATAATAATAATTAGTTCTGTCTGTCTACGTACAAGGCAGGCCACAGAACTGCTCTTTGGACCCCAGCCTGGGGCACTTCCTGCTATGTCTGCATTAGGCACCCCAGGCCTAACAGCCCCTACTCATGTCACCCCAGCACCTTGCTGCCCCTCACTATATACACTCACTGATAGGAGGTGGAGGGGAGACCCCCCATGACCCGCCGGGTCTCCCATGGTTTAGGAGGAGGAGGCTGACCCGCCATACCGCTCTATTGCATAGCCATACACAGACAGAGGTAATCGAATGCCGCCGAGTCGATGGGCGCACTGCTAGTCACAGGGTTCTCAGTGAATAAAGACTTAACATGGGGAGGGATTGCCTATTGGTTTCGTTCTTTATGAAAACAGATAAACCACCTTATAAAACGTTCTACACGGTGGAGACATCAGAATTTCAATGGTCATAGAACGAATAGGTTGCCAATAGCAAAGCGTAAAAGGGTTTACTCACTAAATAACGAATTTTAATGAAACGAAAGTCCCATGGCAAAGTTTAAACTAATATAGCAGATTTTGGACATTTCCAAAATCAGCTAAGGTCACCACTAGCCTATTTTAGCCTAAAATCTGCAATAAATAATTATAGTTTTTTGTTTTACTGAAGGAAGTTAAAAAAATAAAAATAATCCCTATCTCCTCAATTTACCTAGATTTTGCAATTTGGATTTTACAATTCATAGTACAGGGATTAACCATATGAGAGAATAATATACTAAATTGAGAACTGAAATGAAATGGCACATTTTAGGCCAACATTACAGAGATTAAAAAATAGCTGGGTTTTTTTTCAGTTGTGTTTTTTTTTTGTGGCCTAAAAGTTCTATTCTCTGGTTATTTCTCAGTTTGATAAATAACACTGCTAATAACACTATATTTATTAAAGTCACACTATAGAGCCATAATAACTTGCACAAATAATAACGAAGAAGATTAGGGTACTAATACTGTACACAAATCCCAGCATTTATACAGGAAACTAATAAACAGCAATAAAATTCTAATAAATTATGAGAGGGAGGAACATTTGTGCACCATCTGTTATTTAGATAAGGATTTATATTGCATCTAAATAGATCAAGCACGTTTTACTTTAGTGTATTTAATTTAAAGTTAGGTAAATGCACTATGTGTGGGCTGTGGTCACTAGAGGACCAACCAAAAACAGCAGGACAGGAGCTTGGATTTGGGACAGTTGGGGGGCTCCCCACTGGCACGGAGTAATATCCATCAAGCTAAATATGGTGGATCTCTGGAAACCCTTTTCTGAGATTGTACTGATCAGCTCATTGAGTTTTGTTAAATGGACACTATTGTCACCAGAACTACAGCTTAATGTCTTTGTTCTGGTGAGTATAATCATCCCCTTCAGACTTTTTGCAGTAAACACAGTATTTTTAGAGGTATTGATACCGGAGAAACTGACGGAAGCCAAGCACAGAGAGATGGACACAGGTTTCTTCAGGAAGGAAGAGATTCTTTATTGGATCACCGATCGGGACTCAGAGGGACTAGCGTCACCAAAATACCACAAGTTCTGAGCCCCGGACAATAGTGCAGGCTCCTTATATAGGCATATAACTCCTCCCATATTAAGCTCCACCCGCACATTCTCTTAACCAATCAACACAAATAAGAATTAACTTCCTGTTTGACCGCATGGCTTGTCCAGCACAATGGAGGAGGGGAATACTATATCCTGTATTCTTGCACATGCTCCGTACACTACTGATCGTATCTTGCCTCGTGCAACCAACTGATCGATACGTCAGCATATGCACGTACACATGCCACGTGGTAATCTCGGCCTACTAAATTTATTTTTACCGAGATTCCACCACATTCCCCCCTTTGATGCCTCTTGATATTTTACAATTACTTGAGGCATCACTTAACCTTAGTTTTGCTTACACCGCAAGTTACCTTGAAACAGACCAGACTTATCTTATGATGTGAATCTTTTAACACTCATCTTCCTGCATTGGTTCTCCTTGATCTAGAGCCTTATACTTATATATCGCCATTATCTGTGCGGCAGCCTTCCTCTCTGCTATACTTCCTATCAGGCTTTGCACAGACCTAACTACTAAGGGTATAAGACACGGTAGGAGTAGACACAACAGTAAAATCAGTAGGACTCCACCTACCACTGCCTTAAGCCCTCCAAACCACTCATACCAGCTACCAAACCAACTACTTGGATTATACCCTTTCCATACCTGAGTAGGCACATGCGCTAGTTTAACCATATGGCTAGTAAGCTCAGCTATTGCTTGCCCTTCGTCATCTATTTGAAGACAGCAATTGCTTAGGTTAAACTTCCCACATACACCTCCCTCTACTGCCAAAAGGTAATCCAAGGCTAATCTATTCTGGTATACTGCTGTCCTCATCCTGGTATTATGTTTCACTAGGAGATTGAGCGCTTGTGATGTTTCGTTAGTGATAATCTCAACCACCGCCTGTAATCTTATAATGCGGTTGAGCATATAAATAGGGGTTCTATAACCAAAGGTACCATCTTCTGCCCACGTGGCTGGCCCATAATAATCTATGATACGCTGGGGAGGCCATTCATTATCTTCCCAGGTGCCTATCTCTAAGGGTCCCCTTTTCTTCCTATGATTCACATCATACACTTTAACACCTAAAGTCTCACCTGTTTCAATAGGTAACAAGAAGAAGGATGGTTTGAGCATACCCAACACACATGCCCCTTCCCAGTCCTGTGGCAGCTCCGAATAGGCCTTCTTACCACAGATCCAGTACAAATTTGCTGGGGCTCTCCAGGTAGATGTGATGGATAAATCAAACCACACATCCTTTAAACTGGCATATCTAGCAAACGGGTTAGATGGTTCTGAGACATTTGAAGCCGACCACCAAGTTGTATTCTTTGTATCATCATCATAAGCTTTTTGCCCTAGACAAGTTAATTCTCCTACAGAAGTATTATACATTATTCCTTTCCTTGCTATGCAAACATAACCTATGATGGAGGTCTTTAATCTCCACTCAGATTTACCTCTAACACTCAAATGATAATCGGCTTGTGTAGATATTAGTTGGTCAACTGCCTCAGAACCGGACATTACCTCCTTTGCTTCCCAAGGCCATTGGTCTCCCATGTTAGTACCTCCACACACATAGCAGTTGGTAACATTAAGACTACCGGCAATACTCTCAGCTAGGTCAATGAACAGGTTCTTAGCATTATGGGGGATCTTATTATCTATACTCATCTCTTCATAAAAGGAATGGTATACTTGATGAGTCTGGGAGGATACCGTATCAGTCTCTATTCCTATAAACAATAATGTCCCAGGATCTAAACCCGTCCCGTATATTTGAAACCCAAATAAATTGCCATACTTATCTAAGAACTTGTCGGGGTTATTAATAAGTATATGGACTGGGTTGCATTCCATAGACTTACAATAAGGGCTAGTCGGCAACTTAGTCACTATCATGTCTTTATCTACTGTCTGTCCCCAAGTCGCCCACCCCACACAAGACCAATATGGGCAAAAGTTATAGTCTTTATTTGGGCATCTAGGACTCACATATTTATTTTTACTACTGGGACAAATATATTTATCGTTAGATCCATACGTCCTCTCCCATCTAAGATCCCCACATACATTCCACGGCTTTCTACCACTTGATATCGCCTTACATGCATCAAATAGCAGAACACCCGAAGAATATACGGATTCTAACACCGTCTTATTAATTAGGGTCCCCTGAGGATCTCCATTCCTGAGAGTCAACCAAATTGTACGAGGTTGATACTCTGGACTGAAGCACTTAGGTTCTCCTACTCCTAAATGGCACACACTATAGTCTATATTTAGGTATCTACATCTTGATACCTCTCCTTTACATTCGTATTGTGAATGCCAAATTAGGGTTTGGGAAATATGGTTACCTGTTCTCGTAGTCTTAATGCATACCTCACAGCTAGGAGTGTCGGTACCTCTACCTTCCTGAATATAAAAACACATATAAATAAACACAATCAAAAGCACATCTTTCGCCGTCATCCTCAGTCTTCGTCCGTGCGATGGAACCTCAGCTTCCAGGATGTGAGGGCTGCAGGGAATGGAGTTCTGCTCGTCTTCACAGATGTCCCTTCGAGACTTTCATGGCTTTTACACTATGTGTTGGTAAGCGGACAGGCTTTATTATGGCCTTCTCACTCACACCTGTAACAATAAAATTTGTAATCCACAATAATTCCTCGTTACTCCGACTGAGTAGTGCGTTTCAACCGGATCTTGCAGGGATTCTCTGGATCTGCTGTAACTTGCCAAGAATCGACTGCTGCTGGCTTAACCCTGGAGTGATGTATCCACGGAGTCACTTCGGCTACTTTTATCGCTGTAGGGGTAGACAAAAGAACAACATAAGGACCTCTCCACTTGGGCCCTAACGGTACATTATTCCACTCTTTAATCCACACTTGATCTCCTGGATGATAACTATGAACAGGGGGATAAATATTCACAGGTAATCTATCTTGTACCCATTTCTGTACCTCCTCCATAGTCTTACCCAACTCTACAACCTGCTGCCGGGTAATTCCTTCTCCCAACTGACTCAAATCCCCCCTTAAGTTACCAAGTACGGGAGGTGGTCGCCCATACATGATTTCAAAAGGAGAGAGGCCCATCCTTCTGGTAGGGGTACTGCGGATTCGCAATAAAGCTATGGGTAAGAGAACGTTCCACTTAAGTTGGGTTTCCTGACACATTTTAGCCAACTGGTTCTTAATAGTTCTATTCATTCTCTCTACCTTACCAGAACTCTGGGGTCTATATGCAGTATGAAGCCTCCACTTTATACCAAGCATATGAGTCAGTTGTTGTAGGCACTGGTGAACAAAAGCTGGACCATTGTCCGATCCTATAGAACAGGGTAGTCCATATCGGGGTATTATTTCTTGTAGCAGGAATCTCACAACTTCTCCTGCTTTCTCTGTACGAGTAGGACATGCTTCTACCCAGCCTGAATAGGTGCACACAATTACCAACAGGTAACGATGTCCACCCGATTTAGGCATCACTGTAAAGTCTATTTGTAGATCGGACATGGGGAGTCCCCCCATAAACTGGACTCCTGGTGGCTTTACTGGTCCTTGTCTTGCATTATTTTTAGCACACGTTACACATCTACGTACAATGGCCTGAGTCAAGTTGGACAATCTTGGTATGTAGAAATGTTTTCTGAGAGATTCTTCTGTACTGTCTCTCCCAGAATGTGTCCCGTTATGATAGTTCTGGACAATTTCTACTGCTAGTGATGCTGGTATGACTATTCTTCCATCTTCTAGCTGATACCACTTGTTCTCCAAATACTTTCCCGGTTCAGTCTTTAACCACTCCTCTTCTTGAGTTGTATAAACTGGAGTCCATTGAGACAGTGGGGTTGGTATTAGAGCAGCTATATGCCCCACATACTCCTGTCTTCCTGATTCAGCAGCACGCTTAGCTGCACTATCTGCCATCCGATTTCCTTTGGTTACATCACCATCTCCTCTCAGATGCGCTCGACAATGTATAATACCGACTTCTTTCGGCTCCCACACTGCTTCCAATAGTTGTAGGATTTCAGCTGCGTACTTGATTTCTTTGCCTTCTGAATTCAGTAGTCCTCTTTCTTTATACAAAGCTCCGTGGGCATGAGTGGTTAAAAACGCATACTTAGAGTCCGTATAGATATTTACTCTTAAACCTTCAGCCAATTGTAACGCTCGTGTTAGTGCTATCAATTCTGCCTTTTGTGCTGATGTTCCTTTTGCCAGTGGCCGAGCTTCTATCACCTTGTCTATTGTTGTTACTGCATATCCTGCATAGCGGATCCCTTCTTTCACATAACTACTGCCGTCGGTGTAATATTGAACATCGGGGTTCTGGATGGGAAAATCACGAAGATCTGGTCTACTTGAGAATACTTCATCCATTACTTCCAAACAATCATGTTGACTTTCAGTAGGTTGCGGCAAAAGGGTAGCTGGATTTAAGGTGTTTACAGTCTCTAAATGCACTCTTGGGTTTTCACACAACATTGCTTGATACTTGGTCATACGGCTGTTACTAAACCAATGATTTCCTTTGTAATCCAACAACGTCTGTACTGCATGTGGGACTCGTACATAAAGTTCTTGACCCAGAGTGAGTTTATCGGCTTCAGCTACTAGCAGGGCGGCTGCAGCTACGGCTCTTAGACAAGGTGGAAGTCCGCTGGCCACTGCATCCAGCTGCTTAGACATGTAGGCAACAGGTCTTTGCCATGATCCCAAGTACTGTGTCAATACTCCCACAGCCATTCTTCTTTGCTCATGTACATACAGGTAGAATGGTCGTGTGTGATCAGGTAGACCTAATGCTGGGGCACTCATCAAAGCCTTCTTCACATCTTCAAAAGCCGTTTGCTGTTCTTGAGTCCATAAGAAGGGGTCGTGCTCTGTACCTTTGATGGCTGCGTACAGAGGTTTTGCCAGTATCGCATAGCTGGGAATCCATATCCTACAGAAGCCTGCTGCCCCCAAGAATTCTCGCACTTGTCTTCTATTCTTGGGTATTGGTATTTGGCAGACAGCTTCTTTTCTCTCTGGCCCCATAATCCTTTGACCTTCAGAGATATGGAATCCCAGATACTTGACAGTTGGCAAACACAACTGAGCCTTCTTTCTAGACACCTTGTATCCTGCCTTCCAGAGAATGTGTAGTAGATCGTGCGTTGCTTGCTGACATTTTTCTTTTGTAACTGCTGCTATCAACAAGTCATCTACATACTGTAACAATACACACTCTCCTGGGATGGACTCGAAATCCAGTAGATCTTGACTTAGAGCTGAACCAAATGGGGTAGGTGAATTTTTAAACCCTTGGGGTAGTCTTGTCCAAGTCATTTGGCGTTTTGAGCCCGTTACAGCGTTCTCCCATTGGAAAGCGAAAATACATTGACTTTCTGCGGCAATTCGGAGGCAAAAGAAGGCATCTTTGAGGTCTAAGACTGTGAAGTAAGTAGCCCCGCCCGGAATTAAAGCAAGCAGGTTATATGGATTGGGTACAACTGGATGTATACTAACAACCGCATCATTGACTGCTCTCAAGTCCTGCACAGGTCGATACTCATCTGTACCGGGCTTTTGAACAGGCAGCAATGGGGTGTTCCAGGGGGAAGTACAGAATTTTAGGATACCATACCGTATGAACTTATCCAGATAGGATTGAATGTTCTTCTTAGCCTTCTGCGGGATGTGGTATTGTCTTAGGCTCACTGGATAAACCCCAAGTTTCAGTTCAATTTTTATAGGTGGAATATTGCGGGCCAGTCCTGGTGGGTTGTTCTCTGCCCAAACTCCTGGTATGTTAAATAATGTCTCATCACTCCTAGGGTTTTGGCTAGTCAACACTGTATAAAGTCGCCACTCTTCTTCCTTTGGTACGGATACAGTCATAATACCTGAAGGTCCATTAAACTTTAAGGATGTTGTTCCATTTGGTAGGAACGTAATCTGCGCTTGTAATTTTGATAGCATATCACGTCCCAGCAATTGGACTGGACATTCAGGCATATAAAGGAATTGATGTTTTACTACGTGGCCTCCCAATGTACAGAGTCGACTTTTAAGAACCGGTTTTTCAGCACTTCTTCCAGTTGCTCCTATCACAGTAATAGTCCTTCCAGATGGAGGAGCAACTAGATTAGTCACCACTGAATGTTCAGCACCAGTGTCGATCATGAACGCACTCCTTTTTCCCCCTATTGATACATCGACCATAGGCTCCGCTCGACCAAGGGGGATGGAGCCCGGTCGGTATCAATAGTCCTCCATGACCGTGTCAGCCAATCCTACAAAGTCCCTACCTTCTCTATCGCGGGACCTTTGCGCTGCTGGAATATACCTGTCTTCCCTAACACTTCCTCTGTTCCCATTACTCCCTCTATAACCATTACTCCCTCCGGGGCCTCCTCTACCTCTCGCTCTGCCTCTAAAGTTTCCGTAACCTGACCTAGGTCTGTCTCTCTCAGACTGTTCTCTTCGCGGACACTCATTTCTCCAATGCCCTTCTTCCTTACAGTAGGCGCACTGATTTCTACTTAGAGGTTCCTCATTCCACTTACTATCGCCTCTATCTGGGCCCCGTCTATCTACGCCTGCGATCGCTACCGCTAGCATATCAGCCTTTTTACGCATCTTGCGCTCTTCCTCTTTCTTACTTTCTGTATCCCTGTTCATATAAACCTTATTTGCTACCTCCATTAGTTGGGTGATGGACATACCTGCAAACCCTTCTAACTTTTGTAGCTTGCGCTTAATATCTCCGTATGCTTGGCTGACAAAGGCGGAGTTAACCATTCGGGAATTATCTGCGTCTTCCGGATTAAAGGGGGTATACAAGCGGTATGCCTCCAATAATCGGTCATAAAAGACACTGGGCGCTTCATCGCTTTTCTGGATCACCTCAACTGTCTTCGACATGTTAATGGCTTTCTTTCCTCCTGCTTTCATGCCAGCAATTATAGCGTCTCTATAGGCTCTGAGTTGAACCATATCAGCACCATTTACATTCCAATCGGGATCGGTGTTTGGATAATGTGTTGCGGCCCATGCTGCTGGATTAGCTTGGTTCAAAGCACGGGCTCTATCCTCTAGTGCTTTTATGGCTGCTTGATTTATTCTTGTCCTTTCCTCATTGTTAAATAAAGTCATTAGTAACTGCTGGCAATCAGCCCATGTCGGATTATGCGTCTGTACTATTGAGGTGAACAGATCAGTCATAGCTTGTGGTTTCTCAGTATACGAGGAATTATGGGTCTTCCAGTTTAAAAGATCGGTTGTGGTAAATGGGACATATACGAAGACTGGGTCAGCGTGTGCCATTTGACCTGCGGCATCGATATAAGCTGACCCGGGATTCAGACGAAGAGGCATCTGATAGTGCTTTAATTGTTGGGCACCAGTCAACTGTCGGGTTTGGATGGGGCTACGTAGAGAGGCGTCAGTCATGGGTTCCGGTCGGGGAGAGATAGGGTATGGGGATGTGGGAGGTTGGTTTTGGGAAAAGGTCGTAAATAAAACACTTCGAGCCGAGCTAGATGAAGCTTGACCGGAAGTCTGAAGTGGCGCCAAATCAGGATATTCGTTTCTAATGGGGGTGGGTTCTGGTTCCGGAAGGGGAGATTTAGTACGAGGGGGGGTGGATCCTGTACTGGAGGAGGAAGCGGAAGTGGATGAGGGTAATGAGGGGAGGGGTGCAGGACTTCCTGCGTTTGCGTCACTTCCTCTTAACGGAAAGTAAGGGGGCGGCAAAGGGATTTTGGACTCAGGGGGCGTGTCCAAAATGGGCCTAACACCAGTCCTAGTGGACGAACAAGTCCTAGCTACCATGAGGCGACACTGCTCCTCGTGGCATGTCTGGAGCCATTTTGGCGAGTCATTTACGGCCTGTCTCCAACAGTCAATATAAGGAAACTGGCCGTAAAGTTCAGGCCTACCCGATACAGCCACGTGTAAGCGCTGTACCAGAGTTGGATCCAAACTGCCACGTGGCGGCCATGCCGCAACCAAAGTAGGCCACTCCCTAGTGCACAAAGTAACTAAACGTACAGGAGACATCTTAACCCCAAAATCACAAGTTTTGAATCCCTTTTTAAAATTCTTCACCATACAACCTAAGGGATCCGGAATCGTTGACTGCGACGCACCCATACTTAACAATGGAACGTCGTCGACAACGAATACTATACACGCGTACTATTCAACAGTCACACCCGTTTCCTCTGGCAACAGCACCACGTGGTACGGTTACCAAGTGAAACGTACACAATAACAATAAACACTCAGGGAATTCCCGTACACACACAGCTGTTACACCAGTCACTATATAATCAATATTATGCCCTTTGGCGTAACTATACAGTCACCCACGCTATAATTCTCTATATACGAATTACCAGTCTATAACACACCCCAGTAACATCGTCTTTTACAAATAGCGGTTACAGTACGGTTAGCATAGGTCAAAGCACAAGTTAAGGTCACAATACAATTATTAGTGGTTATGGTGTTAAAACATGCAATGGACGACAGTGATTAGTACTTATATACAGTGTCAGTAAATATACAGGGTTATGGTACCGTGCACTATAATACAGCAACACACTATTAACACTCTCGCTAGACGGCTGAGCTCGCGCTATCTAACAAGATATACACTTTACTAAACAATCGTTAACACATTTACAATTCCCAACTAAACTATTGGCCAGTACCTTGATGGACTACCTAAAACAATCTACATACGTTTTGGTTAGCCACACTGCCCAATCACCACATATATAGCGAGCTAGAGGACCGAATTTACACAGACGCCTCTTAGTCGCACTATCAAAAGTCTAGTGGGTTCCAAATTTACACGCCTTCCCACTTAGCCCAGATAGGATGAGAACTAGCGAACCGAATTTACACAGACGCCGCTTAGTCTCCCGGTCCCTCCGACCTAGCGAACAAAATGTACACCCTAGAACGCTAGTCTAGACAAGACACCGGTGTCCGGCTAGGGCTATTTACACCAGAGCCCCGCCTGACTAACAGAATCAAACGGTCTGACTAAAGAGCGTTCGATCGAGCGGTGCGCCTTCGCTCCTTCCCTCCGACAGAGGGGGCAGATACACAGATTCAAAACCCCTTTGGGCCTACCGCACAATCGGTATACCCCTAGTGGGTCCTGCCGTCTAAAACAGCAGTTGTCTTACCTCCTCGTTCCTGAACCTGAGTTCACACTCATCGACGGGGACACCCCAGCACTTCTCACGTAGAGGCCGATGATCTCCTGGACAACGGCCCAGTGGCGCCGAGACGAAGGGAGGTCCACGCAGAAGTTCAGGGGTGCAGCCGTAGAGAACGTGGGCAAAGATAGACCGTCTCACGCCTCTGCCTCTCAGCTACCGTTGAACGATGAGCTTCCCGGCCAATGCACCAAATGATACCGGAGAAACTGACGGAAGCCAAGCACAGAGAGATGGACACAGGTTTCTTCAGGAAGGAAGAGATTCTTTATTGGATCACCGATCGGGACTCAGAGGGACTAGCGTCACCAAAATACCACAAGTTCTGAGCCCCGGACAATAGTGCAGGCTCCTTATATAGGCATATAACTCCTCCCATATTAAGCTCCACCCGCACATTCTCTTAACCAATCAACACAAATAAGAATTAACTTCCTGTTTGACCGCATGGCTTGTCCAGCACAATGGAGGAGGGAAATACTATATCCTGTATTCTTGCACATGCTCCGTACACTACTGATCGTATCTTGCCTCGTGCAACCAACTGATCGATACGTCAGCATATGCACGTACACATGCCACGTGGTAATCTCGGCCTACTAAATTTATTTTTACCGAGATTCCACCACAGTATGAAACATGTAGACTGCTGCAACATCGATGAATCGTCAGCCCTGTATTCTGCATATTGCTAAATAAGTGTTATACCCACATGTGGGAGAATAAAGGAAGATAAGAATTTTATATATTTGGTCTCGACATTGTTTCTTATAATGTACATTTATGTATTTGAGTGGTAAGTCTGCCAGCAAATTTGAGAAGGGGTATTACTTTGAATGTCTTTTTTTGTTTCTTCCACTAACACCCTCCTGAGCAGACTGGGCAACTCCAAGGCGAATGCTTCATTTACTTAAAGGACCACTCTAGTGCCAGGAAAGCATACTCGTTTTCCTGGCACTAGAGTGCCCTGAGGGTGCCCCCACCCTCAGGGACCCCCTCCCGCCCGGCTCTGGAAAGGGGAAAGGGGTAAAAACTTACCTTTTTCCAGCGCTGGGCGGGGAGCTCTCCTCCTCCTCTCCGCCTCCGTTCCTCCCCGTTGGCTGAATGCGCACGCGCGGCAAGAGCTGCGCGCGCATTCAGCCGGTCACATAGGAAAGCATTCATAATGCTTTCCTATGGACGCTTGCGTGCTCTCACTGTGATTTTCACAGTGAGAATCACGCAAGCGCCTCTAGCGGCTGTCAGTGAGACAGCCACTAGAGGAAATAGGGGAAGGCTTAACTAATTGATAAACATAGCAGTTTCTCTGAAACTGCTATGTTTATAAAACAATTAGTTAACCCTAGCTGGACCTGGCACCCAGACCACTTCATTAAGCTGAAGTGGTCTGGGTGCCTAGAGTGGTCCTTTAAGTACTGATGAGCTCAGGAATTGAACCTATAACTTGTTTGGAATTTTTAAAAAATTAATTAAAAAATAAAGTCAATAGGAGAATAAAACTACACCAATGGTCCACCCCTATTGTCAATCATGCAACCTCTAGCACTAGAAATAATTATATATTAGCAACCTGTGATGCTAACTAGATATCTAAAATACAAAGATGTAAAAATCTCATATAAAGAATAACTGAATTAGTTCAGATGTAATACAGAAACAACCTGGAGTGTGAACATATGAGGTAAAGTAACCAAATCTGAATACTTACCTGAGTATCCCTTAGTGGATAGAAGTTGAATACACTACCTTAGTTACCCTTAGTGGATGAAAGCAAGGGGGGCGATAAAAAAGGTCAAGACGCCACAGGGTTGGAAAATATTTGCCTCCTGTCTTTAATAAAATGTAGATTATTGGTCACTAAAGCTAGAATAATCTCTAATTTTATGGCAAGACAGGAGGCTTCGTATTTGCTGTTTTAACGCCCGGAGAGTAAATAAAAACCCGGATGGGATTGAGGTCGGAAATAGAAGGTACGAAAAGTAGATTCCTGTGACCAACCAGCAGAGGCAAAAATGTCCAAAACGGAACCCCCCACAATATAGGAAGAGGACACAGCAGTGTCTGGCACCGAATGGGCGCCAAAGGAGGCTTTAACTCCTGCAAGGCGGAGAACCCATTGGATCCAATGAGCAACTGTGGGACAGGACACCGGATTATGAGGAAGAACATTGGACAAAAAAAGAGGTCCTGATGGAGCCCAAAGGGGAGTGGTAAAGGTGACATACCGTTGTAAACAACGGGCAACACAAATAGATGGTCTGTCAGGGAAATATTGATATAAAACAGAAGTAGAAAGAACCTTAGTGCAATGAAAAACAGAGAAACGTACGCCTTTGGGAGTGAAGGCAATAGTGTGAAGGTCAAAGGCCCTGACATCTGAAACAGACCAGACAAAGAAAAAGGGCTAGTTTGGCAGAAAGTTGACGCAAGGACAGCTTCGAGTTAGGAAGCCATGCTTCTAGGAAGGACAAAACCTGTGAAACAATCCAAAATTGGGTGTATTGAGGGTCCGGAGGTCGTGAAAGAAGAATACCTCAGTGGTAGTCTGCAAACAGATGGAAACCAAGGTTGGGCCCTCCAAAATGGGGTAATCAACAGGATCCTGACTCCTAGAACCTTGAGACGGTGAAGAGTTCGAGGATTTATTGAAAAAAGTGGGAACGCATAAGCTCCTGTCGAATGCCAAGGTTGCAGGAAGGCGTCGACGGCTTGCGTCATAGGATCTGGTAGCCAACTGAAAAAGGCGATTCAGTCTGGAGGCAAAAAGGTCTAGCGTGATGGGCCTGCAAAGCAGGTGCAACTGATGGAAGACACCCGGGTTTAGGTGCCTCCAGTGACGAGAGAACCAGTCTGCCACGAGATTGTCCGGCAGATATTCTGCTCAAAGAGAGAGATTCCTCCCCAGGCAGAACTGGTAGAGCTCTTTTGTAAGGTTCAACAGGAGCTTCGAACGAGAGCCCCCTAGATGATTGACATAATGGAAACGTTGTCCATCCTGAGAATCCAAAAGCAGTTGTAAGTGTCTTTGGCACAACCTCGAATCGCAAAGGTGCCTGCCATCAGCTTGAGGCAATTGATGTGCATCGAGCGTTCTGACTGTGTCCACAGAGGACAGTATTCTCCGAATGTCTTTTTTGATGGATTTTGATGGATCTTCGACAACGGGAGTTAAAGGATCGAAAGGACACGTCGATCTAAAAAAGAAACAGAAAAATGACAGTCTGCGATGGAACCAGTGTGGATTTGTTGAAATTGATTACAAAACTGGAGGCGGAGCTTGCGCGCATCACAGAAAAAGCGTGGGAAAAAGATCACGGTCGGCAATTACAGAGTGGAAATAAACAGATAAAAAAAAACATAGAAGCTAGGGAAAACAGTCTGGGGATCCAAATTAAGGACCAAAAGCTCTGTGGGCCGACAAGGATCGGCTCCGAGGGAAAAACACAATACGCAAAAGAATATCGAATCAAACAGACAACAAAAATTAAAGAAACATTAAAGCTGAAAGATACCAAAAACAGTAACATAAATATACAGACAAACCTATAATTAACCCCTTAAGGACGGAGGACGGTTCAGGACCGTCATCGGCATTTTTGCGTTGCCGACCGGTGACGGTCCTGAACCGTCCTAACCGTCCAATGTACTTACCCGATCGCCGTCGTTCCCCCGGCGGCGATCGGCGGTGCTCCCGGTGTGGGGAGACTGCCTGCAGCCCAGACAGTCTCCCCATGGCGGTTTAGGACCCCTGTGACCATGTGATCGCCCAACAGGGCGACCACATGGTCACAATAGGTGTCCTAGTCTCTGCCTGCAGGGGGACTGTCTGTGCTGACAGGCAGTCTCCCTGCATGTGTAAAATCATAAAAAAAATTAAAAGTGAAAGTTAATAAAAAAATAAATATTATTATATATGTGTATATATATGATATATAGACATATATTATACCTATATAATATATGTCTATATATCATATATATAATGTCATGCTAAGTGTATTTTTATATTAATATGTACATATATTAATATAAAAATACACTTATAATTAATTTACACACGTATATATATAATATATATAATAACTATATATATTGTATATATATATATATTATTATAAAATACGAATAATAAATAATTTAAATTAAATTAAAAAAATTAAAAATAATAATAAAAATTAAAAAAATTTATATATCTATACGAAATTTTATTCTAACTGTATTTTGATATTAATATATATATATTTATATCAAAATACACTTAGAATGAAATTGTATATATATCTATGTATATATAAATAAATAAAAAGAATGCAAACTATTCATATGTCCATATACAAAATTACATAAATAATTATATAAATATACACGTAGACTTCAAATATATAAATATGCATATATATTTAAATTCTACGTGCGTATTTATGTAATATTTTTACATAATTAAGTTATTTTATTGATTGCAATTTAAGGGACCTGCCTGCCAACCCAGGCCGAAAGTCCAGAGAATTTAATTTGCTATCACTGTATTTTACCCTGTAACGTTCTACGACACCCTAAAACCTGTACATGGGGGGGTACTGTTTTACTCGGGAGACTTCGCTGAACACAAATATTAGTGATTCAAAACAGTAAAACATATCACAGCGATGATATTGTCAGTGAAAGTGACTTTTTTTGCATTTTTCACACACAAACAGCACTTTTACTGATGATATAATTGTTGTGATACATTTTCCAGTTTTGAAACACTAATATTTGTGTTCAGCAAAGTCTCCTGAGTAGAACAGGACTCCCCATGTACAGGTTTTATAGCGTTTTTGAAAGTTACAGGGTCAAATATATGGGTCAAATATTTTTACATTGAAAATGGCCAGGTTGGTTACGTTGCCTTTGAGAGCGTATGGTAGCCCAGGAATGAGAATTACCCCCATGATGGCATACCATTTGCAAAAGAAGACAACCCAAGGTATTGCAAATGGGGTATGTCCAGTCTTTTTTAGTAACCACTTAGTCACAAACACTGGCCAAAATTAGCGTTCAATTTAGTTTTTTTACTTTTTTCACACACAAACAAATATGAACGCTAACTTTGGCCAGTGTTTGCAACTAAGTGGCTACTAAAAAAGTCTGGACATACCCCATATTGAATACCCTGGGTTGTCTACTTTTAAAAAAATATGTACATGTGGGGTGTTATTTAGCAATTTATGACAGATAATAGTGTTACAATGTCACTATTGATACATTTTAAAAATGTATGTTTTGAAACCGCAATATCCTACTTGTACTTATAGCCCTATAACATGCAAAAAAATAGCAAAAAGCATGTAAACACTGGGTATTTTTGAACTCAGGACAACATTTTGAATCTATTTAGCAGTTTTTTTCATTCGCTTTTGTAGATGAGTAAAAGATTTTTCACATAAAATTCAAAAAACGTGTATTTTTTTCAATTTTTCATCATATTTTTTCATTTTTTTAAAATTAAATTACATGAGATTATATAAATAATGGTATGTAAAGAAAGCCCCTTTTGTCCTGAAAAAAACAATATATAATTTGTATGGGAACAGTAAATGAGAGAGCAGAAAATTACAGCTAAACACAAACACCACAAAAGTGTCAAAAAGATGCCTGGTCGCAAATGTACTGATACCGGAGAAACTGACGGAAGCCAAGCACAGAGAGATGGACACAGGTTTCTTCAGGAAGGAAGAGATTCTTTATTGGATCACCGATCGGGACTCAGAGGGACTAGCGTCACCAAAATACAGCAAAGTCTGAGTACTGAATACATAGAGTACATTCCTTATATAGCACTGTAGCTCCTCCCACAATTAACTACACCCACACATACCCTTAACCTATTTAATAAATAGAGTCTAAACTCATCCATCCGGTCTAACCACGTGGCTCATCTGATACAAAGGAGAGGGACGCGTAATTCCAGTTCTTACATTCCTGCACCTGGTCAGTACAGTGATAACAGTATCTTAGCTACGTGTAATTAACTAACTGATACTACAAACACATATACATACATATGCCTTGTGGCAATCTTAGCCTGCTAAACTTGTATTTTACTGGAATTACATCACATTCCCCCCTTTGATGCCTCTGATATTTCACAATTACTTGAGGCATCACTTAACCTTGGTTTGCATATACCTCAGGTTACCATGAACCAGACCAGACTTATCTTATGATGTGAATCTTTTAACACTCATCTTCCTGCATTGGTTCTCCTTGATCTAGAGCCTTATACTTATATATCGCCATTATCTGTGCAGCAGCCTTCCTCTCTGCTATACTTCCTATCAGGCTTTGCACAGACCTAACTACTAAGGGTATAAGACACGGTAGGAGTAGACACAACAGTAAAATCAGTAGGACTCCACCTACCACTGCCTTAAGCCCTCCAAACCACTCATACCAGCTACCAAACCAACTACTTGGATTGTACCCTTTCCATACCTGAGTAGGCACATGCACTAGTTTAACCATATGGCTAGTAAGCTCAGCTATTGCTTGCCCTTCGTCATCTATTTGAAGACAGCAATTGCTCAGGTTAAACTTCCCACATACACCTCCCTCTACTGCCAAAAGGTAATCCAAGGCTAATCTATTTTGGTACACTGCTGTCCTCATCCTGGTATTATGCTTCGCTAGAAGATTGAGTGCTTGTGAGGTCTCATTAGTAATAATCTCAACCACCGCCTGTAATCTTATAATACGGTTGAGCATATAAATTGGGGTTCTATAACCAAAGGTACCATCTTCTGCCCACGTGGCTGGCCCATAATAATCTATGATACGCTGGGGAGGCCATTCATTATCTTCCCAGGTGCCTATCTCTAAGGGTCCCCTTTTCTTCCTATGATTCACATCATACACTTTAACACCTAAAGTCTCACCTGTTTCAATCGGTAACAAGAAGAAGGATGGTTTGAGCATACCCAACACACATGCCCCTTCCCAGTCCTGTGGCAACTCCGAATAGGCTTTCTTACCACAGATCCAGTACAAATTTGCTGGGGCTCTCCAGGTAGATGTGATGGATAAATCAAACCACACATCCTTTAAACTGGCATATCTAGCAAACGGGTTAGATGGTTCTGAGACATTTGAAGCCGACCACCAAGTTGTATTTTTAGTATCATCATCATAAGCTTTTTGCCCTAGACAAGTTAATTCTCCTACAGAAGTATTATACATTATTCCTTTCCTTGCTATGCAAACATAACCTATGATGGAGGTCTTTAATCTCCACTCAGATTTACCTCTAACACTCAAATGATAATCGGCTTGTGTAGATATTAGTTGGTCAACTGCCTCAGAACCGGACATTACCTCCTTTGCTTCCCAAGGCCATTGGTCTCCCATGTTAGTACCTCCACACACATAGCAGTTGGTAACATTAAGACTACCGGCAATACTTTCAGCTAGGTCAATGAACAGGTTTTTAGCGTTATGGGGGATCTTATTATCTATACTCATCTCTTCATAAAAGGAATGGTATACTTGATGAGTCTGGGAGGATACCGTATCAGTCTCTATTCCTATAAACAATAATGTCCCAGGATCTAAACCCGTCCCGTATATCTGAAACCCAAATAAATTTCCATACTTATCTAGGAACTTGTCGGGGTTATTAATAAGTATATGGACTGGGTTGCATTCCATAGACTTACAATAAGGGCTAGTCGGCAACTTAGTCACTATCATGTCTTTATCTACTGTCTGTCCCCAAGTCGCCCACCCCACACAAGACCAATATGGACAAAAGTTATAGTCTTTATTTGGGCATCTAGGACTCACATATTTATTTTTACTACTGGGACAAATATATTTATCATTAGACCCATACGTCCTCTCCCATCTAAGATCCCCACATACATTCCACGGTTTTCTACCACTTGATATCGCCTTACATGCATCAAATAGCAGAACACCCGAAGAATGTACGGATTCTAACACCGTCTTATTAATTAGGGTCCCCTGAGGATCTCCATTCCTGAGAGTCAACCAAATTGTACGAGGTTGATACTCTGGACTGAAGCACTTAGGTTCTCCTACTCCTAAATGGCACACACTATAGTCTATATTTAGGTATCTACATCTTGATACCTCTCCTTTACATTCGTATTGTGAATGCCAAATTAGGGTTTGGGAAATATGGTTACCTGTTCTCGTAGTCTTAATGCATACCTCACAGCTAGGAGTGTCGGTACCTCTACCTTCCTGAATATAAAAACACATATAAATAAACACAATCAAAAGCACATCTTTCGCCGTCATCCTCAGTCTTCGTCCGTGCGATGGAACCTCAGCTTCCAGGATGTGAGGGCTGCAGGGAATGGAGTTCTGCTCGTCTTCACAGGTGTCCCTTCGAGACTTTCCTGGCTTATACACTATGTGTTGGTAAGCGGACAGGCTTTATTATGGCCTTCTCACTCACACCTGTAACAATAAAATTTGTAATCCACAATAATTCCTCGTTACTCCGACTGAGTAGTGCGTTTCAACCGGATCTTGCAGGGATTCTCTGGATCTGCTGTAATTTGCCAAGAATCGACTGCTGCTGGTTTAACCCTGGAGTGATGTATCCACGGAGTTACTTCGGCTACTTTTATCGCTGTAGGGGTAGACAAAAGAACAACATAAGGACCTCTCCACTTGGGCCCTAACGGTACATTATTCCACTCTTTAATCCACACTTGGTCTCCTGGATGATAACTATGAACAGGGGGATAAATATTCACAGGTAATCTATCTTGTACCCATTTCTGTACCTCCTCCATAGTCTTACCCAACTCTACAACCTGCTGCCGGGTAATTCCTTCTCCCAACTGACTCAAGTCCCCCCTTAAGTTACCAAGTACGGGAGGTGGTCGCCCATACATGATTTCAAAAGGAGAGAGGCCCATCCTTCTGGTAGGGGTACTGCGGATTCGCAATAAAGCTATGGGTAAGAGAACGTTCCACTTAAGTTGGGTTTCCTGACACATTTTAGCCAACTGGTTCTTTATAGTTCTATTCATTCTCTCTACCTTACCAGAACTCTGGGGTCTATATGCAGTATGAAGCCTCCACTTTATACCAAGCATATGAGTCAGTTGTTGTAGGCACTGATGAACAAAAGCTGGACCATTGTCCGATCCTATAGAACAGGGTAGTCCATATCGGGGTATTATTTCTCGTAGCAGGAATCTTACAACTTCTCCTGCTTTCTCTGTACGAGTAGGACATGCTTCTACCCAGCCTGAATAGGTGCACACAATTACCAACAGGTAACGATGTCCACCCGATTTAGGCATTACTGTAAAGTCTATTTGTAGATCGGACATGGGGAGTCCCCCCATAAACTGGACTCCTGGTGGCTTTACTGGTCCTTGTCTTGCATTATTCTTAGCACACGTTACACATCTGCGTACAATGGCCTGAGTCAAGTTGGACAATCTTGGTATGTAGAAATGTTTCCTGAGAGATTCTTCAGTACTGTCTCTCCCAGAATGTGTCCCGTTGTGATAATTTTGGACAATTTCTACCGCTAGTGATGCTGGTATGACTATTCTTCCATCTTCTAGCTGATACCACTTGTTCTCCAAATACTTTCCCGGTTCAGTCTTTAACCACTCCTCTTCTTGAGCTGTATAAACTGGAGTCCATTGGGACAGTGGAGTTGGTATAAGAGCAGCTATATGCCCCACATACTCCTGTCTTCCTGATTCAGCAGCACGCTTAGCTGCACTATCTGCCATCCGATTTCCCTTGGTTACATCACCATCTCCTCTCAGATGCGCTCGACAATGTATGATACCGACTTCTTTCGGCTCCCACACTGCTTCCAATAGTTGTAGGATTTCAGCTGCGTACTTGATTTCTTTGCCTTCTGAATTCAGTAGTCCTCTTTCTTTATACAAAGCTCCGTGGGCATGAGTGGTTAAAAACGCATACTTAGAGTCCGTATAGATATTTACTCTTAAACCTTCAGCCAATTGTAACGCTCGTGTTAGTGCTATTAATTCTGCCTTTTGTGCTGATGTTCCTTTCGCCAGTGGCCGAGCTTCTATCACCTTGTCTATTGTTGTCACTGCATATCCTGCATAGCGGATCCCTTCTTTCACATAACTACTGCCGTCGGTGTAATATTGAACATCGGGGTTCTGGATGGGAAAATCACGAAGATCTGGTCTACTTGAAAATACTTCATCCATTACTTCCAAACAATCATGTTGACTTTCAGTAGGTTGCGGCAAAAGGGTAGCTGGATTTAAGGTGTTTACAGTCTCTAAATGCACTCTTGGGTTTTCACACAACATTGCTTGATACTTGGTCATACGGCTGTTACTAAACCAATGATTTCCTTTGTAATCCAACAACGTCTGTACTGCATGTGGGACTCGTACATAAAGTTCTCGACCCAGAGTGAGTTTATCGGCTTCAGCTACTAGCAGGGCGGCTGCAGCTACGGCTCTTAGACAAGGTGGAAGTCCGCTGGCCACTGCATCCAGTTGCTTAGACATGTAGGCAACAGGTCTTTGCCATGATCCCAAGTACTGTGTCAATACTCCCACAGCCATTCTTCTTTGCTCGTGTACATATAAGTAGAATGGTCGTGTGTGATCAGGTAGACCTAATGCTGGGGCACTCATCAAAGCCTTCTTCACATCTTCAAATGCCGTTTGCTGTTCTTGGGTCCATAAGAAGGGGTCGTGCTCTGTACCTTTGATGGCTGCGTACAGAGGTTTTGCCAGTATCGCATAGCTGGGAATCCATATCCTACAGAAGCCTGCTGCCCCCAAGAATTCTCGCACTTGTCTTCTATTCTTGGGTATTGGTATTTGGCAGACAGCTTCTTTTCTCTCTGGCCCCATAATCCTTTGACCTTCAGAGATATGGAATCCCAGATACTTGACAGTTGGCAAACACAACTGAGCCTTCTTCCTGGACACCTTGTATCCTGCCTTCCAGAGAATATGTAGTAGATCGTGCGTTGCTTGCTGACATTTTTCTTTTGTAACTGCTGCTATCAACAAGTCATCTACATATTGTAACAATACACATTCTCCTGGGATAGACTCGAAATCCAGTAGATCTTGACTTAGAGCTGAACCAAATAGGGTAGGTGAATTTTTAAACCCTTGGGGCAGTCTTGTCCAAGTCATTTGGCGTTTTGAGCCCGTTACAGCGTTCTCCCATTGGAAAGCGAAAATACATTGGCTTTCTGCGGCAATTCGGAGGCAAAAGAAGGCATCTTTGAGATCTAAGACTGTGAAGTAAGTAGCCCCGCCCGGAATTAAAGCAAGCAGGTTATATGGATTGGGTACAACTGGATGTATGCTAACAACCGCATCATTGACTGCTCTTAAGTCCTGTACAGGTCGATACTCATCTGTACCGGGCTTTTGAACAGGCAGCAATGGGGTGTTCCAGGGGGAAGTACAGAATTTTAGGATACCATACCGTATGAACTTATCCAGATAGGATTGGATGTTCTTCTTAGCCTTCTGCGGAATGTGATATTGTCTTAGGCTCACTGGATAAACCCCATGTTTCAGTTCAATTTTTATTGGTGGAATATTGCGGGCCAGTCCTGGTGGGTTGTTCTCTGCCCAAACTCCTGGTATGTTAAACAATGTCTCATCACTCCTAGGGTTTTGGCTAGTCAACACTGTATAAAGTCGCCACTCTTCTTCCTTTGGTACGGATAAAGTCATAATACCTGAAGGTCCATTAAACTTTAAGGATGTTGTTCCATTTGGTAGGAACGTAATCTGCGCTTGTAATTTTGATAGCATATCACGTCCCAGTAATTGGACTGGACATTCAGGCATATAAAGGAATTGGTGTTTTACTACGTGGCCTCCCAATGTACAGAGTCGACTTTTAAGAACCGGTTTTTCAGCACTTCTTCCAGTTGCTCCTATCACAGTAATAGTCCTTCCAGATGGAGGAGCAACTAGATTAGTCACCACTGAATGTTCAGCACCAGTGTCGATCATGAACGCACTCCTTTTCCCCCCTATTGATACATCGACCATAGGCTCCGCTCGACCAAGGGGGATGGAGCCCGGTCGGTATCAATAGTCCTCCATGACAGTGTCAGCCAATCCTACAAAGTCCCTACCTTCTCTATCGCGGGACCTTTGCGCTGCTGGAATATACCTGTCTTCCCTAACACTTCCTCTGTTCCCATTACTCCCTCTATAACCATTACTCCCTCCGGGGCCTCCTCTACCTCTCGCTCTACCTCTAAAGTTTCCGTAGCCTGCCCTGGGTTGGTCTCTCTCGTACTGCTCTCTTTGCGGACATTCGTTCCTCCAATGCCCTTCTTCCTTGCAATACGCGCATTGATCCCTACTCAAAGGCTCCCTACTCCATCTATTATTGCCTCTATCTGGGCCCCGTTTATCTACGCCTGCGATCGCTACCGCTAGCATATCAGCCTTTTTACGCATCTTGCGCTCTTCCTCTTTCTTACTTTCTGTATCCCTGTTCATATAGACCTTATTTGCTACCTCCATTAGTTGGGTGATGGACATACCTGCAAACCCTTCTAACTTTTGTAGCTTGCGCTTAATATCTCCGTATGCTTGGCTGACAAAGGCGGAGTTAACCATTCGGGAATTGTCTGCGTCTTCCGGATTAAAGGGGGTATACAAGCGGTATGCCTCCAATAATCGGTCATAAAAGACACTGGGCGCTTCATCGCTTTTCTGGATCACCTCAACTGTCTTCGACATGTTAATGGCTTTCTTTCCTCCGGCTTTCATGCCAGCAATTATAGCGTCTCTATAGGCTCTGAGTTGAACCATATCAGCACCATTTACGTTCCAATCGGGATCGGTGTTGGGATAGTGTGTCGCGGCCCATGCTGCTGGATTGGCTTGGTTCAAAGCACGGGCTCTATCCTCTAATGCTTTAATGGCTGCTTGATTTATTCTTGTCCTTTCCTCATTGTTAAATAAAGTCATTAGTAACTGCTGGCAATCAGCCCATGTCGGATTATGCGTCTGTACTATTGAGGTGAACAGATCAGTCATAGCTTGTGGTTTCTCAGTATACGAGGAATTATGGGTCTTCCAGTTTAAAAGATCGGTTGTGGTAAATGGGACATATACGAAGACTGGGTCAGCGTGTGCCATTTGACCTGCGGCATCGATATAAGCTGACCCGGGATTCAGACGAAGAGGCATCTGATAGTGCTTTAATTGTTGGGCACCAGTCAACTGTCGGGTTTGGATGGGGCTACGTAGAGAGGCGTCAGTCATGGGTTCCGGTCGGGGAGAGATAGGGTATGGGGATGTGGGAGGTCGGTTTTGGGAAAAGGTCGTAAATAAAACACTTCGAGCCGAGCTAGATGAAGCTTGACCGGAAGTCTGAAGTGGCGCCAAATCAGGATATTCGTTTCTAATGGGGGTGGATTCTGGTTCCGGAAGGGGAGATTTAGTACGAGGGGGGGTGGATCCTGTACTGGAGGAGGAAGCGGAAGTGGATGAGGGTAATGAGGGGAGGGGTGCAGGACTTCCTGCGTTTGCGTCACTTCTTCTTAACGGAAAGTAAGGGGGCGGCAAAGGGATCTCGGACTCAGGGGGCGTGTCCAAAATGGGCCTAACACCAGTCCTAGTGGACGAGCAAGTCCTAGCTACCATGAGGCGACACTGCTCCTCGTGGCATGTCTGGAGCCATTTTGGCGAGTCATTTACGGCCTGTCTCCAACAGTCAATATAAGGAAACTGGCCGTAAAGTTCAGGCCTACCCGATACAGCCACGTGTAAGCGCTGTACCAGAGTTGGATCCAAACTGCCACGTGGCGGCCATGCCGCAACCAAAGTAGGCCACTCCCTAGTACACAAAGTGACCAAACGTACAGGAGACATCTTTACCCCAAAATCACAAACTTTGAATCCCTTTTTAAAATTCTTAACCATACATCCTAAGGGATCCGGAATCGTTGACTGCGACGCACCCATACTTAACAATGGAACGTCGTCGACAACGAATACTATACACGCGTACTATTCAACAGTCACACCCGTTTCCTCTGGCAACAGCACCACGTGGTACGGTTACCAAGTGAAACGTACACAATAACAATAAACACTCAGGGAATTCCCGTACACACACAGCTGTTACACCAGTCACTATATAATCAATATTATGCCCTTTGGCGTAACTATACAGTCACCCACGCTATAATTCTCTATATACGAATTACCCGTCTATAACACACCCCAGTAACATCGTCTTTTACAAATAGCGGTTACAGTACGGTTAGCATAGGTCAAAGCACAAGTTAAGGTCACAATACAATTATTAGTGGTTATGGTGTTAAACATGCAATGGACGACAATGATTAGTACTTATTATATAATGTCAGTAAATATACAGGGTTATGGTACCGTGCACTATAATACAGCAACACACTATTAACACTCTCGCTAGACGGCTGAGCTCGCGCTATCTAACAAGATATACACTTTACTAAAACAATCGTTAACACATTTACAATTCCCAACTAAACTATTGGCCAGTACCTTGAATGGACTACCTAAAACTATATACACCCGTTTTGGTTAGCCACACTGCCCAATCACCACATATATAGCGAGCTAGAGAACCGAATTTACACAGGCGCCTCTTAGTCGCACTATCAAAAGTCTAGTGGGTTCCAAATTTACACGCCTTCCCACTTAGCCCAGATAGGATGAGAACTAGCGAACCGAATTTACACAGGCGCCGCTTAGTCTCCCGGTCCCTCCGACCTAGCGAACGTAATATACACCCTAGAACGCTAGTCTAGACAAGACACCGGTGTCCGGCTAGGGCTATTTACACCAGGACCCCGCCTGACTAACCAAATCAAACGGTCTGACTAAAGAGCGTTCGATCGAGCGGTGCGCCTTCGCTCCTTCCCTCCGACAGAGGGGGCAGATACACAGATTCAAAACCCCTTTGGGCCTACCGCACAATCGGTATACCCCTAGTGGGTCCTGCCGTCTAAAACAGCAGTTGTCTTACCTCCTCGTTCCTGAACCTGAGTTCACACTCATCGACGGGGACACCCCAGCACTTCTCACGTAGAGGCCGATGATCTCCTGGACAACAGACCAGTGGCGCCGAGACGAAGGGAGGTCCACGCAGAAGTTCAGGGGTGCAGCCGTAGAGAACGTGGGCAAAGATAGACCGTCTCACGCCTCTGCCTCTCAGCTACCGTTGAACGATGAGCTTCCCGGCCAATGCACCAAATGATACCGGAGAAACTGACGGAAGCCAAGCACAGAGAGATGGACACAGGTTTCTTCAGGAAGGAAGAGATTCTTTATTGGATCACCGATCGGGACTCAGAGGGACTAGCGTCACCAAAATACAGCAAAGTCTGAGTACTGAATACATAGAGTACATTCCTTATATAGCACTGTAGCTCCTCCCACAATTAACTACACCCACACATACCCTTAACCTATTTAATAAATAGAGTCTAAACTCATCCATCCGGTCTAACCACGTGGCTCATCTGATACAAAGGAGAGGGACGCGTAATTCCAGTTCTTACATTCCTGCACCTGGTCAGTACAGTGATAACAGTATCTTAGCTACGTGTAATTAACTAACTGATACTACAAACACATATACATACATATGCCTTGTGGCAATCTTAGCCTGCTAAAAATTACATCACAGTACAACATCGCAAAAAAAGCCCGGTCCTTAAGGGGTTAAAGGCCTGTATATTCAGAATTGACTCGCTTAAGAGGCAAGCAGCAAAGAAAGAGGAGTTGGGAGGAGTTTTAATAGCTATATATTATTGACTAGATGTGTTCTGATTGGTTGTTCTTTTTTTGTTCAATCGTTTAACTATTTCTTTGCTGCTGGTAGGATTCAATAAAGAAAAGACATAGTTAGACATAGTTACATCGCTGAAAAGAGACTTGGGTCCATCAAGTTCGGCCTTCCTCACATATGTTTTTGCTGTTGATCCAAAAGAAGGCAAAAAAACACCTAGTTTGAAGCACTTCCAATTTTGCAACAAACTAGGAAAAAAATTCCTTCTTGACCAGAAAATAGCAGTCAGATGTCTCCTTGGATCAAGCAGCTATAACCCCACTAATTAAATGTTTATGCAAATAAATTATGTTTTGCAAGTATTTATCCACTTGCAGTTTAAACATCCGTATGGACTCTGATAAAACCACCTCTTCAGGCCACCTCTTCAGAGAATTCCATATCCTTATTGCTCTTACTGTAAGAAAACCTTTTCTTTGCCTTAGATGAAATCTCCTTTCTTCCAGCCTAAATGTGTGACCTTGTGTCCTATGCATATCCCTGTTTATGAATAGATTTACAGATAATGGTTTGTACTGGCCCCGAATATATTTGTATAATGTTATCATATCCCCTCTCAGGCGCCGTTTTTTCCAAACTACAGAGATTTCATTTTTTTTTACCTTTTCTCAATTTTGTTTCTCGTCTCTGCACTTTTTTGCCATGATATCCTTCTTTAGAACAGGTGCCCAAGTTAAGCAAATATGAAGCCTCCTTTATTATTTTAACCTTAACCCTAGAAATAGTGGAGGGCAGACAACAGGGAATAACCCTAGAAATAGTGAAGGGCAGATAACAGGGGAAAACCATAGAAATAGTGGAGGGAAGATAACAGGAGAGGTCCTAGAAAACAAAAAACATAAAAACAGTGAATGCTCATGAATTGCAATACCTTATCCGGACCACTAGATGTCAGATTTCCTCTGTAACGTGTTTATATTCGATTACTCTTGTCTAGAGAGTGCTGTTGGTAAATTGTTCCCCCCGGATAACACAGATCTTTGCAGAAGGTTCCGTTGCTGTTTCTTTTTCCTCTCACCGGGCACATTAGGGATTTGGACCATCCATGTGGTAATGCTTACATAGAGCTTGGATACAATGTGATGTAAATGAATATAGTGCAGGGTGAGACTAAGATCTCTGTAGTTAAGCAGTGGCAGACTAGGCTTGCTGTTCAGTAAACTTGTTTTTGTATTTAGTGTTTTTGTGATTTAGTGACCTTAAATACACATACAGTAACGACCAGCTATAATGCAGTACCACTTATAGTCTTCAGGGAAGTATGTTTTAATATTACTATTTCCCATTTAGTTTGCATTGTTGTCTCTTTTGCAATTGAGAGTGAAGGGAAGACAGGTGACAATATTATGATTGTTAAAGATGATTTAATCCGCAAGATTGGCTACAATAACATAGGAAGTCAGTTCTAACAGGGATTTTAGTCTATTCTTAGTCTTCTTCTTATTATTTATATAGCGCCAGCAAAATTCCTTAGCGCTGTATTCTTAAAGTCATTTTGTAGAATTCTAAATGCTGCTGCTTTGCCCTTTGGAGTGATTTTATTTTCTAACTTGGAAATATCAATGCTTGTTATCCAAAGTGCATATCCTAATAAACCCATTCATTTACTCAGGTAAATCCTTGGATAACGTACACATTATAATCATGTCTGGTCCCGAAAGGGTTAAATATCTGCTTGAATACAGGATACACAATTTAAGTATTGTTGACTATTTAAAGAAACACTGTATTGAAAAAAATGTCTCTAAGCCTTCTGTGCCTGTGTATTAGTTATGGTCCACACACCTTTTTTAAATCAAACAAAACTTTAAAGGGACACTATAGTCACCAGAACAACTACAGCATCTTGTATTTGTTCTGGTGAGTATAACCAGTCCCTTCAGGCTTTTTGCCGTAAACACTGTGTTTTTGTTTTTTCCAGAGAAAAGGCAGTGTTTACATTACAGCCTAGGGATGCCTCCACTAGCCACTCCTCAGATGGCTACTAGAGGTGCTTCCTGGGTGTGCAGCACTGCCATTCAATGTCTCCACCCTCTGCATGGGGACACTAAACTTTCCTCATAGAGATGCATTGATTCAATGTATCTCTATGAGGAGATGCTGATTGGCCAGGGCTGTGTTTGGCTTGTGCTGGCTCTGCCCCTGATCTGCGACCTTGACAGTCTCATGCAATCCAATGCTTTCCTATGTGAAAGCATTGTGATTGACTCAGATAAACACTTCTGATGATGTCAGTCAAGCAGGAAGATCAGGGGCAGAGCCAGCAGCAGACTGCAATAAAGGTAAGCTTTTACTATATTTAGGGAGGCAAGGAAGGCTAGATGGTGTGTTTAACAGGAGAACTTGTTTGTGTTACTTTGAAAAAAAAAAAAAACAGTGGAACTTACCTTTATGTCTTAACTGTGCATGTACAGTGGTTATAGTGCTTGGAGTAACCCTTTAAGTTATTCTGGAGAGCTGCCTGTGATGTCTTAAAACTGTGTTCATCGCACACAGTACATCTTATTTATGTTGCTGTGTGTACTGTACCCCCATTTTCATCAAACCATTTTGCCAGGTTATCAGAGAGTGTAAATGTTTCACATCCACCACATTTCCAAAGCCTTCTAGCCTTGGACAGCAATGATTAGCTGAGACTGTTGGGCTAAGCTGTTGCAGGTGTTCACAGCTGTCCAAAATTGGACACATAGTGTCGAAATTAATCTTCTGCATTATCCGAGCGGTTAATTGGTGGCTGAGCTCTGTGTGACAGCAGAGCCCAGTTTCTTTGTGAAATTGCTCCAAAACAGTTTGATAGAAAAATGGCGGATGCCACCCAGAGACCGCTTGCACCATAACAATTACTTTTCTCCCACTGTTTCCTATTTTACATGTTAGACTACCCTGCCTTGGTTATGGTAGAAGAACACAGTGGTGGGGGTTTCATTTACCGAAGGGACCATATAGTAATAAGTTGCTAGTGTTTAAACAGACCCTTTTACTTGCAATATGAGCGGTACTAGAGGAATGTTATTTTTCCATGTTGTGTTTTTCAGATTGGCCAGCATGCTGCTCATTGAGGAAAAGTACAGATCGGTTGCTCAGATGCTGTTTTCGTCAGGCTCATGTCCACGATGTGTGCTTCGCTTCTGCTGCGTTGGTTCCACAACTCCTTACCGTCTTCCATATAAGGTCTCCATATGGATTTTCTTTCTTTCTTTTTTCTTTTAAGTTGAGCTAAATCGTGGATAAAATTGTGTGAACCAGTGATGGCAACCATATAAAAAGAAAAAACAAACACCCAGAGCAAAGTACCAAAATGTTTGTTTTTTTTCTGAGCCATGGGCGTTCCATTGTTTATTGTGAATTAGTTTCCTGGATTCAGTTAATTGATCCCTGCAATTCACTGTTTACCGAATAAACACAAAAATTTACTTTTGCTTCTGAACACGAGAGAAGTGTTGTATCTGTAACAGCATCTACTACTAACACTTTTTATGGATGACTTCTGCTTGTCTGCAGGCATCGTGCATTTAAACATGTGGGATTTCGCCACTAAGGCCTCAATTTAATTAGTTTGCAATCAGAATCTGAAATTATTACAATCTTTTAAATCATTTAAAAGGTTGCATTTTTAATCTACAAAAAATTGCATATACATTAAAGGGACACTCCAGGCACCCAGACCACTTCTGCCCATTGGAGTGGTCTGGGTGCCAACTCCCACTACCCTTAACCCTGCAAGTGTAATTATTGCAGTTTTTATAAACTGCAATAATTACCTTGCAGGGTTAACTCCTCCTCTAGTGGCTGTCTACTAGACAGCCACTAGAGGGCACTTCCTGGTTCATAGCACAGGTTTTCTGTGCTATAGCGTCGCTGGATGTCCTCACGCTATGTGAGAACCTCCAGCGTCGCTAAAATCCCCATAGGAAAGCATTGAAAGCATTTTCAATGCTTTCTTAATGGGGAGGTCTAATGCGCGTGCGCGGCATTGTCGCGCATGTGCGTTAGGTCTCCCCCGCCGGCGGCCGCACATGCGCAGTCGGTCTCCCCCACCGGCTGACATCGGCGTGGGCGGACCCTGGACCAGCGCCGAGGGACATCGGCACTGGACTTTGGCAAGTCACTGAAGGGGTTTTCACCCCTTCAGCAACCTGGGGTGGGAGCGACAGGGGACCTGCAGTGCCTGGAAAACGGATTGTTTTCCTGGCACTGGAGTGTCCCTTTAAAGGTGAGTTCTTTAGGTAAATCATCTGAATTTTTTGAGAGATTGGAATAATTTCTGATGCTAATTCAAATTACTTAAATCGATGTCAACGTTGGGGATTGTTGTAAATTCTCCAATCCAGCTGTTTGTTCCTGCATTGAAATGTGGCTTATTAAATAAATGTAAAATTAAAGACAAACTAAATCCCTTGACAGTTGTCATCAATTATCATGTTACAGTTAAAACACCACAGAAGCAAATATTGTAAATTGTTAATTAATGTGAATCTCTCCGTAGGATCTGGTTTGTGAACTACGGACGTACCTTGCTGCAAACCCTGGTGCTGTTAACCTTGGTGATACAACTGACTTACACTGGAATCCACCGTGCAAGAGGCCCAAACTTGATGTAACTGATGAAAATCAGGGTGACAATGAATCCACAAATTTTCCACAATGTGAAGGCACAAATGAACCTCCAGTTCCAAAAACCTGTAATTTATGTCTGGGAATCCTTCAACATCTGTCTGAAGCACAGTTTGTCAAAGAGGTACATACGTTCAGCGGAAATAAAACTCTGCTGATCATTAGGATGGGTCATTTACAATTTGTTTTATGCACCTTATCAAGGCCCATCTGGAGAAACTTTCTAGGCAAATCTGCAGCATTGCATTGAACTGCATAATTTATTAATAATAATTTAGTTGGGAGTATGCTAGGACAAGATACTGTATTTTTTTCTAGTTTGTGTTTTTTAAGTTTAATTTGCAAATAAAGTTTATCTTAAGTGAATACTCAAAATGAAACAAAAGTGGAGCACTACCACCAGATATATATACACTTACCCTACACCCTGTTGGGCATAAAAAAACTAACCAAAAATAAAAAATATAACAGTGCAAAACTTTGTAAAACTAGCACAATATAATAGTAATCCCATATTGTACAACAATTGTAAGGTAAACCACTCACATTTAATGGAGCCTAGAGTGGATTAGCACAAATCTCAAGGCATTCCGTGCCTTTAATGCAGCACACTACTTGACTTCCTAGCTAGCTAGAAAAAAAAGAGAAAATGATCCAACATCTAGTACTGTATAGTATATGGTTATAGAATTGAAATGTAGCATATAAAAGAAGTAAACCACTCCATTAAAACAGCCTGTAATAGTACTCAGCTCTGAATAGATATAAGGTATAAAATGATGATTACTTCCATCTGAAAGAGCTGGTGTCCTCTAATGCATTTTAATTTCCACTCGGTGTAGTGTGAGCCATCAGAAAAAACATGGAGGTGCCACTTTAGAACACTGAAGTAGACATACTAGGTATTTGGCTGTTGTCTTTGGGAAATAGTGGGACTCTTGGCACTACTAAATTAAGGCAGGCTTTCCCTTGGACAATAATACTTTGTTGACACCAGTGGAGACTGCTTAAGTTTTAAGAGACTCTCCAGACACCTAAATCACTTTAAATTGCTGATGTTACTACATTAGCCTCACGGCCAGTGCAAGGATTTTTGCTGCCCTAGGCAAAAAGGATTTTTGCCGCCCCATTCACTTTTTTTTTTACATTTTAGTTATCTATTCAAACATTGAATCATTGTAGGGACATGAATAATTTAGTGTTCGCAATACAGGTTTATATTCCAAACACTATATAATGTTTTTATTTTAATTTAATTTTTTTTAATTTAAACTGTGTTTAGCGCACAAATGCAACCACTGATACATACATACATACATACATACATACATACATACATACATACATACATACAGACTCACAATTGGTGGTCCATGCACACACAAATTCACTGACCCATGCAAACTTACACCCACACTGACTCATGCAGACACACACATACTAAACCATGCAGACACATGTACATTGATCCTTGCAAACTGACACAAATACAAACACTGATACATGCAGACACACACTGATCTTTGCAGTCACACACACTGATCCATGCAGACACACACACACTGATCCATGCAGACACACACACACACACACTGATCCATGCAGACACACACACACACACACTGATCCATGCAGACACACACACACTGATCCATGCAGACACACACACACATTCTCTGAAAGACACTAACTTACCTTCATTTCCTATATCAGTTGATATGTATTTCAGGGATCTTGAGAACGACTAGCTGCCTGGCATCCCATCACTCCCGCTATACTCCCGCCCACTTGTCACCAGGGGGCAGGAGTGAGTGAGAAGTGCACTCTCTGCCACCCTGCCCCACTTTCTTCCTTAATCGCCCCCATGTCCCCACGCACAGGGCAGGGGGCGGGAGCGCACGAACGCTATGCCCGTGCGCTAGCTAATGGGAGCGGGGTCCAGTACAGCCAGGCGCCGGCCAGGAGGTCATTCAGCACTTTGTGAGTAACGCCTGACTGCCAACCTCATCCGCATCCTTGATTTTACTGTTACTGGCTATTTGGCATGTTTTACCATTTGTTACTGGGTCTGTCTGTCGGACAGACCCAGACACCATTAGCCACAGGCTTGCCAGATGTGCCTCCAGGGAGCTGGCGCCCTAGGCAACCGCTTAAGTGGCCTAACGGAAGCGCCGCCCCTGATTACCCTCCATGGAGTATATACTAATGAAATAGCCTGGGTAACAATGGCAGAGCCAAAATGTCCCATTCTTTAAGATAGACTTAGTGATGATTAGCATCCATCCAGTTAATATATAGCTAAAGTTGCTATGTGGATAGGTGCAATACCTTCTCATCCTGCTTAAAAAGACCAAAGGTAGCTTCGGCCATGCCAAATCTGTGTTGTGACAAGATGATTTCTTTTGTTATAGATTTTTCAAAAGGTGAATTCTGCTGGGTATGAATTTAAGGATTTTGTGTTCTCTGTGTCTTTACCAGCACAACTGTCTGTGAGAGAGGTAAGGAATCCTTTATTGATTTTATATTAAACTTGCATGTACATTTTGCTGACTGGACACGATCTCAGAGTGTGGACAGCAGAAATGGTCCATTAATTACATACTACATGCTCCTAAAATGTCTCATACACCAATATGTGCATCTTTTTTTGTATATTTGATGTCACTGCATGTAGTGCTATGATTCACTTCTTAATGAACTTAACGAGCACTATTTCTTGTGGGAGTTAACACATACACAAAACACTTTGTACGCTCAGCGTTTTATCAGATGTGGTATGAGACATTTAATTATCAAAATTTATGGCATTTGTTTCAAAACAAAGCGATACTGTAGCAAGCATGTACGCATATTTTTTAAATGTATAGCTTTGTCAGCATGCTATAATAAGGTGTATATACAAAGAAAGGTGAACAGCGCTAGCGGTATACACAGATATATATATATATTTTACATACGTAATTGGAGATATTCCTCGATGGTATAGCTTAAAAGAAAAGAACAGAATGCAATAATAGTGCAATATGAATTGATGATATAATGGATGATGAAGAAATATAAAATTCTCACTCACACTTTTAAGAGCTTTATAAGCTCAATTTCAAGAGCCTGGACGGAATAATCCCCGTCTATGGATTTCTTGATATGCAGTCTTCTAAGTGAACTTTGTGGGTGTGAGATTTCCGTGATATATGGAATGAAAAAATACAAAAAAACAATGGTATAGATAGTAGGTGTATATGCAGTGCAAAATAAAAGAGAACCTACTTACATAGACTAGAGCAACAGACCTGCTCTAGTTTAAACAGCTTCAGGTGGAACAATCCCCACCTAAGGATGTACTGGACCCAAATGTAGCAGCAGCAAGATGAGGTAGGAAGTAGGACTAAAAATAGACTGGGTAATGTAAAAATGTATATACTTTATTTTATTAAAAAAAAAAAAATTTTTTTTTTTTTTAAAAAGTGAATGACAAATATATCAAATACCAGTCAGGATAAAATTTTAAAAGTCCGTGGTTCTTCCTCACTTAACGTGTTTCGCCTTGGCTTTTTCAAAAGTGCACTTTTGAAAAAGCCAAGGCGAAACACGTTAAGTGAGGAAGAACCACGGACTTTTAAAATTTTATCCTGACTGGTATTTGATATATTTGTCATTCACTTTTTAAAAAAAAAAATAAATTTTTTTTTTTTAATAAAATAAAGTATATACATTTTTACATTACCCAGTCTATTTTTAGTCCTACTTCCTACCTCATCTTGCTGCTGCTACATTTGGGTCCAGTACATCCTTAGGTGGGGATTGTTCCACCTGAAGCTGTTTAAACTAGAGCAGGTCCATTGCTCTAGTCTATGTAAGTAGGTTCTCTTTTATTTTGCACTGCATATACACCTACTATCTATACCAGGGATAGGCAACCTTCGGCTCTACAGATGTTGTGGACTACATCCCCCATAATGCTCTTACACACATAATGCTGGCAAAGCATCATGGGAGGTGTAGTCCAAAACATCTGCGGAGCCGAAGGTTGCCTATCCCTGATCTATACCATTGTTTTTTTTGTATTTTTTCATTCCATATATCACGGAAATCTCACACCCACAAAGTTCACTTAGAAGACTGCATACCAAGAAATCCATAGACGGGGATTATTCCGTCCAGGCTCTTGAAATTGAGCTTATAAAGCTCTTAAAAGTGTGAGTGAGAATTTTATATTTCTTCATCATCCATTATATCATCAATTCATATTGCACTATTATTGCATTCTGTTCTTTTCTTTTAAGCTATACCATCGAGGAATATCTCCAATTACGTATGTAAAATATATATATATCTGTGTATACCGCTAGCGCTGTTCACCTTTCTTTGTATATTTGTCTTGTTATTCACAAGGTTGAGGGAACACCTTGTTGGTGAACTGCAGCTTCATTTTCAGACAGAGAGCACTTATTTCTGTAATTTTTATCTATAATAAGATGTAGATACAAAAATAGGCTTTTATGAATGCACTAACATGTGGTGGTTTTAGGAATGTTAAAGTTCATTTTAAGTAATATATTGTATTTCAGCATGGTGGCCGCTATCTCTCCTGCAGCGTAGGGCTAGTTCATTGACTTATCACTCTTAGCTCAGTGAAAAGAGATTCTGGCTCTCAATGTGCTGTAGTGGAGGGGTGGGGAGTTTTTTTTTTTGTTTTTTTTTAAAGCAGACCTTTTCATCTTTTCAAGATGTCCTTGGTGTTATGTGAGTTAAATAGCATTCTTGACCAGAGAGGATATAAAGGATTTCTCCAAGCGCCATGACCAGTTTAATGATTTGAAGTGGTGCTTGGAGTCTGTATGTGGGTTGCCCTGCTACGAAACGCTGCTCATACAGATTTTAACCCCTTTGCTGCCGGTGGTCTAACGCTACCTCGGGCATTGTAATTGGGGAATGAGAGTTCCAGGCTGGCTAATATCCATTCTGTGGATATTTCTATGCATAGAATTTCAGTCATTGGCTGAGAGCAGTCAGCTGATGCTCTCTGCCAATGAATGATCGATGGGATCGACATATGGCTTCTGCAGCTCTACATGAGACAGATGCATGTCATCCAGTTTACAGGAGGCATGAAATCTGGCAGGGAACCAGGTAAGAGGGGAAAACTCAGTGACAAAAATGGTTTTCCCCTATACCTGGGAATGATGTGTGGCAACACCTGGCACCATAACCACTACAGCAGACTGTAGTGGTTCTGATGTTTGGAGTAACTCTTTAAAGATTGCTGTCCCGCTGAGCAAGGTTGAAGCACTGGATGCTTCAAGGAGGTATTTGTATGCACTAAAAAAGAAAGCTTGTATTATGTGTTGTTATTACCATAACAACACATTTCTTTTAGGATCCCTTAGTGGTCAGCTATGGAGAATATAGATTAGGAATATAATCTGTGAGGGAACCATGTACCTTTTGACAATAGCTCCAGCAGAGGGTGCTCTTACACAGAGCAGATATCTATGCAAGTGGTGGAGAAACCCAAATATTAGCAGCAGTTACTCATCGACGGCAATATTTTATTCATTACAATTTTTTGTATCCAGTCACCACTTTCTCATTCTTTCCTTTTGCATGTCTGTCTAATATATTCTAAATGTAAATTTAATGGATTATTGTAATATCATTTGTTGTCATATTTAGTGGACTAACAGAGTTTTGAAGGAGCAATCATTCGGGAGAAATATACCTTTATCAAGTCTAAAGCATTTCTGAACAAAATGACAAATGCAGTTTACACCCGAATAGTGATACAAGAGTTAAATGGGAACTTAAGTATTCTAATATTACCTACAACGTTTAATGTTGTGTTTTCTTATCCTCTATATTTAATAAATATGTATCTGTGAGGTTTAAAAGCTAAAATAAAGCAGCACTGTGAATTCATCAGAGTCCCACAACGGTGACATCGCTGATGTGGATCCGGTGGCCAAGGAGGGCATGTAAAGGTGAGTTTATTTACTTGAACCTGTCCGTCGCTGGTGACGGCATCTTGTCCCTAGTAGTCCCTACTTTGTCTCTGTATGTCTCCTGACAGGGTTGGAATTTCAGTAAAATTCCCACACCGTCATAATGATTCTATCTTTACGAAATACTAATTTTTCAGGGGAGAGGGAGGGGGTAGGTGGTGCTGCCTTAAAGGGACACTGTAGGCACCCAGTCTGCTTCACCTCATTGAAGTGGTCTGGGTGCTATGTCCCATGTCACCGAACCCTACAGTGGTAATTATTGCAGTTTCTAAGAAACTGCAATAATTACCTTGCAGGGCTAAGTTCTCCTCTAGTGGCTGTCTACAAGACAGCCACAAGAAGGCCTTCCGGGTGCTTAGACGACTTTGGTCATCTAAAAAAAGCTGGAAGTCCTCACGCTATGCATGACACCGTCACCAGAATCCCCATAGGAAAGCACTGAATAAGGCTTTCCTATTGGGAAAGTTCTAATGCGAGCGTGGCCATTGCCACGCATGCGCATTAGGTCTCCCCCTGGCTGACGTCGGCGGGGATGGATCATGGGTGGAGCCTGACACTGTGCCAAGGGACATCGGTGCTGGATTCAGGTAAGTGACTGAAGGGGTTTTAATCCCTTCAGCTACGTGGGCTGGGGGCAGGGCCGGATTAAGAGCACACTGGGCCTGGTGCTGACAATTATGATGGGCATAATTACGGAATCTTATTGACCAAAAACACTAAAACAGTCATACCTCCCAAGCGTCATGTATCTGATGGAGATGGTGCTGGAGGGAAACTCATAGGATGCGGCTATAAGAAAACACATACTCTATGCTAATCTCTCTCTAATTTATGCTTTCATCTTTCAAGTAAATCCATAACCCCTAACAGCAGTGTCTAGTGAAGCAGGAAGTCAATGGGTGTGGTAAAAGGGTGGGCCACTGGTGCGAATCATGTGACCAGACCTGCCAAAAGGGAGAACATGCCAAAAAAGGGGGCATGTCTGTCCAAAGAATTTGAAGGACAGCCTGGCATGAATGCATGTCAGGCTGCCCGCCAATCCTGCAGGCTGTCCAACTAAGGGCATACTATGCAGGCAGCACCCTAAGCTTGACATAAATGCGTCAAATGATGCGCTCACTCCATGCTTTCTAAGGACTGTCCCCTAGCACTCACATGTCCACTTGTCTCCTTACCTTCTTACCAACAGGCAGAGGTTCCAGGTATATAGTCTGGAACAGAGAAAAGGTGTATGTAGTGAGTGTAGAAGAAAGGGGACATGCCACAGTGTTAGAGAGACCAAAGTCTGTATTACCTAAACTAATTTTATTGTCAGCCAGTCCACACAAGTTTTGTTCCCATACATCCCTCTAAAGCTTCCAAACTTAAAGGGACACTATAGTCACCATAACAATTACAGCTTATTGTATTTGTTCTGGTAAGTAGAATCATTCCATTCAGGCCTTTTGCAGTAAACACTGTCTTTTCAAAGAAAATAACTCCACTGGCCACTCCTTAGATTGCTGCTAGAGGTGCTTCCTTGGGCAGTACTGCCTAGTGTGCAGCACTGCCATTCAGTGTCTCCACCCTCTGCATGCAGACACTGAACTTTCCTCATACAGATGTATTGATTCAATTTATCTTTATGAGGAGATGCTGATTGGCCAGGGCTATGTTGGACTTGTGCTGGCTCTGCCCCTGATCTGCCTAGTTGACAATCTCAGCCAATCCTATGGGGAAGTATTGTAATTTGCTCAGACCACCACTTCTGATGATGTCAGCAGTCAGTCAGTTCAGAGGCAGAGCCAGCAGACTTGAATACAAATTATATATGACTATACTTAGGGAGGCAAGAAGGGGCCAGGGTGGTGGTTTTAACATAATAGGGTCAGAAATACATGATTGCGTTCCTGACCCTATAGTGCTCCTTTAACCCCTTAAGGACCAAACTTCTGGAATAAAAGGGAATCATGACGTGTCTCACACGTCATGTGTCCTTAAGGGGTTAAGCAAGAGTATGTGAAGAGTAGTTAGGGTTGCCACCTTTCTTGGGAAAAAAATACCAGCCTTAATCATTTGTATAATCACAAGGAGTGACATCAGAGAAAATTCTGTAAAATCACCAACAAACTACTCACAGTTTGATTTTGCTGTATAGATGGATTGCTCCCAGTGTCTGTGTCCCTATGTATCACAGTGTCAATGTCCCCATGTCGCCCAGTCCCCTAGTCTCCCAGTGTCTCAGTGTCCCCATTTCTCCCAGTGTCCCAATGTCTCAGTGTGTCCCCATGTCACTAGGATACTGGAGACACAGTGAGACATGGGGACACGGAGAGACATGGGGACACGGAGAGACATGGGGACACGGAGAGACATGGGGACACGGAGAGACATGGGGACACGGAGAGACATGGGGACACGGAGAGACATGGGGACACGGAGAGACATGGGGACACGGAGAGACATGGGGACACTGAGAGACATGGGGACACTGAGAGACATGGGGACACTGAGAGACATGGGGACACTGAGAGACATGGGGACACTGAGAGACATGGGGACACTGAGAGACATGGGGACACTGAGAGACATGGGGACACTGAGAGACATGGGGACACTGAGAGACATGGGGACACTGGGAGACATGGGGACACTGGGAGACATGGGGACACTGGGAGACATGGGGACACTGGGAGACATGGGGACACTGAGACACTGGGGACACTGAGACACTAGGGACACAGACACTGGGAGACATGGGGACACTGAAATATTTGGGGACACTAAGACACTAGGGACACAGAGACATGGGAACACAGACACTGGGAGACTAGGGGACACTGGGAGACTAGGGGACACTGGGGACACTGGCTGGGAGACAGACACTTGGGGACACTGGGAGACATGGACAGTTGTGGACATAGACATGGGGACACTGGGACATATAGGGACACTAGGAGACATAGGAACTGTCAGGGTACCTGAGGTCTCTATCTCCGAGAGAGGTAGAGACTTAGTCGTTCATCCATCCGGACGGCCTGATTTCCCTCTTCCTCGCGGTCCATCCGGTCATGCAAAGCCGGCCGCGAGGGAGTGACTCCCTTTTATAGCATGACGCCCGGAAGTCGACGTCAGGACGTCAACCCGGAACGACCTGTCACTCAATTGGTTCAGGACCAATCAGGACTCGTCGGAGGTGTGTCTACTTATCTGAACAGGGCATTTAACAGTGCTTCTTTCGTTAGCTCATTGCCCTGTCGTGGTTCTAGCTTGTTCTAGTCACTCAGTGCTCGTGTTTTCTAGTTATCCCTTTTGGTTTTGACCCGGCTTGTTTGCTCTACTCTGCTTATCTCTGTTACCCTTGATTCGGCTTGTCTCTCGCTTACCTGTCTTCTGTTACCCTCGACCTCGGCTTGTCTTTGACCATTCTCTACTGTACTACTTACGTTAGTCCGGCCATTCTAAGGTCCGGTATACGTATCTGGCTACTGTTTGTACTCTGCGTGTTGGATCCCTGTCCCGATCCTGACAGGAACACAGACACTGGGAGACATGGGGACACTGAAACATTTGGGGACACAGAGACATGGGGACACTGGGAGACTATGGGACACTGGCTGGGAGACAGACACTTGGGGACACTGGGAGACATGGGGACAGTTGTGGACATAGACATGTGGACACTGGTACATATAGGGACACATGGGGACACTAGGCACACTGAGATACATGGGACACAGACACTGGGAGACTTGGGGACACTGAGACACAAGCGACACTGGATGGGGGACATGGGGACACTGGGAGAAATGGGGACATAGTGTCTCCGTGTCCTAATGTCTCAGTGTCTCCCAATGTCCCTATGTCTCACAGCATCCCCATGTGTCCCAGTGTCCCCTAGTGTCTCAGTGTCCCCATGTTTTCCAGTGTCTCAGTGTTGCCAGGTCTCCCAGTGTCTGTGTCCCCATATGTCCCCTAGTGTCTCAGTGTCCCCATATGTCCCCTAGTGTCTCAGTGTCCCCATATGTCCCCTAGTGTCTCAGTGTCCCCATATGTCCCCTAGTGTCTCAGTGTCCCCATATGTCCCCTAGTGTCTCAGTGTCCCCATATGTCCCCTAGTGTCTCAGTGTCCCCATATGTCCCCTAGTGTCTCAGTGTCCCCATATGTCCCCTAGTGTCTCAGTGTCCCCTAGTGTCTCAGTGTCCCCATGTGTCCCTGCTGCCTTTCCCCCCCATCCCTCTCTTACCTGAGCTGTAGAGCTGCTGTCTGGACTCTGTGCTGTGTTGCTGCTCCCCCACGGATCAGTAATTAGTAGAGAGAGGCAGGGATATGCTGTAACTTCCTATCCCTGCCTCTCCCTGCTTCCTATCCCTGCCTACTGGCCGGTGCTGGTATTGCAGAGTAATCTCCATTTATTCTGAGAAAAATACCTGCATTTGTATTGCCGGTATTACTGCAATACTGGCACGGCCAGGCAGCCTCAAATACCAGCCATGTGGCAAACCAGTAAAATACGAGTCAGGTGGTAAACCTAAGAGTAGTGTAGGGTTTTTTTTTTTTTTTTTTTAATGGGCCTGGGCCTGGAGCTGCAGCTCCATCAGCCCCTATGTTAATCCGGCCCTGGCTGGGGGGCGGGAGGGGGCACTGTAGGATTCTACATTGCTAGGTTTGTTTTTCTGGCACTAGAGAATCCCTTTAAGTGTTGAATCATCACTACTGTATTTTGGTGCTTAGTGGCTCCCTGTCAATCATTTTTTTTAAAGCTCTTCCATTTTCACAGACAAAACCTCTCTGCTCCTTGTTATCCAATGCAGTGTGTGCCCCAACTGAGCTGGATTGTGATGTGAACCACTAAATCTATAATATGAAAAGTAATAAAGGTTTTAGTGGATTTTTAATGTTATTTCTCCTTTTTAAAGTAATATCAGAAAGGATATTACACAGGTCAAATTAAGATAGGAGAATAAAAGGTGATAATAGATACCATTCTTTTAGTCCGGTTTGAATTTCCTGTGTCATGTGGTCCAGAAATGCTTTAGACGTGATAAAGGGGATCTGTCAAAAGCTACATTAATCCATTATTTTAAACTTAATTGGACTAATATGGCTGCTCTTACAACCTCCATATCATCTTCTGCATATAGCTTGGATGGATGTGTTAGTCCAGCAGTATACATGCAAAGGAAATAATCAGTATTACAAAATCGAATTGCTTTATTTTTACTGGAAACACATTCGATTTAGAAGTGTCTGTCATTAGAATTTCACCACTTTAAAAACATTGAAATCTATACTTTGTTTTCAGTAACATTTAAAGCATTTTTTAACATATAGAGAGTTTTTCAATAAATTAAATTAATTAAAATTTAAATAGCAAAATATTGGTTAATAAAGCTGATTTTGGGGCAGGGGGGCGGCAACAGTTTGTCTATTTAACCCTGATTTTAGAAATTCAATTTTCATTTCACTTGGTTGGTTAAACATTACTCAAATATTTGGGAACAGAAGTCAGTTTAACAATTTTTTTTTTTTTTTGTAAAAGCATGTTTGAAACAATCTAGGATCAATTTTTGCATGTAATAAAAATTATACCTGTTTAACTGATATCAATAAAACAATGCTAAAGTAGCTAGCGCATCTTTGATTTAAGCCAGGTTCATATGCATTATTTATAAAGCTCCTATAAGATTAAACAACTGGTGTGTTATAATTGCTTATAGTGTCCCACTTGTGTTAACCTATGGTAGGGCAATAGCATGAAATTCAACATTGGGACATGTAATGTGTACTCGCTTGTTTTAAACTAAACGGGTAGCTATGGCATTCTCTGTATGCTGGGGGGTACACAGGCAACCACAAAGATTTCAAGTCCATCAGAGTCCCGCAGTGCTTGCGCCTCGGCCCCTGTCCGGAGTGGTCATCTCCCAGGCTTGTACTATAGCACCATGTGTTGTCCCTGCTTTTGGGCCTGCAGGAGCATAGTCCATCTCCAGTGCATGTCATCCCAATCAGCCGATGCTGACCCTTGAGGCTTGACAGGTGGGCCATGGGCACTTGAGGAGTTGATGCTGCGGCAAGAGTCCGCCACCCTTATGTCCTGGAGAGGTTCCCTGCCTGCGTCCTTCGCCAATTGGAAGCTGTGTTGCTTTCCGGTAAGCCTCGCGGCTGTCTACTCGGGCGTATGAGTGCGAGGTTGTGCTTCTTTGGCTGGAGGATTCCGGTGTTGCTGAGTGGTTGGTGAATTGTGCGAGCATGGTCTCACTCTGGTATGTGTGAGGATGGGTGCCAGAGTCTGGGAGGCATGTCGTCGTTTCCCGACGTTTTGAGCTCCGAGGATGGCACTGTCTGGGTGCTGCTCTGGGGGTTTGGGGTGGGCCTCTACTCTACGGACCCACGCCGCCACACTTTGCATCGCCAGCTTGAAGTGCCGACCCTTTGTGTGGAGCGATGTCCAGAGGCTGGTGCGAAGCCGGTAAAAAAATTCTAGGGTGCACTTGGGTGGTTTGATGAGGGTGTTTTGTGCCGCCATCTTGCGTGGGCCCCTGTAGTCCCGTGCGTTTGCGGGTTTGGTCGCTTGGTTGAGCCTCGTTGTGGGGGTAGTCGTCCCCAGCGAGGACCGGGATATCCCCCGCCGGTCCAGAGGGGGGGTAGCGGGGCAACCTCCGAGTGAGATTTATGAGCAGGTCCCGTGCCGGAGGCTTGACAGGTGGGCCATGGGCACTTGAGGAGTTGATGCTGCGGCAAGAGTCCGCCACCCTTATGTCCTGGAGAGGTTCCCTGCCTGCGTCCTTCGCCAATTGGAAGCTGTGTTGCTTTCCGGTAAGCCTCGCGGCTGTCTACTCGGGCGTATGAGTGCGAGGTTGTGCTTCTTTGGCTGGAGGATTCCGGTGTTGCTGAGTGGTTGGTGAATTGTGCGAGCATGGTCTCACTCTGGTATGTGTGAGGATGGGTGCCAGAGTCTGGGAGGCATGTCGTCGTTTCCCGACGTTTTGAGCTCCGAGGATGGCACTGTCTGGGTGCTGCTCTGGGGGTTTGGGGTGGGCCTCTACTCTACGGATCCACGCCGCCACACTTTGCATCGCCAGCTTGAAGTGCCGACCCTTTGTGTGGAGCGATGTCCAGAGGCTGGTGCGAAGCCGGTAAAAAAATTCTAGGGTGCACTTGGGTGGTTTGATGAGGGTGTTTTGTGCCGCCATCTTGCGTGGGCCCCTGTAGTCCCGTGCGTTTGCGGGTTTGGTCGCTTGGTTGAGCCTCGTTGTGGGGGTAGTCGTCCCCAGCAAGGACCGGGATATCCCCCGCCGGTCCAGAGGGGGGGTAGCGGGGCAACCTCCGAGTGAGATTTATGAGCAGGTCCCGTGCCGGAGGATCGGCCCCCATGCCTCAGGCTCCGCTCCAGTGTAGGCCGCATGACTGGCAAGCTGCTCGTTTGATGTGTCTGTGGGACAGATATTGTTCTGTTCCCTGTGTGGTCCTGTATCGGTTTTTGGGCACTTTGTGCTGCTGGCATGGTTGGATTGTTCGGTATAATCGTATTTGTGCTCGTTGGCATGAGAGCCCTCATGAAGCACGTCCGGCCATCTTGGCAGTCAGGCCCCGCCCCCCAGTTTGACATTTTTTATTGGTTTTCATGAGCATGAACAACTGTTGACCACGTTCAGGTATAACACATTGTTTGTACATCTTGACCAACATTTCATGGTATCTTTAACATATATTGATATTAGTCTAACTGGTTTATTAATACAGGACTGTGTACATCAGTTAGGTATGGTGCATGCAATATAGTATTGTGTGAATATCAAACCTTGCAATGCTGGTCCAATACCTGTGATTGTCGTGATAAATAACAGATCTTACTTTAATAGCAGCCCGAAAACCACCAACGTATACTAATATGGAGATACAATAAAGGACAATGTAGTAGGAAATAAAATTGTGGATAAGTTTCATTGGATGTAGGATGGGTTTTGGGGTGAGTTAATTTTCTCTAACGTATGATTGTGTGTGTTTTGTTTGTTTTTTTGCCTGGGGTTGTCATCTAATGTAACATCACCCCAGTACCTGGGGCGCAATCCCATTGGTATTTCAGTATGAGGTAGACATGGTGTTCAGGGTAAGCAACCACACTCGTGGTCTAAGGACCGCTGATCTCCAGACAACAGGAGCTCACATGGATAAAAACCTCTCTTTTTGCCTCTAATTTAACCTCTTCCCATCATATTGATGCAATACAATACTGTTTAGATAGGTATGCCTCCCACAATTCCTTTTGATTTGTTCGTTAGAGTTCCCGAACGTAGGTGGATACGTGCCATCATTTCGTAAGTCCAGTTTAAAGACACTTGGTGAAACAACTCTATGCATGTTGGAATTTTGGTTGTTTTCCATAATCTGGCTATTGGGTTATTAGCTGCAATTATGGCCAGTGGTACTTATACTTGAGGGATATCTCAACACTCATTGGAGCGGTTTGGGTATATATGGGCTACTTTACAAGTTACCATCCTTATAATATCTTCCTGTGAAGTTCCACATGGGAGACTCATGAGGTGAGACCTCTGTGACTATTGAAAGAGATATTCCAACTTTCTGCCAGGAACTCCCTATTGAGGTCCTTCTTCTGTGGCTCATTGTGCCTCCTGTTTGAATGCATTCCCATTTACACTGTTATAACACATTGGAAATTCTTTTCTGTTTGCACGAAGCCGAAGGCATATTTTTTTCAAAAGGTAGGAGAAATTGCTTTAGTGGGTTTGGGCAGTGCCTGTCTTTGTTTAGAGCTAGAATGCATTTTATTTGTAGGTAAGATAATATCATGTTGTTACTTAGTTTATAGCTTGTCTGTAAGTTTGGAAACGGTCATATGTTGCCTCTAGAACACAGTTGGTATACATGTGTAATCCCTTTTGCAAGCCAAGGTTTATAGTTAAAGTTAGGTAACCCCAAAGGCAGGGGAAGCTTAATCATATCCCAGATCCCCAATTTAGTTGGTTGGCAGCATTTTTTGGTAATTGGGTCTCATTTTTCTAGGTTACCACAGGAATGTCCTACCCCTTTACTTCTCGTCCAGTAAGGCTCAAAAGAGATCCATTGGTAGGAGGGGGGGAGGGAGGGGAGGGGGTTCTCACGTAAAAAATATGAGCTAGGAGAGTGGTATAGCACAATACCAAAAGGCAAAATAGTTTAACCTTGTGCAGCTATTGTGTATAAGCTGCTGTAGCCCCAACAGCAAGAAAAATATAGCATTCCTAAGAATTAATCCACAAAGCGTACTTAATAATCTGGGCGTAAGATACCACCTCGTGAGGACGTTGTTTAAGTTTTCTTGTAACCGTGCAGATCCCGGAGACTTTTGTATATGGGTTATGATCGTATCCCATTCTGCCTCTGTAGGTGCCATGTCAAGATCCTCTTCCCATTGTCTGATACAGGGTGGCGTCAGGAGGTATTGGCCCGATACCAGTGAGGAGTAAATCAGGCTTTTGGCGGTACAGTGTTTTGTATGCAGAGGGATTTAAAGTGCGTTCCGGGCTCGGAGTAGGAAAGGTTTCTGGGGGATCAACCGAGCGGGGTTATCTGTTCTCTCACCAGTACATGAAGGTACATGAAGCAGAGTTCGGCTAGTGGGCGGACTGCAAATGGTGACATAAGCACATCAGCAATGCAAAGTATCGATATATATCTCGTCAAGTGCGGGAGAGGTCCCTGATCCCCTGCCGGAAAATCTGGGTTGCCTCTCAGCAGAAACATTGGGCTGGGATCCGTTGTGAGGTAGTATTTTGTACTATATATTTGCCAGACCTGCAGTGTTGCTTTTACAAATGGATTTGTTTGTGTGTGCTTGCTTCCGTTGGGATCCATGGTAGTGTTCGTAGGTCGCTCTTCGAACTATCCGATTTCAGTTGCACCCATGGTTTGTCTCTCATTGCAGTGGACCAGCTAATGAGTTTAGTAAAGTGGGCTGCCAAGAAATGTTTCTCAAAGTCTGGTAACGCTAGTCCTCCTCGGAGCTTGGGTAACGTAAGTTGAGAATGTGCTATGCGGTGGGGACTTTCCTTTCCAGACAAATTTGCAGACCTCCGCCTTTAGGGTGGTGAAGAAGGTTTTTGGGGCCGAGATGGCACTGTCTGGAAAGTAAATAGGAGCTTGGGTAACAATGTCTTCTTGACTGCATTTACCTGGCCTAACCAGGAAACGTATGAGTTCTAGGAACGTAGCTCTTCTATAGCTGCCTTAAGGATAGGTAGGAAGTTGTGCATATATAAGTCCGTCAGGTCTGGTGTGAGCCAGACCCCTAGGTATCGCATATGTGTATCGCACCAGCGGAATCGAAATTGGCATTGAAGTGTTTGTTGTAGCATAGGGCTAGTTCTGAGACCCAGAATTTCAGACTTAGAGTAATTAATTTGTAGGTTGGAGATGTGGCCATAGCAATGAATAGAAGGTCATCGGCAATATCACTCCATGGATATTCTCATTACGTCTAATTCTGTTAAGAAAGGGCTTTGGCGTCAGTGTAAACAGGAGCGACAGTGTGCAACCCTGCTGTGTCCTGTTATATATCCTAAACGGGTCTGATAGAGCTCCAGTGATTCACAGCTGTGCCGTTGGGCAGAAGTACAGTGCTGCGACCCAGGAGAGAAATTTCAGCCCGATACACAGGCACCCCAACATAAGTCCCCAGTCCACCCTGTCGAACGCCTTTTCTGTGTCCGTTGACAGGTGTAAAAGTTCATAGTTTAAATTGTAGAGCTGAGAATAGTATTTAGTGAATTAATTATTCTTTCAGAATCATCACTTTTTCCCCCTCGGGAGAAATTAAATATGAAATAATTTGATGAGCATCCTTCTTTTAATTATGAGGCTAATAGAGCCTGCTGACTCTATTGCCCTGGGCGTATTGCATTGCTTTCATCTTCTTTAATCCACAACCTACTTTCAGTATATTTTCAGCATGAATTTAAGTGTTTAAGAAACCAAGAGGGCTGCACTCACCTGAACATGTATATATTATAGGGTGCCGCTGGGGCCAAAATATACAGAATCCAGCGCACTCGCTTATTCACTAAACAATGATTTCAAATCTTAGAGATTGTAATAGTTTTATTTACAAACACCTCACCTTGGCAAAAAATAATGGGGGTTTAGTTGCATTATATGATCATATATTGCATAAGCCTGCCACAACGTCAATGTTCCCCATTCTTGGCAGGTCCTACTCTAGCAGCCTAATGCTTGCCCTTGTGAGATTAATCCACTTACTTGGGAAATACTTCCTTACTGGGACTATGCAAATCAAGGCTAAATAGGGTCCTGGACAGGGAGGGGTGCAATTCCAAGGAGTTGGCCTGGACTCCCAAATATATAAAAGAAACCAAGAGGGCTTTACTCACCTGAACATGCATACATTATAGGGTGCTGCTGGGGCCAAAATATACAAAATACAGAATCCAACGCACTTGCTTATTCACTAAACCATGATTTCAAATCATAGAGATTGTAATAGATTTATTTAAAAACGCCTCACCTAGGCAAAAAAATAAAAATAAAAATAAAAAATATATATATATATATATATAGACACACACACACACAGACATTAGGTGGGCAGACTGGACACAGAAACATAGCCTCCCTACATACACTCACCCCATCAGTCACCGTCGGTGTCTTGTCACACTCACCCTCCACGTAACTCTCCCCACACACACACACACACACACACACACACACACACACACACACACAGTCCCTTAATACACAGTCACCACAAGTCACACACAACGTCTCGCCATAAGCACAATACATACTTTAAGACCCCAAGTAGCCCTCACACACACCTGCTTTCAGACCCAGAGGCACAGACATGCGTGCACAAACAAGGATACTTGCTACCAGACATGCATTCTCAGGCGCATACACAGATACACAATTTTAGACCCACTCAATCAGAAATGCACACAGTAAGACACACACTTTTGACTTTGAGTCTGTGTGTCTCTGCATCAGTGTGTTTGTGTGTGAATGTGTGCACACACTTTTGGGTTTGTGTGTGTACGTTTGTGCTTGTATCAGAGTGTCTGCATGTATTAGAGATGTGTGTCTAAACAGTCAACATAGCTGTAATGTGAGGGTGATAAGGGATGTGTAATGTCATGATAGTGTGGCAATGTGTATATATATATATATATATATATATATCTTCATTAGCACTTCTCAAGGACACATAGTTTATAAAGCGCAATAAATGAATTTTGAAGGGTTGATACTATATAAATATATGATGACAATATCTGGTCATTTTATTTAATTGTTGCATATTTTCCCTTTGCTGGGCTACTTCTTATTTTATTCCCTCTCTAGATACGTTGTTCTTGTCGATTACTTTTACTTCCTGAAGCTAAATGCCATCTAGTGAGTCATTTGGTGTGTCATCATAACACTTTCTAGGGATTCCCCTTTTTGGTCCCCAAGAGTAATACCCACCTATCTCACGGCAGCACAAAAATGAAAGAAAGCACTCACAGAATAGTTGTCAAATTAAAGTTTACATCTATGGTTGCCCTTTTAGACTGCAATCCTGTTTGAATGTAGTATTAGTCTTGCTTACCTATTGTAAAATGCTGAAGTATTTGTTGACGCTATATAAATAAATGTCGTTGTGTGCACTAATTTGTTATGCATATTTAATTTTAAAAAAAAAGTAAAGTTAAGTAAAGTGCCTCTTTTCACTACATCTACTGGCTTAACCCCTGCTATATGGGGGATTGTCTTCATAGAACTCTGTGGCAAGCACTGCTTATAAGACTGTGCTAACCAAGAGCTTTCTGTTTAGGCATCCTGCGTGTGTTTTATGAATCCTGATGTAGGCCTTAATTTGTTACTTTTGGATAAACTTTTAAAATATTTTCTAAAACGTAAAGTAAAGTAAAAAAAAAAAAAAAAGCAAAAAAAAAAAATATATATATATATATAATATATATATATATATATATATATATATTTTTTTTTTTTTTTTTAAAGAGCTTATCCAAACATATTAAATTGAGGCCTAGTGCACTAGCTCAGGGCATCTCAGTTTCAGCTGTTAAAGGACAGCAGTGCGAGCATCATAGCAACGTCATTAAAATTAAGTTGGTATGGTGCCATTCCCTTTCAAGCCAGTTTTATGAATGTAGAATCACTGATTGGCTGAGAGCAAGTTGTTATCGTACCTGGAGTGTTGCTTTATGTTGTGTATGGTCTTAGCAGATAAGTGGTGCTGCTGACCACAGAGGACTAAAAGCAGCACAATAAAAATATATAATATTGGTAAACACTTTGATAAAACCTATCACGTGGTGAAACTCTGTTTATTACTCAACACTGTTTTTATATATATTTTTTATTGTTTTATATTCATAAAGTACTTTTTTTTATCCTGGATCATGCCATACTATTAATTGCCTCCTGATCTTAATATCCTTGGTAGGGATACAAACCACCTATGCACCTAGGACTGAGCAACCCGAAATTGCTCTTTTCCATCTAAGTAAGTTTTTATTTGTTTTTACACTTCCGTTTTAAGGTGTGCACTATATATATATTTTTTTCTTTTTATACCTAATTGAAGTGGGGATCATATCACTCCACACTATACATTAGGAGCCATTGCTGGGCTCCAGTACACGTGAGAGTAATTCTATATTACCTTTGGAATTTTATGCTTTATATAGTACACTATATTATTTTATCCTGTTGTCCTTTTGAGTATATGAGACCCTTCATCACTACCTATGAGCGAAAACCAACAGAAATACAAGAGCTACACTATATCCTCAGGCAGGGATAATACCGTCCAGGCACTAAAGTGGGAGCTGGATTAAAGCTCCAGAAAAATGTAAGTGTACATCTTATTCCTTACTGTTTATCATCAAAATACTGTTCTCGTTTCTCTTCTTTTTATTTTTACGTAAATGTAAAGGACACCCTAGGCACTCCACCCAGCCTGTTTTATCCATTGTTATCCAACTTGAGAAGAGAGACACTGGATTCATTTGTTGAACGGCCTACCTGAACTATATCAGTAATTACCAAAGCGCTGAATCCTTTCTTTATTTCTTACTTTAGAAATGAAGACAAAACCTTGAGCTACCATAAAAGGAACTATTAACCTATACACTATGTGGCAAAAGTAATGTGGACACCTGCCTATCATAAATATGTGAGCTTGATGGACAACCCATTTCAAAAACATAATATGGAGTTGGCTCTGATATAACAGCTGCTTCTCGTCTCTAAGGCAAGATTTTGGATTGTGTCTGTGGGAATTTGTGCCCATTGTACCAAAAGAGCATTTGTGAGGTCAGGATCTGATGCTGGACAAGAAGGTTTAGCTTGCGGTCAGCATTCTAATTAATCCCAATTCAGTCCAGGTCAGGCCTTTCAAGCTCCTCCACACCAAACTCCTCAAAACATGCCTTAATGAACCTTGCTTTGAACAGGGGGAATAGTAATACTGGAATTGGAAATGGCCTTTTTCAAACTGTTCCCGCAGTATTGGAAGTACCCAATTGTTTAAAACATCTTTGTTTTGAAACTAATGGCGGCGCCGGGCACACAGAGGATCTGCAAGAAATGCATAGGCCAGAGAGACCTCTCTTCCGTAAAGACATCCTTTATACCTCTTTGTCTCACTTGAAGCAAGTGTTTTTGTTTTTTTGTGTCACAGGTTTGATGCTTGTGCAAGTCCCTGTATATAGTGATGGCTTACCTTCATAGTTCCTAACCCCTCTCTGAGATGGAGTTAGTGATTTCTTTACAGTAACTCTCAGTAATGACCAAGTTTAGAAATACTTTAATATATACTACTCAAACTGTCTCGTAAGTACCTCTTCAAACTTTTGGAATGCCACTTGTTCCGTTCCTCATGTGACACAATACACTAATATGATGAAACCAAAACTCATATGCAAAAATAAATATACAGCACACAACAAAAGGAATTGCTACACCAGTATCCCAAATAGAATCCGAAAATGAAAAAGTCCTTTCTGAATACAGATTTTGTTTGTTGGGCAGTCAGTTCTCTGATACCATGAAAGAGGAAGTTGTGGTGCATAATAATAAGCTGTTTTTCTTGCATTATTGGAGTTATTTCAGTGGGATTCCCAGTTTTTCTTGGACTACCTCATCTTAGTTCAGATCTTTGGTACGCTTCAAATTTTTTTTAATATCCTCAGTTTTTTCTAAACAGGACAGATATCCTACTGGTAGGGTGAAAACTCCCTTTCAACAAGAACACTTGTGGTGATATTATGTTTTGAGGTGCAACTCTGTATAAATATGTTTTAGAATGCAATCACAGATGAGATTAATCTCTTTGTTTTCTTTACATCAAAAGTTGACACTTTGTATCACATGTGGACATGTTCAAACGCTTGTAAAACTGGGAGATAATCTTCTGTTTCTTTATCCATTTGATTGTATCCCTCTCTTGATATCTTGGTAGCATTTTTCATATTTTGAATATGGTATAGCGATGTGGCATTCCCATCAGCCATTCAAACATACTAGCATTATCAGTTCTTCACCTTATAGATGGGCTTTTATTTGAACCGTTAGTGAATGTAATGGAGTTCCATAATGTAAAAATTCACATGATTTGTGTTGTGGGATCCCATGAACTCTTCTAAAATCTTCAATGGACAAGTCAGAGGTCGGAGTAATGGAAGTATAGGATCATGTGTTTATTGCAATAGTGGTTCCAAACTCCAAATACACCTTCACTCCAGATTTGTCAATTGGTACATATGATCCTTTATGCAAAGAAGACGGTCTCATCTTTTGAATTCAATTTCTTGTAAACTTCCATTTCACATAATTACCAACATTTAGAGATCAAGTGACCCTATTTCAAGCATAAGCTTTTTTACCACCATAAGTCACACAGATGGTTTTGAGTTTTATTTCCGATTAAGGGTTCCATGTACATATCTAGTCTGATGATCACCAGAGCTAAATTATTTGATTATTATTATTTATATAGCACCAGCAAAATTCTGTAGCTCTGTACAATGGGTGGACTAACAGACACGTAATTGTAACCAGACAAGTGGATGCACAGGAACAGAGGGGTTGAGGGCCCTGCTCAATGAGCTTACATGCTAGAGGGAGTGGGGTATAGTGACACAAAGGGTATTAGTAGGGGTAATGAAATAGGTTGTTAGAAAAGTATTCATTGGGAACTTAGTAGGTTGTTTTTGACAGTTGCAGGAGAGGAGTCATGGGGGAGGGGGGGTGGGGGGGGGGGAGTGATGAAAATCCACTAACAGTTTAAATGATATGCTTTCCTGAAGAAGTGTGTTTTCAAACATTTTTTGAAGGAGTGGAGACTGGGTGAAAGTCTAATGGAGAAGGGAAGGGAGTTCCACAGAAAAGGTGCAGCCCTGGAGGAGCCTTGGAGGCGAGCATCAGATGTGGGGGTATAGACAGAGGATAGATGTAGGTCTTTGACAGAGCGCAGGGGCCTCGGCCGGACATACTTGTGTATTAGGGAGGATAGGTAAGTTGGAGCAGCATTATGTAGGGACTTGTAAGCAAGCACTAGAATCTTAAATTGAGCCCTATATCTAACTGGAAGCCAATGTAGGGAATGACAGATTGGGGGAGGTGTGGGAGGTGCAGGCGGACAGGAAAATGAGTCTTGCCGCGTTCATAATAGATTGCAGCTGTGCAATCTGGGTACACACGTAAGACTGCTGAGAAGGGAACTGCAGTAGTCACGAGCAAGAACAACGGCATGGACCAGCACCGTAGCCGCGTCTGGTGTTAAATAGGGGCGGATGTGAGCTATGTTTTTGAGATGGAAGCAGCAGGATTTGGCGATCGACTGGACATGAGGGGTGAAGGAGAGGTCGGAGTCAAAGAGAACACATAGGCAGCGAGCCTGCGAGGTGGAGGTGATGGTGGCGCCGTTGACTTGGAGGGAGGGAGACATGGGAGTAGCAACACTTGAGGGAGGAAAGACCAGAAGTTCTGTTTTGGACAGCCATCCAATTGGAAATCGCAGAGAGGCAGTCAGAGACACAACTCAAGATGGGCGGAGAAAGATCAGGAGAGGATAGGTCGATTTGCGTGTCATCTGCATATAAATGATAATGGAAGCCAAAGGAGCTGATGAGTTTATCAATGGAGGCAGTATAGATGGAGAAGAGTAGGGGACCAAGGTCTGAACCTTGGGGGACACCAACAGAAAGGGATTGGGGAGAAGAGGCAGAGCCAGAGAAAGAAACACTGAAAAAGCACTGGGAGAGGTAAGAGGAGCACCAGGATAGAGCAGGATCTCATAGACCGAGATTATGGAGAATGAGAAGAAGCTGTTGATGATTGTGGCGAAACTAACCTCACCACTGGGTTATGGAGAAGCCTGATTGCCAGCCTCATGACTATGGCCCCTCTCATCAGCCCATGCTAAAACTAAACCCCATGGCGATTTGACTGTGTTTGTGGCATCTGAGCGCTGTTTGGATATTTTGAGCGCTCAGATCCAAGCCATCTGGGGATAGGTTGAATGTGGGGTTTCTGTTCAGTATGGATAGGAATTATATATTTTTGTGTATTTTTGCTATTGTTGTGAAAAGAGAGATTTTCTGTACCTGGGGATAGTTGGCTTACCACACCCAGTTAAGCCAATTAGAGGACTCTGTGGAACAGGTTTGGGCTGGAAAGGCATGCTTCAGTTGGTCACAAAGGACTTCGACCTAACTTTTAAACCAATGGAAGGAATTGCCTGATTTTTGAGTATGTTTGTATTTGGAGTATGCTGATTCTGAAAATGTAAGTTTTTATTAATTTATGTGAATGTGATGTATACTTTTAAAGTTATGAATATTGTGTAAAACTGTGTATTTTCCTGCCTGTTATAATTATGTTAGCCCATTGTGTTCAGTAATTATATCACAGGCAGAGGGGAGGATTTTGCTGGAATGAATGGGAGTGTGTTAACTGTGTATGTCTGTGATTGGCCATAGTACAATTGTGTCCCAGTCTTCCACATGGTCCCCTAGTGGACCCTCAACACGGAGCCTTGTCTCGTTCTTGGGGGGATTTATTGTAAGCTGTTCCAGTTCGACTGCTAGGAGTGTAAACCTTTCATATGGTTTTTCCTGTTCGGCTGTTTACAGCATTCGTATAGTTCCGGTTCGGGAGTTGGAGCTTTCGTATGGTTTCCAGTTCGGGAGATTGGTGTATGGAGTAGCTGCCTGTGTATATAGAAGGGAATATCCTCTAAACGGCTTTTAACCCCTTTTATGCTTGGGGGTGCCGTTACAATGATCGACCGTTTTGAAGGCAGCAGAAAGATCAAGGAGAATTATTGATAGAGTAATGGCTGCGAGATTTAGCAGCGATTAAATTGTTGGATACTTAAGTCACAGCTGTTTCAACAGAGTGACTAGCGCGGAATCCAGACTGAAGCGAGTCAAGCAGAGAGTTGTATTTGAGGAAGTCTGTCAATCTCGCATACACAACTCTCTCCAGGATCTTGGAGGCAAACCGCAGTAGCGATATAGGGCAGTAGTTGGATGGGGAGTTGGGCTCGAGGTTGGGCTTTTTCAGATTTGGTATTATGGTTGAATGCTCGAAGGGTGAAGGAAATGTGCCGGAGGAAAGGGAGAGATTGTAAACTTTAGTGAGATGAAGAGCAAGAGAGGGAGACAGAGTGCGGATGAGATATGAGGGAATAGGATCGAGGGAACAGGTGATGGGGCAGGTGGACCAGAGTAGAGGAAACCTCTTCTGTTGTCGTAGGTGCGAATGAGCATAGAACAGTGGAGTGAGTGGGGTTGGGTGGTGTGTTGGAAGGGGAGGAAGAGAGATTAGAGATCTCTTCCCTGATTGTAGAAATCTTCTCAGTGAAGTGAGTTGCAAAGTTTGAGGCAGAAAGGGTGGTTGGAGGAGGGGGAGCAACAGGGTGAAGAAGAGCATGAAAAGTGTAAAATAGGCATTTTGGTTGGCGGGACAGTTTGCTTATTACATAGTTACATAGCTGAAAAGAGACTTGCGTCCATCAAGTTCAGCCTTCCTTACATTTGTTTTTTGCCGTTGATCCAAAAGAAGGCAAAAAAAAACCAGTTTGAAGCACAATTTTGCAACAAGCTAGGAAAAAAATCCTTCTTGACCCCAGAATGGCAGTCAGATTTATCCTTAGATCAAGCAGTTATTACCCTACATTGAAAGATTATATCCTTGAATATTCTGTTTTTGCAAGTATGCATCCAGTAGCTGTTTGAACATCTGTATGGACTCTGATAAAACCACCTCTTCAGGCAGAGAATTCCACATCCTGATTGTTCTTACAGTAAAAAAAACCTTTCCTTTGCCTTAGACGAAATCTTCTTTCCTCCAGTCTAAACGCATGGCCTCGTGTCCTATGTAAAGTCCGGTTTGTGAATAGATTTCCACACAATGGTTTGTATTGGCCCCGAATATATTTGTATAATGTTATCATATCCCCTCTTAGGCGACGTTTTTCTAAACTAAATAGGTTTAAATTTGTTAACCTTTCTTCATAGCTGATATGTTCCATTCCTTTTATTCATTTTGTAGCCCGCCTCTGCACTTTTTCTAGTGCCATGATATCCTTCTTTAGAACAGGTGCCCCAAATTGCACAGCATATTCAATATGTGGTCTTACCAGTGATTTATAAAGAGGCAAAATGATATTCTCGTCCCGAGAATGAATGCCCTTTTTCATGCATGACAATACCTTACTGGCCTTGGCCACTGCTGATTGACATTGCACATTGTTGCATAGTTTGTTGTCTATAACAATTCCCAAGTCCTTTTCGTGTATTGTTATCCCTAATTCGCTTCCATTAAGGGTATACGTTGCTTGTGTATTCTTTACGCCAAAGTGCATAACTTTGCATTTTTCAACATTAAATTTCATCTGCCATTTGAGTGCCCAGTCCCCCATTCTATCTAAATCCCTCTGCAGCAAAGTAATATCTTGCTCACTTTGTATTATTTTACAAAGTTTTGTATAATCTGCAAATACTGAAACATGACTTTCAATGCTGTCTTCAACATCATTTATAAACATGTTGAATAGAAGGGGTCCCAGAACAGACCCCTGAGGGACACCACTTGCCACCTCTGTCCAGCTTGAAAATTTACCATTAATGACAACTCTTTGTACTCTGTTTTTAAGCCAATGTTCTACTCAAGAACAAGCATTTTCATCTAGACCGATTTCCTTGAGTTTGAACACTAATCTATTGTGTGGAACTGTATCAAATGCCTTGGCAAAATCCAAATAGATCACATCCACTGCAACACCCTGATCTATACTTCTACTTACTTCTTCGTAGAACGCAATCAAGTTAGTTTGACATGACTTGTGCTTCATAAAACCGTGCTGATTTTTGCTGATAACCATGTTCTTCTCAAGGAATTCTTGAATATTATCCCTTAATAACCTTTCAAATATTTTACCAGCCACAGAAGTTAAGCTCACAGGTCTATAATTTCCAGGCAAGGATTTTGAACCCTTTTTGAATATAGGAACCACATCTGCCTTCCTCCAATCCTCCGGAACACTTCCTGAAAGATAAGAATCTTGAAAGATTAAAAGCAGAGGTTCACTTATTTCTACACTTAGTTCCTTAAGTACACGTGGATGGATACCGTCAGGCCCTGGAGCTTTGTTTATATTAACTTTATTTAGTTGCTGCAGCACCTTGTCATGAGTTAACCAATTACAATTATTCTGCCAGTTTTTAGCAGCAATCATTTGCACATCTATTGCCATGGGTTCTTCCTTAATATATACAGAGGAGAAATAGTTATTTAAAACGTCTGCCTTTTCCTGGTCCTCATTAACTAACACCCCCGTTTCAGTTTTTAGTGTACCTACACTTTCATGTTTTGGTTTTTTAGAATTTATGTACTTAAAAAATGCTTTGGGGTTGGTTTTGCTCTCTTTAGCTATCATTTTTTCATTTTGAAGTTTAGCAAGTCTAATTAATTGCCTTTTTGCACGCATTATTTGCTTCCTTATATCTTTTATAAGATGCATCTGATTTGTCCGATTTAAATGCTTTAAATGCCCTTTTCTTATTTTTAATCTTTTGTTTTACTTCTCTACTAAGCCACATTGGTTTTAATTTGTTTCTTTTATATTTATTTCCCAATGGTACATACTGAGAAATGTACCTTTCTAATATTTGTTGGAAGATGATCCATTTATCCTCAGTGTTATTTTCACTAAAGAGTTTATGCCAGTCGATATATTGTAAAGCTTCCCGTAACTTATTGAAATTGGCCTTTTTAAAATTATATGTTTTAGTATACCCCATGTGCTTTTGTTTTTTTGAGTTTATTTCAAAGGACACTATATTGTGATCACTATTTCCCAAGTGCTCACCTACTTGAATGTTGGTCAAAATTATCAACGTTGTTTGTTAAAACCAGGTCCAGACAAGCATCCATTCTAGCTTATGAGGGTGTTGAAGTAATTTACTTTTGCAGAGGAAAGAGCCAGAGTGTATGAGCGCAGCATAAATGTATACTGTATGAAGTCAGGTGCAGAGTGAGACTTTCTCCAACAGCGTTCAGCAGTTCTGGAACATTTTTGGAGATATCAGGTCAGCTTGGTCTGCCAGGATTGTAATTGGGAACGCTTGCTGCGTTTAAATGTAGGAGGTGCCATGATGTCTAGTTGAGAGGAGAGAGTGGAGTTGTAGAGTGAGGTTGCAGAGTTAGGGCAAGTGAGATTTGAGATGGATAAAAGGGGAGTTTGGTGGAAAAATGCTGGAGATCAAGGCTGTGGAGGTTTCTGCGAGATTGGAGAGTTGAGGGTGGTGAGATTTGGGTATGGGATATGCCGATGTCGAAGTTCAGAAGATGGTGGTCAGATAAAGGAAATGGAACAATGAAGAGGTTGTAGGTGGTACAGAGATTGGTGAAGATTAGGTCAAGAGTGTTTCCTGTTGTATGAGTTTCTGAAGTAGACCACTGTGTGAGGCAGAAGGAGGAGGCTACAGAGAGCAGACTGGAGGCGTCAGGGCAGGGAATTCTCTGCCAAGTGTATTCTGCAAATAACGGGAAGACTAGTTAACTTTGCAATTGTAAATGGGGTTGGGAGGCTCAGGTTCATATGCTCCACATTGACCAGTTTCTTTTTTTATTTCTCTTCACCTATATCAGTCTGTTTTTCCAAGGTAGTAACTCTCTCATGCTTCCTCAGCTAATTATCTTTTGACCACATTACCATTGATATTTCATCTTTTATTCCCTCTCACTTATTTGGAGACGCAAACCAGAAGCAAATCATTCTCTTGTTCCATATACGTATTTATGAGTGGATGTTAATCAATGTAATTATATTTAACTGTCCTGCAAATGACTAAATAGCAGTAGAGCCTATTAATTATTGTGTGATTGAAAATGGAATCAGAGGCTGTCACAAACACTTTTGGGACATCTTGTGTAACCTCAAAACTGCTTCTCCAGAAAAACCTTGGATATTGGATTTGGGTGAGCTGCCAGAAATCAAATTAAAGTAAGATACAACCAATGTTATTATTGAAACAACTGTGCATTCTGTTAACTGTATTCGCATATTTGACCACAGTAGCTCTAAAAGTGTGGTATCGGTACCTTCAACCGTCCATAGAATACTTTTATGGTTGATATCTGGATTGCAGTGTGCTTGTTTTTTTAGGGCAAAAAATCTGTGAGTAGCAAGGAAGCATTATAAACTTATCAGTACTATGGTTATACAGTAGAGTGTCCACAAGCCACCCAACACCCATAATTCTAGCAGTTATTATTCAGAGAGGTTTGTTTGTTTTCTTTTTCTTCTAAACACCAAATTGTAGAATATTAGTAAATAAAAAACAGACAGCTTTTAAACCTAGGACTGTGAATATGTAAAAACATTATCACAACAACCCAAATAAAATGTCTCTAATTTGTGATGTGTGTTTTTTTTTCTCTCCTTTTCTGGGTGTGGCGGTAAACACATAGTACTCTGCATGGCTACAGGCAAAACAGGAAATGGGGTGAGTAATTAATTTAGGGTTTTTTCACTGTTTGTGCTGTTGTCATTTGATAATAGTAAGTCACTCGCATGCTGTTTGTACATATAAAGTGAAACTAAACAGGTGGATGCTCTCATGAAATGCTTAATCACAGGATCATACTTCACACATGATTACTCTTATGTTTTTCTTGAAAATAAACTGGTTGCCCCGTAAACTGCTGGTGAATATACTTACAGATTCATATTATCCCAGTACGAGTTGATGTATTTAATGGATATTGCGTTGTGCTGGTCACAATGGGCTCACAGCCTGAACATAATGTATGTCCAAATGTACCTGACTTTCCTATTAATTGTAAGTACGGAGCTCTGATTCCCTCCTTCTCGGGACAGGACTATAAATAGCCTGGTATCGCTTTGCTGTTTTTATTGTGCATGTGTTTTTTTTTTTTTTGTTTTTTTTTTTAAGTTATTTTATATAGCCACACCGATAATTATTCTTTAATGCAATACATTGTTCAACAAATATTCCACTATTCCACACTTCATTCAGCTTATGTGATTATTCTGACCCACAACTATTGCACGTAGACACGATTTGCTTATTTGAGCTGGGCCATGATCAATGCTTGTTACTATAAGTGAAATTTATTTTGTTGCAATTACTGTCTTGCCTTGTGTGGTCATTGTACACCAGAGCACAACAGGTTGACGTTTTAGAAGTATTAATTTCTGTGTTAAAGCGGCTTTTACACTTTTGGTATCTTTTCATGTTTTGCAAAGGCCCCAGAAAGCGATTTACCTTCTCATAGTGCAGCAGCCCCTGAGATAAGCAAACAGGAGATATTCACGCTTTAAGCTCTCCATCACAGTCTTGTACCACCTTTCTCACGGGGTCCTTCTTCAGACTTTCATCTTTTAGGAACCCTCAATACTTTATGCTATACGTACCAAATATCTTCAGGAGTGTAGTGTTTGGATAACTTTATCTTTGTCTTTCAGAGTCAAACACTGTTCTCTCACATATCGTAAGTAAGATACTGAGAGACTCATTCACTTTGCAGCCAACTACTGCTGAAACTGAAATGATATAATGTAAATTACTGTAGTTGTCAACAATGTGAATGTATCACAGTATCAAACTAACGATATAATCTGAGAGAACAGTGTGTCACTTTTGTACTCTGGCACAATCACTTAGTTCCATAGACTGTAGTCCTCTACAGACCAACTCATGTAAAGATCAAGAAGATGCCATCTCCGACAGCCAGTCCTAGCAACAGCTGCTGGGAGTTGACAAAAGTTCATGGCGAAAGCTCTACTTTTGACAAGTTATGTCAGTCTTGTCTTAGAACATATGAGAGTAGCCCCTATGTTAACATGATATCTTTTGATTGCATTGAGATTTAATTGGAGGAACACTATAGTGTTAGGAATACAAACATGTATTTCTAACACTATAGTTATGCCAGTCTTTACCTTGCCGCTCTGCCTCTTTGGCTGAGATCATCAGTGTAGATGATCTTAGACAATCCAATGTTCCCCAAATGCCAAGATGTGCCAATCAAATGGTCTCTAGAACACCATATGGTTGAATAGCCTAGTTTAAGTTGGCTATTGGGGCGTAAGTGGGTGTGAGGATTTTGGATTATATATGCAGTTACATAAACTAGGATCACATTTATAATCTTTTCATATACCTATTTTCTGAATTCAGAATAGTTTATTTTTCTAAATGAAATGTTATATATACTTTGAGGAAAGAGTGTGATAATTTCTCTGCCTGTCGCAGACAGTGGAAATTCATATCTTTACATTTCCAATGGCTAATTTTAGCAACCAGACTCGTGGAGCTGCATTTCTGTGTTTTCTGCAGGTATTCTGGTTACAAATGTCCTTTCTCTTCTCTATCAGCATCCAGCATCTTCAGCTTAAATATACACTTTCTTCTTCCATCATGTTTTCCATTTTAAACCAGTACTTACTTCCCTGTTATTCTTTTTCCCCAAACATGGGGAACAGTTCTTAGACCGTATGAGAGAAATGTGGTTGAAAATGTTACACCTTAACTGAAATGACCACTATTCTTTCCTGCGATGCCCTTTCTGGAACAGCAATATAAAGTACAATGGCCATTCTCAAGTTTTTAAGCCTTTTTTAAACTGGCCCTTTACACTTTTTTTCTAAAAAGGAAATAGAAATATTTAATGCAGTAGAATCTTGCTCCTAAAAAAAAATAATAATAAAAAAAAAACATACAAATGAAAAAAATAAATAAAGAATTGCCTTACCGACCTACAGTCCTTATTTATAGGCATATTGACACACAAGGAGTTTCAATAGGAATACACACTTTGTCATAATTGTCTTTCTTTGAAAACCATTACTTTCATGAATGTATTTTTCATTTTATTTCAAACCAAAACCCTGTCCTCGGAACCTGTGAGTCACAGTCAAACCTATCGTCTCTTCTTTGAATATAATCTAATGGGGGCAGTTAGTGTGTTTTGACAAAGCAAAGTATTTTTTAAACCAGTATACTTTATATCCTAGTCACCCCACCCTGGTTGCGTGTCACATAGTGTGGAGGGAGACTGCAGCCAATCCTAAAGTTTGGAGACAATGTCTTGTTTTCACAGTCAAGCCCACAGTTCTTTGCTCACGTTGATGTCATGATGGTACCTCTCGTGTAAGGCAGGAGATGACAAACCATACAGTTGAATTGGCTATTCTTGTCAAACCACAGTTCACGTTTGATGTTGCTTGACCTATGACACAATGTGGCCATCTAAGCATGTAAATGACTTTTGAACAACTAGAAATCTTCGTAACAACCTGACAAAACCGCTGCACATGTATAAGTACAGTTATAAGTAAAATCTTCATATTATTATTCTTATTGGTATTTATATACCGTAGTGCAAACTTATTCCACAGCACTTTACAATATTATAAAGGGGAAAATTTCACAAAGTAGTCACAAAGCAATATTTTCAATAAAAAATAAATAATGTAAATATATACAAATATTATACTACAAAATTAAAAGGGAATGTGTGGAATAGTACACTTCAAATAGGAAACTGTTTTAATTTTTGTAGCTACCTACAGTATCTCTACCTAAACTAAGAAACATATTTTGACCGTTATTTTCAGTTAATCAGAGCCCTGTCTTAATCATTATAATGTCTAATTAAAAGCTTCCTGAAAACTTTTGTAAAAGAGGCCAATACCCAATGTATTCAAACACTTTAAAATCTTTATTTGAATCTAATATATTTTATATTGTTTAATGTAATTATTATGAACAATTTGTTCAAGTAAAATTCAACTCTATAAAGGGCATTTCAGCTAATAAACAAGCCCTTTCATAGCACCTAGCTGTATGGGCAACCTGTCATCCTGGTGTGCACATTTAGGAATATCTCCCCAAATCCCCCCGGCCAAACTTGGTAGATTTCTATGAAGTTCAGTGGGTTCTTTTAGAAATCGTGGCGGATTGGAGGCATCATTTCTTGTAGAATAAAAAAGAACGATATCTCAATCTCCCATGATAAGTGTAAGATTTGATCTCCTGTGCGGTGGCATGCATGCATTGAATGAGCTGGTGATCCTGACCCCGAACATGTATTTATTTATAAAATATTTTACCAGGAAAGATACATTTACCAGGAAAGATACATACAAGATTTATCTTGTTTTCGAGGGGAGCTGAACAGTCACGTTGTCTGAACCCAAACACCAGCATAAAACGAGGGGAACCCGCTTCATATTGAACCCCAACCTACCTTACCCTGTGCTACAGAGGTTCGGGAACTGGGGGATACCCTACACGATCTGATCGCCCGCTGGGACCCCGGGCTAGAGGATCGAGGCCTACACCTCGCAGAGCAAGGGAGAGGTGGCCGATCTCCCGGCTCACTAAAGCATGCAGCACCCGCAGTATCGGGCTGCCCCCCCCCCCTCCCTTGGGACCGGCGGGGGTTATCCCGGTCCCAACCAACAAATCTTGTATACTTACAAGGCCGGCAAACGACGATGACAGCTCAAACTACGTGCCAAACCAGCAGGCCGCAACAGCACTAAAATGGCGGATGCTCAGCCCAACAACGGCCATGCGATGCCAGAGTGCCGATCCAGCCCAGACGAATCCTTGGACACACGTCTGAAAAAGCTATTTGAGTACTTCTGGGCGAAGGTGGAAACTCGACATGCCACCACACAGTCACAAGCGCAAGTGAGCAGGAGTGCAAAGGAGACACGAGAGAGTGACAGCCGGAGGGGGACCGGGAGACCTTTGGGCATAAACCCGACACAGCTGTCAACCACTCTCCACACAAGCCCATCCGGGCTGAAGGCCCCGAAGGGCAATGTCCCAACGCATCTCCCACACAGGTGGAGGCCCATACGCCGCCGGTGGCGAACCACCATCACAGCCCCCAGACCTGCCCGAATGGGGAAGTGCCCGGCCTTTACAAGACCTCAGGCCCGTGGAAAAATTATGCTGGCCTCACAACGAGCCCGGAGCAAGGAGGTGAAACCGACCCATCCCTGGCTGCCCGCCAACCTCAACGAGACCGGCAGGCACGTAACCGCAGCCTCCAGATCGAGCATCGGCTGATCTCGCAGGGACTGACCCACACTATCTCCCATAGCCGATACCTGGGTACAAAAGTGTTAGCTCTCTTAAACTAAGCGTGTTTATCTTTACTGTTAATGTCTGTTGAATCTCAGTTGATCTTGTCAATTTGCCCTATGTTTAGAGTAGCCACCCATTTTGCAGTATGGTAGTTGCTTCAAGCATTTAGGAAAACCGTGACAGGCAGAGTGCATAAATAGCAAGCAGCACCAGTCTATAAGCAGACAACGTAATTACTTACACACCATTTGATCTAGCATGCTGCATAATCAAATAGCCTATATATGTCTCACTACCCAATATAACCGTTACTATGCAAGCAGATGTAAAGTCCATTAGAGCAACTTATCTAGATTTAGATCGAAAGTCAATATACAGCTGTATTGTTTTAACACACTTGAATAACTAACTTTTGATAGCAGACTAAGGCGAGGGTACTTACAGCATATATCTAGTAAATGGTGAATTGAATATGGTGTTTGCATGTAACCCTATCCATGTGCCTATCTTATCAGGAAAGGTGCCTTGCCTAGCAAATACCAAACCTGTTATCTATTTATGGTCTAAGCTTGTTCATATAATATACAATGAGGTTGATAATCCTAGGAGACTTCGGTAACCTGTTATGATGACCCTATCCTGTACAACTCTTGCAAGTCTCCCTCTCTTTTTTCTGTACCACCATAATCACATGCCTCAATAAAATAAAGAATTAAAAAGAAAAAAAAAAAAGATTTACCGTATATACTCGAGTATAAGCCGACCCGAATATAATCCGAGGCCCCTAATTTTTCCCCAAAAAACTGGGAAAACTTATTGACTCGAGTATAAGACTAGGGTGAGAAATGCAGCAGCTACTGGTAAATTTCTAAATAAAATTAGATCCTAAAAAAAATATATTAATTGAATATTTATTTACAGTGTGTGTATAATGTATATATAGTGTGTAATGTATATATAGTGTGTAAATGCAGTGTGTGCGTATGAGTGCAGCGTGTGTATGAGTGCAGTGTGTGTGTATGAGTGCAGCGTGTGTATGAGTGCAGTGTGTGTGTGTGTGTGAGTGCAGTGTGTGTATGAATGCAGTGTATGAATGCAGTGTGTGCAGGGCCGGTGCAAGGATATTTGCCCCCCCCCCATATGTCCTGACCTCCCCTCCTCCTCCCTCAGTGGTCCTTACCTCCCCACCCCCATGTTCCTTCACCCCCCTCCCCCAGTGGTCCTGACTCACCCCTCCCCTAGTGGTCCTTACCCTCCCCTCCCCTAGTGGTCCTTACTTCCCCCTCCCCTCCCCTAGTGGTCCTTACTTCCCCCTCCCCTCCCCTAGTGGTCCTTATCCCCCCTCCCTCCCATAGTGGTCCTTATCCCCCTCCCTCCCATAGTGGTCCTTATCCCCCCCTCCCTCCCATAGTGTTCCTTTTCTCCCCCCCTCCCTCCCATAGTGGTCCTTATACCCCCCCCCCTCCCTCCCATAGTGGTCCTTATCCCCCCCCTCCCTCCCATAGTGGTCCTTATCCCCCCGTCCCACCCATAGTGGTCCTTATCCCCCCCTCCCTCCCATAGTGTTCCTTTTCTCCCCCCCCCTCCCTCCCATAGTGTTCCTTTTCTCCCCCCCTCCCTCCCATAGTGGTCCTTATCTCCCCCCTCCCTCCCATAGTGGTCCTTATCTCCCCCTCCCTCCCATAGTGGTCCTTATCCCCCCCCTCCCTCCCATAGTGGTCCTTATCCCCCCCTCCCTCCCATAGCGGTCCTTATACCCCCCCTCCCTCCCATAGTGGTCCTTATCCCCCCCCTCCCTCCCATAGTGGTCCTTATCCCCCCCCTCCCTCCCATAGCGGTCCTTATACCCCCCCCCCCCTCCCACAGTGGTCCTTATACCCCCTTTTTTTTATTTTTTTTTATTATTATTATTATTTTTTATTATTATTTCTTATTTTATTTATATTTTTATTTATTTTTGTCCCCCCTCCCTGCTTGATACATGGCAGGGAGGGGGGCTCTCCTTCCCTGGTGGTCCAGCATTGGCAGTTCAGTGGGGGGGAGAGGGGGGCTGGCAGAGCTGTAACTTACCTGTTCTGCAGCTCCTGTCAGCTCTCTCCTCCTCCGCGCGGTCTGTGCAGCTCCCTCTGTCAGCTCCCAGTGTAAGTCTTGCGAGAGCCGCGGCTCTCGCGAGATTTACACTGGGAGCTGACCGAGGTGCTGAACGGACGGCGCGGAGGAGGAGGGAGCTGACAGGAGCTGCAGAACAGGTAAGTTACAGCTCTGCCAGCCCCCCTCTCCCCCAGTCTGTATTATGGCAATGCAAATTGCCATAATACAGACTCTGACTCGAGTATAAGCCGAGTTGGGGTTTTTCAGCCCAAAAAATGGGCTGAAAAACTCGGCTTATACTCGAGTATATACGGTATCTTGTTTTCAAGTATGTACTGGGTCCACAAATCATTGCATTGTTACATTAGGGTACAATAAAATACTAAAACAATATTAATACCCAAAAAATAAAAAATTTAACATAGAACCATATAGGAACATGTGGTGTACTGTAAAATAAAGGGTAAAAACAGTCATATGTATCTTTTAGTTTTCCATAAAAAATGCATCTGCTATGTGCCTGTTTGGATGTTAAATAATTAATTGCTTTCTTGAAAATAATCAAAAAAAAATCCTCAATTACCGCAAAAATAGTTTTATTTCTAGAACATAATTTGCCTCTATTAACATGGTCAGTTTTAGGTCTGAAGCACTATCTTTGGAGGCATTATTTTTTCAGTGTTTATCTTAAGGAGTTTATAAACACATCTCTCAGCAGCATGTGATTGCCATCAAAAAACATGGATGGATCTGGATGGACAATGCAGAAGGCAATAAAAGTGATGTTTTTTTTTTTTTGTCAATCCACATAAACAGTGTGACAGAAAAAAAACAACTGTTATGGGACTTACCCAATCGGCTTAGTCGCTAAGCTCTCAAGCGCAGGTCACTTGGGTGGATCACACACATCCCAGTTCCGTACAGCAAAATAGACACTGCCCGCTTAGTAACCTCGACTTCCGTCATGTCTCTACTGGTTCACCACTGGTCGCTTCACTCAGACGACCTCGTTCCCGCACATTTTCGCAGGAGTGATGTAGACCGATCCATGGCTTGCTAGCCTTATATATACCTTTTTATTGGCCACATTCCTTAGCCCTATCGTGGTTTCTGTTACAGGTTTTTTTAATAAACATAGCAGTTTCAGAGAAACTGCTATGTTTACACTGAGGGTTAATCCAGCCTCTAGAGCCTCTAGTGGCTGTCTCATTGACAGCCGCTAGAGGCGCTTGCTTGCTTCTCACTGTGAAAATCACAGTGAGAAGAGCCAGCGTCCATAGGAAAGCATTATAAATGCTTTCCTATGAGACTGGCTGAATACGCGCGCGGTTCCTGCCGCGCATGCGCATTCAGCCGATGACGTCGCTAGGAAGGAGAAGAGGAGGAGGAATGCTCCCCGCCCAGCACTGTAGAAAGCTAAGATTTTAACCCCTTCCTCTCTCCAGAGCCCGGCGGGAGGGGGACCCTGAGGGTGGGGGCACCCTCAGGGCACTATAGTGCCAGGAAAGCGAGTATGTTTTCCTGGCACTATAGTGGTCCTTTAAGGTAAATCAGTCAAACAGGAATATATGCTAAACAGTGGTTAGATACAGCCACAGCACAAATTGTAAATGATTACTTAGATGGTTAGATTTGAGTAGTACTGATTATGCAAACATAAAGGAAAATGTAGAATAGTAGAAATGAAAAATGATAAAAAAGAAGAAAATAAGCAGGAGTCCATCCCTTAGGAACCAAGTTGGGGTGAGGGCCGTAATAGCGATGTCACCCCTGACCACCTTTGGACCGCCATAAGTCCCAGTGTCCTCACCCGATACCCAGACTGTGGGGGGAGTTAAAGTACACTCGGCATGAGATCCTGGGTGTGAGGATGTTTGCATCTTAATGGTGCCGGTAGTCTTGCACAACGTTGCAACTCGATATGGTAGGAGCTGACATCTTGAAGGGCTGAGGAGTGTCGCGTCCCAAATTCTTGGGCCCATTGCTAAACTCCCACAAGCTGAATTGCGTGGGCAGTGGGTCCCAAATCAGGTGAGGATCTCAATACTCTAGACCTCTGCCATTTAGTAGAGGGGCCATGACGACCCGGCCGACGTCGGGGGTCTCAAAGATGAAATGATGCGTTTAGTTGAAGGGCCGAGCCAACACTTCTGGCTTTGCTTTTGTCTCACCGTAGGCTGCTGTGTAGCTCTCTCGGCAAGTGAGCCTCGAGTGCTGCTGTTGAGCCGTTATGCGAGCTAGAAATCTAACAAAGATGAGGTCAAGCATAGAATGCTGCTGAGCCGCCAGTCGCGGAAGCCATCATTTTGAGGTCCGCTTGTGATTTCAATGCTGAGCTGCGGTGAGTAGCGTGGGGTGTTCACGACTCAAGACTCAATAGTGTAAGCTGTCAAGGTTTTGTTCTTTAAAGTGTCCCTTTTAACCTTGAAGTGGGCACGAAAAAAGGAATATGGTGGGTAGGATTGTTTTTTTATTTCGGAAGTCATATTACACATAGCAACTCCTTTTTTTTATTCTTGTTGTTTTGTTTCTTTTTTATCAATCGTATCTGTCCCACTAGCCACTTGTAAGTTTAATATAACCAAGTCCTTGAAAGCCACATTAATTTCTCTAATGTCGCTGAGCATGTAAAGTAATAGGCTTTTGTTTTTGTTTTTTTATGAACAACATCACAGTTCAGAGATTGGGTGGTGCTGTTTTCAGTTGCTGAAAAGTGCAAGTTTGCTCTGCAGTTGGGCCTCCTCTTTTTGAGAACATTTATTTAAACCCTGTATATGCTGCCAGATTTGAATCCGGGGTTAGTTACTAAAGTGAGAAAGGCCATTTCAAAATAGCCAAATTAACAAAATTCTCCCAATCAATTCTGTTTTCGATTTTGGCCTTAAATGTGAAATCCACTTTGAATTCCCAGCAATCATCACTTTAGAGAATAAGTCTTATTGTCGTCAATTGAGTGGTCTCTAGACGTTTAGTTTCTGTGAAGTAATGGAAAAGGGGGTATCATCTTCAACAGTATGTATATCCTTCCCCACAGTCAAACCTGAACCTGTGTTAAGTCTAACCAGAATTGAAACAGCATTTTACGATGAGGTAAACCATGTGATCTACTTTCAGAACTCTATTGCTATTCTAGTTAGAAGACTGACAGCAAAAGGAGCTGCAGTCTGGTATGGTTTGATTAATAGACTGATATGTTGATTGAAATGGACAGTACATGCATCAAAACATTTTTAGCTTAAAGGGTTACTCCAACCCTTAAAAATATTTGTATTTAAAAATCAATAATGCAATATTGGGCATTATTGTTTATGTATCCCATCCCAATTTCTATAAAAATAATTTTAACCTAAGTTTTACTGACGTAGAATCCAGCGCTAGGCAAAGCTCTTGTTGCGGCTTAAACGTACCCCTCTGAATGTAACAGCAGCCAATGCGCATCCAATCAAAGATTTCTCATAATGCTGGGAGGGAAGGAATTTTAAGCATTTAAAAGTTTGGGATTGTTAGATAGGAGGGAAGTGGCGAGGGCTGCAAGGAGGGAGTGAGGGGACGCACATTACACTCATTGCATGCTCTGGGCAACTAGCTCCCATCACACAAGTGCCAGTTATTTAGCTTCAGGAATCTCACCCAGGACTGACAGGAAGCAGTTAAGCGCTCCACTTCCTGTCAGACCGGGGTAGAGGTTACAGAAGCTCCTCTACCCCAGTCCAAGGCTCGGCCACGCTACACAGGAGTACCGGGCTTGAGGACCGGAGGTTCCCCACCCCTGCTCTAATGAATGCTGCTGCCAGGCTGATTATTTTTTTTTTTTTTTTGCGTGTATCAATCCTTACATTGGCTCCCGGATCTTTACATGATTGGAGTGCGGTTTGTTTTTTTCTCTTTTTGCAATATATATATATATATATTCACTGCTATAGAACTTACACAATTGAATAAAATGGTCTATAATTTATTTTAAATTAAAGTTTTAGCAAATTACATCAAAATTCAGTTCAGACAAAGCAAAGCCAGGGCAAGCATTGCAAATGAAGAGGAGAGATAGAAACATTTTGTTATTCCTCTTCTCTGTGTGCTTTCTTCATACTGACTCCCAGATAAAAAGTACAAAGTTACAACAATAATTGACAGGGAGCTCAGATGGAGGAGCCTAGCTGCAGGAACGTGGTCTGGATTTCAACATTTCATTTTATTTTTCACATCTTACAACATGCCTCTTTAAATATGTTTACTGACACACACCAATATCTTCCTGCAATAAATAAATTAGTGTTTTCCTCACCCAATTTAACTTGCAACTACATTAGTAGCCACTGGGACCACAGGTATGGTATCCCATAATCTTGATTTCTTTCTACCCCAATATAGTCAGGGCACAGCAGACCAACAGTACATTAAAATGTTACGTTTGCTTTTGTTTTAAATAATTGTATTTCTATTTGTTTGAAAACAAGAAAGCAGGGTTGTTCCTTTGACAAGGCAGACATTGTCCAGCTGAAGGAGGCATACAAATGGATTATCCATCCTCTGATTGCCAAAGAACTCGGGGTTCAAGCTGTGAGTAAGGTATGACCGTCACAATATTGTTTGTATGTCTGTCTTGTAAAATGTATTTGTACGTGGGTGATTAGTAAATTAAATCAGCATTTATTTGTTAAATGTGTCCGAAAACTAGAGAAATCTCTCCTGGTAAATCCTTCCCGGCAAAACATTTTATAAATGAATAAATTGGCTAAGCTTCTTCAGCCCTCCCCATGTTTTTAATTTTCCGGTGTAGTGTCACCAGTTACTTGTGTCTTCCGTCTGCTCGTTGCACAGCAAAATATTTTGAAGCAGCAGTAGAATGGAGCAAAACATTGAACCCAACACATGATATTTTAAGTAGTGCACAATTGGTCCTCCATGTAGTCCAAGAGACTAATTGGTATCCGCTGGGTTGGAACCTAAAAATAGGTCCCCATAGCATTTTTAGCATGTTCCTATTGGTAAGAAAATGCACATGAAGTGGGGTTCGCAGAATGTGGAAAGACATTGAGACGTCAAATGCAGTTGATGGCTTCTTCTGTGGCAGCCATTTTAGGGTTGTAACTAGAACCGTTCCTTTGCAGTTCTCACTTCCAATTTTCTACTATTCTAAGTTACAATAAGAAGTTCGATTTTGGGAACTTTTCTCTACTTAACCTGGTCTCCCCGCCTTCTTGTTCAGTGCAGGTGTATTATTTTGTTTGTTTGCTTGTTTTGTGCCCTAGTCATTTAATTGTCTTTTTATTAAGGCATCTCTTGGCAACGTACATTATACATCATCAATAGGATTGCGAGCATGCCATTGAAAATCAGTACAGATTTAAATAAAGTCTCAACTATATAGAACAGAGCAAACAAAGAGACACGCCATCCGCCCCCCACTCCACAAACTTGCTTATGTGGGGATAAAACAACAACATATCTAATTTATCTCCAGCACATTATTGGCATAACGGCATAACCAGCCGCGGACAGGGATGAGAGAGACTGTTTAGCATGCCATAATTGGACTTTATTCGTTCCCAAGGGCTAGTGAGCGGTTAGTGGTTTCCACATACCTGCATATGTTTTTATTACGTTGCTTTAACAAAGAATATACTTACCTGACATCCTGGTCGCAAGTGTATCCCACGGATCCCACGTACACTAGGGGCTGATCCTCCCCGAGCGTTATAGCTATGAGTGGCGCTTTACCACTCCTATCTTGTGAGTGAGATACTTAAAGAGCCATATTATTTTATTATATATATTTTATATTGTGTTGCACTAGGAGTTATTTCTTTTTTGTCTCCCTCTCAGATACCAGAATTTGCCACTTTGCAAGTATATGCACATATCACTTTGTTTCTAACATATATCCCAATTGCACTAATTGATGGTCTTAATACACCTAGATTGCACTTGGTTTTTCGACACGAGTGCTTAATGTGAATTGCATACAATATGTTATAAGGTTTTTATCCATTTCTTTATTAAGATATCCACAAAGCGTGGTTTGCTAATTACTGTGCACCAGCACTTTTTTCTTTTTTTCTATTATTGTATCTGAATCCCATTACCAGGATGTTTCTGTTGGTTGCTGCACTTGACAAATTAAAGGACCACTATAGTGCCAGGAAAACACTCGTTTTCCTGGCTCTATAGGGTCCTTGGGTCCCCCTCACCCTCAGGGTTCCACTCCCGCCGGGCTCTAGGGGGAGGAAGGGGTTAATCCCTTACCTTTTTTCCAGCGCCGGGCTGGGGACTCTCCTCCTCCTTTCCCGTCATCGGCTGAATGCCTATGGACGCTGGCGTCTTCTCACTGTGAAAATCACAGTGAGAAGCACGGAAGTGCCTCTAGTGGCTGTCAATAAGACAGCCACTAGAGGCTGGATTAACCCATTTGTAAACATAGCAGTTTCTCTGAAACTGCTATGTTTGCAGCAGAAAGGGTTAATCCGAGAGGGACCTGGCACCCAGACCACTTAATTAAGCTGAAGTGGTCTGGGTGCCTATAGTGGTCCTTTAACTGTGGTTTGTGCCACCCTATTCATTGAATATATGATTGATCATGCAAAACTATTTTCTTTTTTGAAGGATAGTGATCATATGAAGCTGATTTATTAACACATAGTTGTTTGGCTCCTTTTTAAATCATAATGATGACAGATATCGCCCAAATGGCCCTGATCACCAGTTCACCAATGGCCCTGATGGAAGTTTGGCCTTGTTACAGATACACAAGGTGACACACAGGTAAAAATGGCAATTAAAGGTTAATTTCCTACATCTGTGGCTTTTTAAATTGCAATTAGTGTCTGTGCATAAATTGTCAGTGAGTTTGTTAGCTCTGGATGCACTGAGCAGGCTAGATACTGAGCCATGGGGAGCAGTAAAGAACTGTCATAAGACCTGCGTAACAAGGTAATGGAACTTTATAAAGATGGAAAGGGATATAAAAAGATATCCAAAGCCTTGAAAATGCCAGTCAATACTGTTCAATCACTTATTAAGAAGTGGAAAATTTGGTGATCTCTTGATACCAAGCCAAGGTCATGGAGACCAAGAAATATTTTGGCCACAACTGCCAGAAGAATCATTTGTGATACAAAGAAAAGCCCACAAGTAACCTCAGGAAAAATACAGGCTGCTCTGGAAATAGACAGTGTGGTTTTTTCAAGAAGCACAGTTCGACGATACTTGAACAAAAACGAGCTGCATGCTTGAGTTGTCAGAGAGAAGCTGTTTTTACTGCACCAATGCCACAAAAAAGTCCAGTTACTATATTATTATTATTTGTATTATTTTATTATTTATATAGCGCCAACAGATTCCGTAGCACTGTACAATTTGCCTGACAACACCTTGACACGCGTCATAGCTTCCGGCACACTGTAATTTGGTGTGACAAGACCAAAATAGAGCTTTATGGTCACAAGCATAAGTGCTATATTGGGAGATGGGTCAACAAGGTCTACAGTGAAAAGAATGCCATCCCCACTGTGAAACATGGTGGTGGCTCACTGATGTTTTGGGGGGATTTGAGCTCTAAAGGCACGCGAAATTTTGTGAAAATTAAAGGCAAGATGAATGCAACATGTTATCAGAAAATACTGGCAGACGATTTGCTTTCTTCTACACGAAGGCTGCGCTTGGGACACTCTTTGACTTTCCAGCATGACAATGACCCTAAGCTCAAGGGCAAGTTGACCCTCCAGTAGTTACAGCAGAAAAAGGTGAAGGTTCTGGAGTGGCCATCAAAGTCTCCTGACCTTAATATCATCGTGACACTCTGCAGAGATCTCAAACGTATGGTTCATGCAAGACGATCAAAGACTTTGCATGACCTGGAGGCATTTTGCCATGACGAATGGGCAGCTATACCAACTGCAAGAATTAGGGGCCCCTTGATGCTAAAAGGGGCAATACACAGTATTAAGAACTAAGGATATGCAGACAGGGGTCATTTAATTTTTTTTTCTTTGTTGCCATGTTTTGTTTTATGTTTGTGTCATTCTGTTATAACTTACAGTTGAATATAAATCCCATAAGAAATAAAATAAGTGTGTTTTGCCTCCTCACTCATGTTTTCTTTAAAAATGGTACATATGGTACATATATTCCCAAATCTCCAAGGGTATGCAAACTTTTGGGCACAACTGTAATTCTCCCGATGGCCACAACCTTCAGTTACACTCTGTCCTTAATGTTGCCCGCTGTTCTGCCCCTTTTCCTGTATTCTTTTCCCAGTACTTTACAGTTTTACATTCATCTCATGACACCTCTCCGATTCTTAAGCTCTGGCTACCGTTTTTGTTTTTTATTTGTTAATATTTCACTATAGCTTACAGACAATATTAAATATAAGTAAAAATATAAGTAAAAAAGGAAGTCATTTCTGTTTTGTTTATTTTAACGTGAAAGAACCAAAATGTGTATATCATTCGGGAGGTGCTATACCTTTTTGTCATTGCTGTAGACCATCACCCATAAAATATTTGGTTCATGTATTTTATCTTTTACATTTTTTTTTTTATTCTATATAATATTTTAACATTTCTTTCCTTCAACTTTACAGTGAGAGTCAGTAAACCGTGTACAATTACTTATCTGTGGCTATTCTTAAAGGAAAACATTGTCCAAAAAATGCATATTTAAAAAAAAAAAAATTAATTGTTGCAAATATAATGCATTCACAGAAAAGGTAGTGTTTACACTGGATCATAGGGGGAGTATGTGATATACTATTGGTTGCTTCATCCAGAAGCAATAGGGTTGATTCATAGTGTGTGTGTGTGTGTGTGTGTGTGTGTGTGTGTGTGTATATATATCCCTTCTGCTATCCTCTAAATATCTGCATTTTGGCTACTTACTCTACCTCATTGTTTTTTTTAGGCTAGCCACTACATTATAACTTTAAGGCTCTTGTCTCCCCCTCTACAGAGACTTTGTCCATTCCTCTGATATATTCTATTATTATATACTCTTTTTTTTCTTTTTGACAGTCCATTTATAGTGCCTGCTTCTTTTTAGCATTATCATAATTAAATTATTCTTTTTTTTACCATTTTGTGGCACTCTCTGGAATACATACAATATAATAGATTATATATCAATGGACAATTTTCTCCATGAGGGCACAGTGCTGACTGTTTAGTCATCATATGTATAAAGTATTTCCTATATATTGTGCTTAAAATCAGTCCTGAGTCTCATTTTATTGAGACTCTATTATTCTTTACTTTCTAATACTTTACATTTGGGTACAAGCCCTTTACTGGTGGATCTGGAACCACCATCCTGACCTCTGTGTGTTCCACTCTCACAGTTTTGTGAGCTGTAGACACACGTTCAATACTTCATATATCATTACAGGTTAACTTTAAATGTACATTTTGTTTGAGATGGTCCACAGGTTTACTTTTGTGATTTATTTGACTTTTCAACTCCATTTTTCCAAACGTTTCTTAAATGCCCTCTGTCTAGGAGGGACTGGTTTAGATAAGTAGCATAAATCAGAAGATCTAGACAAAGGAAAATGCTTTAGTTATGAAAACACATCCGACAAAGTTGAGCCTGTAATTGAGCTTGTTTATATTTTTATAAAATTGTGCACACATACTAGCCACAGCCAAGTTTTTGTGAATGTCTTTAATATGCTGTTGTGGCGTTTGACAATGTTATGTACCAACCTGCACAACAAAAATAAAGAATTAAAAAAAAAAAAAAAAGTTATGAAAACACAAGCATTAAAGACCTGTATGACCGCCAACTCGTCCCTAACAACTAAGATATCACATCCCCCACAGTTATACATGGACAAGTCCCTTGATTGCACCTCTTCTGAAGAAGGATTTCCCCTTTAACACTCTGTTTCTATGTACTTCCTAAGAGTAACCTTTTGTCAGAGCCCAGCTCAGCTGCCTATTTTTTTAAAACCACCACTTGCAATCATACTGGGCAGGGACTGTATGATTTGTGCATACAACTTCACACTGTGTGTCCGATTGGTGGGAAGTGTTATACTTTTTTTTTTGAACGTGTAAGATGACCTTATCACCTATTGATTACAATAGTGGGAAGCAAACAAAACAAGTACAGTGTCTAACAGGCTATTAGTCATTTTTTTTTTTATCACATTTGATGTTAAATATTTTCTTTTCTTAAACTACAGCCTGTAACAGTGTTATTTTATATATATATATATAAAAAAAAAAAAATTCCTCCCAGCCTTTACAATGAATTCAATTATTAATATATTAGGTTGATGAGACTGAGGTGAGATCATTTTACTGATCAATAAAACTGGTGACTTCGTCAGCTATTTTTATTTAATTGTATAGTATTGTCTTTCAAATAGTATTTATGCAAAGTAATGTCAAGTGTCGGTCAGTAATAAAAAAAAAAAAAAGAGAAAATACATGTAAATAAGTAAGTGCACACAAGTATTAATAGCTCAGATAATTATCACTCTTTTACCAGCATTTTTTTCTTTTCTGATATCGAGCAGCTTGGGTGGCACATAGTACATATTTAAATGCCCAGATTTAAATTAGATCGCAGTGTCAGCTGGGAAATTACAGGCCCATGAGCTTGTCATCTTGTGAGTGGGGGAAGATAAAAAGATAATATTAAAAAAAAAAAATTAAAACAATAATGATTACTAAGAGTCAGCTTGAGTTTTATGAAAGTCAGAACACATTAAACTTCTTAAAATGGTAATTCAAACAATAGTCTCATCACTTAGTAGATATACCCATCCGGTCACAAATAACAAGGGTACCACAAAACGATATATCCAAAGTTCAAAGCGTTCTATTTGAGAGTTCCGTAGTACCAATAAAGAATATCCATATTTCTCAATCTAATGGCAGGGTTATGGTTCCAAATCCAATGTCCAGTGCAACAAAGTTTCCTCTGTATTCAGTGAATATATACAGTGTAGCCACCTTAGAAAATACAGGGAAACAAAACCATAGTGTAGCACTGTACATTTAGTTAAACTCTCCTTCTCCCATAGAAGAACTCTTCCATAAAATAAATGTGGTGCTCGTTTCCAAGGACCACAGTAAAGGCAATGAATACAGTACAGGATCAAGTTACCACTCCGTCGTCGGTAGTGATGCAGACTGCTCCGTGCACAAGAGCCGGGATTAATCACTCATGCTTTAGAGAAACGTGGAGTCTTGTACCACTGAAACTGCTTCAGAGTGCCTGGAGATTACAAGCTATATGCTGCTCAACGCGTTTTGCCCGCTTTTACCTGGCTTTTTCAAGATAACTGCAGTGGCGGATTTGGGGCATATTTATATACCAATCTATATCGGGAATTGCCAAAGTTCTTAGAGAAACCGTTTTAATTTTGCCCTTCACATTAAAAACTTTTTAAACTTTGCTTTAGTCTAGTTCTTGATTACATATATTTACTTATATGCAAATCTAAGAGAATTGTGTCTGTCTTTGCAGAGGGAATTGGATACATTGTATTGATAAGACCTCCTTTACCACCACCAGTTCTTCAGTGTATACTTAACAAACTCGGACTCTGTTTACCCTAAAGGCTTACAAAGCTGTATTTCACTTTAGTAAATAATGCTGAAAATTTGTGTCTAACCACATAAACCCATGTGAGATCAGCAGTGGTTCTGGCCAGAGATTCCTCCTGCAGAGTCAAGATGTGCATTTTTAGGGGTACATAGGGCAAAGTGGGGGAAACCTGATGCCTAGTTACGAATCTAACCCTTGTCCATTTCCACCTATACCGTATATTGTTATAGAAGTCGTGTTTTCACTACAGTAAGAATTTAAATTTCAAATTTAAGGCCAGAGTAGCCAAGCTGAAAGCATACACTGTGAAACTGACTTTGAATTCACCTTGAATCCTCAATTTAGTGAATAACCCTGTAAATGTATGATGTTATTTAGAACATAATAAAAATAGTGTTTGTTGTCGGTTATCATGCTTTACATCTCTTACATTTTTTTTGTGTTTTTCTTTCTTCTAAGAGTTTGTTCGAAGTAGCTGTGGTGTTTGCTCACCCAGAAACAGATGGAGACTGCCACTTCCTGTAAGTAATATTAAGTGATGTGAATATTTCACTTCTGTATCTTTTACTGTCTGTTACATTTTAGCATGCTTTAGCCATTTTTTATTAAATATTGTGAAAAGTCTGATTGTCATAAAAAAAAAACGAGCAATCAAAAAAAAAAGTGCCTTCCAATAATTTAGTAAACATGATACAGCATATTGTTCACCTAATATTTGTTCACAGATGAGTTTTGTGCCAAATGTTAGAAACAAAATAAACATGTACATTTTATATTCTTCACACCTTGCACTTCTGGTTGTAAACTATGTTGTCATTCTTTTATTTTTTTTTTATGAATCATAAACCATGACTCAAATATGCTTCCACTCAGAATTGATGTACTGTATGGATGCGTAATGTGTAGTAATATCATGCTGTCTAGTATGGCTTTAATGTGAGTTTTAATGTTAATGTCGAGTGGTCTAGTAACGTGATACTATATGCTCATGTTACTTTATTCAGTAAAATATATTTATAATATGTAGACTAATGGTATAAAATCGGCACGCATAATTGCTGGTATGTGCCGTTTTACATTTAGCACTCCTTCACAACAATTTAACATGCTCATTTGGTAGTATAAGTGTACGTTATATCTACAGAAACAGATCTGCTACCTGTTCCTTAAAGGAACACTATAGGGTCAGGAACACAAACATGTATTCCTGACCCTATAATGTTCAAACCACCATCTAGTGTGTGCTGTAACTGGCAAACAAAAGGTAGCAGATCTGTTGATGCTAAATGATGTAATGACCACATTAAATATCATTGGTCCTTAATGGGTCCAATCTGTCTCAAACCCTAAAAACTGGTGATATATTTATGTATATCAAAATGTACTGTATTTTGGACAAAATTCATATATATTTGCATAAACTTGGAAAAGCGCATAACATTAGATCCCACTTTCTGACAAATATGAAAAATGAAGATGAAAACTAAAATTGGAACTAGCAGCTGGAAAATAAGATTTTACCGGTTTCATTTCATGTATGTAAAAAAGGGGGCATCTAAAGGGCAACATAACCACTACATCTCACTACCCATATTATATCTCTTTGGAATAGGTTTCATTTTAAATACGTTCTCTTTTTTATATATATATTTTTTTTATATAGAGCCAAGGTGTGCAAAGACTGTTTTAAAGCTACTAAAAATAAGCAGGTAAGTTAAAAATAGCCCCCTGCTGATTTATTTATATATTCTAATTGTATTGAATTTTTTAATCTTCATTTTGATTGATATTCAGTAAATATAATTAAAGTAAATGAAGATTATTTAGCTTTAACAGCATATGTTCAGAACCTTCAGTGATCGAAGTCCAAAGGGTTGTTATTTTTTTTCTAAATAATGAATTACTGTGAAAGAATTCTGGTGTGAAGTGCTTATTATGGCCCAGCAACGTTTAAGACTATATGATAAATATGAGACAACAAAAAAAACAGGAAGATTGTGTTTTCAAACCCGCTACTGTGCAGGTGGTTGTCATCTATGCATTATTGTATATAATGCACAGTGTGGGTGATACCATATAGTATATGGAGTCACCTAATCTCAAGGTAGTGCTGCAATACTAATGTCCTGCTTTGCTTATGGTTAGTGGGAGTTACATTCATTTTATTTCAGCCCTCTCCTGATAATGACATTATGGTAGAGGAGCTGAGGTCTGTTAGAGATTGTAAAAACACCCACTCTCCCAGGTGGGCATGTGACAGGGGGGTGAATGGGTTAAAAATCACTATTTGTCAGCTCTAGACCAAAAAGGATGATTTAAAAAAATCCCTCTTAACACCACCCGCATCTATTTTAGTTTTAAAGCTGCCACAGTGACACCATTTATAAAGAGGGCATGTTGGGTGAACCCAACCAAATTGGATTAAAAACCCACAAAACACAATTTAGCAATATGAAACTCAAGTATTGCAATATATCTCTGTTCTGTTATGTGATTCTTTAACCCCTTAAGGACCAAACTTCTGGAATAAAAGGGAATCATGACGTGTCAGACACGTCATGTGTCCTTAAGGGGTTAACCAGGCAAAAGCAGGAATTAATAAAGGGACATTTATCACGAGCAAAAAGTAGTCACAGTGCATACAAATATGAAATGGGCAACAAACCAACTTACATTCACCAACAAACAGACAAAATATGTAATCAATAAACAAATCATGACCACTGGGCGTGATCCGGATGAACATCCAAAGTGTGAGGACCTTAATAATATAAAACAACTTAACAAGTATTCACTCCTTAGGGCTATCAAAGCAATCAAAGAAATGGCACCTTTCACAAGGCAGGTAGTATCTGTGTTACTTAAGGTCAGATTTTCATTGAGTTTGACAGTCTTGAGAAAATATTTTGATAATATGTTTCAATCATTGGCTCGTGGAAGCGGATTTTCATAGAGCTGCCGATTTTGTTGTTTTATATTAATACAGACACAGAGCTTTTGATGTTCATTTGTAACAGACTTTTTTATTTGCATTGTGTTTCCATGGTGAATGGAAGGACACTCCCAGCAGTAACTCGTGAGTACTGGACTGAGGAAATGACTATATGATACATTAATACCTCTGAATAGATGGGGGAGATGGGTGTTCTTGTTATTGGGATATCTACTTTCTATGTTTTTTGAGGATGTTCTGCTGTATATCATAAGTTTAGCTTCCCATTATGTCTTGTGATATGTGTGTCATTTGACACCGCTGCTCATAAATCACAATGAGTTGATTTTTTTAAATTTTTTTTTATGATATTGCAGCTTATTTTAGTAACACCATTATTGCACAGCTAGTCAGACACAGTCACACTACTGTCCGTTCCCATGTTTTAAGAAAGGAAGGTACTGTGTATGGTTACTGCAATAACAAGTCAGAAAAAAAGCAAAAATAATACATGGTTTTACTTAATGTGAATATAATACACAAAAGACATTTGCACTTCATGTTCAGGCATGAACTAACTGGGTTGCACAGAGTGCAATGTACCCGGGCGCCTTATCTTAGAAGGCAGATTTACTTTCTCTGCAACTCATGTGGATTCTGTTTACAGTGGACTGCCCAACTTGTTTGTTAACAGCATGCATGTCTGCAACATGAACCCACCCTGTCCCTCACAAAAACCCAAGTCCAAACCCCCATTTAGTTACATTTTCCAGTCATGTAGCTTGTCACATACACTCCTACTGCTACCCTCCCCCACACCGACCAAATGACATATATTTACATTTACCCACCCTGTAACTTGTCACATCTTACATCATCCACACCTACATACCTCATACCACCTAATTACATACTAAGCCACCCGGTCATATAGCTGCCTGCACCGAACAACCTTTATTTACCACCAACACAGTCAAATTTATCAACCCACCAACCATTATTCTACATAAATTATGCACAAGCTCACATACACAATTTCTACACTGCTATATGCAAATTACATATGCAGTCACATATATTTATAAGAAATCTGCATCTTTAGGCTGGTTTAGGATGTTGGGAACTTGAATTTGTTTCCCCAAAATCTGCAGTGTTCTGGCTAGTAATCATTACTAGTTACTACATTTAAAAAGAAAAAACATTTTAGGACTGTTTTTTCCTATTGTACTCTTTATTTTGAAAAGGGATGGTGCATATAAAAAGTGTAAAAGTAGGGAGGGTAATGTGGAAAGGGAAGAACTACATCCATATAGTGACACTGACAAGATCTGCATCCAATTGTCAGGGTTCCTTGGCTCACCTGTGCATGAGTGCTTCTTTCTGTCTTTAATCCACATAGATTGGGACCTTACTTGCTGTTTGAACATGTTCCCGACTGCTACATTTCCTGATATTTGCATCATCTCCCAAATATGATAGTGTGCTATGTGTCCTGATATCTGGCCTGCCTAAATCTAGTGTGCTCTCCCCCCATGGTTGTGGGAAAATACCTAACAGCCACTGAATAAACAAGGGCTCCTAGTTACGAGAAGAGTGGTGGTTTATGTGAAAACTGATGGCCATACACTGACTCAATGTTCTCTGCAAAGCTGTATTAGTCACACGGTCAAATGCATGCACTCATTCACTTATACAGTATAGCCAGTCAGCCACACAAGTATATAATCAATTTGCCATGATTAAATAAAAGTGGTAATGGTGCCAGCATGACCCATACGCAGTCCCCTGGTTTGACACAAACCAAAGGTCCCATAGACTCCTGTGTTCCACCCCCTGCCCAACATATTGCTGTTGCAGGGATTCCATGATTTATTTAAATATTACTCATAACAAATACAAATAAGATATATATATATAAAAGATACGTTTTAGAAATAATTAATATGAAAAATGCGCCCTGGAGTCGAATTCATAATAATCAGTGGAGTGGAGTTCAGTAGAGTCAGATTGTTGCTATAGTAATCAACAGCAATGCTGAGAATCATTGAGAAGTATTAGAATAAAGTGTACGGGTACATAGAATACATACAGACCACAAGCTCTCTGTGCTTTAGAGTAGTGAAGCACAGAAGGCCCATTTGGTTCTGGCAGCCTAGTGTCACATGCAAAGGCACCCCATGTGCAGCAGGTTACTAACCTAACAAGAATGATGTGCTTTTTACATATTCGCTCTGCAGTTCTATAGACAGTGAGCCGAGTTGTCTCCTGGTTTGTTGAGAGCTCCCTGCAGTAGCAGCTCAGCCTAGAGATTTGCAGCAATGTAATGTTTTTGTGTATATGTTTGCATATAAGTTTATCTTAGTGCAACTTAATTCACGTTAGTGACTCTATAAGGTAGTGGTAATCAGCAAGTAGCTCTCTCAAGATCTGACGTGGCACATTATTTTCTATATGTTGACTGTAGCTGGAAAACATCATGGTGATGTAGTTACCCGAAAACTGGTAGGATACCTGTTGCCTGTCCGTAGATTTATGAAGTATTAGTGTTAGTAAAAATTCTACTAACATGGAGAGCGTTGGATGAAGGGAACATATTTGGAAAAAAGAACTAATATGGCCAGGAAGAAGAAGAGGGCATTTGTGTGAAAAGGGGGTTGATATCGATGTTCTAAAAATATATACTGCAAGTGTGGGATAAGTGAGTACTTAAAAAGAACTGGTGTAGATCTTGGAGAAAAGGGGGTTTATGAGTGTTCTAGATGGAAGAAGGATGAGGATGTATGGAAATGGAAAATAAAATGAAAGATGGGTGTGCTAAAACAGAACAGGGGAGCTTATACAGAAAGCGTGTATTGATGATCAGAGGTCAAGAAGAGCTGATGTAGACAGACGATAGAAGAAACTGATCAGATGCATAAAGGAAAAGAACGGAAACAAATGCGAAGCTGGAACTTAAATGGTGAAAGTAAGCCCTGAAATATTAGAAAACAGGACTGGGATGAAGAAAGGGGGAACAATATCGTCTATAGCTCTCAACACCCACCAACACTGCTCTACTAGATACAAACAATATGGTAGACTACAATGGAACAGTTACATGAAAACTTGTGGACCGTATCAAAAACTACATTTGTATGTAGATGTTAAAGGGACACTATAGTCACCTGAACAACTTTAGCTTAATGAAGCAGTTTTGGTGTATAGAACATGCCCCTGCAGCCTCACTGCTCAATCCTCAGCCATTTAGGAGTTAAATCCATTTGTTTATGAACCCTAGTCACACCTCCCTGCATGTGACGTGCACAGCCTTCCATAAACACTTCCTGTAAAGAGAGCCCTATTTATGCTTTCTTTATTGCAAGTTCTGTTTAATTAAGATTTTCTTATCCCCTGCTATGTTAATAGCTTGCTAGACCCTGCAAGAGCCTCCTGTATGTGATTAAAGTTCAATTTAGAGATTGAGATACAATTATTTAAGGTAAATAACATCTGTTTGAAAATGAAACCAGTTTTTTTTTTCCATGCAGGCTCTGTCAATCATAGCCAGGGGAGGTGTGGCTAGGGCTGCATAAACAGAAACAAAGTGATTTAACTCCTAAATGACAGTGAATTGAGCAGTGAAATTGCAGGGGAATAATCTATACCAGTGGTAGTCAACCTTTTTCTACCTACCGCCCACTAATGCATCTTTCTTGATGGGAAAATTTCCTTACCGCCCACCAGTTTTCACGTACATTTATCTTTTTATTTCTACTTTATGCATGTTTAGAATGTTTTTAACTTTATGAAGTCTAATGAGAAAACAAAGTAAATTGAAATTACCTTTACTAGTGATTAATGAGATCCTTGAGGTTGATGCTGCGAGACTAAATATTTGATATCTGGTTCGATTTTCGTAAGGAACAAACGAAGGTCTCTTCTTTCGGTGATATTCAGACGATTTCTCTGTTTGCTCATGATATGATTTCTCATCTGTGCATCAACTCCCCTCCTCTCCCTCCCCACCTTTTTCCCCCTTTTTTCTATTTTTAATTTTTTTAAATTCTTTATTTTTGTAGTGCGTACGATGGTAACAAATGCTTAAGAGGTACCCCAAAGGCATTCCTCTAGCGTAGTATACACAGGGAAAAACATAAGGGTAAACAGTAGAACTTGCAAATTTTTTGGTTAAGAAAGTTGACAGAATAGGTTTACGTTGTTTAGGTTCAAAAAACAGCATAGTTGGCGCGGAGCCTGACTGCCAAGGCGACCAGACGTGCGGGGAAAGAGCTCCTGGCGGGCGAGCGAAATAAAAGGAAATATCATCGGCTATACAGCCCAACAACACCCCAAGGTGTACCACCCACATCGGGGGTGCACGGCGGAATCGGGGGACACCCTTTGGAAGCCTGTTGGGGCACATAGACCGAGGAGAAATCTGAGGCCTGCGGGAGCTGAAGCCGGAGAGAGGCGGCCGCTCTCTCCGACGCCAGAATCCCCAGCTACCACAACCAATCTAACCCCCCCCCCCCCTCTGGACCGGTGGGGGTCATCCCGGTCCCCGCAAGACAAGCGGGCAAACAGCGGCAACAAGAGAGCAGGCGTACATACCTGGAAGAAGCGCGAATCGGTCAGAAGTGTGTCCAAGATGGCCGCTCATCACAAACCGGCTCTGCTCAGCCTTCTACAAGCTGCTGCGCAGCAGAGGTTTCCACAGCCTCTCAGCGGCCCAGGCGATAGCCTCGTGGATCCGCCCGGCGACCCGCAGACGCCACTATGCTACCCCACTGCGGGCATTCCAAACTTCCGCCCAAGTAAACATCTGCAAGTGTACGGGCGGGAGCCGGAACGCGCCAATCCAGGTACACACACACGCACCCACAAAAGTGGAAAAGAAAACACTGGACAACCCCAAAGCCTCAGCAGAACACCCGGGACCGACAGCGACAACACCAGCAACAAAACATACCCACAGCCAGCCGGGGAGTAAGCACCGAAGAGGCAATTGCTCCTCAGCACAGACACCACCTTCCCACCAAACGAGCGTACCACCCCCGGACAGGATGAAAACAGAGGGTGCTACAGACCAAGCTACAAGGTTTGGGGCCTTATTGGGGACTTTGGGGCTCTCACTTATCCTCTGCCGAGATGGTGTGGGCTAAACAGAACTCAAGCTACACAGCCCTGGAAGCGACAGGATAATTCAGCTTGCATATCTGAGCGGCTTCCCGTTGTACTGAGAGAACCCAACAGATCCTAATCTCACTTTACCCTACCTAACACTTGCTAAAGAAATCTGTTCTAGCCCAGTTATCATATGTTACGTTACATGCCAGGATTTTTTTATGTAATTCAATGTGCCTCATCTTCTCACTGTCTCTTCCCTTTATTATCAGCTAAACTGTGCACAGGCAGCTTACATGCGTAATTGCATCTAGAACGCCTGCCAGGGCAACTCAGAAAATGTATCCTGCTAGGTGTTTCCACGCTAGCTTTGCCATTAGTTCTAACATATACCCTAGACTTATACTGTTTGGCTGGCTTAGAATATTCCTGCTTGAAATACAGTTAAACCTAGCTTCTGTCATTAAGTTCAATTATAGACACGTTTCTCTACTAGACTTACACTGTGCATGCATGTTACCTAACTTGACTACACTTACTAAAAATAATCTGTTGTTTAACATTTAGCATGATTAGTTTGCTAGACTCTGCCCATGAAAAGCACTGTTTGAGTAATCTTTATAATTATTCACTGAACCTACTTGTTATACCTCGTCTGTGTTATTTTTCTTTGTTTTAACCAGTGGTGTATCTTGGTTTTGTGCTGCCCTAGGCAGGACAAAACTCAGACACCCGCCCCCCCCCGCGCACGCGCGCGCCACCCCCACCCAACCCTTCCCCCCTTTCTAAATACACACACATTCACTGACAGATACGCATACACTAGCTAACAGACACACACAGTCAGACACACACAGTCGGACACACACACACACAGTCAGACACACACAGTCGGACACACACACACTAACAAACACACACAGTCGGACACACACTAACAAACACACACAGTCGGACACACACACTAACAGACACACACAGTGAGACACACACACTAACAAACCCACACACACTAACAAACACACACAGTCAGACACACACACTAACAAACACACACAGTCGGACACACACACACTAACAAACACACACAGTCAGACACACACACTAACAAACACACACAGTCGGACACACACACACTAACAGACACACACAGTGAGACACACACACTAACAAACACACACAGTCTGACACACACACTAACAAACACACACAGTCGGGGACACACACACTAACAGACACACACAGTGAGACACACACACTAACAAACACACACAGTCGGACACACACTAACAGACACACACACTAACAGACACACACACTAACAGACACACACTGTCGGACACACAGTCAGACACACACTGTCGGACACACAGTCAGACACACACAGTCAGACACACACAGACACACACTAACAGACACACACACTAACAGACACACACACTATCAGACACACACAGTCAGAGACACACACACACACACTCACATTAACACATTTTTTTTTTATTTGCTCCCCCCCCCCCCTACCTTTGGGAATGCTGGGGGTGGGGGGGTTCTCCCATTCCCTGGTGGTCCAGTGGCTGCAGGACGGCACTGGCGGGCAGGCTGGGCGGCCGGCGAGGGAGCTCTTCCCCTGAGCTCTCTGCTCAGCTCCCTCGCGCGCCGCCCGCAGAGTGAGGCTGGGAGGCGGAGCCGGAATATGACGTCATATTCCGGCTCCCAGTCTCACTCTGCGGGCGGCGCGCGAGGGAGCTGAGCAGAGAGCTCAGGGGAAGAGCTCCCTCGCCGGCCGCCCAGCAACCAGCCCAGCATGTCTGTTAGCCGCAAGGCTAACAAGACATTTGCCTTGGGCATTTGGGGGCGGCGTTTTTTGCCGCCCCCTGGAAAATGCCGCCCAAGGCAAATGCCTTGTTTGCCTCACGGCTAATACGCCCCTGGTTTTAACTTACATACGACAGACACAACTTAACTAAGCCTGTGACCCTTTAAATTCACAAAAAGTCAGTATGTTCACCCGAATAGCTTATCTTCTGCATTATCGGAAAACTGACATGTTGTCTTTATTCTTGACGATATTACAACAAACTATCCTCTTTATGCTTCTCACTCTGTTGAAATAACTGTTTAGTTGAACTTCCAAATATACAAAAATGTGCGAATCATCACGCCAGTGTTTATTCTATGTACAAACCGTGATACGCTGTTGTGGCGTAAGTTGATATGTCTGTAACCCCCCGCACAACAAAAATAAAGAATAAAAACAAACAAAAAAAAAACAGCATAGTTTCCATTTATATAAGACAATAAGTAGTACCAAGATTTTCCTTGTGAATTTTAGCAGTTTAAACCGTAACATTTTTGATCAGCCCCTGGATAGAGACTGGTTATGAGACCTCGCTAGTTTGCAATAAACATGCTAGATTAGTTAGCGATTTGGCTACGTTATCTACACTTAAGTTTGTAGCTTGGTATTGAACAATTTAAGAAGTGCTGCACTTTTTCTTTAGAAATGAAATCAAGAGTAAACAAAGCCAGGCTTATCAAAATAAAGAAAGGTAGATATAGGTGAGAAACTAGTGAAAAGAGATTGCTACATCGTGTCAAGGTTATGAATATGACAAACAATAAGTGTTTAGGTGACTGACACATTGTATATTAAGAGGTTCCCCTGGGCTTGTAAATAGGCTATACAAGGGCTGTCAGCACTTAGTGAGCTATGTGGTAGTGGAACCGTGCTCAGCCTATGCCTGACTTATTATGTAGTAGGTCCCATAGAGAGAGACCACAGATGACCCGCTGAGCTGTTCCCTTCCAGCCCCAGTCCGCTGTACCCGTCTCCCAAGTCTTTTAAGAATGTATAATAACAGGTTTATAAAAGGAGACATGCTAGGTTAGGTAAGGAACGCAAGGAGCATAACAGAATGCCAGGTTGTGTTAGTTATAAACAGGTTAGGTGCGCTAGGTTAGTGGTAGTCATTTCGGTTGTCAATCAATAGTGTATCACCCAGGCATTAAACATGTAGGAGAAGTGAGGAACTGTTATGTCCGTAAAGAGTAGGGTGTCATGTCGTGGAGGTTGACATTATATGTAAGCGGGTTAGGTGGTTAGAGGGCCTACATGTTGGTCATTACAGATGGTATGGCAATCCTGCTCGGTTCAGGGGAGCAGGCAGGCTATAGCGTTGAGATTTTTAGTATAAAACGTGAGGAGAGCAGGTTTTTAGATGTTATTGGATTATAGATTAGCTTAACACCGAGCAGTTAAAGGTTTGAAGGTAGCCCACTAGGACCTCTGTAAAGCCAGGAGTAGGTTAGTGCGCAGGAGCCAGTGCAATTCGTGTATCGGGAGTACTGTCTGGTTCACTCCATGTGTACATATAGTGAGCTAGGAAGGACGCAAGTAGATCTGTGTGTGTTGGAGTTCCTGGCTAGTGTGGGGTGTCTGAGTGTACAGTTTGGCTACGGTTAGTGGGACGAGTGGGTGGTAAGAGGTATGGGGGCTGGTGAGTTTAGTAAGCGTCAGACTATAATAGCGTCATGCTGTGTAATGCCAGTCATTCATTCCGGTGAGTGACTGTTGGGTGCGTGAGGCTGTTTACGCTTTGTACAATAACTGGGTGCTCAGTGTGCCATCAATGTGCCATCGGTCACCAGCAGTCTAGACAGTAAGTGGGAGCACAGTAGTTAGGAGTGAGTAACAACAGTGCAAACAGTAGGAACTATATACATTGTACAGTGTCCCGGTGTTTGGGGCCGACAGGGTTGTAGTCTGCTTCAGAATCGTACAAGATTCCATAATAGCTCGTTAGTTGAGGCATAGTAGGAAAAGTGGGTTGCTATAACCACCCATGGAGATCCAACCCCTGGGTAGGAGACTTTGGCTGGTTGACTGAATTGCGTTATTGTCTCTTGTTAGCCGTATTGGAGCCCAGCAGAGAGTGGAGCAATAAATCGGTCGATGGTTAGTGAAGTCCCAGAGGTTATAGGTCGCTCGGCAAAGGTGGGTGTCGTGGTCCGGTATAGTCAGGTGATGGCGACGTCGGAGTGGAGGTGAAGGCGTCCCAGTTCTGTTTAGGTGGTGACCGTGGCGTATGTGACTGGTGTGAGGTTTCGGGGTACGAATGGTGCACTGCCTGCCGGGTTCCAGCTGTGAGTCGGCGTGGTGGGGGCTCTGAGGCCCGCCTGGAGGATTGAGTCCCATGTTAGGCCCAAGGTCTGTAGTAGTTCTGCTGCGTCTTGTGGGTCGTGGATATGTGGGTTGTCTCACCGCGCTGCACATGGAGTGAGTTGGGGGTCCGCCAACGATACGGAATATTGTGTTGCTGGAGTGTGGCGGTGAGGGGTCGGAGTGATCTACGCCACGCCAGGGTACCCCTTGACAGGTCGCCGTAAAAGGTCAGCTTTGCATTCTCAAATTGTAAGGGGTTTTTTCCCCGGAGGGCGGTGAGGACCGTCGCTCTGTCCGCTCCGGTTTTAAAGGTGAGTATAGTGTCGCTTGTGGCTGAGTCAGGGGCTTTGGCTGGTTTTGGGATCCTGAAGATATCTGTGGGCACGATAGGTATAGTATTACATGGGGGCAGTATGCTGGTTAGAAGGCGTTTGATCGTGTGCGGGACTTCTGTCTCCGGCAGATCTTCAGGGAGCCCTCTGACCTTAATATTGTGTCGTCTTCTCGCGTCCTCCTGGGCATCCAAGCACCGTTCAAGCAGCGTATTTTTGCGGTTCAACTCCCGCATTTCACTTTGCAGTGTGGCGATGGTGCGCCGGTGTTCTTGAGGAGGCCTCTAGCACAGTAATGCGGCCTGTCAGGCCTTGCAGTTCACCTCGGAATATTCGTCCGAGAAGTCCGTGCAGCCTCCATGGAGCGCCACCATATTGGCTTCACTCGGGCCGCATGCTCGCCTCCACATTTCCCCTATTGTGAGCCCCGGGGCTGATACCTCTGCCGCCTTCTTCTTATGTTTGCGTCCCATATGGCTTGTGGGGTGCCCGCGTGTAGTCAGCGTTTAACGGGGGTAAGTTCGGCTTTGATTGGGCGCGATTTCCCCGATTTTTAGCACGGAGCTCCTGAGTAGTGCGTCCGTTCGCCTCGGTCCGCCGGCCGGAAGTCCCCTTTTTTCTATTTTTTAACCTTCCTTATAGCAATGCCCAATATGAAGGCTGAGCTAGATAGCCCACTTACTATTATTAGCCAACAACAATTCTCTCCTTTTCCTTTTCCTTCTTTCTCATTTTTAACAAGTACTCTGCTCCTTCTTTCTCCTATTCTACACGTACTCTGCTCCTTCGTTCTCCTTTTTACACGTACTCTGCTCTTTCTTTCTCCTATTCTACAAATACTCTGCTCCTTATTTCTTCTATTCTACAAGTACTCTACTCACAAACACATACACTTACAGACACATACACTCACAGACAAACACTTACAGACACACACTCTCACAGACAAACACACTCACACATACACTTACAGACACACACACTCACAGAGAAACACATACACACAGACAAACATACACACACTCAAATATACACTTACAGACACACACACTCCCAGAGAAACACATACACACAGACAACATACACTCACATATACACTTACAGACACGCACACACACACACACTCACAGACAAACACACATACACTTACAGACACACTCACAAACACACACACATACACGTACAGACACACACACAGATAAACATACACACACTCACACATACATATATACTTACAGACACAAACACTCACACATACACTTACAGACACACAAATGATTAGTATTAAATGTCCACCCAGCCTCCCTACCTGGAGAGCTGGTGTGGATCTGTCCCTGGGGTCCAGTGGGGCTTCACTTCAGTGGGCTGCAGAGTTCTAATCCGAGGCGGCGAGGGAGCTCTAACCTCTCTGCTCTGCTCTGCTCCCTCGCGGGCTGTCTACTGATGACAGGAGCCGGAATATGACGTCATATTACGGCTCCCACGGCATCAGCAAACATCGTGCGAGGGAGCAGAGTAGAGAGGTTAGAGCTCCCTCGCCGCCTCGAATTAGAACTCTGCCACGCCAGGGGGTCCAGAAGGTGGCCTGGCAGGAGGGAGCACTTCCCTCCCGCCATTCACTGAAATCTTGTGCCCCCAAGCAGCTCGCGCCCGCCCACTCTAAAAAGGAGAAATCCTCTCAAAAAGAGGATTAAGCTGCCGAAATCCTTGCCGCCCACCTGGAATACTGAAACGCCCACTAGTGGGCGATAGGGACCAGGTTGACAACCCATGATCTATACACTAAAACTGCTTTACTTAGCTAAAGTAATTTAGGGGACTATAGTGTTCCTTTATTGTACTGTGTTTTCTGGTTATCAAGAATTCTCAAGGAGGGTTCTATTGTATATTAGTAAAATATTATGTTTGAGCAGTGTGGGGCAATCTGTTATAGCATACAATAAGACAGGTAAAGCAGAATTGTAACTAACTAAAGGTGAATTCTGAAAGTATGTACATGTATTGCATGTCCAACAATTGGAAGTTGTCACATCATACATTCTTGTTTGTTCATCTACAATGTTTTTTATGTGTTTTTTTTTGTTGTTTTTTTTTATTAGACCTCACTCTTGTTCTAACTTTCCAGGATGTTTAAAATGTCTTATTTTAAATATGGAAACTGATGCTTGTGTCCCCCAGTGCATAAGTGATAATGATGGAAATATCAACGTATTCTTCTCTGTATATTTGGCACACGCCCTCTTGCTATTATACCATACATTACCTTTTTATTAGAATTTTATACTTTTTCTTAAATGTGGTATGTGTTTTGCATATATATTAGAACTGACTAACACAATTCAAACCACTTACCATAGAAAATGTGCATTGCAAGCATAGTTTTATGGAAGCTATCTGCTTTTGGCCTACTGGTATAGCCACATCCTCTAGTGGATGTCGATGTGACCCGAACACCTCCTCCTACTTATTTCTAATAATGCTAATGGTTTTATTTGTGTCTGCAGTCTGTTTTTACCCGAATGGCAGTTGTGAAGGCATTAGACAAGATAAAAGAAGATGATTTCCATGCGTGAGTGTCTTTTAATCTGCTTCCGAGTACCGTGCATGCATTAACAGAACTGATTTAAAGAGGAAATGTCTGCAAATAGTTAATAATCTGCTGATGTACACCTTTATTTCCTCTTGATCACAGATGGTTATGTCAGAAGGGTTAAGAAAGCTGTTCAAAGTTCAAGGAATTTGTTTTCCTGGGCGATTGGAAAAACTTGTACTTTATCGATCATTGTAGGCTGACACAAACAAAAGTTTTGTAGTTGGTTTAAGCAAAAGATTATAAATGAATTTTCTAGGAATAGTGGCAGGTATTGCGTTGAATGTGTCTTTAAACTTTCCATGATGCCATTGCTGTACTAATGGCTATTCTTTGTAATTGTAAACTAAATTTTCCTGAGTGATCAACCAGTCTTTACTGTGAATATGAAAATATTTGCTATGATGGACTGCCGAATGGGATATTTACATTAGAGTCATCAAGGGATTTTAATTTTTTTGTCATGTACACAAAGTATATAGAAGTTTTTCTGCCATTCGGTGTGTTGCGAATAAACCCAACTTCGTCTAATTTATGCTTAAAATTGCAGTTCCCATTTCAATACCTGACCATTCCTAGTTTAGTAAATTACCCTAATTGAGGGAAACAGCTTGTGACTTGACACAGAAGAGTTTAGAAGATAGACCATTGAATCACAGAATAAGACTCCAGTTTTATGGTAAACATTACAACATATCCACTACTAACTCTATCATTTCCTAAACATTCTATTACAACACAATTGAAACATCTACCACAATCAAGAGGATGTTTAATGATGATAAAAAACATCCCATATTTATATTGTATATAAGTATATTGGATGTGTTTATGATCACATTGCTGGAATTTATAGACTTCCTTTTATAACTGTCTTGAATTATACCCTCAATCGAAATATTAACAAACCACGATGGTCATGGAAATAACATTATTAGGCAATCTCTCAATATTTTGTTTTGTAATTCCTACATTTGTTGCTAATTTTACTACCCCCTTCTTCTACATTCTGGCATGCTGTTGGCTGAATATCCTAAATATGTTTTTAGATTCGCGCTTTCAGTTCCTTACTTCCAGGATTAAGTTAGTGTGATCTATGATGTGATGGATTTCATTCCGAGAGGTGTTCTTTGAGAACAGGGACCAGATTTTAAACCCCTCAGTTACCTGTAAAAAGCTCCTTAAAGGAGCATGCAAATCAGCATAACCAATACAGAAAGTTGTACTGGTTATGGCTCCCCAATATAAGTAGTCAAAAGTTTACTTATGATTTGACAACCTACCTGGGGTTTGCTGGGTTTTGGTCACTTGCTCTATTGAGAGCCGGAAGCTCCTGCATGGAGCATCCATTAGCTCTGGGCAAGCTCTTTGGCCTAGAGCATCATGTGATCTCTGTTAATCAATGAGCTAAGCCCTACAGCCCTGTAATGCTAATAGTAGGTCAATGCAGTCTGCAGAGAGCTTTTGTCCCTCACGGAGGAGTTAACCTGCACCTGGCACTCCTCAGGTTATTTTTCGAACCTTTAGCAAATGGTTTGACTAGTTACACTGGAGCCCGGGGGAGGGGAGAGGAAGGGCTCACCAAGACAATCCTAGTTCCATAAGCACTACAGTGTGGTTATGGTGCTTCGAATGTTCCTTTAATACTGCTGTGGACATCTTATATTCCTAAATTATTCAGTTCTTTTAACAGCTGTTACAATACTTCCCCCCTCCCCCCCCCCCAGAATTAAAGGATCACTATAGGGTCAGGAACACCAACATGTATTCCTGACACTGTAGTGCTGCGCAGGTCTGTTGGTGCTGGCTCCGCCCCCTTTGTGACATCGTCAAAATTGGGAAAGCATTGGATTGTCTAAAATCGGCATAGGGCGGGACCAAATGCCATTTTGGCCAAACAGGACCGGCTCATTGAGATGCATTGAATCAATGCATCTCTATGAAGAAAATTCAGTGTTTCCATGCAGAGCATGGGGACACTGAACGGTAGGGCTGCTTACTGTGCAACCCAGAGCCAGGAAGCCCCTCCAGTGGCCATCTGAGGAGTGCCCACTTGGAGGTGTCCCTAGGGGCAATGTAAACACTGCCATTTCTCTGAAAAGACAGTGTTTACATGAAAAAGCCTGAAGGGAGCTATTATACTCACCAGAACAACTACATTAAGCTGTAGTTGTTCTGGTGACTATAGTGTCCCTTATAAATGTGATTTTGTGGTGCACATTCCAGATTTAACTACACAATATGATTTTAAAATTTGCCTATAGAAAATGTGATAATGTGAGATTGTACTCTAGAGTTTCCATTATTTTTATTGATTTGCTTGTCCATTTTTTCTAGTTCATTTTCATACCCTCCTCAATGTCCAGGGACGGTTTGTGAAGTTGTGGACATTCAGTGCAGTCATGCATCTCTTTTTGTTGCTGGTATTGTATATTTCTGCATCCATAATCACTTTCTTATTTAGTACATAGTCTTATTTAAACATTTAGATATCGTGCACGCAATTAGAGTGGAATAAAATATATTTTTTATTTTCATTTAAACTTGGATAGCTGTTAGAGACTGTACCGCTTTTTAAATTTGGGTAAGTTTTAAAACCATCTCTGAAGGTTTTTTTAATTGAAAGGAGTTTTTTGATTTTTAAAACTCTTTTGGGGTTGGGGGGGGCGGGGAGAAAACGTTTAGGGGGATTTTTCTGGAATCAAACGCTTTTTTTTTTAATGAAGAGTCAAGATTTTTAATGATATCTTATTTCTGTTAAACCTGTGTTTTTGTCAGACATTTTATACATCTGTTGTACATCAGTGCCAAGTAGGATTGCTTTTTACTTATGAATAACAGTTGACCATAGCAGTGGCAGAAAAAAACCTAGAGAGAGCCCTAGTGCTCCCTCTAGCACAAGGGAGTCCAAAAGTTTGATAATCAACTCACCTGCAACATCCACAATTCCCTGATGGGTGTCTACCATTTGTCCAAGATGATATTCGCGAGCAGTAACTTTGTTTACATGTAAACCTGTTTTTGTATGGAGTGTGTGTGTGTGTGTGTGTGTGTGTGTGTGTGTGTGTGTGTGTGTGAATGAATAAAGGGATGTATTTGTGTTTAGTGTTGGCGATTTCAATGCAGTTCTGGTTTTGTATGTACTGTTGCAATTTGAAGGCAGAGATGTATTTGTGTGTAGTGTTTGCCTTTGAATGTAACGGTGTATTTGTATGTAGTGTTGGAGTTTGAATGCAGGGGTGTATTTGTATGTAGTGTTGGAGTTTGAATGAAGAGGTGTTTTTGAATGCAGGGGTATATTTGTGTGCAGTATTGGTGTTTGAATGCAGGGGTGTATTTGTGTGCAGTATTGGTGTTTGAATGCAGGGGTGTATCTGTGCGCAATGTCGGCATTTGAATGCAGCAATGTATTTGTGTGCAGTGTTGGTGGTTGAATGCACAGGCGTATTTGTGTGCAGTGTTGATTTTTGAATGCAGAGCTGTGTTTGTGTGGATGTTTAAATGAAGGGGTATTTGAGTATAGTGTTGGCGTTTGAAGCATGGAATGCATGCACTGCCACACAGACAAAACACATCGACACAGTTATACAAATATACATGCAGACTGACACACACATATTTGTAAGTTAAAATCTACATGTTTCCATATAGTTTGGGTGTAGGAAGATGGCTTTCCTGGGGTTGAGTGGCATTCTTCTGAAGGATGTGGGAGCTGGCTAAAGCTCATGGGAGTGTGAGGCTCCAGGCTTTCTTAGTCCCTCTTCCACTCTTCTCTGTGCCTCCTCCTCACTTCCCCGCGCATCTTTCTGCAAGATGTTAGGGAGTGACCAGAACTTAATTCCTCCCAGCAGGCTGGGAGAGGGGGGGGGGAGAGGGGGAGGGGGGACTAATGATCTGACAGGGGCCCGGTCTGGAATGCTATTAAAGGGCTTCAGGGCTCCACTAGGACACAGAAGTATAAGCCCACCTGGTGGACTGGTAGTTCTGCCGCTGCAGGAAACCCTGTGAGATGCGACGCAACCAGGGCCCAGTCGCGCTCACAACCTTTGAAGAAAGCTAAGAATGTTGATTAAAGTGCTCTGGATATTACATACAATAGAGGGAAAGGGATGGCAGGAGATTCTAGATGGTGAATGGAGGGAAAGGATAGGTGATGGTTAGAAAGACAAGGGGAGATTGAATGGGAAGCAGTTGGTGTACAATGGTGTGTGACTCAGGGGACAGGAAGGCTTGGATTGTTGTAGTTCCCCGTACATTCTAGGGCAACCATTAGCTATGGAGCTACACCTTTCCTTACCCCTGCTGTAAAGCCTGTTCAGTTAAAAGTAATTCAAAATAATGAAAATCTTCACACTGATAGTGTTATTCACTAAAGTGTATAGTGTTGGGAATGTGAAGAGCATTTAAAGTTTTAGGCCAAAACAGCCAGCTTAAAACCATTAGCTGACTTGGAGAGTTTACGTTAATTTGGCTATTGTGGCCTAACATTGGAGTCATTTTGAAAGCCTGACAGTTTACATTAATGCATAAAACGTTCATGCATGTGGATACGTTTGATTAGTTCCCTAGTATTTAGTCTCTGCTTTAGGACCAATATATTATCAATTGTTTTGAAATGCGATCCTTTGTTGCAGGTAGATACAATAAATACTCCAGAGATTTACCGCAAACACCATGGGTAATTGATGGTGAAAGGAAAATGGAATCGTCTGTGGAGGAGTTGATAACTGAACACTTAATGGCAGTATTTAAAGCGGAAAGTAAGTACCTACACCATTGACTAAAGCAGTAACCAAAGTAATACTTAATCATTTAAAGCTGAACTGCCCCATGTCTAAAAAAAAAAATCACCATTCAATATAGCAGTGTAAATCACAATTATGTTGTAATGTTTTTCCATCTGATTTAAGATTATTATTATTTTTTTTTTTTAGATATTTTTAAATAAAATAATTACCTTACTGATTTCAAAGTCCAGTTCTTGTAAGGCACAGCCAGAGGCATAACTACCGGGCCACAGTGCTAAAATTGCTCTGCGCCCCCCCCCCCCACCTTCCATGTGTCTCATTCCCTTCCCACCAACCCCTTCCATGTGTCTCATCCCTCCAGCTCCTCCATGTGTCTCATTCCCCACCCCAGCCCCTCTATGTGTCTCATTCCCCACCCCAGCCCCTCCATGTGCCTCATTCCTCAACCCAGCCCCTCCATGTGCCTCATTCCTCAACCCAGCCCCTCCACGTGTCTCATTCCTCAACCCAGCCCCTCCACGTGTCTCATTCCTCAACCCAGCCCCTCCATGTGTCTCATTCCTCAACCCAGCCCCCTCCATGTGTCTCATTCCTCAACCCAGCCCCTCCATGTGTCTCATTCCTCAACCCAGCCCCTCCATGTGTCTCATTCCTCAACCCAGCCCCTCCATGTGTCTCATTCCTCAACCCAGCCCCTCCATGTGTCTCATTCCTCAACCCAGCCCCTCCATGTGTCTCATTTTTCCACCAGAACCTCCATGTGTCTCATTCTCTCCCCCAGCACCTCCGTGTGTCTATGACACTTCCTGTCAGACCGCAAAACGCTTGGCCATGCTACACACGGTGGCAGGAGGGGACCAGCATAGCACTCCCCTCCTGCCGGTCAACCTGTGACTGCACACTGTTATGGTGGCCCACAGGATGCAACTGCGGCCGTGCCCTCTGGAGTGATGGGCCCAGTCGCAGCTGTGACCCCTGTGACCATGGTAGTTACGCCACTAGGCGCAGCCAAGGCATAACATAACAAGGCATTAATTTCTGTCGCCCCTCCCCAGAGATCTTTAAAAAAAAAAAAGGCTTGTTTGAGGGAAGCAGAAAGACTTTACCTCAAATTTTGTTTAATTCGGAATTGGTATTTCCTGTATTATTAATAGCCAGCTAGACCCTGCAAGAGCCTCCTTTACAGAGCAGGAGCTAAAAACTTTTAAAGTAAGTTACATTTGATTGAAAGTGAAACCATTTTGTTTTCATGCAGGCTGTGTCAATCACACAACCAAAACAGAAACAAAAGTGAACTACTAAATAGCAGAGAATTGAGCAGTGAGACTACAGGGGCATAATCTATACAAAAAAAATGCTTTATTAAGCTAAAGTTGTTTTGGTGACTATAGTGTCCTTTTAACGTCTACAGCTTGTGTCATTTAGATAATGGTAGTTGACACTGTAGCAATTTGTTCTGTTAGTCCATTCCATCATTAATTCCACAGACGCTGTTTAGACTGATCAGCTGACCACATCCTCATATGGTCAAGTTTACCTGTAGTGGCTTTATAAAGAACGGCAGAAATACACTTTTCCTTTACATTGAAGTCTCAGTATATTCTATTATGGAAGTAAATGCAATTCTTTGTAGTTGTGGGTTTTGTTTTTTTTTTGTTTTTTTTTTTAAATACCGTATTTTTCGCTCCATAAGACGCACTTTTTTTCCCCTCAAAAGTGAGGGGAAATGTCTGTGCGTCTTATGGAGCGAATATGATGCTTTACTTACCTGTCTTGCAGCGTTGGCCGGCAGCACAGGGCGCACCGCGGTAGTGGAACTTGAATTTCATGTTCCGGTTTCCGGCGGGACTGAAAGGAAGTGCGCACAAGCTGAGTGCGCACTTCCTTTCAGTCCCGCCGGAAACCGGAACATGAAATTCAAGTTCCACTACCGCGGTGCGCCCTGTGCTGCCGGCCAACGCTGCAAGACAGGTAAGTAATTATAGGACAAGGGGAGGGGGACAGTATGGGAGGGGGATGAAGTCTATGGGGAGGGAGGGGGATGAAGTCTATGAGGAGGGAGGGGGATGAAGTCTATGGGGAGGGAGGGGGATGAAGTCTATGGGGAGGGAGGGGGATGAAGTCTATGGGGAGGGAGGGGGATGAAGTCTATGGGGAGGGAGGGGGATGAAGTCTATGGGGAGGGAGGGGGATGAAGTCTATGGGGAGGGAGGGGGATGAAGTCTATGGGGAGGGGGGGGATGGAAGTCTATGGGGAGGGGTGGGGATGGAAGTCTATGGGGAGGGGTGGGGATGGAAGTCTATGGGGAGGGGTGGGGATGGAAGTCTATGGGGAGGGTGGGGATGGAAGTCTATGGGGAGGGGGGGATGGAAGTCTATGGGGAGGGGGGGATGAAGTCTATGGGGAGGGGGGGGGATGAAGTCTATGGGGAGGAGGGGGGATGAAGTCTATGGGGAGGGGGGGGATGAAGTCTATGGGGAGGGGGGGGATGAAGTCTATGGGGAGGGGGGGGATGAAGTCTATGGGGGGGGGGGATGAAGACTATGGGGAGGGGGTGGGTGAAGACTATGGGGAGGGGGTGGGTGAAGACTATGGGGAGGGGGTGGGTGAAGTCTATGGGGAGGGGGTGGGTGAAGACTATGGGGAGGGGGTGGGTGAAGACTATGGGGAGGGGGTGGGTGAAGACTATGGGGAAGGGGGTGGATGAAGTCTATGGGGAGGGGGTGGGTGAAGACTATGGGAGAGAGGAGAAGACTATGGAAGGGGGGGACACTATGGGACAGGGGAGAAAAAAAATATTCTGTACAAACTATCCCATAGTAAGAAACACTATGGGACAGTTTGTTCTGAATATTTTTTTTCTGGGTTTCTTCCTCTAAAAACTAGGTGCGTCTTATGGTGAGGTGCGTCTTATGGAGCGAAAAATACGGTAAATGTTTTGATATCGTGAATTAATCTATATACGGTATAACAATATTCTGAATTTGTATCTCTCATAGGCTTTAATTTTTCATCCTCTGGACGAGAAGATGTTGATGTTCGAACATTAGGAAAAGGTACTGTACTCACCAGTTAAATGTAACTTCCAGACATTACAGTTCTCGTGAGACATACTTCTCTTGTTAAGCAATGAACAGTACGAGAGGATAAAATCATTTTATTATTCTGCACTACGCATACATATATTGTATGTAAATACTATTCATATATATTTTGTAAAAAATACTCACATATAGTAGAGCAAAGTTACTCTAGACATATGGGAATTGAAGCTGGAGGGGGTTATATAATCTCAGCTGTACTTTGAAGTAAAGGAGGGCTCTTGGGTATCCTGATGAGGAAGGAATTTTGTGATATGGAGCAAACTTCTTTATGGTAGTTACTGAGTGAACGTTGTAAAATCCACTGTATAGCAGTGATGCCACAGTTAGCCATCACTGCTACATATAGAGCTACAAAAAGCTCACACACGTTTTAATCTCTCTTTTTCTAGGGAGACCTTTTGCAATTGAACTTGTGAATCCTCACAGAGTACAGCTCACTGTGCAAGACATGAAGGAGCTACAGCAGGTAACCACCATGCAAGTGTTATCTTATATTACTGACACTTTCAGACCAGTTCCAGCTTATGTTCATTTTTGGCTTGAGATACACATATTGACCATTACCATTTAAATCAAAGGTTTTTGTTAGTTGTTGTTAAATTACAAAACTCATGATGCACAGCTGTCACATTCAGAAACTGCTTATATCTTTGTGAAGATTCCTATCTACGGCTGTTATGGTTGGTAATTAAAGTAACATTGTTTCAGAGGGACATAACCGAGTAAGTGCTGTCAGGCCAACTTGCCCTTTAAAGCAGGAGACTTTGCATAACTTGTAAAGACCCCTGACAATGACATCGCCGCTGAGGGTCTATTGGCCAGGGGGGCAGGCAAAGGTACGTTTAACTTAAGCCTGTCCCTCGTGGACACCAACGTTGTCTTCTGGACGGTCCTATTCTGCATGCGCGACTAGGCTGTATCCCAGTTAGAGCCAATTTCCTGCAGCCTCAGTATATCTTTTGACTGGGTTGATATTTCAGTGGAATTACAACAGTCAGAATGAGTATTTCCTAACGATTTTATCATTTTGTGGGAGTGCAGGGGGTGACAGTGCCGCTTTAATGACTAGTTCTCAGAGGGGCTGCTTAGGCATTATGGAAGTAGTATGGGGGAATATACGCAAAGCAGATTCAGACCACTTCAGCACCCAAAATAAGCAGATAACAGTACCACAAAACAGACTGTGCCAACAAACAGGTTTATATTTACTAGTGCTAGGATTGTATTAAAATCCACAAAATACACTCCAACATTTCTCCAACTCATCTATAGACCTTGATCCTTTCTCATGGGTGCACAATTAAAATAGAGAGAGAAACAAACTAAATGTACAAATGCCCACTCACATGGTATGGAGCATCAAAGAACTTCTGTTATATTATTCATATTCTTCACTGAAAATCACTGGAGCTACGTTTACAAAGTCCATATCCAGTAGTAGGGGTTATACCACTGTATGCTATGGTCACTGGAGCTTCTTTGAAGCTCCATACCATGTGAGTTGGCACTATATTTCATTGTGTGTTTTTCACTTTTTGAGAAATATTGCACCATTGGTTCCTCTCTGTTTTTTTGTTTTTTTTCATGTACCCACAGATCAAGGTCTGTAGCAAGGGAGATCAGTTGGAGAAATTTTGGACTATATTCCATGGTTTCTTTTCACTAATAAATTATAAACCGGTTAGTGGCGCACCCTATTTTGTATACTATTATGGAAATAGTACTGCATAGAAGTGGGAGCTTGCTTATCTCTGAAGTATCCGTGATAATGAAAGAGGAAGAATAATCCAAACATAAGACATATGGCTGTCAATATATATCCATGTGACCAGCCTGATCCTATACAGATATATAAACTGGGCAAAGGTCACTAGCAAGTATGAAAGCTTTAGTGATACAATGTGTTTTACGGGAAATGTTGGAGATTAGTGCAATTTTTCACAGCCTGCCAGCTGGAGTCCCTGTTTTGAGAAAATTAAAAATATTACAATTTAGCACGAACATAGTATGACATTGCCGTTATCTGATTTTCAGCTGACTCTGTGTGTAGTTTTTGTTTTGTTGAAAAATGATGGCTCTGCGTTTCTACTGAGTGTAACAGAAGCCTGTAGTATTTATGAAGAATAAAGGTATCCACATGTTACATGCAATATGTTAGGCTACAGTTTTATTTTTAGTGTGTGTTTCTTTATTTAAAAAACAAAAACAAAAAAAAAAAAACAATCAGTATTTATATAAAATCAGAGACATAATTGCCTGAGCCCACTCAGCCCATGTTTTATAGCCCTTTACAAATGATATAAGCCACTTTTAGTCATACAGCTTAGAATGCTGCTTTAAGAACCACCAAGCAGTGCATCAAGTAAAACTTTAAACGCTACGTAACTTTTACATTTTTGTATTTTTTGGCATTTTGAATGCATTATCTTAATAATTTTATTAAATAGGTCATTTTATGTAGACAGTGTCTTTAACCCCTTAAAGACCAAACTTCTGGAATAAAGGGGAATCATGACATGTCACACGTCATGTGTCCTTAAGGGGTTAAAGCATTGTTCATGGGGCTGCTCATATATTTACTGCTTCTATAACCTTGCACCTCTCCTGCTAAATGCAAAATTTACTAAAACACTTCTACATTACCTTGGATGGAAGTGATGGACTGAGAGAGATGGGCTGATCTGTCGCAGTTTTTTTTACATTTTATTCATGCCTTGAATGGATAAAGTGGAAGTGATCCTCTGCAATAGATAAGCAACAGAAAAGGGACAGGTAATAGGTTGTGGCAAAGCCCTGGATTTTGTCACCCTTTTTAGAACAGTTTAACAGAAAGCCAGGGCACCACACTCAGTACTTTGTTTAGATTTATGGCTGCTCTAGGCCCAACCAAGTCTCTCTAACTTACAACTAGACCTTCACTGTGCATACATACATGTCCCCTACATACCTGGATACATGCGGTCACATTCACATAGACACATATTATCAGGCACACTAAGTTAAACAGACTCACAATCACATACATAAATACACATACAGTCAGTCACATACATAGAGAAAGACAGTCACATACATACACATATATAGAATATATTCAAACCAATATCTGCATCTTGCTTCAGTTGTTCCAGTAGTGTGAAGGGGCAAACGGTCCCTAGTGTCTAATGGCAGGGAAGCAGAGTAACTGGCTAGCACAGATTCCTTCCTGATTCCTCCTCGGGGGTACACTGTAAGAAGAAGCAGACTCCTAGTTATCACTCTGTACCACGGCACCCGGAAGGGGGTTGCAGAGCATAGAAGTTGGCCATGAAGTTACCCCGTGGGCTCCAATATTACTACCATACAAAATAATCACTGTACACACTTATTTTGTTTTTTAAATTTGACAATTTTTATTAGGATTTTTTGTTTGGGGAGTGAGCAGCATCAATGTAAGCATTCGACATGATGGCACAGTATCAATTATACATTTCCATACATTTCTTACAAGTGGTTCTCTATACAAGCACTGTAACAGTTCTACATAAATGTTATTCAGTTGTTATGGAGTTGCTGTATGATTCAGATGTGACAAGAGTCAGATGTGACATACCCTGTCCGTTATCGGACCTTCCCAGATTGCTCCATCTTTTGTCTTGTACCCTATTGGTGAATATATTTCCAGTGGTAGCCCCTGCAGCTAAGGTACGGTTCGGTATGTTATCATGTCCCGTGAGTGGGTCTAGGGTGAGAGGGTAGTGTTCCCACTAGTGCCTATCTGCTCCCTCAGCCTTTTTCTGCGCAACAGTGTGCTGCTTGAAGAATGAAAAGGGAGGTTAGGGGGATCTTCTGCGCAGTGCTCATGGTACTCCTCCCACCTTGCTAACCTTTGGTAGAGCAGGTCTCATATATATGTTTGTATGGAATCTAATGGGCATCTCAGCCCCCAAGACAAGGGTGTTCTGTTCCCTTCTTCCCCCTTTTTTTTCCATAAAAGAAAAATAAATTCAACCCGGTTTGCTAACTAGATGCGTTCTTTTGCCATAGTTTCCTGACTTCTATAGTAGCGCTGTTGGGAGTCATATGGTTATGTGACATAGTTTCATAGTCCCAATTTGTGGTGATCTGAGTGTGCCTTTCTGTTTGGTGTTTGAGGCATCTTCCAGGCGTGTGCTATCAGGGTGTTTGCTGCGATAAGTACCTGGAATTTGTCGTTTAGAGTGCACTCTGGAGAGTCCTGATTCATGTCTGTGAACAATTGGCATACTTCCGGTGTAAGGTGCTGGGGGATCTGCAGAAGGTCAGAGAGATCCCTCTCGAGCAAACCCCAAAAGGTCCACCATACATGCAACATCATGCCGACACCTGACGGACACCTCCAACACTTGTTTGGGGTTGTTGGAGTACATGAGCGATAGTCTTGCCCTTTCTGTGGATCAGCAGCCTGACCGGGAATACCCAGTGGTAGGGCAGGTGGTGTGATCTTAGTAGACTGGTGATGCTGGAAAAGGCCTGTCTCTTCTGGAGCGTGATGGCCGAGATGTCCGCGAAAATCAGGATGCCGGTGTATGTGGTTCTTAAGTCCTTAGTATTTCTCCTTGTACTCAGGATAGCGCCTTTTATGTGATAATAGTGCAACCGTACCAGTGTATCTCTGGAGGCTTCCGCCGGTACAGACTTTGGCTTTTGGACCCGATGCACTCTGTCTGTGAGAAGCATGTCTACATGTAAATCCGGTTGGAGGGCCTTGAGTAGGTCTGTGACATTTGCCTGAAGGTCAGCCGGCCCAATTTCTTCTTTGATGCCCACCAAGCAGAGATTGTTTCTTCGCCTTTTATCCTTCATATCAGCGAGCCTCGAGTCATAGGCTTCGAGTTGTGCCTTGAGGCTTTCCACCCGGAAGACCAGGTCGTTGTGGACCTCGGCATGGTCGCCCATCTTTCCCTCCATTGAGGCTGTTCTGGCGCCAAGCTCGTGGATTTCGGATCTTATCTCCCACAAGGTGGACTGCAGGGTTAACTGGATCTTCGCCGAAAGGGTGTCCGTCATGGACTGTAACACCCCCAAAGTGCTCGTCATGTCTTCTTCCTTGGAGTCTGGAATTTTGGGTAAGTCTGCATCAGCACCATCTTGGCTTTCCTCCCGCTGAAGGGTCTGCTTGGATGTGCCCATTCGGACTCCAAAGAAGTTAGATTTTTCCGTTTTATCTGTTTGGCGGCAGTTTTTGAGACATGGCTTTATCGCCGTGATTTATGTCTGGGTCGAGCGTTTTCTTTGCTTATTTCAGCCGGCCATGAACAGAGCTAGTCCCACATTGGTCTGCTCCCTTCAAGGTGCAGGGCAAGCCCCCCTGTACACATTTATTAACCCTTAACAGGGAACACATGGGGTTGTTCCGCTAAAAGGCAAAAACTCTTATGAGACAGCGGTATTTTTCTAAACCAATACAAACGTATTCACCCTTACACGAGGTTCTGACAGTCAGTGGTTAATTTGCCACCTGGATTCAGTGCTGGCGTGGCACAGGGCGGTAGCAATAGCTGCCAGGTGTAATTTCTATGAACATTAATTTAGTTATAACACCTACTGCTATCTAGCTTGTACCACCCTGGCATAAATAGGTCTTTAACTGCACCCATTGTGTGATAGTACCTTAATCACCAATATGCACTTTTGTGGTTGTGTTATTTTGTTACCCTTTTAGGTTCTTTGTAGTTGTGATAAACAGACATTGACATTCAAGTTCGTTTTCTGTTCCCACTGCTATGTTGTACTAACAATCTTTTCTAATATTATAGAAAATAAACAGCTCCGACAAAATCAAAGTTCGTGACTTACAAATTGTGACCAGGTGAGTGACTAAACTCTGTGACCTTCTAAATGCCAGAACAAGCATTAAGAAAGATGTAGCTCTGCAGCTGTTAAACTACTGTTATGTTACTGCACTATTCTCACCCTTCCTTATATTATGAAAAGTATCGCTGAGAATCATGGTTCTTGTAATTCACCAACAACAAGAGAGTTGACTTCAGATTACATGGTTTACACCATTTGTTAAAGGAGATGATTACGTGCTGCGTATGTGATCCGTTATGTCCCTTGTTCTGCTTTGTTTCAGGGAGGCAATGGCACACATGAAAGAAGGGGAAGAGGAGAAGACAAAGTGCTACAGCGCACTAATATGGACAGAGAAAGTGATCCAGAAGGAAGATCTCCAACTGCTGGATAATACAGAGGTTTATTATAAATGCAACAGTCTGTTCAGTAGTTTATTGCTAAAATCCTAGCCACACCTTTCCTGACTGTGACTCACACAGTTTCCCTGCACACTTCCTGACATTAACTAATAATTTTGGAATCTTGGTATCAGAACCAGAGTGTGTTTACTATAGACATTCTTGTGTCCTGCTCTGTTGAGTGCCAGCAGCCTCCTTTGTGTGAGATTAAAGTTCTCACACAAAGCTTCACACAGATTTACTGATAGTTTAACCCATAAAGAGACATTGTAGTCACCAAAACAAGTTTAGCTTAATGAAGCAGTTTTGTTGAATAGACCATGCCTCTGAAGTCTCACTGCTCAATTCACTGCCATTTTGAAGTTAAATCACTTTTGTTTCTGTTTTTGCAGCCCTAGCCACACCTCCCCGTGCTGTGACTCACACAGTCTGTGGGGAAAGAATGGTTTCATTTTTGTTCAGATGTAATTTATAAAAGTTTATTTATCTGCTGCTCTATAAATTGAACTTAAACTACATACAGAAGGCTCCTGCTGGGACTAGTAAACTATTAATAGCAGAATTCTAAATTAAACAGAATTTGCAATAAAGGAAGTTTAAACATTAGATGACACTTTACAGGAAGTGATTAGGAATGTTTTGTAAGTCACATGCAGGGAGATGTGACTAGGGCTGCATAAACAATGTGATTTAACTCCTAAATCGTAGAGAATTGGGTGGTGAGACTGCAGTGGCATGATCTATACACCAAAACTTCTTTATTAAGCTAGTTGTTTCGGTGACTATAGTGTCCCTCTAAAGATCATTTACATTCCCCTTTGCTAGTATGGAATGTTATGTTCAGGGCCGGCCTTAGGGGTGTGCGAGCTGTGCGGCCGCACAGGGCGCCATGGAGCAGGGGGCGCCGTGCAGCCGCACAGCCGGCCGGGATTTAAAAAAAAAAAAAAATTTTTTTTTTTTTTTTAAATTTGCAGCGGGGGCGGAGCTTACCGTGCGGCGGGGGCGGAGCTAAAAGCGCCGGAAAACTGCTGCAGGGGAAGCAGGAAGGATTCCCTGCTTCCCCACCAAACAGTCACCAGGAGCTGCACTGCCTCCACAATGAACTCCACAGGTAACTGTGTGATTGTCAGGTGAGTGTGACTCTCTGCCTGTGTGTATTACTGTCTGTGTGTGTATGACTGTCTGCCTCTGTGTGTCTGTGTGTATTACTGTCTGTGTGTGTGTGTGTATGACTCTCTGCCTGTGTGTATTACTGTCTGTGTGTATGACTGTCTGCCTCTGTGTGTCTGTGTGTATGACTGTCTGCCTGTGTGTATTACTGCCTCTGTGTGTGTGTGTGTATTACTGTCTGTGTGTGTGTGTATGACTGTCTGCCTGTGTGTGTGTATTACTGTCTGTGTGTGTATGACTGCCTGCCTCTGTGTGTCTGTGTGTATGACTGTCTGCCTGTGTGTATTACTGCCTCTGTGTGTGTGTGTGTATGACTGTCTGCCTCTGTGTGTGTATTACTGCCTCTGTGTGTGTGTGTGTGTGTATGACTGTCTGCCTCTGTGTGTGTCTGTGTGTATGACTGTCTGCCTGTGTGTGTATGACTGTCTGCCTCTGTGTGTGTATTACTGCCTCTGTGTGTGTGTATGACTGTCTGCCTCTGTGTGTGTCTGTGTGTATGACTGTGTGTGTCTGTGTGTATTACTGTCTGCCTCTGTGTGTGTCTGTGTGTATTACTGTCTGTGTCTGTGTGTATGACTGACTGTCTGCCTGTGTGTGTCTGTGTGAGACTGTCTGCCTGTGTGTGTGTGTGTGTGTGTGTGTGTGTGTGTGTGTATATGACTGTCTGCCTCTGTGTGTGTGTATGACTGTCTGCCTCTGTGTGTCTGTGTGTATGACTGTGTGTGTCTGTGTGTATTACTGTCTGCCTCTGTGTGTGTCTGTGTGTATTACGGTCTGTGTCTGTGTGTATGACTGACTGTCTGCCTGTGTGTGTCTGTGTGAGACTGTCTGCCTGTGTGTGTGTGTGTGTGTGTGTGTGTGTGTGTGTATGACTGTCTGCCTCTGTGTGTATGACTATCTGCATGTGTGTGTCTGTATGACTGTCTGCCACTGTGTCTGTGTGTATTACTGTCTGCCACTGTGTGTCTGTGTGTATTACTGTCTGCCTCTGTGTGTGTCTGTGTGTATTACTGTCTGCCTCTGTGTGTGTGATTGTGTGTATGACTGCTTCTGTGTGTATGACTGCTTCTGTGTGTATGACTGCCTGTGTGTATGACTGTCTCCGTGTGTCTGTGTGTATGACTGTCTGCGTGTCTGTGTGTGTGTATGACTGTCTGCCTCTGTGTGTGTCTGTGTGTATTACTGTCTGTGTCTGTGTGTATGACTGACTGTCTGCCTGTGTGTGTGTGTGTGAGACTGTCTGCCTTTGTGTGTGTGTGTGTGTGTGTGTGTATGACTGTCTGCCTGTGTGTGTGTGTGGATGTCTTCCTGTGTGTGTGTGTATGGCCGTCTGACTCTGTGTGTGTGTGTGTGTGTGTGTGTGTGTCACATACAACCAATACACGCATATCACACACTGTTAATACACCCATTACAAATATCACACATAGCATACATATCACACACAGTCACCTACTATCACATACACAGACAACACAAACATTACAGCATACATGGATGACGGGGGGGGGGGGGGGCGCTGTGAAGATTTTTCGCACAGGGCGTCTAAATGCCTAAGGCCGGCCCTGGTTATGTTTATTTAACATTTGCAGCTCTACACAGCCCTGTATTTATTAAATGAGTAGGACTCTCTGTTTTGATATAGAATCCTTAAAGGGTGGTTGGTTATATATACGATATCATTGGTTCTTAAGAGTTTAAAGTATATTTTATGTTTTTTGTAAAGCATTAAACATATTTCTATACATACCGGTATAGTATAAACGTGTTGATCTTTTAGCTTTTTGTAAAACTATCCCTTTCTTTTGTTTGTTGTAGTTAAATTTGTTTGGTAGAGAGAAATCTCCAGTTTCTGCCTGGGATACAGAACATGTATTTTAGACAAAATCACCTTAACCCCTTAAGGACCAAACTTCTGGAATAAAAGGGAATCATGACATGTCAGACATGTCATGTGTCCTTAAGGGGTTAATGCTGGTATTTCACTTTTTTTGCTACCCATATATTCCATGAGAGATCTTTTAAAAAATATATTATTTTTGTCTATAGTGCTTGACAGATTGCTTACAGAGACATGCAATGCAATGTTATACTGGAAAGCTTTATATGCGTTTTCATAAAAAAAAAATGAGCAAATATGTTTTAAAACCCTTATAATATTTATTTTTTTACTTGATTTTATATTTTCTTTTGCAATTTTTTTTCTTTGCACGAGTTTTTGTGACATAGTTTGACTATTACAGGAATTGAAGATTGCACAGAAAACACCTCTACGGGTTCTTCATCGCCGCCCTCTGGCTTCAAGGGCTCGTATCATCCACACAATGAGAACAGAGCCTGTGGATGAACACCACTTTCGTCTCTATTTGAAGACACAAGCAGGGACGTATCCTTTCTGCAGAGTAAATAAGATGGCAATTTTTTGCCTAAAAGGGCATAGTGTGCCTTTGGTGTACATATATGAGCACTGATTCTTCATATTTATAGGCAATTGTGCCAAATTTTGTATCATGAAGTGTACACTTGTCTATTCTTCATCTATTTTAGTGAATCTGAAAATGTATGGGCATATTATGTGATTAGTAAGATAAGGTAATTCTGCAAAACATTTATCTTTTCTTTTGTGCAAAAAAACTAATAAAATTGAGCATGCAAAAAAAAAAAATACTGCAAATAATGATGCCTATACATATCAAATGTATTAAAGTTGTACTTGTGCCTGGAATACCCCTTTAAGCCTCCCTTATTGCAAAATGTATTTATTTAATATAGGGTTTCTCATGGCCTACTTTGTTAATAGGTTGCTAGAGTCTGCGGGAGTCTCTTTTTTGAGGACAGTTCAATTAACAGAGCAGAGGATAAGAACTTTTAAAATAAACACACTGTTCTGTAAGATCTGATTGGATTTTCTTTCATGTTGGATGCAGGGAAGTATTTGCCGCGAGGCAAACAAGGCATTTGCCTTGAGCGGCACTTTCCAGGGGACGGCAAAAAAGGCCACCACCAAATGCCCAGGCAAATACCTTGTTAGCCTGGTGGCAGGTGGCTTCGCTGAGTTCCAAGGCGGGTGGCGAGGGAGCACTGATTTGTGAGATCTCTCTGCTCAGCTCACTCACGCGCCGCAGAGTGATGCCGGGAGCCAAAATATGACGTCTGGCTGGCAGTGTGTGTGTGTCTGTGTCTGGCTGGCAGTGTGTGTGTGTGTGTCCTGTATGTCTGTCATTGTGTGTCTGTGAGTGAGTGTATGTCTGTCAGTATGTGTCTGAGTGATTGTGTGTGTCTGTGAGGGCACCTGTGTGTGTCTGTCTGTGAGGGAGCCTGTGTGTCTGAGTGATTGTGTGTGTCTGTCAGTATGTGCCTGTCAGTGAATGTGTGTGTGTCTGAGTGATTGTGTATGCCTGTCAGTGTGTGTGTGTGTCTGAGTGATTGTGTATGCCTGTCAGTGTGTGTGTGTGTGTGTGTGTCTTCGTCTCAGTGTGTGTATGTCAGTGATTGTGTGTGTCTGTCAGTGTGTGTCTGTGAGTGAGTCAGTGATTGTGTGTGTCTGTCAGATTGTGTCAAATCAGTGTGTGTGTGTGTGTATGTCAGTGTATCTGAGAGTGTGTGTTAGTCTTTAACAGGAAGAGAGGAAGAGGTGTGGCATTGACAGGAAGGGGTGGGGCAAATGTAAATTAGGGGGTACCCGAGTTCCATCATGCCTAGGGCAGCACATATCCAAAATACAAAACTGGTTGGATGTGTAAGTCACAGCCAGGGCAGGTGTGACTAGGTCTGCATAAACAGAAGCAAACATGATTTAACTTGTAAATGGCAGAGATTGAGCACTGAGACTGCAGAAGCATGAAACAAACATCAAAACTGGTTCATAAAGTTAAAGTTGTTTTGGTGTTTAGAGTATCCCTTTAACCCCTTAAGGACACATGACATGTGTGACATGTCATGATTCCCTTTTATTCCAGAAGTTTGGTCCTTAAGGGGTTAATGTACATATTTGTGTACTGAGATACATTTAAGGTGCAAGGATGTGCAATGCATGTAACGTGTGTGTGCGCACATAATTACATTACCGTAAAGGAACACTGTAGGCATCTGATCAGCTTTGCTACATTTTAAAGCTAATTGTATAAAAAAATTTAAATTAACCCCTTAAGGACACATGACACGTGTGACATGTCATGATTCCCTTTTATTCACGAAGTTTGGACCTTAAGGGGTTAAATGCATCTAGAATAGTTACCCAAATCCTTCCAAGTGGAAGTGAAAAAATGTGACCACAAATGTGATCTTCTATCACAATCTCCCAGTCTGAATTCCTCATCGTAAATGACTATGCCCCACCACATTTGCATTATTTAAAAATAACTTAATGAATAATTCTCTTGTGAGTTAATGGAAGCTGATGTTTACTTCCTAATATCTTTTTAAATGTTATTCTCTGAATGTTTCTATGAATGCCGATAATTGGTCAAGAGTGCACTCTGCACGTGCTTCCAAAATAATATTTGTAGTGGTTATCCATTCGCACAGGGCCGCCATCAGGGGGTGACAACCATGATGGTTGTCACGGGCCCGGCGGCCCTGGGGGGCCCGGCGGCCCTGGGGGGCCCGGCCGCCCGGGCCCCACATGGAGCAGCAAAACTGCCGTAGGTGCATCTGCACCAGGGCCCATGAGGTGGCCCAAGCATTTAGGGCCACCCGATGGGCCCTATATCTTCAGGGGCCTGGTCAGCGCTGCGACCGGGTAATTGCGCGACCGGGCCCCTTTAAAAAAATAAATAAATAAATTGCGGCAGCACCGCAAGGGCTGCTGGGAGGAAGTGACGTCCGGTCACTTCCTCACAGCTTACTGCGCGCGGGAGGAGAGCGGAGGGAGAGCAAAGGAGAGGAGAGAGGAGAGGCATCCGCTCACTCCCATCATCCCCAGCCACCCTCCTGCAACTTAAAGGTAAGAGGAGGGTGGCTGATAAATGAGGTGTGTGTATGTCTGTGTGTATGTCAGTGTGTATGTCTGTATGTCAGTGTGTGTGTCTGTATGTCAGTGTGTGTGTGTATGTCTGTCTGTGTGTATGTCTGTATGTCAGTGTGTGTGTGTGTGTATGTCTGTCTGTGTGTATGTCTGTGTGTGTGTGTGTGTGTGTGTGTCTGTGTGTATGTCTGTGTGTCTGTGTATGTATGTCAGTGTGTATGTCTGTATGTTAGTGTGTATGTCTGTATGTCTGTGTGTGTGTGTGTATGTCAGTGTGTATGTCTGTGTGTGTGTGTGTGTATGTCAGTGTGTGTGTATGTCTGTCTGTCTGTGTGTGTCTGTCTGTGTGAATGTCTGTCTGTGTGTATGTCTGTCTGTGTGTGTATGTCAGTGTGTGTATGTATCTGTGTATGTATATATCTGTGTGTGTGTATGTATGTGTATGTATGCCGTTAGGTATTTATGTGTATGTCTGTATGTCAGTTTGTATGTATGTCTGTTTGTCTGTGTGTATGTATGTGTGTGTGTCAGTATGTGAGTATGTATGTACGTCAGTGTGTGTGTGTGTGTATCTGTGTCTATATGTGTGTGTGTGTATCTTTCTGTGTCTGTGTCCTTTTGTGTCTGTGTGTGTGTATTCCTGTGGGTGGGATTTGGAGGCGGGGCTTGGAGGCGGGCACACGGGGGCCCAGACCTTGAGCTGTGTTAGGGGCCCCACAATTTCTGATGGCAGCCCTGCATTCGCATATCCGCTAAATGTCCATATGTTTGCAGCAAAGACCATTGATGGATGGAGAGACACGCTAGTCCAGTGGTTACCAACTCAGTCATCAAGGCTTAACAGCTGTCCAGGATTTTGGTGTTGCCCAATTTTGTTTCACTGGGGATATATTGATATTGTTGGTAAAACACAGAATGTGACGGCAGATAAGAACCATTCGGCCCATCTAGTCTGCCCAATAGAATGGTGTGTCTTAAGTACTGGGTAAGGAACCAGTGAGTTAGTTCTGGAGAGGTGGATCAGATCTCTTGTAAAAGTTGCAAGAGAAGGATGTTCAGTTGAGCATTTTTTTGTTTGTTTTTTCTTCTATTAGTAATTTGCATTTTAATGTAAATTATGCATTATAACTATTAAGAGTATCAGCTCCCACCAACAATGCCCCTTTTAACATTATGGGTACTTTAGCAGTGCTACCTAAAAGGTGGTACTTGAGGTACACATTTCTATGATGGTCACCCTATGGCTGCTTTAATACTATAGCTTTACAAATCTAATAGTGAATACAGTTAATCTCTTACAGTAACTCAAGCACCGAATGGCCCAAATTTGCTCGTGTAATAATCCTAAAAAAACATTTGTAATAGACATGTGTAATAGTTTGCTTTAAACAGTACATCCGAATCAGATTCTTTCTAATCCACATCCAGATAAATTAATTGTCTAGGATTTATCTGTTGAGTCTTGAATCAGGAATTAATCCACGGATTAATTGTGGACAATCGATTTGCTTGGCTGTTGGCTAAAAGGCATTTGATGCGGACAAGATATAATGTGCAAGGGCGTTTTTTTCTTCTCTTTTTTTTTTCTTTTCTCTTAATTCATTTTTCAGTTTAAATGTACAAATACAGTAATCAAAATATTACAAGTTCGGTATATATCCTCTTTAACCAATATTAAGATACATAAAGGAATTTGCACACGGTGACTTTGGAAGGACCAAGCCAAATATAGGTTCCATAATGAAAACCACCGCTGATATCCTTGAGCTAGATGTAGAGGTAGGTCATATTTTATATTGTCTAAAATAATATCAACTTATATCAACTATTGCTTTTAGTCGATATAAATAATACACACGTAATCAATAAACCCGAAGGCACTTTTATATTAAATGTATCCTTATATCACGGCTACTGTTCTATAACCATGTAATTACAGAACACATTGGACGTCTTTAACACATTTACATGTTAGTGTCCCTTTAAAGATAATAAATAAATATGTGGCATGAAGCCAGTTATGAGATTGTGTAAAAAAAATAATGTTTTAAAACCTTACGTATCCCATATTTGTTACACAATCCGCTCCACTTTTTGTATAATATAACTCTTTAGAAACCTTATACAGTTATAGTGGATTCCAGATATTACTTTGTACCAGTTTTCTCAATTGATATAATACTAACGTCCCTTGTTTTTTCATTGTTATTTCCTTTTACTTCTATTATATTATATTATGAATCCTCTTCCTCTTAATCCATAATGGTCCTTTAACCCCTTAAGGACCAAACTTCTGGAATAAAAGGGAATCATGACATGTCACACATGTCATGTGTCCTTAAGGGGTTAAATCGTATTCACTCATTTTCCTGATTATTAATTCTGCTTTCTGTGTTCTGTTTTTTTTCCTCTTGCAAAGTCTGTTGATGTCGACTGGCCTCCAGCTTTGGATGATTGATCTTCAAAGTTTACAGAGATATTTACCCAAAACTCACCTGTGACAAACTAGATTTAATACCCACCTGGGCCCGTTTGTTAATATAACAAGATTACATCAATCTTGTTCATCTTCTGTTGGAAAACATTGCTAACCACTGAATATGCAGACACAAAAGATTTATTGGTTTACTGTGAAACAAAATATCACGGATTACCAGATACGAGACATTTTGTGTTTTCTAACAATGTGTATATGCTAGAAACCAGGATATCTATATATTTTTTTTATTTACAATCTGTGGTTGGGTTTTATTCACCATATTATGTTTCATTTCATATGTAACATGAATAAACAAAATTTGGACATTTCTGCTTTGGTTCTCTGTAGTGCTTAGCTTTTTAACCCGCATGCAACTTGTAAAATGAGATGCATACATCTGACTCATGTTCTAAACATTGATTCTGTCTTTGTGAAGTTAAGCCAACTAATTAAGAACATGTATATGATTCCTATTGGTGCAGAACCACATTTCAGAATTGGCAGAAAAAGAAAGCCATGTGAGTCATTGATACCATATGTTACTTATGCTGAATCCAGACACCCACATCTAACATGTGAATAATTATGTAATATTCTACCCACACACACACACGTATGCAGATACACACACACTGACACAGGTATGTGCACACATTTAGATACACACACAAACACAGGCACACTTACACACTGACACAAATATGCACACACAGGTACACAGACATACACATATACATAACCATTAACATTGCTTTAGCCACCCTCATGTTTTCTTACCTTATGGTGCAGGAGCGTGGCTTTCTAGGTGTCTAGTTGAAGCTGGCTGGCCAAGACTGATGGGAGTCTAAGGTTTCCTCTTGTGTGTGTGTGTGTGTGTCTTCTCCCGCCCCCCAAACAGCTCCCCAAGGGCAGAAGAGTCCTCATGCAGACCAAATTTGTGAGCTTTGTTATGTCCTTATTACTCTAAAATGTACTACCTCGGCACAGTTACTGTTCATAAAAAAGTGGAGCACAGAGAGTTAGTTCCAACTATTTGAAATTCCTACCCAATGTGCTGTCACATGAAATGTTTATACTTATTTAACTTCTGTGTTGTTTGTAAAAGAAAAACACTGTCTTCACAACATGCTGGACACGGCTCAAACTTTCTTTGTTTTTATGGAAAGGGAATGCTATATTCTAAAAGTCTAACAGGGTTATTTACTAAAGTGAGAATTCAAAGTGAATTTCAAATTTAAGGTCAAAATAGCGGGACCGTAAAAATTCTCTAGGTCAGATATGCTTTCAGTTCTGCTAATTTGGCTTTTAATTTGAAATTCGCTTTGCGTTATCACTTCAGTTAATAACCATGTAAGAGACCATTTTTGACCACAATATTTGTTAAAGGAACACTTCAACTATCTGGGCAACATTCATGTATACTCTAGTTTAGAGAGACACTCGAACACTATAACCACTGCATTTTATTATGTTCTTTTGACCACTTTAGGTCTCTAAAGCTTGCAGAATGGTAGGTTAATTTTACATTTGGTATCTGCATGCACAGTAACACAAGGAATGCTTCCATGTAAGTTCTTGTTGCACTGCTGTGCTTGGTGTATGATATGCTCACAATCATGTTTTAGAGTTACGAATGAAATATGTTTTGGGTGTTTTTTGTTTTATCTTGCATTATTATACTGTTTCTTGTTCTACTGGAGGTATATTCCTTAAGCTTCTCCTTTTGGAGTTTTACTAGATCTACAGGTATACACGGCCGGACTGGCCCACCGGGATACCGGGAAATTTCCCGGTGGGCCGCGGCACCTGTGGTCGGCAGACAGCCCAAATAATCAAGCTCATATCATTTAAGTATTTTTAACTCAGACTGTGCTGGCCTGTGTCAGTCCGAGGGGAGTAAAGAGGGAGGAACTGGGGCTGGTGCGGCCACAATTAGGCTGCTGGTGGCCAGCGGGAGACCTGTCAGTCTCCTGTCAAAATTTACATTTTGTGTCAGTAAGCTTTTTCTGTAGGGAGCATGTGTGTGCCAGTGAGCTTTTCTGTAGGGAGCATGTGTATGTCAATGAGCTTTTCTGTAGGGAGCATGTGTGTGTCAGTAACCTTTTTTGTATGCAGCGTGTGTGTCAGTGATATTGTCTGTAGTGAGCATTTGTGTGTCATTTAATTTGTCTGTTGTGAGCTTGTGTGTGTCAGTGAGCTTGTCTGTAGGAAGCATGTGTGTGTCAGTGAGCTTTTCTGTAGTGAGCATGTGTGTGAGCTTGTCTGTAGTGAGCATGTGTGTGTCAGTGAGCGTGTGTGTATGTGTGTGACAGTGAGCTTGTTTGTAGTAAGCTTGTGCATGTCAGAATTTGTCTGTACTACATTTGTGTGTGTGTACCAATAAGTTTGTCTGTGTGTGTCACTGAGATTGTCTGTCAGTGAGCCTATTTGTGTGTATTTGTAAGCTTGTGTTTTTATGTAAATTAGCTTAAAAATATAAGTGAGGGGGCGGGGCCTGACCGCCATGCTGACCGGTCGCAGGCCAGAGAGGCTCCTGGCAATCTTGGTCCCCTGCGGCACAAAATTCACCAAGGAAGGTACTCTGGGTGACCAAGAGCCAACTCCAACTTAAGTGTCCGGGTAGAAGCCGGAGCTACCGTGGTCCCTGAGATCGGGAGTCTCGAAGCCACCTGTGGGTGAAAGGAGACTTCGGGGACTGCGGCCTACGAGGGTGGAGAGCGGGACGGACGGCCGCCGTCCTGCTTGTGAACCTGGCTCCCACGCGACAGCCTTGCGATGCGCCTTGCAGGCCTCGCTTCCCCCCCCATGGACCGGGGGGGTCATCCCGGTCCCCACCGGAGGGAGAGTCCGACCCACAAAGGCCTAACACCGAGCCTACCCGGAACTATGCACCTCGCGCCTGACCACCAAAATGGCGGCAATGCACCCAGCACGAGACATCACAGCCGCAGCTGCCTGCAGGCAGACACAGTCTATGGAACATCGCACCTGCCTAACAAGCACGCATACGAACCTGCCTTCATACCGCGTGGAGAGGGCGAAGACCGGAGCGGGAGAGCAGAGACGGCGAACGGTACCCACAGGGGTCTTAACGTCCCTAGATCCATGAGGTCGGGTTTGGAGCTACACTTACAGACCCTTATACATGGTCCCTCCTGCCTCATCACCCACCCGGGATGGCTGATCCTAGCCTCAGACAAGACACCACGAAATAGACTGTCACTGCAGTACAATGGACTGAAACAGGCGTGTGGACAGTTCAAACAACGGTGGTTTCACTTATTACAGCATGCTATACCGCAAACTCAAGCAGGTCTTTTCTTAAACTGTTAGCCTGATTACTAGTCTATGTCATGTACAAGCTACCCCCATGTCTTAGATTCATTAATTGTGGAAATAGTCAGTTTGACTCCTGTACTCATAGATAGCAGGCAGTATATGACACCATAATCGTTCCCTCCTCAAGCATGAAACACAACTATGACCTTAATATTTCTTGTCTAACCTGTTAATGCAATATAACTACAGTTTGATGTGCAACTAGTTCACTTAAACGCAATGTTATACCATTAAGCGACACCATTAGCTTGTTATCTTTAGATAATATCAAAAAGAGTGCATTGTCTATATACCCCACATTGTAACTATTGTATTGAAATCAGCATATGGACTGCCGTTGGGGTACCATGTGTATGCTTGTGACCACTATACGCACTACAAAAATAAAGAATTAAAAAAAAATATATATAAGTGAGATTGTTTGTCTATGAGGCTGTGTATTAATGAGCTTTACTGTGTCTGCATGTGAGTATGCTTACTGTATAATTAAATGTTTTACTCTAAAAGGACCAATATTTTATATGAGAAAAATAAATATATATATATTTATTTTTCTCATATAAAATATTGGTTCTTTCATGTGTATATATATTTACAAGTAATATGTAAGGCTACTTGCCACCCCAGATGATTGAGTAATAAATAAACACATTATATATTATTATAATAATAATAGTATATTATGTGTTTATATATTACTCAATCATCTGGGGTGGCAAGACATAGCCTTACATATTGCATGTGACAATACATGGCGCAATGACTTATGGGGCTGGCATAGATTTGTTTTTTCCCAGGGCTTCTTTGTATCCCCAGTCCGGCCCTGCAGGTATATGTGGGAGCTTATTGCATCTTCTCTTTAAAGGGACACTTCGGACTTCTAGAGCACTTTAACTTGCTGAAAATTTTTATGTGAAGAGTGTGTCGTTTTTTTATTTTCATTTTGCAATAGGTGCAGATACTTTTATCAATTAACCTGGCTACACCCCCTTGGCTTCCGGTGGAGAGCACCTGCTTTGCAAAGACTTCTTGTTTAGCTGCCTTGGGAAGTCTATGTTAGGACAGCCACAGAAAGTCTGGGCGGGGCTAGAAGGGGAGGGTTTGATAAGGCAGCAGACAAGAGAACTGCAGATATTGCAAGCTGTTTTTGTGTATACCACAACGACGAAATGCATGATTAAATTGCTGTATATACTAGAGTATAAGACGAGTTTTTCAGCAAATTTTTTGTGCTGAAAAACCCCAACTCGTCCTATACTCGAGTCAATTGTCTGTATTATGGCAACTTACATTGCCATAATACAGACAAGGACCGGGGGCTGGCAGAAAGCGTTTACTTACCTTTCCTGCAGCTCCTGTCAGCTCCCTTCTCTCACCTCCGGTCCGTGCAGCTCCCTCTGCAAGTCTCGCGAGAGCCGCGGGGTCAGACCCGTGGCAACGCTCCGTGCGGCTGCAAGACTTACAGTGGGAGCTGACCTGGGAGCTGCACGGACCGGAGGTGAGAGAAGGGAGCTGACAGGAGCTTCAGGAAAGGTAAGTAAACACTTCCTGCCAGCCCCCTCCTACACAGTGCACACCTGCAGCTGCTGCATTTCCCACCCAAGTCTTATACTCAAGTCAATAAGTTTTCCCAGTTTTTTGGGGTAAAATTAGGGGCCTTGGCTTATATTCGGGTCGGCTTATACTCTAGTATATAGGGTACTTAATACGTTCATGGGGCATATCTACTAAAATGTCATTTAAAAAATATATATTTTGTATTTCGCCAGTGGAATGTCCCTTTAAGACTCTGTATTATGCATCGTTTGTGAGTGCAATATTACATTATTGGTTTGATAACTCTCTTTAGTTCCTTTAGTACTGGCTGCACATTTTTATTCATTATCCATTTTAGCTAAGTGTATTTTTTTTGCAGTGTTGTTATGTGCTGTGAATTCACTATTTGTTTATACTTGTATATTAGCAGAATTATTTCTTGTATGCGTCATTTACACTATTGTGCTTGCCTAAATACATTCCATAGGATATGCAAAGTGCTTTGCTTATGACTAGAGTTGAGCGGACCCCTGGATGTTCAGGTTCGCCGGGTTCGGCCGAACTAAGGCAAAAAGTTTGAGTTCGGGACTCGAACTTGACCCCGAATCTGAACCCCATTGAAGTCAATGGGGACCCGAACTTATGGGCACTAAAATGGCTCTAAAAAAGTCCTGGAAAGGGCTGCAAAAAATTTATTGCCTAAGTACTAATATACTTACCCAGTGGAAGAAGAAGAATGTTACACTGTATACAATTTTAAATAAAAAGTATACAAACATAGCCAGGATTCAGCTGTAAGCATTTGCAACACTTACAACAATCAAGTAACACACATTAATATAAAATGTAAGTTACTTGGCCAGTCAGTGAAATGACAGGAATGAATAAGTAGATAACTCCCTAATTCCCACGCTATTAGAGAGCTATCTACTAAAAGGCTGAAAGACCTGAATTGGTAAAAAGTAAAGATTACTTAGTATTAGTAAATTATGCCCTTACTCGCTATACCGAGAGTAGGGCATGTTTATTAAACAGTGAGCAGCCTATGGCTGCTCACTGTTAAAAAAAAAAAAAAAGTTCCCACCTGAACAGCGGGTGGGGGCCCTAAAGTAAAATAAGAGGTGGAACTATTGTCCTCCCCCCAACCCCCACCCATGAGCGGTGGGTGGGGGCCCTAAATTCAAATAAGGGGGGGTACCTATTGTCCTCCCTCCCGGCCCCCACCCCTGAGCGGCAGGTGGGGGCCCTAAAGTAAAATAATGGGGGTGGGGGGAACCTATTGTCCTCCCCCCGGCCCCCACCCCTGAGCAGTGTGTGGGGGCCCTAAATACCAATAAGGGGGGGACCTAATGTCCTCCCCCTGGCCCCCACACGTGAGCGGTGGCTGGTGGCCCTAAATAAAAATTGGGGGACCTAATGTCCTCCCCCCTGGCCCCCACCCATGAGCGGTTGCTGGGGGCTCTAAATAAAAATTGGGGGGACCTAATGTCCTCCCCCCTGGCCCCCACCCCTGAGCGGTGGGTGGGGGCCCTAAATACCAATTAGGGGGGGAACCTAATGTCCTCCCCCCTGGCCCCCACACCTGAGCAGTGGGTGGGGGCCCTAAATACCAATTCGGGGGGACCTAATGCCCCCCCCCCTTGGCCCCTCCCCGTAAGCGGTGGGTGAGGGCCCTAAATAAAAATTGGGGGGGACCTAATGTCCTCCCCCTGGCCCCCACCCCTGAGCGGTGGGTGGGGGCCCTAAATACCAATTAGTGGGGGACCTATTGTCCTCCCCCCTGGCCCCCACCCATGAGCGGAGGGTGGGGGCCCTAAATTTGAATAAGGGGGGGACCTATTGTCCTCCCTCCCGTCCCCCACACCCGAGCGGCAGGTGGGGGCCCTAAAGTAAAATAATGGGGGTGGGGGGAACCTATTGTCCTCCCCCCTGGCCCCCACCCCTGAGCGGTGGGTGGGGGCCCTAAATACCAATAATGGGGGGACCTAATGTCCTCCCCTCTCGCCCTCACCCATGAGCAGTGGGTGAGGGCCTTAAATAGAAATTGGGGGGGGACCTAGTGTCCTCCCCCCTGGCCCCCACCCCTGAGCGGTGGGTGGGGGCCCTAAATACCAATTAGTGGGGGACCTATTGTCCTCCCTCCCGGCCTCCACCCCCGAGCGGTAAGTGGGGGCCCTGAATACCAATAAGGGGGGGACCTAATGTCCTCCCCTCTGGCACTCACCCATGAGCGGTGGGTGAGGGCCCTAAATAATAATTGGGGGGGGACCTAATGTCCTCCCCCTTGCCCCCACCCGTGAGCGGTGGCTGGGGGCCCTAAATAAAAATTGGGGGGGAACTAATGTCCTCCCCCCTGGCCCCCACCCCTGAGCGGTGGGTGGGGGCCCTAAATAACAATTAGGGGGGGAACCTAATGTCCTCCCCCCTGGCCCCCACACCTGAGCAGTGGGTGGGGGCCCTAAATACCAATTAGGGGGGAACCTAATGTCCTCCCCCCTGGCCCCCACACCTGAGCAGTGGGTGGGGGCCCTAAATACCAATTGGGGGGGGACCTAATGTCCTCCCCCCTGGCCCCCACCCGTAAGCGGTGGGTGGGGGCCCTAAATAAAAATTGAGGGGGACCTAATGTCTTCCCCCCTGGCCCCCACCCCTGAGCGGTGGGTGGGGGCCCTAAATACCAATTAGTAGGGGACCTATTGTCCTCCCCCCTGGCCCCCACCCCTGAGCGGCGGGTGAGGGCCCTAAATAAAAATGTAACCCCCCCAGGTGACTAGGGGTCCCCAAACCTCTCCCTAAAAATAATGAGGGGGGACCTTTAACTAAGTACCTTTAAAAATAAAATAAGGGCGTGGAGCCAGCTGCCTAAGCGAACGGACACGTCCTGCGGGAGCTCCAACTTCACAAACAGCCAAAATAGACAAAAAAACGTAGTTTTGACCCGAAAATCCTGACCAAAGACGGGCTACAGCTTGCAACCACGATGGGACGCAAGTCGAAAAAATATCGGGCAGACAAGCCCCTGCCAACCGCCGATATCGGCAATCTCCTTTGGAGGCCCCAATACTCCATGAGGCCTGACATGGCGCCTCTCACAGATGGGCCGTCGTGCTCATCCAGCGAAACTTCCCTCACCGACTTGAGAGACCTGGAGGCACCGGCACACAGTAAAAGGACTGACAAACGGTCCGATCGACTACCTGGGGCACCAGTGACGGAGATCACCCTAAAGGCCCTCCTGGACGAATTGCGACATAACATTGCCACGGACATCTCCACATTCCGGTATGAAATCAGAGGAGTCTCAGCCCACCTCCATAACACGGAGGTCACCACAGCAGGCCACGAAACAAGACTCGCAGCAATGGAGCGGGAACTCACCACCCTGAATGGCGAACAAGCTAAGATACAACACCGCATGGCCGCAGCAGAAGACCGGAGGCGGTGGAAAAATATAAAGATCCGCGGCCTACCTGATACAGTCACTACAGCGGAACTACCTCACTTAATCCGTAGGCTCCTGACCCAATTATTCTCAGCCAAACAAGCCAAAATAATGCAACTAGACGGCAGCTACAGACTCCCAGCGCCACCCGCAAGTGCTACAGGAGGGCATAGGGATGTCATAATCCGCTTCAGAAACGGCCCTGACAAACAGGCGTTCATGGCAGCCACTCAAAATAAATCGCCCTACACCAACTGACTTTCTTCCCGGACCTCTCAAGAGCGACCTTAGATTGGAGAAGGTCCCTGAAACCCCTTACGGCAATACTTACGAAATTCCAGGTGCCTTACAGATGGGGAACACCGAGGAGCCTCCTGATCACCCAAGAATCCGGGAAAGTGCAGGAGGCTGAAGACATACCCAACGCTCTACGGAATCTTGGGCTACCAACCACCCTGGAGGGATCACCGACCTCCGCTCCGGTTGCACAGCAGAGCACCTGGGACCCTGAGAGGGTCCGCCCGTTTGTTCCTGCTGCTGTGCGGGGTGATCCTGCCACAACTGCTGTGCCCTGAATGGCCACGAACTGCAACCAGTGACTATGCCTTATATTTGTTATTGTTTATTATGTGATTCACACCACTATCTTTCTTTCTGTTTAATGACCTTCGATGTTTGTCCTACACATTGATGCAAATACCATACCCCTAAGGACGCATCCCCATACCTTCAGATATACGCTGGCATTGGGAGCACACTCCCTCTATAACCCCCCCCCCCCACTCACCTACTTCTCGCTTGCAGAACTAATATATAATTGAAGTGAGTGCCAACCTCTTGCCACTCAATTGATACGCAAGTACACTCTCCTACACCGCAAGAGGATCGAGACCCGCGATACCCCCTAACTACTAGACACACTTCACCATACATTCCATAGGGATCGCGAGTTCAGTCTCCACTACTCTCTGACTCCTTACTAATAATTTTTACTTCTATTAAACCCTTATCCACAAACGCACACAACCATCCACATATAGGATTTCGATATACATCGAACATTCCAGTCGGAGCACTCGCATTCCTGAACACCACAGTGGATCAACCTACTGACAACGATATCACACAAAAAAAATTGTGCTAATGTCTGCTACAGTATGCCACTCTAATGTTATCATACGATATGTTGTGCAACTCAGCTGCTGTTGTGGCACTGCCTGCAAAGATGTATAAACCTGCACTCCTAAAATAAAGAATTTAAAAATAAAATTTACCATTTGATGTTTTCTTTCTTCTAAAATCTTATTTTTTCAGCCCCAAAAAAGGCCAAATAAAAATCTATAATAACCCACTCACTTACAAAAAAAAACAAGCGCAAAAAAAATAATCCATCTTCACCAATGGAGGGCTCCGCGCAGACTGAGCTCTGCAGGGCGGGGAAAGGCTTATGAAGCCTTGCCCCACCCTGCAATTAGGCTCAGAGCACTCTGATTGGTGGGTTTAAGTCATCCAACAGGTAAGTCTCTACATTTGGAGGGCTCTGCGCAGACTGAGCTCTGCAGGGCGGGGGAAGGCTTATAAAGCCTTGCCCCGCCCTGCAATTAGGCTCAGAGCACTCTGATTGGTGGGTTTAAGTCACCCAACAGGTAAGTCTCTACATTTACCTGTCACAGCACTCTGATTGGTTGACTTGAAATCCACCAATCAGAGTGCTCTGTGTCATTTTACACAGTGTGGGAAAGTTCTTTTGAATTTTCCCCACGCTGTGTAATTTGACTTATAACACTCTGGTTACTTAATCCACCAATCAGAGTGGTCACCTGGGTGGGGGGGGGTTAAATTTTTATTTAGGGCCCCCACCCCTGAAAAACAATAGGTCCCCCGCCCTCCCAATTTTGATTTAGTGCTCTCACCCAACGTTCAGGGGTGGGGGCCAGGGGGGAGGACATTAGGTCCTCCCCCCTTTTTTCACTTTAGGGCCCCCACCCGCCGCTTGGGGGGGGGGGGGCAATAGGTCCCCCCTTTATATTCAAAGTCCCCACTCGCACGTCACGGGTGGGGGCTCGGGAGGGGGGCCCCTTTTTTTTATTTCTTTTTTTTTTCATCTTGACAAGGATAGTTTTAGAACATAGGCAACATGGCTTATGCAAAAGCCTAAAAATTTGCGACATGTTTAAACACTGTAAAACAATTGACAACTCATAGCATATGCAACTTAACAGTAGTAGCAGGCTTGTCTAGTTACCCGTCAAGGTTTTTTCCATTTATTAATCTTAACAAAAGATATAATAACAGAGTATATGCTAAACTGTAGTATGCCACACTGTAGTATCCTGTGTGTTCGTCTCTTTGACAACCTTTCCCCATTGGTACAGTGCGGCAGGGGTGCCTAATGTAACTAGGTTGTTCCCGTGGTTACCCCCTGCGATAGGGCAGGCACTGTGTCCACCAGGGCGGTGCACTTTTCGCTATTATTATTTATCTCACTGTGCAGTAGCGTGTGGTGTCGTACATTATGTAGTACTTTGTGGCTAAAATTATGATATGGTAAAAATGAAAATTAGAAAAAGGTAACAGAACATAGAATAAGAAAGAAGGTAGAGAGTTAGCTGGAAAGGAATGGGGAGGAAGGGGGGGGGGGTACGTCAATCCCTTGTAGTATGGCATTGTGCAGAGTTCCCTAGTATATGTCCGAATCCTCTGGGGGGTTCTCAATTAGTTAATACCCCTATTCACGGGGGTTGGGAGGATGTCATTTCGTTGGAGAGGTCACAATTCTGCCAAGGTTCCCACAGTTTGTCGAAGTTGGTCATGGCCCCTTTTAGTCGGGCGGTCAGGTCGTCCATTAAATATACCTCTTTTATGTTGGATATGACCCTCCGAGTCAGTGGCATTTGTGTTTGTAGCCAGGTCTGCGCTATCGCTCTCCTGGTGGCTAGAGTGATCTTATGGAACAGCTTCTGTTCCCTCCTTGTCCAATAGTCTATAGATCTGCTAAGCAGATATATCCAGGGATTTAAGTCGGGCACTCTATGAAAAATTATTTTAATCATATTGTATATCCTTGTCCAAAAGGATTGTGCTTGGGGGCATTCCCACTACATGTGAATGTATGTGCCTCTATGGCCGCATCCCCTCCAACAGGTGTCAGTAGGTGTTTGTTTCATGCAGTGCAGTTTAGCCGGTGTGGTGTACCATTTAAACATTGTTTTATATGCCTGTTCTTGAAGGGATACTGAGCTGTTAGCTTCCCAGATTTGTCTCCCTTCTATTCCCTCTAGTACCTCCCCTAGATCCCGTTCCCACGCTTCTGTGTACGCTAGGGATCACCATTCCTCTGTTTCTGAACTTAAGTGCGTGTATAGGCTGGAGATTAGGCCTCGTTGTGTGGTTTCTTTAATGCACATCCTCTCAAAAAAGGTCTGTGGTGTTTTAGCGGCCTCTTGCACTACTGGTTGCTGTACATAGTCTCGAATTTGCATATACCTGAAGAAATCGGCTGGGGTAAGATGCGCTAGTTGTCGTAATTGATCAAACGTGATCAACTGACCTTTGTCAAAAATTTGACAAATCCGTTGTATTCCCACCCTTTCTATGTTCGTGAAATCCCTCGCTGCCATACCCGGGGGAAATGCTCTGAGGGGAGTCAGTGGGGATGGGAAGGAGTTTGTATTTAGGTACAGAGGCATCCCAGACTCTCAGAGAGTTCAGTATAGCAGGGCACGTCGTTCTTAGGATGGCCCTATCTTCCCTGGGGACCCACATGTGGTATTGCGGGAGGTCCACTTCGGTTAGGAGGGACTCCAGGTCCACCCATCTCCTCACTTCCAATGGTGCGTGCCACAGAGCAACCTGCGCTAGTTGCGCCGCTAGATAATAATAGTACAAATTTGGCAGACCCAGTCCCCCCCCTTTGCTTATGTTTGTATAGGATATTTCTGGAAATTCTATGGCGGCGATTCTGCCATATGAAGTTGCCTATGGTTTTTTGTAAGTGGGCTAGGTCGGATTTTACGATTTTTATTGGTAGTGCTTGGAAGAGGAATAAGATCCTGGGGAGGAAATTCATTTTCACTGTGTGAATGCACCCTATCCAGGAAATGGGTCTATCTTGCCATTTTTCCATGTCTCTTATTAGGGTACGAATAAGTGGAGCGTAGTTTAGTTGCTAAAGTTTTGTCGGATCGCTTGGCAGGTGTACCCCAAGGTATTTCAGGTGGTCCCTCACCATAGGAATGTTATAGGTGTCCCCCAACGCCGCTGCGTCCTCCGGACATGCCCATCGGGAGAACGCTGGATTTGTTTAAGTTTGCCTTATACCCGGAGAATGTGCCGAAACGGGTAAGGAGTTCTTGCAGTGCCTCTATGGACTCCTCAGGTGTCGTAAGGGTCAGCAAAACGTCGTCCGCATACGCGGAGACAAGGAACTCCTGCCCTCCCACCAGTATCCCCTTGATGCGTGGATGTTGTCGCATGGCTTACAGAAGTGGTTCTAATGTGAGCACAAATAGGAGTGGGGATAAGGGGCATCCCTGCCAGGTTCCATTCCCCAGTTTGAATGGTTTGGGCCCTGTCCCTGCGATCTTGACCTGTGCGGTTGCGTGGTTGTACATTGCTTTGATCGATGCAACATATCTGTCGGGGAAACCAAGATATTCCAGAAGGCTGAATAGATAAGGCCATTCGACCCTGTTGAGACCAGTAGAGTTGGTGTGTTGATAGTTTTTTGTCTCCAGATGAGGTCAATGTTCCTTCTGGTGTTCTCGAAAAGTTGTCTATCAGTTATGAATCCCACTTGGTCAGGGTGTATCAGCGTCTTCAAGCTGGGGTTGAGTCGGTCCGCAAAAATTTTTGCCAGGATCTTGATGTCTTGATTGATCAAGGAGATAGGTCTGTAATTGTCAGGCAGTAGAGGGTCTTTTCCTAGTTTATGTTGGCCCTGGACATCTCGCCATCTGTGGTTCCACCATCCATGAGGTAATGAGGAGCTTTTCCAATCTTGGCGAGAGGTCTTCTTTGAAAGTTTTATAATACGATCCATCGAATCCATCAGGTCCGGGGGCTTTGTTGCCCTTGAGTCCTGTTATTGCCTTATCTATATCCTCGGTTGTGATGGGCTCATTCAGGAGTGATGCCGCAGCCGTCGGGAGTTTTGGTAACTCCAGGTCTCGTAGGAATTCCTGCATGCTTTTCAATGCGTCTTCCTGTGCCTTTAAGTTCCTGGGTGTGTGGTTGTACAGCTTTGTATAGTAATCTGTAAATACCTTGGCTATATCAGTTGGACCATATTTAATGGAGCCGTCTGCATGTCTGATTGTAGTGATGGGGGTTCGATTCTGTCTTGGCCGTAGGGTTCTGGCTAGTAATGTGTCCATTTTATTGGATTTCTCATAGTAGGTCCTCTTTGTCCATGCCATAGCTTTGGCGGTGTCGTCCAGCAGCAGTTCTGTTATAGAGCTCCTGGTCTCTCTCAGCTGTTCAAGTAGTTCTGGTGTAGGAGCCGTCTTGTGTTTCTGTTCTGTCTGTCTTAATACCTCTTGGTGTTCTTTTTTTTTTTTTTTAATTCTTTATTTTTATCGTGCTTTGAGTGGATAACAAACAAGCTCATGGAGCCCCAAAAGCATACCCCGAGCATATTTTTCAAGCTTAACATTTGGAACAAGGAACTTATCAGCACATTTTATAATGTTAAAATAATGTCGCTCAGAACAGGATGTTAGCAAAAACATGTTACATTAGCATGGGTTATGATCACAAGAGGTGTAATAACATGTCTATCTTAGGTAGATCAAGCGATATCTGCACTCAAGTGTCGGTTGTGTAAGCTTTGCCCTCCTACCCAGGGTGGGATGGGGGGGGATGATTGCCTTTGTGCGTGGTTGACCTCTCAAGAGAGGCTTAGCCCCTAACCAAGGGGGTAGCGGGGGGTGTGCGCTTCAATGATTGGTCATGTGTGGCTAGATGTAACCGGACTAGGGTCATAGGTGGCGCAGCTTCGTGGGTGTTTGGGTGTAGTGTCGTGAGCCTGGTGTCTTTATGCCCAGTGGGCCAAGGCTGAGTATTGTGTCCTCTAGTGGGTGATTCTACCGCAAGGGACATAGACTTATGGCATGGAAAAAGAAGAAGGAAAAAAAAAAGAGAAAAACAAAGAAGGTAACCCAAAAACAAGCAGAACTTTACATCTCTACAATTTTGCAGCCTAGGGCTGTCGGATCAGTGAGTCCCTCCGTTAGATTTGGACCGGGCTGGAGATGACCCTGCCAGTCAGGAATCGGGTGGGCAGTCGGCTACAGTTCTTGGGACAAATGGTACCACTCTGGATGGGTCCCATCCATGAGCCCGATTTGAGTCCGTTGGTGCTACCGTTGCCTCTTGCATGTCTAGAGCTGCAAGGAATGCTGGGATATCAGTCCCCGTAGTTAGCCGTTGCGTGGACCCCTTGTACGAGACAAGGAGGGATCGTGGTGTTCCCCACCTGTACGGCACTCCTGCTGCCCGCAGTCGGGTGGTGACAGGGTTCAGGGATTTTCGCCATTGTAGTGTGGCCTTGGATAAGTCCTGGTAGAAGGACAGTTGCGAATCCTCAAAGAGCAGTGGGGTCTTGTCTCTTACCGCTGCCATTATTTGCCCCTTGTCTTGAGGTAGTGTGCAGCGGAGTATGACGTCGCCGGGCGTTTTGGCGGTGGTTAAGGTAGACGTTGGTATTCTATATAGCCCAGCGATGGTTATTTTTTTTTTGCGGTAGCAGGTGGCAGCACTGAAGCCAGCAGCCTTCTGACGTAGTGTGGCAGTTCCTCATGGGGGACCGTTGCCGGGATACCCCGTATTTTCACGTGGTTGCGGCAGTACCTGTCCTCCTGCGCCGCCACCTGCAGTGTAAGGGCCTGTTGGGCTGTTTGTAGTTGGAGTATAGATGCCTGCATGGTGGAGGTGTCTTGGCTTAGCTCCTTAAGATTTGCCTCTGTTGCCTCCATTCTGCCTGTTAGTTGATGCAGGGATGATTTTAGGATAGGCAGGTCTGCAGTGAGGAGGTTTTGAATGTCCTGCAGCATAGTGTACAGGGTTTGGAGGTCCTGTTTGGTTGCAGGTTCGGAGTTACCTGCTGTTGCTGTGGGCTGTTGATGTGAGCCCTCCGTTGTGTTCTGCAGCTGAAGTGTTGCAGATGCGTCCGTGTGGGGAGCCTCTGGTGAGGTCGGGCCTTTCGCGGCCGCCATCTTGGAGGAGGTGTGCCGCTGAAGCATGGCTCCTATGTCCCTCTGTTCTGGAGCGTTACTGGGGGTACTCTTCTGATTTCTACGTCCCATTGCCGTGTCAGCAGGTGATGCAAGGGTCGGCCACCGCTCCGCTGTGTCTCCCGCGGGGACTCCGCCCCAGAGAAACTCGAGGTCGCGGTTGGCGGGTATGTGGTAGGCCCCGGTCCTGCGTCTTGCCTTTAGATGCTTCGGGGAGTATTGGAAGGGCATCTGGGGATTCGGTGTGGTGTCCCCAGGCTGTAGCTTACGGTTTTGTAGTTGGATGGCGGCTAGTCTCCAGGATATCGCCTAGATTGTGTGTGTGATCGACGGAGCTGGGAGAGATGGCGTCCGGTCCGGTTCAGTGCTAGGCTCCGCCCCCCCTCTTGGTGTTCTTTTAGTGTCTTCATCTTTTGTGCCTTTTTTTCTCGTTGCTAGTTTGATACAAGTGCCCCTGATCACCACCTTGTATGCCCCTACTAGCTTATATAGAGGCTGGGTCACATGCTGCACTGGCCAGTCACAGCCATGCCATTAGTAGGCATGGCTGTGATGACTTAGAAGGGCACACAAGTCAAACGCTTGTTGATTGGCTGCCCGGCAGCTTTTCAAAACGTGCCATTAAATCGCCGAACACCGAACTCGAATCTGAACTGTTACTGAAATGTCCGGGCTCGGGTCGGGGTCAAAAAATCTTAATGTTCGGTATGAACGCTAACTTTACAGTTCGGGTTCGCTCAACTCTACTTATGACTTCTGGACTGTCAAGTCCACATAATTAATATCCTTTGCCATTGCTCAAAGTTACTCTGTCATTTCTATGGAAAAACTAGCTACAAATTATGTGCCATTTTCTTGTTGCTGCAAGATGAGCACAATCAGGAAATTATCCAGTTGTGTTTCTACTCCATGAATTGTTCAAAAAGTAGGAGAAAACTACTTGACAATTAAGTAGATTTTGTGCATGACTAGATAATGGATGAGACCGAAATACTGCTACTTATTTCAAAGTGTTTTACCTAGAAAATGAAACCAGTATTTTTACCACGTTCAGAAATATCAAGGGAAAAACCTGCAATTTCATTTATGGTGTTTGAATATATAAAATAATAAAGGGATATTTGAAACACCGAAATTACTTTAAAGTGGCCAGTGGTGGAACTAACGTGGAGAGGGCCCTGGTGCAAGAATTATTATGGCCCCCCATCTTAACGGTGGCTAAAGGGTAGATCCCCATCTGGCGTACAACTCCCACAAAGCTTTGCTAGCTGGGGCTCTATCATTTTCCCATCCTTGCAGGGTTGTATTTAGCATTGAGCAGTGTTTGTGTGTTTGACTGTAAGAATGTTTGTGTATGGAGTATGTGTGTGTTAATGTAGGGGTGTATGAGCCTTGGTATTTGAATGCAAGCATGCCTTTATGTGTAGTGTTGGTGTTTTAACACAGAGATGTATTTGGATGTAGTGTTGACGTTTGGATGCAGGAGTGAATTTGTGTGTAATGTTGGCATTTGAATGCGGAGATGTATGCACATATACACATACACTGCCCCACACACACATGCAGATGTACAGACATATACACTCACGGACACACACAGGGGCGTATTAGCCGCGAGGCAAACAAGGCATTTGCCTTGGGCGGCATTTTCCAGGGGGCGGCAAAAAACGCCGCCCCCAAATGCCCAGGGCAAATGCCTTGTTAGCCTTGCGGCTAACAAGGCTGCCGGTCGGGCTGCTGGGCTGGTTGCTGGGCGGGTGGCTGGCGAGGGAGCTCTTCCTCTGAGCTGTCTGCTCAGCTCCCTCGCGCGCCGCAGAGTGAAGCTGGGAGGCGGAGCCGGAATATGACGTCATCTTCCGGCTCCCAGCCTCACTCTGCGGCGCGCGAGGGAGCTGAGCAGACAGCTCAGAGGAAGAGCTCCCTCGCCAGCCGCCTGCCCAGCAATCAGCCCAGCAGCCCGACCGGCAGCCCCACTAGACCCCAGGGAGGTAAAGAAACCCCCCCCCCAGCATTCCCAAAGGTAAGGAGGCTGGGGGGGTAGATTAAATTAATTATATTATATATATATATATATTATATATTAATATTATTATATATTATATATATATTATATTATTATATATATATTATTATATATTTATTATTATATATTATATATATATATTATATTATTATATATATATTATATATATTATATTGTATATTATATATATTATATTATTTATATATTATTTATTATATATATATTATATTATATATATTATATTATTTATATATTATTTATTATTATATATATATTATATTATATATATTATATTATTTATATATTATTTATTATTATATATATATTATATTATATATTATATATATTATTTATTATTATATTATAATATTATATTAGATAATATTATATAATATTATTATATTAGATATTATTATTATATATTTATATATTACATTATATTATACATTACATTATATTATATATTATATTATATTATATATTATATTATATATCAGAGAGTGTGTGTGTCTGACAGAGAGTGTGTGTGTCTGACAGAGAGTGTGTGTGTCTGCTAGTGAGTGTGTGTGTCTGACTGTGTGTGTGTGTGTGTGTGTGTGTCTGTTAGCTAGTGTATGCGTATCTGTCAGTGAATTTGTGTGTGTGTGTGTGTGTGTATTTAGAAGACGGGGGGAGGGGAAGTGTTGGGTGGGGGTGTCGCGCGGGGGAGGGGGCGCCTGAGTTTTGTCCTGCCTAGGGCAGCACAAAACCAGGATACACCACTGGACACACATGCATACACACTGACACATACAGATACACAGACAAATACATACACACACAGATACAGTTAGACACACACTGACACACAGACACAATTACTGTCCCCACCTCTCCTCCCATCTCCCGGTGACTAGGGGGACAATAAAATGTAGTGGAGTTGGGTTTAAAAAACACCGGGATGCAGCCATGACAGTGTTGCTTTTAATCACTTTGTTTATTCAGCCTTAACCACATTTCCCCTGACTTTGACTCACACAGTGTCTGTGAATAAATGCTCCACGCGCCAACAGGTAATTAACAGAGCAGGAGATAAGAACATCTAAATTAAACACGCTATGCAATGAGTAACATTTAAAAAATACACCTCTTTTTCAAGAAGTATTTAGGAAAGCTGTGTGTGAGCCACAGCCCAGACAGAGGATGTGTGACTAGGGCTGCATAAACAAAGTGATTGACCTGTTATTTGGCAGATCATTGAGCAGACAGACAGCAGGGGAAGTTGTTATGGTGCTTAAAGTATCCCTTTAGTACACACAAATGGCTAAATTTAGTTAGCCAATAAAACCATATTGAAAAAAAAACCAAAACTGTGAGGCCTTTTATCATTGCACTGTGACCCTCATCAGATTGTCCACTTGTGGTTTATTTCCCAAACACAAGACTGTAGTGATATGAAAATCTAGACTAACATGGCTGTGACTACAGCAAACTGAAAGATTTTTCCAAATCTTATTTTGGCCTAAATGTTGTCATTATGTTTTTACTTTGCTGCCATTTTAGTTTAGTTGGCGTTTAGTGAATAAACAGCACATTTAGCTGATTTGCGTTTGATTCCAATATAACGAATAACCAATTTTACAAAGTTAACTTCCTCGCACACTTTTCTACATGCATAAAGTATTTTAAAGTACTACAAAAGTGTTTCAGAGGCGAATGCTTCCTGTTACGTTACATTTTGCTGATGTGAAATGTGTGCTATATTAGTGACACATTTGGGAACTCCCCTTGTTTGTTGTGAAAAAAAGACACAAAAAAAAGTAAAAGGCAAAGATAATGTGTAGGCGGACATTATGTGCTAGTAAGGTGCTTACAGGCAAACTATATGTGACTGCTATTAAAAACAACCTTTCAACAGGTTGAATTTGAGATTATTTTTTTTCGGAGGAATCTGCGAAAAGAGGAAATGGAGGAGAGAATAAAAAAAGCTTAGCTTTTCTTATTCTTGACCCATTTGCTGTCACCTCCTTCTCCGTCACCACATTTCCATTTCAGTGTGTGCAGTGCGTAGCTTGGTGTAGGAGTCAGTGTAATCTGAAACTATTCACGTGCATCAAACCCTACTTGAAGTTGATCGGGACTTTTAACGGGCCCTGGTCGTTCATACAATTTTTTTTAATTTTTTTTTTTTATGTTCAGCATGAAGCACCTGTTAATTGTTCAATCAGTGGGATGGTGGCTGGTATGTTGTGCATGGGAAAATGCTCAGAGTAGTGTTCACAGAATTATGTGAGTTGGAGTCTGCAGCACTTACATAATAAATATCCCCCCACCCCACCCCCACGTCAAAGCGGTCTCTGTGTAACGTGGTGGTTCTCGGTCTTATCAATTGATGACGTCTGGTTTTGTTCACTGAAACTGGAATTGTAGTGAATTAACAAAGGAATTATATTCTCTGGTCAGTTCTCTTTTTATTTTTTTTCACAGATCTCCGTGTGGATGGTATAAATGTATAAATTTGAGGTTAGAGGCTGCTGGAGTTGCACAATCTGCTATCATATATTACTGCAACATTCATCAGTGTGAAGTAGTATTCACTGACTCGAATACCTAATATTATTATTATTATTATTAGAATTTGTATAGAACCAACCTATTACAAACTCTATCAATATGAAGTACTACTCACTGACTGATACCTGTTGTTATAATTATTATTATTATTAGAATTTATATAGAACCAACCTATTACAAACTCCATCAATATGAAGTAGTATTCACTGACTCTGATACCTGTTATTAGAATTATTATTATTAGAATTTATAAAGCACCATCTTATTGTAACCTTCATCGGTATGAGGTAGTATTCAGACTTATTACCTGTTGTTATTATTGGCATTTATAGAACACCAACGTATTCTTCAGTACTTTACAATATTATAAATATGGAGATTTAGCAATAAAGGTGGCAAAATATTTAAAATTTTGACAGAAACTTTACATTGATGAGGGTCCTGCTTGAACAAGTTTACATTCATGTCATCCATTTCCACCAATGACAACCTGTAGGTGTTTGAAAGTCATGATCACTGTCTCATCTCACCCTGTGGTCACTAGCAAACATCTCCAAGGACATCATACCTTCTCATTGTAGTAGGGTGGACTGGTAGGACTTGGATGCTACATTCCACCTACTAATATCTCACTGGACCAGTCCAGACAAGGATAACACTGACTGCACAAGCATACACAGTGGTGCACTGGCCAAGACCCTGTGCAATTTTTGCCTGCTGCTTGCATGATGTGAGGCTGCAGGTCTTACCCCTTGCCAGCCCTCACATGCTTGAGGCCCAGGGTACAGTTGCCCCCCTTGCCAGCCCTCCCATTACAGGACTTGAAGCAGGGCCTTTATCAACTCATGTTTCATTCATTTCCCTTAGTTTTGTGATCACTACCATGCTTTGTCTGTGGATTCAACATGTCTTCACTCTTTATGAATAATAATAATTCTTAATAGCCCGGTGCACTCCATTACTATAAATCATTTTGCAAGGAAAAATAACAAGACATACTGCATTTGTATTGTCATTTACATGTATTAATTTGCACACACAGTATAAACATGATAGAATAAGTACAATTCCAGTTTTCAACTGGAATAAAACAAACATTGTGATTAGAGGCATCTGTAAGATGTTAAACATTCAAAATAAAATAAACATCAGAAAATAGTGAAGTATTAAACGCTCTATTCCTCAAAATATTGAGGAGGAAATACAGTTTAATATTAAACAATAGAAATTGAGAACTTTATCACCAATATAAAAAAATAAACAATTAAAAACTCTACATAAATCATATCATCAAATTGTGATTGCTCTGACAGTATTCTTTAAACATTATAATTATACTGACAAATTGCTAACAATCGTGTTTATATGCATCAGTATATACAGTGGAATGACTAAAAAATAAAATCAGCAACATATTAACTATGCCATTTTTAAAAATAAGATGGCGATGACTATCCCTAAGTAGGGAAATGTACTAGGATGCTTTAGACACCAATACAAACAGATTTTTAATAAATCTGTTTTATATATTTTAAGAAAAGAAGTACACATAAGCATTAAAGAGCTCTGATATAAACTAAAAACTGAAGGCAGCATTTCATAACGATTTAACCCATTTTGCCATAAATTACTGATTCATAGTGTACCATTTTTTTTATAGATATTATATTGCATTAAAAAAATAAAATAAAATGCTACATAATCACTAGCTCTCTGATGTGGCAACCATAGTTTGTTACAATCCTTTCTATGAATGACATTGAAAATAAAATACTGAGCCCCCAGCAATCTGATCGCATCAATGTACTAGGGAGCCCAAATCCCGATTTGCCTCGTATTTATTTTCAATAGTATACAAGTATACAGTGCATACTTATTGGCTGTCTAATGGCTTACCAAAATAGTGCCTAGTTGATGTCTCAAGTACCTCTTCACTTAGCTTAGGCCTAAATACAATGACATAGTCATTAAATTCATTGATGAACATTTGCGTATCAGCAAATACTGCATAAGTTCTAACATATAAAAGTATAACCGTATAAAACATTTTGTCAGAACTCATGCTTTAAAAAACTGGCCATTATATACAAGTTACAGTATGATCAGTACAAAATAAAAGAGCATAACATATATATAATACAGTAGCTGTGTGTCTATTTTTCATGTAATTATTTATTTTTACGTTTTCTTATGTCTTTAATATGAGAGATGTATTGGGCTATAGTTCTTCCTTAGCCTCTTTACCCACTTCAATTCCTAAATTGTAGCTAATTCAGCTAAAATACTTTTGTGGAACCAATATTTTACACAAGCACCTTAAAGTAACCAAACCAAGCACCAATCTACTTTTATTATTGAGAGACAGAAGATGGGCCGGGCACTCAAGATTCAGAGAAGAAGAATATTTATTGGGAGGGTGTACAGCAACGTTTCGACCCCAGACAGTCTTTGTCAAGCTTGACAAAGACCCTCTGGGGTCAAAACGTTGCAGTAAACTCTCCCAATAAATCTGCTTCCTCTCTGAACCTTGAGTGCCAGGACCATCTTCTGTCTCTCAGCTATCATTTGAGGTTTGGCCGACCTTGGGTCAGGTTGCACCCAGGTTCTCAAGTGAGTGCAGTGTTCCTTTGTTACAAAACAAGCACCAATCTACTTTTATTATTGAGAGACAGAAGATGGTCCTGGCACTCAAGATTCAGAGAAGAAGAATATTTATTGGGAGGGTGTACAGCAACGTTTCGACCCCAGACAGTCTTTGTCAAGCTTGACAAAGACCCTCTGGGGTCAAAACGTTACAGTAAACTCTCCCAATAAATCTGCTTCTTCTCTGAACCTTGAGTGCCAGGCCCATCTTCTGTCTCTCAGCTATCATTGTCAGGTTGCACCCAGGTTCTCGAGTGAGTGTGGTGTTCCTTTGTTTCATCAATAGTAAAAAATAAATGAACTTTGGCACTATTTAAAAAATATTGGACCAACTAATTGGGTTGGGTAATGAATACGTGCAACATAAGTGGGACAACTCAATACGTTTGAGACTTCTGAGCGGAACTTATTACAAAGCAGCTGCTGCAATGCCTGTGTGGTATGTGATATTAAAGGAATAGGATAAAGATTTCTATTTTAACCCTACACTTCCTGAAATGTTTATGTTGCACATACTTACAGAGTAGCAGTGTGGGGATCATTTTGATACATGTTGCATTGCTATTAGTGGTTTGAAATACCTCAAAGTCCATTAACATTCATCCAAAATATGTTAATCTCTTGTGACTTATACTACACCTACAAAGTAGTCCCTTAAGCTTTTTCATTGTTTCCTTGTTTGTATTTTTTAGATGATGGTGATGAATGGTAAGAAAGGATGAGGGGATACATTTAATTAAATGCACAATATATAGATTGTAATGTAACGTGTTGCTTTTCTATACATATTATTTCATAGACATGCACATTTTTACATCTTGAATTTATGATTGGAGATTCTCTTTTCCAGCCTAGCTATGTTGGCCTAGTTTGGCAAAACCGCAACTCACTGTAATTTTTTTATTTTTTTTATAAATCCATAAATTATGGAATTAATTTTCTCAAAAAATAACATTTAAAAATTGTACAGTTTATCTTCCATGTCTATTTTTAAATGTCCTCCTCTGAAATAGTCCAGTGGTCTACATGGGACTTTAAACTTTTACAACATAACATATGGAATAAGTCACATTTTGTTTTCAAAACTATAGGCTTTGAATTAACTTTGAGAAACCCAGAAAAAAATACTGAGAAGAACGTTTTTGACTGGTTATATTTTTGGGACGTGGCCCAACCTGAGCCTGCTGTGATTTTGAAGAGCAGATAACGACGGCTAATTTGTGGATGGATTTGTTTGACTATTGCTGTTTCTTCGTAAATCCAAGAGAAAGTGAACCTATCTTTCCCAACCATAGTGTGAGCCAGAATTTTATGGTCCAATTTGAAATTGTGCATTCTGTTTATCAAGTGTAAGAGAATTCCCATAATTTAATATTGATTCTAAGTCAGAAGAATCCAGAGTTAAACCTAAACAAAGGTCATCATTTTGGTTGGATTTCATGTAGAAGTCGTTTCTGCTGATCGCACTCGTCTGATCTGTTATATCGTCATGCGGCAATGTCATCTGTTCTGCATATCCAACTGTCTGAGAGTTATTGGTTAGTACACTTGGACAAGAAGATGCATTCATGTTTTTCAGTCCACTCATGAAACATTCATTCCTGAGTGCTGTTGGTTCTTTTAGGTTTGGCTGATAACTGGTACTTTGAACAGTCATGAAATCCACTTCCCTTGAGACGCTAATACAACTAGACACTGCTCCATTTGTGGCAGACATCAAATTGCCTGGCCCTTGATCACAAATGTTAACATCATTTCTATGCAATGTGGGAGCAGAAGTGGAATCACCGGTGGCTGTAAATGTTGGATGGTATGGAACATTCAAGCCATCGGAAACGCCATCAGAGAAAGAAAAAGGAAAGTCACCAATGGATAAACTTGTCATGAACTCATTAGATTGGCTGGTGCTATAATTCGGTTGAGTCCAGACTGTAGAAGTGATATGCTGATTTCCAGGTGCCACTGAGTGTAACCTGTGGGTATCTAGCATTGTTGAGATGCCATCATTAAACAAAGACCTTGAAGAAGGTGGCATGACTTGAGTAGGTTTCACACAATCTTGCTGGATAAATACAGGCTCTGTTTTAAGCAAGGAAACATATTTTTTTAATAAAGTCAAGGCATATCTTAATAAAGTCAACAGATGTGTGCACAGCATTTGATATTATTCGGTGGAGTACGGTAGGTTGTTTTTCTGCTAGTGAGAGGTGTATTCATAGGGAGTCACAAGTTTATTTTTATTCAAAAACATAAGTGCATACAGAGACATGTTCTCATTTTTTTTTTAAAGTAAAACATTTCTATCTATCTATTTATCTACCTACCTATCTATCTATCTATACAATTGTACTTGATTTTATGTGCTCTATTTATCCTTTGATGTGTTTTTGTCCATGTGGATACAATTTGGTGGGAAAACAATATCAAATTAATGAGTGCTCCCAATATAGTTATGGCAGTTTCCTTTTGCAGCATGGTACTGTTGCGTTTTGTTTTTTTTAACTTACCTTAAGCACACTCATACAATTTCTATCGGATCCAGCACTGCCGTTAGCGCCCCTTCATGGGCGTGATCCTCCTTGTTTGGACTGCCTCCATTTAGGAAGCAAGGATCACAGCAACACATTGAAGCTGGGACCGAGCACTGCCCCTATGCATGTTTTTTATGCAGGCAGGCATCCGCATAGAGTTTATGCCAATAGTTTGTCTGTTTTTAGCATTGTTTTATAAAGAAATGCATACACTTGCTAGCGATTTGGTTAGCACAATGTATAGATGAAATATGAAGAGGAATTCATTTCTGCCAAGTATAAAAGTGACATGACAGGTACCCTTTAAAGGGACACTGTAAGCACCCAGACCACTTGAGCTCATTGAAGTGGTCTGTGTGCTGTGTCCCTATTGCACTTAGTGCAGCTCCAACTCTACCCTCAGTGGCTGTCTACCAGACAGTCACTGGGGGCGCTTCCGGAATTGAAACTGACCTTTAGTCTGTTATCTGACACTGGACATCCTCACGCTCTGCATGAGGACTCCAGTGTCAGATTTTCCTATGCGACCGCGGTCATTGCCGCGCATGCGCAATAGGTCTCCCCCCCCTTCCCGGCTGGTGTCCGCAGGAGAGGAGCCTGACCCAGCGCTGGATTCAGGTATGTGGCTGGAGTGGTTTTAACCCCTTCAGCCCTGCAAGAGGGGGGCGCCAGGGAGGGGGGCTCCTTAGAAACTTATAGTGCCAGAAAAATAGCTTTGTTTCCCTAGACCCTTTGGATCCCTTTAATCTATGATACCCTTATTAGAAACTGCAGAATCTGCCCTTTTAAATGAGTGGTCTCTTTCCCCCTTATGCTGCGGGTGATCACCATTACAAACAATGATCTCCTATCTCATTGTCCATCAAGATAGTATTTTATGGATGGGGTGGGATAAGGACTCTTAAATATACCTTCTCTCCTTTTTTTGTTTATCTTAGAGAGGCCTGAGAACCCTTTATATGACTATCACCTTCCTAATATGTATACAGTATGGGGAGACAGGAGTCCTTATCCCCTCAAATAGGTTTTACTACTTAACCATTGCTTTAGCTTACTTTGCTTTTAAAAAATAAATAAAAATAAATACAGTATTGAACAGACGAGAGGCTAAGTATATTCTGTTATGTTACATGCCGTATAAGATTAAACATAACATTTAAAGTGAAAATTACCTTGTTTTATAAATCGCTCCGCTTGGCGAAATATCTCCTGTGGTATTTTTGACGTTTCAGCAATTTCTGGGACAAGACATAAAGTAAGGAAATGATTGGAAACAAATTAGCATACATAGGCATCTTTAATTCCTATTGTTTTTGTCAAACGTACTTATACTTCTTGGGAGGTGGAGGGGAGAGGAGCAAATAAATAATAAGAACAGTTATTGATTTCAAGCATTTTATATTCCATGAAATCTGTTGGCCAGAAATGATTCTCACTTACCATAACTCCGTTTGAACTGCTGTAAAACTGAAGATGTCCTCTGCCTTTTAATTTTATTTCCATATGGATCTATGATAAATTAAAATAAAATAAACATAAAAAAATGAAACCAGAAACATTACTTTTTTTTATTCTACATACAATTGTGAAATTATTTGCACTATATATTACTACACATTATTACTAATTAGAAATGTACCAGCCCCATATATGTTTTTTTTTCTTTTTAAACTATTTATAAATTGTATAGATTTAAAAAAAAAATTACAAACATGTTTTTACTAGTACAACTAATGTAATTTGGTCAGGAAACAGTTAAGGTTTATACTGTGAAAGTTTAAAGCTTGCTCACCCTTTTCATCAGGCAGATATCTAAAATCCATAGCTTCACTGACTTCTTGATCGGATGGCCTTCGAAGCTGCATCTTCACCGTAACAGGGTCCGTGATGTTACGGTGAAATGGAGGAGTTTTGAACACAATAGCAACTTGTCTGTGTACATCAGCCTGTCCGAATGTGCCTTTAGCTTCCCAGTTTTCTGTGAAAAATCTGACCTCAATGTCATCTTCAAGAAAAAAACAGAAATATAATAATGTTATAAAATTGTATAACACAGGGCTCTGGAAGGGTTATATTATTATTTTACTTGTAAACAAAAAAAACGTTTGTTGCAATCCCTAGATTATCTATCTGTCTATCTAATCTATCTATCTGTCCTCCTCTTCATCCAGGGAGATACATTTACCCTGCACGACACCATTTGGTTTGATGTGACATTGGACTGTGTATTTTTCACAAACATTCTGAGTTAAGGTGAGGATAGATCATTGTAGGAAAAAGATGGCTAGCCTTGGCACAGGAGGTGCTCGTGCCCTACAGTTCCCATGATTCTCATCCAATCATCAGTAGTGTCAAGTTTAGCCATCATTGCCCTTTGAATACAGGCAGATATTGGTTACCTATGAGGAACCCGAATTCTTGATTGCTATGTGAGGCTGCTGGCTGTATGCAAGAGTAAATGGTACTTTGTACCCCTCCACCGGAAATTGGAACAGAACCACTCTAATAAGTTTTTGTGCCTGAGCCTCTCAACTAAACGGGATATAATGCACCTTTTAAGTTCAGATTTAAAAAATAAGCACCTTTCTGAACCTTGTCACAAAGAAGGAATATTTCATCATCTCCCCTGACACTTCCAGAAGTCTTGTTCACACGGCAGATCCTCAGCTCGGCTGTGTTAGGAGCACCTACGACATAGTAAACCAAGTCATCATTTTAAGTTATAACACATTCACTGCTACTACTAAAAAACCCAAAACAATGAGCCAATTGGCTGACATAGAAAAAAAAAATGTTTTCAGTAAAAGCATTTCATTTAATGTCATGCAATTGATGCACTTACAGTAGCCATTGAGATGAAATAACAGAAGATAGAGGCCATTTAGAATAAACGAAAGAGCCTGCAGGTAGACAATTGCAATGTTTCACTCTTAGAGGATGATGAAGGAAACATTGTTGTCACTTTAAACTGTGATTCATTAATGTGGTTGGAGATAGTTTAAATTGTATTTATATCACATGCAAAGCACGAAACCTGTTTCAGGACACCCACAGAAAGATCCGCTGAGCTGTAACCACTCTATTCTAAGTCCTCTTTTTTTTTTGTTCTTTTTGTTTTTAAAAAAAACAGTGCGCCGTTTCATTTTATTTTTAAATGCACTGTTCAAACTCATATCTTCACGCAGAGATGTTTGTTTGTTTTAATGTTCATTTTCAGGTTGAATTACAAAAACCAGAGGACTTCGCTTGCAATGGCACAATGAGAAAATGTAGATTTCCTTAGTATATAGCGCCAACAAAATTATTTACTAAAGTCAGGATTCAAAGCAAATTTAACATTTATGGCCAAGGAAGCCACAATGGAAGCAGAGCTAAATCTTTGCCTTTCAGCTACTTTTACCTTAAATTTTAAATTCACTTTGAATTCTCACTTTAGTGAATAACTCTACAAGTGTTTTTATGACATAAGAGTGCTTTGGGTTGACACACAAGTTTGCAAAGTGAATTTCACATTTAAGGCCAAGTAGCTGGACTGGAAGCTACAATCCAGTTGGGCCAAGTTTTGATAATTTCTGACAATTTTTATGGCGAATAACCAGACCACATGCAACAAGAAGCTGTTAGGACTGGGAGTATAGGATAGTATAGAGTATATGACATGATCAGATCAATGCAGCACCTTTACCATTTGGATGGATAATGAGGTGAAACTCAAAGGGTTATTTATCAAAGTATAAACTCAAAGTGATTTTTTAAATCCAAGGTAAAAATAGCTGAATTGAAAACATTCTCTAGGTCAGTAATGCTTCCAGCTCAACTACTTTGGCCTTAAAGTTGAAATTCACTTTGAATTCTCACTTTGATGAATAACTCTGTTAGTTAAAATTACTTAACTATTTATGATATAGCCAGCCACGTGGGTCAATTTTGGATTATCAGTAATCCTCTGTTATTTTGTGAAACAGCTTCACAACAGTTTGATACAACTGGAGGGACTGCAGCAAGAGCCTCCTAGCACCCTAACCACTAGAACAAGCTGTATTGGTTATGGTGCCTGGAGTGTATTCTTAGAAACTTAAGGAATCCTTTTCAAAATGCTCCAATCTAAAGCAAATCGATGTGTGTCTCTAAACATCTATCATTTTAAAGGACTGTTACAGTCACTCAGACCACTTCATATCAATTAAGTTGTCTGGGGGCAGTGGTTGTGTCATTTCATCTCTGCTTGACGGCCGATAGAATCCTTTCCTCCTCCAGAACTGAGTGCAACTCAGTCCTGGAATCAAATGCTGCTAATAGCTGAATTCGATTGCAGGAGTGTGACGTTTGGCTGCGCATGTCTATTTCCAATCCATTGCTTCTCTATGAGGAGAAGCATTGGGCTGGAGCAGATCGTGGAAGACTTCATCAGGCATGCAGAAGTCTTTGAAGGTGAAGTGGGCCTCCTGGCACTGGAAACAAGTAATCATTAGTTTATTTTAATTTTTAAAACCAAAGGGGTTGGACAGAAGGGTACCCATTGTCTTGAAAAGACGATTGTTCATTTTGGAGCTATATGTTCCCTTTAATAACACTATATAGCATATAAGTGATAACTTTTTTAATTTTATTTCATAACATTTAATTTTATTTTATAACATTTAATTTTATTTTCTCACTCTTTCCTGCTTGATTTTGGAATACATTTACACTACATGTACTATACCTTTTTTTTTTTTTTTAATTATTATTTGTAGAATTACATTTTTATTTATTTAGTAAAGGAAATAAGGTGATGGCTTACGATTATCATATATTGGGTTTGAGACAATTGGCATTAAGGCTCTCGTATAATTCCCATGTTCATCAGGAAGGAAGACTTGGAAGCACAATCGAACAACATTCAGGTCATAATCTTCAATGTTGAGTAACTGCTCATCTCGCACTGCACAAAGAAATAAAATTATATTAAAACTGAAATCCTTCTACATAGTGCTAATGTACCAACATACTAAACCATCAAAAATACAATATATTGGCAAATCTTATTTTTTTTCCATACTCATTTTCTTTGTTAATACTGTGAAAAACAGGGAGAAGGAGAGCAAATCTGAGTAATTCATTTGAGAAAAACAACCTGAGTGAAATATTGTAGATGGTCCCTTGGGTAGCTTGAAAAATGCCTTATAGTGACATATCAGATATAATTAGGGGAGTCACCATGCCTTATATAGTGTAGGAGTGTGCGCTAGTATGGGTCATATAAATTCATTCTACAAAAATGGAAACAGGTGTCTAGATGAGTGGCTGGTTTGCACGTCACACCAATAGTCAAAGATTTAGGAATTTTCCCCCTTATGTTCCCTTGGGGATACTCACAAAATCTGGAACATTGGTTGTACACAAAGGCTGGAATGGGAACTACTGGTCTACATAGACACAAAATCTCAAACAAGACAACACACAACTTCTAAAACGAAGTAACACTGTCAATAGTAATAAATATAGTGTAGCATTTAAATGAACTTTTTTCGTAGAGTCTCACAAACAGAACAAGAAAATACACTAACATAGGTGACGCGCTGTGTTTATTAGAGTTTTGAAAGTTGTATATGATCCAGTGAAATTTTGGAACCATAATTTTCACTAAGGAAGGCATCAATGAATGGAATTTGAATTCACAATTCTGTGTTTAGGACTAGGTCTTCTAGCTTATCTAATATTAATAATTGAACTTGGCACCAATATCTGGTAAAATAGCCACCCACATGTGCCATGGCACATGGATAGCTGCTGATATAACGAAAAGTTTTAGGGAAGCAAATGGAATATACAGTCTATAGTGTCAGAATTTCATGTTCTCTACACAATTCATGACATTGATGCTAAGTGAATCCCTTGATATATGGTCTATAAACTCAAGGACACTGCAACATACTTCACATGGTCAAGCACAGGGGTATGCAAATTTCAACACTTTGGATGTTGTGGACTATCTCTACCCTAACACTTTGCCAGCATTATGGCTGTTAGAGAATTATGGGAGATGTAGTCCACAGCATCTGGAGTGCCAAAGGTTGCCTACCCCTTGTCTAGCACAATAAAAGGTTTTGAACATCTGTCTGTGGAATAGTGCATGAACAGGGCAAAATCCATCCATCCATCTATCTATCCATTATTCACTGGTGTATAAAAAGGGCAAACCTTTTTTTTTTAATTTGTCCCTCTGTCCATCCATCAGTGGATTTACATATAAAAAGGGATAATTCTATCTTTTTATCCATCTATCCATGGACTTAAAAATCATGTAAGCAGGGCAAACTGTTTCTATGTATGCATTCAACTCATTTACTAAAACAAGTATAAAACTATATACATGTTTGTTCCTAGGTGGCATAATCAACATTTCAGGGGTTTGGCATTAATCAATATTTTACTCAACGACCTAGAATATGCTGTTTTGTAGACAGTAGTTGGTGAATGAGGCTGACGCGAGTATATTTTAACAGAAGAGTCATTTGCCTCGTAACCCTGCATGAATGAAGTAGGAAGTGTGGTTTTGAATAGCATGCTTTAACTATTACTGCGTGTGCAGGTGATGTATCTGTGGCTGGCTCGACAGCCCACTTGCCGTGCCTCCCTCACATATGTTAGCTACTGCAGGATTAACATTCACGTTCACAATCCACCCAACTAATCATTCTGAATGGAGTGTTGGCGACAAGGTCACTGTACCGTAGTATGTCATCAGTCATTTCCTCTACACCTACTACTTAAAGGCGAAGTATTACATAAAATGCTGCCCACACACAATATAATATTTGTACTTTCAATGTAATCAAAAGGTAGTAAAAGTCCAAAATGTAATCAAAAGGTCCAAATGTAATTTGAATTTTACTATTTACTTCTCAACCTTAACGTCTACAACTTTGAAAATAAATACATTTTTGCAGGCTCTTTGTTTACCCCAATGGCACAGAAAGGAAATTTAAAATGATAAACATCTGCACTTTTTAAGAAGATCCCTCCTTCCATACTTGTTTTTAATTAATGGCCTACTTCTAAAAGGATTTGTAAAAAAAATATGTGTGAGGACTTGACAAAACCTTTTCTACAAATTAATTGCAATTTAGCATACAATATTATTTTGTGTTTATCCACTTTTAAGTCGTACTGTGTAGTTTGTTGTGCTAGCAGAGCAGAGAAACAAACTTGGGGGCAACTCCACAGTCAACACCAAGGTGACGAAGGCCGTTTCCATTGGCTTAAAATAGTGTGGCTTATATTTTAGCTCACTGCACCTCCATTTACTTCCCCTTCCCTCTCTGCCCCTGCTCCCTCCATACTATGAAAGTAATCTACTCAATGTTAGTATGATAACACAATATTTGGATGCTAGAAATGCTTTAAGTGAAGGTAACTCAAAGAAATTAATTGAAACCCTCTACCTTGGTTATTACCACAGGTTTATATACTCGTTTAATATAAACCTCTTCCTATAAGGCTGATCTGAGAAAGGGCAATGGTACATTGCTACCAGCAGAAACCTCAAAGGTTCTGTCTAGTCGTACTTAGCTCTGCTCATAGAACGAGACCCTGCTTTTTGAGCAATAATGACTTAAGAGACCATTTTATTGTCCTATCAACATTCCTAAAACTGTTTTTTTTGGGGGGGGGGGCAGGGAATGTTTGAGTACACAAACATTAATAGTAATCAGGGTCCTTGAACACAAATTACATTTTGGTTAATCTTACCCTGCTATACATTACATATCCAAGGAGACATCTGACTGCTATTTTGGGGTCAAGAAGGAATTTTTTCCTAGTTTGTTGCAAAATTGGAAGCACTTCAGACTAGGTTTTTTGCCTTCTTTTGGATCCACAGCAAAAACATATGTGAAGAAGGCTGGTACGGATTGAGTCACTGTTAGGCCTCAAGACGAATATTATTATTATTATTTTATTATTTATATAGCGCCATCAGACTCCGTAGCGCTGTAGAATATCTTTACGTATTGATTCTAGAGGCAATACATTTTAGTAGTCATCTATCTAGGCTGACGAATCAATTAGGGATAAATAAATTAAATCCAAAGAGTCATGTTTGTTTAATAAAGATTATGTTAACCTTAAAAGCTACGTATACACACTAAGTAACTGAAAAAAAATGGTAAAGGTAATATATGATGTATAATGTTTCCATTAAAAGATAAGACTGTAGCAAAAGTCTCAGCTACATCTTTTCAAATGAAACAGTGCCCTTCTAAGTTTCAAGCATATGCAAACCAATGTCCTATGTTTCGGGAAAAGGGTGAATCGGTTTTGTGAAAAATAAAACATAAAAAAAAAAATGGGAGAAAACACTGAAGCAACCCTTTGAAGGTTAAGATAAAGAAGAATGATGGAAAAAAGTACAAAGGGCTTTGCCCCATCAGGTACACCACATTGCACGTAAGCACATGCCCCCGCATCACTACATCAAAGGCAGCAATGAGAAATGAACACAAAAAAGAAAAACAACATGCCTCGTTCACATCTTCTGCATCAGTTAAGAGATATTTTTTTTGATAATTTTTCAGTATTGCAGAGACAAAAAGCTTTCAAAACTTCATACGCAATTCCCCTAATTAAATGTGTGGGTCCAAAATATTTCCCACCATGTTCAGCCAGCTACTGAAATTAAAATGAGTGCAATACACTAAAACACAATTCAAACAATCTCTTGCATTATTTAAATAATTTTTTTTTCACTAAGATTCAACATTAAAGGGCCATTCCAAGCTTCAGTGGTAATGGTGCCAGGAGTGCGCTGGCGTGCCTCCACTGTTAGTCATCAACCGAATGGTTTGATTTCTTACCTGGAATCTCTGTGCCGCCACGAATTCTGAAAGTGAGCCGTAAGCTGACGCTCTCAGCCAATGCGCTAGCTTATCTCAGGATAGCTAAGGGAAAGTCCTGATTAGGAGCTTTGGTCTACTGCATCAGTAGTAGTGAAAGCAGGGAGCAGCACCTGGCAGACCCCATGTAAGAAGTCGAACAATGCTAAAACTGTTCGACTACTTACAAAGCTGGGTGCCACAAACTCCTGGCACCATAACCACTACAGTGCACTATGGTGCTTTTGGTGTTTGGACTATTCCTTTAATTTGTTGATTAGGCAAATTTAGGCATTACTTTCCTCTGTGACATGCTGAATGTGAACCCTACCGAGATTAGAAAGAAGCTCAATAAATCAGGAGCTTCTCCCTCTGTTCCACTGGGTCTACTCTTATCCTATAAATGCCTTTCCAGCAATGGCTTATGGGATATGTTGTTTAGACTAGACTAGTTGAACTGTTAAATAAACTTATTACAGCAGTTTTGTGAATGGGGCTGTGAGCAGCTTTTAAAGTTGGTCTTAAACCATAAATGACATCAAATTGTAATGAATGAATAAAATTTTCCAAGGTTCAGTGGAACAAAACAGCCACTTGGTGTTGTTTTTTTTGTTTCTCTCAATTTTGGCATTTTACTGTGTTAGTGCTAGAATGGCAAGGAAATGACTAGTTGTGGTGGCTTGTGATCTCGGGTAGTGCGTACTATGATTCAGCTTAGAGAGGTCTCTAGGTCTGCTATATTCTTAGGTCTTGTGAAACGTAACTGCCAGTCACCAGCTGTCATGCTAGACTACAAATCCCATGATGCATTGCCAGTTTTAAGCTATACACCTCCCAACATTTCAAATGGACACAAAAGGACGCTTTCATTTCTGGGATGTGAGTGGGGGTGTGGTGAGGGGCAGGGCTGTTCTGAGAAATTGTAGGTGACTTCCTAATGAAAATGCATAAAACTAAAATGTAATTTAGAAAAGGAAAAAAGTACCTGATTTGCACAGACTGATTTCTAAATACATTTCTTGTACTTTAAAGACACATTACTGTGAGTATTATTACTGTGGAGCTCTGATATACACAGCAACAATATAGAGCTCAAAGAAAAGAGCGACATTATGGTAGAAAAGAGGACAGAGGACTCAAAATAGGGACTGTTCCTCATAAATAGGGACACTTGGAAGGTATGGTAAATGATAAAGTAATATAGGAGACAAAGTTAAACAACAGCCAAATGTCTACCTGATCCAAGGTCATATGCCTATATAAAGAGTGTTAAACCACATTATATGATGGCCGTGGTGTGTTATAAGAGTTGCTATCAGAATCGTTTACTACATTATGACTAAAGTTTGAAAAAAGGGAATTCATATTGATTTCAAATTTAAGGCTACAATTGCCTTACAGGAAAAAAATATCATATTTTCAAAATTGGCTATTTTGACCTAAAATGTAAAATTCCTTTGAATTTCTGATAATTCACACTTTAGTTAATTACTCTGCATATGGTTTAGTTAGAGCATTAAAAGCAGGAAGTAAGTACTATCAGGAGAAAAGAGGCAGACATACGCTACTTCCTCATTTCACATTAACTAAAGTTAGTGAATGGAATTCAGTAAATTATTATAGAATAGTTAATCAATGGGAAAAGTGGTAAATATTAAGACATTTGCACGAATGGCAATGAGCCAGGCTCATATTATATGACACCGAACAGGTTAACACGGATTGTCTTTTTGTTTTTTAAATTATTTTGCACTTTTTAGTTGGCTTGCAAACCAAACATTTTCACTTCCTTATAAATAGAAAAGGCACTATGAAAACAAATGCATTCTGCCTCGGTTCTTTTTAGGACTAAAAATATATTCTTGACAGTATTTGCAAATTAACCCTACGCAGTGCATGGTGAATGCACATTGCATCAATTTTGTGACTCTATGTGATACAATGTCAAGCTTAATGTCGTAGCAATTAGTTTGTGACAACATGTGGTGCTGTAGGTGAATCACACCACGGTGCAATTATCACTTATTTAATGACTCAAAATAATGCCCTCCAAGACCGTCTACACTACAGTCACCTGATGAATCCATACATGCTCACACCTGCCCAGCTGCCCATGCTGTCTCTCAGTAGTGTGTTTTAGCCTTTGATCACCTACATTAGTAGTGGCCTGTCTTGATACTAAAGATGTTTGTGAATAACATTTCATTTTCAGCTGGTTAAGTATTATTGGAAAAGACAACCACAATGTTAGTTTGCCATCCCGTGGGTCTGTGTGCACTTCCACCCTAATGACTATACCCACAGATATCAATGCACACCATAATACAGTATTAAATAATGCAACTTCCAACACTTCACAGTCAGGGCCGGATTTTCCTATAGGCTAACTAGGCTTCAGCATAGGGCCTCAAGATCAATAGGGGCCTACATTCAAATTGTTTGCAAAATTAAAATTACACTATTCTAGAAACAGTGAACACTAAAACACTGAACCGAAATTCTACGCATTTGATATGACCAGTGGCGTACTAAGAAGGGGGCGGTCCGCGCCGGGTGCCACTTACTAGGGGGGTGCCCGGGGCAGACTGCAATGCCCCTCCTGCCGCGATCGCCGAGACCAGCGGTCTGCAGCTCCACAATGTGCAGAGCTGCAGACCATGGATCTCGCGTGCACTGCCCACCAGACCACCAGGGACCCCACCGGACCACTAGGCAGCCCCCACTGGATCACCATGGATTTAAGGTAATTTTTTTAGTCACCCCCCTCTCCTCATCACCCCCTCCCTCTCACAATCACCACCCCTCTCCTCATTACCCCCTCCCTCTCCTCATCACCCCCCCACCTCTTACAATCACCCCCCCTCTCACAATCACCCCCCCTCCTCATCACCCCTCTCACAATCACCCCCCTCCCTCTTACAATCACCCCCCTCTCCTCATCACCCCCTCCCTCTCACAATCACCCCCCTCTCCTCATCACCCCCTCCCTCTTACAATCCCCCTCCCTCTCCTCTTCACCCCCTCCCTCTCACAAACACCCCCCCATCACAATCATCTCCCCTCTCCTCATCACCCCCCTCCCTCTCACAATCACCCCCCTCTCCTCATCATCCCCTCCCTCTCACAATCACCCCCCCTCACAATCACCCCCCCTCTCCTCATCACCCCCCTCCCTCTCACAATCACCCCCCCACCCCCTCCTCATCTCAATTTTTTTTAAATTTATTATCCGTGCCACATTTTTTATAAAGGTTAGTACCAATCACAACATGTTTCATTTAACATATTGATATATATCACAGTAATGATGTATTTTATTGTCTCTAATGTAATTTACAAACTTAAAAATGGGAGGTAAAAGGGCCTCATAAGTGGAATAGCTTAGGGCCTCTTTTCATCTAAATCCAGCCCTGTTCACAGTATTTATACTGCGTCCAGTCAAATACCCCATAGTTACTTATAGTACAAAGCAATACATTTAAGTTTGTAAAAATCAACAAATGATGTTTGGACCCTAAATGCAGAGCTGCAGTTTATTGTCATGACAACAATCACAGCTTGTGAATGCGCATTTTCCAATTGGCTGCTTTTAATACAAAGATAATATTAATATCATATACCATAAAGCCGGGATAATATTAATATCATATACCATATGGCGAGGATAATATTAATACCATTTATCATAAGGCCAGGATAATATTAATACCATATACCATATGGCCAGGATAATATTCATACCATATACCATATAAAATAAGGCCAGGATAATATTAATACCATATACCATATGGCCAGGATAATATTAATACCATATACCATAAGGCCAGGATAATATTAATGCCAAATACCATATTGCCAGGATAATATTCATACCATATACAATATACCATAAGGCCAGGATAATATTAATACCATATACCATATGGCCAGGATAATATTCATACCATATACATTATACCATAAGGCCAGGATAATATTAATACCATATACCATATGGCCAGGATACTATTCATACCATATACCATATACCATAAGGCCAGGATAATATTAGTAACATATACCATATGGCCAGGATAATATTAATACCATATACCATAAGGCCGTGATAATATTAATACCATATACCATATGGCCAGGATAATATTAATACCATATACCATAAGGCCAGGATAATATTAATACCATATACAATAAGGCCAGGATAATATTAATACCATATACCATAAGGCCGGGATAATATTAATACCAAAAATGTCCTCATAGAGATGCATTGATTCAGGGCATCTCTATGAGGAGGTCCTGATTGGCCAAACCAGCATTTGCCCCCACCGCCCCCTCCACCCCCCACCCTGTGACGATTTTAGCCAATCCAATGCTTTGGATTGGCTCAAAATCAGCCATTTCGATGATGTCACAAAGGGGGTGGCGCTGGAAATAAGGTGAGTTTTATACTTTTATAGGGTGGCTAAGGGGGCAGCAAGCCACCCATATGGTGGGATTAACACTAAAAGGTCAGGAATACATGTTTGTGTTTCTAACCCTATAGTAATCCTTTAATGATAGCAGATTAATGACAGTGAATTACTTCTTTCTGTTTCAAGTTCTCAAGTTCTATATGATCATGGATTAGAATGTGTCACCAAAGTCTTAAAGGGCACTACGCACATACACTGCCAGTCTATGTTCTTTCTTTGAAGGAAGATAAAGGTAATAAGCGCTCACAGAAAGAAATCAGTGTTACCTTCTATATATACAATTGTATTCGAATAATCAGATTTTTCTGGTAATCTATAGACAAATAAATATAACAGACATAGTGTAATCTGTATATATAGTATAAGTGATGGAAAAAGATTTTACATCAAACTCACAATTTCCAGAGCTTTTTAAAAGTTAGCTCTAAACTTATAAAGCGTATTGTCTCCTCCTTGAGACATATAATGAGGATACGTCAGATGGGTCCTCAAGAACTTGAAGCCGATGGAATTTCATCAGACTCCAAAATAAATATAAAATGAATTTATTTCGACAAATAAAAATGTATAAATATACAGTAAAAAAATAGCACAACGCGTTTCAACCATAAGAGGTCTTTCTTAAGTGCATCTGATTCAATAATGGGCTTTAACTTCCATTTACATGTCAGTGATAACAAGGTACAAAATTAAATCATTATTTACACATGTATATACATTCCCACCCACTCCCATATATGGTCATAGCCGGAAGTGTCACGCCAAACACAAAATGGCTTCACTTCACTTCACTGAAGCCATTTTGTGTTTGGCGTGACACTTCCGGCTATGACCATATATGGGAGTGGGTGGGAATGTATATACATGTGTAAATAATGATTTGATTTTGTACCTTGTTATCACTGACATGTAAATGGAAGTTAAAGCCCATTATTGAATCAGACGCACTTAAGAAAGACCTCTTGTGGTTGAAACGCGTTGTGCTATTTTTTTACTGTATATTTATACATTTTTATTTGTCGAAATAAATTCATTTTATATTTATTTTGGAGTCTGATGAAATTCCATCGGCTTCAAGTTCTTGAGGACCCATCTGACGTATCCTCATTATATGTCTCAAGGAGGAGACAATACGCTTTATAAGTTTAGAGCTAACTTTTAAAAAGCTCTGGAAATTGTGAGTTTGATGTAAAATCGTTTTCCATCACTTATACTATATATACAGATTACACTATGTCTGTTATATTTATTTGTCTATAGATTACCAGAAAAATCTGATTATTCAAATACAATTGTATATATAGAAGGTAACACTGATTTCTTTCTGTGAGCGCTTATTACCTTTATTTTCCTTCATTTTATTCACATTTTTTAAGTGTAATAGGTGTCACTACACTTGGGTAATTTTAGCTGCACCAGTTTTTTTTATATATTTCCTTTTTTATAAGTTCTTTCTTTGACTGGCAAAGCATCATGGAAGTGGTAGGTCCACAGCCGACAGACAGGAACTTGTCGCCCCCAATATAAAGTAGGGCATGTATAACTGCAGATTGGACAAAAATTGTAATAAGGTTACAATGATTCAGAACCTTACATTTAGAGAGTTAATTTAAGTTACATTGTTGATTTAAAACAACAAACAGTGAAAGTAAGTAAGTAAAAGTAGTGAAAGCATTTGTGTTTTTTTGCTTTTTGCTATATTGCTGAAATAGTTTATTACCTTGTTGTGTGTAAACTCCTTAAAAAAATTCCACAAATAAAGAATTTAAAAAAAAAAAAAGTCACTTCAAACCTTTATTTAGGAGAACATTATGCATGGTACTAAATGCCTTTTGTTGGTTTAGAACAAACAGGAAGTTGTTTGATTGAAGCTTTTATTGTACGGTTTCCAGACTACAGTTCATGTGAACAATAACATATTAAAACTAGTAGTTTCTTTAGCCATTTGTGAAGTCCCCTATTTTGATATGCAGATATCATACTCACTCACACACATACACAATTTTCTCACACTGACATCACACAAGACTTCTGTCACATCCTCACCCACACTCTACCCACTTTTTCCCTTTTCTCACACCCTCAAGTTGTCTTACACACCTTACAGGTTTATACTGCCTCCTACTCTCTCCCCTACCAAATACTCTCTCCTTCCATACCATCTTCCCACACTTTCCCCTTTAATTTCATCCCCTACATCCTCAGCTTTTATGCAATTCCTACACACCCTCCCCTTTCATGCCATATCGCCACATTCTTCCATTTTATGTCAGCTCACTAATTCCCTCTTTAACACAATCCATGCACACTTCTCTGATTTGTTCCTCAGTTTCTATCACCATCCAAGTCCCCCCCAAAAGACCCTACCTATATATGCATTGTGTTTGATCTGAATATGACAGCTGTTTAACATTAAGATGAGCTAGCAAAAGGAAAGAGTTCAGCTCAGGTTAGCCAACAAAACGCCAAAAGATAAAAAAACAACAACATATATACAGTATATACAAATGAATGCTAAGAAAATATAAACAGACAACACTTAAACTGAATAGAAAGGACTCCATGCACCCCTGGAAAATGACCTTTGCAATAATATTTGAAACGTATTATGTTGGGTAATCAATGTATATTTATCGAACTTTCACCAATACAATAAACATCAAAAGAAACTGAATTGGAGTACACAATAACTCTGTGCAAGAAAGAAAAATGAAATAATAAAACGGGCTGCGTCACATACAGAGGAGCGACTAAACAACTAAATAAAATATAAACCAACAAGGGTATGTGAGCACTCCAAATAAAATATGACCACTAGAAATTATACTCCAAAGCAGCAGCTGTTGATTAAATAAAAATGTAAATATACACAAAGTATTTATTTAAACATATATAAACAATGAAATAAATCAAACGTGGATACAATAAAAAAGTTGTTCAAGGTTTTTTGTCTTGAGAAAGTCCTCCAAAGGGGACGAAATGCGTAGACGATCTGCTTTCCGTCTCCTCTGATTTTCAACCCGGCTTCATTTATGGTCCGGGAGTGATTTTCGGCAGCTGTTGTATTCGGACCTACACATCCTATCTCGCGGTAGGGAGTTGGCGTGCTCCCCTTACCTTACACGAAGGTCAGGTGAATAGGGTAAGTTGCTCTGACTTACTCCCTAGGTTTTCAACTCTGGGAGATTATTCACAGCGGCACCCTCTACCTTAACCTAGTTGTCTGGCGGGTTTAAGAGCTCCCTCCCCCAGGAACGATATATGTGTTTGGGGTCTGATGTTCATTTTTCAATGTTCTACATTTTTTCATTTTGATGTGCACAGTCCTTTGGTTTCTTATTTTGATACACAATCAATATTAGTGTTGGGGGCCCCATACTGTGTATCTTTGAACTCTGGTCTGGACATATTTTTGTGGTAACATAACTTTTTTTTATTGTATCCACGTTTGATTTATTTTATTGTTTATATATGTTTAAATAAATACTTTGTGTATATTTACATTTTTATTTATTCAACAGCTGCTGCTTTGGAGTATAATTTCTAGTGGTCATATTTTATTTGGAGCGCTCACATACCCTTGTTGGTTTATATTTATCGAACTTGCCAATAAAATATTTACACTAGTTATAATTGGGGGAGGGGATGCAATTACCCATGTAATGCAATTTAGTTAGCCAAGAACACTTGAATCAGTGGACGAAAAGCTTTACAGTGTTCTGAAAAGCAACTTTAGCTTAATGAAGTAGTTTTGGTGTATAGAACATGCCCCTGCAGTCTTACTTTGTTTATACAGCCCTAGTCACACCTCCCTACATATGACTTACACAGCCTTCCTAAACACTTCCTGTAAAGAGTCACCTAAAGTTTACACCTTTTACACCTTTATTGCAACTTATGTTTAACCCCTTAAGGACAGACGACGGATATATTCCGTCATGATTCCCTTTTATTCCAGAAGTTGTGTCATTAAGGGGTTAATTTAGAATTACTTATTTCCTGCTCTGTCAATAGCTTGCTAGACCCTACAGGAGCCTTCTGTATGCATTTAAAGTTCAACTTACAGAACAGCAGATGCAAACTTTAAAGTAAGTTACATGTGATTGAAAATTAAACTTTGTTGTTTTCATGCAGGCTGTGTCAGTCACAGCCAGGGGAGGTGTGTCTAAGGCTGTATGAACAGAAATGGCAAAGAATTGAGCAGTGAGTCTGCAGAGGCATGACCCATACACAAAAACTGCTTTATTAAGCTAAAGATGTTTTGGTGGCGATAGTGTCCCTTAAATTAAAAATGCTATGCTTGTTAACTTGTTAATATTAATCGTGAAAAGCATCTAAAAGTTATATATTAAAATACAAAAGTATAACTTACCAGCAAATGGATTAATTTTGCGAATAATTCTCGAATGGATGGCTTCTCTCACTTCTTTTCTCCGAACGCATTGAATACCCAGGTTCTGAAAACTAGACAATAACTACAACGTTACAATGTGTTATTTTAAACATATGTGGCATTTAGTGGGCAACTACAATAAAAAATAGGGTTGGTTTCATCAAAGAAAACAACCAACCAAAAAAAAAAAAAAAAAAGATCATTGCTATCCTAAAGCTTCACTATCTAGATTGTTATTACCTTGTAAATCATTTAATCTCATCTCACGTAACTGCGCTTGTAAAGCTGTTTTTAAAGGAGGAACTAGTTTGTCACATGCTGCAATCACGCAGTGTAAACTCTCTGAATAAAAAAGATCAGGGAACTTGTGAACTAGTTGAAGCTAACTCAGTACGTGCCTGCTGAAAAAGCAAAGTGGCTACACCTACTTTAGTGATATTAAACGCCATTGTTAGAAAGTCACAACTGTGTAGCACTTGTTTACTAAAGCACGAAGTGATGTGAATCTAAAGTGAATTTCAACTTTTGAGCCATAATAGACTAGATGGGCTATTTCGACCTAAATTCACTTTACATTCCTGATAATTCACCCTGTCAAGGAAAAGTTAAAAAGGTAATCATTACTTTATATTATTTAGCTGCTGCAGAATGTAAAAGTTAAATATTTCCCAAGTATGGCACATTTGAAAAATGGTTAAATTTAATGCAAATACTAATGATAATTACAATTATTCTGAGTGTATAGCAACTGCTAGAAAAGTGCAGCTTCGATCAATAGATCACACAGTTTTAATTCTATTGCAGTAAATAGACAAGCTGACAAATATCATGTTCGTGCATAGTAGTTGTAGACATCAATTTTTCAGAACTACAAACTAAAAATAGTACAAACAAAAATAGTAACATTAACAAAAATATGGAAAGAAAACATGTTAGTGTCAAAATATAAAACTGAGCAACAAGCAAATTCCTCGTGCCCCCTCCTTTCTGAAGTTAATGGCGAGTGATAAGAAAGTTGCACAATTGTACAAAGATATCAGTTTCAAGGAGCAATAGGAAGATGACTTTCTGACAGTCATTGCACATAGCAATTTGCTTATGCAAATGCACAATGTCTTTTTGTGAGTAGGTCAATATCTTGTGAATTCAAGGGAAGTTTCGGGAAATGTTAAAATGATTTAAGGACTTAACGGTTACTCCAAGCACCATGACCTCTGCAGTGATTTGATGTATTCATAGTGCCCTACATAACATAAGCCATATGTTTAAAAAATCCACCTACAGTTCAGATCTGGTGGGACCATGCAAGAGGGAAAACTGGTGTAAAACGGTTTGCCCCATTACAGGGTGATGACGCCAGGGTACTCCTCATGTCACTACATCGAGTTTTAGTATTTTTTCATGGTCAGAGTAGCCCTTTACTATGTATCATAAAGTTGAACCCTCTCAATGTTAAAGGTCTCATTAAGTCAAGGTCCTTTATCAAGATTCCTAACAGCTATTTCACTGGTGATGATGCGCACATGCAGTTAATAATATCAAATGCCAGCGTACAATAATGCAAAAATTTAAATAATTCTGAAAAGCAGAATCCTGCAAATAGTTACGCAAGTTTGAAACCAATTAGTATTCCAAAGAATTGTTTGAGCAATATGACCTAGTTATTTAATATTAGTTCCAACCTTTTTTTTTTTTTTTTACAAGTTTGACAATTTAACTTACCATAAAACTTTACGATCCGAACCAAATTCTATTTCATAATAGCCATCTCGACAGTCTTTCCCAACGAGATCATGGGGATGTGGTCTGTAAGGGTCATTCTTTGTAACCAGAGTGACTCTCACTTTTCCTTTACCAATGTAATTCATAATCTGCAAATATAAGCAGCACAACCAGATCAATAAAATAAACGAATTTGTAAAACGCAACATTAAAATACCGCTTTGATGCATCTGCAAGATTTACAACTTTTAAGTAAAAACTAAAATATATTTTAAAAAAATGAAAAAAAATAATAAAAAATAAATATATATATCTATATATAAATATATTCTACTGGTAACTGCAAAACAATGAGTGGAATCAAAGTTTCTGAAATATTAGTTTTATCATGTAAAATAGCTAACGTTTTGCTGGCTGGCAAAGAATTATGGGTGTTTTGTATCATCAGCAGGTGGTCCAAGGCTGTGTTTCGTCCTACACATTTTAGGTGGTTTAGACATACATACTGACTCCACAATGGAGAAATACAATCTTAAAAATGAAGGGGGGTAGGGAGAGGTTGAAAAAATGCATTAGAACATCCCACCTGTTAAGCTGGCTACCTACAGACATCTTCCTATGTGAACCACTGCAGGGGGAACATTACAATCTGACATTTGTAGAGAGCCTGTACCCAACCCACATATATTGAGTTGGTGTTCTGAACAGAAAGGCCAACACTTCCTACACTTTTAAAAATGGCAATTTAGCATCTTCTGCACAGAGTACCATATGATGAGCGAGATTTTTTCCAAAACTGGAAGGGTGGTCCACGTTTAATGCAGATGTGAGTTGTATCTAAAATAAGATATGAAATGCTAAAGGGATAGCACCGTTGCATTGTGTGACACCACTAGAAATCAAGGTTAGTTGCAAATTCTTTTTTCATCTTATGTTTCATAACCTGCACAAGATCTAATTTTAAGAACACTTCAGACAATCATTTCTAAAAATTGGAATGTTAGTGAAAATGATTCCTGTTGAAGTGCTATAGGCATTATAAAATTGTTAAATAAAACATTTGACATGATCTTGAAAGAGTTTGGTTTCTTTCTTCAGTCCTTTTGATGTTCCCCTGCAAACTTACCTGTATGGATGGGTATACTCGGTTATTTTCTGTGCTGTGTTCCCCAAGAATGCTCCCTGCTGAGCGACCTTCACATTTGTACCTAAATCTCATTCCTCTCTGACGGGGCTGTTCAAATATTTCTATGTACGGTTCATGTGCAGCTAAAAAGAAAAAAAGTTATAGTGAAAAAAAAATAAATATTAATTAAACATGGAGATCTGTTGGAGCAGATTCAGATATCATACAATCTGACCTCAGAATTTATCAGACATATGATATGTGAAGAAAAAACTAATCATCTTATTTTTTTTTACTGTTTTATGTACTTATTTCTCCCCCCTTTTTAGCATGTCATGGTTGACACAAATATGAATCCTCGATATCTTTTTTTTTTTCTTCTTCTTCTGCTGATTGTATGATTTTAATGAATGGGGTATTTAATTCTCAATGGAATCCATGTTGCTAGCTTTGCTTGAATTTATAAATACATTGTTCAAGTACTGCTATGCTTATTTGTGTAGCCTCAAAGACAGCAGATAAATATGTTCTAGTAATTATACATTGGGAATCGTGAAGACTGACAAAGGATTTGCAAATTTCAACTCAAAATATTTGATCTGGAAGTTAAAGCTTTATAAAATATAGTAATAATGAACTCCCCTAAGTAAGATCATTTAAGTATGCCCCCTCCTCTAAGTAAGATCATTAAGTATGCTACATCTCTTGACTGCAGAAGGTAATCATGAGAAACTTATATGCATCCAGGGTTTAAATCAAGTTACAATAAATGTGTGTGTGTGTGTGGGGGGGGGGGGGGAGGGGGGGTAAGCCATCCGATTATTCTTTGGATTATTCTTTGGATTCATTTTTATTCAATATTCCCGTTAGTCATAATTTTATTTGGTTCTGAGGAATTGATAATCTAACAGTCAGGAAACACAATATTGTATTAGCCTTAACTAATATCAATGCCCAACTTCCAGTGATTACAGTTTAGTTAATTTATTTTTAGAGTATACTCTAGTCAACTTACCATGAAGAGTGTTCTGAAAGCGTCCAAGACTTTGCACTGTTGGGAAAAAAAAGATTAATTTTGTGGTGTGGACACAAGATATTTTACATATCAGAGATAGTAGTAGTGTATTCTAAATTTGATGAAACAAAATACAATATTAGTATAGTAAGTGGTGAAATAATAGTATTGCAGTAATATTTAATACAGTTGTGTTAGAATTATAGGCTGTTTTTGTTCCATTTATCATGGGAGCGGATCCTGGAAAGGTGTCATTCCAAAATTCTGTTAGACCAGAAAAATACTGAATCGTCTTTTACTTTAACCCATATCAGTGAGACTTACTGATTCAGGAAGTGTGATCATAATGTGCAGCCTTTAGATCTTAAATGACAACAAATTTGCTGAAGCATGCACTTTTTTTAACATTATTTTAGAATTTTTGAATTAGACTAGTTTAATGTTGGGTCACGTTTCGAGAGAAAGTGAAACTTCTATTTGGCAGGTCTTACTTAATGGGAGGCAATGCGGATTTGCATACCTCTCAACAGTTTATATATTTCTTTAAAAGCAGATCACAATATCTTTCAGCATGGGGAGTCATCATAGGTCCCTCTCAAGGGGCATAACGTGCTGTAAAAGAAATAAATGTACTCTTCCAATTAAGGGAAATACAAATGAGTTGGACCTAAGAAACCAATTAAACATCAACTTTTATTGAAATGGCCAATACAGTTGCAGGAACAATTACAGCTTATTGTATTTGTTCTGGTGAGTGTAATCATTCCCCTCATGCTTTTTGAAGTAAACACTGTATTTTTAGAGAAAATGCAGTGTTTACATTACAGCCTAGTGATACTAGACCAGTGCACCAGACCAGTCCCAGTACCAGGAACTAAATACATGATGAGGAAACATAGAAGAGAAGTCCAGGCACTCCCAGGATACAAAAAGGCAAATTTATTCAACCCACTGCAACATTTTGACCTAAACGGTCTTTGTCAAGCTTGACAAAGACCGTTTAGGTCGAAACGTTGCAGTGGGTTCAATAAATTTGCCTCTTTGTATCCTAAGAGTGCCTGGACTTCTCTACTGTGTTTCCTCAGGCAGCATTAAGTATACGGTCAGCCCGGTGTACGCACTAGGCTGACAAGAACCTTTTTCCCCTCCCACTCCCCAACCCGACTAAACACCGATAAATCCCTGCCCTTATATTGTTTAAAAAGCAGAATAAATCCTGCTCAGGGCACATTTGTGACATACCTAAGGCCTGTGATGATGTAAATATATGTCAGGGAAGCAATCAAAAAAGAAATTAGTTTTGTCATTATCACGTGGTGATTTGAAAGGCTGGTTACCTACGTGGCCTATAGCGTCAAACAAAAGAAGCCTTTAAGGCTGGCCATAATTTCTCCAGAAATTACGCCACTGAATAAAACCATTAATCATATTCTATAAGCTGTGGGCACTTCTTTGTCATGTGATCCTCTGTTCTCTAACAATCCAGTTCAGTCTAGGCACAACCAAGGCAGAATCAAGTCACACATTGCATTATTTCTGTTTACTCTCCTCCAGCTATGCTGACTGCTAGGAGCAAAGGGTGGAGCTTATTGAAAGTGATTGACAGGAGCTAAGCTGGATGTAAATACAGCAGTCTAGGTTTATAAATTTTATTTTATTTTTCATACTTTATATTTGATAAATATAATGTACGGTATGTCTATTTACTATTAAAAAACAAAACTGTGACCTCATGTTTCCCCTTTAAAAGTAGCTGCTTGCATTTGGGGGAGGGAGATATATTAAAAGGAATATATATATATATATATATATATATATATTTGTGTGTATATATTTTTGAGATCCTCAGCGCTTGTGCATTTAATCAAAATGTGTGAGTGCACTCCACCACTTGGCTTTGCGCACAGTTGGTTTAGTTAGATAATCTGACCAAAGAAAATATGGCTGCCCCATGTAGTAACAACTTGGCTGTCTGAAAATTGCAATTTAATTTTGAATTCACAACAATTTGTTGTTTAGTGAATAAACCCCTCAATAAATCATGCAAAGTTTCAAAAAAATATTGAGTGTAAATTTACTTTGTATTTTGCCAGTAACTGGATATAAGCCAGTATGCTTAAAGGGACACTATAGTCACCAGAGCCACTACAGCTTAATGTCTAGACCAGGGATAGGCAGATGTTGTGTACTACATCTCCTTACAACCATAATATTGGTAAAACATTATAGGAGGTGTAGTCCAAAACATCTGCAGTGCCTAAGGTTGCCTATCCCTGGTCTAGACTCTAGAGTCTGCCCCTACAGGCTGAGCACTGTAAACCCTGCATTTTCAGAGAAAAGTCAATGCTCACAATGCTGCCTAGTAACATCTCTAATGGCAGTCACTCAGACAGCCAGTAGAGGTGCTTCCTAGTCCAGTGCTGCACAGTGTGCAGCACTGGCGTTCAGTGGCGTTCAGTGCCTCTCCACTCTGTATGGAGACACTGCACGCTCCCCATAGATATGCTTTGATTCAATTCATTTCACTGCAGAGATTCTGATTGGAGCAGCACAGCGTTTTTCTTATGGGAAAGCATTGGATTGTCTGAGATCATCAGAACAGCCAGCCGCAGAGAGACCGACACGGCGTGGGAGAAAAGGTGAGTAAAATCACCTTTTTACTGCTATCTAAGGGTGACCTAAATTGTTATTTTAGCAATATAGTGTCAGGGATACATGTTTGTGTTTCTGACATTATAGTGTTTCTTTATCTGTTTACTGGAACAGCTGGAAAGGAATGCAGTCCAACTTGTAATGTGACCATTTTCCAATGTCAATAATCAGGTTACAAAGTATTAACTATTAAGTTGCAGGAGAAGCCTCGTGCTCAGTGGAAAGTGTTAGAGGCGTGAGTTGCGGAGAGCTATACAGTTCCCCCTGTTTGTGTGTACAGGAAGTGGAAAACTTGTCATAAGCATAGTACGATTCAGTTTCTTCTTTTTCAATGAGCTGTTTACCTTCACAATAACTAGTACTTTGCATACGTTTAGTGGCACACATCATATTTTTTTTTTTTATCAAATTTCATTTTATAAACTGCTGGATTTAATATATTTAACAACTGTATTTGAGGCTCATCGGCCTCCAGAGTCTGACTGAGAGTTATGGGGATCATGGTTCACTGGCTCCACCGTGAACTGCAGACCATGACTGCTGAAAAGCCCAAAGTAATCTATCGCTGAAGAAAGATTCCAGGCCAGGTTACAAAAAAAAACCTCCCTGCCTAATGGCAGACATTAGATTTTATATTCCAGTGCTGAGACGGTGTGGAATACATTTTATATGGTGCTCTGACAGCCAGAGACTTTTTTTGCTAAATTTGTTTTCCCCAAACACCTTCATGTTGTAATCAGAAGGTCTATGAATTTAAAATGAACCTCGTGTTTGTATTTATTTTGCTGCTTAACAAAAAATGGCATTACAGGGAGTGGGTGGAGAAAAAAAAAAAAGGAAGTCAAAGTGAGAATGAGGGAAATAAATTGTATTAAGCAAACAGTTCTTTTGTATCACTTAACCACATGATCTTAGTTCTTCAATTCAATACACTACAGGGCCTACTGGGCCAATTCATGTTAATTGGATGTAATTGTAGTAAAGTCAGAGCCAAATATTGTTTGTTTGTTTTTTTCAATTCTTTATAACTTGCCCAACCAGACAGATCAACAAGGATCATGAGGTCTGGTTGATGCAGATGAATAAAAACTCTAGGGGTTTTAATTACTGAAAATTGAAATAGCAATATTAACGGAGTACTCAAAACACCATAACCACTATGGCATACAGCAGTAGTTATACCGCCAGGAGTGCCCTTGGAACCACTCTCCCCCAACATAAGCAGTCAACCCGTTTGCAAACAGTTTGACTTCTTACTTAGGGAACATCAAGCGCCGGTCACATCCTCTATAGAAAACCACAAGCTCCTGCTTGGAGCTTCCATTAGCTCTACTGAACTAAAACCTTCTGTGCCGGGTCAGCTCATTGCCTGAGATTGTCTACATTGGGTGGGCTCCATGGCACTCCAAGCACCATAACCACTACAGTGCACTGCATGTTCCTTTAAATGAATGATCTGATGTTTTAGCAGATCAGTGTGAAAAAAAAGGTTATTTTAAAAGCAAATGCTTCTTGGGATTTAAAATAAAATGGCAGTTTATTATATTTTGACTGGTTAGGAACCTCCAAAGAAAATGGCCTGATGGGTTGGGTTCCAAAGAGATTAAGTTCAAAACTGCTGGATAGACACGCTTTTTTTATGACACAACTTATTTGGTAAAATATCTGCATTACATTTCCTTTACAGGTTTCTAGACTAGGAAAGCAGCCATGATGTAATGAGAATGAGACAGTGTTTAGTTGGCTTTTTAAAAAAAAATCTGCTTTTGGTATATTCCAGTCTCTGTACATTTATACACTTCCTCTTCTCTATTTATATAGGAGCAGCTTCTATTTGGAAACTCTGCAAATTCTGTTTCACTCTCGCAGCCTTCCATGTGTGCATACCTCCCAACATATCAAATGGACAAAGAGTGACACTCTAATTTTAGGAGTGTCAGTGTGGCCAAGGTCGGAGCCATTCAGAGCGGTTTTAGGTGACTTACTAAATAACAATTTTTTTAAAATTAAAATATAACTTAGAGCAAGAACAATGTGTCTTATTTACACAGACTGATTGCTAAACACGTATTGTAGTTTGAAGACACCTTACTAAAAGCATTGTTGCTGTGGAGCTCTGTTTTACACTCAGACACAGCAACAATATGATGAAGCTCCTAGAAAAGAGGGATACAGTATTAGGATAGAAAAGAGGGACAGATGGATTTGGGCCAAATATAGGGACTGTCCTTCCTATATAAGGACACTTGGCAAGTATGTGTGTGCAACCTCAACAGTAATACATTATCTCTGGGACTTCAAACAGTATGAAACTAATGGTATTTGCTTGTTAATTTGGGTACAAGAGGTGTTGGTAGTGAATGGTGGATAATTTATGTCTAAACGGCACTTACACTAACAAAGTCACCCAGGCCCAGAGGAGGCGGGCTGAAAGCTAGCCGGATAGGAGGCATGTGTGGGTGTGGTGGGTGTGGGTGTAAAATGGGTGTGGCATTTAGGTTAAGGGTTTGGGTGGGGTTGTATAAATAACGGACATTTTGTCCCCTTCACCTCAGCCATCTTAAAATAACGGCAAGGTGACAATCTCTCCCCCTGTTTCCTATCATTGTGTTACTTTTGCTTACCCCACGGCCAGAAGCATGGATATTGACGGAATCCTTGCTGCTCTTCGGGCTGAGGCCCTCCAGGACGGTGGCCGGCACCTGCAGGCCCAGCTGGTAAGGCTGCAGGGTGCCTCCCTGGTAGCTGCTCCCTCTGTCGGCAGCCAGGGTACTCCGCGCCGCCGGGCGCGTCCTCCTACCCGTTATAGCCCCTCGCGGGAGGGTCGGGTGAGGGGTAGGAGCAGGAGCCCCGTTGCCGGCCCGCGCGCCAGGTCCCCCGCGGCCGCGGGCGGCAGCGTGTCAGTGCAGCCTGTCGCCTCCTCCCCGAGGCGGTCTAGAGCTACCCGTGCGGCTGCCGCTTCTCGGGGAGGTGATGGCCATCCCGCGCCGGTTCCTGCTCCTGTGATCTCGCGGGCCTCCAGGAGGTCGTCCGCGAGATCACTTTCCAGCACAACGATGGCGACAACCCGAGCACCTGACAGGCGCTCGGTTCATGGTGGATCCCAGGCGGAGCGCGAGCAAGTGAGGTCGGCGGCCGGCTCTTCTTCAGGAGTGATGAGTAGGCCGCGAGGCGGCAGGGCAACCAGTAGGGGGTTGGGGGGTTCGGGGGGTCGGGGTATGGAGCCAGGTCCGGCTACTCGTGGGCACAGCCCCCCCCCTTCTCATCCTCCCCGCTCTGTCTCCCCTGGCCCGGCCACTACCACACTCCCATCAGCCTCATCCGTTCAACAGGCACTTCCATCAGCTTCATCCGGCCAGCATGCACTCCCATCATCCTCAGCCGGACAGCATGCACTCCCATCAACCTCATCCGTTCATCCTGCATTCTCATCATCCTCAGCCGCCCATCAAGCTCTCCCAACACTATCTCCTGCCCATCCTACCCCCCTTGGCCCCCTCCCTATGGGTCTGATGCCCTCTGCATCTGCCCCGCCATTACCCACGGTCCATGCTGCCCCCTCTGGGGCTCTTTCTGCCATGCCAGTTTCACACACAGTCTTTACCACTTCTGCGGGTCCCCAGTTAACTGGGTTGGGTGGGCAGGGTTCTTTTTCACCTGTCCTGTCTTCACAGGTCACCCCTGGTCGGCTGACAAGTCGGTTCCCTGATGCTGTGACTGGTGCAGTGCTTCCTGCGGTCGCAGTTCCCTTGGGGCCGTTGCAGCCTGGTGGGCATGTTGAAGTCCCGCTACTACCTGCCAATTCAGCTCCTGCAGGTGAGTACTCCGGTATAACGGGGTCGGGTTTGGGGGGCGCTGGCGCAGGGGAAGTGCAAGAATTGGGTTCTGTACTCCAGGCTATGAAACAGGTTTTGCTAACCCTTGAGCGGGGTTATCGCCCCGGGGCTTCCCCCCCGGTGGCGTTAGATAACCAACTTCGGGCGGGTTGGGCAGGTTCCGCAGGGTCTGATCCTTCTGCAGTCGCGGCGCCAATGCCCGCTAATATGACACAGGCCCCCATCCCCTCAACCTCGGCGTTACTGCCGGTGACGCCGGAAACTGCAGTGGGCACGGCCGGGGACGCCGCTGCTCTCTCGGGTTTGGGGGTTGCTCCGGCTGCGCACGGTGCGGCGTACATGTGCTGGTCAGGTCCTCTGGGCCTCCATCTCACGCCGGAATTGCGCGCCAAAATAGACAAGGGGGAATTTGTTGAAATTTTTTCCCTCCTCCCTATGGAAGATCTTCCCCGGGTTGACGCTGACGCTAAAGAGTCCGAAAAGGACAAAGAAAAGTTTCGGTACCGGAAGATTCCGAAAACTTTCGGAAACTGGATCCGAGCCTTTTCGATCTTAGCCAGCGTGATAGGTGAGAAGACTCCCGCCAAATGTTCTTCCCTATTCTGCTACCAGGACGTCATATGGACCGCTTGTCGGGTGTACGGCGGTTTAGGGTGGTGGCGGTATGATGAGCAGTTCCGCCAACGTTTAGCAGTTCGGCCTTCCATGGGCTGGGATCAAATGGACATTGGCTTGTGGTTAGCTATCATGACCCGCCCAGCCTCACATCAAGGGGGCCTGTCGTCCTTTCTTGGGGGGGCCGGCGCGGGTTCTTCAACCGCAGCGTCGGCCGGGCAACGTAAAACAGGCTGCTGTTGGCAATATAACGATGGCCAATGCAAATTCGGGTCTAGTTGTCGCTTCAAGCATGAGTGTTCGGGGTGCGGTGGGTCCCACCCCGCTTCAAAATGCTTCAAACGAGCCAAAACTGGCGACAAAGGGGACTCCGTGGGCGCTAAGAGCGAAGACGCCGGTGGACGTCGACGCGATGCGCCCATGGCTAAATCGTTATAAGAATAAGAAGGCGGCTGCCTTATTGCTGGAGGGATTTGGGCAGGGGTTTTGGATCCCTCACCGGCCTCGGCAGGTCTCCGGTTTTTGCAGAAACCTGAGATCTGTTTCTGAATATCCAGGGGTGGTCAGGGAAAAACTGGCGAAGGAAGTGGCGCTGGGCCGAATGGCGGGCCCATTTCGGGATTCGCCACTCCCCGATCTAAGGGTTTCACCCTTGGGCGTGGTGCCCAAACGGGAACCGGGAAAGTTCCGGCTGATTCATCACCTGTCGCACCCTCATGGGTGCTCGGTAAACGATGACATTGCAGCTGAATTATGCCGCGTTTCCTATGCGTCCTTTGACGCTGCTGTGGGCATAGTCAGGGCCGCTGGCCCCGGGGCACTCATGGCAAAAACTGATATCGAGTCTGCTTTTCGCCTCCTACCAGTTCACCCAGAGTGTCATCATCTCTTGGGATGTGCATTTGAAGGTCATTATTACGTGGATATGTGTCTCCCCATGGGTTGTGCAATATCCTGTTTTTATTTTGAATGCTTCAGCTCTTTTCTAGAATGGGTAGTGAGAATGGAGTCCGGTTACGATTCCCTGCTTCACTACTTAGATGACTTTCTGTGTGTGGGCCCCGCGCATTCCCCGATATGCTCCCAGATCTTACAAGCAGTGTCGGATGTGGCCTGTATGTTCGGCGTGCCGCTGGCACCTGACAAAACGATTGGCCCTTCCACGTGCTTGTGCTTCCTCGGGATCGAGATTGATTCGGTCGTCGGGGAATGTCGGCTTCCGTTGGACAAGTTGGCTGATCTACGTGGGGTGGTCCAGGAGGCGAGCTCCTTGCGGAAGATCACGCTGCAACGACTTCAGTCCTTGTTGGGCAAATTAAACTTTGCCTGTCGGATTATGCCCATGGGTAGAGTATTTAACCGACGCCTGGCGGCTGCCACGTCAGGGATACTGAAGCCGTTCCACTTCGTCCGCCTGACCAAACCGCTCAGGGAGGATTTAGCGGTTTGGGCGGTTTTTCTGGAAGAGTACAATGGTAGGTCTTACTGGCAGCAGCCCGAGGTAGCAAACTCAGTGCTGCACCTGTTTACGGATGCCGCGGGTTCGTCGGGTTTTGGGGCTATCATGGGAAAACAATGGTGCGCAGAACCTTGGCCAAGATCGTGGTTCGACTCGGGCCTGACCAAGAACATGGCGTTCTTGGAGCTTTTTCCCATTGTGGTGGCTCTCCATCTTTGGGGGCCGGAGATCAAGGACAGGCGTGTCGTGTTCCACTGTGACAATTTGGGCGTTGTCCAGGCCATTAATCGGTTGACAGCCTCCTCTCCTCCGGTGGTCAGGCTCCTGCGGAGCTTGGTTCTGTGTTGCCTGTCTTTGAACGTTACATGTCGCGCTGTGCATATTCCCGGTGTAGAGAATACCACGGCTGACGCCCTTTCTCGTTTCCAATGGCAGGTGTTTCGTCAGATCGCGCCCGAAGCAGATACGATGGGCCTTCCCTGTCCCAGAGAGCTATGGTCCCTTGGCCTGAGCGAATAAGGGAATGGATTCGGTCTTCAGTGTCGGATGCTACTTGGGCCCGGTACGGTAAGGCATGGGGTGACTGGGTCGCTCTGGAGCAGGACCAAGGTGGGTTTTCTTCATCTGCGGAGAGGGTTCAGGGGGTTTTACGGTTGCTCTGGTTTTGGGAGGCCAGTGGTTGTTCCCCAGCCACGGTAGCAGGGAAGCTATCAGGTCTGAGCTTCTGGTTCAACCTGACTCGCGTGCCGGATGTGACCAAAGATTTCATGGTCCGGCTCGCTATGCGTGGCTGGCGTAGAGGTCCGCAGCCTCGGGATTCCAGGAGACCGGTTTCTGGCGCACTGCTACTTGGTATCGCGTCGGTCTTATCCAGGGTCTGTTTGTCCGATTTCGAAGCGCGTTTGTTTCGGGTGGCTTTCTCTTTCGCCTTCTTTGGTGCTCTGCGGATTGGGGAACTTGTGAGCCCTAGCAAGCGGATTCCAGGCGGCTTGTTGTTCCATGATGTGTCGGTCGTGGATGATACGGTGCGTTTTTTGGTGCGAAAGTCGAAAACTGACATTTTTGGTAGGGGGGCATGGGTGTCCCTTCGCGCCATTCCCGGCTCGGCTGTCTGTCCCGTCGCAGCTTTTCAATCTTACCTTCTGTGTCGCCCGGATGTTGTAGGCCCATTGTTAATCCATGGGGATGGGTCTTTTCTTTCTCGCTTCCAATTTCTCCGGGTTTTCCGTCTGGCACTCGAACATCTGGGTATTTCGAGCACAGACTTTGGGGGTCACTCTTTTCGGATTGGGGCCGCTACGGAAGCCTCTCGTTTAGGTTTCTCGGACCAGGCCATTCAAAGGATTGGTAGATGGGAATCGGGGAGGTTTCGGTCCTATGTTCGGCCCACTCGGCTGATCGGTATTCCCCTTGTGTTTTCTCCACAGGGCCCGGCCGACGGATCTGGATAATCGGTCATTCCTACATCTACTGGGCCCACCTGCGGGCTGGGGTTCGCCCGGGTGGGACAAGGCTTGGAATACCTCGGGAGCTGGCGGAGGTCCGGTGGTTCGGGTTCCGGGGCATGAAATGGGGTCAGCTGTTGCCTGAGGTCGTGCAGTTATCCACGTTATTAGGAATCCCGGATATCTTGGTGGTGCATCTGGGGGGAACGATTTAGGTTCGCTGCCCGCGTGGGGCTTAGGGGAGCTGATCAGGCGAGACTTGGCGCGCTTGCGAGTACTTTTTCCAAAAATTTGCTTAATATGGTCAGGAATAGTTTCCAGGAACTATTGGAAGTGCGCACGCGATCAGGGTGCTATGGAGCGCTGTCGCATAAAGATTAATAAGCGGGTTTCCAAGTTTGTGCTAGGTATCGGGGGCTTGGCAGTTCGACACCGTACTTTTGAGCGGGAGGCGGCTATCTTTTTCCGCCCGGATGGGGTCCATCTCACTGATGTCGGTTTGGACTTGTTTAACCTAGAGCTGCAGGATGCGTTGGAGCAGGCCATGGCGTTGCTTGGGGGTCGCGCCCGCTGATTTAGGCGTAAATGCAGCGGGGCTAGTGGCGGGTATGGTCCTTGCCGAACCAATTGGGAAGAGGAGTACAAGAAAAAGAAGGATGCTGGGTCGGGCCCCCTCCCCTAACCTCGGGAAAGGTTTGGGTATTTGCGCGTGCCCTCTGTGCCAGGAATGGTGGCCAGGGGTTGGCATGTGGTATTGGAAGGCCAAGGTGAAGGCCAGGTATCATGGACGAGGGGGGAGGGCTGATGCCTCGGTAGGGCGTGTACCCTAGAGGGTTGGTGGTACGGTTGGCAAGGACTAGTTCAAGTTAAATAATGTTTATACCTTGTTTTATTTATGGTTGGTTTTATAAATATGTTTGATAAATTATAAATAAAAGCTGTGGCCTTTTTATACCACACATATATGTTTCCTAGTTTTGATTGGGTTAAGGGTTTGAATGGGGGTGATGCATTGTGTCGCACCACACGTAACCGCTACCTACACACATGGTACTTTGACTGAAGAGTGCAAGGACAGGAACTGAGCTTCTAAGAACAGTCACCTCTAGGCACATGGGAAGCTGATTTTGAGCCGTAGATCTGTTATCATAGGATCTGTTATCATAGATTTTATTTTTAGCTGGGATTGAAGGAATGTATACAGCTATATATTTGTCTTTCAACATATGATCCCTTGGGAGACAACAGCATGGAGATAATGTGAATTATTACCAAGTTATAGAAGTTATATATAACAAGTGTATATATTGTACATATATATTACTGATGAAACATGTATTTTGCAAACACCTTTCTCCTACTGTTGGGAAATATCTTTACTTTGGGACTCTTGGCACCATATACCTTAGAAGCATTTTGCTGTTACAAGTTCAGACACTGCTTAATATACTTAAAGAAACACTGTCGTGTTAGGAATACAAATCTGTATAGTGAATGCAAACCTGTAATACTTTCCTAAGGGGACTTTGAAGATGTTAGACATCCTAATACAAAGCGTGAGATTGTCCAATGTAATTTAATGGAGTAACACCCAGTTAGGGAGCAGAAAGTAATAATAGTGGATGTCTGTAAGACAGCCATTAGACGTGGACTTAACCCTGCAATGTAAACATTGCAGTTCCTCTGAAATTGCAATTTTTTACATTGCAAGGTTAAGGGGACAGGGGTACTGCACCCAGACTACTTCATTGAGATGAAGTGGTGTGGGTGCCTATAGTGTCCCTAGTGTAGCAGTCATTCATGAAAGTGAATGCCAAGAGGTCACATGTAGGCTGGCAACATAAATTAATCCATGTTCACTATGAATTGTAAATGTCCTAAAATTGCATTCTAACATTTCATTACAAAACAGGAATTGATGAGGAACATGCGTGGTCTATTAAAATTATGTTTTATTTTATGTCGCTTTGTTGGATATATTCAGGCAGATTTGGAGTCACCAGCAGAACTAAGGTACTGTTGGTACAACTGTTGTCATTAACCTGTAAGGTTTTATCAGCAAACACATCTTGTGGGAATCTGACTCAGTTCTCTGACATTGGCATCATCAAATGCTGATCACAGAGAAGCACTGGATTCAATGCTTTCCTATGAGAAGCATTTGAGTGGACGAGCACGTTGTTAGCCCCTCATGTGCATCTTGTCCCCCATGCTTCTTTATGAGAAACATTGAATTGGACGAGAAGCCAGGAAGCGACACTTCCATGAAAACGTTGTCGGAGAATATGCTGGTGGCAGCACCAAGTGAGACTCGGCACTCTTAGACAAGTACAGGACCAGTCTGGCCATTCTATGTCTTTTATAGTAACAAATACATTACTCAAGGGGGGCGGGGCCGGACCGCCAAGCTGGAAGGTCGCAAGTCAAAGCGGCTCCTGCAAAACGCTACGGAAAATCCCCTAAAATCATGCATTGCCAGCTAAAACAACAGCCGACAACACAGATGCCCAGTGCCAGGGGCCTGCTGGACCCGGGGAGAGGCTGGCTCGCTGAGCTTCAGTCCCCCGGGGGAGAAAATCCTGATGACCCAACTCGGGACTTCTTCTGCGGTTAGTGGGGCAGACGGCCGCTGCCACACTATCCTGTACCACAGTACCCGGCCAAAGGTGCAGACTGACGCGGATCCGGCTCCGTTCCCCCCCCAATGGACCGGGGGGGTGATCCCAGTCCTCACCCGGTGGCCATGAGGGTGGCTCCATGGTCAGGGAAGGGGAGCCTGACCGCTACATCCAAAATGGCGGGCGCCATGTGCACGGTCAGCAAGGAGAAGGATCCCTCCCTCCTGGCGCCCACTGTTGATCTAACAACCCCTGACACCCGAATTCGCCAAATAGGGAAGCGGGAACACACCGTGCCAACCCTCCCAACTGCCCAGCCACCAACACGGAAAAAAGCAGCGTGAGAAGGCAAATGTCAGCGGCAGCACCGAGGGGACCGCACCAACCGCCCAGCGAGACAAACCCACCAACGGACTGACCCTGTGCTCGCCTAACACTCAGCCTGCAACAAACCTGCCTGGAAAGCGGTGGATCTCCGGGAATAATGCCTGGCTTCTAACCAATGAGGACACACACCCGCGGAAGACCGATGACATCCAGCCAAACACACCAAGCCAGCAACCCAGAGGAACAAGGCAGAACAAAACAAGCCCTGATGCCTGCTCTGGAGGACGCTTGCACCCTACCACACAGACACAACAGAGCAGGTATCGGATAAATTCGGGACTGCCCCCATATGATAAGGCCTTGGTCCACTGGTCCACTGGACTGCCGACCCCTTCCCACGGAGGAGGCACAAAGAACCCAGGCGCACCAGGGTGACAGCCTTGCTAATTGTCCCAATCATACTTCCCTCTCTAAAACGACACGCATAGATCTCGCCTAGTGGTTAACTCCTAGCCTGTACAAAGAGGTGATAGCATCCCTGATACCGGGGTTGGAGGGGGATCTCAGATAGCATGAAAGTTATGTCAACACGTCTGTGTAACTCTTCTACTAGATCCCCAACCACAGACATCATAGCCATCTCGGATTTCTTTGTCTTTTATATATATTTAAAAATTGGGAGATCACCATCCTCATATCTGGACGCTTTAGAGACGATTTCCTAATGTTTTACGGATACAGCCGCTCATATGGGCTCTATGCCACAAGATGTATGTTTTATGTGTCTAAACCTGTGAATATGTCCGATATGTGATATTTCTATTGATTTTGTTTGTATTGATGGTGTTCAACCTTGTTATAAATAAAGAATTTAAAAAAAAAAAAAAGAGGTGATAGCAGGTTAAATACATAAATGCAAAAATATGACACACATAACCAACGTTATAATCCTGCACCACAAGTGTCACTACAAACATAGACCCACACTACTCAAACCCAATAATCTAGCTATGTAAATATTTACTATATCTTAAAATAGGCATTCAGTTTAAGCATGTATTAGAATTGTCATCTCTCACTGACACTATCACTGATTAGTACTAGCTTGTTTATGTAGCTACCGAGGAATATATTTGTATTACGCTTGACCCATGCAATTTATAAAATGTGCAGCTATATCAAATGTCACACATGTTTAACAACTGTTTTATTCAGCCTGCTGATGCTGTCGTGGCATTGCATGCATGTATGTTCATTCTCGCACCAATAAAATAAAGAATTAAAAAAAAAAAAAAAAAAAAATACATTACTCAATGTTCTGCTGCAGACTAACCAAATCTCTGGAAGTAGTATTGGTAAGGGTTAAAAAAGATAGAAGTCGGGGTAACAGATTCATTGTAACAGCAAGCAGCTGGCCAATCCATTGATCGAGTATGTGTCCCATCATTCGAGTTTTCACTATGGTTTCATTTCATTTAGGGGGAGGGGGCTGTATCTAAATAGTGAGGACAACACTATACTATTAGGAATACATGTAAATCCGGTCCCCGGCACTTTAGTGTTCCTTTAATTTGAATGTGAGAAGCAATCACTTTTGGCCATCTATTTACATCATAAATCAAAATTATAGCTGCTACTTTGTTAAAGCACCAGAAGTACTATACAGTGTTAATTTTAGTGGCAAATTTCAATTTAGTTTTGGTCATAGTCTTTTGACTAAAAAGCCATTTTAGTTTTAGTCGCATTTTAGTCATCTGAATTGTTTTCGTTTTAGTCTAGTTTTAGTCGACTAAATCTCTAGTAGATATTAGTCGACACGACTAAAATCTAATGGGCTTAGTTAAAGCCTCTATCTGTCTCTTTTGCTCCTTCCCAAACCCTTCTGTGTCTTTTTGTGTCCTCCCAGCCCCTCTAGGTGTCTCTCTCCCAAGCCCTTCTGTGTCTATTTGTGTCCTCCCAGCCCCTCTAGGTGTTTCTCTCCCAAGCCCTTCTGTTTCTATTTGTGTCCTCCCAGCCCCTCTAGGTGTCTCTCTCTCCCAAGCCCGTCTGTGTCTATTTGTGTCCTCCCAGCCCCTCTAGGTGTCTCTCTCCCAAGCCCTTCTGTGTCTATTTGTGTCCTTCCAGCCCCTCTAGGTGTCTCTCTCCTAAACCCTTCTGTGTCTATTTGTGTCCTCCCAGCCCCTCTAGGTGTCTCTCTCCCAAGCCCTGATCTGTCTCCTTTGGCCCTTCCACAGCCCTCTAGGTGTCTCTCTCCCAAGCCTTGATCTGTCTCCTTTGGCCCTTCCACAGCCCCTCTGTGCAGTGTGAATTTTGGTGGAAAATTTAGTTTTAGTTATTTTAGCTTTAGTCGTATTGACTAAAATTGTTAGTCAGTAAAATTAACACTGGTACTATATACCTAGAGCAGTGTCCATATCTGGCATATATGGCTTGATATATTAAGATATATATTCATATTTTTTGGTGTTTTTACATATTATTTATTATATTTTATTGTTTTACATGTGAAAAGGAGAGTAATAGTATTTGCATACAGGTATACATCCCACCTTATTATAATTTATGTTTATTGTTTTCGGTGTATTGTAGAGAGGTTAATAATAGACAGGTGTTGAAAGTACACTTTTTGTATTATTTTTTTTGTTTGGGCACTTTGTTTCACACTCTTTATGTTCATCTAAACTCTCATTTTAATTACGCAGATTTTGGTTTTGGTGTAAATAAAAATCCCCATTAAGCTCAAATTATTTGATGTCTACCAGCAACTAAAATGGAACGGTGTACATTTCAAAGCAATTTACCAGACAGGGGAAAACCCAGATCTAACAGAGTATTAACGGTTATTCCAAAGCAAATCTTTATGTATGCTTGGAAATAAAATGCCCTTAGCAATGCCAAACAGAATGGATGAGTTTTCTTTATTTTCCTTTATCCTGCACCTCAATGGTGCTCCTTGGTTTGCAAAGTATTCATGCTTCGATGTATTAAATAAGTCATTATATCATAACAAATCCACTGGGATAGTTCATACAGCGAAGGATCACACCCTTATAAAATATATTAGACAGCATGATTCTCAAGACTGCATTATTAAATGGTTCATTACGCCACCTTTGTACAAAACAGAAAAGGTAGTTTTTTTATTGAAGTAATATTCCAAACACCATAACCACTACAGCTTGCAGTAGTGGTTATAGTGGCAGGAGTGCTCTGGTAACACTAGATTGTTAGTAGTCAAATCATTTTCACATGATTTAACTTCTCACCTGGAGTCCGCCAGGTGCGGTTTCCCACCTTTATAACTAGTGTCAGAGACACAACAGGAACTTCTGGTAGCTCTCCTGAGCAAAGCCCTGCAATGCTTGACTACCTAAAATGTATGGCACCAGCCACCAGGGGACTACTGGCAACATAACCACATCAGCCAAGGAGGAGGCTGCAGCAGCACTGAGGGAGACTCACAGTTTTTTTGTTTTTTTTTAATCACTGGGGGGGCCTGAACTAATCAGCACACCAAGGCTATAGTTTTTGGGAACACAGTTTTTGGGAACACAGATATGTATTCCTAACGCTACAGGGTTCCTTTAATATACATATTCAGTTCTGGGGTAGGGAGGACCATGGGAGGGAGACCAATATGGCATCTATAGAAAGCAATTAAACCAAACACATGCAGCATATCATACATCTTTATTCTCAAAGCAGCTATCTGTTAGGTGGACTACTTAGGGGGAGAGTGCAGTTCCCCCAGGTGACTGTCGGCAGGGGTTACTGGGTAACATAACTTTGTTGCACACCTCTCTATTAGCCAGGTAGTGTGGAAGGATCACATTGAATGCGTAGCCGAGCAACATGTGCTTGTTTCCAGCTACAATTTCATTCTGATTCCAGAAAGTATTAGCAGCACGCTGTGCATGGGGATATGCCATCAAGATTTCCTTTGGGTCAAGTCTGAGGCGGCTCTGGAACACCCCTGTGTCTCTGCATAATCGGAGACTAAAACTGGAGGATTACTTCAGGATTAATACATTTCTCTCAAGACTACAACTGGTAACACATCAGCAGATGGAGAGTTTTAAAGCAAAACTGTCCCTCTCTCCAGTCTGCTATAGGATTTAAAAACTACATACTGCAAGTTCAAAGAAATTTAGAAAACTTCTGGTTGAACTTATCTCTTATAACCACTAATGGGAGTCCAACTGAGATTATACACTGCTACTTGTTTAAATTCAAGTCTCCACATTGTGGGAGAGATATCAAAGTACTGAAAGGAGGAGTCATCAATGGAATGTGAGTGCTGGTTCTAATGGTTTCCACGGTGATGAATATGGCACTTTGATAACTCTACTCCATTGTGTTTATTAAAGCAATAATATAACCGATTTTTCTCAGGGGAAGAGAGAAAAACAGTTAGAAACCAAGATATAAGATATCAATGGAGGGCAGTAAGACCTTTAAAGTAAAACCAAACAATATATAAATAAAGAGTTTAACAACTGTTTTAATTTACTGGAGCTGCGCCATAATGCAGGTGCAGTACCCTCTAAACTCACCTTGAATAAACGTATACACTTTGCACAGTTTTTGTGCCTTTTATCTACTTAAAAGGTTACTCCAACGAAAAACACTTTTAAGAAAACATTGGCTTTCTTGGAGTAGCCATTCATAGTCTGAACACTAAACTAAGCTCAATCCAGCACCAAGGCCGAGTTCTCTCCTCAGTCTGATCTTCCTCCTATGGCGAGGAAGATCATGGAATGCAGACAGAGGGGAGGACGTGCCGCCATTGGCTGTGCATGCTGTTGTCAAAGACCATTTTTGCACTGGATTGACATTAGCCTCCCCAAAACTCTTGTTCTGGGTTGGCTAATAATGCCCAAGTATGCTGTTGAAGATGGAGTTACATCTCCTACACGAGAGGGGTTAATCTCCGTATGTGCAGCGTTTCAAAGCGAATGTTTAGTCTCCAGGCTGCGGCACCATGACCACTTAAATTCACTGAAGTGGTCATGGTGCTTGACATATTCCTTTATTAAGGACATATGCAGAAGTGACAAGGTAATGTCAAATTGGAACCTGGAAAAATTCTTATCATTTGTCCGCAATCCCCAGTTTGGCCTGTTATTTGTTAATAGGAATGAGTTTAAATGAAAACAGCTATAGGTTATACTTTCCATTTTATTTTTTATTTAGTTTTGTTTTTTTGTAGAAAATGCTTTCTTTTAATTACCACGATGAAAAATCAGGAGAAATGTGGAGAACAAAAATATCCACATGAAGTAAAATACAAGGGTGACACAGCTCCTGGTAAAACAAGGAAAGGATTGCTTTGATAAATGTTGTGCAATCCACAAAGTCAAAGGATGCCATTAATGATTGATTGATGCTGAATTGTGTTGTAGACCATTATATTTATATTACCTCCACCCTTCAATTGCAACATCATCCACAAACATATACACACATACATCACTGCACTGTGAGATAACACATTGTTAGAAAGTCTTGATGATTTAAATACCGAATCTGTTGGTGTGACAGTTATTTTGAACCTACCTGTACATGTGCATATATTAAACTAGCATAGTGATGATATGTGAAATGTTGATATGATGTCATTGGGGCCAGGGTGTGATGCAATTGGAATGTGACAGTAATCGCAAAAAGTAATAATATACAGACTGGGTGGAACTCGGACACACTGCTGAGTTTCAAGGATGAAGATAATGCCAGGAATGATGACAGTAAAACACACAACAAAACAATCCGAAAGGAAAAAGAACGGTGCAGGTTTTTTTGGGGGTTTTTTAGGGTAATTTATTCAAATACCACAGGAATACCAAAATGTTCCCGTTTATTACCTATTTGCCATGAAGTGAACCTGATATCAGAAATTGAAAAAAATTACAACTACCATGTGGTTAATTGCTGATATGCGTACGTAAACTTATATGTTATGAATTATTCTGCCCTGAGTAATGTGTGAATTTTTAACCTCTCTTACAACGCACTTATCACTAAAACATAATATCTGTACAATCTGGGAAGTATTGATAGGCTGAGAGCAGTGGGGTAACCAACTCAACTGCTTCCAAATGGATTGACAATAAAAAAAGATCACCTTCAGACTTGTTGTACCATAACCACTACCCTGAGATGTAGATGTAGGAAGTTACAGTTGCATAGAGTGCAGCTTTAATGTAGTACTAATGTAATATACTGAAGGGTTCGCTTTTCATGGGAAAATGTTAAGTGCAATGAGGGACAGCAGTGATTTAAAGCAGAGCTACCTGTCACTAGAGATATTTTAACACAACCAAACTAACTAAATGTTTGCTATGGGTTGTGCTTTAATCTTCTAAAAGTTTTATTTATTTTTATTATTATTATTACTGTTTTTTACTTAGTAGATATGGTAGGTATGCTATGTAAATTATATTAAACACTGCAGTGACTCTTGCACAAAGGCATTGAACTAATGTCCCAGGGTGCATGCCCTTGTACAGCATTTCTTTGCAGGTGCAACAAAGTAACCCTTAACACACAAATGACGAGGAGATAAGTATGTTTTTCATCTACCTCCACATCACTATTCACCCCACAAACAGTTGAGTTGAATAATGTGGAGTGGGGGAACAAGTAGCAGTAATTTCTAGGGAGGCAACAGTTCAGATTTGAGGCAACTGAGATCCATTTGCCAAACTTTTTGGTGAAAAAAATTAGTGCTACTTAAAAATGAAAACAAACCTAATGGCAAGGAGCCATGTTTCATCCTCTATACAGTGGCCAAACTGCCAGGGTCACAAAGGTTGCAACTGCCCCTCTGTTCCATCTGTTGTTGTGGGGAAGGGGGCCAGCGGACCTGAAAAGTGCAAGCAGAGTCCAGCACAGCTCCACTCCTCATCCTCTCCCTGGTGGTCCGGGGGGAGGGGGGGAGGAGGATCGCTCCATAAGGACATGCCGCCATCCCATGGCACTTCCTTCTCTGGTAGTCCAGTGCTGCTCTGCACCCCTTCTGGTAACCCAGCATGCACTCTAAATCAACTTTTAGTGCAGGTAAATGCGAGGCAGAGGTTATAATAGAAGATTACTGGGAGGGGGCAGAGCCTCACATATCACCATTGGACCACCAGGGAGTGTATAAGAACCAGCAGCAGCACTGGACCACCAGGTGTGGTGTGGGTGGGATTATGTTCTGCTTAAGTTAGTGTGGGGGAGGTCTTACCTCAGTGCCACTTGGGATTCGGGCCAGCAAACAGCTTCCCTCCCGCCCGCCCTATTAGTATATTTAGTCACAGCTAGCCGGGGGTATGTCCTTGCCAATTGAGTTTGATGGGTTACGTTTAAGTATATGGAATGAGATGAACAAGTTTTTAAGGTCTCAACCTCCCCTGCTTCAAACGGTTAACATTAGGTTGCCTGAGGTGTCGTGCCCATCAAGCGTGGATAAGGTCGGCTGATGGCGGTCATTGGAAAGATATGATTTTTATGACGAGGGGGGAGGTGAGAGGAAGTGGTGATTAGGAACCACTGTATGTTTATTGGCAAGGACGGTTGGGTCACTGTATAGCACGTGTGGAGTTATATATGTATATATGTTAATTTATGCTTATTTATGTCTAACGTTTTTGGTTACAGAAAAAGAAGAGATTTAATAAATAAAGTTATGGATGTGTTATGCAGTAATTTAGTTTGTGATAATAAATGCTGTGGCCTGTTTCATCCATACTAAGTGGTCTGTCGTTACTGGGGGGGGTTGAATGGGGTTAGTTCTTGTTCTAGGCTGCATCGCGATTCCCCACTACGTACATACAAGTGTGTCTACCTGTGTCAGTGCATGCATCAGTGTATGTCAGTTTTGTATGTCAGTATATGTTTCTGTTTATGTGCATCAGTGTATATATTTGAGCATGTATCAGTTTGTGCATCTGTGCATGTGTGTCAATGTTTGTATGTGCCAGTGAATGTATCTGTGCATGTTTGCTAGTGCATTCATCTGTTTATGTGAGTCAGTGCTTATATGCTCCCTTGATAAAGGCGGATAATGCCGAAACGTTGGGGGCTATTTTTTATTTGACGTCTATACCCTCTTCTCATATTCCTTGTTTTTTGGCATGTATCTTTTTGTTCAATATTATATACAGGTATCATAATACTGTTTTTTTTTACATGAGTGGTTATACCACTCTAATTGGAACATTTTGATCATAATTAGTTTTTCTATTTTTTCTTTGCTTCTAGTTATTGTTTGCATAGTTGACAGAGATGTTTGAGTATTTTGACACTCTAAGATGTTATTGTTAATACCTGTTATATGTGTTTTTGTCAAATAAAGCTTTTTTGTATTTTTTTATCGGTTGTGCTCCCCTTTCAGTATTATATCAGTGCTTATATGTGCCAGTGCAGTGTATGTATCTATACATCTGTGTTAGTGTTTGTGGTTCTGTGTGAGTGATATGTGCATGTATGTAAGTCAATGTAACTGTGTATGTGTGTCCATCTGTGTGTATCTCCCAGAGTGAATCTGTGTGTATATGTGTCTGTGGGCATCTTTGTGTGGCAGTGTATGCAAGGTTTCTGTGTATGGTATTGTGCCCCTGTATGTGTATGTGTGTGGCAGTGCATTTGTATTTGTGAAAAAAACATTACATGCAAGAACCAATATTACAGACAGACAAATTCCTGCATTCAAACGCCAACACTGCACACAAAAGCAGTTTTTCATTAAAATGCCAACACTACACACAAACACACCCCTGCATTCACATACCGACATTACAGACAAACAGACCCCCGCATTCATACACTAATGCTATATAAACAATCTTGCATTAAAACACCAACACTACAGCACACACAACCCTGCATTTAAATGCCAGCACTAAACACAAACAGACCTCCTGCATTCAAACATCAGCATTCTACACACATACACACACATTCACAAAAGTATACTCAATACAAAAACAGTCCTACATCCACAGATACTGCATAAAAATAGAACCTTGCAAGCGTGGGTAAATGTCAGATTCACAGCTGGCAAAGCATCATAGGATTTGCACAGCAGCTGAGGATCTACCTGTTGGCCACCCATGCTGTATATTGAATAAGGGGCCGTTAACAGATTAGTTTCACCAGGGCCCTAAATTTTCTAGTTACGCCCCTTTCTATGTATGTATTTGGTAGATACTGTAGCCAAGCAGCTATGCAATAAAAAAAACATGTGATACTTCCTCCTTATCATAGTTTCACATTAGATACGCATGAAAACCAGGAAGTTACAGTTACTTGGTTAAAATTCCCTTTTGTGCTAAATTCCATTCAGATATGTTAGTAAAACACTGTCAGGATTATCCACTAAAGTGAGAATTGTTACGAATGAAGATGTTGGGGCACTGGATTCTGATGGGTGCGCTAATCAAAGAGTATCAGGACATGGCAGAAATTCTAAATATTTCTCTGCAGTATATAGCAAAGAAGAACTTATGGCTGTAGATTTGTTAATGATATATAATTGATAAGTATGTGAACATGTTGTTTATCAAAAAAGAAATGCGATTGCCATTATGGAGTCAAGAAGGATTTTTTTCTCCTTTTTGTAGCATAAATGGCCATCACTTTAAATTGTTAGTTTTTTTGGCTCAACAGCATAAAAATATATATTTTAAAGGCTGAATTCGAGAAACTTAAGTCTTCTTTTTTTTTTTTAAACTTAGATTACTATGTAACAAGGTAACATAGCTTCAATGACAATGTGTTGCTGAATATGTACACAGGTCTGAATTCATGCACAGCTTCTAGGGGACATTTTTGCTTCTTCAGTTTGTAAAATATAAAGATTGTTTTTAATTCTTGATGGACCTTTACCAGGCAGTAATACTGTGCAGATCAGTAAACACAACAGGATGAACTCTTTGCAAAATGTGATAGTGTTAAAGTTTCCCTTTAAAGTGGCACTGTCACCATTTGGGGACTTTGCCGAATTTGCAAAGTCCCCCAATGGTGACATCATTACAGGAGTTCTGGTGGCTGGAGGTGTTGGGGGCTGGTAAAGGTGCATGCGCCAAAGTAGAGCATTGAAGTCTATCTAAGAGGATCTCGCCTCCATAGACTCCGCCAATTCCCTGCAGCCGTCATTGTTAATGGCTGTCAGGATTGAATACTTCCTGATATTATTTTAAACCTTTGTAGTGGTGGTTTTTCTTCTTTTAAATATAGTCTCCTCCTTTACTGTGTTGATTCCCTTTATGTATTTAAATGTTTCTATCATATCCCCCCTGTCTCGTCTTTCCTCCAAGCTATACATGTTAAGATCCTTTAACCTTTCCTTGTAAGTTTTATCCTGCAGTCCATGAACCAGTTTAGTAGCCCTTCTCATTATGAGTATTTCCTAAAAACTCCATCTTTATGAAGTACTAATTTTCGGGTGGAGGGGTGACAGTGCCTTTTTAAATTACTTAATTTTAATCCCATTACATAGCGCAGTACTACGGAAAATATTAGTGCTTTTTAAATTATAAGCATGTCAGGAAATGAATGTGTCCAGATGGTCTTTAAAGAGCACCTGTCATGGTATACATAAGTTTCCATACATTTTAACACAAGAATTTTGCTAACAAATGTATAGATTTTATAATAAAGCTGCATATACATAGGTCTCTCAAATCTAGGCAGCAGCTTCACTTATCCACATAGCACCAAGCCAGGGAGTGGATTGACCAGCTATCCCTTCCACTCATGTCATTTGCCTTACGGGACACCAGAAAATGTGGGAGATTTACAAACAAACAAGCATGTGATGGCATAAAAGAACCGTTTGGCCCATCTAGTGCTCAATTTTCTAAATACTCTCACCAGTCCCTTGCCTTATCTTAAGTTTAGGATAGCCTTATGCCTATCCGACGCATGCTTAAACTCCTCTACCACTTCAGCTGGAAGGCTATTCCATGTATCCACTACCCTCCCTGTAAAGTAATAGCTCCTGAAATTATTTTTAAACCTTTGCCCCACTTATTTAAATCTATGTCCACTTGTTGTGGTAGTTTTTATTCTTTTAAGGAGTTCAACATCCCCTTAATATAACCTCTTGAATGTCAAAATATATATATTTTTTAATTGTACAAATTCAGACTGTTAACAAATGCAAATGCAATATCAAAACTTTCTCTGGTAGATATTAACAATGATTGTTATTCTGCCATCAGAACATTTTCTATACCGTTTGTTGCCATTTTATGAGTAACAGATATCCAGCAAAACGTAGACATGTAAAGCATGGAACATCATTAGAGAACTGTTTCCTGCAATGGAATGCTGGGTGCTACGCTGCAAATACTAAAACTCTGATTGGTTGCTGACATCACATGTTCTCCGCAGCCAGTCTTTAGTTGCAGCTGTCAATAGCTGTCACTGTGGGTTTGAAAACTGTGATGCGGTTCCAAGATGGCCGCCCCCACACTGAATATCTGTCAGTTCTTTCGTTATAATGCTAGCTAAACGCACTAGAACTTCCTCAAACTAAAATAATGATCTATTACTATTTAAAACCATTTTCAGAAAATACAGCTTCCCGGTTTGAGAATAGTGCATTTTTAAAAAAAGTATGAATTAGGTTATTTCTTTCACCTAAAATGTACTTAAGAAAGTATTACCAATATATATGACCTCAAACTATGGTGCTCAATTGAACAAAATGGCTCCTAGTGTAAATTTGTCTCCTTTTCCTTTTACTCAAATAAATGCCTGACTTCCTATAGCTCTATAATAACACTACAGACAAAAAACACACATGAAAAACAAAACATATTAAAAAGAACATCCTGGTTGTAACAAAGGCAGCACAACATTGTAACAAGCTGTCAATGAAAACATATGCAATATAATGAAAGAAATGTAAATCCATTACAATTCATTCTGGTGTCTGCACGGGAAAAAAAAAAGATTGAGATTCGCATTAGACAGATAATTTTATCCCCCTCTCCTCCCAAAATATGTGTATTTTATTTAATTATATTTCCATCTCTCTAGTACCTTCAATTTTAACTTTAAAAAGTTTTTTGCCATATTTTAGAAAAATAAAGTACTGGCCGTTTTTTTTAGCTAGAGTAGATCTGACGGAATACAAATAACACACTATTTTAATATTATCATGCCTCAAATTGACATTGCTAACTTTAATGCACTTTGTGGAATAAAACAGAAAATGTTGGCCAAGTTGGACGCCATTAGTCCTTTGAAGAGTTTAGCACTAAATGTGTCTGTTCAATTTTAATCAATTTCCCTCAATGCTTAGCCTTAAATGAATTGTCCTCAATGAATATTCTGTACAGTGACCTTTATGTTTCAAGATCTGTGATTTGTTATAAGTTATAGTTGTCTGGTTGGAACCAGGATATGTGTCCCTCCCAGACTACCTGAAAATAAAACTTTATTTCATTTTACATTGTTGATTAGATACTAGGATATGCCCTTTCTCAAAAATATCTGAAGGGTATGTGGCCCTCTTGACATCTCTGCTTTAGATAAACTGTTACATTGATTACAAAAGCAATCCAAATGTAAGAATCTTGACAGTTGGTTTGAAATATTAGTAAGTAGCCAAACTTATTTACGGCCTAGCCGGTAGCGGAGCTATCTGTCAGCTAGGCATGATATCACTGGGATCTACATTCATTGTTTCCTTTTCTGTCTGTGATGTTTCGAGAAGTAAGCCAGGCCTATTCTTACTCCTAATGGCTTCTCTTAACTTCTGCATTTCTGGTCTTTTAGACAACAGGGTTTTTTTTTCCCCTTTTTTGTTTTCGGGTAAAAAGAGAGCCATATTAAAATGATCTGCCTTTCTATATAGGCAATACCAGTCAATTAATTAAATGTTGACTATTAAATGATGGGAACAAGTGTAAGTGAATCAAAAATGGAAGAGAGATTAAAAGTGAAACTGTGATTTAAAAAAACCCTATAATAAAAAAAATAATAATAATATTAAGATCAGTATGTTTTCTTTCTTAGTGACAGACAGTGCTTTGGTCCATATTATACCATTATACTAAGTGCCATTTCTATTAATGCATGGCACCACAAACCTCAGTATGAATATGACTATCTTAACTAAGCAGTTATTTTCTCTGTGGTTTTTCAGGGAAAGAGAAAGTTGACATACATAAAGATTTTATTGTGTTGGTAATAAATTAGATCACCTTTATTAAAACCTATATTTTAATATAAAGAACTACCCAATTTGCACAGTAATAACTGAGCAGAACTTTGCGAATAATTGACAAGGGGGCTGAAGATTTTGGGCCCAAAATAGTACAACTGAAAATAATCTCCATTTTTCAAGCTCTGTTTTTTTCATGTAATGTTTGTAATTACCTTGTCAAAAATAACATTTAAAAAAAGTATATATATGTAAAAAAAAAAAGTAAAAAAATAATTATTGAGATAGATAGATACATAACGTATAAATAAAGTGGGCTTTTTTGAAGGCAAGTCTCTTTGGATTATAGTTTGCTTTGTGGGATTTTACTGAACCAAAACTAACTCGTGTTATGTTAACAAAGGGAACTGCAATTGAACCTGTTTGTGCAATATGTCTTGGCTGACTGGAGATCACAAAAATGAGGAAATAAATTGCAGGTTTTTTTTTTTGTGAGAAAATGTTGGTTTAAAATTACATTAAGCAGAATTATTAATCAGAAATAGATGCTTTCTAAGCAAACTGATCCTAGTATTTAACAATCATCTATAATATTATAAACAACAATATTAATATTTAGTATAAAGCATTGTTTAGTACAATAATATTAAAAAGGGGAAATGTGCTAATTACTTACCAGACATTGTGAATCCAGCAATCAGGTAGCTTGCAGAGGGGGGTCACCCAGTGAAGGGTGAGGGTTACTTTAGTGTCTGTAAAATAAAGGCCAGGGGGGATGCTGTGCCAGATAGGGGTGTCAGGCTGTAGGACTTGTCTCTCTGTATGAAATATCCAGGTCAAGGTTATATCTGTTATGAAGTAACACAGTCAGTGGCAAAGCTTGGTACCCAATGACAGCAAATGGGTGTCAGAACCAGCATCTGGTTTTACAGGTAATTCATCTTCTGGCTGCAGGGGAGGGAAGGAGGGAGGGATCCAGAAATCACTAAGAGACTAAGCTTCAGATCCACAGAAGACGATAGTGGAGTAGGAACTTCTGTGTTGACAGATCTTGGTGACTTCCCCAGCCTGGGAGCACTTGAGCAGTGCTTTGCTCTCTCCTGTTGTAACAAAGTGTCCAAGTTCCTCCCTTCAAAGTGTAGCCAGTAGCTTAGCAGGCAGTGCTGTGACAGTACTATGAATCCCTGTCCTCTGCTGTAAGAGCCTGTGAGTTCACTGCTGAGGGTGGAGTTTGTCTCTGTGTATTTAAACTAGTAGTGGGTGTATGAGGAGGCATGTGGTGAAATCTCTTTTTCAGCCTTCTTGTATTAGATGGAAAGTCCCTTCACCTGCCTAGTATAGTATAGCATCACTTTGCAAACGCTTATGAAGCCACAGGCTGTCATTAGTGCAGCCTCTTACACTGTACGTGATATATGAGGTGGCCCTCTGAGCTAGTGACATCATTGTATTAACGTCACTTGAGGTCTGAGACCTGGGCCAGTGATCAAAAGAGCAAGGAGGTAATGCCTCACCTCTAAACCCATATTCTGAGAGTTGTAATCTTTTGATCAGGGAATGAAAATGCAAATAAAAAATTATATTAGCTATTTGACTTTTGATGCATATCTTCGATTTAACTTTTACAGGTGAAGTATGACAGTCGTTGCCTCTAGCACTGAAAAACTCAATAGAAGAGAAATACATATGTGCAATGAAGGGAAAATGATCTGTATGCTGTAGATTATGGGGGTGGAAGAGATCAGAATATTAAAAACTTTTATATGACGAATGTATTTTGAATTTGGAATAAAAACTAAATCTTAATTATTATAAAAACGTATTCAGCTGTAATGCTGTTTCCATGATTTTATTTCAGTAATCTACAAATTTGTATGTAATCGATATTTTATGTATGGACCCACTTTTGTGTGACGGTGACGTTGTGATATAATTAAAAAAAAAATGACAAAATTACCCAGTGATTAACCTCTTCATGACTAAAGCAATGTTGCTGTTTTTGCAATGCCTTTCTTTCATTGTAACGTAATATTTTCTCATTTTATCCTGATTGTGGGAATACCTCACACATCTAGGATGTCAATCAAATTGTGGAAGCTTTTGCAAATAGGGAGAAATTGCAAGATGTTAATGGCTTACACTTAGGAGCACTTCGGGCGCCCCTCCTCCTTCCCTTTGTAAGGAATCAAACCGTTTTTGAATGGTGTAATTTCTTACCTGGAGCCACGCGACACAACACCCCGCCTTCACTACCAAACCCGTAGAGCCATGGGTTCCTCAACAAAAAATTCTGTTTGCTTTCCTAAACTAATCCCTGAGATGCAGAGCTTAGCTCGTTGGCTGAGAGCATCAGATGATGAGATTCACAGACCTGATGAGTACTCCTGCTCTGTGGACCTCACTTTGGCCTGCATGGTCCATGAGAGCTTTGCGACCAAATTGCAACCATAAAAAGGAAATTACGTGGTTGCAATTTGGTCCCAATTTATGGCATTGACAATGTAACAATCTGGACTATTTCAAATCAGGTATTTTTAATCTTTTTTTGCATAACAATTTCATCAACAATTTTTGGCATGTGAGCTAAAGGTGTGCCACATCTCAGGTATTTAGATCCAGTGTTACTGTAATGCGACCGCAATAGGGCCAGCAATATGTTAAAAACAATAGTAAATCCAGCTGCTTTAAAAAACAAAACAAAAACAAAAAACCAAAAACAAACAATAATTCCCTCATGGTATGGCGGTGGAGCTTGTGGTCTGCACTTTTGCCAGGTGCAGTCCATATTACTTGCTCCCTTGCAGTTTCAGCTCTCAATGAGGGCATCAGCGCAATTACTGGGATTCCCAGCCTGTGCTTTGACTATATCAATGATGGACGAACAAACAATGAGAGAGTAATATGGTCTCCACCAGGCAGAGAGGTGCAGACCATGCACTCCACCACTGTGCCACAAGGGAGTCATTAAAACCCACTGGATCACCAGGTATTTATTATTAACACCCACTGGCTGGAGCACTTGGGAAGATAGCGCCCTCGATTCAAAAATAGAAGGTAATTGAGCAAAACTTTTATCTACTTTTTTAGTTTTTTTTTTTTCTTGACGTCTAATTTAAATAACCACCCAGCACACATATTACACACAGCCTATGTTTAAATAAGTTGGCTTAGTCCATTAACATGTTTATTTATTTAACATATGAGCAATGCTTTGAAAGGAATGCTGTGATCTACTGTTGCTCATCTGCTGAAAATTTAATGGTATAACTAGTTCAGTTCTGTCTATATTGTGCTTTAAAACAGCACTCTAAGAAATGTACGACTATAGCCTGCTGCAGTGATTATAGTGTCAGGAATGCCCTGGCACCCTTTAAGATTAAACAAAACATTTGCTAATGGTTTGACAACTTACCTGAGTCCCCAGGTGCCCACAGCATTCAACCAACACTCTCAGACAATGAGAGTGGCCCTGTAGAACCCTGATTATTTTTTATTTCATTTTCTTTCCAAAAAAACTCATAGAAAGTACATATAAAACAGACACAACAAATACATATATCCTGGAGAATAAAAAATAAAAACACAAAAACAAGATTCACAAGATTCACCATGGGAAACCAGAGTAATACTAGATTTTCAAAGGATCATATGATCACTCGCACCCAAAAAAAATATTTATACAGAGTATATCCTATTTCCTAAGTACTCCTTCCAATGTTCCAACCACGGCTTCCATGCTGTATCATATTTCTGTTTACAGCCCCTAGTCATCCAGTGTAACAGTTCCATTTATCAGTATGTTCTACTCTCATTACCCACATATCCACTGTTGGTGTTCATTTCTGTCTCCAGAAACATTTAAAATTTATTTTTTTTCATAGGAATTTTGTTTAATGGCCCTACTTCACTACTGTTAGAGTGCGAGAGGGTGAGTAGAGTATTCTATTTGAGAGTTGTCTACAGGCTTGAGAACCAGTCGCTGGTCTCTTTTATGACCCATTGACTGCTTGCTGTTTCATAGACATCCCCCGTGGCATGGCGGATTTGAATCTCCCCTATACTAAATAGGTATCAATGGGGTGAGTGGCAGGATTTTCGGAAGTGGTGGAAGCAAACCCCTTTAGCATGCTTGGCTGCTTCTACTTTTGAAATAAAGTATCATATTACAAGGAGGGAGCATGTAGCTCAAATGAACCACCGAATTGCATCATCTACATTTTGTCCAACAAGCAATTTGGTCAGCAATAATTTCATTGTTTTATGTATTTGGCTGTTCGCCATTCTCAAAAAAATGGTTAGAATTTCGGAAAAATATATATTTGTCCTAAAACAAATGCCCAAGCTTAGTATCCGAAGATTTTAGAAGAGAGGAGGTGGGGCAAAGGAAGCAGGATTAAGGTTTAGAATGTTATAAAACAATTCAGATTTGAGCATGCAAAAATACAACATATTATTGAGAACAAAAGCTATCAAATTAATTAAAGCTGTGTTGGTGCCAGCGTTGGCTCTTTGATCTCTGAGTAGGAGAAAAGAAACCTTAAGGCAACAAAAGACATTTTTTTTTGTTCCCAACTGTGTGATACCTAAAATAGTTCAGAATATTGTACAAGATGCTACCTTGGATTTTAACTATTTCAGGACTGTCACATTAACAAGGTGATTATCTGCTAACTTACAAAATTATCCAAAGAAAGGCAACAAAACATTGTTTTTCCAACTTTGCCACAAGCAGGAAAAATCCTCTGAGAGACATAGGGGCTAAGCACATTACAGGTGTGCACCCAGGAAGATTTTCCATTTTGTTTTCCCAATAAAAGGAAACGTTATCAACTCCAGTTCCCAATATCATGACCTCTCACTGCAACCCTAGGCTTTATACCCACCTACCACGCCAATTTCCTCATGCCATTTATCTCATTACCTTGGCCCCATTTTATTCCAAGCCATATTTTTCACTGTGTTACTAATACTCATTATATATCCCTCCAGTCTGCCAGTTATCGTATGCCCCTGCCACTTGCCTCAGGCTTGCATGTCATCAATCTAAACTCCTTCTCTCCTGTGGAATCCATTAAGCCACTGTCATATTTCCTATAATCCATTAATCCATGTCATATTTCCTATAAGTAGTTGGACTGGGAAGCTGCAGCCATTTGCATCAATAAGTAATAATAATAATAAAAAAAGTACTTTTAAATGATCAGGAGCAGTGCGTGGCAGACGTTGTGGTGATTTGGAAAATAAAAGAACGTATATAATGACATAATTTTAAAGGAAGACAATTTGGAAAAGAATATTAAAAAGGGCAAATATTTTTCTTTTTACTTTTTTTTCCTCTCTCCTATGACTAGCGCTATAGTGAACAGCGAAAGAGAGCTGAGCATTTGTAGGTTTAGAACTCAGTGTCTTTGCTTAAAATGCTGGATTTAGGAACCCCAGACATTGTAAGTGCACAGTGACATGATGATGAATTGAGTGGGATATGTTGTTGGTTCCAAAGCTGCTTCTCTCACAGTACAGGGAAATAATGTCCACTGATCTCCCCAGCAGCTCAATTGTCACAGGACTCACACTGGCTTAGAGCACATTAGGATGCCACACTCAGTACCTAGTCTTACCACTCACTGTCCCACACTTTTATATGGTTTGTAGCACATTGGGGCGGTGCCAAAATCATTGAAAACCACTATTCTATACCACTGATTCTCAACGTTTTTTGGCAGTGATCCAATGAGTCTCAGGACCCAGAGTATAAAAGCCATATGCTGGGTTCCACCATTCCATTCTGAATTTCATCTTTAAGTGGTTGCTGCCCAGCTTGAGCCAACTTTAATTTTATTAAGCAGTGCAAAATAAATGTAGCCCATGAAAACTCTACTTATCCAACTATGGTTCTAATCCTGGAGGAATATTAATTTATTTACTCTGCCATTCTGCATCTCTGCAGAGAGACTGTAAAGTTCCCACACTCTTTCTTCATTTACATCAAAGCTGCCTTTTTGGGACAAACTGCATTTCTGCATTTTAACATCCAGAGAAAGTACAGGCCTGGCAACATTTGGTCTGAGGGGCAAATATAAAACAATTTGTCATTTTTTTCATAAAGCTCACAGATCTCCTTGTGCGTGGTGGTCCTAGTCTCACTGTGCAAATCATATATTGGTTGGATAGAAGGAGGCTGCTGGAGTTGAGTTGTGTGATATCATATTCATATTCCCCTGCAACCTCCATTGATGACTGGTATAGCATGAGGGATCATTCAAAGAGATCTTATCCTGTCTAAGTGATAGACTCTGTTTCCCATTGACACCAGTATCTCATATGTTGGGGACTTTCTAGGTTCCAGAAACACTTGGGGCTTGAGCTCAAAGAAAACTCTACCCTAGGGAAATGGGGATATATGATGACATATGCCTGTCTCTCTGTGTTATGTCCCTTCTCTCTTCCCCTGAACAGTGTGGCTCTGGTACTCTCTGGAATCTCAGTGAAAGCAAGTACAGCAAAGTTCTGCTCCATAGTACCCCTTCATGATAGTGATCTGGGCGCACCCCTAAGTAGACTGGCAGAGCATATACTTCTGATCTTTCTTTATGGAATAGGCGGCTGCCTTGTATAAGTGGAAACATTCATAGAACTGCTGTGTCCACTCTATCCTTGGTGTTAGCATTTATGATTCCTTATTGGCTGCAGTCAACAAGAGCAGCCTTGCGTGGGCAGGCCTAAACGTAATCTTTGGGATGGCGCTATCACTCCTGGCACTATAACCACTACATTAGGCTGTAGTAGTTGTGGTGTTTGGAATGTTGCTTTAATTAAACAAAAGATTTTCTTTAATTATACATAGGGTTAATTTAGTTTTCGAGCTGTCATCATACATAATGCAGCACAGATGGAATTATTGGACACAAACATCAAAATAGGCCTTATAACTCACTCCTGCAGCATTCTACACCTAGGAAGAACCATAGGAGCAGCAGCCGTAGACCGTGGACTCCCCCATGTTTATATGACTGGTTCTTCTTGGACAACAGGTTATCATCATACTGACTGACAGATCAATATATTGTTTCCTCATTCTTAGTGCAGTCTAAACAAATTCTACTGAGATTCAGCTTCATTTCCTATTTCAAGAACACCGGAAGCCTTCTTCTCTTTTTCTTTTTTTCAGTGTTCCTTGAAAATTACAGGAAGTTCCATTAAAGTTATAAGTGTTAAAGGACAACTGACACCTCAAACCTATTTTTTAATATAATAATACTTTCATTAAGCTTTGAAAGGAGATTTTCTTTTTTTTAATGTAGTATATGTAAAAAAAAATTAGAAACTCATCCCTGCCTTTAGTCAGGACCATCTTTAATAATAATTGGACACTGGACAAGCGATTGCTTGGGCCCCCTGGACCGTGCCCCTCTCCCTCCTCCCCCCCCCAGTCCCTGGCATGCAATCACGGCACACAAGCAGATACACACACTGACTATATACAGATTAACACACAGATATGCACACTGACAACGGCACATACACTGACAGACATACTGACACACACAGATACATATTCTGACATACACACATACACTGGTAGACATACTGAGACACACTCACAGACACACACAGGCACATATACAGACACAAACACAGTCACATACACTGATCGACATACTGTGATGTAATTCCAGTAAAATACAAGTTTAGCAGGCTAAGATTGCCACAAGGCATATGTATGTACATGTGTTTGTAGTATCAGTTAGTTAGTTACACGTAGCTAAGATACTGTCATCATTGTACTGAGCATGTGCAGGAATGTAGAAACTGGAATTACGCGTCCCTCTCCTTTGTTTCAGATGAGCCACGTGGTTAGACCGGATGGATGAGTTTAGACTCTATTCATTGAATAGGTTAAGGGTATGTGTGGGCGTAGTTAATTATGGGAGGAGCTACAGTGCTATATAAGGAATGTACTCTATGTATTCAGTGCTCAGATCTTTGCTGTTTTTGGTGACATTAGACCCTCTGAGTCCCGATTGGTGAACCGAATAAAGAATCTCTTCCTTCCTGAAGAAACCTGTGTCCATCTCTCTGTGCTTGGCTTCCGTCAGTTTCTCCGGTATCATTTTGTGCATTGGCCGGGAAGCTCATCGTTCAACGGTAGCTGAGAAGCAGAGGCGTGAGACGGTCTATCTTTGCCCACGTTCTCTACGGCTGCACCCCTGAACTTCTGCGTGGACCTCCCTTCGTCTCGGCGCCACTGGTCTGTTGTCCAGGAGATCATCGGCCTCTACGTAGTAAGTGCTGGGGTGTCCCCATCGATGAGTGTGAACTCAGGTTCAGGAACGAGGAGGTAAGACGACCGCTGTTTTAGACGGCGGACCCACTAGGGGTATACCGATTGTGCGGTAGGCCCATAAGGGGTTATTTGTGTACGGAATCTGCCCCCTCTGTCGGAGGGAAGGAGCGAAGGCGCACCGCTCAATTGAACGCTCTTTAGTAAGACTGTTTAATTTGGTTTGGAGTCAGGCGGGGTTCTGTGTAAATAGCCCTAGCCGGACACCGGTGTCTTGTCTAGACTAGCGTTCTAGGGTGTACAATTTGTTCGCTAGGTCGGAGGGACCGGGAGACTAAGCGGCGTCTGTGTAAATTTGGTCCGCTAGCTCTCAACCTATCTTGGCTAAGTGGGAAGGCGTGTAAATTTGGAACCCACTAGACTTTTGATAGAGTAGATAGACTAAGAGGGCTCTGTTGTAAATTCCGCCCTCTAGTTCGCTATATGTGGTGCTTGGGCAGTGTGGCTAACCAAAACGGATGTAGATAGTTTTAGGTAGTCCATCAAGGTACTGGCCAATAGATTAGTTGGGAATTGTAAATGTGTTAAAGATTGTTTAGTAGCGTGTATATCTTGCTAGATAGCGTGAGCTCTGCCGTCTAGCGAGAGTGTTAATAGTGTGTAGCTGTATTATAGTGCACGGTACCATAACCCTGTATATTCACTGACACTGTATATGAATACTAATAATTGTCGTCTATTGCATGTCTAACACCATAACCACTATTAATTGTACTGTGACCTTAAATTGTACTTTAACCTATGCTAACCGTACTGTAACTGCTGTTTGTAAAGACGATGTTACTAGGGTATGTTATAGACGGGTAATTCATATATAGGGAATTATAGCGTGGGTGACTGTATAGTTTCGCCAAAGGGCATAATATCGATTACTTAGTGACTGGTGTAACAGCTGTGTGTGTACGGGAATTCCCTGAGTGTTTTTATTGTGTACGTTTCACTTGGTAACTGTACCACGTGGTGTAACGGATCAACTGGCACCCCGACTGGGTACCTCCGTTGAAAGATGCTCCTAGCGCTTCCAGAGGACTCCAAGCACTCCACCAGACACCATAAGCACCGCAGGCTGCAGCTATCTCCCTTCAGAACGAAGCAGGAACAAGCTCTTACAAGAGCTCAGTGATTATAGCAAGGGAATATGCCTAGCATAGCAATCCCTTGTAGCAGATTCCCCCAATAAGAGACAGGACTCAAGTTGAGGGTAAAAATAGAACTCTCTGGCTGCTAGCTTGCAGCCCTTTTTATTAGGTGCTCCCATGAAGGGGAGGGACACACACACAGTAACGCACATTAACCAATCACACAATAGTTACATCCCACACATAGCCCTCCCCTCTACTTGTAAACTAATTATCTGTACACACAGGAAAATACAATTATCATCGGTAGGGAAAATACAGTTTTTACACAACATTCATAACTCCCAAAATATACATCACATTCGCATAAAAATACATATTCACAATCAATCCATTCAGGGGAATAACATATAAAATGGCATGAATCAGACCAGGGGTTCAAAAGTTAGTAAAAGTATCTTTTGTTCCCCCTGGCTCAAACAGTAAAAGTAAAACATCCCCACAATGCATCCTGGCTTCCTCCCTTCTGCCCTGGAGATAATTGGAGAAGGAATCTAATTATCTCCAAAGACAGAGCCAAACTCCATTACCCACATGGCAGACAAAAAGACAGTAAAAGACATAAAATTACATACTGATACATTTAGTACATAAAACACACATTTCTACATATCCCCAGATAGCTTTGATCTGACTGCACATTATTAGATGAATGGCACTCCGATCACACGAATAAGCCTTTCTGCAGGGAAAATAAACAGTTTAACCTGCAGGGCCATAGTCCAAAGGCAAGAGGCGGGCAAGCAGCCCCCTCCAAGGACACGTGGCGAGGTCGGTTTCGCCACACTTCTCCCCTTTGCCCCCCAGACTAACAGGGTATCTGACCTCCTGCCGGTCAGTGCCCTGGTTAGTCCAGCAACCCACCCACGAAGCACAAACAGCAGTACAGCCCACCCACAATAAATGTTTCATCCACCTGGATAAAGTAGCAACTTGTCCATGTCCAGGTGCCTCACCACGGCTGTGTGGGGAGCTGGTAGACTGCCTTGGTGGGTTGCTGAGTGGGCAGAGACCAGCGGTACTCTGCCCTGGTGCCAGCGCTACCACAGAAGTAGCCTGATTGGAGCCTGGTTGTGGGAGGGGGAGACCGACCGTCTCCCCTCTGGGTACACAGCTCTGGGGCTGTGGCTGGGGGACTGGACCGACCGTCCCTACACCTTGGGCTGTAAGCGCAGAGACTACGGTCCCATCTGCACAGTTGCGGGGTTCAACATCTCCCCTTGGTGGGTTAGGCTGCCGCTGGAGAGAGGGTGTAACAAGCTCCTCTCTCTGGACTGTCAACTGCCGCTGGGGAGAGGGGTTAACAGGCTCCTCTCCCTGACACTCTCTCTGCTGGTGGAGAGGGGGACCAGCTGTCTCCCCTTTCATTATTTTGTCCTGCTGCTGGGGTGTGAGACTGACGGTCTCTGCTCCCTGCAGGACACACTGCCGCTGGGGAGGAAGGACGACATCTTCAGCTCCCTCGGGTTCACACTGTCGCTGGGGAGGAAGGATTGCACCCTCAGCTCCCTGGGGTACACACTGCCGCTGGGGAGGAAGGACGACACCTTCTGCTCCCTGGGTTACACACTGCTGCTGGGGAGGACGGACGACACCATCAGCTCCCTGGGGTACGCACTGCCGCTGGGGAGGAAGGACGGCACCTTCCGCTCCCTGGGATACACACTGCCGCTGGGGAGGAAGGATTGCACCTTCAGCTCCCTGGGGTACACACTGCCGCTGGGGAGGAGAAATATCACTTACCTCCCCCTCGTACTCCGGCTGCTGCTGGGGGAGGAGGTCGATGCTCTCCACTTTCTGTAACTCCAGCTCTAGTTGGGGATCTGGGCCGGTTGCCCAGCATCCCTGTAGGGCCGGTGGAGAGATCTCGGTCCCATCTCCACCTGCCTGCAGGGGGTCCTCCCAGGACCAGTCTATGAGGTCCTCTACCTCTGGTTGCTGTTGGGGAGGGAGACCGGTTGTCTCTTCCTCCAATAACACATTCTGCCGCTGGGGAGTGAGACCGACTGTCTCCCCTCCCTGTAAAACATACTGCCGCTGGGGATCTGGGCCGGGTGCCCAGCATCCCTGTAGGGCCGGTAGAGAGACCTCAGTCCCATCTCCACCGGCCACCTCGGTTTCTTCCTCGTCCCACTCTACCTGTGGCTGGAGTTTCTCCCAACGTGCCCACTGGCCTTCCCTCAACGCCCTGTGTTGAAGGTTCCGGGTCACCATGTCCCACACGAACCGCACGTATTTCTCCTCTGGATTGGGTCCGGAAAACTTCAGGTGTAACCCTACCATCGTGCCAAACTCTAGTACGGAGTAGCTATACGCCATGCTTGCTGTAGCCACTGCTGGTTCCATTATGTTGCTGAAGATAAGGACGCTGCACAACTCCACACGTTACCGGTGTCTCCGAGCTGCTTCTCCTCGCACTAGGACGCCATCCCACCGCTTGCCACCAATGTAACGGATCAACTGGCACCCCGACTGGGTACCTCCGTTGAAAGATGCTCCTAGCGCTTCCAGAGGACTCCAAGCACTCCACCAGACACCATAAGCACCGCAGGCTGCAGCTATCTCCCTTCAGAACGAAGCAGGAACAAGCTCTTACAAGAGCTCAGTGATTATAGCAAGGGAATATGCCTAGCATAGCAATCCCTTGTAGCAGATTCCCCCAATAAGAGACAGGACTCAAGTTGAGGGTAAAAATAGAACTCTCTGGCTGCTAGCTTGCAGACCTTTTTATTAGGTGCTCCCATGAAGGGGAGGGACACACACAGTAACGTACATTAACCAATCACACAATAGTTACATCCCACACATAGCCCTCCCCTCTACCTGTAAACTAATTATTTGTACACACAGGAAAATACAATTATCATAGGTAGGGAAAATACAGTTTTTACACAACATTCATAACTCCAAAAATATACATCACATTCGCATAAAAATACATATTCACAATCAATCCATTCAGGGGAATAACATATAAAAAAAATGGCATGAATCAGACCAGGGGTTCAAAAGTTAGTAAAAGTATCTTTTTTTTTTTTTTTTTTTAATTCTTTATTTTTGTTGAGGCATGTGATTATGGGAGTACAGAAAAAAGAGAGGGAGACGTTCAAGAGTTGTACAGGATGGGGTCGTCATAACATATTGACAAAGTCTCCTATGATTATCAACCTCATTTTATATATATAGTAACATGCTGTGGCTAAATACTGTTATCTCTTGCTTTAATACTGTAATCTCTCGCATTGATACTGTTTTCTCTCGCTTTAATACTGTTATCTCTCGCTTTAATACTGTTATCTCTCACCTTAATACGGTTATCTCTCGCTTTAATACGGTTATCGCTCGCTTTAATACGGTTATCTCTCGCTTTAATACGGTTGTCTTCTCGACTTAATACTGTCAACGTATAGTAGCTTACATGCAAGGCTGTACTCGGTTGGGACAGGTTAATTATTAAACGTTAGGTTACATGCTAGACAGACATATTATATAATAAAGACCACTGACTACCAATTGTATTGTAGTCAAGGATAGCTATAACAAAATGAGGGTATGTTAGGCTAGGTGATATACAGTGCTCTGCATTAATGTTAGGTACACACAAATATATGTATATTAACAGCCGCATAGTTACTCTTTCAGGAGATGGAATTACCCTTGTGAGTACACTTTTGATGGGCAGTCAGTGGTCGCCTGCCAAGGGACCCCCCTAAATATATCTCAAAGCATTTAAATAAAAGGGGATATAAGGACTGCTATGGTAGTTATAGTCCCGATGTGTGTCATGTTCGTATGGTGGCAGTCCCTGTATGGGCGATCCAGACGAGTGTCTGTCTTAGGCGGGAAAAGAGTCCCTGTTGCCGTGCCGATCATCGTGTACAGTATGGTGGCTGTAGGTGGTTAATCCGCGTTCGTTGGCCCGCATGCAGTGTGGAAGGTAAGGTTAAGTTGTTGTCCCTCTGTAGTGAGGCTAGTGGGGTATGAGGATGTGCTCGCCTGTTCCTGCTTGGCGTCCTTCGGCAGTCCGTCCTTGAGAAGTCAGAAGGAAGGGTGCCTCAGTCAGCCCTCGGGCATGGATAGCTGGGCATGCAGTCTCCGCCATTTTAAAGGTGGACTCTGCGCTCTGTGGTCTCTTGTGAAGGTGCCGCTTCTAGCCGGTGCTGCCCGCAAGTTTATTCTGTGCAGGGGGAGCGGTGTGGGTCGCTTCTGAGCCTCACTGCCGGTTTTGGTGCCAGCATCCTTGGTCTCCGCCATCTTGCACGCTGCGCTTTGGTGCTGGATCCAGGCGGCCCTGCTGCTGCTCCCGGGATGGTCGGGGCATGCGGGGGTGGGGACCGGGATCACCCCCCCGGTCCATAGGGGGGGGGAACGGGGCCACAGCTCCACGGGTCTGGCTCCTGTCTGAGCACCGATGAGCAGGATAGCGGGGCAGCGACCGTCTGCCCCACTCACCGCCGGAGTAGGCCTCGTTGAGGCCAGTGAGGATTCATCCCTGTCAGGATCGGGACAGGGATCCAACACGCAGAGTACAAAGAGTGGAAAGGTACGTATACCGGGCCTTAGAATGGCCGGACTAACGTACCGAGAGTAATAGAGAATAGTCAGAGACAAGCCGAGGTCGAGGGAACGAGAAGACAGATGAGCGAGAGACAAGCCGGGTCAAGGGAGAACAGAGAAGCAGGGAAGTACAACAAGCCGAGTCAAAACCAAATAGAGCAAACTAGAATACCAGAGCACTGAGTGACTAGACAAGCTAGAACCACGACAGGGCAATGAGCTGAAGAGAGAAGTAAGCTTAAATACCCTGGCTCCGGATGGTAAGCACGCCTCTGACAAGTGCCGATTGGATATCGGACACTTGAGTGGCAGGTCGCTCGTGATAGCGTCATGACGTCACGTATTGAGCGTCCTGCTAGAAAAGGACGTGGATTCCTCGCGGCCGGTGTTTAAGTGGCTGGATGAACCGCGAGGAACGGAGGAAACAGCTCGCCTGGACGGATAAACCACCAAGTCTCTACCTCCCTTAGAGGTAGAGGCCTCAGGTACCCTGACAGTACCCCCCCTCTCAGATACGCCCACCGGGCGGAAGGAACCGGGGCGAGATGGGAAGCGGAGGTGAAATGCTCTGCGAAGGCGAGAAGCATGAACGTCCTCCTGAGGTACCCAACTCCTCTCCTCAGGACCATATCCCCTCCAGTTGACCAGATATTGCAATTTTCCCCTTGAAATTCTGGAATCAACGATGGAGCTGACCTCGTACTCCTCCCGACCCTCCACCTGAACAGGACGAGGCGAGGAGACCTTAGAGGAGAATTTGTTGCAAATAAGAGGTTTCAACAAGGAGACATGAAAAGAGTTAGGAATGCGTAAGGCAGGTGGCAGAGCAAGGCGATACGCAACCGGATTGATACGAGTGAGAACCCTGTAAGGACCTATGTAGCGAGGAGCAAATTTCATAGATGGAACTTTTAGTCGAATGTTCTTAGTACTTAACCATACCCTATCCCCAGGAACAAAAACAGGAGCCGCTCTTCTATGCTTGTCAGCGTGTTTCTTGAACAACGAGGAACTATGTAACAGAATTTGCCGAGTCTGATCCCATAATTTCTTCAGGTTGGCGACATGATCATCAACCGACGGTATCCCCTGAGAAGAGGAAACCGAAGGAAAAATCGAAGGATGAAAGCCATAGTTCATGAAGAAAGGGCTAGAGCGAGTTGAATCGCAAACAAGGTTATTGTGTGCGAACTCCGCCCAAGGAATCAGACCGACCCAATCGTCCTGGTGTTCGGAAACAAAGCAACGCAGATACTGTTCGATCTTTTGATTGGTACGTTCAGCAGCTCCGTTAGACTGAGGGTGATAGGCCGAGGAGAAGTTCAATTTGATGCCCATTTGAGAACAAAAGGATCTCCAGAAACGTGAGACAAATTGAGAGCCTCTATCAGAGACAATCTCCGAAGGAATCCCATGTAGGCGAAAAACCTCTCTTGCAAAAATCTCCGCCAATTCAGGAGAAGTCGGAAGTTTAGGTAATGGCACGAAATGGGCCATCTTAGTAAATCTATCCACCACCGTGAGAATAACAGTCTGTCTCTTGGAAGCAGGCAAATCAACGATAAAGTCTATGGATAAACAGGACCAAGGTTTCTCAGGAATGTCCAAGGGGTGTAACAGGCCACATGGAGATGCATGAGGTAGTTTAGTCTTGGCACAAGTTTCACAAGCTGCGACGAACTCCTCAATATCTTTTCGCAGTGAAGACCACCAGAAATCCTTGGATATCAAAGAGTATGTCTTGCGAATACCAGGATGACCAGCTATTTTACTTTCGTGAAAACATTGTAAGAGCTCCAGTTGAAGTTCAGGAGGAACAAAGTTTCTTCCCTCAGGAGTGTTTCCGGGAGCTAGATGTTGTGACTTCAAGATCTGGTCAAGTAGCGGAGAATGAATTTTGAGACTGGTATTAGCAATAATATTGCATTTGGGTACAATGGAGGACATAAGTGGTTCAACTGAAGCAGAGGGCTCATATTGGCGAGATAGCGCATCGGCTTTAGAATTCTTTGACCCAGGTCTGTAAGTCAGAACGTAATTGAAATGGGTAAGAAACAACGACCAACGAGCCTGCCTGGAGGACAACCGCTTAGCCTCTCCGATATAAGACAAATTTTTGTGGTCAGTTAGAATGGTAACAGGATGTAATGTACCTTCCAATAAATGTCTCCACTCTTTCAAAGCCTTGATAACCGCTAGTAATTCTCTGTCACCAATGTCATATCTGCTTTCAGTACCGGTCAATTTTTTAGAGAAAAATCCACATGGATGTAATGGTTTATCAACCCCCAACCTTTGAGATAGAACAGCACCTAAACCAGTCTCTGATGCGTCTACCTCAAGTAGAAAAGGCAGAGAAGTGTCGGGGTGAACTAAAATTGGAGCGGAAGCGAAAAGCTCCTTGAGGGTTTTGAACGCAAGGAGAGCTTCAGTAGTCCAATTCTTAGTATCAGCCCCCTGTTTGGTCATATTAGTGATAGGTGCGATAATGGAAGAATAGCCCTTAATAAAGCGCCTATAATAATTAGAAAAACCAATAAATCTCTGTACGGCTTTAAGACCTTTGGGTAAAGGCCACTCTAGAATGGATTGGAGCTTATCCGGATCCATCTTAAATCCCTCCCCAGAGATCACATAGCCGAGAAAGGTTACCTGGGTTTGATCAAAGCTACATTTCTCCAACTTGCAGTACAAGCCATGCTGGAGAAGCTTGTGCAAAACCCTCCTGACTTGCTTGTGATGAGTCTCAATCTCACTAGAATGAATGAGTATATCATCTAGGTATACAATGACGCAATCTTGCTGAAATTCCCTAAGAACCTCATTTATCAGATCCTGGAATACAGCTGGCGCATTGCATAACCCAAAAGGCATAACAGTATATTCATAGTGACCATATCGAGTATTGAATGCCGTCATCCACTCATGTCCCTGCTGGATTCTCACCAAGTTATATGCCCCTCTGAGGTCTAACTTGGTGAAAATTGTAGAGCCCTTCAAACGATCGAAGAGTTCGGTGATCAAGGGAATCGGGTAGGCATTTTTAATGGTTATCTTATTCAAGCCTCGATAATCAATACAAGGTCTCAAAGAACCATCTTTCTTTTTAACAAAAAAAAATCCAGCCCCGGCAGGGGAGGAGGACCTCCTGATGAATCCCTTGTCTAAATTCTCGTGAATATACTCCTCTAGAACTGAGTTCTCTTTAGTAGATAATGGGTATACATGACCTCTGGGAGGCATGGTACCAGGGAGTAGGTTAATTTTGCAATCAAAGGACCTGTGTGGGGGTAAGGTATCGGCTTTCTTTTTGTCAAATACTGCCTTTAAATCTAGATACTGAGGCGGAATTTGTGTCTCTGTAGGATTGTCAGAGGTAGTCGATGTGTTAGTTAATCCGAGAGGTAAGACCTTCCGCAAGCATTTTTCTTGACAATTCTTTCCCCACGAAACTATCTCCCCAGACTCCCAATTAATAATAGGGTTGTGTCTCCTCAACCAGGAGTACCCCAGGACTATGGGAATAGACGGAGAAGAAATGAGCATTAAGGATATATCCTCTTTATGTAGGATGCCAACAGTTAAGTTAATCGGTATGGTCTCATGGAAAATAACAGGCTCAAGTAACGGTCTACCATCGATGGCCTCAACAGCCAGTGGTGTCTCTTTTAACTGGGATGGGATAGCATGCTTGGCAACAAAACCCTGATCTATAAAGCTCTCAGCAGCTCCAGAATCGATTAGTGCCATAGTCTTTACTACTCCCTTCTCCCACCTCAAAGAAACGGGTAACAGAAGCCTGAACTCTTTGTAGTTGTGAATAGAGGACAAAGTAGAAACACCCAAGGCCTGTCCTCTAGAGAAACTTAGGTGCGAGCGTTTCCCGAACGATTAGGACAATTTAGGCGTAAATGTCCTCTGACTCCACAATACATACATAAACCCTCCCTTCTTCTGTACTGTCTCTCTCTCTCTGTGAGATGAGTACTGCCTATCTGCATAGGTTCAGAAATACGTAAGTCCTCGAACTCAGAATTTTGAAAGGTAGGCGCTAGTTTAAAGGAGGGTCTACGGTTCCTATCTCGAGTGTTCTGCCTCTCTCTTATGCGTTCATCAATACGAGATATAAAAGAAATTAAATCCTCCAAATTCTCAGGGAGTTCTCTAGTAGCGACCTCGTCAAGAATTACATCTGATAACCCATTCAGAAACACATCTATATAAGCCTGTTCGTTCCACTTAACTTCTGCCGCCAAGGACCTGAACTCTAGTGCATAGTCTACAAGTGTTCGATTGTCCTGTCTAAGGCGCAACAGTAATCTAGCTGCATTGACCTTTCTACCAGGAGGGTCAAAAGTTCTTCTAAACGCAGCTACAAAGGCATTATAATTATAGACTAGTGGATTATCATTCTCCCATAAAGGATTGGCCCATCTCAGAGCTTTCTCAATGAGTAAAGTAATAACAAATCCAACCTTCGCTCTATCTGTAGGATAAGAGCGGGGTTGTAATTCGAAATGGATGCTAATCTGGTTCAGAAAACCACGGCACTTCTCCGGTGACCCGCCATAGCGTACTGGTGGGGTAATACGGGAAGAAGCACCTACAGTGGCTACCTCTAGACCTGAGACTGCAGGAGAAATAGAAGGAGTACGTGTCTCCTCAGGTGGGTTACTAGCACGAGACAAAAGTGCCTGTAGTGCTAATGCCATCTGATCCATCCTATGTTCCATGGCGTCAAACCTGGGATCAGAAGAACCAAGCTGACTGTTTGTACCTGCAGGATCCATTGGCCCTGTCGTAATGTCAGGATCGGGACAGGGATCCAACACGCAGAGTACAAAGAGTGGAAAGGTACGTATACCGGGCCTTAGAATGGCCGGACTAACGTACCGAGAGTAATAGAGAATAGTCAGAGACAAGCCGAGGTCGAGGGAACGAGAAGACAGATGAGCGAGAGACAAGCCGGGTCAAGGGAGAACAGAGAAGCAGGGAAGTACAACAAGCCGAGTCAAAACCAAATAGAGCAAACTAGAATACCAGAGCACTGAGTGACTAGACAAGCTAGAACCACGACAGGGCAATGAGCTGAAGAGAGAAGTAAGCTTAAATACCCTGGCTCCGGATGGTAAGCACGCCTCTGACAAGTGCCGATTGGATATCGGACACTTGAGTGGCAGGTCGCTCGTGATAGCGTCATGACGTCACGTATTGAGCGTCCTGCTAGAAAAGGACGTGGATTCCTCGCGGCCGGTGTTTAAGTGGCTGGATGAACCGCGAGGAACGGAGGAAACAGCTCGCCTGGACGGATAAACCACCAAGTCTCTACCTCCCTTAGAGGTAGAGGCCTCAGGTACCCTGACAATCCCCCAGGGGACTGAAACCGGTCGGGCCAGCCTCACCCTGGGTCCGGTACTCTCCACCCGATGTGTTTCACTGATTTTTGTCAACTTTTTATGCCAAAATAAACTGATTGCTTGTTCTTTCGTTGTAAATTTCGGGAGCTGGTCTGACATGCGACCATCTCGCTCGGCGGCCTGGCCCCGCCCCCCCGTAAAAGTATCTTTTGTTCCCCCTGGCTCAAACTGTAAAAGTAAAACATCCCCACAATGCATCCTGGCTTCCTCCCTTCTGCCCTGGAGATAATTGGAGAAGGAATCTAATTATCTCCAAAGACAGAGCCAAACTCCATTACCCACATGGCAGACAAAAAGACAGTAAAAAACATAAAATTACATACTGATACATTTAGTACATAAAACACACATTTCTACATATCCCCAGATAGCTTTGATCTGACTGCACATTATTAGATGAATGGCACTCCGATCACACGAATAAGCCTTTCTGCAGGGAAAATAAACAGTTTAACCTGCAGGGCCATAGTCCAAAGGCAAGAGGCGGGCAAGCAGCCCCCTCCAAGGACACGTGGCGAGGTCGGTTTCGCCACACGTGGTGCTGTTGCCGAGGGAACGGGTGTGACCGTTGAATAGAGTGCGTGTATAGTATTCGTTGGAAACGACGTTCCATTGCTAAGTATGGGCGCGTCGGACTCGACGATTTTGGATCCCTTAGGATGCATGTTAAAGAATTTTAAAAAGGGATTTACAAAATGTGATTTTGGGGTTAAAATGTCTTCTGTACGTTTGAATACATTATGTACTAGGGAATGGCCTACTTTGGTTGCCGCATGGCCGTGTACACGTGGCTGTATCAGGTAGGCCTGAACTTTACGGACAGTTTCCATACATTGATTGTTGGAGGCAGGCCGTAAACGACTCGCCAAGGTGGATCCGAATATGCCACGAGGAGCAATGTCGCCTCATGGTGGCCAGGACTCGTTTGTCCACTAGGGCCATGGTTACGCCCATTTTGGACACGCCCCCTGAGTCCGAGATCCCTATGCCGCCCCCTTACTTCTCCTCAAGGGGAAGTGATACAGGAAGTTCTACACCCCTTTCCCCGTTGTCCCCATCTGCTTCCTCCTCTAGCTCAGAATCCATCCCCCTCATTACTAAACCTCCCCTTCCGGTACCAACCCCTGTTAAAACTGCATATCCTGATTTGGCACCATTTCAAGCTTCCGGTCAGGCTTCCTCTAGCCCGGCTCGGAATATTCTATTCACCGACCTTCCCCACAATAAAGCTTCTACATCCCCATGCCTTACTACCCCTCGACTGGAACCCCTAACCGACGCCCCTCAACAAAGCCCTGTACTAACCTGACAACTGACCGGTACCCAAAAACCTAAACATTATCAGATGCCACTTCGTTTGACTCCCGGGTCAGCATACCTTAATGATGTAGGTCAAATGGTGTATGCTGACTCAGTCTTCGTATATGTCCCATTCACAACTACCGATCTCTTGAATTGGAAAACCCATAATTCCTCGTATACTGACAAACCACAAGCCATGACCGACCTGTTCACCTCGATAGTCCAGACGCATAATCCTACTTGGGCTGATTGCCAGCAATTACTAATGACATTGTTTAACAACGAGGAGAGGACTAGGATAAACCAAGCGGCCATTAAAGCACTGGAAGAAGAAGCCCGTACATTAAATCAAGCTAATCCAGTAGCATGGGCCGCAACTCATTATCCTAATTCTGATCCCGAATGGGATGTTAATGGCGCAGACATGGTTCATTTAAAAGCCTACAGAGACGCTATAATTGCTGGCATGAAAGCCGGAGGGAAGAAAGCTATAAATATGTCTAAGACGGCTGAGGTGTTACAGAAAAGTGATGAACCGCCCAGTGTCTTTTATGACCGATTATTGGAGGCATACCGTTTGTATACCCCCTTTAATCCGGAAGCCCCTGAGAATTCCCGAATGGTAAACTCTGCCTTTGTCAGCCAAGCCTACGGAGATATTAAGCGCAAGATACAAAAGTTAGAAGGGTTTGTAGGAATGTCCATCACCCAACTAATGGAGGTAGCTAATAAAGTTTACATGAATAGGGAATCAGAGAATAAGAAAGAGGAAGAGCGCAAGATGCGTAAAAAGGCGGACATGCTAGCGGTAGCGATCGCAGGTGTAGACAGACGGGGACCAGATAGAGGCGACAGTAAGTGGAATAGAGAACCCCTGAGTAGGAATCAGTGTGCATACTGTAGAGAAGAAGGGCATTGGAGAAGCGAGTGTCCAAAAAGGGAGCAGTATGAGAGAGACCAACCCAGGGCAGGATATGGAAACTTTAGAGGTAGAGCGAGAGGTAGAGGAGGTCCCGGAGGGAGTAATGGTAATAACAGAGGTAGTGTTAGAGAAGACAGATATTATCCCGCAGCGCAAAGGTCCCGCAATAGAGAAGATAGGGACTTTGTAGGATTGGCTGACACGGTCATGGAAGACTATTGATACCGACCGGGCTCCATCCCCCTTGGCCGAGCGGAGCCTATGGTCGAAGTATCAATAGGGGGAAAAAGGAGTGCATTCATGATTGATACTGGTGCTGAACATTCGGGGGTGACTGATCTGGTTGCTCCTCCATCTGGAAGAACTATCACCGTAATAGGAGCAACTGGAAGAAGTGCTGCAAAACCGGTTCTTAAAAGTCGACAATGTGCATTGGGAGGCCACGTAGTAAAACATCAATTCCTTTATATGCCTGAATGTCCAGTCCAATTGCTGGGACGTGATTTGCTATCCAAACTACAAGCGCAGATAACGTTCCTACCAAATGGAACAACATCTTTAAAGTTTAATGGACCTTCAGGTATTATGACATTATCTGTACCAAAGGAAGAAGAGTGGCGACTTTATACAGCGTTGACTAGCCAAAACCCTAAGAGTGATGAATCCTTATTCAACATACCAGAAGTTTGGGCAGAGAACAACCCACCAGGACTGGCCCGCAATATTCCACCCATTCGAATTGAACTAAAACTTGGGGTTTATCCAGTGAGCCTACGGCAATATCATATCCCGCAGAAGGCTAAGAAGAATATTCAATCGTATCTGGATAAGTTCATACGCAATAAAAGTGGCCGAAGTGACTCCGTGGATTCATCACTCCAGGGTTAAACCAGCAGCAGTAGATTCTTGGCAAGCTACAACAGATCCAGAGAATCCCTGCAAGATCCGGTTAAAGCGCACGACTCAGTCGGAGTGACGAGGAAACCTTGTGGATTACAATTATTGTTGTTTCAGAGATTGGTAAGTGAGTGTTTAGACGGCCATAATAATGCCTGTCCGCTCACCAACGTTTTATTAAAAGCCAGGAAAGTCTCGAGGGGACCCCTGTGAAGACGAGCAGAACTCCATTCCCTGCAGCCCTTACATCCTGGAAGCTGAGGTGCCATCGCACGGACGAAGATTGAGGATGCAGCCGACGAAAGATGTGCTAATGATAATGTTTATTTATATGTCTTTTTATATTCAGGAAGGTAGAGGTACCGACATTCCTAGCTGTGAGGTTTGCATTAAGACTACAAGAACAGGTAATCATATTTCCCAGACCCTAATTTGGCATTCGCAATATGAGTGTAAAGGTGATGTGTCTAGGTGTAGATACTTAAATATAGAGTATAGTGTATGCCATTTAGGAGTAGGAGAACCTAAGTGCTTCAGTCCGGAGTATCAACCCCGTACAATTTGGTTGACCCTCAGGAATGGAGATCCTCAGGGGACCCTAATAAATAAAACTGAGTTAGAAACCGTACATTCTTCGGGTGTTCTGCTATTTGATGCATGTAAAGCGATATCAAGTGGTAGAAAGACGTGGAATGTATGTGGGGATCTTAAGTGGGAGAGAACGTATGGGTCTAATGATAAATATATTTGTCCCAGTAGTAAAAACAAGTATGTAAGTCCGAGATGCCCAGATAGGGAATATAACTTTTGCTCATATTGGTCTTGTGTGGGGTGGGCAACTTGGGGACAGACAGCAGACAAGGATATGATTGTTACTAAGTTGCCTACCAACCCATACTGTAAGTCTATGGAATGCAACCCAATCCATATTCCTATAAATAATCCTGACCAATTCCTAGATAGATATGGTAACTTATTTGGGTTTCAAATATATGGGACGGGTTTAGACCCTGGTACAATATTGTTTATAGGGATAGAGACCGATACCGTATCATCCCAAACTCATCAGGTATTCCATTCTTTTTATGAAGAGATGAGTGTAGATAATAAGATTCCCCATAACGCTAAAAACCTGTTTATAGATTTAGCTGAGAGTATTGCTGGTAGTCTTAATGTAACCAACTGCTATGTGTGTGGAGGTACTAACATGGGAGACCAATGGCCTTGGGAAGCAAAGGAGGTAATGTCCGGTTCTGAGGCAGTTGAACAATTAATATCTACACAAGCCGATTATCAGATGAGTGTTAGAGGTAAATCTGAGTGGAGATTAAAAACCTCCATCATAGGTTATGTTTGCATAGCAAGGAAAGGAATAATGTTTAATACTTCTGTAGGAGAATTAACTTGTCTAGGGCAAAAAGCTTATGATGATGATACAAAGAATACAACTTGGTGGTCGGCTTCAAATGTCTCAGAACCATCTAACCCGTTTGCAAGATATGCCAATTTGGTACTTTCGGATATAGGACCCCAATATATATGCTCAACCGCATTATAAGGTTACAGGCGGTGGTTGAGATAATTACTAATGAGACCTCACAAGCGCTCAATCTAGCTAAGCATAATACCAGGATGAGGACAGCAGTGTACCAAAATAGGTTAGCCTTGGATTACCTATTGGCAGTAGAGGGAGGTGTATGTGGGAAGTTTAACCTGAGCAATTGCCGTCTTCAAATAGATGACGAAGGGCAAGCAATAGCTGAGCTTACTAGCCATATGGTTAAACTAGCGCATGTGCCTACTCAGGTATGGAAAGGGTATAATCCAAGTAGTTGGTTTGGTAACTGGTATGAGCAGTTTGGAGGGCTTAAGGCATTGGTAGGCGGAGTCATACTGATTTTAATGTTGTGTCTACTCCTGCCATGTCTTACTCCTTTAATAGTTAGGTCTGTGCAGAGCCTGATAGAAAATATAGCAGAGAGGAAGGCTGCAGCACAGATAATGGCCATATATAAATATGAGGCTTTAAATCAGGGAGAACCAATGCAGGAAGAGGAGTGTTGAGGGATTCACATCATAGAAAAGTCTGGTCTGGTTCATAGCAACCTGAGGTATATGCAAACTATGATTAAGTGATGCATCTGGAATTATGAAATAACAGAAGCATCAAAGGGGGGAATGTGATGTAATTCCAGTAAAATACAAGTTTAGCAGGCTAAGATTGCCACAAGGCATATGTATGTACATGTGTTTGTAGTATCAGTTAGTTAGTTACACGGAGCTAAGATACTGTCATCATTGTACTGAGCATGTGCAGGAATGTAGAAACTGGAATTACGCGTCCCTCTCCTTTGTTTCAGATGAGCCACGTGGTTAGACCGGATGGATGAGTTTAGACTCTATTCATTGAATAGGTTAAGGGTATGCGTGGGCGTAGCTAATTATGGGAGGAGCTACAGTGCTATATAAGGAATGTACTCTATGTATTCAGTGCTCAGATCTATGCTGTTTTCGGTGACATTAGTCCCTCTGAGTCCCGATTGGTGAACCGAATAAAGAATCTCTTCCTTCCTGAAGAAACCTGTGTCCATCTCTCTGTGCTTGGCTTCCGTCAGTTTCTCCGGTATCAATACTGACACAAACACACAGACACATACACTGATCGACATACTGACACACATACACAGGCACATACACTGACAGACACACTGACACCCACGTACATTCACATACACTGACAGAAATACTGACACATACAGATACAAACACTGACAGACATACGGACACACACACACACACAGATAGACATACTGCCACACACATCTAAAATGTACATTTTTAAACCCTCCAGTTTCTCACCTTTTGTTGGAGGGTGCCTTTGCGGCTGTCAATTCCTCCAAGCCGGTGCCAGAAAGCAAGGAGCCTGGTCACGGTGTTAAAGGGCGACAGTGCCCGACCGGGTCCCTGCTGATACAAGCCCACAGGGTGGCCCTAAGTGCATGGGCCACCCGGTGGGATTCAGAGGATGGAAAAAAAATTGATGATGGCAGCGGGTCCCACGGGCACCTGCCTTGGGCCCCCCAGGAGAAACTGGGCCAGGCTAGCTGTCCCGTTTGCCCCTCGTTAAAGATGGCCCTGCCTTTAGTATATGACAGGATCTGACAGCCACATACGTGCACCTTAGGTCAGACAATGTTTGAAAACTGACAGTCTCTATGATATGCCCTGTTTCACTCCCTGCACTGAATAAGGAAGACCATAGAGACTTTCATTTTTCAAACACTGTCTTACCCAAGGTGTATGTATATGGCTGAAGTATCCTGTCATATACTAAAGGTAGGGATGAGTATATTGTTACAATGGTACCTGTCAAGGGGCAGGATATATAAGGCAGGAATGAAATGAAAGTAAGGACTGCTGGTGAACCTAGTGTCAGGGTCATGGGCGCCCAAGGCTCATTGTTCCATGTGAGAAATGAAGGCCAGCTCATATGGTCCGATCACACAGAAGAGCTATTGTAGCTCAAATTGCTGAAAAACTTAATACTGGCTTTGATAGAAAGGTGTCAGAACACACAGTTGCCATTTTCTTTTAGATCAGGTGGATGGCCAGGTGCATGTGTCATTTACCTGGGGAAGTGATTGCAGCAGGATGCACTGTAGGAAAAAGGCAGTGTTATGCTCTGGGCAAAGTTCTGATGGGGAACCTTGGGTCTTGGCATTCATGTGGACATTGACACAGTGGCGGATCCAGAGCCTGATCTCGGGAGCAATGTGTGGGCAATGTGTGTGTATATGGGGGGCAGGGGCAATGTGTGTGTGTGTGTGTGTGTGTGTATGGGGGGCAGGGGCAATGTGTGTGTGTATGGGGGGGGCAGGGGCAATGTGTGTGTGTATGGGGGGCAGGGGCAATGTGTGTGTATATGGGGGGCAGGGGCAATGTGTGTGTGTATATGGGGGGCAGGGGCAATGCGTGTGTGTATGGGGGGCAGGGGCAATGTGTGTGTGTGTGTGTGTGTATGGGGGGCATACATGCCCCCCCCCCCCCGGATCCGCCACTGCATTGACAAGTACCACCTACCTAGAGTTTGTTGTAGACCATGTATACTCCCTTATAGCAATGGTGTTCCCTGATGGTAGTGGCCTCTTTCAGCAGGTTAATGCACCCTGCCACACTGCAAAAATTGTTCAAGAATGGTTTGAGGATCATGACAAAGAGTTCAAGGTGTTGTCTTGGCTGGCAGATTCCTCAGATCTCAATCCGATCCATGGAGGGTCCACCTCGCAATTTGCAGCACTTAAATGATCTACTGCTAATGTATTGGTGCCAGATACCAAGGGACACGCTCAGAGGTCTTGTGGAGTCCATGCCGTAATGTATCAACGCTGCTTTGGCAGCAAAAGGGGGACCTACACAATATTAGGCAGGTGATTTTACTGCTGTGGCTGACCAGTGTATAGAATTTTGAGGTGACAATTGTCTTTTAAGTCATCGGATGACATAAAGAGTGAGAAAATGCATTAGTAAACCAATCATCCTCTGTGAGTATTTAAGTATGAGCCAAGAGATTTACCACTGCACATTACGTACTAAAAGCCACAGAGGGTTAATATGTTCAACACTTGTGGTTTATTCATATACAGTTATATGCTATGTTTTTGTTTGTTATTGGCTTAGCAGATCATCCCCTATTTATGTATATAATATGTTCATGAGGAATTTGCACAGAATCAGGGATTCATGGTAATGAATGAAGGAGCAATCTTGGGAACATTTCAAAACGTTTCTTAAGCAGTCATGATTTCAGTTGACTGCAGCACCCTCTACTGGTACTCTGTCCAACAGTGTTAGCACTTTGTAATCTATATTTTACAAGTATTAGTAATAACACATACACTATACGGGCAAACATATTTAAACACAGGGCATTTTATGACATTGCATTCTAAATACATAGATCGTAATATGTAGTTGCTGCTCCCTTTGCAGCTATAACAGTTTCCACTGTTCTGGGAAGGCTTTCAACATGATTTCAGTGTTTATGTGGGAAATTCTGCCCATTCACCCAATAGAGTATTTGTGAGGTCAAGCACTCATTTTGGATGAGAAGGCCTGGCTTACAATCTACTTTCCAGTTCATCCAACAGATATTCGACTGGGTTGAGGTCAGGGCTCTGTGCCAGCAAGTAAAGTTCTTCCACACAAAACTCATCCAACCATGTCTTTATGGACCTTGCTTTGTGCACTGGGGCCCAGTCGTGCTGGGGAAAAAAAAATGCCTTGCCCAAACTGTTCCCACAAAATTAGAAGCATAACATTGTCCAAAATGTCTTGGTCTGCTGACACATTACTATTTTCCTTTACTGAAAGTAAGGGACTTAGCCCAACCCCTCAAAAATGGCCCCGTACCATTAGTTCGCCATCACCAAACTTTTCATTTACACAATGCAGTCAGGCAGCAATCTTTTGGCATGAAACCAAGACTCGCCCCTCAGACTGCCACCCATTTAGACTATTTTAGTCTAAAATTTTAAATTCAGTTTTGATTCACCTAAAGTTCCCAACAATTCTCACTCTAACAAATAACCGAGTTAATCTTTATAGAGCTCGCTCTCTCCTATTGCCAAACGATCTCATCCCAGACCCCATCCTTATAAAACCGACTCTCACCTCCTGTCATCCTGCTTCTAGCAGCTGGTGATGTTCTCTCCCAACCCCGGACCCTTTACCTCTTCTGCTCACACTAAGCCAACAAGAAACCATATGAATCTCATCTCAGTACCTTGAAATTTCTAATCATCTGCCAATGTTCAGTGTACTGTAGAAAGCCTGCTTTGTCTGCAGTAATCTGAAATCAACAGCAATACACGATCTCTCTTTATTTCAAATTCTCTCACTGAGACCTGGCTGATCTCCTCTGATCGCACTACTCCTGCTTCTTTATATTTTGATTGCCTACAATTCTTCCACATGCCCAGACTTGACAACTGTTACTAATGCACCTTTTAACCAATTCTCCCTGCCTTATCTTTTCCTTCCTTTGAAATTCACACTATCAGTTTATTTACCCACTGCTTTAAGAATTGCCATTATTCATATCCCCCCCCCCACGGCCATTTTAGCACATTCACCAAAGACTTAGTTTCCTGGCTATGCCACTTCCTCGCCTCTAGCACCCCTGCTTTTATCCTTGGGCACTTTATTATCCTAATCAACAGCTGTGGTGCCTCTCAATTACTTTCTATAACCTTCTCCTTCAGCCTCTCGCAATGGTCTAACTCAATAACTCATACAGTGGGAAACACTCTTGATCTCATCTTCACCAATCTCTGTACTGCCTCTAATCTCTATAATGTTCCTATCCCTCTATCTGACTACCCGGTGACATTGGCATACCCTGTACCCATATCACAACACACTTGGCACACCAATCTAATAGAAACCTCTGCTGTCTTGACCTACAGCAATTCTCCACCAACCTCCCAACTCTCCTTTTACACATCGCAATCATCACCAGCTCTACCTCTGCATCCTCCCTCTACTCAACTGGATATTATGGCACCCCCTATATTTAAACATTGTAAGTGACCCCAGCTACAACCCTGGCACAATAAACTGACCTGTTACCTCCAAAAATGCTGAACACGGCTGGAAGAAGTCTTATTCTGCATCTGACTTCCTCCACTATAAAATTATGTTACGCTCTTTCCTCTGCAAAGGAAAACGAATTCAACAGCCTCTTCCTACTCTCTACCTGAGAACCCAAACATCTTTCACACTGTTAACTCTCTTCTTTGCCCTGTTGCTGCTCCTCCTCCACCTATGAACTTGACCACAACAAACTTCACAACGCACTTCAGAGATTTCCGTGATCAGGAAAGAGTTCTCTAATCTCTCTCCTACCCTGCCTATATTTCCACCAACCCAACACCCTCCTCTGTTCTATGGCCATTGGGCTGCGATAACCATGGGCTGAGGCTGGCAGGGAAGGTCACAGGATCTCCCCCGCCATTCCATACAGGGTCCGCACTATCCGAGCGCCGGCTCCGCTGTGTTCCATGAGGGGCCAGTGGGGAGATCAAAGATATCCCTCACCGGCTCACAGGCAGTTGCCTGCGGCCGTCGGTGGGGGAGAGACGAAGACAGGAGAGGACCCGAAGGAGCTCTATTTTCCATCTCTGCAGGGTTCCTCTCGTGAGGTCCGGAGCGTTGCCATGGCTAATCTAGGCATGAACTCTAGCCCCACAAGCTCACCACTCACCACTAGGACCCCCAGGGATAGCAGCACGCTATGTGGAGCATCTCCCTGGGTCCTTCCTGCTCCCGTGCGCGGTTTAGTCATGCCGGGAGCCGGAATATGACATTATGTTCCAGCGCCAGGCTTAACTTCAGTCAGCGCGCACGAGGGAGCAGTGAGGAAGTGGAACACAGAGCTACCCTTGCTGGCCGCCAGCGTCCTGCTTCCTCCACAGCCGGGTAAGTGTTAGAGTAGGCACCAGCATGTACACACGGCTCGCTGGGCCGCAAGTTTGACATGCTTGATCTACACACACTGGATCCCTATATACACTCTGAATCCTCTACACACACGATCCCTTATACACACTCTGGGTCCTTAAAACACACACTACATTTGACATACACACTAGATTCCTTGTAAGCAAACGCATACTATATTCCCTAAAACACACACTACAGCCCATATGCACACCCTCGCTATATCCCCTATATACACACACACACACACACTTACATTACACCACAAACACAACATGACTGAAACCGACCTATTTACACAATATCACACCACAATCAGCTCACTCTACACACAGGCAATACCATAAGCAGGCCCCAAACACATGCACAGTACTCTTCCCTGGCATTTTTGTCTCCTGGTATCCCATTTATGGAGACAAGTTTGAAGCAAACAACGCAAGCATGTTATAAATTTTACTTGCGCTGTGCAGAACAAATACATGGCCTTTTTCTCATGTTGAGCTCTTCAGCAGAGCTCTGCATGGTCTGCCCTGGAAGAGCATTGAACCAACATGCTCACTTTGAGAGTCACCTGAAAAGGTTTCTGCTCTGTTTTAGTCCTCTAGCCCCACCACTTGTTCCCGTAATCCTACACCCTCACATGTCACTCTGTCTCCTTCTGTGGCTCTGCCCCGCACTAAAATATTCAAACTCTCCCTTTCCTCTGGCATATTTGCTGCACCCTTTAAGTACACAACCATCACCCCAATTCTAAAAAAGCCCTAACCCTAATTTCCCATCCAACTACTGCCCTATCTTGATACTACCGTTTGCTTTCAAGATCCTGGAGAGAGTTGTGTACGCTAGTTGTATCGACTTGCTGTTAAATCCAATGGTTCCTACTCTGTCCTAATTTTCCTTGACCTTTCTGCTGCTTTTTATCATCAACAACTTCTATCTAATCCTCTGTAACTTCGGTCTAGGAGATTCTGCACGTTCCTGGTTCTCCTCCTACCCTCTCCCCTGGCCTCTTTCAGTGTTACTTTTTCTGGCCATTTCTCTCCTCCGCAACCCCTCTCTGTCAGTGTTCCCCTAGGTTCTATCCTTAGTCCACTATTGTTCTCGATCTATACACCCTCCTTTGGCAAACTCATCAGCTCTTTTGGCTTCTGATATTTCTATGTGGATGACGCGCAAATATATCTGTCTACTCCTGATCTCTCGTCGTCCCTTTTGACTTGTGTCAAACTGGCTCTCTGCCATTTCCAACTGGATACCTGCTCATTTTCTTAAACTCGTTCCTAGTTGGCCCTGTTACAGTCTATAATATAATGTATGAAGTGCAAGGCTCATCTTCCTGTCTGCCCATGTCTCCCCACTATTGCAGTCCTTTCATTGGCTTCCTGTAAGATATAGGACTTAAATTCTGGTGCATGCTTACAAATCTCTACACTATACTACCTACCGGTCCTCACTGATACACAAGCATGTCCCATCCAGGTCCCTACACGCTGCCGAAGATCTGCATCTATTCTCTGTTTGTACTTGGGCATCTGAGACATGCCTTCCAGGCTGTGGAACTCCCTTCTCTGCTTCATTAGACTCTCACCCAATCTCAGTTCCTTCAAAAGATTATTCACAACTCTTTTTGAAAACATAAATGAAACAGTTAATAGCTTTCCCTCCTCACACCCCGCTTCCTCTCCTGCAACTGTGTCATCTAATAAACATACCTTTCACTGTAAACTATCCTAGTAACCTACTACTTCACGTACATGAAAAACATCGTACCCTTATCTCTTCAGCCACTTTACCCCACTCCCTCTAGAATTTAAGCTTGTTTGAGCAGGGCCCTCAGCACCCTCTGTTGTGTATCTAGCTTGTCTTGTTGCAATTGCATGTCTGTTAATCCTCCTTTTTTAACCCCTTAAAGACCAAACTTCTGGAATAAAAGGAAATCATGACAGGTCATGTGTCCTTAAGGGGTTAAAGCTCTATGGAATTTGTTGCCGCTTTTCAAATAATCATATAAACAGCCAAACACATACATTACAGCTACCACACTTATATCCTGTTTTGGTTTGTTATATAAAACAAAAACACACTTGTGATTGAGTATTTAAAAGAAAACTCTAAGTGCCATAACCTCTGCAGCCCACTGTAGTAGTTATGAAGCCACAAGTACTCTTGCACCCTCCCAGTGTATCTTTAACAAATTTTACGTGATGTGGCACAGGCGCCCGCAACCCATTCTGGTTTCTCACTCATTGACTGAGAGCACTTAGTTGACTCTCTCAGTCAATGAACGCAGCCCTGCTTAGCTCAGTGTAGCTAACCAGATTCTCCTGCAAAGAGATTATGAAAGCAGGGGCTGCAGTTGCAGGCACCGGGTGTGATCCAGTTTAGTTGTTGAAAAACAACATGACAAATTAATATGAGTGACTACTATATATGAATCATATGTAGGAGCCTCACATATGGTTACTGAAGTAATCTCAAACAGGGGGTAACCCTTACGGATCAATATAGAAGCAAAAAATAGAGAAACCCAGCAGAGTGGAAGTTTCACTTCAAGACTACTATAAATGGGGAGAAGCCCCTTCATTCGGATAAAAACATAAGACATTATTAATTAAGATTAGAAAGGAAAAAACATGTCTACAAATGTGCACAAACTATACGTATTCAAATATGTAGCTGCTGCCTCTGACATGCCTGCTGTCTGCACACATCAAAAGTGGTGATTTGAGCAAATAGGATGTGCTGAGACTGTCAAGGAGGCAGATCAGGGGCAGATCCAGCACAAGTCAAACACAACCCTGGCCAATCAGCATCTCCTCATAGAGATTAATTGAATCAATGCATCTCTAGGAGGAAAGTTCAGTGTCTGCATGCAGAGTGTGGATATACAGAATTGCAGTACTGCACATTGTGCAGCATTGACCCAGGAAGCACCTCTATTAGCCATCTTAGTAGTGGCCAGTGGAGTTATCACTAGGCTGTAATGTCAACACTGCCTCTCTGAAAAACAGTGTTTACTGCAAAAAGCATGAAGGGAATGACTATCCTCACCAGAACAAATACAATAAGCTGTAGTTGTTCTGGTGACTATAGTGCCCCTTTTAAAGGGATACTCTAATAACCAAAACAACTTTAGCTTGAGAGACTGTTTTGCTGTATAGATGAGGGGTAGGCAACCTTTCAGCAGACACTGAAGTCATTTGAAGTCTTTGAGTGGTTTATTTATTTATTTTTTAACTTGTGTTTATGTTACTGTATGCTACTTTGTAGGTTTGTATTTGTGCACATGTGGAAGGTTTTACAATGTGCATGAACAGCTTGTGGTATTGTGTGCTATGTGTGTTTGTGGACTGTGTCTAGGGGGCTGCCTGTGTGATTGTGAGTGGTGTGTGTATGGGGGTTTATCAATTATGATTTTGCGAAGAGTGGGTATATGTAGACTGTATGTACAAAAATCTTGTGCATCTGTGTCTTCAATACACTCTCCCAGACAAAGATAAATAAGAGACACAAATACATTATAGCCACACATGAGAACAACACCCCCCACCTTCATACTGCCAGAAATACACAGTGTGACACACATCCCAATGCATACTTACTACCAGCAGGAGGGTGGTTTGCCTGGGGAAATTAAACTAGCTAGGTACACAGCAAGAGCAGGAGCTTCAGAGGGTTACTCTCCTCCCACGCTGTTCCTACTTCACAAGTGCTAAGAGAAAGTGATCACATTTGCAATGCCATGAGTGCTTGTGCCTGATTGTAGCAATCGCAATTCAATTATCTGAAGAAGTTCTATGAAGATCTATCAGGAAAACTCCAGGAGGATCCTCAGATCTCACCTGAATATGTAAGATCTGGCAGCCTAGCATGCCATAGGTTGCTGATCCCTGGTATCTATTGTGCCTCTGAAGTCTTACTGCGCAATTCTCAGCCATTTAGAATTTCAATCACTAGTTTGATCTCTAGCAACACGTCCCTAGCTGTGACAGTCTTCAGGAAGAAAAAAAAAAAAAAATACATTTTTAATTTTCAAATTAAATCTTACAGAACAGGGGGCTCCTGCAGGCTATTAACAGAGCAGGAGAGAATTATAAAATACACTTTGTGGGAAATATAGGAAGTTTACAAATGACATCTCTCTACAGGAAGTGTGTGGGAAAGATGTGCAAGTCACAGACAGGGGAGGTGCAGCTAGAACCATAAAAACAAAGCAAGTGAACATCTAAATAGAGAACCGAGTGAGACTGCAGATGCATGATCTATATGCCAAAACCACTTCAAAAAGCCAAATTTGTTTTGGTAACATTCTCTTGGCAACCAGCAATTCAAATGTTGCCCAGTTAGGTTACAAAATTAACAACCAACTCCGCGCGCCCCTCCCTCCCACAAGCAAGTTGTAACAGTCAACATGCACAACATCCAGTCAACTTGGGGGTAAAAAAAAAAAAAGCAGCAAAATTAAAAAGGATTGGTTTATTACTTTTTTTGAAAAAGGTGGTAATTTATACATGATACAAAAATAGCATACATACGATTCATTTTACAAAACACTGCATTGAATAGTACAACAGTTGAGATCTATACAAAGGTTCTGAATGTAATGTAAAACCTGAACAGAACTGAAGCACTAATTAACATACTACTAATTATAAGCCGAGGTAAGTAAATTCCTGAGGCAATTTGTATAGTATGCAGCAAAGATTGTCAAAGCCTTTGGCTTCAGCTCATATGAACGCTCAATTCTTATCTTATCCTGTAATGGTTGTCTGATGTTGATGGAAGTTTAACTACAAATAGAAGCTGGGCACCAAGGGTATACAAACATAAGAGGATAGAGGCAAAAAAAAAAAAAAAAAAAAAAAAAAAATTTCCCTTAATGTCCGGATGCTTCAGAAGAGGCTTTGCCATTGAAAATAGAAAGGGAAGAAAAAAAAAAAAAAAAAAAAAGACAGCGGATTGCTTCTGTATACCTTCTTGGTGCAGATAGCTTCTTTGTAGACACCAATCTTTTTTCGGTGATGCTTTTCCAGTTTTGCAAATATTAAAAAAAAGACGGGAGGGGGTGGAAGGGCAGTTGAAAATCAGAGTTGGCTTTCACCGAACTGGAGGGATGTTAAATTTAAAGTAGCACATTAACATAAATTACTCTTCGTAAAGGGATGGGTGATCATTGGGGTCTCTGTGGTAATACTAATGTATTTTCTTGTGAGCCTCCACAGGAGACATCTAAATAAACGTTTTCTTGGTCTTAAGGAAAACTGTTGCACCGAGTTTATAGCAGAATTGTGTGCAACATTAAACATGCCAAGGACAGACAAGCCAACCTGTAGTCGGGTAATCTATTCTGAGAAAGGGCTGGCAGGTTAAAGCAAAGTGTTTGAATCAAGGGCTAACGTTTGGCATGGGCATTTTGTGGCACCGTATTACCCACTATGCTCAGTAAGCCCTGGGGCTGTGAGACTCGTGAGAACCTGGATATACAAAGCAGGCATGCCAAATTTTAGCCATCACTGGTCTTTACCATTAAGATACAAGTAGAAGAGGGGGAAAAAAAAATTTACAATATACAATAACAAACAACTTTCAAAACTTAGACACACAAATACTGATTTTTTTGTTGCAATTTTAAACAGATTTCAAATACAATGAATGAGAACATTTCATAGCATTACACAAGTCCATATAAAGAGGTTTTGTTTGTTTTTTTGTTTTTTAAATTTTTTTTTAGATTTTACAAATAAAGTCACACAAAAGTAAAAAAAAAAAAAAAAGCTGGATGTTTCCTAGATCAGCAGAGTATACTCTAGGAAATGGATATTATCAGCAGTAAGATTGATACAGCACCAAGTTTGAAATGTAGACATGTTGAGATCTAGCAACACATGCAGTCTAAAACAAACAGTGAGCAGAATTATTATTGCCTGACATTTTATACCTGAAGTAGCGCTGTGGTTACCGGTTTAGAGTTAGCCTGATAGAGTTTTTAATGACACGGATATTATTTGTTGGCACTGGAGAAGAAGCATCTGGCAGCTCTTTACTGGGTAGGCGCTATAATAGAAATTAGGATTAAAAGGTCTAGTCGCAAAATGCATAATATCACTTAAAACTTTCAGAGTATGAAGGCAAACAAATATAGAATATTTTAGAATAAATTAAGACACCTTTTTGCAGCTCACACTTGTAGCCTCATCAATAAGTTTTTATGAACTGTATAAAAAGTAATACTTCAACTACAAATTGAATAAAATAATCTTGCAAATAATTTTTGTAAGTTTAACATTCTAATTTTTTTTTTTAAAAAGTAAAACTACAATTATGCCATGGTTTTGCCTTGATACACAGAAATGAGTAAAGAGTGGCTTTTTAACAGTTCTTAGGAAGGTAAGGTGCACCCGTAAGTTACCTTGTGTTGATTGAGGAGGGAAATTCACCAATGTAAATAAAAAGAATTCATAGATAGTACCTGTGATCTAGCACGGTCTATTGTAGGGATAGGCATAGGTTCTGCAATAGCTCTCTCCTGCAAAACAGGAATGGAAATGAAATACATTTTAAATTAATTAATAAAAAAAATAATCAAAGCAAAAATATTTAGTTGGAAAAAAAAAAAATACATTCAATGCATTATGCAAAAAAAATAAATAAAAAATGACGCAAGCAGACAGTCCCCGTCTCCCCTAAATAATTTGCGTATTATGGAAAATGCAGTATTTGTAGACTTCCATTTCAGAGAACTGGTTTCTGTATCCTGCCCTTCCATAATAAAACTGACAGCTTTACATTAGTTAAGTATGGTGCCATTTTTTGTTTTCTCCTATTTAAGCTAGATGCAAGAAAATCACCTTAAAATGTTTGTGTTGTAAAGAGATCTGACCACGATGCTTTCCTAGTACATTATTTAGGTCACAAACTTAAAATGTACTTTGTTAGGCTGTCAATTACAATTAAATCAATTTCTCAGAATCTTTGAACACTGGCACGTTGGAAGGCTCAAGGAAAATTCACAAGAGGAAGAATACAAATATACAACTAAAATATGACAATATCATGGTGTACAAAGATAAGCAGACACACTTATACAGGCAACAAGGTAAATTACTTTTAAGGAACACTATAGTGCCAGGAAAACAAACTAGTTTTCCTGGCACTCTAGGGTTATTAGGTTCCCCCCTCACTCGTGGCACCCTTTCAACTACTTACCTTAATCCGCACGCATTCAAACCGCCCCATAGGCAAGCATTACTCAATGCTTTCACTATGGACGCCAGTGTCATTTCAGTGTGATTTTCACAGTGAGAAACGTGGAAGCACGCCTAGCGGCCGTCTGTGAGACAGGCACCCGCAGTTGGATTAACCCTCAGAGTAAGCATAGCAGTGATGACAAATTTGTAATATTGTCCTTTATTAGAATTCCAAAACCTTAATATACACAGTGTGCAGCCAAAGGGAGAATACACCAGTACACCAATTGCCATCTTCCAGATCTGTGCAAAGGAAATTCTGACAAGGAAAGCAAGTAGGGCGCACCTAACAAAGAACCTACAGAAAATTGCTGCCCCAGGTGAGAATTGTGGGGCCATGAGACACTGCATAAAGCCAACAAGGTACAGACTGTCCGTTAAGGTGTGTTAAAATTTTCTGAGAAGGGGGGCAGAGCTACCAGCCATCGCACTCCCTGAGAGCTCCAGGAGATCAGCTGCATTAAGCCCATATTTAGCCGCACAGAGAGCCCGCCGCGAAGATCGCCTTCCTGCTCCTCAGAAGATCAGGAGTACGACGCTCCGGACCCTACCCCAGAAGCCAGGGCACGTCTGCTATGACTGATAACAGAGCTCTTAAAGGGACTTTCCAGTGCCAGGAAAACAATCCATTTTCCTGGCACTGCAGGTCACCTCTCCCTCCCACCCCTCAATCCCCGGTTGCTGAAGGGGTGAAAACCCCTTCAGTCACTTACCTGAGGCAGCGACGATGTCCCTCGTCGCTGCTTCCTCCTCCTCTGCCCGCTCCTCCTCTGCATTGCGTCGGCCAGTGGGCGAGACTGATCACGCCCACCGGCTGGGGAGACCCAATGCACATGCGTGGCAATGCCGGCATGCGCATTAGCGCTCCCCATAGGAAAGCATTGAAAATGCATTTAAATGCTTTCCTATGGGAAAATTAGCGACGCTGGAGGTCCTCACACAACGTGAGGACGTCCAGCGACGCTCTAGCACAGGTTTCCTGTGCTAGAAACCAGGAAGTGCCCTCTTGTGGCTGTCTAGTAGACCGCCACTAGAGGAGGAGTTAACCCTGCACACCACACCTCTTCATTAACCATATAGTATCCTTGTAAACAATGTGTAGAAACTGTCAGGCCAGAGAGCAGTGAAAGCCTTCAGAACTATATTTACACCCTTCATGACTTATACAATACCACTGACGATTCTTAAGACTAAGCATACACACCTTTTCAGTGTCTTTTACCCTTTTGGGAGACTCTTCCAAAGTAGGTGGATGAGCCCTTTTGGCAGCAGCACTTTTTGGGCTAAGGCTTGTTGAGTCATTCTGGAGAGTCTGACCCTGAGAATGTCTGGGAGGAGATGGAAGACGTGGAATAACATTTAACCCTACTACTGTTGGAATGGTGCAACCAGATTGGACTTCAGGATTATTTGTTGCAGCAGAATCAGACACTGAACAATAAAGGAAGAAAATATTTAAAGTTTGTAAAAATATAAATAAAACACTGAACATAAAAGTTTGAGAATCGAACATTACTCACTCAAACACTTACTTAATCCAATACCAGGAATTGACAATCCTTGAGCAATCTGTGAGGGCATGTCTGCTGGCTTATGGTTACTTTGGAACAGACCTGAAGATATGTTCTCTGCCATAGCTCTCCTAAAGTAAAATATTATGAGTTAGCATAGATGTAGGACATCAAATACAAAAGCATAGTCCGTTATTTACACAGACTTAGTGGAACTTTACAAACATGGATATTTGCTGAATATCTACCTCCGTGCTTCTGGTACAGGGGGACTAGAAGATTTGGAAACATTGTTACACGAGGAAGGGGAATCACAAGGTGTCCCAGTGTCAGTGTCTCTAGAACTGTCCAAGTAATTTCCATCCAAAGATGACCTTTTAGACAATAATCCAGAAGTCGACCTGCTGATATCTGGAATACTTTGCTACAAGAGAGATTTCACGTTGGTAAATACAAACTAGTCAAATTTATTCTTATTTGTCCAACGGGCGAGGTTTTGTGAATTTTCTGAAGAGAGCACAGGTTAATCAAAGTCACTTGTACTCAAGCCATGTCCAGAAAACCTGGCCCGTTTATGGCAATGATTAAGTACCTTTTTTCTCTTTTGGAGCATTTCTGCAGGAAGGTAATAGTGGAGCTGCTTCTTCTTAACATGGGTTGCTTCGATCTTCATTCCCTTCTTCAGCATGTTTATATTATTTGCCTGCCTATATACTGCAATAGAAACATTTGCTAGACCATGACAATAGTTAGACCTCCAAAATGGTCTCTGCCCTTGAGAACAGACGTGCTATTCAATAAATCCCCATGGTTCAGTATAATCAGTTAAAATAATACAGAGTATGTGACAACGCTCTGTCCTGTAGAGCGGTGCTTGCACCAAAATGCAAGGGAGAAGGTACACAGGTTAGTATAAAGGTAAATAAATACAACCAGGGAAACAGGCTTTGGAAAATTCCAAAAGAGGAAGTTTAAAGCAAATAAACTCTCTATAAAAATGTTGAATACCAACATGTGTACTCATGTTGGTATTTTTTCTTGTGCAACCATTTAGGACAATGTCCTAAAACATAATCTGATGGGCGTTATTCCTATGTATGGAATAATTTTGGAGGTGGGTATGGAAGTTTCTCACTTTGTGTGTGTGTGTGTGAAGACAGGTAAGACGTTAAAGGTGGGCGATTTAGTGGTGTGGATGTTCGGGCCAGTTAAAGTCCAGCAAGCAAGGGACAAAGGCATTCACAGTTGCTTGACCAGTAAAATTATAAAAGCTAAAGATAACCTAGTTACACTTGTTCTGGATTACTCCTAAATTAAAAAACAAGAGCTAAATTGTGACTGCAGTAAATTCTGAACTCAAATTACTTTTCATATGTATCTTTTGTATAGATGTATACTTCAAACTATGAGCACTATTGTGGTGAATGGCTACACCTGCTAATATATGAGCCCTGAAACAAAATCATACCAGATTTATGGTTTAGCGCTTTGCTACTGTAACAAAATCCAATTAAAAATACCAGTATATGTGTTCATGTATAGCGTGGAAAGAGCTTACCAGTGTCAGTAAATAACTGAATATCGTGTGTTAAATCTATATTAACACTTTCAGCGTTCTCCACCTTTTTAAAAATAATCCCAAGGAACCACATGGATATATATTCATTGCTGAAATAGAAAACATTTTTTAAATAGATCACATGGAAATATGCATTTCTACAAATCTTTGCAACATTTTAAACAAATGAGAAGCATTTGTCTAATCAGCTTGACCCTTCAGAACTTCCTAAGTTTAGGGAGACTTTGTGATGTGCTAACTGTGAAGTATCAGACAAAAGGCAATATAAAAGGAATGAAACATGGGATGAACAATAAGGTAACAAAACCTACATGTGTACTTAACGACTTGCTAATGATTCTGGAGTATTTACCATGTGTGTTAAACCTCTGTCCTTTTTTTTTTTTACTATATTGCATTGGAATATGCTGGTAATGTCTAACTTGTTCACTTTTTGCCTTTTATATTGCTTGTATCGACCTATTTCAACTTAAAAGTACAGATTGTAAATAAGCAAAACAAACTATTCATTAAATGTCAGTTTAAATGTACTGATTACAAATATTTCTTGTAAGAAAAAACGGTCAAGATATCCCAAGCTGTAGAACAGAGGTTGGGAGTTACTTCTATTTAGCACAAGAGATGATGACAATCCTAGGCATTATAGATATTTTAAAAACCAGGAAACAAAAAAAAAATCTAAATTTGATTTAATGCACGGGTTGTACTTACTCATTATTCGCTGGAAAGGATTGTGGGTTTACATGTGCAAGAGTAATATACTCATTTCTTTCCAAGTTCCCAACCAGTACACGGATTTTCGATTCCACCAAACCAACCCTAAACAAAACAGAAACATAGCGTCAAGTTTGTGCAGTGTGTGTAGCCTTGGCCCTTTCAGTTTTAAAATACAAGATATATCATTCTCTGATAGCCTCAGGACTCCTAGTACCATAACAACTACAATGAGCTGTGCAGTGTTTCTGGAGCTTAGAGAGCCCCTTGCAAAAAAAAATAAAAACACACTAGAATATGCTTAATGTGGCAGATTAGATGGTTGATTTCTCACCCAAACCCTTTAGCTCATTTAAATAGACATTGAACGCACTATAACAACGTCATGTAACAAGTTGTTTTAGTACTGAAAGAAGTTCCGCCTTTCCTAACCTTCAAATTCCTATATTTTCATAATTTGAAGGCTTGGCAGTGCGGCTTCAAGCCATACCTCCAAGTCCCATGGATAGGAGACAGGGGACTGTTACTTCTCAGTGGTCATACCCAGGAATACTGTGACATACAGTGCTGTTTATTATAGAGAATAATTACATTTAAAGATTCTCTAAGACAACAGAATAATTTGCAGATTGTGTCAAACATGCACCTAGGGTCCCCAGTGCTACTCTACGATAAGAATTGGATTGGACATTCATCCTTGAGCCTCAAGTGCAGGATGACGTTACACAAAAAGGAATGGGTTAGTAAAATAATATTTTGCAATGCACATGGGTGGGGTGCCTGCCAATCAATAGGAAAATTTATACTATAATTGCAGAAACACACTTTTGTATTTCTAACATACATTTAAGGAAGGGAAAAAAAAATACATTGAGAAATCATGTGCAACATAGCAATGAGGCGCTTTTCAATGTTTTTAAGTGAAGCTGCATTTTATGTGTTTTCAAAAGCATTATCTTAACGTGTGTTTATGATTCATATGTGTGCTTAGTCTCACATTGATGGGAAAATACACAAATAAAGTCACTAATTTATCCTATAAATTGACGTCATGTAAATCCACTACAAAAATTAGATAAGAAAATAACTTTCAAAATTCATAGACAAACTTACCATTCAAGATGATGCTCTTCAGTGGATGCACTAGCAGTTAAGACAATATAATGTCTAAAATAAACAGGAGAGAGAAAAAAAATAAAATTAAGAAATTGCAAAGATTGTTTAGAGCACATTTTTAAAATAGTAGAATTTTCAGTGTGATTTAGTTGGATTTTTCAATACAAAATATGATTGTAAAAACTGAATAGAAATAAATCGATAGGTTGATAAATTAATTCCTTAAAGGGGAACTTTTTATATTAACGTTTACATATCTCCATATTTTCCAAATATGCTTTTGTGAGTAGTGAAAAATAAAATGTAATGCAGAAATCTACACTTTATCTTGCAACTGGGTACCTCAATCTTAGCTCCTTGTCAATCGTGGTTATAAGCTCTATCCTTTGCACCTGGCAATAAGCATATAGAAAAATATAATTTCTATTTCCCCCTCTTCATTTGCAAGAATTTTGGTGACTGCTGCATCTAAACTGGGTTATGTCGCCATTTGTTAAACATTTAATTAACTGCAATGGAAAACGTTAACACAAGCTATAGGTGATCTTATGTTAAGACGTGTAAACATCAGATAAGGGACACTTCCCCCTTTAAGTACTGATGCAGAACATAGAAGAAAAGAAAGAAAACAGATTGAGGGGAAACATTATGGATCAATGGTCTCCACAACTATCAGACACCTCTTCAACAGGTTAGTCTGCATTCTATCATGGTGGCTGATTGCGTCAGTTTTAGGCCAAATTAGCTAAACTAGAACCATAGTTGATTTTGGAGATTTCTTTCCTCAATTCTGCAATACACAATTCAACACTTTAGATTCCAAACCAAACAATTTACAGACAAAAAAAAAAAATGTTTTTTCAATGATAAAGATACATATCGTACTTGTACTTCTGGAAAAAGTTTGGGGGTTCAAACAGCTTTGACCAGTCTGCCTTTCCACGCAGAATTTCATCAGTAACTAAAAGACCTTTAAAGTAAATATGAAAGACGACAACACATTAAAATACATTTTTCATGTCATTCATCCTCTGAAGATACACTCTTCTAAACACTAACAAGCCATAATGCATTTGCACATTAAACGGTTAAAGTGATTTAAATTTTTTTAACATAGCAATACCCGACCCATTATGAGGCCATTGATAAAGCCAAGAAGGCAACCCTCCCCCCCCAAAAAGGCACAATAAACCTGATTAACCAAGTGTCTAAAATACAGAGTAAATGTATGAGGCAGTGGTCCCCTTCTACTTACTAAAATGCTAATGGAATAAAGTTGGGTCCAGCATATGTACAAGCACTTCACTCATCTCTATAGGATATAAAATAGTCTTACCCATGCATACTAGTTTCTCTGAGAGTAATGACAAAAAAAAAACTATTGTGTAAAGGTATACTACAAACATGTCGGCTTCCTCCAGGTTTGTGTTGGAGTGTAAACACACCTCCCTACACGAGACCTACACGAGACCTAGCTGTTGAATAAAAGTGTGTGAGAGAGTGGGGAGGGATATGCAAGTGCCAGTCGAAGATTAACCCAGGTATATAATTAGCTACACAATTGGAAGAATACTTTAAAAAAGAAGACCAGGGATAAGTAGCACGATTCTCATTCACACACTGGTTTGTGACTTTGAAAAGGATGCTTTATTTACAGATTATATCATTTCTAAAACTATAAAAGCGCAACATTTCCCATCACATGACAACAGGGGTATACTAGGGTGGGCTAAATTTCCAATGGAAATGTTGAGCCTTGATATAATACTGCCTTAAACATCAGGCTTTTAATTTTGATTCATGCGCTCAACAAATTGCATTTGGTATCTGTCAATTATCATGGTTATTCACTTGAGTGATAATTTTAACCTTAACATTAAATTCACCTTGAATTCTCAGTTTGGTGAAGAACCCAATAAATGTAAAACATAAAATGATAATAATTAAAAAAAAAACTTAAGTACTTGCTTCCCCTTCAAAATCTGCCTTCCAAAAGAATGTTGGACTTACCTTGTTTAAACTCCTCCATCATAACGGTGCGTGTTGAGATGGATGCGTTGTATGTAGAGTTTTGCTGAGGATACGCTGGGGTTATTATAGGCATTAAGTGATAACGGTCAGCTGGGTTGACCTTAAAGTAGAAGAATAAATTTATGATTCAAACAATTAAAAAATACAAAAAAACATTACCAAATAAATATATATTTTTTAAAATGCATCATTTGTCACATACTCTTGGGTCCCAAACTGGTAAATTCAGATTACTATCTTCCGGCTGTTTTAATAAGACAGGTTTTGGCCATTCCCTAAAAGAGAAATTAAAATTAAAAAAAATTATAGAATCTATGAATGAATCAAACCAGAAAATGTATGCTCAAAACGAAACATTTGTTTAAATGGAAACCTGCATTTTCACGTACCACTTTGAAAAAACAAGGAAGAACTTGTGTACAAGAGTTGCTGCCACTGCATTTGGGTACAGCTGACATGTCCGAGCAACCAACATGGCCCAGGAAACTCCTCCAAGAAACCCCAACATATTAGAGTAAATACCACGCCCTGTAAAAGAGTGATAAAGGATAAATGAGGAAGGCTTTATCGCGCATGTTTAAGGGGGAAAAATGTGAACAGGGAGATATATCCACACTTACTTTTTGCCCACAGTTTGACTGCTCTTAGGGTAAGTCTGAAGTTCTCTGTATTTGGTACTAAATGGAGAATTTCATCTGTGACCCTGCAACCTATTAGAAAAAAAATAAAATAATAATCTTTCAGTAAAACATGCATAAACTACACGCTAAAGGATTCCATAAAAAGCCAAGCAAAATAAGAAAGATTTGATACAAATTAATTCCATCTCAAAATGGATGTAAATTCCTAATCTATTTAAAAACGACAAACTACACTAGACAGAAAATCGCCCAGATTTTAAACATTAAAGGTACACTTCTGGTAGAGCCAGCACAACCATTAGATGGAGGCATCTGCGTTTATAATGCATTGTCAGGTAACTACAATGACGCAACAAACGTGCAGTCCAAAAAGCTGCATCCACTGGACTACCAGGAAGCATCACAGCCAGTCAGATCACCAGAGGAAAGAATTCTCCTTCCTTAAAGATAAGCAGGAGGAGGTGTAGGGAAAGTCTCCCTTATAGACACCCCAAGAAGCCTCCCCACACAGATTTCATCAAACAAAAATGCCATTTTCGGGGGGCGTGGCTTGGACTCCGAGAGTGATGGCAGCCTGACTCCGGAGCTCCGCACCAGGGGCTCAGTAATCCGCCCGGCAACAAGCTATTTCCAACGGAAAATACCCCTACACATACCGCCGGTATCGGCAAGCACATAGTGCCTCCGGCGCAACATGTCCCAAAGGAAGGCGGCGGGGAAAAAGCAGAGAGGCGGCAATCCCTCTGTGGCAGACATGCTCGGCGCCATTAAGCCCGCGCCACGTGGTGCAAATGGCGCGGAAAGCCCGACGAGCACCTCCACTCCTGGCTCACCGGCCACACCGACAGCCTCATGGTTTGGGCACACAGAGGACCCCCAGAACGCCATCCTGCAATCTCTTGAAGAGGTAAAGGGGTACCTGGCAGGGGAGATTGACAGGTCAGCCAGGGAGGTGAAAGCTGAAATCCAGGCCATAGGCATACGCACGGAGGCCTTGGAGAGCAGACTTGAAGATGTAGTAGCAGCACATAATGAGAATACCACTGCCACCAATGCACTGCTCACCAGGGTAGCTGAACTGGAAATGGAGCTGGAAGACAGCGCAAACCGAACACGGCGCAACAATATGCGCATAAGAGGGCTCCCAGAGGAGGTCAGGGATGGCGACTTGGAGAAACTAATGGTGGGAATTTTCCGTGCCAGTCTGCCGCAGATACCAGAACAGCTGTGGCACATTGACAGAATACACAGGGCGCTGCGCGCTAAGGGACCGCAAAACAGCCCTCTCAGAGATATCATAATCAGGTGGCATTTTTTTTCAACAAAAGAAGCAATTCTCAAGCAAAGTAGGATCCAGCAATACATGTATAAAGGTACGGCGCTGCAGATATACCAAGACATCGCTCCAACTACCCTCGCAAGACGAAGAGAATGGAAACCCATAGCTGACCTCAGAGCCAAAGGCCTGCGCTTCGCATGGGGCTTCCCCTTTAAGATGCTCATCTTTAACGGCCCAAGACCTACAGTGCTGACACCATCCATGGACCCCAAAGGAGTCCTCCAAGAGCTGGGTATCGAGGTACCAAGAGACCTGGCCTTACCAACGAGAGGCCCCAGGGAGCTTGATCTGCTCCCCAGGGAATGGCTGGAACACAGAGCAAGACCGGCATAGGCAACGAGGACGGCGATCCGCACCGGAGGGACGAGCAAACTGAACGCTGTAACACGCAAGTTGATACACACAAAGATCACATAGAAGGGACACTGTGGTTATAGTTAAACACTGAACTGTTATAGGGGACAGAGGGGACGTGGGGTCTGATAAAAAACGGGAGGGGGGGAGGATGAGGGTGATCACACAAATGGAGGGGGACGGGGGGATGGCCAAACGGGAGGTGACCGCATAAAAAACAAAAACAAAAATACAACATTTAAAAAAAAAAAAAAAAATATATAAAAAAAAAAAAAAAGGGAAAAGGAAAACTACCCAGCCTTGAGAGGGAAGCGCAACTCAGCAACCCTCATGCGGTTAACAAAAGCCAGCCCACACATACGTGGGGAGATGCCTGGCTGGGGCGGGGGTTCCCTTGGGATACAGGGAAAGGAAAAAGAGACACGGATTAGACAAAACCAAGGGCCATAGTCTCACGGCAGGGAGGCTCTGTGTCTCTGCAGAGGAACTAATCAGAGAGGACCTTATTGGGCTAGTGTCCTGCCCCCGTGTGTTGCTATCTTGCTCCCCTCACACCAGACAGGCTAATCATACACTGAAAGCCCTCAGATGCCTAAGACACGAAGGGAACACCATGGGATAGGCAGAGGGTCATACACACCCCCTCCCGCAGTAAGGGTATATAAGGATCAGCAGACCGGCTCGCAGGAGCTGGTGAACACTATACCCCATGTCGCAGACACCTAAGAAAAGCTGGACACAAGTTTAGAGCCTTGCAGGGGTGCTCGAAGGCTGTACACCCGCCCCGTTTGAGACAATATCTCGACGCGGCGAGTGGCCACCCCCGATCGACCTGGCGAGAGGTAAGACCGGGATCTCAGATCCGATAGGTACACGGATCACGGAGGGACATCCTCCACCAAGTTGGGTTAATTGTTCTTTTGGTTATGTTACAAGGATATCATTGTCTGTTTTCATGACCTGCTTTCTCTCCTTCCCCACCCTCGCCCGCAAGTCCGCTGAGACAAGGCACATTCGACGACCACCCTGGGGGGACCGCCGGGCAGCGCGCGACAACGAGGCGGACACACCGCAACACGCATCAACTACGCACAGACGCTCAAGGTACACCAGCACATCATCCACACTGACACATGGAACTTAAAATCACATCACTGAACGTCAATAGCCTTAACGTACCAAACAAACGCAGACTCTTACTCAGGGAATTAACTTGGCAAGAAGGCAGACATAGCGTTCATACAAGAAACTCACCTCCCTAGGACCTCTAAGATACAAATCACAGACCACATTTACACGAAAGCATACGCGGCCCGCACGCTCCGTAAAACGAGGGGGGTAGAAATAGTCATCCACAAAAGATGCCCACTGGTAATTCAATCCATACACAGAGACACGGACGGAAGGTATATAATACTCACGGGGACGATCAACGCCACCACATACCACCTAATAAATGTCTATGCCCCCAACATCCCTGACGTCCACTTCTGGACAACCCTGGAAAAACTCACAACCTCACTAACAGGGGGCATACTGATCCTGGGGGGGTTCTGAACGCAGCGCCGTGTCCCACGGTCGACCGCAGTGGCAAACCAGGTCAACCCAGATCACAGGGCAGGGGGGGTCAGGACCGCTTACTAAATAGATTTCTACAAAACACAGGGCTATTGGACCCCTGGCGGTTGCAACATCCAGGCACGATAGATTATACCCACTATTCAGCAGTACACTCCACTTACTCCAGAATAGACGTATTCCTTACGAATCAACAAGGTATGAGATGGGTCAAATTGGCCGCCATAAATATGATATCTTGGTCAGACCACGCGGACCTTTCCCTGACCCTACAAACTCCGGGGCCTAGGACACCATGGAGGTGGAGGCTCAACAACTCTCTCCTTAAAGACCAAGAAACCCTAGAGCTACTTAAGACAGAAGTGAACAATTACTTTGAATTAAACACCACAGAAGGAATATCCCCCACTATGACATGGGCAGCCCATAAGGCCGTCCTAAGGGGAACCCTGATAAAAATAGCGACACGTAACAAAAAACAAAAAATGGAAAAGTTAACAGAACTACAAAAGGCCCTACGTAAAGTGGAAATGCAACACAAACAGAATCCGACACAGCCCACACTAGACGAGATACAAAACATCAGACACGCACTGAAGAGTCTCCTCATGGAAGAGGTGAGCAGAGATATCACCCGATCGAGAAGACTCTTTTACGAAAAGTCCAACAAAATGGACACGTTACTAGCTAGAGCCCTAAGACCCAAACAAAAACACAAACATCACAGCCATAACCAATGCACGGGGCCAATCCCTCACTTCCCCACAGGGCATAGCCGAGGAATTCACCAATTTCCTAAGGAACTTATACAACCATTCCCCAGAGAAAGATGAAACCTGCAGGGAACATGTAGAGGCAGTCGCAACATTCCTAGACAGCGTAAAACTACCTAAGCCAACTAGGGAAGATCTCATAGACCTAGAAGCACCTATAACGGTAAAAGAAGTTGAGAGGGCCATAGGGATGATAGAGGGTAATAAGACCGGGACCGGATGGGTTCGACGGGGCCTACTATAAGGCACTGCGAACAGAACTAGTACCTCACATGACAGCCATGTACCAGGAGTGGGGGGAGGGGGGAAGCCCCAACGATGAAATTGCCACGGCAAACGTAGTGCTTATCCCGAAGCCGGGACGGGACGAAACGAAGGTGAACAATTACCGCCCCATCTCCCTGATCAACGTAGACTCCAAAATCTACACCAAGATCTTAGCCACCAGGTTGGGCCACATTCTGCCCAGGTTGGTCCATGCAGACCAGGTGGGCTTTGTGCCAACTAGGCAACTATATGAGAACACTAGACGTGCAGTGGACCTGATCTGGTGGGCCGGAAAAACTCTGACGCCTTCTCTAGTCCTATCGCTGGACGCGGAGAAGGCGTTCGACAGGATCCAATGGTACTACCTATTTGCCCTACTACGTCACATAGGCCTACCAGAAAACTACATCACAGCGATCAGAGCACTGTACAATAACCCACAAGCCCAAATAATCATCCCAGGAGCGACCCCACAACCATTCAGGTTAGGTAACGACACGAGGCAGGGCTGCCCTCTCTCGCCGCTCCTCTTCATACTAGCCCTAGAACACCTCCTCTACAAGATAAGGGAACATCCAAGCATAAAGGGATTAACAATAGCAACAGAGCAGTATAAAGTATCTGCGTATGCAGATGACGTCCTGCTCACACTCACGGATGTGGAGAACTCCCTCCCGAGCCTCATCAGACTGCTAGAGGAGTTCGCCCAAGTAGCGGGCTAAAAAATAAACATGGAAAAATCAGAAGCCATGCCACTGGGGTTGACGGCGGAGGACGCGGCGCTGATAGGGAGGACGGCACATATAAGACTGAACCACCAACATATAAAATACCTGGGGATCAGACTCACAAAAGAGGTCTCACGACTATATGCGGAGAATTACACACCAATGATTAAAACACTAATAAAAGACTTAGAAAAATGGCATGAGAAGCCGATCTCCTGGATAGGTCGCCTTCACGCAATTAAAATGAATTTATTACCGAGGATGTTGTTCCTCTTCCAGGCATTGCCCACGAAAGTCACGAAAGGGGACCTCCAACCCCTACAAACCCACATAGACCAATTTATCTGGGCACGCAAAAGACATAGGATAGCCCGACACGTACTCTACCGGCCAAAGGGACTAGGGGGACTGGGACTCCCCAATCTTCACCTGTATTACCTGTCATCACAGTTGGCCCAAATAATAGAATGGCACTCACCCCCAGAAAGACGCAGATGGGCAGACCTGGAATCCCTAGTGATGGGAAGGGACCTTCCCCAATATTGGATCTGGGTACCAAAAGCAGACAGACCACCCGTACTCACAGACTGCCCAGCTATACTCAACTCCATTAAAATATGGGACACTAATGCTCAAAAATACGCTCTAACCAGACTGCCCTCACCTCTCACCCCATATCTGAGAAATAGGGCATTCACGCCGGGTATGCGGGCGAGGGACTTCAAAGGACTAGAATACACAGGCCTGCAGAGATACTATCACCTATACGACGGAGACACATTCAAAACCTTCGACGAACTAAAACAGGCAGGGCCACTACAGACTAGAGACTTTTTTAGATACATACAATTACGGGACTTCGCTAACCAGTCTAGGGTAAAAGGCAGCCAAGGCCCCAATGACTAGTTTTGAAAGATTATGCATGACGGAAACCACCCGTACAGGCCTGATCACCGGGCTCTATGCACAACTCAGCGCTCTGGAGAGGAACGCAGAACCCCTCACATATATCACCCAATGGGAGAAAGATTTACACCAAACATTAGAAGGGGAGGACTGGAGGGAAATATGGGAGGCGGCTGCCAAAGTCTCCATATGCGTAACACTGCAGGAACAGGCATATAAAACCCTCCTGAGGTGGTACGCCACCCCAGCCAAACTATATAAAATGGGGAAAACCACTACAGATATATGCTGGAGGGGATGCGGGGAGAGAGGATCATATATCCACATGTGGTGGACGTGTCCCAAAGTAGAGTGATTCTGGTTGGAAATAGAGTCATTAATGACAGCAGTCCTGGAAAGACCAATACACAAGGACCCCTGGACATTCTTACTAGCCAAACCACAAGACGACCTCACGACAAAGGAACAAAAGCTAGTTAACAAACTAACATTAGCAGCCAGAAGAGCACTGACACAACAATGGCTCAGCCCAGACATCCCACCTATGAGCAAAGTCACCCACAAAATACAGGACAACTTTCTCATGGACAAACTAACAGCGCAGGTACGGAACACCATGGGCACCTTCTCAAAGGTGTGGCAACCGTGGGAGGAATACCTAGAAAGAATGGCGCGCACACCATGAGACAAGACAGCCAACCGAGGAGGTACTCACTGATACACACACAGGCTAAGGGCGCGCCCAGCGAGTCCCCCACCCCCACCCCTTGGGCATGTTGCCACCCCACCCTTCCCAGATACCTATTTTAACCTCACCCTCCTCTCTCTCTGATTTTCACTCACAAAGGAGGGATACAATACCCACCCAAAAAAAAAAATAAACAAAAAAAATTAATAAATAAATAAAAAAAATAGGGGGATGGGGGGAGATAACAAAAACGTCACTCTAGAGAGCGTACAACACGCAAATCAAGGGTCATATGACAATCCAGGAACAGGAGAGCTCACAAGAGCAAAATTATAGAACATTATCACGCTATACAAAAGGAGGACACACAGCCACGAAAAGGGGTAGATGTAAGTGGGGACAGCGGTAAGGCACAAGGACCCAACCATCGATAGTAAAAACGGGTACAAGATTAAACAACGAACAGTCGGCATGTAAACGGCCCACGCAAAAAAAATAAAAAAAAGCAAAGACCCACTCGGGGGAGCGCGGGCGGGCGGGGAGGAGAGATAAAAATAACTACCAGACGAATAGAATGACAGGTTATGGTATCAAGTTTACAACCTTAGTGTTATCTAAAGGAAAACACCAATTAGGGTGTTTCCAAGTTTTGAAGTTTTTTAGGTTGACAAAAATTGGAAAAACATTGATGGACGGCGGCTTCAGACAACAACGCAAAAAGTAGCGCCCGAATTGCAACTGTATGTTTAACAAAACTATTGTCTTTTTTCTGTATTACTGAAATACCACTGTATAATGTAAAATGTACCAATGTACCAATGTACAAGCCCCAATACGGTTTGAGAGCTGTACTGTCTGTCAATGCAAAAATAAAGAATGATAAAAAAAAAAAAAAAAATGCCATTTTCAACAAACATTGTAGAGCCTGCAAATACTAAACTATTATGAATCAGAGAAATGTTGTGGGGGAAAAAAAAAGTAGTAAATAGTTGAGAAATGTGAATGAAGGTAGATGTGGAATAAAATGTGCAAAGTGGGACAAAAAAACATTGTACTTGCTGTGACAACGGGCGGTAGCTGACTCCATGCTTCAATTATGCATTGAAAAAGCAAGTGAAAGCATAATAAAGAAATGTCCCTGTGTTCTCTCCATTAGCACAACCATTTAATTTGTCCTTGGACAGGCAAAGCTCATACCTGACATAATCACTGCTTTGCATGGTATTCACATTGCAATTATACGAGTAATCAAGGTAATACTGCTCCAAACCAAAGACCACTTACATGGCAGTGCTCTGGCAGGGAACGCCATGGGGACTGGAAGTGTTTATTTAAACATAAAAACATGTTCATCTCCGAATTCCCCTTAGAAGCTACATATCTGCAGGTAACGGCAAGTGACTGAAATAATGTATTTTACTTCAGTGTTTCAATTTTTTATTTTTTTTGATAAAGTGAATTGTGAATTTCTTCTTCATGCCACACAAATTGAATCATTTTGAACTCTTCCAATATACTAAGCTAACAGCTGCAGATAGTCAATTGTTGCACAATTCACTGTACGTACCATTTAAACTTCTTATACATCGAATGTCCAAATTCCTCAGGCGTGAATCATCTCGTAAATCCAAATTATCTGGAATACACTGCAAGGGCAGTCGGGCAAAAACCAGATCAATCTTGAATAAAGGGAGGGAAAAGAAGCACAACTTTAGAGATATACAATTGTGACATTTCCATAGCACAAAAAAAAAACAACAACCCACAGAATTTTGAGTAATCATGCTATAAACTATACCTCAATATTCAGGAACTCAAACTTTATAACTGGTACATAGGCATCTTCCACAGCCTACAAGAAGAGAGGAAAAAAGAAAAAAAGTTTAAAACAAAAATCCCCCACAAACTATGCTTTCCACATACATTTGATTTAAAAAGAACAATATGTATCAACAATCAATATAAACACCCCACCAGCACATGTGACTTTGGAAGCCTGGAACTTTATATTTCGGACTTCCAATTGTCAATCCTGTGCAAATTATATAATATATATATAATATATATATATTTTTTTCCTGGCATATGGTGGCAGTACAATAGGGATGTACTCTTCCCTTAGGGCAAGCATCTGAAAGAAATAATTAAAGATAAAAAGTTCCTCCCCTTACCAGGTATAAGAGACCCTGCAGCCTTAGGACCTCAGTTCTCTTTCTTGTTCCAACAGGAACGGACGGCATCTGGAAGTTGGAGAGATTGGTGAGGCACATGGGTTGCTGCCAGGGGGATTCGGCCTGATAGCCTCCCGGGTGAAGCGCTGAGTGGCCATGGAACATACTGCAGTTACAGAGGCAGGTATGAAAGCCTGCTTTTATGCCGCGTGAGGTCACCGGCTACGCAAGGAGGCGGTCCATTAGGGCAGCGAATCCCTGTCCGTCGGAGGAGCATGCGCACAGCGGTGGAACGCACGCCCGGGTGGTTTTGCGTTCCAACCGCGCAATCGCACATGCGCGGGCTGAACTCCCCGGAAATGGCGCCAGATTTGAAACGATCTGCCTATATATGCTGTGCAGATCTTTCTGTCAGCATGGTTGCTGGGCAGTGAAGATCTCCCGTGTCACCAGCCCCCCCAACACGGGTCAGAGGTTTTAGAGGTAGGATCCTGCTGGTTTCTGTTCTTTAAAACTCTCTAGGTATTTAAATTATTTTTCGAATACAAATATTGTTTAAATTTTATGTATTACAGATTTGTCTAGCCCTGTTTCTACTGACAATATGGATAGAGACAAGGTTCCTACTCCTGCTTCAAAAAAAGCTAGTTCCAAGTCTAAACATCTCTGTTGTAGTGAATGCTCCCCTCCTTTGCCTGATGGATTTAAGAGGAAAATCTGTAATATTTGCTCCTCATTATCGCTAGAAAAATCCAAGCAACAAGAAATGAAGTCTTTTTTGTCTTGGTTTCAGGATAATCTAGCCCAGACCTTTGAGTCTTTTAAAGAAACAGCTCACACTTCTCCAGGTAAAGCTACTAAGCAGAGAGCTAAAAGGAAGAGGACACCATCGGGCTCAGAACTCTCTTCAGGGGAATGTTCCTTTTCGGATTCAGAATCCTCTAGCGACTGTTCTGATAATGAGGTGGGGTTTCCTCGTGACGAGCTGAGGAAATTTATTTAAGAGGTGTCTATGGTCCTTTCTGATCAGACAGTAGTTAAAACCAGGAATAAAGCTCTTCCAATCCAACAAAATATGCTGGATTTAATTTCCAGGGAATGGAAGAACCCAGAAAAAAGGGCCTTTAGTCATTTTAAAAGTATTGTTAAAATACAGGAGGAAGATAAATTGGATGATTTACCGGTAGTTGATGTACAAGTTGCTCAATTGTCTAAAAAAACTACCTTGCCTATTGGGGAAATTTCGGGTCTGAAAGACCCTATGGATAAAAGAGCTGAAACTTCCAGCAGAAGGGCCTCTCAGGCAGCAGGTTTTCAGGCTAAAGCTGCATTAGCCGGGGCTTCAGTGGCGACAGCTCAGAATCTTTGGTTGAATAACTTGGAAGAATGTCTGGGTGATACCCAGGACAAAGGCCTGTCCCTCCTATTCCAAGATTTGAGGTTGTCCAATGAGTACCTTATGGATATTGTTACGGAGGTGATTAAACTTTCAGCTCGTGTCATGGGTTTGTCGTCAGTAACCCGAATGGCACTGTGGCTTCAGGCCTGGGCAGCAGACACTGCTTCAAAATCTGCATTATGTGAACTTCCCTTGGAGAAGAAAAAGTGGTTTGGTTCTCCCCTAGAAGAGTTAGTCCGACAGATGTCGGACACTAAAAAGGCCTTGCCTCAAGACAGAAAGTATTCCTGGAAGCCCAGGTACAGAAATTTCCAATTTAGGCATCGGAGGGGTTTTCAAGACAAACGAGAAATCCGAAGTTTGACACACAAAAAGATAAAACTGACAGAAACACGTTTCTGACGCCATCAGAGTGGGCGGAAGGTTGCAGACTACAAATCCATGGGTTTTGAATCTAGTCCAAAAAGGTTACCGAATAGACTTCTTGGATTCTCCAAGGTCAACTTTCCTTGTCTCCTCCTACCGGTCAAAATTAAAAAGCCAAGCCCTTTTTTCCACCACTGTTTCCCTTCTAAGAAAGGGTGTTATAGAAAAGGTTCCAAATTCCCAAGTTTATCAAGGGGTATACTCCAGTTTGTTCCTTGTTCCAAAACCAGACTTGTCTTTTCGCAAAATCTTAGATTTAAAATCCCTAAACAAACTCGTTCCTTATCAACATTTCAGAATGGAGAAAATAGAGTCGGTCACACATATCATTCGAAAAGGAGATTTTATGGCCACCTTGGATCTGAAGGATGCCTATCTGCATGTTCCTATGGATGTGAACTCAAGAAGATACCTCAGGTTTGCTATAAAGAAAGGGAAAAGCATCCATCATTTCCAGTTCAAAGCTCTCCCGTTCGGGCTAGCCTCGGCACCCAGGATTTTTACAAAGGTCCTCACGCCTATCACAGCACTCTTAAGGCTACAAGGTATCACAATCGTGCCCTATTTGGACGACTGGTGGATAAAAGCAGATTCAAGAACCACGCTGAAATCAGATGTGACCTACACTATAAAAGTCCTGGAAGAACATGGTTGGATTATAAATCTAGAAAAGTCACACCTCACCCCTTCAAAGTCCATCCTGTTTTTAGGTTTTTTGATCAAGTCAGACACTCTGTCAATTCATCTTTCAAGCAAGAAGAAGAAAAAGAAAAAATTTGATAAAACTACTTCGAGTATCTGAATGTTCCGTAAGAAAAGCCATGCAAGTTTTGGGTCATCTGACCTCTACAATTCCAGCAGTAAAATGGGCCAGAGCGGAAACAAGGCCCTTACAATGGGAGATCCTTGCGCAGTGGTTAAAAAAGGAAGAAGACTTAGATGCAATCATGTGTATATCAGATCATACAAAAGAGAGAATCTCTTGGTGGCTGGAGGAAAAAATTCCTTACAAAAGGCCGGTCCTTTCGTCTAAAATCTTGGGTAGTAATTTCAACAGACGCCTCAAACACAGGTTGGGGAGCTCACCTAGGATATCACTTAAGACAGGGTGTTTGGTCAAAAGACAAAACAAAGGAATCTTCAAATTTCAGAGAAATGCTAGCAGTCTTCTACGACCTTCAACAGTTCAAAGTTTTCATTTTGGGGAAAGCTGTAAAGATCCAGTCGGACAATCAGACTACTGTGTTCTACCTGAACAAACAAGGCAGTACAAAAGTAAAAAAATTGTTTCTCCTTTGCTCACGGATCATGTCTTGGGCTCAGTACCATCTGGCTGACATTTCAGCAGTTCACATTCGTGGTGTAGACAACATGATTGCAGACGATTTGAGCAGATCAAAATGGTCCCAGAACGAGTGGTCTCTCAATCAAGTCGTTTTTGCTCAGCTGGTGGAGAGATTCAGTCTTCCAGTTATAGATCTTATGGCAAGAAGATCCAATGCAAAAGTGAGTTTGTTTGCCTCCTTCTTCAAGGTGGACAGGCCTCTGGTAATAGATGGTCTTTCAATCCGGTGGGATTTCCCCTTGCGTACAATCTTCCCCCCGGTAAGCTTAATCCCGAGAATTCTGCAAAAAATTGCATCAGATCAGACACGTCTCCTGGCCATACTGCCGTACTGGCCAAATCGCAGCTGGTTCTCGGTTTTTAAGAATATGACTTTAGAGTACTGGACTCTTCCGGTTACGCCAGATCTCCTGGAAAACGCGGAGGTCCCAGTGGGAGTGTTGAAGATGTTCAAATTGACAGCTTGGCTGCTGCAAGGCTGATTCTGCATCATAAGGGTATTAAGAAAGAGGTTTCAATTGCTTTTAAATTCCACCAGGAGCTCTACCTCTTCTATATACTTGAAGATTTGGACAAGATTTCTTCAAGGGTGTATTGCTAAAGATTGCATTAGATCCCATCCGTCTGCTGACACAATCCTTCATTTTTTCCAAGATGGTCTTGAACAGGGTTTTATAGTCTTTCTACCCTCAAGGTCCAAGTTTCTGCTTTGTCATTTTTTGGTGAAAAATTGGGCTTCTAATCCTCTCATTAGGAGGTTTTTTTAAAGCAGTTAGGCTTTTAAAGCCTCCTATTAAGATCCGGTTTCCCTCTTGGGATTTGTCCTTAGTTTTAAAATTTCTGTGTTCTCAGCCATTTGAGCCTTTAGAAAAGGCCTCTTTAAAGAATGTGTCCCTAAAATCCGTGTTTTTGGTAGCATTTACTTCAGCTAAGAGAGTTGGGGAACTACAGGCACTGTCCTCCTCGCCTGACTTTACTACGTTTTATCCGGATAAAGTGGTTATGTTCCCTAAACCTTCCTTTCTTCCGAAAGTCATCTCCTCCAAAGTTATCAACCAACCTATTTGTCTGCCCTCCCTCATTGGTCCGGCTAAGCCTGATTGGGAGTTTGATTGGAACATACTGGATGTAGGGAGGTCGCTTAAAATCTACTTAGAACTCTCCTCTGCATATAGGAAGACGGATCATCTTTTCGTAAAATGTTTTGGAAAATTCAAAGGTCAAGTGGCATCCAAAGCCACTTTGGCAAGATGGCTGGTAGAGGTGATAAAGTTGGCTTATTCTTCATCGAACCTTTGTATACCTGCTTCCTTGAAAGCACATTCCACTAGAGCTATGGCTACGTCTTGGGCCGAAAAAGCATGTGCATCTCCGGAAGAGATATGTAAAGCGGCTTCCTGGTCTTCTTTCAACACCTTTGTGAAACATTACAGGCTAGACGTATTCTCTGCCTCTGACGCGGATTTCAGGCACAGGGTGTTACAAGCTGTTATGGCCTAAATTCCCGCCCTTACTCTGGGATCCCGATATATCCCTATTATACTGCCACCATATGCCAGGAAAAGCTGCAATTTTACTCACCGTAAATTCCTTTTTCCTTAATATGGTGGCAGTACAGCACACCCTCCCTTTATCCAATTAATAAAAAGTTTTCTGAAGTTTTTGTGGTTCCACGGGGGTGTTCTTGATACGTACTGAGGTCCTAAGGCTGCAGGGTCTGTTATACCTGGTAAGGGGAGGAACTTTTTATGTTAATTATTTCTTTCAGATGCTTGCCCTAAGGGAAGAGTACATCCCTATTGTACTGCCACCATATTAAGGAAAAAGGAATTCACGGTGAGTAAAATTGCAGTTATTTTTATTTTTTTACACCTGTCAGCACGCACGAGGCAGCTTGCTCTCCACTCCCCCATTCGATGACCGCTTTTAAAAAATATATATAAAAAAAAAATACCCTCCCCAGTTCAGAACATGCAAATGCACTATGAGCCAGTGAAACGGTCCAATCAGAGGCTTCTCTATGAGGAGCATTAGATTGGACCACGCAAGGCCCTTGGTGACTAAAGAGTGGAGACTCGCACTGGGAGCAACTGGCCATATCTCCACAGCCCTAATTGCACCAACAAACTGACATAGGGGGTGGTAATTATAGAATGTTCTATTAAGCGAACAATTGTAACAGTTTTAGAAATTTCAAACTTGTTTAACCGCACAAGAGGTTTGCTTTGTTTCAAGTGAGTTATTCTCATTTGATTCCCATATTTAATTTATGAAGACGAGAGAAGGAGCTTGAAGGAAAAAAGCTCCCTCCCACTAAGCAAATTGTGATATTCCCACAAAGTAGCACGAACACGCTTTTTCACTTTGTTTGGAATTTTAAAAAGCCAAACGGAAAACAAACTTACCCTCAGATTTTTTACTCCATCCACATGCTTCAACTTCTCAACAAATGATTGGAAAAAATCTGCACGGTCAACATGTCGTGGAGAAACACAGAGGGCATCAATATCAGCCCCTTTAGAGAAGAAAAAAAATACTGTCAATGAATGCAATTTCAATGAACAAAGCACACAATACAAAGGAAGACTGCAAACCTTTTGTATGTACCCCAAGCCGGTAGGAACCAAAGGTAAAGATTTTACCACCGACAGCAGATATGACAACAGGAGGAAGACTCTGAGAAAATAAGAGTAAATGGAGGTTTATTAGACATGTTCATTGTGCTATGCAGTGTGCTTAGAGGAACATTTAAAACACCATACCACCATCATCCCTATTACTTTGGAATTTTTTTTTATTTTAGAATATATTTAATTATTAATGCCGTTCATTTTCTTCTTACAGGAAAAAAATCTTAGAACATATTTGTTTATCATGGCAACTGCTTAACAAGTTTTGAATGGCAAAGCTACTTCCTGTTGTGAGTTCGGTGGTTACGAGGCAAAATCTAGATATGTACACAAACTGTAGGAACTAAGAGTGAATATCCTTATTTATGTTGTGAATACATTTTTTTTTTAACAAGTTATCAACTTTCTGAGCAGTACCATAGTTTTTTTTTTAGAAATATGTAAGTGCACAATATTTCTATTTTTGTTTCACATAATACCGCTGACTACACTTGGCTGAATGCTTTCCTAGAGTCTGGACTGTACCACTTCACACTATTCTATTAGAGCCACTTGGGGCTCTGAAACATGCGAGTGCTTTACTTTATACAAACATTACTATCCAAGTTTGCATGATGTACTAACAATATAATGTGACTGTATTACTGAGGATCTATACTGTCATAAGAAGATGTGCATATACCCTAAGATGGGGATAGTTCTGCTCAAACTCAACACCCTAGAGCTGGTTTGGAGCTCAATTAAAAAGCAAGTGGCTCTTCACATTAATTCCAGTCCACAATATCTAGATATACTCCACCATTGGACTGTTTTTGTTTTGCATATCTAACCACTTAAAGCACAACTACCAACCTACTGTGAATAATAACCATTATTCTAGCCAAGAAGAGAGAACCTTGGCAGGACTGTTGCGGCTATTTATTAAATGTTTAAACCCTTGGTTTGTCCTGTTATTTTACTTTTAACACCTTAGTGACCAGACTGCTTTTCAATTTTCTTACCTTTTGGGACCAGTGCTGGTTTTACATTTCTGCAGTGTTTGTGTTTAGCTGTAGTTTTCCTCTTACCATCTTTCTAAAGATACCATTTTCATCATATCATAATTTACTATAAACGAGTAACCTAGCCATGACATACCATTTGAAAAAGTAGACAGCCCAGGGTGTTCAAAATGGGGTAAGTTCAATCTTATGTAATAGCCACTTAGTCACAAACACTGGCCAAAATTAGCATTTATATTTGTGTGTGAAAAATGCAAAAAAAACGAATATAAATGCTAACTTTGGCCAGTGTTTGTGACTATGTGGCTACTAGAAAAAAAACTGGACATACCACAAAATGGTATGCCATCATGGGGATAGTTCTTATTCCTGGGCTACCATACAGTACATGGGAGAACTGTTATACTCGGGAGACGTCACTGAACACATGAGTTTTTCAAAACAGTAAAACTTATGACGATATCACCAGTGAAAGTGCAGTTTTTGTTTAAAAACATGCGGATCGCCGATCCAGGCGAGTACCCGGGTCATTCTAGCCGCAGACGTGCAGGGTACGTCCGCGGTCATTATCTAGCGTTTTTTGTCGGACGTACCGTGCACGTCCGAAGTCGGAAAGGGGTTAAACAAATATACAAATCAATATAAAGAGAAAAAAAAACTAAACTTTAAAAACTATTTAATAAAGTTTATAAATTTACTATACACTTAGTCAGATTCCATTATTTGGCATTAAACTGAGCAAGGGGAGTTTCCTACATTTTGGGGAAATACACATTCTACATATGAATGGCTAGTTATCACGTCAAGGCCTTTACAGTTAAAGTTGCGACTTACCTTGCTTTCCCCAAGATCAGCAATCCATTCTTTGACCAGATCATTTAATTTGCCCAAAACAACCATCCTGAATGGGGGGGAGAGAGGGGGACAAAAAATAAAAGCAAAAGGTCAGTTTCTTTTTTGAGAAAGATCTAGGTGTCTTCATAGAGTTTAAGACAGAGAAAGGGATATTTAATTAATATAGCTTAAATGCATCTGTGGTTGGTGAGGTCTTACTACAGATCAGAGGAACAATTAAATACATAATTGGTGCAGAGTAATGATATAGAGCTAGATTTATTGAATATAGAAACAAACTACAATGTTGTACAATATATCTATATAGAGCCTCTTTTTAAACTTAATGAAGATGGACATGGGAAGATTTCAGAACTGAATGTTTACTACTATAATTAGGCTTGAGGAAGACACGAATCAATGCAAACACTAGATAACATGCATTGAAGTCTAAAATCAAAATTAGGGTTTGACCGATATTGATTTTTTAGAGCAGATACCGATCATCTGTGAACTTTCAGGCCGATAGCCGATAACTTGCCGATATTCTGTACATTTACCATTTTGAAAAAATAAACTAATCCTAAAGGTAAATGCACAAAATATACATGCCACATGTAGTGGGAGCTGTGCGTGTGTGCAGCGCAGCGTGCGTGCATGCAGCGCGCGTGTGTAGCGATGTAATTTGTGTAAAATGGGGATGGGGCATTTTTTTTATGTTAATTATTTTATTTTTTTAAATATTTCAATGGTGTTTTTTTTTTAGTCCCCCCCCCCCCCCCTCTGCTTCTTACCAGGGAGGGGGGATATAGTATTCCCTGGTGGTCCGGTGGCTTGTTAAGTACTGTACTAATCGGTCGATCCCTAATCAAAATAACCTTTAAGGGAGCAAACAAAAACTCGTAAGCATCCTACACAGATCTCAATAGAACAAAAATACAGGCAGTTCAAAGTAACCAACAACTAGTCGGTGTTTTGAATGACAGCTGGGAGAAAAACCTATTTATGAATAGGTTTTCGTCCTTATCGATACACTTGCTAGCACAATTATAGATAGAATCATATACTCAATCTAATGAGCATAAGTGTTGGGGGCATGACAAGTCCCCTTAACCCGCAGCAGCCATCACTCAACATTTGTGTTTATGATCAGCTAACTAATTTTAAATGAAGTCAATAAAATTTGAGAATGGGACATGTACAAGGAAAAGCCACCAACCTGTGTCTGAGCTCTTCACCATCTTCGAATACACCAAAAGGCCTCATTGCTTCGATCAACTTCTGCGTGTAGATATGATCAATTTCTTTGGGACCAGCACAACTAATTGCTGAAGTGATGCCATACTGCTTCAGGGGCTGGACATCCAGCACAGAGCTCCTGTTTAACAAAACAAATAAATAAAATGAAACTACTTTTTTAGCATCTCTAAAGAATAAACAAAACATCATAGAATACATTTTGAGCTTTTAGTGTCATTGGAACTTCCATAATGGGTCTAAAAGAGAAAGCCACTAGACCGTTGCATACAAGTTGCAATGTCTTCCCTGTAACTTAACACAGGACTAGCCAAGAAGCAGCCTGCCAACTATCAAATGCTAGCAAAGCAGAATTTTAGTTCTTTAACAGTTGAACGTTTCTAGTTGGCCAATGCCACTATTTAGGCCTCTTTCAAACCTGCTCCATTTGAAAGACACCTATAAGCACCTACCTTTTGTGCTCATTTGAACTCTTGTTGCCTATAAAAAGTTAGAGCTCTATGATGTTTTAACACATGCTACAGGCAGGTGGAATACCAGTCACCCGACAGCTGGGACATTTAGTTCCAGACACCAGGTATGCTTTTTTTTTTTCTTCCTTTAACCCTGCTGCAGGGAAGCTGCAAGTCTGCTATTGAGGCCAGGGAAAGGAGTGTGTTATGAGCACCTCTAGTGGGGATAGACCACAGTAAATCATTGCCTCTCATGGTCCCGGTGCTCCACTAATGAGCCAGTGCACAGCCATCAGTATTTCCAGATTGTTTTCTGAATCACTGCGCGCTGGGACTGCGAGGGAGGGATTACAACCATCAGATGTGCAGAACACATGCTCCCAACTAGACTGACAGGAGTTTAATCCCCACTAAACTACCAGGGATACAGGACCACCAGGAATTAGAGCCCCTTCGCTGCAAAAAGCTGAGCAGGAGGTGGCAAAAATCACAGAGCACACAAACCCATCACATACAGCCAGCAGCACACACACACACACACGTTACACTTCCAGCACCATCTATGCATATTATCGGATGCAGAGAATGAGAAATACAGGGGTGTTGACTAAATACCAAACAAATCATGTATGTTTTAGGACGGGCCCTAACATGAAAATATTTTCTTTGTTATGACGGACAAGTAAATTGGGCTACCACTTCAGTTTTTGGACAAGTAGATTTTTTTTTTTTTTTTTAAAGAAATGCTTGCACCACCCATGGCGCTGTCCAGTATGAACTTTTGGAAGGCTTGAATACAACAAATAGTTTGGCCTGCCACCAAATAGTCCTGAAACTAGCGCAGTGTACTGCTTAAAAATAAATTCCCAAGCAACAGTTGCAATAAGGTCTTGCCATTTAAATTAACTGCTGAGATATTAGAGAACACTTTATACACTGTGTGTAACCAAAACACACATCAATTTTAATGTTGGTTTCAACAAGGAAAACATTTTTACTTTGGTACATTTAATCGTTTTTTTTAAACTAGGTCTTTGAGGTTATACTATTTGCAAAAACTGACAACTTTGTGTTATTCCACTTCTGCCACTGTTGCGATCTTATTAGGCCTTCAAGATAGACACAAATAAATTAAGACATCAGGGAAGTCTACATACTAGGCCATAATAACTTCAAGTGGGTTTTAAAGGGTGTATGTTATTATTGGATTTTATGTAATGTAAGTTTTAACCCTCCAAAGAACACAAAGTTAAATTCAAATATTGATGATTTCATCTTAAGTATTTCCCATTTCTTTTATATGTGCAGCGATAGAATTTGGTCCATTAAACACTAAGCTTTTCTCTGAATTATTCTAACACTTCTCACTAGTTCAAGTAAACAAAGGAACCTACTTGATCATTACGAGATGAAGCTTTAGAACAGGTCAAAAAACTCCAGAGGGCGAGAAAGGACTGCACATAGGCCAAGTGCCCAGAATATTTGCACTTCCTTTTAAGGTCTTTGAACAGTCTTTTTAACTTGTAAGTACTCAATGTACTTACTCCCCCACCTAAACAAGTCTGTCTACACCCCTGCAAAAACACAGAAACAGCCTTGAAAAATCTAACCACAGGGTCATATCTTAAAGTTGGCAGACAGCAGTGTGCTAGTCAGCAATAAACACTGCCACAGTCTCAAAACACAAAATGAAGTTAAGTGAGAACTTTGCTAGAGACTATATATATATATAGTTAATACAGTAACTGTACTAAAATTAACAGAGGTTGACTTCTCTTTGAAGTCACTGAAATAATACACCTTCTGCCAAAACAGTGCCATGAAATGGATAGGATGCAACCACAGCATAACTTGCATGTTCTCATATGTTACATTCCATGGAATTTGGAACCCTGGACACAGCTGGTCAGTGTGCACGTTCGAATAGAGAAAACTCACAACATAGACATCCCCCATGGCTTCCAGGGTATAATGTAGCCAATTTCTAGTTTCTCTCTGAAAATGGGAATTTACCTTTACCATTACACACTATCGCTGAGAGAAGTATGCACGTGCATTATTATGTCCTAAGACCTGCATCTTGTTAATTGTGTATATATATTTAAACTGCTCTATAAGTGTGGTCCCATGACAGTGGTTATGGTGCTGGCCCCAGGACGGACAGACAGACAGACTCACGGAAACATCTCTCGCATGGCTCACTGGATCCGCTCAGTTCTCATAAAACAGGGCCAAGAAACGAATTACTCCCAAAACGCTCAGCACCCACGAGCTACAGCGTCCAAGCGACCATTCAATACATGCAGCCGGCCAGCCAGCCGCTCCTTATTTATAACTACACAAAGCGCCCAACATGGCGGCCAGCGCCTCCACCAACACCGGTAGATCCTCACGGCTCCCGACACGCACCGCGGCCCGGACAGGAAAAAGCAGCTCAAAACAAGACTTCAACCGGTGCCGCAGCGCCACCTAGTGGTGCTAATGCGGAGTTACCGCGCCGTCTACAGTCAGTGAGGACACCATGGGGCTTGTTTACTAAACAGTGAACTGTGGTGTTCTGTATTGTACAAGAAAAACTGGAACATTTAGACTAAAAATAGTCTATTAAACTACCACCTTTGTGCTGGAATCTACTCAATAGAAACTTCTGTTTGGCAAGGTTATTTACCAAAGTGAGAATTAAATGTGAATTTTAAATTTAAGACCAAAGTAGCCAAACAAAAAGTATAGGTGACGTAGAGGTTTTTTTTTCCCAGTTCGGCTACTTTGACCTTAAAGGGACACTGTAGTCACCAAAACAACTTTAGATTAATGAAGCAGTTTTTTTTAAAAAAGTTTTTAAAAGTTTTATTTGCATACTGATTAGTTTGCAACATTTGCATGGTCAAAGAAGATTGTATTAACAAACAATGATTGAGAGACAATGGTGCACAGAGTATTAATGCCTTGTATACTTAGTACATAAATATATAAACACACAACAGAACATCGACTTCTATCAATCCCGAGGTTACGTTAACAAGTATTTTGAATACGACATCGTTTTCACACCCAGGATCAGTCTATTGCCTAGGAGACAATAACTGACATAATCCAGTTCACAGAGTCGACTATTGTGATAGAAAACTATGAAAAAAAAAACCATATTAACGAATAGAGGCTGGAGGGACTGCATGGTCTGGTAAGGGCCTATCTACTGCAGATATTTATGTACATACTATAATTTTAGGAAATGTAAAGGTAAGAAGTATATATGATGCTGTATTTAACATTTAAATTGAATGTTACATTCACATTATATCCTGTTTTCCCTCTAGCATGTGGATCTGACTCACCCTATGTCACATTATAAAATACTCTGACAAAGGTTTTTATTATTCACTGCTTCCTACTTTTCTACAGAAGTATATGAGTCATGCGACTAAGACAATACAGCTTCCTGTTCTAAGTCACTTATTAGAATCTTCATCCCTCTGCAGGTGAGAGCCCATAGAGCAGGGGTAGGCAACCTTTTAGCAGCACTGTGCCGATATAGGATTGTGATGTCCCGTAGCGTGCCAGTCCTATTTTTTTAAATTGAGGTGTGTATGCTGCCGTATTCTGCTTGTTATTTTTACTGTAATTGCTTTGTATCGTTGTATTTATGCGTATATGCAGGGCCGTCTTTAATAGTGACTGGACCCTGGGCAAAGCATTTTCCTGGGGGCCCCTGGACCCCGTCCCCCTTCCCCAGGCATGCAATCACGTCCTCCACCTCAACACAGTGGCGGACCTAAAGTAGAGAGGTGCAAGAATTTTTGGGGGTCTCCCTGTTGCACGGGTGATTAAAAGGTAGATCCCCATCTGTCGTGCAACTCCAGAATGCATTGACAGTTGGGGCTCTACCATTTACCCATGTTTGCAGGTCTGTATTTAGCACTAAGCAGTTTTTGTGTGTTTGAATGTAAACAGGTTTTTGTATGGAATATGTTTGTATGTGGTGTTGGTGTGATTGCAAGCATGTGCTTGTGTAGTGTTGGTTTTTGAATGCAGGGGTGTATTTACATATAATTTTGGTGTGTAACACAGACATGTTTGTACGTAGTGTTGAAATTTGAATGCAGGGGTGTATTTGTGTGTAGTGTTAGAGTGTGAATGCTGAGATGTATGCACATATACACACACACACACACCGAAATGCGCGCACACACACACACACACAGATATGCTGACATACAAATATACTGACACAGATATACTGACACACACACACACAGATATACTGACACACAAAGACATACTGACACACAAACATACTGACACACACTGACAGACATTCTGACACAGACATACACTTTAAAACCCACCCTCCAGTTGGTGGCTGAAAGGTGTTGGGAGTTGGGGTCTAGCGCTCTCGGCCAGCCCCCCCTCCAATCTGCCTACTCTTCTTTCCCGCGTGCTCCTCTTGTGGAACGAAGTGATGCGCAGCCGTCACTTCCTCCCAGACTGCTGCCGAAAAGCAAGGGGCCCGCTCGCGCTGTTAAAGCGCCTCAGCGTGCGACCGTGCCCCTGCTGACAGAAGCCCACCGGGTGGTCCTTTGTGCATGGGCCACCCGGTGGGCCTCCTTAGTGTCCGGATTACCGGCCAGAGGGTTAGAAATAGTTGAGGCCAGCAGGGCTCACGGTGCAGCTAGCCAGTTTGCCCCGCAATAAGACGATCCTGCGTATATGAGCTATTATATTGTATATGTCCATGAGTAGTTTATGGTATTGTGTATGATACATATGAATGTGGGCTGTGTATGGGGGCTGCTTGTGGAATTGTGTGTGTGGATGGATATGTCACAGTGTGTGTTTGGTCGTGTGTGGGGGCTGTTTGGGGGTTGTGTGCATGTATGTGGATTGTTAGTGGTTCATTTGTGTGGATTGTGTATGTTTGTGTGTGGGCTGTCTGTATTATTTCTATCAGGGGAGGGTTATTCTGCATTTATTTGTATATCTAGCAGTGTGGGTGGCTTCCAGTGGGGACCAGACCGGCCAGGTACATGTCAAGGACAGGAGCTGCAACAGCAACTGCAAGCTGCTCTACTACAGTGTGGATTCCTATTCACAAGTGCTGGGAGGAAGTGATCTGGAATCACTACCTCTACATGCTGCAATGCATAAATTTAGGATTGTCCTTCACCACCTTTTCGGATTAGCAGATATCTGAAGTTTTACTGGGACTCCTGATAGGCCAGAGCCTGTTTGACTCTAGCAGCCTTGAGTGCCGTGCAAAGACACCTCGAGTGCCGTGCATGGCACTAGTGCCGTAGGTTGCCTACCCCTGCCATAGAGCAATATAGAATGTGAAGCTCTGCTCAGACAGTTCTTTTGCTGGCTTAACCAGTTCTGTTTTTACTTTATTGGTGTATTTTCACCTTTTATAAATAAAGTTGTGTATTTTTTTTACCACCATCCTCTGGATTTCGGTTCTTAAAGGAACACACACGGACCAAGGCGTGGGTTTACAGCCTCCCAACACCATCGGGGGAGGCACCCTTTAAATGTATTTATATCTTCAATCTTGTGAGTGCAAATGATTACCAGCGCACATATATAATTTATAACAGTAATACACTATGTTTTGTTTTTGTGTTCTCTTTTAGATTATACAGCCATTTCCCATGTTTTGTTGTTTCTATTCCTTAACATTAAGGAAAACTGAAATACACAGTATATATCTGTAGCAGACTCCGGGTAACCCGACTGGTTACCTTCGCTATTTTCCGTCTCAGCCAGACTGAAACCATTGTCCATTGTGTGATTAAGCTCGTATTCCCCAAGTAATGAGAAAAAAATGAGTTTAAAATCTGTAACTTAATTATCTCTCGGTTACAGGGAAACATACATTATATATCTACAATCCCCCAAAAGTATCCCCAATATCAACAGGAACCCCACTAGAGTCATATCCTTGGATAGCCCTGATCTGAGCGCCCAAGCCAAATATCACTCAGATCCGTTCGGTAGAATAAAATCGCCAATGGGGTAAAGTTCTGACCGGCCAGCCATGAGGTGGAAGCCCAAAACAGTTCCATTGAAATTGATGCAATGGCTGGTCTTCGTTCGGGGGTTCCCGTACAAACATCGTCAAAGGTATTCCCTTGCTTTCAGGGTGTGAATGCTACCCCTGGATGATATTCTCATTCTCATTCTTCCGAAAAGCTCCCTACTAGCTGTTCAGGGCACGGAGCAGGTAGCGTTTAAAGTTTCTCTGACATTCGAAAGGTTGTCTATCCGAAAATGGGTTCCAGACGCTCGACAACCTCGTCGCGCTACCTGTGTTCGGTTACTCGAAATGGCGGCCACCCAGGGAAAGCACTCATTAATTATTTATTTTGCATATGTTAATCGATGTTCCAGGGTTCTAATGAGATACGGGAGGGTCCTCACTCAGGAGTCGAACGAAGCGGGTTCGGTTACAATAACTCCCGAATGTACGAAAAGTTAAATAATCACATGGAACGGCATGTTCGCCACAATATTTTCCAACAATCTAGAAACAAGCAGGGCAGTCCAAATTTCTGGCACCTGTTCTATCAACGCAGTTTGAACTTTCCTCACCAAGCACAGTGCAAATACGTCATTAATCATGCTTGAGCTGATGATGTCTTGGCCCTAGTACCTTCTTGCCTTGTCCACCTTGGTCCCAGGGAAAAATTGGGAGAAATGTAGCTAAGTTAAACGTTAACTATCACTGCCTTTCTAATAAGAGAAAAGTTGTAATATTTAATATATGGTTTATGGAACTCCATTGCTCCCAACATTAGGGGGAATCAGATCCAAGAAGGTGGGATGGGCAGTGAAATGATAATGGGCAAGCTTTCCCAAAAAAGCAGCATGCCCACTGTGGGCTGAATGCTGAGGACAATCCCCTGGGATCCTCAGTTGTGAGATACCAGCAAAATAATCCAGAATAGTTAGACAGAAAGCCAAAGTCACCATTGTGCCATGGATCTGGGACTGTAAACACACATGTTCAAGATGTCCTTAAACAGCTGGTCAGCTTGTCACTTTGCCGTCCAGTTCTGCCGCCCTGAGGCGATAACGGGGCTCTGCAAATGATAGATCTCCAGCTGGCATAGCATTGTGGTAGTTGTACGACAGATGGGGAGTTACCTTTTGGCCAACCTTACGCTTTGCACCATGACTCTCTCTGTATTAGTTCTGACACTGCAAAGGACACCTCGTGCCATTTAGGATAAAAAACGGTTGTGAAATAGCTGTGTTCAGTTCCAGTAGTTAATTATGTTAATAGAACCCCGAGGAGGCAAAAATTCTGAGTAGCTGCATCAGGGATCCTGTTGTGGATATTGTGATGGCAGGGTTTTTAGATGTCTATTGTGTATACTGAGAATTCTTAATAGACACTCATATACTCAAATATTTACATGCATACAGAAACGGTTTGATTACTTTCATTGTGAGGGTATCTGGGCCCTTCTACAATCATAGTCACTACATCACACTGTTGTGGTTATGATGACTGGAGTGTTCCTTTAAGAATAAAATTTGTTAGAACCTTTCCTTGTATGGTTTCAAGCTAAGCCTTTTTATTAGCAGGACTCTGTCATGCAACGCTTTTAAGTAGTGGTAGTATGCAGAATTCGTATGCCGCAATGCCATGTGGTTTACGATACCAGAGCAAGCACCATGAGTGCTTCTGGTCACCTAACTGGCACCATCGTTGTTGTGTGCATCAGATTTCATTAGAGTATGCATGGAATATATATATATGTATATGTATGTATTTTGTTCCCATTTTTTATAAAAATAGAATATTTCTTGTTCAACTGGGTCCTTTCTATTCATCAGACAAGCACAAGCAAAAACAAACTATAGATCATTTGATATATATTACTAAATGACCACTTAAATTACAAACTTCAAAAATAAACATATTTGATCTATTGGTAAACATAATTTATTAAAAAAAAAAAAAATGAAAATGAAAATCAATCAGGTTACGACTTAAAGGAGGGGTTTTGTTGACAATTGAGCCTTGTATTAGGGAATTTAAGAGTACACAGACTCTTGAAGCCTTTAAGATTAAAAGCTATATTTCCTGTTCCTCCACACATGTTGTGTACCTAATCACTTGTGGTTGTGGTAGACAATATGTGGGGAGGACTGGAAGAAAGGCTAAGATAAGATGTTTAGAACATTATAACAATATACATAAGAAAATTATTACACACTCGGTGCCTGTTCACTGTAATAAATGTCCATCTTTTAATAACAATATCAACTTTGCTGCTATTGAACAAGTACAACTTGATGAGAGAGGGGGTGATTTAACGTTGAAATTAAGAAAAAGGGAAGGTTTTTGGATACATAAACTGAAAATGACGCAACCTCGAGGTTTAAACGTAGTTTGATTTGGTGTGTTTTTTAAAAATGATGTTTTAAAAAGACTTTTTTTAAAATGATTTTTTAGAATGATTGATTACAACCTTAAAAGTATCACAGTTTCTAGAATAATCTGCTGCATTTTGTATATTCTCTTGGGATTTTTAATATATTTTTTTATATTTTTATCACACTCTTTACTTTTATTTTTTATGATATAAGAAGTATGTTTATGTATCTTGATATGAGAATTTTTAGGGATTATCAATTATAAAATATGAGTATATGGTTTTTGAAGATACCATACTAATCTTTTGTCTCTAGGCTTGTGTATATATATGTTTCTGGTATGATTAAGTTTTGTTTTTACAAATGATGACACATGTATTCTTTGGATCTCTTTATTCTATGTATTACTTGAGAGTTTTATTGGGACTCTATATAGATGGTTAAAGGAAGAAATTACACGCAGCGCTTCTAGTGGAAACCAAGTGCTTTTCCGACTTTGCGGTTTATGGAACGCAGATGCCGGATGCGCATAAGCGTACAGGACTAGGCGGCACACGGAAGCGAGACTTGAAACACACGATTACAAGGTACGACACGATATGCTGACAACAACCACAGGAGTGGCGTCTTCTCATTTAAAAAAGTGCCGGAAGATTTATAATGAATTATACCACACCGGAGATTGGACTGTTAATATTACCCTTGAGGAAGTTCAAACTTTTTGCGGACGAAACGCGTAGGGTTGGGCCACTGTAGGAATTTGGTTTATTTATTTATTTTGTTGGTTTGTTTTTATACATAATAAATTGTTTTGGATAATATACAAAGTAGTACTCCTTATCCTTGATGGCGATAACCCGTGGATGCTCGCTGGAGATTACACTTGTTGGATATGATATGCTCATATATATCACTTCAAGTTTGTAAGTGTTAATTTTTTTTTTTCATATTCAAATATTTATTGAAATTTTTCAAGGGGGTAGGGAGGGATACAGAAAGAAGAAGGGGGGTGGGGTAGGGTTACTAAGAGTAACATTGATACAACTCGACATAGAGCGTAGTGCGATAACGCTTATTGATACAGAAGCATAGTACAAATTACAGAACATATGATTCAAAAATTCGGGAATATATGGAGTACGAAATACAGAGCGTAGAATTCCCAGGGTGCGGTGTATCCACATCGCAACCTATTGTGTGGAGCTTGTGATGCAGCTTGTGAGGCCTCAGACCCATCCCAGGTTGTACTACATCTTTATGTGTTATTTATGTTTCCAATATTAGAGTTATCGGAGTGCAGTGGTGTTTAGAGTGTGGTGAGAGAGCGTGGCATCATCGCCGCCGGCTAAACAGGATCATCAGCAGTTATGTTTGCCCTCTAACTTAAAGCATAGCATGTAAGTTTTGGGTGTTGTTTCTGTCAGGGTACCTGTGGTCTCTACCTCCGAAAGAGGTAGAGACTTAGCTGTTCCTCCATGCAGAAGGTCTGATGGCTCCCTTCCCCGCGGTCTATCCGGTCATGCTAGGCCGGCCGCGAAGGAGTGAATGCCTTTTAGAGCATCTAGGCAGGAAGTAGTCATCAGGACACTCCCCCGGAACGACCTGTCAGTCAATTGCTGCAGGACCAATCAGGATGCCTCGGAGGCGTGGTTACTGCTCTGAACAGGGTATTTAACAGAGCTTCTTTCATTAGCTCATTGCCCTGTCGTGGTTCTAGCTTGTTCTAGTCACTCAGTGCTTGTGTATTCTATTATCCCTTTTGGTTTTGACCCGGCTTGTTTACCTTACTCTGCTTATCTCTGTTACCCTTGATTCGGCTTGTCTCTCGCTTACCTGTCTTCTGTTACCCTCGACCTCGGCTTGTCTTTGACCATTCTATACTGTACTACTTACGTTAGTCCGGCCATTCTAAGGTCCGGTATACGTATCTGGCTACTGTTTGTACTCTGCGTGTTGGATCCCTGTCCCGATCCTGACATTACGACAGGGCCAATGGATCCTGCAAGTACAAACAGTCAGCTGGCTGCTCCTGATCCTAGGTTTGAAGCCATGGATCACAGAATGGATCAGATGGCGCTTGCGCTACAGGCTCTATTAGCTGGTACCAATAACCCACCAGAGGAGATACGTAATACCCCTGTTTCTCCTGTCGGTTCAGGTCTAGAGGTAGCCACAGTGGGTGCTTCTTCTCACATTACCCCCCCAGTACGCTATGGTGGGGCTCCTGAGAAGTGTCGTGGTTTTTTAAACACTTATTGTGTATTCTTATTCTCTCCTACATGCCCATTTTCGTGTTGTGGATTCCATACCATCTTTAATCACTTGTTATGCCTACAATCAATATACTTTTGTGAGTGCAACCTTAAACACTAGTATATTGGTGTAATTAACTTTACTACTCTATGAGTTTTTATTTTTATTTTACTGTAGATGCTTTCTATATAGTTTGTATCTTTTCTACAGTTTAAAAGAATACTGTATAGGTAAAATAATTCTATACAAACACACTGTGTGTCTTTCCACGTGATTTGAAAGATGATACATTTATATTGTATATTTGTATTAGGGTGTGCCGTTTGCATCTCAGCTCGTCAGCATTTGCGCTGAATGTTGGGAGATATACTATAGGTTCATATCCCTACAGTTTCCATAACTAATACCAATCCTTATTGACATTCATCTTATAACTTCCTGCCTGAACATTTCAAATGCTGGGAAATTTAAGTGTAACGCTTATTATAGGCAATACATTGCTAAATTTGCTATGCCGGCAACTCGCTATGATCACACAGCACGGTAGCCAAAATAAAATCTTTTCAAATGCCATGTTGTAGTTGGTTTCTGAATCTTAGCAGAATCACAGTAAATTGGTAGGCCGGTTCCCCCATTACACTTTAAATTGTAGGCAAGATTAATTAAGTGATTCACCTGCTCCTTGAGCAGCTCCGGTAATGAAACGTAACTGTGAGTTTAGCGTAGCTGCTATAATTCAACAGCTTTCAATCAGACCCCCTCCTTTGATCAGCTCATTCTCTCACAGCAGGGCAAGTAGATCGCCACAGGACACAAGTGCTTACTTTGTAGTCACGTTAATTTTACTTTTTGTTTGTCTTTAGCTGTTGGAGATTAATGAATAAAAGTAGCATTTAAAATTGCCACCTATTCTCTCGTAATCATTATGAAGGCATATTCCTTCCCGTTTCACTTTCTGATTACCTGATGCAGTTCAGTTAAAAGACCTAGAAGGAGCGGGTGTTCAGGAGACTCATTTCCAAGTGCTTAGTTTGTCTGCAGGCTGTGCAAACAGTAATACATTTTATTGGCCTATAATGAAAACCATCATTAGATTAAATTATATTAACATTACATAGTATCATGGTTAACATTTACAGGAGTGGAAAGGAAAGAAATTAGCGTGCGCCGTTCACGTATTATTACCACTTAGATTGCATTCGTTCCCATAATTCCGTCCCATTATTTTTCATTGTTGTTGAATAATACCCGTAACAATCCTTTGATTGTACATTGAATGGGTGGATCTCTGCTAGGACTGTAGCGTTTGTGAACTCTAATCAAATGGCTATGCTAAACATAAAAGAAAGTCGAGACACAAACACTTTCCTTATTTAACTTTATTATTTTCTGGCATCTCAAGCATTTTTTTTTTTGTATCTCTCTCTATACTGGTGATTTGAGGAACTAGGCATTGTGCTGAGACAGTCGGAAAGCTTTTTAATACAGATGTGTTTTAGCTTTTCTGCCTATAATAAATATTATATCAGAATATCATTGATCAATCTCATATGACTTTTATTAATAATTTCGACACGGGTAGTAAAAATAACACCAAAATCAGATTTAATTTATGACTTTCAAAGTACTAGGTCCTAGGTATTTCTCATCCACATTTCCAGTGAAATATGGTGTGAAAGTTAATCAAGCAGTTAATATATTAACGGGACACTGTAGGCACTACAAACATTTCTTATCATCTCATTGAATTAGTTATAGTGCCTGGAGCTCCCTGGCAATGTTCCTCAATTCAGTGCTAAACCATTTGCAAGAAGTTAAAAAAAAAATAGCATTTCATAAAGATATTTGGCAAAATCTCCAGACAGTGACACTGACACTTTAAAAGGTACACTATAGTCACCAGAACAACTACAGCCTAATTCAGTTGTTCTGGTGACTATAGCCAGTCCTTGCAGAAAAAAGGAAGTTTTAACATTAGTGTCTTGGGCAGTGGCAGTCATTCAGACGGCAGTGTGCAGCATTGGCGTTCATGGAGCTCTGCATGGAGACGCTGAACGTTACTCATAGAGATGCATTGATTCAATGTATCTCTATAAAGAGATGCTGATTAGCATATAGCAGCATTTTGCCGCGTGTGAGCATTAGCCTAAACAATTTTTTTAACACTATAGGATCAGAAAATTGTATTCCTGACCCTATAGTGTTCCTTTAACTCTAACTAAGAGCCCCTTGCCATCCACAGCCCAGCGTCTACAGGAGGTACTGTTTGGATTGCACACTTTCTTCTAGACATACCAGATCATACCAGCAATAAAGTAGAAGCAGGCAGCGGAGACTCTCAACCAATCACAGCCTCCCATTGCTTCTCCGGCTAATGCTTACTTATTACAAATTGCTGCTGAGGACTCTCATCTAGCATTAAAATATTCACATGTGACAGGGAGGGGTGCAAAACCAAGGAGTTTGCCTGACTCCCAAATATATATATGAAACCAGGGGGCTGCACTCACCGTTGACTCACTCACAATTGATGTTGTGGCAGGCTTATGCAATGTATGATCATATACTGTAACTAAACCCCCATTATGTTTGCCTACATTAGATGTTTAAAAAAACACCTAAAAAAACGAATGCAATCTGTGAGCTTTGAAGGTGCTGTTTAGTGGATGAGTGAGTACACTGGATCTTGTGTATTGTATAAATTGGCCCCAGCAGCACTTCATTTATGCATGTTCAGGTGAGTGCAGCCCCCTAGTTTCATATATATATTTGGGAGTTTAGCCAACTCCTTGGTTTTGCACCCCTCCCTGTCACAGTTGCCTCACTCCAGGGCCCTATTTAGCCTTGTACTGCAGAGAGCCCCAGATGGAAATTTTTCTCCAAGTAAGTGGGTTTATCTCATAAGAGCAGACATTAGTAGGAACTGCCAAAGATGGGGTACAGTAACGTTGTGGCAGGATTATGCAATGTATTATCACATACTGTAACTAAACCTCCATTATTTTTGCCTAGATTAGATGTTTTTTTTTAAAAATCTGTAAGCTTTGAAGTTGCTGTTTAGTGGATAGGTGAGGGCGCTGGATCTTGTGTATTGTATAAATTGGCCCCAGCAGCTCCCAATTTATGCATGTTCAGGTGAGTGCAGCCCCCTGTTTTCTTATCTATATATATAGGGTGGCCCATAAGTCCCTACCCATCTAGCACACAGATACACTGGATACATACGATATGTGGATGGGTAGGGACTTACGGGCCACCCTGTATATATATTAAAATGGTGAGGGAGTCCAGGGGCCTCTCTCTCGCAAGCCACGTCTGTCAGAGCCAGTGCAACGCTCGGACGCTGCACTCTGCCAAGGCTCACAAGAAGGCCTTGCATCCGGTAGAGGAGCAAGCAGGAGTCGCTTGACCACTAGGGAATGTTGTGGTGTATAAAGCATGGAATGGGGAAAAGCCCTAAATAAAACTAATACATAAATAAATAAAACTGCTTACCTCTCACCTCGACACATCACAGCCCCTATACCCAACCCACAGACATAAACACACCCTCGTCCCTTACATACACTGCATCCACAATACACAGACTGCATCCACTATACACACTGCAACCAGTATACACATACACTGCGTCCACAATACACACACACACACTGCATCCTTCATACACAGACTGCATCCACTATACACACTGCAACTAGTATACACATACACTGCGTCCACAATACACACACACACACTGCATCCTTCATACACAGACTGCATCCACTATACACACTGCAACTAGTATACACATACACTGCGTCCACAATACACACACACACACTGCATCCTTCATACACAGACTGCATCCACTATACACACTGCAACTAGTATACACATACACTGTGTCCACAATACACACACACACACACACACTGCATCCTTCATACACAGACTGCATCCACTATACACACTGCAACTAGTATACACATACACTGCGTCCACAATACACACACACACACTGCATCCTTCATACACAGACTGCATCCACTATACACACTGCATCTAGTACACACACACACTGCATCCTTTATACACAGACTGCATCCACTATACACACACATTGCAACCACTATACACATACACTGCGTCCACTAAACACACATTGCACTCACTGTACACAAACACTGCACCCATTAGGCACACACACTGCATCCTCCATATACACTCACTGCATCCACTATACACACACATTGCATCCACTATACACACACACTGCACCAACTGTGCACACACTCACTAAATACACTATACACATACTGTATCCTTAGGCACACACTGCATCCATACATACACACATATACTGTATACCTTACACACACTGCATCCACTATATAGACACCACATCCTCTATATACACACACTGCATCCACTATATACACATAACACATCCGTTATATACACACACACAGCTTCCACAATACGCATACACACTACATCCACTATAAACACACTGCATCCACTACACACATACACTTCCTCACTTATACACACAATAGATCCCCACTAGGGGGGCGGGGCCTGACAGCCAACATGGCAGGACGTGCTCTAAGAGAGCTCCAGCAAAAACGGGCAGAAACTTGGCAATCCCGGCTACATTAAAGATGCCGGCACCACACGGGTCCCAAAAACAGGTCCAGGACCTTACCGGGAACAAACTGACACCCGACTTGCACCGCTTCACACTGCGAGCACAAGTTCCGACCATGCGGCCTAAACTAGAGCGGAGCCCGAGGCCTGGGGGAGGCGGCCGATCCCCCGGCTTAGGACCTGCTCCCAAGCGCAACCAAACTACTGCCCCACTGCCCCCCCCTCTGGACCGGCGGGGGATATCCCGGTCCTCGCAGGGGACGATTACCCCCCCTACACAGCCCCAAAAAGCGACGAAGCAGGAGACAAACCAGGACTACAAAGGTTCAATCAAGATGGCGGCCAAAGCACGAACGGCGCCAAACCGCTCCCTTAATAAGCCACCCGAAAGCATTTGGGTATTCCTTGAACGGCTCAGCAATCATTTATGGACCAAACTCACAAGAGTGAAGCAGGTACCAGTGGACTGATGTACCCCTACTGTTGTAAGTCTCCTGGATAGCTTAATCCACCTGCATCCAGAGTTATTAAGGCCAATTATAGCAATGTAGTCAGTAAGCCTAACATATATTGTTTTACCTGCTAATTAGACCTCCTTGGAATTCCTATACCCGACGCGTCTAAGCCTGTTTTATTTTAAGCAACCCTATAGTTTAAACCTGTGATCGAAACCTATAGATGGCTAAATGTACTAACAGTGATGTATCACCATTTATTTCTCTAATACTGATAGCACTGCCAGGGCAGACTTGAAACCTGAAAGTTGGTCAATCTCGTTGTTTTACAAATTATTTCAGCTGTTGTAGACATGTCTAGCCCATCCTCCTTTTATACACATAACCTTTGATGCATAGCCTGCTCCACTACGGTAATGAGCAATAGAGAAATGCATTTCCTGTTACATGTAAGCTAGCATATCTCACTAAAATGTTGAAGCATGTTATTTTCATTTTATTATAAAATTGTGCTGTCTAATGTATGCCACAAAGATGTTTAACACTGTCACTGTCTGGCTTGCCACAGCTGTTGTGGCTTTCACAAGCGTAATGTTATGCTCTGCACAGAAAAAATAAAGAATTTAAAAAAAAAAAATAGATCCCCACTACACACTCTAGATTCCCTATACACACACATTGCATCCTCTACAAACACACACTACATCCCCTACCGCAACTCTAAATGCCTGCAAAATATAAAAGATAGGCACACACAAGATTGTTACATGGATATATGCATATGTACAAATGATCTTTGCTAAAAAGATCCATATGCTGATATATGTTTATACAGATTCACAAAATACTCATACTCATATATTCAGATACCCAATAGATCCATACTCTGAATATATACATACAACAAAAATTTTTTACACTGATAAATACAGATCATAATCTGATATAATCAGTTCCACAGACGCTTTACATGCTTATATATACAGATACATAAAAGATTTGTATTCATATACATTAAGAGCCATATAAAATTCACACTCTGGACATACAGATCCACAAATAGTTTTAAAAGAAACTACGGAAATTCAAAAGGTTAAAAAGTTAGGAAAACTATCATAGAGCCATATAAGGCCTCGATTTAATATTGTTAGATTATCTTTTCAAATGATTTCATTTTATTGGGGTAAACTTTTAAAATTATGTAATATTATGAAAAAGACTTTGATTTTGTAATATTTTGATATTTTTGATGCACTGATATTTTTTTTAAGCTTAATATATTTTTTAATATTTAAAAAAAACAAAAAAAAACAAGTAAAACATTTATCCAAAAATATTAAATTATTGGTTATTTAACCATATTACATCTAGGCATATGGTTGAAAAGTACTGTCATTTTTTCAGTTTGTTTAATTTGGTATGATATGTTTCTATTGCCGTAAACCTTAAAGGTATTTTAACATTTGCAGAAATAAGTAGACAAAGTACCACTAAGAAATGTCTATGATGTCAAAAATATGTACACATGTAAAATAGCCATTGATAGATACTTTTACAGTTTTATTACAAATCTTTAAACATAATATGACATATTTATAAGGTAAGTTTATAATACCTATGCATCGTTTGTCCTTTTTCACTGCCCTATTTGGATTGAATGCTTGCCCCAGAAAATAGTGAGTCAGTAAGACATTCCCGTGGATTGCATTGATCCTTAATGTAGATTTGGGCCACCCCTCTCTGCAGGAAATAGTAACAGAGAGTCACACCCCGGCCTATACAATTAACTAACAAAAGGTGAAACACCTAGCTCATAGACCCCTATTCAGCTAACATTGGATAGAATTTTAAAAATATTTAAAATCAAAGGTTTTTTTTTGTAGCAATCTAATATAGAGTCTTAAGGTGGACTGTACAATCGTAATTGTCTCCATCTTCATTTAATACAAAATTAAAACAACAAAGTGTGTAAGGCGCTTCAAACATGGCAATAAGTGTGTCAAGCTAGTATAATACGTGCTCCCCCACTTATTTATATTTGTATCTACCTTTTCTTTGTGTCACAGGGTTTATTTCCTTGCTAGTATACATATTTTATCTTCTTTCATCTTGGTTTAGTTTTCATGTGACTCGTTTTTCTGCTCACTGGGGCTGAACTTAATAAATGGCTCCTTGTCCCATTGTAAGACCAGATTTTTATCTTGTACCACATTTACATATTAACACATCTAAACATTTGTATGTTTGTCATTTACATGATGAGCTCAACAATAAAAGTTAAAATAGTGTTACATACTTAGTGATTTCCTTTCACCAACATAATTAGAAGATATATTATTATTAGTATTATTGCCATTTATATAGCGCCAACAGATTCCGTAGCGCTTTACAATATTATAAGAGGGGGATTTAGCTATAAATAGGACAATTACAAGAAAACTTACAGGAACGATAGATTGAAGAGGGCCCTGTTCAAACGAGTTTACAGGTTATAGGAGGTGGATAAGCTCTTTATTAGCATCTTGCGTAAGAAACGGGCGGATGCGGGCTATGTTTTTAAGATGGAAACTACACGATTTGGTAACATGTTGGATGTGAGGCTCAAAGGTGAGGCCAGAGTCAAATATGACACCAAGACAGCGCGCTTGCAAGGATGGACTAATGTGGATACCACTGACTTCAAGGGAAAGCAAAAGAGGAAGATCAGTTATAGGAGGAGGAAATACAATGAGTTCAGTTTTAGAGTAGTTTTAGAAAGCAGGAGGATATCCAGTCAGAGATGGAGGAAAGGCAAGCAGTGACTAAGACAGGATGAATGGAGGAGGTATCATTAGAAAAGGAAACACTGTAAGAGCGTTGGGAGAGATAAGAGGAAAACCACAAGAGGACAAAGTCACAGAGACCGAGTGATTGTAGAGTTTGAAGTAGGAGAGCATGATCAACAGTGTCAAAGGCAGCAAAGAGGTCAAGAAGAATTAGTATGGAGTAGTGGCCTTTGGATGTAGCTGCGTTAGGTCATTAGTAACTTTAATAAGAGCAGTCTCAGTAGAGTGGAGAGGGCGGAAGATAGATTGAAGAGGGTAAAGGAGAGAGTTGGAATTGAGGAAGTGAGACATACAGGTAAAGACAAGTCTTTCCAGGAGCTTTGAGGGAAAAGGGAGCAGGCATATGGGACGATAGTTGGAGGGGGAGGACGGGTCAAGAGATGTTTTTTTCAGGATGGGTACTACAGTGGCATGTTTAAGGGCAGCAGGGACAACACCAGAAGAGAGAGAGCAGTTGAAAATGTGAGTTAAGGAAGGCACAAGATAAGGTGAGATGGGACAGGATCAAGCAGGCAAGTGGTGGGGCGAGAGGAGAGGAGAAAAGCAGCCACCTCTTGTTTAGTAGCAGGGGAGAAAGTCTGAAGGGTAGGAAAGGCATGATCTATGTGTGGTTGAGAAAGAAAAGGCAGTGTTTGGAGAATTCTTTCCTTAGCTGTTCAATCTTGTCGGTAAAGTAGCTTGAAAAGCTCTCAGCTGTAAGGTTAGTTTGAAGGGTGGCCACAGCAGGGCGAAGAAGAGAGTTAAAGGTGTCAAAGAGACGCCTGAGATTTTGGGAGCATGAACTAATGAAAGAGGAAAACTATGACTGTTTGGCGAGGGCAAGGGCTGCGCTGTATGAACATAATATAAATCTATAATGGTTAAAGTCTGACTGGGTGCGAGACTTCCTCCAGGAGTGTTCAGCACAATGGGAGCATCTTTGATTTAGTATGACATGGCTGGGGGCATTACCTCCTCGAGGTGCATGTCTGGAGCGGGGCTGCAGCGTTCAAGGCAGAGGTGAGGGTAGTGTTATATGTGGAGATAGCCAGTGACGGACAGGAGAGGGAAGGGATGGATAGGAGTTGTGAATCAATATCAGCTGACAACTGCTGGAGGTCAATAGAATTAAGGTTCCTCCTGAGTTGAGGGTGTTAGGCTTAGGTTGTTGGGTGAGGGGGTACTCTAGAACAAATGATAAGAGGTGCTGGTCAGAGAGAGGAAATGGAGTGTTGCAGATATTAGATGCACAAGAGAAAATTAGGTTGAGGGTATTGCCAGCTACATGGGTGGAAGAATTAGCCCACTGCGATAGCCCAAGGGAGGAAGTACTTGAAAGTAGTTTAGAGGCTGCTGAGGTAAGGAGTGGATTAATAGGAATATTGAAGTCCCCGAGAATTAGGGATGGCAAGTTAGAGGAGAGGAAGTAGAGTAGCCAGGCAGCAAAGTGGTCAAGGAAGAGGAGAGAGGAACCAGGGGGGCAATACATAATGGCAATGTTAGCAGAGAAGGGTTTGAATAAGCGAATTTAGTGAATTTCGAAGGAGGAGAGAGAGAGGGAAGGGGGGTGGATAGAGTTTTGAAGGAGCAGTGGGGTGAAAGGAGAAACCCTGCACCGCCACCTTTAATGTGAGACTGTCTTGGGTTGTGCGTAAACTGTAGACCACCATAGGATAATGAGGCAGGGGTAGCTGTGTCAGAAAGAGGGAGCCAAGTTTCAGTTAAAGCAAGTAAGTTAAAGGAGCGTGAGAGGAATACATTATGGAGGGAAGTAGATTTAGTTATGTTGCGCACATTGCGTGCATTCCAAAGGGCAGCTTAAAGGGAGAGTTACATGGGATGGATATAAGATTAGAGAGGTTTCTAGGGTAGACACAAGGTAGGTGGGTAAAGGCAGGACCAGAGTTTGGAGAGACATCGCCAGCTGCCAGGAGTAGAAGCATAGAAAGTAAGAGAAGGTGGGAGTAAGATTTAAATGTTTTGGTTGAATGTCTGTATTTTGAGGATTTACAAGGAGTTGGAGGGGAAAGGGTGGATAGGTATGAGTATAGTTTATGGGATGAATAGAGAGAAGAGGGTAGTAAAGTAGGAGCAATGAAGATGGTGTCAGTAGGGACAGGTAAGCAGAAAGATAGAGAGATTTTAGTAATGAGAGAAGTGAGGTTGAAACAGAAAAATAGTAGAGAGAACATTGTTAAGTAGTGCTTTGTTGTAGATGAGGAAATCATAACGGCAGATATTATAGGTGAGGCAAAGATCATAGACATGATTGTTGTGTTTGGAAAACCAGGTGATTTGAACTATCTGTAAATGTTGTGAGTACCATGGGGAGGGTGGGAAAGATTTTCCAGAAATGTTACCTCAGCATAAGGCGTTTGTGCTGCAATTCCTGCTGGCTGTGAGTCCTGGGAAACCTTTAAATGTGTCTGTTGGGGCTCTGACTGAAATATAAATTCTGGGTTTAGATAAAAAAACATCAATTATGGGTGGAGAGACACATGCAGGTATTGAAGTGAAAGAGGGCCATTAAGGCAGGAAAGCAGAGGAGAGGACATTTGAGATTTAAAGATAGGAGGGCATGGTAAAATTAAAATATGTGAAAGTAACAAATGTTGGACATAAATTAACAGGACAGTAAGTTCAATAACCAAACACTAACAAAATAAATAAAAAAAATTAAATTCAAGTGATCAGTTAAGCAGATAGAATATAGGGGAGGGAGGCAAATCAAAAAGCAAAAGTAAATTAAACAGGACTAAAAGATATGCAGATATTTTTGTGAAGATTTTCCAGCAATGCTATCACGGCCTAAGGCTTTTGTGCTGCACGTCCTGCTGGCTGTCAGTCCTGGGCAAACTTTAAATGTGTCTGTTGGGGCTCTGACAGAGCATAAGGCTATTGTGCTGCAAGTCCTGCTGGCTGTATGTCTATTACTATAAAATTATTCTTAGTGGGGATCTCACAAGCTATTTGTCTTACTGGTTACGTAACTCTCACACACTGTCCAATTATACAACAATTTTGAGTAACATTCTTTAAAGTTCCACCTGTTCAAATGTTAGCCAAAATATCCAATACCCTCTGAAAATGCCTCTTCCAATGAACCACTCAGAGTCCGGAGTCTCAACACAGAGTCCATGTCTTAATTGCAATAGAGAGAGGCAGCGAAAAACTGATTCTGAAACACAGAGCGGGAAATTTTGCAAACACAGGAATGTGAGCTACCCCGCTTTCTACAATTTCTTACAATATAATACACATACCCGTTGTTAGCGCTTATCTCGTAGGGAGGTTGAGATGGGGGTGCGGTAGCATCTGTTGACCTTGGGTGGCAACAAGCATATTTGGCAACAATCAACAAGTAAAAAAACATATTGTTGATCACAGACTTTTGACTATTAAAGCTTCTATTACCAGACAACAGCATGACAAGCTTGACAACAACAATGGGTTGGAGTTTCCTGTACAAATTGGCTACCAGCCTTAAACATTTTGGTACTACTGCCTCACATTTAGGATTAAAAAATTAGCCAAAAATAATCCTGTAGTTTAGAAAAAAAATGTCCCTAAAATTTAATAAGAATAATTGGTCAGCGAATTAAAGGGGACATGCACAAGCTTACTCACTGTAACTTTCTAAATGATTCCATTTACAGTGAGGGGCGTTACAATGTTTAGAATCTCTAAGGACATTTGTCAAGGCACTTTGCTCCATATTACAATTTTGCAGATTCTTCTCTTGATTGGTCGTGGAGATAAGGGTTGTTGTGCCAAAACCTGCACCCTTCTTTAACATAACCCTACCTTTTGTGTCAATTTACCCCACTCCTTCTAGTATGTAGGTTCATTGAGCAGGGCCCTCAACCCTTCTGTTCCTGTGTGTCCAACTCGTCTGGTTACAAGTATATGTTTGTTAGTCCACCCATTGTACAGTGCTGTGGAATTTGTTGGCGCTATATAAATAATAATAATAATATTATAACACTATCACGGCTCAAACTCCACCATTGGCGAGTAAAAATGTAGCCATGTTGAGTATAAATGTCATGTGCCATGGACCCTCCAGGCTTGCAGGGGCTAGTAACTTTCATGGCCTGGCTAGTAGCCTAGGACTTTAGATTTTAAGCTATCAGTCACTATATCCCAACATATAACACTGTATCCCAACCTGCATAAAATAAAATGTCTGTCACCAGTGGAGTATTTTGGGAGAGTTTTTTTGTTTTTTTGTAGGGAGAGGTATGTTATTTAATTTAGTTCAATTAATTGTGTTGCAGCATATTTGCTTTGTTTTGTTTTTTAAAGCCAACAATATTATATTGTAATATCCAGATAAAATTACAATTAAACAAAACATTTACTCTCATGCTGAAAATAATAGATGGTTTATATTAGGTTTATAAAAGTAAAATTAAATTGAAACATGTCTGCTATAAGCTTTTGTTTTAAACACCCCATTTAATAGGATGCAGGCAACATAAATATTAATGTCTATACATCATATTTGTGTTATCTCAATAATGCGAATCTTGGTCGACAAAGAATCACGTTTTCTCTCCTGCAAATTCAGATTGAATCATACACTGCTTCCCATCTAGCCGACAAAAGAAAAGGCAATCTGAATAACAATAACAGCGAAAATAAATCAAGATTACATATTAATATTCTGTATTGTATTTAACTGTGCAGTAATTAAGACTTTGTGAATCAACCATTTTGGGACAATAAGCAGAAAACTTGGTGATACTTAACTTATCTGTACAGGACTAGCAATCTCTGTATTACTTTGTAATGACTTCCCTACCCCATCAAATACTAACAAGGCTGGATGATTTGTAACCATAAAGAGCTATTGTGTGGAATTCTGTCCATATTTTTATACCTACAATTATCTATTCTTATTCTTGTTCCATAGTGTGCTTATCTCCTGTGGTCCAGACCCGTCTATGAATTTTTTTGCAGTTTATTTGTGTATATTTGGTTTTGTCCTCCATTCTGAATATCTGAGGCCAGGTTCGTTGGAGTACTATTTATTTTTTTAATACAATGTCGTTTTCACTCTTTTATTTCACATAGTAACTTAGCATAGTGATGTCATTCAGGCGAAAGGACATATGACGGTGCTCCGGATGCCGCTTGTGTGTAGTTAATGGAAGTCTGTCTAGCTTTTTTAAGAGCGAAAATATTATCGTGGAATGATCTATAACGGGCATTGTTGTCAGTAACTTAAAGATCCACTCCATGCCAAAAGAGAAAGAAACGTGTAAAACTCTGGATAGGGATTGAAAAGAGAGATGCAAACCAAAGCAAATATAGAACTTCTCTGCCTTGGATGGAAATTCAATGCATACATTCAAATTAAAAGAAAAATGCACAAAATGCCTATATTAAAACTGCCATGAATAAAAATAGGAACCAATAAGCAAGGTCACAGTGCCAAGCATTTTGCAGACACCTTGAAGGTTTAAATAATGAATATTTGCTATTTATTACATTTTTCCAGTTCATTCAATTGTATGTGCTAGCTAAACTAAAAAAAAAAATAGATAATTTATAACATCAGTCTGAAACCTAACAATATATCTGGAGAAATACTCGAGTATACAAGGTTAGAGACGGTAGCATAATTCAAGGCTGATAACAGGTACAAGGCTCTGTCCCATAAATAGTGATCCTGGGTGCAGACAAAGAATAACATCTGGAAAACAAGCAAATAAAACAAACAGACAAACAAACAGGGTTTATGCAAATTAACCAGTTTATTGCTTGATAGAGTAGAGACGTACTGGATACCGTGCTCACCAAATAACACAGGTGCTCTGAAGCCAAAATATGCAGAATAAATAACGTTTCAGGCACTCCGGGATAACACAAATAGCAACTTTATTGGGGCAAAAACAGAAACATTTCTACCCTACTGGGTCTTTTTCAAGCTCAATAAAGACCCGGTAGCGTTGAAACATTGCTACTTTTGCCCCAATAAAGCTGCTATTTTTGTTATCCCAGAGGGCCTGAACCATTATTTATTCTACACCTTGATATAGACGGTACTAACACCAGGAACACCTTTAGAATTATCTTCATTCTCGTATGTGGACTTGGATAAGTCTAGAACCATATGTATAAATATGTATAGTCACAATGGTATTATAAGGCCTACATTACCTGTACAAAGGTCCCTGCTATAATCCCTCAAAAGCTGCCACATAACTGATTATCAGGCCTAACAATACATTCCATCACTCACTTTCTGTGCTGAGAACCACATCTGGGTGCCTACAAGACTATATATTACACATTTGTTGGCTGCAAAACATCTAACAAATTTGAACAATAGTAATGAGCTGACATTCTGCTCACCTTTTTAAAGTTTTTTTTTTTTTTTTTTTTTTTATTCTTTATTTTTGGTGCAGTAAAGATTACAAACAATCCTGTGATGCCACAACAGCAGACATAGGCAAGGTAATGTATACAATGTCATGGCGATAAACAGTTGCACATTTTTTAATTATAAGACAGGCTATATGCACGATTAAGTTCGTTGCGAGTAGATTAGTTATATCGGCAATTGTGAGATTCATTAATAAAGAGTAACTGGAGCATAGAGTGTAGTCTTTGCCGTTGAACATGTGTTTCTATGTGAAGCCATAGGTATGATGCATGCTTGGAATTTGCGAGTGTGAAGAAGGCGAGTTATGCATGAGTGCCAGGCCGCCAAGCCCAGCTTCTATAAGTGGTTAGCTGACAGGCTCTGTGATATCATGAGTGTTATGTGCGGTACAGCAATATACAATTATGTAAGGTGTATTGTGAGAGTGCTAGCTAGATAAGAGTGGTCAAACAGTGTACATTTCTTTGCAATTCTGCATTGGCAATGAGTCTCTGTGTAGAGGGCTGCGATCTGGCATATCTAGTGTCTATTGTAGTAGAGGCTTTAAGCGAGTACCTCTGTGGGCCTTGCCGTGTGGGTCCACTTTTAGCCTATACCCAGCGCAGGGAAAGATATTGGAGGTGTGTGAGAGTCCTGCTGGGGCACAGAAAGGTGCAGCTCCGCTGGGTCCTGCCGCTGGCTCGTTGGCCCGTCGTCTGGGCAGGGGCCTGGTATGGTCTTGGTCCAGCCCCAGGCCTTGTTTTGGGCCCACCTGATGATACTGCAGGCTTGAGGGCGTATGAATGAGTCCTTTCTAGAGGTGGTGTGACCGGGTCTCCTGAGTGCTTGGCGCCGCTTGCGACGAGGAATCTTCCGCCTTTGCGGTTTATATGGCGGGTGGGTTCCCGGCTTGGAGGTGTGGCGGATGGCATGTTGTGTTGCCTGGGTGAGTGTCCTCCCCGTGGGTAATTTTCCCGCCATCCCCAGTGGGCTTCGCTTCATACCTCGTGTGGGGTGGGTGTTGGTGGTACTTGCCTGCAGCTTGTCCCAGAAGGCTTGGAAGATTGCCTCCAGCCTGGAGTCATAGTATTCGAGGAGGGTCTCACGTGTTTGGCTGGAAGTTTAAAATGTCTGCATGGGGGCCTCTCCCATTCTGTGTGGTCCGGGCTCTGCCACGCGTCCGCTGTGCTTGGTATACAGTGGCGGTCGGGTGGGAGCCGGGCTTCTAGTGCGGACCGGGATGACCCCCACCGGTCCAAAGGGGGGGGGGTAGGAGACCATCAGCGTTGATTGCTGGGTCTGGCCCTGGGGAGAGCGGCCACCTCCCCCCAGCTCCATCGCCATTAGGCCGCACACGGCGTGCCGGCTATCCAGTTCCGACGGGCATCTGTGAGGCATCATTGCGTTCAGCGGTGCTCCCCCAGTGTGGGTAGAGCACCCTGGATGTGCTGTGGGCTCAGTAGCCATGAATTTAGCCACAGATTCCGCCTGCTCGGCAGGAGCTCGCGGCATGCACGGCAGTGCAGCTCCGAGGTCAGGCTCCGCCCCCCCCTTTTTAAAGTTTCTAATGTAAAATAATTAATATATATGTATGAATGGGCCATAATCCAACTTTCTACTGGTGCAATACTCTAGCAAAACAATAACACTTCACTGTTCTTCAGAATCTCCAAAAAGCTTTAATCTGAGTCATGTGGTTGCTAAGGAAAGCACGCTGGCAATGAAGCCAACGTGTCGGCATCACTAAGGTGGTTTACCCTGTTTGGGGAAGTGTCAGCAGGCAGGGCAAATCAGTGAATAGCAGAGGAGGAGTGAGGGTGGACTGGGGGAGTGTAACACTCACCACTCAAACAAGATCATGGCTAGGGAGCAGACACTAAGGTAAGTGGTTACAGGTTCTGTAACGGATCACCTGGCACCCCGACTTGGTACCTCCGTTAATGGATGCTCCTAGTGCTTCCTGAGGACTCCAAGCACTCTGGCAGACACCACAATCACCGAATCCGAGAAGCCTTTTAAATTCTCCCAAGCATATGAATGATGTAGACCATTCAATAGGAACCATACGAATAGGCTTGTACTCCTAGCAGTCAACTGGAACAGCATGCAATAAATCCTTCCCCCAATAATGAGACGACACATCACTTTGAGGGTAAAACAGGAACTCTGGACTGGCTCATCCAGCCTGGCTTTTATTACAATAATCCGCATACAGGCCACACCCAGGGGGAGGCATAAAATAACCAATCACATACATGGTTCAGCCCACACATCCCCTCCCCTCAGATAACATTAAACCCAATTATCCGGTACACTTTTCCAGCCAAGTTCTGGATGTACCCCAAAAACAGGGGGTACACCTTTATTCAGGGGGGAAACATATCCAAAATTCAAGTCATTCGGATGAACAGTTCGGCAGATATGGGTTTCCAAAGATTTGACCGACCGCATGGGTAAAGTACCCGAAAACAGTTCCATGCATTTTGGCCCTGCGGTCGGTCACAAACAAGGGAATGAAAACAGACGAATTGCCTGTGTTATAGAGCCTAGAGAGGGTTTGAATGAATTCCCTTGTTTGTGGGGTTCTTTCTACCGAACGGCGGGTCATTCGGTAGTTTCTATACGAATTCCTGGAAATATGGAGGTCTCAGCGGTGTTTGCCTAGTCAAGTGTCCGATTTTAGTTCCAGACACTCGACGGCAAAACCCCGCTTTTCGGTAGTTTAAGATGGCCGCCGCCACGTGTTTGTTTCCCGAATGGCGGCCACCCAGAGGACAAAGAACACATTACACTGATTGCCAATTACCCGTTTGCAACATTGTTGCAAACTGTAATTGGAGGCACACTTATTCCTGGGTGGTCTGGTTGTTCGGTAGTTTCACTCAATATAATGAATGGAGTGATTCTACCGAACAATCAGATGAATGCTGCATACATATCACCCAGGTTAAACTTAACACATGAATACATATACAATATTACAGGCAGCACACTAGAACATGCTTCACAGTCTTAAAGGGACAGTAGTCCCAAAAGTCCCAATGTGTCCATAGATGCTGTTAAAAGGGCCAGTAGCAGCAATATACAGTACAATATGCCCAAACATAAATCTTTAACTGTACCAATTTTCCAGGGGCCATAGTCAGCAGGTAAGAGGCAGGCAGCCAGGCCCCTCCAATGCCCAGTGGCGAGGTAGGTTCCGCCACAGGTTCTCTTTAAGTTTTCTCATTATAATTGTAGCAGAATGGATTTGTTAAATAAACTTTTATTCCTTTTGTTCGGCTGTGTGGTCTCCTGGTTTACACTTCATAATCACCGACCACCCCTAGCTGCTAGTCACAAATGAGCATTTAGTTCAAGTGCTTTCCTTGTGTGGCCGCCGTTTGTAAAACTGAACATACGTGCTCCAAGAATGTGCGGCCATTTTGTCTCCCGAACGCAGGTAGCGGTACATGGTCGTTGAGTGTGTGGAACTGTATGTCAGATACGAGACCCCGCGAACACCCTGGAAACTTGTTCTGCTGCCCGTCTGGCTTCCTGAACAGTTAAGAGAATGGCGTTCGGGAGACATGAACTACAGAACAGGGGGCGCATTTGCTCCCTAGCAGCCAGGGGGGGCATTCATTGGAATTCATATGGGAACCCCCGAAAGATGACCGATCGTTTCCTTGTTTTTTGTGGAACTATTTTTGGACATCACCTCGTGGCCGATCACAATGAGAAGACGCTGAACGTCCATAGGAAAGCATTGAGCGTTCCGAGCCGAGAGGTGGATCGGGGCGGAGAGATCCCCAGCGCCAAGGGAGTCCGGCGCTGGAGAAAGGTAAGTGCTGAAGACACACACACTCTCACAAACAGACGCATACACACTAGCTAACACACACTCAGTGACAGACATACATACACACTCACTAACAGACACCATACAGACTCACTAACAGACACACAGAGTCACACACTAACACACACACACACACACACACACACACACACACACTCCAACACACACACACACTCTGACACTAACACACACTCTTACACTCTAATACTAACACACACACTCTAACACACACACACACTCTAAAACACACACTCTAACACTAACACACACACTCTAACACTAACACACACACTCTAACACTAACACACACTCTAACACTAACACACTCACACACACGTTTTAAAAAAAAAAAATCAGAAGCTGTGAGATTTTCAGAAAGGTCAGTAACTCATTTGTGAGTATGATTTTTAATAATTATTTTTATTATTTTTGCCTGCTTTTTTAAGTCCTACACTACTACTGTAGATTTATGCAGGGTGAAAAATTGTGGTTAGTTCAATTCACTTTGCCTGAAAAAAAACAACCTTTTTGCTGTTTTTCTTGGCCAAATTTCAGTACCAAATTAAATTTGTGAAGCCCAATGCCAGAACAGCAGAAAAATGCCTATCACTGTGCTGGCATTCAAAAAAGGGCTACAATACTGCAAGACCTAATGGCTACACCATATGAGCAACTTTTGCAATGCCAATTCTGATTTGCCAAAATTTAGATTATTATATTAAATGGTGGAATGTGTGAGTAGCTCAACAATTACCAACTCATTTTTTCCATTAATTGTTTTGAAAAATCTCCATTATTCAAATTAAATAACCCTTGTTGCTGCTTCCTCTTTTTGAAAATTATTGTTATAGTAGTGTGGGGAAACGTTGTCCTTCTTAGAGTGGAAGGTAAGAGTGGGTCATCAATTGCCCATGCCCACTCACTTTTTTCCTAAGAAAAAGAAGTGACCGTCCTTCAGTATGGAAAAAACAGTGCCCTATCAGTTTCTCCCACTTTTACCTGCAGAGCTAATGGGCACCTCAAGACTTGGGCAGTGTGAAACCACTACAGATGCAGAAGCAGAAAAAATAGATTCTTAATCTTTTTTAATCAATGCCAGGTTTTAAAATACTTTTGCAAATCTAGAAACAACTTTGCAGGGATAGGTGAATTGCCAGTTGGATCTCGGCTAGCAAATGATGAGTGAAGTAAGGTAAGCCAAGTTGGGTAGAATGAACCTAAGGAAAGCTATTTGCTTAATCAGTTGCGGGGATATTTGTTAGTGTTGGGGATTCAGAATGTTCCCTGTAAGAGACAACACTTGCTCACTTTGGACAGCGGTTGGTGGACATGACAATATCTGCTGGGCAACCTGTGACAACCTACTGGTTGGTTTGCTTGGAGATGAACTCAGTTGCAATGGAACGGCAACCCCTTTCCAGGGATGACTATACGTGAATCTGGGAGATCTATGAGGACATGTGTGCCTTACATTATTTACAGATGAATTAAAAAAGCCAGAATCCAATGGTCAGGGCTGGCAGCAAGGGAGTGAGGTCATGAGTCAAGCCGAATGTCAGAAGTCAGATAATCTACGAGCAGGGTGCCAGAGGCCAAAGGTCAGAGACAAGAAGAAAGGTCAGGGTCAAAGCCTAAGGTCAGGAGCTGAGATGTTTTACTGGGTTATTTAGGAGACAGGAACCATGATTAGAAACCAGGAACAAGCACAAGGAACCATGCACAAAAAACCAGGATCAGGATTGGGAACAAGGATCAGGATGTTTGGAGACTGGGGTAAGCACCAGAACAACCAAGAACAACCAAACACTGACTAAGTGACTAAGTCACATGATCGGCACCCACTCTCCTGCAGGTGAAACCCCAATGCATATAAAGGAGGGGAGGAGACTAGGCACCATCTAGCTATTCCACAGCCCCTCCCCTCTGTCTATGCAGGCCACCCTCCCAATGGCCCTTCCCACATACCGCTGCATGCTGCGCCGGTATCCGCCATCTTGCAGCGTCGCCCAAGCGGAGCTTGGCGACGGACAGCAGAGAAGAGAGCCGAGAGAGCAGCAAAGAGTGCTTTGTGGGCAGGGCCGGATTAAGAGCACAGTGGGCTTGGTGCTGACAATTATGATGGGACTAATTATGATGGACGGAATCTTATCGACCAAAAACACTAAAAACAGTCATACCTCCCAAGCGTCATGTATCTTTCAAGTAAATCCATAACCCCTAACAGCAGTGTCCAGTGAAGTAGGAAGTCAATGGGTGGGGTAAAAGGGTGTGCCTCTGGCGCGAATCACGTGACCAGACCTGCCAAAAGGGGTTGAACCAGGGCCGGCGCGTCCATAAGGCGGCACCGGCTCTGGCGGCGCGTCCTTAAGGCGCACCGGCTCTGGGGGCGCAAAATTCCAGTGACCGGCAGGAGGGAAGTGCTCCCTCCTGCCTGGTCACCTCCTGGATCCCCGGAGCGGAGCGGCGCGGCGTGCGGCACAAGTTGTTTAGGAGGCGGCGAGGGGGCTCTCTGATCTCTCTGACCGGCTCCCTCGCGCGCCTTTTGCTGATGCCGCGGGAGCCGGAATATGACGTCATATTCCGGCTCCCGCGGCATCAGAAAACAGCCTGCGAGGGAGCCGGTCAGAGAGATCAGAGAGCTCCCTCGCCGCCTCCTAATCCACTTCAGCCGCACGCCTCCCAGCAGCCCCACTGGACCACCAATGAAAGACCCACGCCAGCACTCCAGGTAGGGAGGCTGGGTGGGAAATTTAAATTTAATTTAGATAATTAATTACTGTGTGTGTATGTGTGTGTGTGTGTGTGTGTCTGTCAGTGAGTGTGTGTGTGTGTGTCTGTCTGTGTGTGTGTCTGTCAGTGTGTGTGTGTGTGTCTGTCTGTCTGTCAGTGTGTGTGTGTGTCTGTCAGTGTGTGTGTGTGTGTGTGTCTGTCAGTGTGTGTGTGTGTGTCAGTGAGTGTGTGTGTGTGTGTGTGTGTCTGTCAGTCAGTGTGTGTGTGTGTCTGTCAGTGTGTGTGTGTGTGTGTGTGTGTCTGTCAGTGTGCATGTGAGTATGTGTGTGTTCAAGTATGTGTCTGTGAGTTTGTGTGTGTGTGTGAGTATGTATTTTTCTGTAAGCCTGTCTGTATGTATGTATCTGTATGACGGTATGCCTCTGTATGTATGTATGTGTCTGTATGTCTTGTACGTATGTTTCTGTATGTCTCTGTATGCATGTATGTAACTGGATGTATGTTTGTCTCTGAATGTCTGTATATATGTCTCTGTATGCATGTATGTAACTGTATGCCTTTATGTCTCTGTATGTACGTATGTGTGTGTCTCTGTATGCCTGTATGTCTTTGTATGCATGTTTCTGTATGTATGTATGTGTCTGTATGACGGTATGCCTCTGTATGTATGTATGTGTCTGCATGCCTGTATGTCTCTGTATGTATGTTTCTTTATGCCTGTATGTCTGTATGTATGTGCCTGAATGTCTTTCTATGTATGTTTCTGTATGCCTGTCTGTATGTATGTGTCTGTATGACGGTATGCCTCTGTATGCATGTATGTCTTTATATGCCTGCATGTCTCTGTATGCATGTATATCTCTGCTTGTATGTCTCTGACTGTATGTGTCTGTATGTCTCTGTATGATTATTTCTGTCTTTGTATGACAGTGTACCTGTATGACTTTGAATGTGTGACTGAAAAATGATGCCTGTGTGCCTGTGGCTTGGGATGAAAGACACACAGGTGAAGATGCATTTTTTTTTTTTAATGAGGGTTGGGGGCGCCAAAATGCATCTTCCCCTGTGTAACTAAAAATCCTAGCACCGGCCCTGGGGTGAACATGTCCAAAGAATTGGAAGGTCAGCCTGGCATGAATGCATGTCAGACTGCCTGCCAATCCTGCAGGCTGTCCAACTAAGGGCATACTATGCAGGCAGCACCCTGAGCTTGACATAAATGCGTCTAATGATGCACTCACTCCATGCTTTCTAAGGACTGTACCCTAGCACTCGCTGGTCCACTTGTCTCCTTACCTTCTTACTAGACGGCAGAAGTTCCGGAGACAGAGAAAAGGTGTATGTAGTAAGTATAGTCGGAGACAGAGAAAAGGTGTATGTAGTAAGTATAGAAGAAAGGGAACGTGCCACAGTGTTAGAGAGACCAACGTCTGCATTACCTGAACTCATTTTATTGTCAGCCAGTCCACACAAGTTTGTTCCCATACATCCCTCTTAAGCTTCCAAACTTAAAGGGACACTATAGTCACCAGAACAACTACAGCTTATTGTATTTGTTCTGGTAAGAAGAATCATTCCATTCAGGCTTTTTGCAGTAAACACTGTCTTTTCAGAGAAAATAACTCCACTGTCCGCTCCTTAGATGGCTGCTAGAGGTGCTTCCTGGGGCAGTACTGCCTAGTGTGCAGCACTGCTATTCAGTGTCTCCACCCTCTGCATGCAGACACTGAACTTTCCTCATAGAGATGCATTGATTCAATTTATCTTTATGAGGAGATGCTGATTGGCCAGGGCTATGTTGGACTTGTGCTGGCTCTGCCCCATATCTGCCTAGTTCAGAGGTGGGGAACCTTCGGCTCTCCAGATGTTTTGGACTACATCTCCCTTGATGCTTTGCTAGCATTATGCCTGTAAGAGCATTATGGGAGATGTAGTCCAAAACATCTGGAGAGCCGAAGGTTCCCCACCCCTGGCCTAGTTGACAGTCTCAGCCAATCCTATGGGAAAGTATTGTAATTTGCTCAGACCACCACTTCTGATGATGTCAGCAGACAGTCAGTTCAAAAGCAGAGCCAGCAGCTGCAGACTTGAATACAAGTAAGATTTTACTATATTTAGGGAGGCAAGAAGGGGCCAAGGTGGTGGTTTTAACATAATAGGGTCAGAAATACATGATTGTGTTCCCGACCCTATAGTGCTCATTTAAGCAAGAGTATGTGAAGAGTAGTTAGGGTTGCCACCTTTCTTGGAAAAAAATACCAGCCTTAATCATTTGTATAATTAATTAGTCATGCGTGACATCACATGATGTAAATCACAAGGAGTGACATCAGAGAAAATTCTGTAAAATCACCAACAAACTACTCACAGTTTGATTCTGCTGTGTAGATGGATTGCTCCCAGTGTCTCCCTGTCTCCCAGTGTCTCAGTCTCGCAAGTCACCCAGTGTCTCAGTGTCCCTATGTATCACAGTGTCAGTGTCCCCATGTCGCCCAGTCCCCTAGTCTCCCAGTGTCTCAGTTTCCCCATTTCTCCCAGTGTCCCAATGTCTCAGTGTGTCCCCATGTCACTAGGATACTGGGGACACTGAGAGACATGGGGACACTGAGACATTTAGGGAAACTGGGAGAAATGGGGACACTGAGACACTAGGGACACAGACACTGGGAGACATGGGGACACTGAAACATTTGAGGACACTAAGACACTAGGGACACAGAGACATGGGAACACAGACACTGGGAGACTAGGGGACACTGGCTGAAAGACAGACCCTTGGGGACACTGGGAGACATGGGGAAAGTTGTGGACATAGACATGGGGACACTGGGACATATAGGGACACTGGGAGACATGGACACTAGGCACACTGAGACACTAGGAACACATACACTGGGAGGCATGGGGACAATGAAACATTTGGGGACACTAAGACACTAGGGACACAGAGATATGGGAACACAGACACTGGGAGACTAGGGGACACTGGCTGGGAGACCAACACTTGGGGACACTGGGAGACACGGGGACAGTTGTGGACATAGACATGGGGACACTGGGACATATAGGGACACTGGGACACATGGGGACATAGTGTCTCAATGTCTCCCAATGTCCCTATGTCTCACAGCATCCCCATGTGTCTCAGCATCCCCATGTGTCCCAGGTTTCCCAGTGTCTGTGTCCCCATGTGTCCTAGTGTCTCAGTGACACTGGCTGGGGGACATGGGGACACTTGGAGACATGGGGACATAGTGTCTCAATGTCTCCCAATGTCCCTATGTCTCACAGCATCCCCATGTGTCTCAGCATCCCCATGTGTCCCAGGTCTCCCAGTGTCTGTGTCCCCATGTGTCCTAGGGTCTCACTGTCCCCTAGTGTCTGTGTCCCCATGTGTCCCTTAGTGTCTGTGTCATCTAGTGTCTCAGTGTCCCCATATGTCCCCTAGTGTCTCAGTGTCCCCTAGTGTCTCAGTGTCCCCATGTGTCCCTGCTGCCTTTCCCCCCATCCCTCACTTACCTGAGCTGTAGAGCTGCTGTCTGGACTCAGTGCTGTGTTGCTGCTCCCCCACGGATCAGTGAGTAGTAGAGAGAGGCAGGGATATGCTGTAACTTCCTATCCCTGCCTCTCTCCACAGACAGTGACCCCTACTGGCTGGTGCTGGTATTGCAGAGTAATCTCCATTTATTCTGAAAAAAATACCTGCATTTGTATTGCCGGTATTACTGCAATACCAGCACGGCCAGGCAGCCTCAAATACCAGCTGTGCAAGTAAAATACCAGTCAGGTGTCAAACCTAAGAGTAGTGTGTAAAAAAAAAAAGTTATTATTTTTTTTTTTTAAATGGGCCTATTCCTTGGGCCTGGGCCTGGAGCTGCAGCTCCATCAGCCCCTATGTTAATCCGGCCCTGCCACTGTATTAAACAAAACTAAATATATAAAAATATATATAAAATATTTGATTACTATTTTATTGATTTTATATAGTTAGTTTTGTTTAACCCCTTAAGTCCGGAGGACGTATATTTACGTCCTTTTAAAAGCGGCTCTAAACAGCGCAGGACGTAAATATACGACCTCCGTTTTTTTTTTACTTACCCGGTCGCCGGCGGTCCCACGCCGGCGATCGCGGTTGGGGGGACTCCCAGGGAGCCCCCCCGCGGCAGATTTTCCTCCTCCGGTCCCTCCCGGTCATGTGAGAGTGAGGTCCTTGCGAGGACCTCACAATCACATGGCCGGGATAGCTGGCTTCTGTATTGCCAGCAGGGGGACTAACTGTAATGACAGTTAGTCCCCCTGCTGGCTGAAATCAAATCAAATAAAATAAAAAAAGTGTAAAAAAAAATATATATATACTTAGATCATATATATATGTTATATATATATGATCTAAGTATATATATACACATATACACACACACACATACACTGTCTAGGTGTATTTTAATATTAATATATATATAATTATATATATATTAATATCAAATTACACGTAGAATGATACTGATTAAATATATATATAATTATTGTTATATATATATTTATAAATAATATAAAAAAAATATGTAAATACGTAAAAAAATTAAATAAAAAAAATAATTAAAAATAAAATATTAAAAAATATATAGATGTGTTTTATTTCGTTCTAACTGTATTGTGATATTAATATATATATATTTATATCAAAATACACGTAGAACGAAATAATATATCTATATACATAAATATATACGTATATATCTGTCATGCCTTAACTATGGTATCCTCTTACTTCCTGGTTCCACGGAGCCTAGCCACACCCCTTTATGACACGGTCTCCTTATTTAATCCGACCGCACCAGCTGATCAACGCTGGATTATTGAACTACGTTCCGTACTCACGAACCGGCTACAACATCGTCGTGAAAGCCCTCTGTTACCGGACCGGACTGGAAGACTTCAAGTTCCCTTCACCTCTCCTCATCCACGACTAAAGCTGAACTCTCTCCATTCAGGATAACCGCCTCTGAGGAGATCTCAGGAACCAGTGTTCTATGTGCCGGAAGCTAAGTAAAACCTCTGTGATAAGCGTTGCATCTCAAAGCTGTTATTTCCTGTCTCCAAAGTCCTTCGATAAAACAAACCAGTTACAGCTAACTTCAACTCATACTTTATATCAGTTAGCTGCATCTGTCTTGCTTCAGTTAAAGCCTATGGAACAGCTATTGTAACTTCTTATCACCTAATTTGTTAATACTACTAAGAGACTCTTTCTGATTCAGTGTCTGCTAATTACTACCGTTTACTACTTAAAGCTACAGTGCCTGTAATTGTGGACTTCAGTTATCGTTTACTACTTAAAGCTACAGTGCCTGTAATTGTGGACTTCAGTTATCGTTTACTACTTAAAGCTACAGTGCCTCTAATTGTGGACTTCAGTTATCGTTTACTACTTAAAGCTACAGTGCCTATAATTGTGGACTTCAGTTATCGTTTACTACTTAAAGCTACAGTGCCTATAATTGTGGACTTCAGTTATCGTTTACTACTTAAAGCTACAGTGCCTGTAATTGTGGACTTCAGTTATCGTTTACTACTTAAAGCTACAGTACCTGTAATTGTGGACTTCAGTTATCGTTTACTAATTAAAGCTACAGTACCTGTAAATTGGATTTAAAGTCAATACCTTTTACTTTTTATAATAAATATTCAAACTATAAGAAATCTGCAGTTGTGTTCCTTCATAACAAATGTTTAGACGTGACAGAATAATCCAGCCCTTGTAATGGATCCAGCAGATTTAGATTCTACGATAACTACGCTGAATCAAAGAGTTGATACACTAGCCCAAGGTGTGCAAGACCTGCAAGTTACTAACGAAAGAATTCTCACTTATGTCAGAGATCTACAAACTCATACTCCTCATACTATTCTGCACTTGGCTAGTGATCCTGCTGTATGTAACCCTGAAAAGTTCTCTGGAGATCGTTCTAAATACAGGGAGTTCCTCAACTCTTGCAAACTATTAATTGCTTTGAAACCTAGATCTTATCCTACAGAAAGAACTAAGGTTTGTTCGGTTATTTCCTTTCTAAGAGGTGAACCTATGTCATGGGCCCATTCCTTTCTGGAAAACGATGACCCCATCTTAGACTCACTGGATGAATTTTTTGAAGCCATGTCTCTTCTCTATGAAGATCCTAACAAACAAGCAACAGCTGATTTAACAATCAGAACTCTACAGCAAAGACATAGACCCATTGAAGATTACATTGCTGAATTTAAAAGATGGGCAGTAGAAACGCAATGGAATGACATCACATTGCGCAACCAATTTCGAATTGGTTTATCTGAAGCTGTAAAAGATGAACTATCTAGAACAGAACTCCCTACTACTTTGAACGCTCTAATTCACCTATCAATCAGCATTGACAGAAGATTAAGAGAAATAAAGGCCGAAAAAGCCCTCTTACATTCTAAAGACCGCAAACCTTTCACTCCCTCAAAAGCTCCTGAAAAGACTTCCTTACCAAGCGAACCTATGGAAATAGGGGTAATAAGAAGTCCTCTCACTCCTGAAGAGAAGAACCGAAGACGTCAATTAAACCTATGCATGTATTGTGCTTCTCAAGATCATTTGGTTCCTGATTGTCCCTTATTGAAACGGACAAAGGCCGGTAGGCAAGCCTATACCTCTGCGATCTTCAGTGCACTCCCTTCTACACCAACCACTCAGTTCACTCCTATATCTCTCATACTACAGTGGGATAAGGTGAGAATTATGACTGAAGCTATCATCGATTCTGGTGCAAATGGAGTATTCATCGATTCAACCTTTGTAACAAAGAATAAAATTCCTTGTGTTCGAAAAAACACTTCTGTTCCTATTAGAGTGATTGACGGCTCCCTTATCTCCTCGGGACCGATTCTTCATGAAACCATCCCTCTTAAAGTAACCACCAATCATATTCATACTGAATTTCTAGTATTTGATGTTATTCCATCACCTCTCTATCCCATCATAATAGGGATCAACTGGTTAAGGAACCACAACCCTCAAATTTCTTGGTCTCCTTTCTCTCTCACCTTTATGTCATGCCTTAACTATGGTATCCTCTTACTTCCTGGTTCCACGGAGCCTAGCCACACCCCTTTATGACACGGTCTGCCTATTTAATCTGACTGCACCAGCTGATCAGGGCTGGATTATTGAACTACGTTCCTTACTCACAACCCGGCTACAACTTCGTTGTGAAAGCCTCTGCTACCAGACCGGACTGAAAGACTCTGCAAAGTTCCCTTCACCTCTCCTCATCCACGACTAAAGATTAAACACTCTTCATACGCCTCTGAGGAGATCTCGGGAACCAGTGTTCTATATGCTGGAAGCTAAGTAAAACCAATGTGATAAGAGTTGCATCTAAAAGCTGTTATTACCTGTCTCCAAAAGTCCTTCGGAAAAAACAATCCCGTTACAGCTAACTTCAACTCATACTTCATATCAGTTATCTGCATCTGTCTTGCTTCAGTTAAAGTATGGAACAGCTATTGTAATTACTTATCACCTAAACCGTTAACTCTACTAAGAGACTCCTTATTGATTCAGTGTCTGCAATTTACTATCGTTTACTCCTTAAAGCTACAGTGCCTGTAATTGTGGACTTCAGTTATCATTTACTACTTAAAGCTACAGTGCCTGTAATTGTGGACTTCAGTTATCATTTACTACTTAAAGCTACAGTGCCTGTAATTGTGGACTTCAGTTATCATTTACTACTTAAAGCTACAGTGCCTGTAATTGTGGACTTCAGTTATCATTTACTACTTAAAGCTACAGTGCCTGTAATTGTGGACTTCAGTTATCATTTACTACTTAAAGCTACAGTGCTTATAATTGTGGACTTCAGTTATCGTTTATTACTTAAAACAACAGTACCTGTAAATTGGAATTAAAGTCATTACCTTTTTACTTTTTATAATAAATATTCAAACTATACGAAATCTGCAGTTGTGTTCCTTCATAACAAATGTTTAGACGTGACAGAATAATCCAGCCATTGTAATGGATCCAGCAGATTTCGATTCTACTATAGCTACGCTGAATCAAAGAGTTAATGCACTAGCCCAAAGTGTGCAAGACCTGCAAGTTACTAACGAAAGACTTCTCACTTATATCAGAGATTTACAAACTCATACTCCTCATACTACTCTGCACTCGGCTAGTGATCCTGCTGTGTGTAACCCTGAAAAGTTCTATGGAGATCGTTCAAAATACAGGGAGTTCCTCAACTCTTGCAAACTTTTAATTGCTTTGAAACCTAGATCCTATCCTACAGAAAGAACTAAAGTTTGTTCGGTTATTTCCTTTCTAAGAGGTGAACCTATGTCATGGGCTCATTCCTTTCTGGAAAACGATGACCCCATTTTAAATTCACTAGATGAATTTTTTGAAGCCATGTCTCTTCTCTATGAAGATCCTAACAAACAAGCTACAGCTGATTTAACAATCAGAACACTACAGCAAAGAAATAGACCCGTTGAAGATTACATTGCTGAATTCAAAAGATGGGCTATAGAAACGCAATGGAATGACATCACATTACGCAACCAGTTTCGAATTGGTTTATCGGAAGCTGTAAAAGATGAATTATCTAGAACAGAACTCCCTACTAATTTGAACGCTCTAATTCGCCTATCAATCAGCATTGACAGAAGATTAAGAGAAAGAAAAGCCGAAAAAGCCCTTTCATATTCAAAAGACCGCAAACCTTTCACTCCCTCAAAAGCTCCAGATAAGACTTCCATACCAATCGAACCTATGGAAATAGGGATAATAAGAAGTCCCCTCACTCCTGAAGAGAAAAATCGAAGACGTATGTTAAACCTCTGCATGTATTGTGCCTCTCAAGTTCATTTAGTCTCTGATTGTCCTTCATTAAAACGGATAAAAGGCAGAAGGCAGTCTCATGCCTCTTCCATCCTAAGTGTACTTCCCTCTACAGCAAATACTCAAATGTCCCCTATCGTTCTTGTATTACAGTGGGACAATAAAAGAATCATAACCAAGGCTGTTATCGATTCCGGTGCAAATGGAGTATTCATCGACTCAGCCTTTGTAACAAAGAATAAAATTCCTTGTGTTCGTAAAAGAACTTCTGTACCTGTTAAAGTGATTGACGGGTCCCTCATCTCATCGGGACCAATACTTCATGAATCCGTCCCTCTAAAAGTAACCATCAATCATACTCATACGGAAAGTCTTATATTTGATGTTATCTCATCACCATTTTTTCCTATTATATTAGGGATCAACTGGTTAAGGAACCACAACCCTCAAATCTCATGGTTTCCTTTCTCTCTCACCTTTAACTCACATTATTGTAAAGAAACATGTTTACAGCAAATTCCAATTCTTCAGTCTACGAAAGAACCAGCTAAAACCTCATGTTGTTCTGACACCGAACTGGAGTCTCCTCCTCCTACAGTCATTGGTGAATTAAAGAGAAAGTTTACAACAGCTCCTATCCTTCAACTTCCAAATCCTTCATATCCTTATGTCCTTGAAACGGATGCTTCGGAATTTGCAATTGGAGCTGTCCTTTCTCAACACAAAACTCCTCAAGAACCTCCTTTGCCTAAAGTCATTGGAATCTTATCTTCTCTTATTGACGACATTAAAGGTCTCAGTGAAGATGCTCTTGAACTTCCTAAATCAATGAAATTATCCAAGAAAAACGGTCTCTACTATTTTAAAGACCGGATTTATGTACCTCCCTCTTTCAGAATTAAAGTACTTGAATTTATTCATGATTCTCCTCTGGCAGGTCATCCAGGTATGAAAAGGACCCTTGAATTGTCTAAAAGATACTGTTGGTGGCCTCGTCAAGACCAAACTATCGAATCTTATGTCAAATCTTGTTCTGTATGCCAAAGATCCAATCAATTGTCCTTGTTGAAGCCTCATCATCCTGACCCTTTCCAAAGAAATGTCACTACTTCTCCTGATCCCATATTGGTCCAGGGTGAAGAAGAATACGAAATTCAAAGTATACTGGATTCAAGGATCCATCGTGGCTCCTTACAATACCTCATCAGATGGAAAGGATATGGAATTGATGAAGATACATGGGAAAACTCCTCTGTCGTTCATGCTGACATATTGATTTCCAAATTTCACAAGCGTTACCCTTCTAAACCAAGTCAATAGCACCCAGAGGTTGCTCATTAAAGAGGGGGTACTGTCATGCCTTAACTATGGTATCCTCTTACTTCCTGGTTCCACGGAGCCTAGCCACACCCCTTTATGACACGGTCTGCCTATTTAATCTGACTGCACCAGCTGATCAGGGCTGGATTATTGAACTACGTTCCTTACTCACAACCCGGCTACAACTTCGTTGTGAAAGCCTCTGCTACCAGACCGGACTGAAAGACTCTGCAAAGTTCCCTTCACCTCTCCTCATCCACGACTAAAGATTAAACACTCTTCATACGCCTCTGAGGAGATCTCGGGAACCAGTGTTCTATATGCTGGAAGCTAAGTAAAACCAATGTGATAAGAGTTGCATCTAAAAGCTGTTATTACCTGTCTCCAAAAGTCCTTCGGAAAAAACAATCCCGTTACAGCTAACTTCAACTCATACTTCTTATCAGTTATCTGCATCTGTCTTGCTTCAGTTAAAGTATGGAACAGCTATTGTAATTACTTATCACCTAAACCGTTAACTCTACTAAGAGACTCCTTATTGATTCAGTGTCTGCAATTTACTATCATTTACTCCTTAAAGCTACAGTGCCTGTAATTGTGGACTTCAGTTATCATTTACTACTTAAAGCTACAGTGCCTGTAATTGTGGACTTCAGTTATCATTTACTACTTAAAGCTACAGTGCCTGTAATTGTGGACTTCAGTTATCATTTACTACTTAAAGCTACAGTGCCTGTAATTGTGGACTTCAGTTATCATTTACTACTTAAAGCTACAGTGCTTATAATTGTGGACTTCAGTTATCGTTTATTACTTAAAACAACAGTACCTGTAAATTGGAATTAAAGTCATTACCTTTTTACTTTTTATAATAAATATTCAAACTATACGAAATCTGCAGTTGTGTTCCTTCATAACAAATGTTTAGACGTGACACTTTAACTCCCATTATTGTAAAGAAACATGTTTACAACAAATTCCTATTCTGCAGATCTCCAAAGAACCAACTATACCTTCTTGTTATTCAGACTTTTCAGACGTATTCAGTAAAAAAGAAGCTGAAACGCTCCCACCTCATCGTTCCTACGATTGTCCTATAGACCTCATACCTGGTGCCCCAGTACCTTTTGGGCACATCTACCCTCTCTCTGAGGCTGAATTGCAAATTCTCAAAGAATATCTGGATGAAAACCTACGGAAAGGGTTCATTAGACCCTCTAGTTCACCTGCAGCCTCAAGTATGTTTTTTGTGAGAAACAAAGACCAGACTATACGTCCTATCATTGATTACAGAGCTTTAAACAAAATAACAGTTAAAAATCGTTATCCTCTTCCCCTCATCAATGAACTTGTTGAACGATTAAAAACTGCTACCATCTACACTAAGCTTGACCTTCGCGGGGCATATAACCTCATCAGGATAAAAGCTAATGATGAATGGAAAACTGCTTTCCGAACAAGATATGGCCTCTTCGAATATCTGGTGATGCCTTTTGGCCTCTGCAACGCCCCTGCAACTTTTCAACATTTCATAAATGATATCTTTAGAGACCTATTGGACGTCTGTGTTATCATTTATTTAGATGATATTCTCATATACTCCAACACTCCTGATGAACATAGAAAACATGTCAGATGGGTGTTATCCAGACTCAGAACTCACAAACTATTCGCTAAACCCGAAAAATGTATTTTTCACGTCAAAGAAATAACCTTCTTAGGTTATGTTATTTCCCCTCATTCAATAAGTATGGATAATTCAAAAGTCGATTGTATCATCAACTGGCCTGTTCCCTCTACAGTAAAAGAATTACAGCGATTTCTAGGGTTCGCCAACTTCTACAGAAAATTTATTAAAAACTACTCTGAGATAGCTCACCCACTCAATCAACTGAACAGTAAAAAACATCCCTTCAATTGGAACGAGAAGGCTCAAACTGCCTTCAATGAATTAAAGAGAAAGTTTACAACAGCTCCTGTTCTTCAACTTCCAAATCCTTCATATCTTTATGTCCTTGAAACGGATGCTTCGGAAATTGCAATTGGAGCTGTCCTTTCTCAACATAAAACTCCTCAGGAACCTCTTCATCCTGTCGCCTTCTTCTCACGATCATTATCTCCTGCCGAAAAGAATTATCCTATAGGGGAAAAAGAATTATTAAGTATCAAAGTGGCTTTAGAAACCTGGAGACACCTTCTTGAAGGTGCTCAGAACTCTTTAATCGTATATACTGACCATAAAAATCTCGAATATCTTCACTCCAATAAAACACTGTCTGCCCGACAAGTAAGATGGAATCTCTTTTTTTTACGGTTCAACTTCCAAATCGTCTTTAGACCTGGGTCTAGAAAAAAAAAGGCAGATGCCCTTTCCAGGATCCACAAAGACACTATATTTGAACCTCCTCCGCCTACAGTCATTGGAATTGTATCTTCTCTTATTGACGACATTAAAGATCTCAGTGAAGATGCTCTTGAACTTCCTAAATCAATTAAATTATCCAAGAAAAACGGTCTCTACTATTTCAAAGACCGGATTTACGTACCTCCCTCTTTCAGAATTAAAGTACTCGAATTTATTCATGATTCTCCTCTGGCAGGTCATCCAGGTATAAAAAAGACCCTTGAATTGTCTAAAAGATACTATTGGTGGCCTCGTCAAGACCAAACTATTGAATCTTATGTCAAATCTTGTTCTATATGCCAAAGATCCAAACATGTCCATCATCAACCATTCGGTCAATTATTGAATTTACCGATTCCTGAACGACCTTGGCAATCCATTTCTATGGACTTCTTGGTGGAACTACCTCCTTCTCACCATCATACCACCATTTTAGTGGTAGTAGACCGCTTCACGAAAATGTCTCATTTTATTCCTTTAAAGAAGTTACCCTCATCCTCTGAACTTTCAAAAATATTCCTTGACAACATAGTTAAACTTCATGGACTGCCAGACGAAATCATTTCAGATCGAGTTTACCTCCAATTTACCTCCAAATTCTGGAATGCATTATGTGCTACTCTTCATATCCAACGTAAACTATCATCTGCATATCATCCTCAAACAGATGGACAAACTGAAAGAGTCAACCAATGCTTAGAGCAATATCTACGATGTTATTGCTCTCACTTACAAGACGATTGGATAACATGGTTACCCATGGCAGAATTCGCATACAATAACTCTTTTCATATCAGCAGCAAAATGATTCCATTTCTATCCAATTATGGATTTCATCCTTCCTCATTTCCTGCTCAGACAGTTTCTTCATCTAATCTCTCCGATTCGAATCAAATCTCTCATATGTCCTCTTTATTCAAGAAATTGCATGAAAATCTAGAATTGGCCTCCTCCAATCAAAAGAAGTTTTTTGATACAAAAAGACAACCTTCACCCTCTTATGAAATCGGTGATCTTGTCTGGCTTTCCTCAAAGAACATCTCTACAAACCGTCCATCAAAGAAGTTAAGTTCCCTTTTTCTCGGTCCTTTTCCAATAATATCGGTTATCAACCGTAATGTTGTTAAATTGAAACTTCCACCAACTTTAAAGCTACATCCTGTTTTTCATGTGTCCTTGTTGAAGCCTCATCATCCTGACCCTTTCCAAAGAAATGTCACTACTTCTCCTGATCCCATATTGGTCCAGGGTGAAGAAGAATACGAAATTCAAAGTATACTGGATTCACGGATCCATCGTGGCTCCTTACAATACCTCATCAGATGGAAAGGATATGGAATTGATGAAGATACATGGGAAAACTCCTCTGTCGTTCATGCTGACAAATTGATTTCCAAATTTCACAAGCGTTACCCTTCTAAGCCAAGTCAATAGCACCCAGAGGTTGCTCATTAAGGAGGGGATACTGTCATGCCTTAATTATGGTATCCTCTTACTTCCTGGTTCCACGGAGCTTAGCCACACCTCTTTATGACACGGTCTCCCTATTTAATCCGACCGCACCAGCTGATCGACGCTGCAACATCGTTGTGAAAGCCCTCTGTTACCGGACCGGACTGGAAGACTTCAAGTTCCCTTCACCTTTCCTCATCCACGACTAAAGCTGAACTCTCTCCATTCAGGATAAACCGCCTCTGAGGAGATCTCGGGAACCAGTGTTCTATGTGCCGGAAGCTAAGTAAAACCTCTGTGATAAGCGTTGCATCTCAAAGCTGTTATTTCCTGTCTCCAAGGTCCTTCGTTAAAACAAACCCGTTACAGCTAACTTCAACTCATACTTTGTCTCAGTTAGCTGCATCTGTCTTGCTTCAGTTAAAGTCTATGGAACAGCTATTGTAACTTCTTTCACCTAAATCATTAATACTACTAAAGGACTCTTTCTGATTCAGTGTCTGCTAATTACTACCGTTTACTACTTAAAGCTACAGTGCCTATAATTGTGGACTTCAGTTATCTTTTACTACTTAAAGCTACAGTGCTTATAATTGTGGACTTCAGTTATCGTTTACTACTTAAAGCTACAGTGCCTATAATTGTGGACTTCAGTTATCGTTTACTACTTAAAGCTACAGTGCTTATAATTGTGGACTTCAGTTATAGTTTACTACTTAAAGCTACAGTGCCTATAATTGTGGACTTCAGTTATCGTTTACTACTTAAAGCTACAGTGCCTATAATTGTGGACTTCAGTTATCATTTACTACTTAAAGCTACAGTGCCTATAATTGTGGACTTCAGTTATCGTTTATTACTTAAAGCTACAGTACCTGTAAATTGGAATTAAAGTCAATACCTTTTACTTTTTATAATAAATATTCAAACTATAAGAAATCTGCAGTTGTGTTCCTTCATAACAAATGTTTAGACGTGACACAAGCTTTATGGGGATGCTGACTTCATTTTCCAGCAGGACTTGGCACCTACCCACACTGCCAAAAGCACCAAAGCCTGGTTCAATGACCGTGGGATTACTGCGCTTGATTGGCCAGCAAACTCGGCTGACCTGAACCCCATAGAGAATCTATGGGGCATTGTCAAGGGAAAGATGAGACATGAGACCGAACAATGCAGAAGAGCTGAAGGCCGCTATTGAAGCATCCTGGTCCTCCATAACAGCTCAGCAGTGCCACAGGCTGATAGCTTCCATGCCACGCCGCATTGAGGCAGTAATTGCTGCAAAAGGGGCCCAAACCAAGTACTGAGTCCATATGCATGCTTATACTTTTCAGAGGTCCGATATTATTCTATGTACACTCCTTGTTTTATTGATTGTATGTAATATTCTAATTTACTGAGATTGTGGATTTGGGGTTTTCATGAGCTGTAAGCGATAATCAGCGCACTTAAGACAAATCACGGCTTGAACTATCTTGCTTTGCATGTAATGCGTCTATCTCATATATTAGTGTCCCCTTTTACGTTGCATTACTAAAATAAATGAACTTTTGCACGATATTCTAATTTTTCGAATATCACCTGTAGAGTAAATCTGGCTTCACCAAAGGCAGATTTCAAACCTCGCACATTTCCATTCAGAATTTATACATTTTGTCAAATAACACCAATTACTAATTTATCTATCAAATCAGGGCATCCAGAGCTTTAGAGCAATAATACTTTCACGATACAAGATTTCTCACCTACAGTGATGGCATTACACCTCTTTGTTCCGATGCTACCATCATTGTATGACTCCTGCCATGTTTCTGACCACATAAACAAATTCTGTTGCCTAATTATTATTATTATTATGTTATTATTTATATAGCGCAAACAAATTCCGCAGCGCTTTACAGTGGGTGGAGGAACAAACATGTAGTTCTAACCAGACAAGTTGGACACACAGGAACTGAGAGGCTGAGGGCCCTGCTCAATGAGCTTACATGCTGTATGAAACAAAACTCAATAAGAATGATATATTTAAAAAAAAAATCATACATTTCTTTAACTCACCTATAATAATGATAAAAACAGACACACACACACTTTCAAGAACAAAATACAAGCCTAGAATCTTACTGTACAATCCTACAGTATCATAATGCCCAATTAACAGGACTTACCATTAAGCCTTGGTTTAACCCCTTAAGGACACATGACATGTGTGACATGTCATGATTCCCTTTTATTCCAGAAGTTTGGTCCTTAAGGGGTTAAATTGTTTTAATCAGAAATTATTGTATACTGTTAGAATTTATCTACAAAAATTCCTAAAGGCTTTAATGGTGACCGCTGTAGACACACTGATCAGCCACAACAGTAAAACCACTGACAGGTAAAGTGAATAACATTGTTATAATGGCACTTGTCAATTGGGTGGGATATATTAGGCAGCAAATGAACAGTCAGTTCTTGAATTTCATGTGTTTTAAGCAGAAAAAATTGACAAGCGTAAAGATCTAAGTGACTTTTACAATGACCAAATAGTGATGGGATAGAGCATTTCCAAAACGGGAAATATTGTTGGGTGTTCACAATATGCAGTGGTTAGTACCTACCAAAAATGGTGAAAAGAAAGACAACTGGTGAACCTGCATCAGGGATCATTGATTCAGATGAGGAGCAAAGGCTAGCCCAACTAGTCTGTTCACACAGAAGAGTTAATGTAGCTCAAATTTCTAAAAAAAAAAAAAAATAACGCTGGCAATAAAAAGCTGTCAGAACACACAGTGCATCTCAGTTTGCTGCGTATTGGGCTGGGTAGCCCAAGCACGTGTAGAGTGCCCATGATGACACCTGTCCACCAACAAAAAACACCTTCCTGTCAGGATCGGGACAGGGATCCAACACGCAGAGTACAAACAGTAGCCAGATACGTATACCGGACCTTAGAATGGCCGGACTAACGTAAGTAGTACAGTATAGAATGGTCAAAGACAAGCCGAGGTCGAGGGTAACAGAAGACAGGTAAGCGAGAGACAAGCCGAATCAAGGGTAACAGAGATAAGCAGAGTAAGGTAAACAAGCCGGGTCAAAACCAAAAGGGATAATAGAATACACAAGCACTGAGTGACTAGAACAAGCTAGAACCACGACAGGGCAATGAGCTAATGAAAGAAGCTCTGTTAAATACCCTGTTCAGAGCAGTAACCACGCCTCCGAGGCGTCCTGATTGGTCCTGCAGCAATTGACTGACAGGTCGTTCCGGGGGAGTGTCCTGATGACTACTTCCTGCCTAGATGCTGTAAAAGGCAGTCACTCCCTCGCGGCCGGCCTAGCATGACCGGATAGACCGCGGGGAAGGGAGCCATCAGACCGTCTGGATGGAGGAACAGCTAAGTCTCTACCTCTTTCGGAGGTAGAGACTACAGGTACCCTGACACTTCCATGGGAAGAAGACAGGCCGGCGGAGGCAGTGCTATGCTCTGGTCAAGGAAAGAGGGCAGGTAAAAAAAATAACAAAGGAGATTGGGAGGGAGAGAGGGGAGAAAAAAGCCTGTAAGGGAGAAACAATTACGTCTGTTGCCAGCGTGCAGTGTGCGCTGACGACAGACGTAATGTATGCACAGAATTGACATTAGGTAGCCCGGAACAGAGTTCTGGACTGCCTAAGTCATGTGTGCTGGGTTGCAGTTTGAAAAATAACGCTGGATGTGAAGTGTTTCATAAAGTGGTAATGGTGGTTGGAGTAACATTTTAAAGATTGCATTACAGTCAAACACTAGTCCATTAGTCACAATGCAATATTATAAGTAATTGAATGTAGATTCTATTCCTGTTGCCAGCAAGGAAGTTAGATCACTTTTCACCAACACTAGAAGGGAAAGTCCAGGAAACTGCTTGGGGGAGAATTCATTACGAACATTTTGTACAAACAGATTTATATTAAAAAAAAAGTAAATTTGCCATGCTTCCTATTTGGAATTATTTGCTTATATCTAAGCATTCTAAAGGAAGGAAAAATAAATGGCACTGTTGTTTTATTTCATTCTCTGAATTCCCTAACAATGAAGTAAAAATAAAACAAAGAAAACAAATAGCAATTAGTAACTAGTATGACACAGTAAAGGACACTTATGGAGGTAGCTCTCTAGAATAAAATGGTGTTTTATGAATTGCTCAGAAATTCTAGATCAATTCCTAAACTAGCCCAGTAATGTATTAATTAAAAAAATATGTGCCATTAGGACAAATTGTTGCACATAAAATAAAACAAATGAGAGGGTCCTACTTAACCCTGTTAACCAGAAGGGCTCTTGTGGCATGGTTAATAATAATTATCCATAAAATAGATGGCACTGTGGTGGCTAATATAGCACCTACTTAGGACTTGACTTACGTTACACTCTGCATTATCACTGTCAGTGTCAGTTTCATTCAGCCTGGGCAGCTTTGATAGACTGAGAGCAATAATGATAATAATTCCTGTATGTTTATAAATATATATTTATCTTACAATTCGTATATTAGAAAAAAATAAAATTGCGACAAAGCAATGTAGGCAAGTTGAGAATAAAAATCTGCCATATTATTTATAGAGATTCATATATTATTATTATTATTATTATTATTATTATTGCCATTTATATAGCGCCAACAGATTCCGTAGCGCTTTACAATATTTTGAGAGGGGGGATGTAACAATAAATAGGACAATTACAAGAACAATAGGCTGAAGAGGACCCTGCTCAAATTAGCTTACAGTCTATAGGAGGTGGGGTATTAGAAACATTAGGATAGGAAATATCAAGTAGGAGTGAAGCAGAGCTGGAGGAGAGAGCAAAGCACTGTCCCACATGAGAGAGCAAGAGACAGGTATGTAAGGGAGAGATTACTCTGGGAGGCCATATGCTTTCCTGAAGAGAAGGGTTTTAAGGCCCTTCTTAAATGATTGAAGACTAGGGGAGAGTCTGATGGCAGTAGGCAAGTTATTCCATAGGAGAGGAGCCGCCCGTGAGAAGTCCTGCAAGCGCGAGTTGGCCGTACGGGTGCGAGCAGTGGTCAGGAGGTGGTTGCGGGCAGAGCGGAGGGTACGAGGAGGGGCATAACTCTGGATCAGTGAAGAGATATAAGAGGGGCTGGAATTGTTCAGTGCTTTGAATGTATGGGTTATCACTTTGAATTGACTCCTATAGGATACAGGGAGCCAATGTAAGGACTGGCAGAGGGGTGAGGTGTGAGAGGACCGACTGGAGAGGAAAATCAGTCTAGCTGCAGCATTCATTACAGACTGTAGCGGGGCAATACGGCTTTTGGGGAGGCCAATCAGGAGAGGGTTACAGTAATCCATGCGGGAAATTACTAGAGCATGGACAAACTCCTTGGTAGCATCTTGCGTAAGAAAGGGGCGGATGCGGGCTATGTTTTTGAGTTGGAACCTACAGGACTTGGCAACAAACTAGATGTGAGACTCAAAGGTGAGACCAGAGTCAAGTATGACGCCAAGACAGCGCGCTTGTAGGGATGGACTTATGTGGATACCAGGATGGATACATTGAGACTTGCATTGTTACAATAGGATACACTATTACAAAAATACAAAAAGATTGAAGATTTGACTGTGTCCCTGAGGTTATTCCATAATTGCGGTGCTCTATAGTAAAAGGAGGATTGAGCCACTTTATTTTTGTATTGCGGTATGCTAAATACTTTTACTTTTACTTTTATGGGACTTATTTAGCCGAATTATTTTATTCTGTTTTATTTATATGAATAAATTTATTTTGTAACCACCTTCATTTTTGCGTCCTGAATGAAATTGGGGGTACCAGTTACAGAATTCTCGGAAGTTCCTATGTTAAGTCCTGGTTTCCATTGTTTACAAGCCTGAAGTTTGAGCCAGCTTTTAAGTGGCTCTGGATATGTGAGTGAGACCATTACTTGCTTCATGAAGATTCTGTTTTAACAATATTACCCTATGTTTTTCTTTTCTGTTTTATCATTTTAGATTGACTGACAAGGTTTGGGTAAAGTCTATATTATTCTGAGTGCTCTCACCAACTTTGTATTTAATTGTATCACTTGCTGTATTTGTGGTGGTGTGGCCCACAGAGGTGATTGTAGCATCATTTCTTTTTAGGAATTTTTTATACATTTTTTATTGTTATTTATAAATATTGTGCGTTTACTGGATCGGAGGTTATAGGACAGTGATGGCGAACCTTTTTGAGCCCAAGTACCCAAACCGTAATACATGACAACTTTTTTTTCCTCAAAGTGCCAACACGGCAATTAAATCTGAATACTGAGGTTTAAGTTTAGAAAAAACAACTCGTACAGTTGTCCGAACTAATTAACATCTTTTGTACTAAAAGAAGAACACAACAGAGAGTTCAATGATACAAATTTTAAATAATGATTTAGATAAAATTAAGCTTATATTTATTAGTATCTCCAACAAATGCAATACATACACACAGACTGCTGAACACATTCACACACTTACTGCTTAATACATGCACACACCGACACACACAGACTGCTAAATACACACACACAGACTGCTGAATACACGCACAGTCCACCGAATACACACACACACTGCTGAATACACACTGCTGAATACACATACAGACAGACTGCTGAATACACACACACACACACACACACAGAATGTCGAGTACTCACACAGACTGCTGAGTACATACACACACACAGTCTGCTGAATACACACACACACACACACACACACAGACTGCTGAATACATAAAGACTGCTGAATACACACACACACACATACTACATTGAGGGGTGCAGTGTATGTGTTTGTATGTGAGGGGTGCCGGGAGGGTCTAAAGGGTTGCTGTGTGTGTGTGTGGGGGGGGGGGGGGGGGTTGGGTGCTGTGTATGGGGAGGAGTGCTGTGCAGTGTGGGGGGGGGTGCTGCGTCTGGGGGGGTAGGGGTACAATGTGTGGGAGGGGGAGGGGTGCTGAGTATATTAAATCTTTATCCCCCCTCCCTTCTTCATACCTTTGGTGAAGGGGGGGGGGCGGGGCACAGCCATCCCTGATGGTCCGGTGGTGGTAAGTACTATATGTCTGGCTGCAGCTCTCCTGTAGTCCCGCGTGATGCTGTGTGGAGCGTTGCCATGGTAATGTGCGGCAACGCTCCACACAGATTGCTCGCGGGAGGACAGGAGAGCTGCCCCCCAGATCCCTCCCCCTGCTTTTGGGTCCTCCCGACACGAAAGCAGAGTAGGCGCCTGCCGCTTTGGGCAGGCAAGTGCCTACTCTGCATTGCTGCCAACCGGTGTAACTGGCACCAGCGGCCCCCTCACTCGGCGACCTATGGCCGCGTGCCCACAGAGAGGGCCCGGTGCGCCCCCTGTGGCACGCTTGCCATAGGTTCTCCATCACTGTTATAGGAGGTGGGAACAACCGGGGAGCGCATTCTACACAGGTAGGATAGGAGTAGAGTGCGTCGGGATACCAGCGACAGCCAGTTTAGCTCTTTTAACATGTCACAGTGGTGGGTAAAGTAATTACATTCTAGTACAAAGCGGCAGAATTAATTATATAATATAATTAAGGAATTATGAATAGAGAGAGAGAGACAGAGAGAGAGCGCGCTCTAGCCCCCACAACAACACACACACATCCTGAGTTCCTATAACTTTCCATTTTAATATCAGAAACAAATTTATATCTAACATACAAATAAAAGGTCACTGCAGCTTCTGGCTGAAAGTGGCTGCACGGTAATTTGAAAACCCAATCGCCATCTGGATAGCATGCCACAATCCTGATTTTTAATCCCATTTACGCAACAAGATAAAAGGTCTGTTGCATCCCTGAATGCTTTAGGATTGTGCTGCAAGAGGAAGAATGCTGGAAGGATCAACCAATTGTTCTAAGTGAGATCAGTTTATGTGCAATAGTTACTGGCTTGACTGGCAGCTAAAGAAGATTTAAGCTCTCGAGCACCAGAGCAGGATACAATGGATTTAAATAGAGAGCTGCTCACTCATCTGGTACTCAAAGAGTTATTTATACTAATTATCAGCGTAAGCCAGGATATATCTTGTTCCCAGTTACTACATTTTTCCCTTAAATATTGGTTAAGAGCAGAATCTTGGTTGCCAACAGTTACGAAATATTGTACCCCATATTTTGGCACTGGGCATTCGTGATACACATTAGGTGACTAATCAAGCAAAAAGGCAAAAAAAAAAATATACAATCAAATTATCAAATCTATACTCTGCATAAAAATGTAGCAGTATAGAAATTAAGCACATGTTGCGGAGTATACACTATAGTTAGATATATCATGATTAAGAATTATTTCACAGTCACATCTTGCTGAATGTCTGTCCCACATTTATTTTATTTATTTTTGTTTTTTGCTTAGGTTGGTTAGGTTGGCAATGTATGTATAACATTTATAACAATAATTTGCAATATTTTATATTTGAAAAGTACAGTTTGGTCCAAGTCCCTTAAATCGTATGTGGGTGGCAATAATACTAATTAAATTAATATGGTAATATGTAACAAATCAGTCATGTCTGTTGACATATCACAAGTCAATTTTGCTTTCTGTAAGCAATGTGCGTTTTGATGCATATCGGATTTGTGCATCTTACATCTTTATATACCAACTCTATTCTGCTCTCTAATTCTATGAGTTCTGATGTGTATCTGATTTCCTTCTATTTGAGTAGATTTTCTTCTCTTTTTGAATATTCTATGTGCAGAATCTATTCTTCATGTAAGATACTTTCATATTCTATAGATTTATGAAAACTCCTGAACCCACTCGGTGTATACAATCGAGAGATTTTTTTTATCATATAAAGCAGAAAACACAGATTACGAAGGGGAAAATCCCCACTTCCATACACAGGGCAGCTTCTCCTTCAACTTTACTGGGAGGACATAAAAGTGATCGCCAACCATGCCCCCCGTTTCAGAACTACATCTTCTTTAGGCTGCTAAGCATCATTGAAAATGTTGTTTGAAAATATCTGAAGTTTCACAGTTAGCCTTCACTGGAAAATGACTTTTATATGTTATTACTTGCTACCACCCAATGCATACCAACATTCTATGCAGTACTTGGAGCGGCACACATTTAGTGTGACATATTCCAGGGCCACAAATGACTTTAGAAAAGTGTCTACATACTAGGGACTTGGCTTCTAATAGAGATAATACTCTGGAGTGCTTTATGGTTATCTCGTTTAGAAAGTTCCCACATACATATGCTTAGGGCCCATCCATCTCTTTTTTTTTTTTAACCAGAGTGAGATTGTCTCTTGACTCGGAGACCCACTTACACAATGTGATTTAGATAATGTACAGACTGGATCACCTCAAGGCTGGAGTCAGATATGGCAGGTAGTGAAACACTTGGGCAGCACTTTCATGCTCTGCTCAGCAAAATGAAAAATGTGTGTGTCAGGAAAAACAACAACAAAGAAACAGCAGCAATAGTCAAACATAAACAGAACAAATTCCAGATTGGAATTTAGTAGTAACCAGGAAAAACTACAGTAACCACCAAAACCTACAGGCAATCCCAATTCACCAGAGGAATCATCCACCTACCAATACCCATGAGGAGAAGATTTGGAGAGCTGAGATTTAAAGGAACAATGAAAGCACCATAACTATAAAGCCCTCTGTAGTGGTTATGGTGACAGGAGTGCACCATCACTATCCTAATGTAATTTGTCACACCGGTTTAGAACGTTTTGACAACTTACCTGGGTCCTGTCAGTGCCCCATACCGCATCTGGCCTTCTTCTGCAGAAGAAGTTAGATAGGTTTATTCAGATATATATGGCCAATCCAGGACTGTGTGCAGTGACTGTTACATAATTCACCACACATTGCTAAAGTCAAGTGCTTTCCACATAGCACTTCATACTGTATTGACAATGCTGTTTTAACTAATGCCCAAAACAATTCATCTAAAAAATTGTTTCACTTTCATGGGGTTTTTCCACCCATAGACATGGCTATTAAACCTGCCATTTTTCCTACCATCAGGTGGTACACGAAGATTGCTGCCCTGCAGTATGCAGCATTTCTACACTGCTGGAGGGAGATCAATTAATCAGGGATGGCATTTTGTTGTAATGGATTTTATAAAAGGACCACTATGGACCCCCAGGCAATTTCATCTCAGTGAAGTGGTTTGGTTGCATCGATCCTGTCCTATTAATCCTACAATGTGAACCATTGCAGTTTTGTAGATGCGGTTATGTTTACATTGGAAGACCGCCACTATTATTATTATTATATTATTTATAGAGCGCCGTCAAATTCCGCAGCGCTTTACAATGGGTGGACGAACAGACATGTAGTTGTAACCAGACAAGTTGGACACACAGGAACAGAGGGGTTGAGGGCCCTGCTCAATGAGCTTACATGCTAGAGGGAGTAGGGTAAAATGACACAAAAGGTAAGGATAGTATTAGACTAGTAACAGTTGCAGAAGAGGAATCAGTTGGGAGCTATTAAGAGTTTAATTTATATGCTTTTATGAAGAAGTGGGTTTTTAATGATTTTTTGAAGGAGTGGAGACTGGGTGAGCATCTAACGGAGGAGGGAAGCGAGTTCCACAGGAACGGTGCAGCCCTCGAGAAGTCTTGAAGGCGAGCATCAGAGGTGGGAGTACGGACAGAAGATAGACGTAAGTCTTCAGCAGATCGTAAGGGCTTAGACGGGACATACTTGCTCTATATTTTATAGAAAGCCAATGTAGGGACTGACAGAAGGGTGAGGCATGGGAGGTGCGGGCGGACAGGAAGATGAGCCTCGCCGCCGCATTCATTATGGAATGTAAAGGCGCAAGTTGGGAGCACGTAAGACCACTGAGAAGCGGATTACAGTAGTCAAGGGGAGAAAGTACAGTGGAATGGACCAACACCTTAGTCGCATCTGGCGTTAAGTAGGGGCGGATGCGCGCAATGTTTTTGAGATGGATATGACAGGATTTGGCAATAGAGCGAACATGAGGCTTGAAGGAGAGGTCGGAGTCAAAGAGAACACCTAGGCAACGAGCCTGCGTGGTGGAGCTGATGGTAGCACCATTGACTTGGAGGAAGACAGACACAGGAGTAACAACACTTGAGGGAGGAAATACCAAAATTTCAGTTTTGGTCAAGTTTAGTTTAAGGAAGTGGGCAGCCATCCAGTTAGAAACAGCAGAGAGGCAGTCAGAGACAATAGTTAAGAGGGACGGGGAGAGATCAGGAGACGACAGGTAGATTTGCGTGTCATCTGCATAGTAATTATATTGGAAGCCAAAGGAGCTAATGAGTTTACCAAGGGAGGCAGTATGGATGGAGAACAGTAGGGGACCAAGGACTGAACCTTGAGGGACACCAACAGAGAGGAGTTGGGGAGAAGAAGCAGAGCCAGAGAAAGAAACACTGAAAGAGCGCTGGGAGAGGTAGGAGGAGCACCAGGAGAGAGCAATATCTTGTAATCCGATATTGCTAAGGATGAGAAGAAGCTGTTGATGATCAACAGTGTCAAAAGCCGCAGACAGGTCAAGAAGAATTAGGATAGAGTAGTGACCACGAGATTTTGCAGCGAGTAGATCATTGGATACTTTGGTCAGTGCCATTTCCACAGAGTGCTTAGCGCAGAAACCAGACTGAAGCGGGTCTAGCAGAGAGTTTGATTCGAGGAAGTCTGTCAATCTCGCATACACAATTCTTTCAAGGATCTTGAGGTGTGTTTAGCCCTCAAAAGAGCCACCAGGGTGCTTGCACTGTAAAAAATTGGGTTTGTTGTGGTCTCGTCATCTCGATCATGTGACATTCAAAGTTAAACGTCATTACATGCTGATTAGAGGGAAACATTGGAAATAATGTTTCCCTATTAGAAGCTTTGACTGGATGAGCATGGCGCTTGCTGAACATGTGTTTTTTGTCTTGAATACATAGGATTGGACAAGAAGATGAAGATGGGACTGCCTCCAGGAAGACGTCACCAGAGGTGGAGCGGGCAGGTAGACGGAGTGAGTCTTGGCATCGGAAAAAGGGTAAGTAAAACCCTTCTTTTCTGTTTTTGTTTTTTTTAGTTTAGCGCAGGCGGCCTTGAATCTAAAAGGTGAGGTGAACACTATAGCGTTAGGAATACACTTTTCCATTCTTCAGTTAAGCTGTTCAGTAAGGAGAAAAATGGATTTAGACCTAATGGTGTAATTCTTCACAAAACCCAGTTTACTGGATAACCTCACTAATGTACACCCACATTTTGTTTTAATTAATTTTTTTAAGGTTTTGTTTTAAAAGTTCATTTTTCAATTCGCTAACATGTTTCCTCCTAGCGTTTTAGAAATAATGTTCAATGGGGGAAAAGTACCCCAACAACTACTGTCCACTTAAATTTCCTGAACGCTAACAAAGTGGAAGCTTCCATGTACTCTTAAAGCAACAATATTGATACCGGAGAAACTGACGGAAGCCAAGCACAGAGAGATGGACACAGGTTTCTTCAGGAAGGAAGAGATTCTTTATTGGATCACCGATCGGGACTCAGAGGGACTAGCGTCACCAAAATACAGCAAAGTCTGAGTACTGAATACATAGAGTACATTCCTTATATAGCACTGTAGCTCCTCCCACAATTAACTACACCCACACATACCCTTAACCTATTTAATAAATAGAGTCTAAACTCATCCATCCGGTCTAACCACGTGGCTCATCTGATACAAAGGAGAGGGACGCGTAATTCCAGTTCTTACATTCCTGCACCTGGTCAGTACAGTGATAACAGTATCTTAGCTACGTGTAATTAACTAACTGATACTACAAACACATATACATACATATGCCTTGTGGCAATCTTAGCCTGCTAAACTTGTATTTTACTGGAATTACATCACATTCCCCCCTTTGATGCCTCTGATATTTCACAATTACTTGAGGCATCACTTAACCTTGGTTTGCATATACCTCAGGTTACCATGAACCAGACCAGACTTATCTTATGATGTGAATCTTTTAACACTCATCTTCCTGCATTGGTTCTCCTTGATCTAGAGCCTTATACTTATATATCGCCATTATCTGTGCAGCAGCCTTCCTCTCTGCTATACTTCCTATCAGGCTTTGCACAGACCTAACTACTAAGGGTATAAGACACGGTAGGAGTAGACACAACAGTAAAATCAGTAGGACTCCACCTACCACTGCCTTAAGCCCTCCAAACCACTCATACCAGCTACCAAACCAACTACTTGGATTGTACCCTTTCCATACCTGAGTAGGCACATGCACTAGTTTAACCATATGGCTAGTAAGCTCAGCTATTGCTTGCCCTTCGTCATCTATTTGAAGACAGCAATTGCTCAGGTTAAACTTCCCACATACACCTCCCTCTACTGCCAAAAGGTAATCCAAGGCTAATCTATTTTGGTACACTGCTGTCCTCATCCTGGTATTATGCTTCGCTAGAAGATTGAGTGCTTGTGAGGTCTCATTAGTAATAATCTCAACCACCGCCTGTAATCTTATAATACGGTTGAGCATATAAATTGGGGTTCTATAACCAAAGGTACCATCTTCTGCCCACGTGGCTGGCCCATAATAATCTATGATACGCTGGGGAGGCCATTCATTATCTTCCCAGGTGCCTATCTCTAAGGGTCCCCTTTTCTTCCTATGATTCACATCATACACTTTAACACCTAAAGTCTCACCTGTTTCAATCGGTAACAAGAAGAAGGATGGTTTGAGCATACCCAACACACATGCCCCTTCCCAGTCCTGTGGCAACTCCGAATAGGCTTTCTTACCACAGATCCAGTACAAATTTGCTGGGGCTCTCCAGGTAGATGTGATGGATAAATCAAACCACACATCCTTTAAACTGGCATATCTAGCAAACGGGTTAGATGGTTCTGAGACATTTGAAGCCGACCACCAAGTTGTATTTTTAGTATCATCATCATAAGCTTTTTGCCCTAGACAAGTTAATTCTCCTACAGAAGTATTATACATTATTCCTTTCCTTGCTATGCAAACATAACCTATGATGGAGGTCTTTAATCTCCACTCAGATTTACCTCTAACACTCAAATGATAATCGGCTTGTGTAGATATTAGTTGGTCAACTGCCTCAGAACCGGACATTACCTCCTTTGCTTCCCAAGGCCATTGGTCTCCCATGTTAGTACCTCCACACACATAGCAGTTGGTAACATTAAGACTACCGGCAATACTTTCAGCTAGGTCAATGAACAGGTTTTTAGCGTTATGGGGGATCTTATTATCTATACTCATCTCTTCATAAAAGGAATGGTATACTTGATGAGTCTGGGAGGATACCGTATCAGTCTCTATTCCTATAAACAATAATGTCCCAGGATCTAAACCCGTCCCGTATATCTGAAACCCAAATAAATTTCCATACTTATCTAGGAACTTGTCGGGGTTATTAATAAGTATATGGACTGGGTTGCATTCCATAGACTTACAATAAGGGCTAGTCGGCAACTTAGTCACTATCATGTCTTTATCTACTGTCTGTCCCCAAGTCGCCCACCCCACACAAGACCAATATGGACAAAAGTTATAGTCTTTATTTGGGCATCTAGGACTCACATATTTATTTTTACTACTGGGACAAATATATTTATCATTAGACCCATACGTCCTCTCCCATCTAAGATCCCCACATACATTCCACGGTTTTCTACCACTTGATATCGCCTTACATGCATCAAATAGCAGAACACCCGAAGAATGTACGGATTCTAACACCGTCTTATTAATTAGGGTCCCCTGAGGATCTCCATTCCTGAGAGTCAACCAAATTGTACGAGGTTGATACTCTGGACTGAAGCACTTAGGTTCTCCTACTCCTAAATGGCACACACTATAGTCTATATTTAGGTATCTACATCTTGATACCTCTCCTTTACATTCGTATTGTGAATGCCAAATTAGGGTTTGGGAAATATGGTTACCTGTTCTCGTAGTCTTAATGCATACCTCACAGCTAGGAGTGTCGGTACCTCTACCTTCCTGAATATAAAAACACATATAAATAAACACAATCAAAAGCACATCTTTCGCCGTCATCCTCAGTCTTCGTCCGTGCGATGGAACCTCAGCTTCCAGGATGTGAGGGCTGCAGGGAATGGAGTTCTGCTCGTCTTCACAGGTGTCCCTTCGAGACTTTCCTGGCTTATACACTATGTGTTGGTAAGCGGACAGGCTTTATTATGGCCTTCTCACTCACACCTGTAACAATAAAATTTGTAATCCACAATAATTCCTCGTTACTCCGACTGAGTAGTGCGTTTCAACCGGATCTTGCAGGGATTCTCTGGATCTGCTGTAATTTGCCAAGAATCGACTGCTGCTGGTTTAACCCTGGAGTGATGTATCCACGGAGTTACTTCGGCTACTTTTATCGCTGTAGGGGTAGACAAAAGAACAACATAAGGACCTCTCCACTTGGGCCCTAACGGTACATTATTCCACTCTTTAATCCACACTTGGTCTCCTGGATGATAACTATGAACAGGGGGATAAATATTCACTGGTAATCTATCTTGTACCCATTTCTGTACCTCCTCCATAGTCTTACCCAACTCTACAACCTGCTGCCGGGTAATTCCTTCTCCCAACTGACTCAAGTCCCCCCTTAAGTTACCAAGTACGGGAGGTGGTCGCCCATACATGATTTCAAAAGGAGAGAGGCCCATCCTTCTGGTAGGGGTACTGCGGATTCGCAATAAAGCTATGGGTAAGAGAACGTTCCACTTAAGTTGGGTTTCCTGACACATTTTAGCCAACTGGTTCTTTATAGTTCTATTCATTCTCTCTACCTTACCAGAACTCTGGGGTCTATATGCAGTATGAAGCCTCCACTTTATACCAAGCATATGAGTCAGTTGTTGTAGGCACTGATGAACAAAAGCTGGACCATTGTCCGATCCTATAGAACAGGGTAGTCCATATCGGGGTATTATTTCTCGTAGCAGGAATCTTACAACTTCTCCTGCTTTCTCTGTACGAGTAGGACATGCTTCTACCCAGCCTGAATAGGTGCACACAATTACCAACAGGTAACGATGTCCACCCGATTTAGGCATTACTGTAAAGTCTATTTGTAGATCGGACATGGGGAGTCCCCCCATAAACTGGACTCCTGGTGGCTTTACTGGTCCTTGTCTTGCATTATTCTTAGCACACGTTACACATCTGCGTACAATGGCCTGAGTCAAGTTGGACAATCTTGGTATGTAGAAATGTTTCCTGAGAGATTCTTCAGTACTGTCTCTCCCAGAATGTGTCCCGTTGTGATAATTTTGGACAATTTCTACCGCTAGTGATGCTGGTATGACTATTCTTCCATCTTCTAGCTGATACCACTTGTTCTCCAAATACTTTCCCGGTTCAGTCTTTAACCACTCCTCTTCTTGAGCTGTATAAACTGGAGTCCATTGGGACAGTGGAGTTGGTATAAGAGCAGCTATATGCCCCACATACTCCTGTCTTCCTGATTCAGCAGCACGCTTAGCTGCACTATCTGCCATCCGATTTCCCTTGGTTACATCACCATCTCCTCTCAGATGCGCTCGACAATGTATGATACCGACTTCTTTCGGCTCCCACACTGCTTCCAATAGTTGTAGGATTTCAGCTGCGTACTTGATTTCTTTGCCTTCTGAATTCAGTAGTCCTCTTTCTTTATACAAAGCTCCGTGGGCATGAGTGGTTAAAAACGCATACTTAGAGTCCGTATAGATATTTACTCTTAAACCTTCAGCCAATTGTAACGCTCGTGTTAGTGCTATTAATTCTGCCTTTTGTGCTGATGTTTCTTTCGCCAGTGGCCGAGCTTCTATCACCTTGTCTATTGTTGTCACTGCATATCCTGCATAGCGGATCCCTTCTTTCACATAACTACTGCCGTCGGTGTAATATTGAACATCGGGGTTCTGGATGGGAAAATCACGAAGATCTGGTCTACTTGAAAATACTTCATCCATTACTTCCAAACAATCATGTTGACTTTCAGTAGGTTGCGGCAAAAGGGTAGCTGGATTTAAGGTGTTTACAGTCTCTAAATGCACTCTTGGGTTTTCACACAACATTGCTTGATACTTGGTCATACGGCTGTTACTAAACCAATGATTTCCTTTGTAATCCAACAACGTCTGTACTGCATGTGGGACTCGTACATAAAGTTCTTGACCCAGAGTGAGTTTATCGGCTTCAGCTACTAGCAGGGCGGCTGCAGCTACGGCTCTTAGACAAGGTGGAAGTCCGCTGGCCACTGCATCCAGTTGCTTAGACATGTAGGCAACAGGTCTTTGCCATGATCCCAAGTACTGTGTCAATACTCCCACAGCCATTCTTCTTTGCTCGTGTACATATAAGTAGAATGGTCGTGTGTGATCAGGTAGACCTAATGCTGGGGCACTCATCAAAGCCTTCTTCACATCTTCAAATGCCGTTTGCTGTTCTTGGGTCCATAAGAAGGGGTCGTGCTCTGTACCTTTGATGGCTGCGTACAGAGGTTTTGCCAGTATCGCATAGCTGGGAATCCATATCCTACAGAAGCCTGCTGCCCCCAAGAATTCTCGCACTTGTCTTCTATTCTTGGGTATTGGTATTTGGCAGACAGCTTCTTTTCTCTCTGGCCCCATAATCCTTTGACCTTCAGAGATATGGAATCCCAGATACTTGACAGTTGGCAAACACAACTGAGCCTTCTTCCTGGACACCTTGTATCCTGCCTTCCAGAGAATATGTAGTAGATCGTGCGTTGCTTGCTGACATTTTTCTTTTGTAACTGCTGCTATCAACAAGTCATCTACATATTGTAACAATACACATTCTCCTGGGATAGACTCGAAATCCAGTAGATCTTGACTTAGAGCTGAACCAAATAGGGTAGGTGAATTTTTAAACCCTTGGGGCAGTCTTGTCCAAGTCATTTGGCGTTTTGAGCCCGTTACAGCGTTCTCCCATTGGAAAGCGAAAATACATTGGCTTTCTGCGGCAATTCGGAGGCAAAAGAAGGCATCTTTGAGATCTAAGACTGTGAAGTAAGTAGCCCCGCCCGGAATTAAAGCAAGCAGGTTATATGGATTGGGTACAACTGGATGTATGCTAACAACCGCATCATTGACTGCTCTTAAGTCCTGTACAGGTCGATACTCATCTGTACCGGGCTTTTGAACAGGCAGCAATGGGGTGTTCCAGGGGGAAGTACAGAATTTTAGGATACCATACCGTATGAACTTATCCAGATAGGATTGGATGTTCTTCTTAGCCTTCTGCGGAATGTGATATTGTCTTAGGCTCACTGGATAAACCCCATGTTTCAGTTCAATTTTTATTGGTGGAATATTGCGGGCCAGTCCTGGTGGGTTGTTCTCTGCCCAAACTCCTGGTATGTTAAACAATGTCTCATCACTCCTAGGGTTTTGGCTAGTCAACACTGTATAAAGTCGCCACTCTTCTTCCTTTGGTACGGATAAAGTCATAATACCTGAAGGTCCATTAAACTTTAAGGATGTTGTTCCATTTGGTAGGAACGTAATCTGCGCTTGTAATTTTGATAGCATATCACGTCCCAGCAATTGGACTGGACATTCAGGCATATAAAGGAATTGGTGTTTTACTACGTGGCCTCCCAATGTACAGAGTCGACTTTTAAGAACCGGTCTTTCAGCACTTCTTCCAGTTGCTCCTATCACAGTAATAGTCCTTCCAGATGGAGGAGCAACTAGATTAGTCACCACTGAATGTTCAGCACCAGTGTCGATCATGAACGCACTCCTTTTCCCCCCTATTGATACATCGACCATAGGCTCCGCTCGACCAAGGGGGATGGAGCCCGGTCGGTATCAATAGTCCTCCATGACCGTGTCAGCCAATCCTACGAAGTCCCTACCTTCTCTATCGCGGGACCTTTGCGCTGCTGGAATATATCTGTCTTCCCTAACACTTCCTCTGTTCCCATTACTCCCTCTATAACCATTACTCCCTCCGGGGCCTCCTCTACCTCTCGCTCTACCTCTAAAGTTTCCGTAGCCTGCCCTGGGTTGGTCTCTCTCGTACTGCTCTCTTTGCGGACATTCGTTCCTCCAATGCCCTTCTTCCTTGCAATACGCGCATTGATCCCTACTCAAAGGCTCCCTACTCCATCTATTATTGCCTCTATCTGGGCCCCGTTTATCTACGCCTGCGATCGCTACCGCTAGCATATCAGCCTTTTTACGCATCTTGCGCTCCTCCTCTTTCTTGCTTTCTGTTTCCCTATTCATATAGACCTTATTTGCTACCTCCATTAGTTGGGTGATTGACATACCTGCAAACCCTTCTAACTTTTGTAGCTTGCGCTTAATATCTCCGTATGCTTGGCTGACAAAGGCGGAGTTAACCATTCGGGAATTGTCTGCGTCTTCCGGATTAAAGGGGGTATACAAGCGGTATGCCTCCAATAATCGGTCATAAAAGACACTGGGCGCTTCATCGCTTTTCTGGATCACCTCAACTGTCTTCGACATGTTAATGGCTTTCTTTCCTCCGGCTTTCATGCCAGCAATTATAGCGTCTCTATAGGCTCTGAGTTGAACCATATCAGCACCATTTACGTTCCAATCGGGATCGGTGTTGGGATAGTGTGTCGCGGCCCATGCTGCTGGATTGGCTTGGTTCAAAGCACGGGCTCTATCCTCTAATGCTTTAATGGCTGCTTGATTTATTCTTGTCCTTTCCTCATTGTTAAATAAAGTCATTAGTAACTGCTGGCAATCAGCCCATGTCGGATTATGCGTCTGTACTATTGAGGTGAACAGATCAGTCATAGCTTGTGGTTTCTCAGTATACGAGGAATTATGGGTCTTCCAGTTTAAAAGATCGGTTGTGGTAAATGGGACATATACGAAGACTGGGTCAGCGTGTGCCATTTGACCTGCGGCATCGATATAAGCTGACCCGGGATTCAGACGAAGAGGCATCTGATAGTGCTTTAATTGTTGGGCACCAGTCAACTGTCGGGTTTGGATGGGGCTACGTAGAGAGGCGTCAGTCATGGGTTCCGGTCGGGGAGAGATAGGGTATGGGGATGTGGGAGGTCGGTTTTGGGAAAAGGTCGTAAATAAAACACTTCGAGCCGAGCTAGATGAAGCTTGACCGGAAGTCTGAAGTGGCGCCAAATCAGGATATTCGTTTCTAATGGGGGTGGATTCTGGTTCCGGAAGGGGAGATTTAGTACGAGGGGGGGTGGATCCTGTACTGGAGGAGGAAGCGGAAGTGGATGAGGGTAATGAGGGGAGGGGTGCAGGACTTCCTGCGTTTGCGTCACTTCTTCTTACCGGAAAGTAAGGGGGCGGCAAAGGGATCTCGGACTCAGGGGGCGTGTCCAAAATGGGCCTAACACCAGCCCTAGTGGACGAACAAGTCCTAGCTACCATGAGGCGACACTGTTCCTCGTGGCATGTCCGGAGCCATTTTGGCGAGTCATTTACGGCCTGTCTCCAACAATCAATATAAGGAAACTGGCCGTAAAGTTCAGGCCTACCTGATACAGCCACGTGTAAGCGCTGTACCAGAGTTGGATCCAAACTGCCACGTGGCGGCCATGCCGCAACCAAAGTAGGCCACTCCCTAGTACACAAAGTGACCAAACGTACAGGAGACATCTTTACCCCAAAATCACAAACTTTGAATCCCTTTTTAAAATTCTTAACCATACATCCTAAGGGATCCGGAATCGTTGACTGCGACGCACCCATACTTAACAATGGAACGTCGTCGACAACGAATACTATACACGCGTACTATTCAACAGTCACACCCGTTTCCTCTGGCAACAGCACCACGTGGTACGGTTACCAAGTGAAACGTACACAATAACAATAAACACTCAGGGAATTCCCGTACACACACAGCTGCTACACCAGTCACTATATAATCAATATTATGCCCTTTGGCGTAACTACACAGTCACCCACGCTATAATTCTCTATATACGAATTACCCGTCTATAACACACCCCAGTAACATCGTCTTTTACAAATAGCGGTTACAGTACGGTTAGCATAGGTCAAAGCACAAGTTAAGGTCACAATACAATTATTAGTGGTTATGGTGTTAAACATGCAATGGACGACAATGATTAGTACTTATTATATAATGTCAGTAAATATACAGGGTTATGGTACCGTGCACTATAATACAGCAACACACTATTAACACTCTCGCTAGACGGCTGAGCTCGCGCTATCTAACAAGATATACACTTTACTAAAACAATCGTTAACACATTTACAATTCCCAACTAAACTATTGGCCAGTACCTTGAATGGACTACCTAAAACTATATACACCCGTTTTGGTTAGCCACACTGCCCAATCACCACATATACATAGCGAGCTAGAGAACCGAATTTACACAGGCGCCTCTTAGTCGCACTATACAACGAGCTAGAGATCCGAATTTACACAGGCGCCTCTTAGTCGTACTATTAAAAGTCTAGTGGGTTCCAAATTTACACGCCTTCCCACTTAGCCCAGATAGGATGAGAACTAGCGAACCGAATTTACACAGGCGCCGCTTAGTCTCCCGGTCCCTCCGACCTAGCGAACGTAATATACACCCTAGAACGCTAGTCTAGACAAGACACCGGTGTCCGGCTAGGGCTATCTTACACCAGGACCCCGCCTGACTAACCAAATCAAACGGTCTGACTAAAGAGCGTTCGATCGAGCGGTGCGCCTTCGCTCCTTCCCTCCGACAGAGGGGGCAGATACAGATTCAAAAACCCCTTTGGGCCTACCGCACAATCGGTATACCCCTAGCGGGTCCTGCCGTCTAAAACAGCAGTTATCTTACCTCCTCGTTCCTGAACCTGAGTTCACACTCATCGACGGGGACACCCCAGCACTTCTTACGTAGAGGCCGATGATCTCCTGGACAACAGACCAGTGGCGCCGAGACGAAGGGAGGTCCACGCAGAAGTTCAGGGGTGCAGCCGTAGAGAACGTGGGCAAAGATAGACCGTCTCACGCCTCTGCCTCTCAGCTACCGTTGAACGATGAGCTTCCCGGCCAATGCACCAAATGATACCGGAGAAACTGACGGAAGCCAAGCACAGAGAGATGGACACAGGTTTCTTCAGGAAGGAAGAGATTCTTTATTGGATCACCGATCGGGACTCAGAGGGACTAGCGTCACCAAAATACAGCAAAGTCTGAGTACTGAATACATAGAGTACATTCCTTATATAGCACTGTAGCTCCTCCCACAATTAACTACACCCACACATACCCTTAACCTATTTAATGAATAGAGTCTAAACTCATCCATCCGGTCTAACCACGTGGCTCATCTGATACAAAGGAGAGGGACGCGTAATTCCAGTTCTTACATTCCTGCACCTGGTCAGTACAGTGATGACAGTATCTTAGCTACGTGTTATTAACTAACTGATACTACAAACACATATACATACATATGCCTTGTGGCAATCTTAGCCTGCTAAACTTGTATTTTACTGGAATTACATCACACCACCTACTTTGAAGCTACATCCTGTTTTTCATGTGTCCTTACTAAAGCCTCATCATCCTGACCCTTTCCAAAGAAATGTCACTACTTCTCCTGATCCCATATTGGTCCAGGGTGAAGAAGAATACGAAATTCAAAGTATACTGGATTCAAGGATCCATCGTGGCTCTTTACAATACCTCATCAGATGGAAAGGATATGGAATTGATGAAGATACATGGGAAGACTGACAAATTGATTTCCAAATTTCACAAGCGTTACCCTTCTAAACCAAGTCAATAGCACCCAGAGGTTGCTCATTAAGGAGGGGGTACTGTCATGCCTTAACTATGGTATCCTCTTACTTCCTGGTTCCACGGAGCCTAGCCACACCCCTTTATGACACGGTCTCCTTATTTAATCCGACCGCACCAGCTGATCGACGCTGGATTATTGAACTACGTTCCGTACTCACGAACCGGCTACAACATCGTCGTGAAAGCCCTCTGTTACCGGACCGGACTGGAAGACTTCAAGTTCCCTTCACCTCTCCTCATCCACGACTAAAGCTGAACTCTCTCCATTCAGGATAACCGCCTCTGAGGAGATCTCGGGAACCAGTGTTCTATGTGCCGGAAGCTAAGTAAAACCTCTGTGATAAGCGTTGCATCTCAAAGCTGTTATTTCCTGTCTCCAAAGTCCTTCGATAAAACAAACCAGTTACAGCTAACTTCAACTCATACTTTATATCAGTTAGCTGCATCTGTCTTGCTTCAGTTAAAGCCTATGGAACAGCTATTGTAACTTCTTATCACCTAATTCGTTAATACTACTAAGAGACTCTTTCTGATTCAGTGTCTGCTAATTACTACCGTTTACTACTTAAAGCTACAGTGCCTGTAATTGTGGACTTCAGTTATCGTTTACTACTTAAAGCTACAGTGCCTGTAATTGTGGACTTCAGTTATCGTTTACTACTTAAAGCTACAGTGCCTCTAATTGTGGACTTCAGTTATCGTTTACTACTTAAAGCTACAGTGCCTATAATTGTGGACTTCAGTTATCGTTTACTACTTAAAGCTACAGTGCCTATAATTGTGGACTTCAGTTATCGTTTACTACTTAAAGCTACAGTGCCTGTAATTGTGGACTTCAGTTATCGTTTACTACTTAAAGCTACAGTACCTGTAATTGTGGACTTCAGTTATCGTTTACTAATTAAAGCTACAGTACCTGTAAATTGGATTTAAAGTCAATACCTTTTACTTTTTATAATAAATATTCAAACTATAAGAAATCTGCAGTTGTGTTCCTTCATAACAAATGTTTAGACGTGACAATATCACTATATATATACCTATATATAAATAAAAATATAAAAAAATATATATATATATATACGTATATATACACATATGTATATATATACACATATATTAATTCTACACATATATTTATGTAATAATTTTACATAATTAGGTATCCTAATTAATTACAATTAGCGGGACCTGCCTGACAACCCATGCAGAAAGTATAGGGAATTTAATTTGCTAGCATTATATTTAACCCTATAACTTTCCAAGACACCATAAAACCTGTACATGGGGGGTACTGTTTTACTCGGGAGACTTCGCTGAACACAAATATTAGTGTTTCAAAACAGTAAAATGTACTACAACGATGATATCGCCAGAAAATTGAAGTTTTTTGCATTTTTCACGCACAAACAGCACTTACACGGACGATATTATTGCTGCAATACTTTTTACGGTTTTGAAACACAAATATTTGTGTTCAGCGAAGTCTCCCGAATACAACATTACCCCTCATGTACAGGTTTTATGGTGTTTTCAAAAATTACAGCGTATTACAAATATAAGGCTTGTGTTTCATTTTTTTAACATTAAAATTCGCCAGATTGCTTACGTTGCCTTTATGACCCTATGGTAGCCCAAGAATGAAAATTACCCCTATGATGGCATACTATTTGCAATAGTAGACAACCCAAGGTATTGCAAATGGGGTATGTCCAGTCTTTTTTAGTAGCCACTTAGTCACAAACACTGGACAAAATTGGCGTTTTTTGCATTTTTCACACACAAACAAATACTAACGCTAACTTTGGCCAGTGTTTGTGACCAAATGGCTACTAAAAAAGACTGGACATACCCCATTTGCAATACCTTGGGTCATCTACTATTGCAAATGGTATGCCATTATGGGTGTAAATTTATTTCCTGGGCTACTATATAGTCTCAAAGGCAACGTAACCAATCTGGCGAATTTTAATGTTAAAAAAATGAAACACAAGCCTTATATTTGTAATACGCTGTAATTTTTGAAAACACCATAAAACCTGTACATGAGGGGTAATGTTGTATTCGGGAGACTTCGCTGAACACAAATATTTGTGTTTCAAAACCGTAAAAAGTATTGCAGCAATAATATCGTCCGTGTAAGTGCTGTTTGTGCGTGAAAAATGCAAAAAACTTCAATTTTCTGGCGATATCTTATTTTCTCCCATGTTTTTCATATTAAATTATGTTTCATAGCTAAATATTTGATATTAAATGAAAGCCCTGTTTCCCCTGAATAAAATGATATATAATAAGGGGGGTGCATTTAATATGAAAGAGGTGATTTACGGTTGGACAGACATATAGCGCAAATGCCAGGTTTTGTTTACATTTTGTTTCGTTCACAACTTGTACATTTGGCTGCGGTGTTAAGGGGTTAATTAAAAGTTAACTTTTATATATATATATATATATTTTTTTATATATACTTATCTTTTTATTATCAATTCACTATCTTGCATCCTGGTGCCACTGTATCCTTAGGTGGGGATTCTACCACCCTTGCTGTTTATACTAGAGAAGAGGTTCCCAACCCAGTCCTCAAGTACCCCCCGACCAGTCCTGGATCTACCCTGTTGTCAGGGGTCAAGTCCTGGGAAAAAAAGTGTGGGAACTCACTCAAGATGATAAAGATTACTTAGTATTAGTAAATTCATCCCCTACTCGCTATACAGTGAGTAGGGGCATGTCTATTAAACAGTGAGCAGCCTATGGCCCTAAAGTTAAATAAGGGGGAGGACCTATTGTTCTCCCGCCGTCCCCTACCCATGAGCGGCGGGTGGGGGCCCTAAATCAGAATGGGGGGGAACCTAATGTCCTCCCCCCTGACCCCCAACCCTGAGTGGTGGGTGGGGGCCCTAAATACCAATTAGGGAGGACCTAATATCCTCCCCCCTGGCCCCCACCCCTGAGCGGTGGGTGGGGGCCCTAAATTAGAATGAGGGGGGGACCTATTGTCCTCCCCCCTGGTCCCCACCCCTGAGCGGTGGGTGGGGGCCCTGAATATTTAGGGACCCCATCCACCGCTCAGGGGTGGGGGCCAGGGGGGAGGACATTAGGACCCCCACCCTCATTCTAATTTAGGGCCCCCACCCACCGCTCAGGGGTGGGGGCCGGGGGGAGGACATTAGGGCCCCCACCTCATTCTAATTTAGGGCCCCCACCCACCGCTCAGGGGTGGGGGCCGGGGGGAGGACATTAGGGCCCCCACCTCATTCTAATTTAGGGCCCCCACCCGCCGCTCTGGGATGGGGGCCAGGGGGAAGGACATTAGGTCCCCCCTAATTAGTATTTAGGGCCCCCACCACTCAGGGGTGGGGGCCAGGGGGGAGGACATTAGGTCCCCCCCTTATTCTAATTAAGGGCCTCCACCCACTGCTTAGGGGTGGGGGCCTGGGGGGAGGGCAATAGGTCCCCCCCATTATTTTACTTTAGGGCCCTCACCCGCCGATCAGGGGTGGGGGCTGGGGGGTCAATAGGTCCCCCCCTTATTCTAATTTAGGGCTCCCACTGCTGCTCAGGGGTGGGGGCCGGGGCAATAGGCCCCCCTTTAGTTTAAAAGCAGGGGGGACCCTTTTTTTTTATTTTATTTTTTTTAACAGTGAGCAGCCACAGGCATAATTTACTAATACTAAGTAATCTTTACTTAGTATTAGTAAATTTGGCTGAAAGACCAATTTAGGTCTTTCAGCCTTTTGGTAGATAACTCCCTAATACCGTGGGAATTAGGGAGTTATCTACCAAGTGGCTGCAAGAGAAGTTGCCGAAGTTCCGAAGTGTCAAAGTTCTGAAGTGTCGAAGTGCCGAAGTTACCGAAGTGTCGAAGTGCGAATTGCCGAAGTCCCGAATTTCGGAATGCCGAACCGAACCGAACCAAATTTTTTTCCCATGCACATGCCTACCAGGCATGTCTTTAATTTTTTCAACTGCACAAACTGAATGATTAATCAGCTGATAAGCTCGTGGAAGTGTGATGTCATCTCTTTGTAGATCTTCAGATAACAGTCCCATTTCCTGAACAGCATCCGCAACCCCTGTAAGGTTTAACAAATAATCTACTGATGTCAAGACCTTGTTAAGGTAACTAAATACAGATTTCTGCTTACTGTTATGAGCTGAGCTTAAGCTTGCTTTCAAGAAATGACTGTGTAGGGCAGGATATGACTCCCAAACTGCTCGTATAGCTCTCTGGCTTGAAGCAACCCATCTAACTGAAAAAACTTTTATAAGTTTAAGAATTTGTACTGCTAATTCTTTTACACATTCTGAGAGCTCTGCCAGATTTTTTGGTGACTGATGATACACAGCATACAACTTCTCAAAAAATGATGTTAAATGATGAAGACCAGGAATAGAATCAATTGTATCTGAAATGCACAATTCAAGCCTATGACACAAGCAGTGCCATTTCACGTTCCAGAACACCCGACTTTCTTCCAAGCATTACACTTGCACCATCACTGCAAGCCCCAATCCAGTTTTCGGCAAGAAAGTCATTACTGAACCCAAATTTAGAAAGACAAGCTAGAAAAGTGGCTTCAATAGACTGTGCATCTGCTTTAGGCAAATCAAGCAAATCGATAAAGAAAGTGACTGTGTCTTTTCCGTTAACAGAGGCACGAATATAAACGATTAACACTGAATGGGTAGAAAATGTTGTAGACTCATCAATATAAACAGAATTTTTTGGAGCCTGCTGAACAATTGCTTTTCAAAGCTTTATTCTCATTTCACTAGCAATGCAATCTATTATTTGTGCTGCTGTGTACTCACTATGGAGAATACATCATAAGTCAGCTCCATTTGCAACTTGCAAGCTGATAAGATCTCTGAAGACTGTGAAAGGGCGGGTTTTTTTCGCACAAAAGTAGGCAGTGCAAAATACCTTAGTGGTGGACGCAGATTATGCTTTTGCTGTTCTGCAATATTGGATTGCAGAATCTCCTTTCTGGATACTGCTTGGATATCTCCTGCCTTTACATGTGCTTCTGAAATCTTATGTATGTGGATTTTTTTTACGTAGTGAGGTCAACATATCTTTTTTCGTTTTGCCATATGGAGTAATTGTACCAGTGCTCCATTCTTTAGAAATGGATACACCCTGTGAAACAGACACTTCACTGTGTTTAACCTCGCGACACACTTTGAACCCTAATAGACCATTGTCTACAAACAGCCATGGGTACTTTTAAAAAAAATTCTAGCCACTGATTCTGGCCCCAACACTCTGGAAGAATGTTATCACTGACATCGGCATCTTCAGCCACATCAGTAACCTTGTCCACTACAGCCGATTCACTGACTGGTGTAGTTTCTGCAGCGGACACCACCTGCTGAAGCAAAGGCTCAGACTGAGTGGAGCAACTTGCAGAATCAGCATGTGATTTTTTATTGGATGCCTTCGTGAAGAAATCCGTAATGCTGCTTTTTCGTTTGCTAGTTTCTGTACAAATAAAAACAATTTTAAAAAATTGTGTAAAATCATTTTCTGATTTAAAAAACAAACAAAAAAAATCTAAATAAAAAAGACCTCTTTAGGCAAAGAATTCCCCATCTGTTCTGTTATTACCTCTTATTTTGAAAAACTCTTTCCTCTGTTGGCTCTGGTGGCAGTGGTGGGGGTGGTCTGGTGACTGTGAGGTGCAGGGTAAGGCAAAAATCAGCACAATTGTATGAAATAAAATGTATCATTATTCTAAAAATTATTTTAAAAAAAAGCTTAAATGATCTAACAATTAGTCTCATATATTAGTCTCCAGTCCAGTGGATGTGACACAGATATCAGTTGTTTTACATATGGTTTGTGATTCTGTTTGCCACCCTTTAGTGACTGTGTTTTTAAGCCCTTAACCCCTTAAGACCGCAGCCAAATGTACAAGTTGTGAATGAAACAAAATGTAAACAAAACCTGGCATTTGCGCTATATGTCTGTCCAACCGTAATTCACCTCTTTCATATTAAATGCACCCCCCCTTATTATATATCATTTTATTCAGGGGAAACAGGGCTTTCATTTAATATCAAACATTTAGCTATGAAACATAATTTAATATGAAAAAATGGGAGAAAATAAGATTTTTCTTATTTTTTTAGTTCTACATGACATTTTAACTGTCAATGTCATAATACTGTTTGCTTTTACTGCAATAAAATACACATATTTGTATTCAGCAAAGTCTCTCGTGTAAAACAGTACCCCCTATGTACAGGTTTTATGGTGTTTTGGGAAGTTACAGGGTCAAATATAGCGTGTTACATTTGAAATTGAAATTCGCCAGATTGGTTACGTTGCCTTTGAGACTGTATAGTAGCCCAGAAAATAAATTTACATCCATAATGGCATATCATTTGCAATAGTAGGCGACCCAGGGTATTGCAAATGGGGTATGTCCAGTCTTTTTTAGTAGCCATTTGGTCACAAACACTGGCCAAAGTTAGCGTTAGTATTTGTTTGTGTGTGAAAAATGCAAAAAACGCCAATTTTGGCCAGTGTTTGTGACTAAGTGGCTACTAAAAAAGACTGGACATACCCCATTTGCAATACCTTGGGTTGTCTACTATTGCAATTAGTATGCCATCATAGGGGTAATTTTCATTCTTGGGCTACCATAGGGTCATAAAGGCAATGTAAGCAATCTGGCGCATTTTAATGTGAAAAAAATGAAACACAAGCCTTATATTTGACGCTGTAATTTTTGAAAACACCATAAAACCTGTACATGAGGGGTACTGTTGTACTCGGGAGACTTCGCTGAACACAAATATTTGTGTTTCAAAACAGTAAAAAGTATTGCAGCAATAATATCGTCCGTGTAAGTGCTGTTTGTGCGTGAAAAATGCAAAAAACGTCAATTTTACTGGCGATATCATCGTTGTAATACATTTTACTGTTTTGAAACACTAATATTTGTGTTCAGCGAAGTCTCCCGAGTAAAACAGTACCCCCCATGTACAGGTTTTATGGTGTCTTGGAAAGTTATAGGGTTAAATATAGTGCTAGCAAATTAAATTCCCTATACTTTCTTCATGGGTTGTCAGGCAGGTCCCGCTAATTGTAATTAATTAGGATACCTAATTATGTAAAATGATGACATAAATATATGTGTAGAATTAATATATGTATATATATACATATGTGTATATATACGTATATATATATATATATATATATATTTTTTTTTAATATTTTTATTTATATATAGGTATATATATAGTGATATATACGTATATATTTATGTATATAGATATATATATTATTTCGTTCTACGTGTATTTTGATATAAATATATATATATATATATATTAATATCACAATACAGTTAGAACGAAATAAAACACATCTATATATTTTTGAATATTTTATTTTTAATTATTATTTTTTTTACGTATTTACATATTTATTTTTTATATTATATATAAATATTTATATAACAATAATTAGATATATATTTAATCAGTATCAGTCTACGTGTAATTTGATATTAATATATATATATAATTATATATATATTAATATTAAAATACACCTAGACAGTGTATGTGTGTGTGTGTATATGTGTATATATATATACTTAGATCATATATATATAATATATATATATGATTTAAGTATATATATATATATATATTTTAAAACTGATTTTAACTTTTTATTATTTGATTTCAGCCAGCAGGGGGACTAACTGTCATTACAGTTAGTCCCCCTGCTGGCATTGCACCAGCCAGCTATCTCGGCCATGTGATTGTGAGGTCCTCGCAAGGACCTCACTCTCACATGGCCTGGGGGGGCTGAAGAGAGCAGTCGTGCCGCGGGGGGTCCCCTGGGAGTCCCCCCAACCGCGATCGCCGGCGTGGGATCGCCGGCAACCGGGTAAGTGAAAAAAAAACGGAGGGCGTACTATTACGCCCTGCGGCGTTTAGAGCCGCTTTAAAAAGGACGTAATAGTACGCCCTCCGGTCTTAAGGGGTTAAGGCGTGCGCCAAATGTACACGTTGTGATCAAAACAAAACGTAAACAAAAACTGGAATTTGCGCTAGATGTCTGTTCAGGCGTAATTCGCCTCTTCATATTATGTGCACCCACACCTATTATATATCATGTTATTCAGGGGAAACAGGGCTTTCATTTAACATCAAATATTTAGGTATGAAACATAATTTAATATGAATAAAATATAAAAGAAATGGGAAAAAATAAGAATTTAAAAACAAATTTTAGTTCTACATGACATTTTAATTGTGAGTGTCCTAATACTGTTTTTTTTTTACTGCAATAATATAGAGCAGGCCAAACAACACAGGGGTGTGATAAGTACAGTAAACTGTATTAACAGACAGAACGTGATGTAGATTGCACTGTGCAATAAAACTGGTCTGCATGAAAGCAAGTGAATGATAATTTGCAAATGTGCATCCTGCTGGGAGCATTCGGTCCCAAATATAATAAAAATTTGTGTTTTTAGTGCATCTTGTGAATCCTATATTTTGTGTAGGATTCAGATGTGAAAGCACCGATAATTCGGACACAGAATGCATCTGTGGAGATTCCTGCAGATTCGCTCAGGCTGACCAAATTCGGCATTAGTAAATCTGTGAGTTGGCAATGCCGTCGGAATTCAGTCTTGTCCATCCAGATAAAATCATGACATGCGCACAGTCGATTATTCGGCAGGTGCGCTGTGTACCCCAACCCCCCAATAACTTACAGACACCGTATTTCTGTTGGAATAAAAAAGTCCACAGCTTTATTTATTATTATAAACAAGGTAACAAATTGGGGTCATTGCCACAAATGTAAATTTACCTCCACCCCCCACCGTACATAAATTACCCCCGGCAATGACCCCGCCCAATAACAATAAATAACATTATAAATAACAAATAACACATAACACATGGCCTACCAAAGAGGCCCCATATCCATAACTTTTTTAACTGTAGGGGTGTACCGAGACCCCCCTACACCACCTGGTTCGGAGCCACCGACGAGCTCGAACCCACAAACCATTTCACATTCCAGTCTAATCCAGCCTAACCAATTTATACTCCTCCTACCTTCCAATTACCCAAGCCCTATCCCGCCGCTGTGACCAAACGGGAACTACAAACAACAGGGAGGGTGGGAGGGACAATTACCAGGTAAGTGTCAGTTTAGTTAAAATGTCCCTTACTCATAAAATGGCCGCTTAATATACTCCTATTATCCAGCCCCCATTTTCCAATAACCACGCCCCTTTAACTGGTTACTCCCCTGCCTACTCCTGGCTCTGTCAAGGCCCACTCCCCTGACTGCGCTGATCCATGGGCTTCATGACATGCGCACAGTCGATTATTCGGCAGGTGCGCTGTGTACCCCAACCCCCCAATAACTTACAGACACCGTATTTCTGTTGGAATAAAAAAGTCCACAGCTTTATTTATTATTATAAACAAGGTAACAAATTGGGGTCATTGCCACAAATGTAAATTTACCTCCACCCCCCACCGTACATAAATTACCCCCGACAATGACCCCGCCCAATAACAATAAATAACATTATAAATAACAAATAACACATAACACATGGCCTACCAAAGAGGCCCCATATCCATAACTTTTTTAACTGTAGGGGTGTACCGAGACCCCCCTACACCACCTGGTTCGGAGCCACCGACGAGCTCGAACCCACAAACCATTTCACATTCCAGTCTAATCCAGCCTAACCAATTTATACTCCTCCTACCTTCCAATTACCCAAGCCCTATCCCGCCATAGCAAGAGACTTGAACCCTTAATGTCTCGAGCGACCCCCACCACACATAAATAGGGCTTTAGAAATACCATCCTGGAAACCTAAATTTAATAGGTCACACCCCACCTCAGACAGGTGCACACCATCCCTCCTATAATAACCGGGCAACCCGCCCTCCAATTCAAAGTGCCTCACTGGGACCCCCCCTATCCTCCTAATAAAGACAGACATGGCCTTGTTTACTTTACCCCGGCAACGTGCCACAGCCGCTGGATCCCTGGCATGCCTCCAGTTCAACCGCGGCACCATCTCAGACCACACTATTGTAACTCCAGGGACCAGTGCCCTCACCCTATCCATGTCCCTCTTCATTCTCCTGACCAACACCTTCTGGGGGACCAAACCTAAATCGTTGCCCCCACCGTGAATCAAAAGTATATCTGGGGCAAACCCCCTTGACAACATTCCAAAAATCTCCCCACTTATGCTCTGCCAGCTGAAACCCCGAAAACCAAACCACCGAAGGTCCACTGTGTCCAGAAGAAAACCCAGTTGTGTGCCTTGTCTCCGAACTGCGGCCCTCTTCTCCGCCCAGTAGACAAACGAGTGACCCACCAGCCAAGCGACCAAGCCTGAAAGGAAACAAATTCAGTTAACCGGCAGAGCACCCTTTTCCCACATCCACAACATTCCATTCACACCAACCTTTCCGGCCTTACATATGCACGGAACCTGATGGATTCCCATCTCCCAATCTGCTTAATCCGCTCCTCCCCTAGCCCGAGACGCGCCGCCTCAGTCGCAGCCCCGATACGGAAGGAGTGCGTACCAAATTGTCCGGGCTGTAAGCCCAGTCTCGTCAACCCCATGCGGAAGACTCGCAAGAACTGAAAGCGCGACAGCGCTTTCCCATCCTCGTGAATCAGGAAGCAACCACCAACCTTCGGGCAAATCTGCAAAAACACGTCCCCACACACTACCGGGCACACCGGGGACCCTGGTAGCGAGGACAGAACAATTTTCTTACCCTTTCGGAAGACGTCCGTCTTCGAGCGCCGGAGCCAAATCACGACCTTGTCCTGTTCGATAACCACATCCTCATACCGGAGGCCCGATGTCCCCGACCTATTGGCGCTTACCAATTCGCCAATAAGAAAGGCCCCAAAGAAAGCCCATACGAAAGCCACAGAGAACAAATTTACCTCAAATGCCGAGCTGCACACTTCGCTCAACAACCCCACCAACCCTTGAAGGGTGGCAAAGGACACCGGCCTCCTCGTATCCACGGACCTCCTGCCCTTCTTGAAACCCTTCAAAGTTTGCTTCACCAAAAAATGTTTTGTCAAGTCTTCCCACCCGTTAAACTTGAACAGGAAAGCTAACGCAGACATGTAGCGCTCCACCCTAGAAGGGGACGACCCACCTGCCACCAACCTGCAAAGAAGCCACAACAGCGTATCCAACCTACCGGCCGCTGAACCGCCTGCTCCCGTCTGGGACATCATTTCCTCCCATTCACTCCAAACCTTTGTATAAGCGGCCCAAGTCCCCGGTGCCAGCGAGCTCCTTATGTATCGCCCAAGCACAACGTCCCGAGCCGCCACATCTCCTCCGGGCACGCCTGCCCCGTCGCTTGCGCGTCCGGTGCTGCTTCCCGGAACCGCTCCCACTGCGAACGAGACAGAGCGTCAGCGACCACATTCAGCAGACCCGGCACGTGCCGTGCCCTAAAGACAATGTTCCACGACATACACAAGAGCACTAGCTGACGCAACAACCTAACCACTGGAAGGGACGAAGCCGACAGACTATTAATTACCTGTACCACTGCCATATTATCAGAGTGGAAGATAACTTTCTTGTCCTTGAGCTCCCTGCCCCATAGTGATACCGCCACCACAACTGGAAAAAGCTCCAAAAAGGCGAGGTTCCGAATCAAGGGGCTCTCGGACCAAGCCGTAGGCCAAACCTCGGCACACCACTTGCCCCCAAGGTAAGCCCCAAAGCCAACGCTCCCCGAGGCGTCCGTAAACAGCCCGGCGTCGCCAGATGCCTTCATCGCATCCCTGAAAAACACCCGCCCATTAAATTTAGTGAGGAAGCGGTCCCATATGTCCAAGTCCTCTCTCATGCCTACAGACACCCTGATGTAATGACTCGGCAGTCGAACACCACAGGTAGCCCTAGCCAGTAACCTACAAAAAACCCTACCCATAGGGATCACCTTACAGGCGAAGTTAAGGCTGCCGAGCAAGGACTGCAGACCCCGAAGCGTAACCTTCCTAGCGCCCTTTATCGCGTTCACCTGCTGGCGGAGCACCCTCAACTTCTCCTCCGGCAGCCTACATTCCCCCACGACCGAGTCGATTTCCAGCCCTAAGAAACTCAGGCACTCGGTCGGGCCCACTGTCTTGTCCTCAGCCAGAGGAATCCCAAACTGTTGCGCTATCCTCTGAAAAACCCGTAGTATATGGGCACATCTGTCGGACCCAGCCGGGCCCACACACAGAAAGTCGTCCAGGTAATGGACCACCGTACCCCCGCCCGTTTCCTTACGCACTACCCACTCCAAGAACGTGCTAAACTTTTCGAAATACGCACATGAGATGGAGCAACCCATGGGTAGGCACAGGTCCACGAAAAACTTACCCTCAAACAGGCACCCCAACAAATGGTGACAGTCTGGGTGGATAGGAAGGAGCCGAAATGCTGCCTCCACATCCACCTTCGCCATCAAGGCCCCTCGCCCTGCTCTCCGAACCAACTCGACAGCATGGTCGAATGATGCATACGATACGGAGCACAGGGCCTCATCGATATCATCATTTACCGACGCTCCTTTCGGGAATGATAAATGATGAATCAACCTAAACTTACCCGCCTCCTTCTTGGGGACTACCCCTAGCGGGGACACCCTCAAGTCAGGCAACGGCGGAGCCTCGAACGGCCCTGCCATCCTACCCAGTTGCACCTCCTTCAGCAACTTGTCCCGCACAACTCCCGGGTGTTCCCCCACCGACTTGAGGTTACTGCATAACCTCCCCACATCCCTACTCTGAAACGGTATTGAAAAACCTTCCGTAAAGCCTTGCCATAAGAATTCGGCGTCCTGATGGTTACCGTACTGTTTTAGCCACGGTAGCATCTCGCCTACTTTCACTGGGGTTGCCCCCCGCGGCAGCGGAGGGGGCCGCCGCTCCATTGGCTCCCCCTCCTGGTGCAGACTTACCTCGCTTAAAACACCTACTGGCTCCATGGGCTCCCCCACAACCGGAGCACTCGTGCTTAAACCGGCACGCCGTTCCCCACTTGCATTGGCCCTCGTTAAAGAGCCAACAGAAGCCTTTCTTTTGCCCGGCCGATGCAGGTCCCCCAGGGGCCGCACCGGCCGTCCCGTGAAAGGGCGCAGCCTTCTGCGCCATCATGAGCCGCATCCAGAGGGGGAGGTCCATTTGATCCCACCGCATGCTGGGATTCGCCGCTAACCTCTGGCGAAACTGTTCGTCGTACCGCCACCAGGCGACCCCGCCATAAGTACGGTACGCTTCCCCAATCCCGTCTAAGTAGCAGAACAGTTGGGAGCATTTATCCGGCGACTTTTCCCCAATCACACTGGCCAGGATACAAAAGTCCCGTAGCCAGTTCCCAAATGTTTTAGGAATCTTCCGATACCTACGCTTTTTCTCCTCCTCCTCCTTCTTCGCGTCTTTCTTGTCCTCCTCCTTCATGTCTAAAAACTCCTCCAGCGGGAGTAAAGAAAAAACCTCCACAAACTCACCTTTCCAAATTTTTTCCTTGATGTCCATTTTTAGATGACAACCTAATGGGCCTGAGAAAGACACGTGCACGTTTTGCCGCGCAGCGTCGGTAATTTCGCCCCCAATACCAACCGTCTCCCCCGACTCCTTAACAGATTCGGACACAGATAACCCCGCCTCGCTATCCTGTGTGGGACCCACGGCCCTACCCGGCAACCCTTGGCCCTTCTCACACGTCCACACTCTCCCAAACTGAGGTGAAGCCATTTCCCCACCCGCCCATGAATCTAAGAAGGATTTTAAACAAGTCAATAGTGTTCCTGCGTGTGGTGCAACAGTTGACTCACCGCCTGAGCCCGAAGCCGCAGAAGGCCGTGGGTTCGTTTCCCTTCCGTCCGCCATGCTTGGCTCTGGAGCATCCGATTGGCGCCGACTCCTGTCAGCCTGGCCCTGCCTCAGGACCGCGGGTGTAGTGCTGCAAGACCTGCAAGGAGAACGACACCTGGGTAGTGTGTCCACATGATCACATACCCGCCCAACCTCCTTATGCTCCTGCCTGTAGTTCCGCACCATGTCCCGCTTCCCTGCCTGGCCCTCCCGGCCGTAAGCGCTGCGCCGCTGACCTGGCGAGCTCCTGCCTGATGACCCAGACGCACTGCGCCGCTGCCTCCACCTCCGTTCCCTTGAAACCGATCTCCTCCTGCTAAGCCTGCTTGATGACCTGCTCCTCTCTCTACCCCTCCACCCGTCAGCCCGCCTCCTGTCATGCCTGGCACTGACGCCGCGCTGCTCCCTGCTGCGATGCGGCCTAGGGCTCCGCGAGAGACCCCGCCGTCCCCGGGAGCCGCCCCTGTGGCCCTCCCGCTCTCTCCCAGCCCGTCCTGTCACCATGCCCTGGGCTGATTCCTGGGAGCTATCCCGACCCGCTGAACCTGGCCCCCGTTGGGCCGCCTTGTGAACTGGGGATTCCACCTGTCTGTCCTGGCGCCTCCGGTCCACCAAAGCCGCGGGCCCTGCCGGCCCTAAGGTACCTGGCTGGGCGGACCCGCCGTCTGCGTCCCTTGTGCTGCACCTGGCCCCACTAGAGGCCGCCCCCGTTGTGTCCCCTTGCACAGGGGCTCCCCCTGCCATCAGGGGGACCGCCTGTCTTCTAGAGGCCTCCGCTCTGCCCCCTGCCCGCTGCCCGGCCCCAGCGCCATTCCCTGACTCACCGGGCCGCTCACTGCTTCCTCCATCCGATCCGCTCTGCTCCCTGGCTCCAGCCGCAACCGTCCCGCCTGCCGCCTCCCGGCGGGGCGCACACCGCGTGGTAGGCCGCGGCCTAGCTGCTGCCCGCGCCCGGCCAGCACCGCGTCGAACAGCCGGTGCCGCCCGCGGTCTCTCCACTCCGCTGGGGCCCGCTACCTCATCCAGGGCCCTAACAGACTCCGCCGACGGGCTCCTCCGTCTGCCGACTTCAGGCTCCATGCCTGGGCTCAGCCGCTGGGGCGGTCTCGCCCTCCTCATGGAACGCCGTGCAGCCGCCGCAGGGGCTGCAGGGGGGGGACCCTGAGCCCCCAGTTGCTCATGAAGCCAGGCCAGTCCTCTATCCCGCACAGCAGCTCTCACTCCCTCCAAGATTTCTTCCATTGATGCCATGATCTGAAAGACAAAGAAAAAACCAACCCAGACCTGCCAAAAACAATTACCAGGTAAGTGTCAGTTTAGTTAAAATGTCCCTTACTCATAAAATGGCCGCTTAATATACTCCTATTATCCAGCCCCCATTTTCCAATAACCACGCCCCTTTAACTGGTTACTCCCCTGCCTACTCCTGGCTCTGTCAAGGCCCACTCCCCTGACTGCGCTGATCCATGGGCTTCAGTTTTTTAGTGAATAACTCTGCTAGTCTCACACAGAAACAATGACAAAAAGTAAATCTCCTATGTTTTACTCAGAGTTGTTGCAGGTACCCCGGGTAGTAGCTGCTGGCTTGATACAGTATAAAGCTAAGCCGAGTATTACTAGAATCTACAAGTCAGGGTCTCCCACACATGCATAGCAAGGGTAAAACACGCAGCCTCACTGCTGGCTTATCGATCTCATTAGTTGCCGTCAAAGTGTCTAGAAAAGTCCAGCTCGGAAATATAAATAGTTTTACTGCTCCTCCTTTCCCCTCCATATTGGTCAGTTATCAATTGATCTGTAAATAAAATCAACATTTATTTGCTGACCTCTAACCATCAATCATATTTTTATTTTTTTTGCAACCTCGTGATTGGACGGGAGATCCCGCCCACATGATTGGGCAGACCTCGTGTACATCGTGGCAAACTAAGTTGCTTATTTACCTCTCCCCCCACTACCACCAACAGCCTCTTTTCCTTTCTCCCCCATTTTGACACTCTGAATCAAGAACCAAACCGAACCGAACATGTTTGGGCTTGTGCAAATGTGCCTGTTTAAAGGCAATGCTTTTAAAATGGAACATTTCCACAATGTGTCTCATAATGACCACTATGGCACTAAAGTTTTTTCCCATGATGCTCAGCTATCCTTTTGCCTGAGCATAATGATACATGTAAACAACGCCAGTATTAGAACTCATTGCTTTTAGACTTAAAAAGGCATCGTTCCTGCCCTCTAGTGGTGAATATATACAGTATATATTATCAATTTGTCAGCATTCATCTTGTGTTATTCACTCTTTGTGAATATGTGTAAGTGTGTATGTTCAAAGATCTAGAATTATACAATTTTAATTAATTATTAATCATTTACACTTACTGGATTGAAATACAGCAGCTCAAGTTAATAAAGTGTCCGGTCTTTTCATGTCACATTCACCAACTACTACTAGATACTTTGGCACAGTACCTACAGCAATTACAAAGGTTATTTATGCAATAATTATATTACACTCTATAAACTTGTACATATGGTTATGCATGTGGTTTTCTGTACTAAGTGATTTGTGATATAGAGAGAATGTCACTGTAATAAAGGCCTTTTCTAAGACACACAAACATACACATTGACATACTGGTTAAATTTTATTGATGAGTCCTAATAGTAAAGTTATTCATGAGCTCTATACCCATGCCTCCCAACTGTCTGTCAGGATACAACTGAGATCCAACACGCAGAATGTAGAGACAAGGTAACGTATACCGGACCTTAGAATGGCCGGACTAACGTACAAGTACAAGGGTAGTCAAAGTCAAGCCGCGGTCAAGGAGTACAGAAAACAGGACAAGCGAGAAGCCAAAGCTGGGTGAAGGAGTACAGAAAACCGAATAGTCAAACAAAGCCAAGGTCAAAAGCCAGAATATAAATCACTGAATACAGAATAGAACTATTGGGACCAAAAATGAACCACAACAGGGCAAGGAACCTAACTCATGAAATCCTTTTTATACTGTGGCTGTAGCTTGTTAGGACAATAACCACGCCCCCAAAACTTCATAATTCGGACGTTTTGGTGATCTGTGACGTCATTTGCGTCATTTCTGTCCTACTGTGTTTTACACCCCGCCTCCTATAGAATGTAAGCTCGATTGAGCAGGGTCCTCTTCAACCCATTGTTCCTGTAAGTTTATTTGTAATTGTCCTATTTATAGTTAAATCCCCTCTCATAATATTGTAACGCGCTACGGAATCTGTTGGCGCTATATAAATGGCAATAATAAGAATAATAAGAATAATGACGTCGACGCCCCTTTGTCGCGTCATAAAAGGGGCGGAGCTATTGCGGCTGGTGCAAAAATGGCTGGAGCAGGCAGGGGAGAGCTGAAGAGGACATGTGAAAGGTGAGTAACCTGGGGAACAAGCCTGGGTAACAGAGAAGGGATCCTGACACTGTCCTGCTTTTGGCTAGACAGTCCTGAAATTGGGGTGCTGTCCCGCTTTAGTTCACTGGTGCCCTGCATCTGGGGACACCAGGGAACTGTCCCCGAGCAGCTAAGCATTAACACAGCATCACTCCCTGCATGGTCCCAATAGCTGGGATCCAGCCAGGCTGCCTGTCAGGGTGTGGGCCGAACACTTTTTCGAATTGGTCGGCCCAATTCTTGGACAAGACTGGCCCTGTCTGAGCGGCCCTGCCCATTTTGAGTACCGCTAGTGACTTGGCTTGAGTAATTGGCGGCACCCCCTCAGGACTACTCACACGCATTCCCAACTTCCCGAGGGACAACCTTGGAAGGTATGTCTAAACCCACCTTTAAAGCTTCTTCCAATCTGACTGAAGTTACAGTACAGGACAGACTGATTTCCTGCCCCGGGGGAGACTGGAAAAATGTATTTAAAAGCATTTTGTTTAAATAACATAGAGCATAATACATATTTTTATATGCATATGTGTACATACATGATTGTATACACATACATTTGTAGTTAAGTTTGTAAATACCTGCATATATATTTGTATGTGTGTAAAGGAGAATGAAAATAAATCCCCTTCTAGAAATACGTTCACCTATCATACCTGTCAAGTGTCCCTATTTAGGAGGGGTGGTCCCTATTTTTGGCCCAAATCCCTCTGTCCCTCTTTCCTTTTTTTTTTCTTTTTTTTTTTTATAATTGTTAATTTTAGTAGTGCATAGAAAAGTAACACAAGCTGTTAACAACATGACATTAATAGTTAATATGAGAAGGTAAGTTGCATGTTAAGAGACTTGCACTTTTTTTGTATAAATCATTCAAGAGGCAAGAAATATAGACATGAGTAAAACTTTGAGCAAGAATAATAACAAGCGTGTTATGCGTGTCAAGAAAAATACTAATTGTGATAGTGTACTAAACAAGAGTATGTTGTCGCTTACGGTAAGGTCATTGTAAGGGAATTACAAGAGAATCCAAGCAATGCTGCAAGATTATCAACGGCCTGGCTAGAAAGACCGCCAGCACATCTGTATGGTGACATTTTTGTATCTGTGCTAGGTGATATTAATGCTAGGCAGTGTCAAATAAGCATTAACGGATGAAAACTGAGACTAGCAAATCATAAAAAAAGGGAGCTGGTAAAAACCAATAGTAATCGGTATGGCAACTCTTAAACGCTAAGGAGCCTAATGTATGCTTAACCCCTTAATGACACTAACTTCTGGAATAAAAGGGAATCATGACGGAATATATCCGTCGTCTGTCCTTAACCCCTTAAGGACCAAACTTCTGGAATAAAAGGGAATCATGACGTGTCAGGCACGTCATGTGTCCTTAAGGGGTTAAGGGGTTAAATACAAGATTTAACAAAAAGACAGTCTACGCCTAGACAGGGTAAACTCAGTGCTGTCCCTCTTCTCTAACCTAATGTCTCACGTATAGAATATAGGCAGGGTTAGAGATGATTCAGTCCAGTACACACGAAAATGACCCCTTTATTTTCTCCAGATCAGCCGACAGATATCCACAGGAAATACAGCATACCTAGGGACAGCACATATAGCCTATTTGCACGATAACCACTACAATTTATTTTATTATTGCAATTTATATAGCGCCAACAGATTCCGTAGCGCTTTACAATATTATGAGAGGGGATTTAACTATAAATAGGAAGGCAGGCTATTCCATAGGAGGGGAGCCGCCCGCGAGAAGTCCTGCAAGCGCGAGTTGGCCGTACGAGTGCGGACAACGGACAGGAGGTGGTCACGGGCAGAGCGGAGAGACCGAGAAGGGACATACCTATGGATCTGTGAGGAGATATAAGAGGGGCTAGAGTTGTTCAGTGCTTTATAGGTGTGAGTTAGTACCTCGAATTGACTCCTATAGCATACAGGAAGCCAATGTAAGGACTGGCAGAGAGGTGAGGTGTGAGAGAAACGACTAGAGAGGAAAATCAGTCTAGCAGCAGCGTTCATTACGGACTGTAGGGGTGCAGTACGGCTTTTGGGAAGACCAATCAGGAGAGGGTTACAGTAATCCATGCGGGAAATTACTAGAGCATGGACAAGCTCCTTGGTAGTATCTGGTGCAAGAAAGGGGCGGATGCGGGCTATGTTTTTAAGATGGAATCTACAGGATTTGGCAACATGTTGGATGTGAGGCTCAAAGGTGAGACCAGAGTCAAGTATGACGCCAAGACAGCGCACTTGCAAGGATGGACTGATGTTGGTACCACAAACTTGAAGGGAGAGCGAAAGAGGAGGATCAGTATTAGGAGGAGGAAAGACAAGGAGCTCAGTTTTTGAGAGATTGAGTTTCAGAAAGCGGGAGGACATCCAGTCAGAGATGGAAGAAAGGCAAGCAGTGGCACGTTGCAGGAGGACAGGGGAGAGGTCCGGGGAGGAGAGATATAGCTGAGTGTCATCAGCGTACAGGTGGTAGTGGAATCCAAAAGAGGTAATAAGTTTGCCAAGAGAGGCAGTATGAAGAGAAAATAGAAGGGGACCAAGGACGGAGCCTTGGGGGACTCCAACCGAGACAGGGCGAGGGGAGGAGGTATCATTAGAAAAGGAGACACTGAATGAGCGTTGGGAGAGATAAGAGGAAAACCACGAGAGTACAGAGTCACAGAGACCAAGCGATTGAAGAGTTTGAAGAAGGAGAGCATGATCAACGGTGTCAAAGGCCGCTGAGAGGTCAAGAAGAATTAGTATGGAGTAGTGGCCTTTGGATTTAGCTACGATTAGGTCGTTAGTGACTCTGTAGAGTGGAGAGGGTGGAAGCCAGATTGAAGGGGGTCAAGGAGAGAGTTGGAATTGAGGAAATGAGACATACGGGTAAAGACAAGTCTTTCCAGAAGCTTTGAGGAAAAAGGGAGCAGGGATATGGGACGGTAGTTAGAGAGGGTGGATGGGTTGAGGGATGTTTTTTTTAGTATAGGTACTACAGTGGCATGTTTAAGGTCAGCAGGGACGATGCCAGAAGAGAGCGAGCAGTTGAAGATGTGTGTTAGAGAAGGCACGAGACAAGTGGAGAGAGATCTGACAAGGTGAGATGGGACAGGATCGAGCGGGCAAGTGGTGGGGCGAGAGGAGCAAAGAAGAGCAGCCACCTCTTGGTCAGTAGCTGGGGAGAATGTCTGAAGGGTAGGAAAGGCATGATCTATGTGTGATTGAGAAACAGAAAGGCAAGGAGGGGAGAATTCTTTCCTTAGCTGTTCAATCTTGTCAGTGAAGTAACATGCAAAGTTATCAGAAGTAAAGTTAGTTTTGGGGGTGGCCACAGCAGGGCGAAGAAGAGAATTAAAGGTGTCAAAGAGACGCCTGGGGTTGCGGGAACATGAACTAATGAGAGAGGAAAAATAGGACTGTTTGGCAAGGGCAAGGGCTGCACTGTATGAACACAATATGAATCTATAATGGAGAAAGTCTGATTGGATACGAGACTTCCTCCAGGAGCGTTCAGCACAACGGGAGCATCTTTGCAGGTAGCGCATTGATTTAGTATGCCATGGTTGGGGGCGGGTCCTCCTTGAGGTGCTTGTTTGGAGTGGCGCTGCAGTGTTCAAGGCAGATGTAAGAGTAGAGTTATATATGGAGATGGCCAGTGAAGGACAGGAGAGGGAAGGGATGGACAGCAGTTGTGAATCAATGTCAGCTGACAACTGTTGGAGATCAAGAGAATTAAGGTCCCTCCTGAGTTGAGGGGGGTTAGGCTGAGGTTGTTGGGTGAGGGGGTACGCAAGAGCAAATGATAAGAGGTGGTGATCAGAGAGTGGATATGGAGTGTTGCAGATATTAGTTACTGTACATGCATAAGTGAAGATTAGGTCAAGGGTATTGCCAGCTACATGGGTGGGAGAATTTGCCGACTGCGATAGCCCGAGGGAGGAAGTCATTGAAAGTAGTTTAGTGGCTGCAGAGGTCAAAGGTGGGTTTATAGGAATATTGAAGTCCCCGAGAATTAGGGATGGAATGTTAGAAGAGAGGGAATAGGGTAGCCAGGTAGCAAAGTGGTCAAGGAAGAGAAGAGGGGAACCAGGGGGACGGTAAATAACAGTAATGTTAGCAGAGAAGGGTTTGAAAAGGCGAATTGAGTGTACTTGAAATGACGGGAAAGAGAGGGAAGGGGGGGTGGGAAGAGGTTTAGAAGAGCAGTGAGGGGAGAGGAGAAACCCAACACCACCACGTTTACATTCAGAGTTTCTTGGGTTGTGGGTAAGTTGGAGACCACCGAAGGACAAAGATGCAGGGGTGGCAGTGTCAGAGGGGGAGAGCCAGGTTTCTGTTAAGGCTAGTAAATCTATTGAACGAGAGATAAAGAAGTCATGGACAGCAGTGGATTTAGTTATATTGCAAACAGAGCGTGCGTTCCAAAGGGCAGTATTGAAGGAGGATCTAGCAGAAGGATAGAAAGGAAGTGAAGGTGGGAGTAGGATTTGAAAGTTTTGTAGGAGGGTATGTATGTAGAGGATTTGGGAGGAGTTGGTGGAGATAGGCTGGAAAGGTATGTGTAGAGTGCATGGGATGAATAGAGTAGGGGAGGGTGAGTAAGGTGGAAGTAATGTTGATTGTGTTGCCAGGGACAGGTGAGTGAAAGGATATGGATATTTTAGTGATCAGAGAAGTTAGTCTTAAAGTGAAAAATAGAAGGGAGTACATTAGAGAAAATGTGTATTATATAGATATGTAGATCATATATATATAAACACACACAAATATCAATGAGTGTTTAAACCAATGTAAGGATGCAGTGTGTTAAATGAATTCAGGTGAGGAGAGGTTTAGTGACTTGATTGGTGTGTTAAGGAAACCAGCTGATGTGAACTATCTATAAGTAAGTTGTTGACCATGGGGTGGGATGGTGTGGGGAGGATAGGGTGGGCAATCTTACAGAGATGATACCTCTGCTCAGAAGATTCTGCAGGACTTGGTTGATTGGGAGTGCTGGGTGTTAATGCTGTTTTAAGGGGCCCAGTCTGAAATATAAGGTCTGAGGTTAGAAACAAAAGAAATAAAACACACTATTATGGGTGGGGAGACATGGGGCTATTGAGGTAATTAATTAGAGATGAAAAACTAAAAGGAGAGAACATTTGGGATAAAAAGATAGGAAGGATCAGATAGGTGAAAGTCATAAACCATGAACATAAATTTACTAGATTATCAGTGAGAGTAGTAACACTAGCTAAACAAACAATTAACAACGAGTCTTAGAGAATGAACATAAAACGACATGATCATACAATGACTAATGACAGCTGTTTACATTATTATCACCATAGTAATAATAATGATAATAATACAGTCAATTGACAGTAGAGTTTCACGCTGATATTAAATTAATCTTCATGAATTGTAAACCTCTGCTGTCCATATATGTAGTTAGTTTTCAAATGTTCAGGGTTCATGACCATAAATCCATTTAAATCCTTTAGAACCAAGTGTATTGTGAGTCCTTCTGAAAGGTTATCAGATTGTGGAATGTGATAATATTCTTCCATTGAAATCCCTCTGTGGAATCTAAAGTGCTTTATATTATCCCCCTTTATTGTCAAATTAAAGACTATCCTACTCATTATTCTAAAAGATTAATAAGTTTAGGGAGGATAAAATGAAAAACAGGCCATTCATTAACTGTTTACAAATGCGTTTTATTGCAAACTAGTGGGTTGTAAATGCCTACGGCGCTCACATAGTTAAATCATTAAACAGACAGAAATAAAACTTACAAAGTCATTACAAAGCTATTCCCAAGCCGAAAAGGTGGTGTTGCCTTAAGCACAGTTTAATCAAATTAGATAGTTGGTTATGTCTTGGGGTTTTCTCTATTGATATTCATTAAAAATACATGATTTATCACTAATCTTTCTAACATATATATCCCCTCTTCCGAATGAATTTTAGAAATGTCAAGGGGCAGAAAAACAGAACATTTTATTGTTATAATAAGTCAATGTTCAAGGGATCACATTTACATTTTATATATTGCGTAATTTACCAGCAGAGAATGGCATTCAGTAGCCCAGAAGATTTTTCTTTACTTAAAAATCTTCAGAAAATCAGAAACCCACGGGATACACTCCAATCTTTGGTTTGATTTGCACAAATTATTTCAAGGATTAAACTGCATGTTTTCGCGCATTTTCCAGTTGACAACAATGTTATAATTGGATATTTAATGTTGAAAAGAAAGACAATGTTAATTTAAAAGCTGGTGTTGGGTTTAGTGTACTAAGCAGGGAGAAGATGGATATTGTTAGCTAAAGAGATGGTTTTTAATGCCACGGAAAAATGACTAGTGGCCAGCAAGCAGCAAAATAAAGGGACATCTACTGTTTGTATTTATATATCGATGAATGGGTGGGTGGATGGATTGGAAAACAGATACTTTGTGCAGGAAGAAACTTTGTAAAAGACAAACTGTGGTTGTTGCACCTATACTGTGAAATACCTCCACTTGTTCTGTCAGACGAATCCACATTCTCTGAAAACCTATTCATAGAAGCCCAACAACATCCGTCTTTTGAATCTCCCATACAGATTCCTAAAAATGGCAAAGTCTTTCACCCGTCCCCCATCTTAAAGGAACACTATAGTCACCAAAACAACTTTAGCCTAATGAAGCATTTTTTGTGTATAGATCATGCCTCTGAAGTTTCACTGCCCAATTCTCTGCCATTTAGGAGTTCAATCAGACATAACTTACTTTAAAAGATTTTATCTCCTGCTCTGTATATTGAACTTTAATTACATACAGGAGGCTTCTGCGGGGTCTAGCAAGCTATTAACAGAGCAAGCGATAAGAAATTCTAAATTAAACAGAATTTGCAATAGAGAAAGTGTAAACATTACATGACTCTTTACAGGAAGTGTTTATGAAGGCTGTGTAAATCACATGTAGCGAGGTGTGCTTATGGATGCATAAACAAAGTGATTTAACTCTTAAATGGCAGATAATTCAGAAGTGAGACTGCAGGGGCACGATCTATACACCAAAACTGCTTCAGTAAGATAAAGTTGTTTTGGCGACTATAGTGTCCCTTTAACTATCACGTCATATCATGAATCTGACATTCCTTGACATGCAACCTTTTTACCGTCTGTCTTTTTTACCCCCGAATCTTATGAAACCAAAAGTTTGGGAAACAAGGCTCCTCTATCCTTCTTAGTATTAGGTAAATATATATCATGTTAAGGTTTATGTAATGCCTGTCAAAACTCAGCTTGTCTTTAACCCTGTTATATTTCACAGCTATAAATCATAATAATAAGAGTTATAGGTTGGCATATCTAATAAAAATAAATTTAACAAGGGGGCAGGGCTTGACCTTCGAGCTGGTCTGACAGTTGCAGAACGGGCTCCCACCTAAACGGATAAAATCTGGGTGATACCACTGACCCTCAAGCCACAAAACTAATTTGGGTGCACCACCCATGTTGGGGATGCACAGACGAATTACCCAAAACCTCACTCGAGCCTTTTACTGTTGGGAGTCCGACATGCTGCATCGCAGCCTGCTTGAACTGGAGTTGGGGGAGGCGGACACTTCTCTCTCCTACACTAATCGTTCAGTCCTGCTGGACATCTACCCCCCCTCCTCCCCCCCCCTTTGGACCAGCAGGATGCTTCTTGGTCCCTACTGGCAAGCATTACCTGCGCATAGCTTCAGAATTCAGCCGTTACCTCACAGCGCTCCGAAAATCAAGATGGCATACGCACTCCTGCCGACTGGGCCTCAGAGCTCATTCCAATCAGCTCAACACAGCTCCTCTGATCACCTCATGCTGCGGCTGGAGGTGCTATTTTAACGCTTTTGGGACAAGCTTTGACCTCAAGGGGAAGCTTCCTGTAGCATGCCTTTAGGATGGAGCTGGGGGTAATGGGATTCAGAGGGCGGGAATGTCCCCATCAGGCATCAACTCCATGCAAACACCTACTCGGCTTCCTCCCAGCGTGTCTAAGTTGAAAAAAGGGGACAACCTTCCCTCAACGCAAGGCTTAACACCAAGTGCCTCTAGCTGAATACTGCGGAGGAGAAGGCGTAAGAAGCTGCCGCAACGGTCAGTTCCTCTTTCCTCCAGCCCTCACACTTGCTACAACTTGGCACCACACCGGGCAGACAAGAAGGCACACTTCTACTACAACCTACTTGTTTCGGTGGCCTATTATCCACGCCTCCAGCTACACAAGGATTGCGGTCACAAGACATAAGGTCTGACCAAATATCAAGAAGTCATCCAGTGGAATGTATTCCTATATTATCTGCGTACCTGGGCACAGTGGAGCGACGCCATCGGGGTGCCAGAGAGACTTCCTACAAACACCTTAACTATCCCATCTATGGGAGGCAGCTGATTCCTGGTCAACTACTTATTTCATGTTCTCGTCTGTTGTAGACGGACGCCATAATTCTTGTCTAACCTCTTGGCCTCGCAACTGATCACAATTTTCATATCTCTTCTATGGGGCAGCAGCCTAATGTTAGACCTACTTCCAGTGATTTTACTGTTTGTTTTAGTTTTACTCTGTAGCATGTTATCCTGATATCTTTTTATTTTTTATTTTTATAAAGCTTATATACCATGCTATCTGATATCTACTTATATGCTACTGCATCTTGACTACACTTTGTACTCATGCTTGTTTTCTCACTCCTTGCCATCGCTGAAATAGATATGTATGTTCAGCTTGTTTCTATACCAAAAAATTTGTGCAGTATATTGGAGTGCTATGTACCTTTTTATTGTCATTATCTGTACTATTATGTATAATTGTTGTCGATGTTGTGGCGTTCGTTGCGTGCCTGTAACTGCTTGCACAACAAAAATAAAGAATTGGAAAAAAATAAATAAATAAAAAAGTTGGATAAAATATATATTTATAGGATATCAGTGGCAGTTGCCTTTGTTATAATATATATGTTATGATTAGTCCTTCACAACAGGTATCAAAGTACACAAGAACATTTTAAATATATTGCCTCCTAGTCCACATCGATACTATTATTGTAGAATGTTAATGTCTGCAAAGCTTTGAGTTAGTCAAGACATGTTTGATGGAGACCTGGAGCCCCTATCAACTTCAGGAGGTCATAAGTGTCCTCAGCTGGAATCTGGAAACTCGTTAACTTCAGTTCTCAGAAGAATTAGAGGAACCTACAGATTGTCCTCATAGATCACATACTGAAGGCAGCAGCATGCAACCTTTTAAACTATGTTGACAAATGTAATGCTCATCTTGATAATTGTATTCTAATTTAAAATGTAGAAACATTGTATCACGTGTATTCATGAGCACAACAAAGGTACACAACAGATATTTACATGATAATTTTAATCACCCTTTTTGTTTTTTAAACAGACAGGGCACGTTTGTATATACATCCATCCAAAACACTTGCATTCGTGTTCTGACATAAAAACTGAGGGCTAATGCTCAAATCAAGCAGTTTAAATAGAATAGAAAACAGAAAAATGGATAGCACTCCAGGACTTAATATTAAAAATAAAATAGCCAATGGTTAAATAGGCTGGGCATGTAGAACAGTTTATGAACAGCATCATAGCCTGTGATTGTTAATTATTCGGAAGTCCTACCAAACTTTGAGGGGAAGAAAAGCTTCAGCAGCCTCAGGTTTGTTGATATCCAGAATTCCAAATGGGTGAATTTTGACACATTTATCAACCTTTAGGGAGAGCAAGTGTGTAAGGCCGGGTAAAATACTTTTTAGCAACAAGGATGTCAGGGTGTGTTATTATGATCTAAAACGTAACCTTAAAGGGATTCTACAGTGTAAGGAATACAAAGCTGTATTCTGAAGGGGGTTCCTAATGCGCATGTGCGGCTTCAATGCTTTCCTGTGGGGATTTAACTGGCGATGGATTTCCTTATGCAGAGCATGAGGACATCCAGCATCAGTGAAGCGACCTAAAGTTGCCTAGCCGTCAGGATGTGCCTCGAGTGGCTGTCTGTTTCTCTAAAACTGCCATGATTTACATTGCAGGACCAAGTGGGACAGGGTCACTGCACCCTCACCACTTCAATGAGCTGAAGTAGTCTGGGTACCTAAAGTGCCCCTTTAATCTTATCTCAAACCAAAAAAGGAAGATATCTTCCATTTATTTGTTATGGAGGGTAAGACAAAACAAATAAACTATGCCACAAGAAGAAACAAATAAATAGCCCCATCCCAAAGGGGATCACCAAACGAAAGTATCCACCCATGGAAATTAGTACAAAAATGACGATTATTTTATTGATCCACTAAAAAAAATATAAAGTTGCCAGCAACCGGTGAAACATGGAGGAAAGGAAAAATAGTTTAACATGTTTCATACATATATGCATTTAATTAGACATTGTTCTCCTTTGGAGTTCTGGCTATTTATTTGCTTTTTCCATATGGAGGTGCACACATGACTCCCTGGGACCCGGGACAGGCACAACTTAAAGGTATAAATTAAAAATCACACTACGCAATCAGTCTATGCTTGGGTTCTGCCATTCCCTGTGTTTTATGTAACAAGAAGACTCGTAGAAATCATTAAAAGTAATAAAAGAACAACATGCTTTTTGAATATAAGTAGTACTAGAAACAGCAGAAAACGCAACACTTTAATAAAATAAAAAACATAAAAAAGCCAAACAAAGAACCTTTTGTGTTACCATGTCTTGAAGATTATTTCAGTGCTTGCTATTTTCTTCTTCAATAAAATAATCACGCAGCGTGAGGACTGTGATTATCAGAGGCAGGCTTATATTTCCATAGCATGATCACAATTGACATTCTGGACAGAAAACACTAGAGATTATCTATAAATGTATTCAGATCACTGTCTTCTTTGTTGTGTGTTGTATATCCGTGTGATAATTCTACTCTGCATTGTGTTTGAGATTGAGTTCAACGATACTGCTATTTAGGGCCAATTCAGAATAGGAATAGCAATAGAGCTGGCATGAATGAATAACTTTAATCAGCTGTGAAGCACCATAATTCACTTTAACAGTAATTTTACAAGATGTATAAAATAAAAGCTAATTATATCATAAATTGGAGGAGCTTTTAATGTGCCACAATACCAAAAGCCAACACAATTTTGTATAACAGCATTATATTAAAACAATCGCACCCTGAGCAAAGGGTGGTTTAAGCCATATACACGGGCCAAAACCTTCTGTTTCAGAGAGATGACGTGGGGCCAAAAATATTCAGCTATGCAGTATTTCAAAAAACAAGTTGGATGAAGTCTATATAATGTTTTTCATCTTGTGTATTTTTTTATATTAAAGGGTCACACACTATGATAACAATAAGGTAATAGGAGATCCGTGTATGCTGTGTAAATAAAAATTGCTTAAGAACACTACATTAGAAATGGCAAGTACCTCCTATCCTACTACGTACAGATGGCTTTGGAGCGTTAAAATCTTTTTTTTAACCTCCACACCTTTAGAAAGCGCCAAGTTGCAATAGAGCTAAAATTCAATAACTATCCAAAACACATACTTACCCCCCATGGCTTGAAATACCAACGATGAAGAGACCGTCATCATAACTTCCACCTCCGTAACCCCCTACAATACCTACCTTGCACTACGGGAGGTTTATCTACAACTACACCGAGACTACGAATACCAACGTGTTGTTGCCAATGCTGAGGTGTCTTCAAATTCCTCCGACACAGAACATTTTTAGGTATGTATGGATGTTATTTGATGTATCATGCAATTACCCGATTTTACTGATGTGCTCACTACCTTTAATGTTTTTACTTTATTCTGTAATTTCTTACCTTGACATATAAACATTGAAAAACCTACAAAATAAAGAATTTATTAAAAAAAGAAAAAAAATTGCTTAAGCAACCCAAAGTTCTAGAATTTATGTTATGGAACATTGCTGTACGCACGGGATGTAGCAGTGTCCCAATGGTTGCTATAAACCTAGTTAGCAATTCACTGATCCGATCTGATGGGCGGACATGCAGCTGGGGCTTCAAGACACGTCCTTCTCTTAAATATAGGAAAACAGCACACACAAAAAAATTAAGTGAAAAAAACCCAAAGAATTTCAGCACATAAGACTATGATTTATATTAAACAAACTCACAAGTCCTGAAGCATAATAAATAAATTGTTAAACAGATGTTTTGGTCACATTATGCATCCCATCTCCAGACTAAAACAATTATGAAAACTACCACCTTATAGATCCTCTTGCCATTAGAAAACACACTAACACCCATGGATGCAGTGTCATGATGTCTAACCAATCATGGTGTGGCCATTAACCAGCTGTCACATTCCAGATGGCCCAAATAAGTAAGTAAGATCAAACATGAAATAACGGGCCCAGAACTGGAGAATACCAGTATTTGTTAAAACTCAAGCTATCAAATGAAAAAAGTGAACGGAAGCTTAAAGGGGAAATATCACAAAAAATAACTTTGCTTAGATCATCGAATATAGTATGCTGCTGTGCAAATGGCGATAACCTTTAAGTTTAAAATACATTGGAGTTTGCATTTGCAAGTAGTGCATATCTCAGAGTTCCAAGTAGACAGGCAATAACCAAAGCATCTTAAGATCTTTCAAAATAATTTTAAATCATTTTGCATAGTTCTGTACATTTATATGTGCTACAACAAATCAAAAAGTAATTTTTATGAGGGTATGATACATTTGTGTGTTTATGCTGCTTGTCATTGATATTCCAAATCCAACTACAGTCAGGGACAAGGGATCGTAATGGTGAGAATACATTCCTCATTGTAGCAGTGGAGTTTACAATAGATGCTGAAAAAATAAGCTCTATTGGATCGAAAAAACGAATTTGCAAAATTTAAAGCAAAGCTGCCAATTTAAAATAAAAAATAACATGATTTGGGGAACTTTAAAAATGCAGTTACTGTTTTCTTAAAATGTTTGAAACAATTGCATTTACCAAAGGCTGCTAAGTATGTTTTAATGTTTTTCTTTTTTTATATATTTGCAAACATTTTAAGAAAACAGTAACTGCATTTTTAAAGTTCCCCAAATCATGTTATTTTTTTTTTAAATTGGCAGCTTTGCTTTTAATTTTGCAAATTTTTCAAACACATGATAAATATGTTGAAAAAATAGCATGACAAACAAACCACAGATATAAAAATTAGCCATTTAATCAATATATTAAACCAATATTTTTTTGTGATAGACATCTTTAGGTGCAATGTTTCTATCTATCTATATATCTTTTTATCTATCTTTCCATCATCTATCTATCTATCTATCTATCTATCTATCTGTCTATCTATCTATCTATCTATCTTTCCATCATCTATCTATCTATCTATCTATCTATCTATCTATCTATCTATCACTTTGCTAAAGACTCTAGCCATGGAATTATTATTAAAGTCACTATTGCGAATAAGCATAAAAGCCTCTGTGGCTGTTACTCGTTCAGTCAATTCCCATGGATCTATTCTGCTTATCAGTGACACTTGGTTACTGTCCATTCATTATGTAAATTTATGCAAATTATGTGATTATTGAAGGACCTGACAGCTGTCTTGAAGCTATGAGATAGGACAGAACTGAGATTCACAGGCTGGTATTGCCCCTCGACTTATGAGATAAGATTCCTGTGGAGAAGGCTGCCACAAAAGGTTAAGGAAGGTTCCTGCTTATGCATCAAGATAATACATGAATTCTTCACAATAAAAATATGTCTTGAGACTAAGTGTACCCATATGATAAAGCACATTCCAGAACATTTTCAGATGTTATCTAAGGGAGGGAAATCCTCATCAGGCTTGTGAACAATACTGGATTAACTTTTCTGCCTCAACAAGCAATGTGAAGTTAGATACATTGCAGAGAGACACCTAACACATCCAGCAAAGTGTAATACTATCTTCAAGAGACGAAACCCAGCTATTGTACTAACACCTGGATAGCGATAATATATTGGAAAAATACAAATTAATGAGGTTGGACTAAATTTAAAACATATGAAAAATAGGTTAGATATTATGAAATATTCTTTTAATGGTATTTAGAAGGACATTGGGTCATACACCTTTGGGTTCCAAACAGTTGTCAAAAAATGGTGGGTGACGCTAGGTCAAAGAATGTGCTATTGTTTATTGTTAAATTGAAACATGAATGACATCACCTGCTGACATTACAAGCCAGTTGAGTGTGCTTGTCAGACTGGACAGCAGGTGGAGCTGTTCTAGTTGTACATAGTTATAAACCCTGTATGCCCATTTGTGACTGTGATTAATCAGTACCTTTGTTATTTGGCTTCTGATCTAATCCATTTTGATTCTTATTACCAGTAAAGCTTATTGTACTGCATGCATAATTAACCAGCTAAACCAGTGGTACAGTTTGCCATCCTAAAAATTGCAAACGTTAAAGGGACACTCCACTGCCCAAATACAAAAACATACAAATCACTGTTTAGTAGATACCCCCAATGAATTTGTGTGCATTTAATTATGCATACTTCTATATGTAAAAACTTCTTGCAAACCCTCCTCTTCTACCCTAGCCCAGACTTTCTATAGCTGTCCAATAACAGACTTCCCAATGTAGCTCTATGACAAGTCCTTGCCAGGCAGGTGCTGTGTGCAATTGCTGCCTCTTGAGTTTAACTCCACTGAGTTAAACAGCCAGGAAGTAACAGTTACTTTAGTGGCAGCCAGGGATGGGTAAAATATTAATTAAATTAATGAATGAATGAAGACTGACAATTTATATTAAAATCTGAACTTTGTGAGCAAGCTAAAATGGTGAGTTAAAATAATGTATAGATGGTATATGGTCCCAGACAAACTAGCCACAATGTACCCAGGAACCAAGAAAGAATGCTGGAGAGATTGTGGAGAACTGGGAACAATGTACCACATTTGGTGGACCTGCCCAGCCCTGACCCCATATTGGAGACAGGTGGAGGAAATAATAGCCCAAACAATAGGAGACATATACCACTTGACACCAGAACAAGGTCACCTTTTCATGCACCTAGATCTCTGGCACAAACCAGAGAGGCAACTAATATTCCAAACACTTATAGCAGCGGTGACACTGATAGCCAGATGTTGGAAACAACCTCGACCGCCAACCAAACAAGCACTAATTAGTCAAATTTCCACAAACTGGGAGTACGAAAACACGGCTAGTAAATATCTCAAAACAAACCACACAGTCAGGGAAGCACAAACAAAGTGGATGCAATACATAGAGAAATATACCACCACTTGACACAACATAGGGCAACTGTCCCTACTAGAGGGGAGGAAAAACCCAAAGGAAGAAGGGGTACTCAGAAAAATATAGCGTCACTAGAAAACATGACTACCAAGGGGGCAGTGTGCAGTGAAGGGTAGCGCCCCACAACCACAAACAGCCCCGGCCCGCGAAAACCTAACCAATCCTGACAACCCAGGATTGCAGAGGATAAGCCATACATGAGTGCTTGACAGGAAGAACCACGCAGAGCAGACAAGATGTTGTTGTTGTTGTAAATTATGTTACAGCTCATTATATGTTACTCCTCCCCTCCCCCCTAACTCACCTGAAGCGAATCAATGTATGGGCTCACCACCAAGACAGAACCCCAGAGGAAGCAAGCAGCCTGATAGGCATGCAGTAGGGTATTTATAAATCCACGGTCAGAAGAAGATATACAAGCGCCCCACTATACCCCTCTGTTTCTGGTGGTGTTATCTAGTGGTGTTGGAAAAACAAACCAGGCCACATATCTACAATAATCAAATGTAACTACATGTATGTTATGTAACAGTAAAAAACTCATCATCATTAGAACAACAGAAGCAGCTGTAAAATACAACTGTAATGCATTGTTGATTGTCAGCCCCCTCCCTTATTACCTTCTGCAACCCCCCCCCCCCCTTACGTGTGAAAATAAAAATTGTCAAATTGGAAAAAATGGTGAGTTAAATTAGACAACTACGCTATTGTCCCATACAGCACATTGTCCCCAAATGTGAGGAGACTATATAGCCCGTTTACTACTGTAACCATTCAGAATCCTATCAGATAACCATCAATTCAATTTTGCATTATACAAATTAAGAACATTCTTTATTAATCCCACAAACACTGCTAAATTCATACTTCATAACATCTTGCAAATTAATCTTTGGTCATATAGTTGACTTTATGCCATACAACATCAAATTAACTTTGATGTACTCATGTTATCTAGGATACATTTACAATTAATCAATAACTTTAACAGCTGAAATAAAAACACACAAAAAATAACGTGTGATCTCTCTCATTTTGAATGGGTTGGGGTTGATAACAAGTCAAATACATTTAATGCTTTATGATTTCCGTCAAATTAAATATAAAAAGTAAACCTTTTATTTATGTGTTTTATTACCCCTTCTACATTAAATATTTAATGCGGCCCATTTACCATATAATGCTGACATAATTTGATTCATGATGGCTATATCCACCTTCTAGAATGTTAAAGGGACACTATAGGCACCTAGACCACGTCATTTCATTGAAGTGGTTTGGGTGCAGTGTCCCTGTCTGTTTAAAGGAAAACAAACTAATTTTCCTTTCACTATAGATTCCCCCTTTGTCAACCTTCCCCCCTCCCGTGGTGCAGAAGGGGTTAAAAAACTTTTCTGTCACTTACCTGGGTCCAGCGAAGATGCCACTCGGAGCTGGCTCAGTTCTGCCTTCTCTCCTGATGTTGGCGGTGGAGACCTAATGCGCATGCATGGCAATGGCCGCGCTCGCATTAGGATTTCCCCATAGGAAAGCATTATTCAATGCTTTCCTACAGGGTTTTGGGCAAGGCTGGACGTCCCCATGCACAGCGTGAGGACGTCCAGCATCAGTTCAGCGACCAAAAGTCGCCGAACAGCCCGGAAGTCCCTCTAGTGGCTATCTGGTAGAGGAGGAGTTAACCCTAGCTGGTAATTATTACAGTTTATCAAAAACTGCAATAATTACCTGCTCAGGGTTAAGGGACCTGGGACAGTGCACCCAGACCACTTCAATGAGCTGAAGTGGTCTGGGTGCCTATAGTGTCTCTTTAACCATGCAGTGCAACTATTGCACTTTTTTAGACATTGTAATGATTACACTGCAGGGTTAATTCCACCTATGGGGCCCTAACAAACTTTGCTAGATGACATCTTCAAATTCCCCATGGGAAAGCACTGATTTAATATTTTATTATGAGGAAGCTTTAATACGATGCATGTACATTAGATGGTACCATTGCTGTTACGTTACAGTATGAGGAGACCCAGCCAGCAGTGGGGGAGTCTTGGCGCTGAAGAGAGGTAAGTTTAACTACTTAATCAACCACGGTGGGCTTTATAAATAGTGACAGGAACACTAGTCCTAACACTACTAAACCGCTCATAGTTATTCTAAAGTGATTTTTTTAAAAAGTCGAATATAATACCAGATGAAACAGGAGTTCTTTATAAAACAGCACTTAATATTGTACAAGGCTGCATCAACCACCTTACGGACAAGAACTATTCTGGATGTTTTGCCAATTGTTGTTCAAAGTTAATTTTCCTTATTCACTACATTCAGTATACAAGGGAGATTAGGAGAAAATATAGTGGGGAAAACAGAAGAGGTAAAGGGATAAAGAAATGTCCGGCTTAACAGGACACTATATATACCTACTTCATCTCAATGGGTTGGTCTAGGTGCAGTGCCACTGTCTGTTCATGACAATGCTTACATTAGATGTTTAACACACCTCTAGTGGCTGTCTCCCTCACATCACTAGAGGCACTTCCTCTGCTACTTCCTCTGCAGTATTTTATTGGCTCAGTGTGGCATTTTGTTGCGCATGCACACTAGCCTCCCAGTGCTTCCCTGTGGGGTTGTGTTCCATTATCTTAGATCATCAACATATGGAGTGGAAGCAAGGAATGCAGCATAGCATGGTCTGAAAGATAAGTAAAGTTTACCTTACAAACCCTCATAAAGCGGGGGGAACACCTACAGTTGTAATAAAAATTATTCAACCCCCATTGAGAATCAGGTTTATTGTCGAAATTTACCGACTTTCAGCTGCTTGCAATTAACAAATTAAACAAAAGCAATTGAAATACCTCAACATAATGAATGCTTTAAGTGGTTTCCACCAAATTCAACTGAAAATGCAAATTGTGTCCCCTCAGCCCATTTGTGTGTCTATCTCTACCTCAGCTCCTTTGGTCAGAAGTTGGAGGTGAGGTTACCACTGCAGATCTCACGTGGGCCACACCTTGATGTCTGGCAGGCCACATTAGGCCGCTTGTTGGACGCCCCAGCCTAAGGAAATCTTTGACATTGTTATCAGAATGAGTCCTCTCTTACAACATGCTTTGTTGACACACTCAGCGATTGCTATGAGAATGTAATTTGCTATACAATCGGTTTGTTGTCTGTTTAAACATTGTCCTGTGGTTATCCAGTAACTCCATATAGCAACATCCACCATTAATTAACACATACATATTAAACATTTGAAATGATATTCTACATATGAGTTGTCAGGTGTTTATCAGTTAGTGTCATATTTCAAATGTTAGGCTAGAAAGCTGGCTGGCTTACATTCTATGACAATGAATAAGAGAATGACTCCATCCAGAAGTTATTCTGAGGAGGTAGGAGAGATTTAGAAATTTGCTAGTCTAAAAAGTAGTTCAATGTACTAAAATTGGGGCAATCGCCATCGAAACTAGTGGAACCAACAGGCAATCGCCATCGAAACTAGTGGAACCAACAGGCACATTCCATTGATGACTCCTCCCATTTTAAATTTTTGCACTACTTCTTGGAACAGAACACTCCCAAAAGTGTTGTATGTTAAGAAACGTTCTATTGCTTTTTTATTGTGATTGCAGCTAATTTAGCAGTCTCCCTCCCCCCCCACCCCAAATTGCTTTTCCCTTGGCAAATAAGGTATTTCATATACACTGTAATTAGGTGTTTCGTATACACTGTAACAAAGGAACTGCACAACCAGAGCCAGCGTGTGCATAGGTTCCGATGCGCCCCAGGCAGAACTTTGACAGAGACATCATTTAGTCGTCCCTTTACAGGCAGAACTACTGCCGTAGCAGTCAGTGCAGCTGCATTGGTACCTATGGGCTTTGTGGGCCCATCATGTAACCCTTCCACTTAGGGCAAATCTGATAGGCAGGCAGATGTGCACCGGGCCTTTAGCATATCTTTTGTGAAGCTCATCAACCTTTTGCCACACATTCCTTGGTCTTACCCATTGTAATGAATGAATAAGGGAATTTGTGTTACTTCATATTCATACCCCTGTAAAACAGGAAGTCATGATTGAATAATTTACTGTTCCTAGCCACCCAGGTTTACTAAATAAATGTAAATATCTATGGGGATATACTTCAGATATAATATTCTCATATGAATTCATAGGGGCATCAATAATTGTGCCACACATTTATTTAACAAAGATTTTTTTTTTTAAACCTGTGTTGCTTTTGCAATTGTTTGATATCCATGAGAGTATTTTTGTGTATTTTTTTGAACAAAAGACAATTTTTCACAGCCTTCTTTGCCCATATTTACCAAGGGGTGACAATATTAGTAGAGGCCAGTGTGTGAGTGTGTGTCTGAGTATGTGTGTGTGTCTGTGTGTGTGACTCACTGTGACGTGGTGCTATGCAATCAGATATACTTTATTTTCAATTGCAGGAGCTATTTATTGTTTGATATTCACATTACCTGTTTCTCGGCTTTTTTTAATGTTCCTTTGAAAACTGCATTGCAACATCTAGCACCAGAAATGTGATTTAATTCAAGGTTTGTTTTCTTGGAGACAAAAAGGATCTTTGGGTGTTACTTCACTGGCAGTCTTGACACTGATGTGTTTTGGCTCTCACTGAAGACAAACTACCCACATTAGATGCAATGGCATTAACATATGTTAATGGTGTAACAAACTCAGCAGATGTTGAGCGCCGTTTCTCATTGCATAAGCTGATTTTCATTTGCAGGAGGCGCTCACTGTGAAATAAAAAAAAAATGGAAAAAAAAATGAAAAATCTGAGCTGATGTTTCTTTATTTTAATCAGCATATTTTTCTGTGTTGTCATTGCAGATGAGGATGAATTACCAATTGGCTTTTGTGACATGGAGTCATGGTACATTCATTTACCCTTCATCTGCCTCAGGAGGCCCTAAGAAATGCTTCTCACTCCCCGTCTGCCACCCAAAGAATCTAGTGGAAAATAAAGCAACAATTATGTAATCTTTTAACTATTACTACGTATTGATGTATTATTTTTGTTGATCCCACTTTCAGAACAGAATAACACATGAAGAGTAACCTTAGTATACCTGGACTTATTTTCGGTAACTCTTTTATCCAGTTGGTAGTCTATTTTTTAAACCTTTAAGTTTTATGTATGATTTGGGGATGTCCAACTATGAGCATCTGCCAAAGCTCTCCTAAGACTTGTTTCTCCATTATTGTCATCAGGGCCGGCCCGTCCATAGACCGTTGTGGAGCCACGGCTCCAGGCGGCACTCTGACAGGGGCAGCATTTTTCCACCCCTGACAACATCTAACACAGAAGTACCCAACCTGTGGTGGTGGTGCAGCTGTGTGAAGGTCCATTGGGTGGCCATTGCCATAAGGGCCACCCGATGGACATATGCAGTGAGGGGCTTGGTCGTGCGCTGCGGCGTTTTAACAGCGCGACTGGGCCCCTTCTATCCGCATGGAGAGCTGGGAGGAAGTGACAGCCTCTGACTTCCTCCCAGCTCACACACTGACAGTTACACAGTTATGTGTAATGTGTGTGTGTATCTGTGTGTAGTGTGTGTGTGTATCTGTGTGTAGTGTGTGTGTTTGTATCTGTGTGTAGCGTGTGTGTATATGTGTGTAGTGTGTGCATCTGTGTTTGTATGTGTGTATCTGTGTGTTTGTATGTGTCAATCCATGTGTATGTGTGTAGTGTGTTTGTATGTGTGTAGTGTGTGTGTTTGTATGTATGTATTTGTGTGTATGTGTGTGTTTTTATGTGTGTAGTGTGTGCATAGTGTGTGTATCTTGTATGTGTAGTGTATATAACTGTTTGTATGTGTGTAATGTGTGTAGTGTGTATCAGTGTGTTTGCATGTGTGTGTATCTGTATGTTTGTAGCTTGTGTTTCTGTATGTGTGTAATGTGTGCATCTGTGTGTGTGTAGTGTATGTATCTGTATGTGTCAGTGTCTGTATGTGTGTCTGTGTGTATGTCTGTATATCTGCAGGCATAGCAGTGTGTGTGTACATCTGTATGTATGTTGATATCTGCATGTGTGTCAGTGTTTGATACATATACTGACACACATGCAGATGCACAGACACACATACAGTTGCACAGACACACTGATACACGTGCAGATATACAGACACACATACAGTTGCACAAACACACTGATACACATACAGATACAGACACACAGATGCAAACACTGACACACATGCATATACACAGACACAGTGTATAAGTAAGTGTATTGGCTGCAGTGCACAAACAGACACACTCTACATCCCCAGCACACAGACACATACTACATCCCCAGCATTCACACAGATACATAATACATCCCCAGCACTCACACAGACACACACTTCATCCCCAGTACACACACAGACACACACTTCATCCACAGCAAACACACAGACACATATCATCCCCAGCACACAGTTAGACACACACTTCATTCCCAGTACGCACATAGACACACACTTCATCCCCAGTACACACACAGACACACACTTCATCCACAGCAAACACACAGACACATATCATCCCCAGCACACAGTTAGACACACACTTCATTCCCAGTACGCACACAGACACACATTTTATCCTCAGCACACACACATAGAGACACTATAATTGCAGAAACATATATGGTTTTTTTGGGAGAGGGTGTGTGGGGACAACATTTCATCCTTAGACCCAGACCAAGCCTAATAATAATAAAAAGTATAGTAAAGCTTAAACCGGGGGTAGTAGACATCAACTACACTGCTTCAGCTATTCCAGATTTATGGATCGTTCCATCTCCTAACAAGGCTGCCTCCCACTTTTAAAACTAAATACATCAAGAAGATACAGGCATCGCATTGAGGATGCAATGTAAGAAATACTTTTTTACAATCACATATGGCCTGGACACGGTAATTTAATTTTGTTTTTATTGTTTCCGGACCACATGTGCCTCTTCTAACATGTTTTTTACATTGAACATCAGATCCAATATCAATCATGGGTCACATGGGGTTGGAACCATGATAACCTTAAAAAAAGACTCAACTTGAAAATCCCGTTTTGATAAATTAACTCTCTTAGTTTGTAGCTACATGGCTGCAAACTTGGCCATTAGTAAGCAGTTTCTGATCAAAAAAGGCTGTGAATCCTTACTATGTATTTAGTAAATAGAACATGACTAATTACTGAATTGATTTTACCTTCTCTGTGAAGTTCTCCTGTGGAAAATAACCCTTTTTTGATTGCAAGCTCATTTGAGCAGAGCCCTGTTCACCTATTGCTCAAATTATTTGCCTTGTTTACCTATAGTACAGTGTTGTGGAATATGCTGGAGCTATATATATAAATAACTGCCCTTGTAATTATAACTATGTGCTTCACATACCTCCTAGGGATCCCTATTTATAATGGCCTGCCCTATTTTGGTTCCGAAAAACATTTGTCCCTCTTTTCTATGAGAAAAGGTTTGATGAGTATGAGTGTATAGCAGAAATTCACAGCAACACAACTCACAGTAGCACATGCTTAAAGGGACGCCATAGGCACCACAACCACTACAGCTTAATGTAATGGTTTGGGTGTCTAGAGCCGGGCTACCAAAAGGTGGCTCGCAGGATGCATGCGGCCGCCTATGGTATTTTATGCAGCTCGTCTGTGGGTTTTGGTAGAATGACCTCAACAAGCTCGAGGGGCCCATTGGCTGGCCCTTGCAGTTAGGGCCACGTGATGGCCATCTTTGATCTGGTCAGGTGCTGGGAGGAAGTGAGTACAAGTCATCTCCTCCCAGCTTACCAATGAGCCGAGCGAGAGAGGAGAGGACCAGAATGGAGGAAGAGTCTGGAGGCAGGACCCATCTCCCATCTCATCAGACCGAGCCAGATGCCACTGGACCCCAGTAAAGTTACCCCCTGCACCAAAAAACAATCTGTAAATTGTGATATATGATATTTGTGTGTATATATGTTAGCTGTGTGTGTGTGTGTGTGTGTATGATATCTGTGTGTTATCTCTGTGTGTGTATATAACATTTGTGTGTATATGTGTTATCTGTGCACGTATGTTATCTCTGTGTGTCTATGTGTGTATGTGTAATTTATGTATATTTGTTTTCTGTTTGTGTATGAGTCAGTGTATATCTGTGCGCGTATGAGTTTGTGTTTATCTGTGTGTGTCAGTGTGGGTATGAGTAAGTGTACATCTGTGTGTGTGTGTATGTACCTATGTGTATGTGTCAGTGTGCATCAGTGTGTGTTAGTGCATGCATGAGTCAGTGTGTATCTGTGTGTGTATGTATTTGTGTGTGTATATGTATCAGTATGTATCTGTGTGTGCTAGTGTGTGTATGAGTAAGTATGTTTCTGTGTGTGTCAGTGTGTGTATGAGTCAGTTTGTATCTGTGTGCATGTATGAGTCAGTGTGTATCTGTGTGTCTGTTAGTGTGTAGGTGCAGGGCAGTGTATGTGCATTTAAATGCCAACCCTACACACAAATATATACGTATATTCAAACACACAAAACATGCTTAGATTTGTCATCGGTTATTGTATTGCATTAAGAAGTATTTATACATAAACAGAGGCGTAACTAGAAACAATGGGGCCCCAGTGCAAAATTTGCCCTGGGTTCCCCCAGCCCCATACTACGTCTACCTCCCACCCCATACTTCCCCGCGACTGCAGTAGTTCCGCCAGTGTACATAAAAAATGTCATGCTCTTTATTAACAAATACTATAAGATATGTAATAAATGTATAACTTTGCATGTGGTGCTCGGATAAATCTTTTTTTTTTTTTAAAACCTAAGGTTGGACAGGTGCCTGTATGCTGTGTAGTGTAAACACTGCCTTTTCTGGAAAAAAAAGTCTATAGTCTACACTTCTACCTAAGGCCACTAGAGAGACTTTCTCTAAATTTGTTTTAAATTCAATCGACAACAGTGTTGTTTGTTATTGCATTGTCATGTATGCTAGAGCTGTCTATTTCTAGTGGGTTTTGGTTTGCGTGTTTGGGTCTTCAGTTGCTGTGACATGTATGAAATAACTTTAAAGAGCAAGCTGTAAACCTGCAACTGATTGTACTTTACCTATTACTTATATAAACATTCAATAAAACATGGAAAAGTTCATTTCATTTTAAGATAAAATTCTTGTCATTAAGACACAATGTCACCTGAAATGTTACGAATAGCGATCCCAGGCCAAACTCCAGCCACACCCACTAAACGAGAATATCCCTCTGGGGCAGCTTTAAAGTTTTGCAAGTAGGCTGCATGTTCAGAAACCGAACACAATATGCCCTAGGCATTCATGCATAAAATACATAAAATCTCTTTGTCTCAATCTATGGATTTGTATGTCATATAAACAGGGCAATACCTGTTTCCATGCACTTGGAAAATGGAAGGAAAACAAACAAACAAAAAAACAGAGATATAGGAATAGGTTCAGAATATAAAGGAACAGGGTTGAAATGAGAGGTGAGATAAGGAAAAGGAATGGATTCAATGGTTAGTGCCACATTAAAGAGCCATGTCTTCAATTTCTCCTGAAAAGTGTTTGTCCTATGTTGTTTTGATTGACAGAGAGCACCAGCAATGCTACAGAGAATGCTTTCAAGAGCTCTGCAATCTAGCAAAGATGATGATCTAGATCCTACCGTTTCCCCTTTTGGAATCAAATTCCATAGCGCTGTACAATGGGTGGACTAACAGACACGTAGTTGTAGCCAGACAAGTTTGACGCACAGGAACAGAGGGGTTGATGGCCCTGCTCAATGAGCGTACATGCTAGAGGGAGTGGAGTATAGTGACACAAAAGGATATAAGTAGGGGTAATGAAATAGGTTGCTAGAAATGTATTCACTGAGAACTTATTATTTTTGACAGAGTCATGGGGGGAGGGGATGAAAACCCGCCAACAGTTTAAATGAAATGCTTTCCTGAAGAAATGTGTTTTCAAAGATTTTTTGAAGGAGTGGAGACTGGGAGAAAGTCTAACGGAGAAGGGAAGGGAGTTCCACAGAAAAGGTGCAGCCCTGGAGAAGTCTTGGAGGCGAGCATCAGATGTGGGAGTACGGACAGAGGATAGACGTAGGTCTTCGGCAGAGCGCAGGGGCCTCGACGGGACACATTTGTGTATTAGGGAGGATAGGTAGGTTGGAGCAGCATTATGTAGGGACTTGTAAACAAGCACCAAAATCTTAAATTGTAGGGACTGACAGAGGGGGGACGTGTGGGAGGTTTTATGGACCTAATCTGATGAGAGGGGACCTTAAACACAGATACATAATACAGATTAATGAACAGCGCACACATGAAAATACAGTTTTAAATTTTACAAGACTACCGTACTTAAAATCCCCTATCTCAGCAAACAAATATGGTGATTCAGTTCCACCAAACGGCCATATTGTGTTATTTGTGATTTTAGTTTTATTTTTTTTAAGAAGTCATGATTGTGTGTTTACAGACATATAAGATGTAATTTTGTTCCTACTGTTCTTATTTTAGGTTCTTGTGCTAGGTTAGTAGTCCCAGCTATAGAATAAACAATTATAGGGACAGAGAACGACTTCTAAATAAAGTTGAAAAACTATATTTAGCTGGCATTTTAAAGCTTGTTTGGAGAGCCAAAAGGTTACATTGCAACAGGTGCTAAAAAGGCCTTGATTGGCAGGTAAATGGAGTTGGACAGAAAGCTGAACAGCTCACTGGGAGTTTGCACTTTTTTAAATCCAATGGTATTTGCAAATGTATAAATACATCATTTAGTTCACCATTGAGCAGATGATTTGCTGGCACCCATGTTCCAAATCCATTAATGTTTGCGGATGATAGAACCTTGGTTACATTAATAAATGGAGGTTCCATTAGCAGCCTGTATGGCTGATGATAAAAATCTGGTTGTATAAAAAAATTAGGAGTTTGCAATACCGCTAATTGGTGGATTAATCCTTTTAAATCCAATGCTTTCAGATATAAGGATCTTGGTTGCTTAAAAATCTATTTGTAACTCAATTCCATTCTATGTTAAATCTAGCAGTCATTCATTTTAAATATCAATATATTTAGCTTTAGTGATAGATTTGTTTTTAAAAAAATCTAATTTCTCCAGGAATAAAATTAATTATAATTACGGGAAGTGTAATGACACTGTAACAGAAAGGTGTAAATTGTGGAATTGTGCAAATTACAAGAACTGAAGTACATGGACTGGCTTTTAATGCAAATGATTTAATGAGACCCTAAAATAGCAAGACTGGGAGAATGCTAACATAAATTAAGAATAATAAAAGGTTGAATAGCAAATTGATGGATTTCACCAACAAAGGAAGATGTCATATAGATGTAATGTATAGGAAACAACTTTATATTGATAACAGCCACTGTTTCACATTCAAACGTTCACCATCAACTGTACTTTTGAAATTTGACTTATAGCTGTCACACAGGCTAAGCCTATGTTGCCATGTTTTCTGCCTAAGATTTTTATTTTTATTGACATGTATATACATCACACTAAGTGAAATAGCTTCATTCACTAATAAGTCTTATTACACTGTTAGATGAATTATCCCAAATAACTGAGACCAAAAACCTCATCAAAGAAAAAACCCTAAAATATAGTCATTGGAACAAGGACTAGACTTTAGTGACTTGTCTTTTAACATGTTGTGAAAACAATTGAGATAAAAATATACATAATAATAGAGAATAAGCAATCATAATTAACATATTAAATATGTAACACACGTACCAACTAGTGATGTCGCGAACATAACATTTTCGGTTCGCGAATGGCGAACGCGAACTTCCGCAAACCGGCGAACAGGGCGAACCGCCATAGACTTCAATGGGCAGGCAAATTTTAAAACCCACAGGGACTCTTTCTGACCACAATAGTGATGGAAAAGTTGTTTCAAGGGGACTAACACCTGGACTGTGGCATGCCGGAGGGGGATCCATGGCAAAACTCCCATGGAAAATTACACAGTTGATGCAGAGTCTTGTTTTAATCCATAAAGGGCATAAATCACCTAACATTCCTAAATCACAATGGATATGGTTTGACACCTGACATTTAACATATTGACACCTTGACATATGGATTGACACCTGTCCTCAGAGACCCTGATACACTGACACAGAGCAGAATAGGGACTGTTCCCCCTACATAGGGTCACTTGGCAGATATGAATTGACACCTGTCCTCAGGGACCCTGATACACACTGACACAGAGCAGAATAGGGACTGTTCCCCCTACATAGGGTCACTTTGCAGATATGGATTGACACCTGTCCTCAGGGACCCTGATACACACTGACACAGAGCAGAATAGGGACTGTTCCCCCTACATAGGGTCACTTGGCAGATATGGATTGACACCTGTCCTCATGGACCATGATACACACTGACACTGAGCAGAATAGGGACTGTTCCTCCTACATAGGGTCACCATTTTTAGCCCAAGGCAGCTCATCTCATCAGGCCTTTTTTAATCGAATGTATCGCCCACTGTCAGTCCCTTCGGGATCCATCCCTCATTCATCTTAATAAAGGTGAGGTAATCTAGACTTTTTTGACCTAGGCGACTTCTCTTCTCAGTGACAATACCTCCTGCTGCACTGAAGGTCCTTTCTGACAGGACACTTGTAGCGGGGCAGGCCAGAAGTTCTATCGCAAATTGGGATAGCTCAGGCCACAGGTCAAGCCTGCACACCCAGTAGTCAAGGGGTTCATCGCTCCTCAGAGTGTCGATATCTGCAGTTAAGGCTAGGTAGTCTGCTACCTGTCGGTCGAGTCGTTCTCTGAGGGTGGATCCCGAAGGGCTGTGGCGATGTGTAGGACTTTAAAAGCTCCGCATGTCCTCCATCAACAACACGTCTTTAAAGCGTCCTGTCCTTGCCGGCGTGGTCGTGGGAGGAGGAGGATTACTTTCACCTCTTCCCCTGTTAGATTCCCGTTGTGCTGTGATATCACCCTTATACGCTGTGTAAAGCATACTTTTTAATTTATTTTGCAAACGCTGCATCCTTTCCGACTTGTTGTAATTTGGTAACATTTCAGCCACTTTCTGCTTATACCCGGGGTCTAGTAGGGTGGACACCCAGTACAGGTCGTTCTCCTTCAGCCTTTTTATACGAGGGTCCCTCAACAGGCACGACAGCATGAAAGACCCCATTTGCACAAGGTTGGATGCCGAGCTACTCATTTCCCGTTCCTCCTCCTCAGTGATCTCAATGAAGGTATGTTCTTCCCCCCAGCCACGTCCAACACCACGGGTACCAGATAGGTGACAACGAGCACCCTGGGATGCCTGTTGTGGTTGGTCTTCCTCCTCCTCCTCAAAGCCACATTCCTCCTCTTACTCCTCTTCACCTGTGACACCAGATATGAGTGGAAATGTGCACTTGCAGAGGTTGGCAGAGTACACGCTGTAGGCCTGACACCCGCTTGCAGACAAGTAACTGCTATTCACTCTATAACAGTGAAAAAAGTTTTTCGGTTTTAAATACATGCTATTGTGATAACAGATATGAGTGGCAATGTGCACTTGCAGAGGTTAGCAGAGTACACACTGTAGGCCTGACACACCCGCTTGAAGACAACTAACTGCTATTCAATCTAGAACAGTGAAAAAGTTTTTTGGTTTTAAATGCACGCTATTGTGACACCAGATATGAGTGGCAATGTGCACTTGCAGAGGTTAGCAGAGTACACGCTGTAGGCCTGACACACCCACTTGAAGACAACTAACTGCTATTCAATCTATAACAGTGAAAAAAGTTTTTGGGTTTTAAATGCACGCTATTGTGACACCAGATATGAGTGGCAATGTGCACTTGCAGAGGTTGGCAGAGTATGCGCTGTTGGCCTGATACACAGACGCTTGCAGACAACTAACTGCTATTCAATCTATTACAGTGAAAAAAAAGTTTTGGGGTTTTTAAATGCACGCTATTGTGCCACCAGATATGAGTGGCACTGTGCACTGGCAGAGTACACGCTGTTAGCCTGACACACAGACGCTTGCAGACAACTAACTGCTATTCAATCTATAACAGTGAAAAAAATGTTTTTGTTTTTAAATGCACGCTATTGTGACACCAGATATGAGTGGCACTGTGCACTGGCAGAGGTTGGCAGAGTACACGCTGTAGGCCTGACACACAGACGCTTGTAGACAACTAGCTGCTATTCAATCTATTACAGTGAAAAAAATAATTGTTTTTAAATGACACCAGATATGAGTGGTGGCACTGGGCAAGTGGGCACAGTATCCACTGTGAGCCTGACACAGAAGCTGGCAGGCAGGCAACTGCAATTAGATTACACAAAAAAAAAGCAGACTGATGTTCTAGCCCTAGCCCTGGGGTGCTGTCCTTACAGCAGAGATCAGATGAGTCCTTCAGGACTGTAGTGGACACTGAATACACTAGCCTAGCTATACATTTCCCTATCAAATGAGCAGCAGCTACACTTTCCCTCCTCTATCTAAGAATGCATCTTCAAAATGAATCTAAAATGGATGCTGTACAGGAGGTGGGAGGGTCTGGAAGGGAGGGTCTGCTGCTGATTGGCTGGAATGTGTCTGCTGACTGTGAGGCACAGGGTCAAAGTTTAGTCAATGATGACGAATAGGGGGCGGATCGAACCGCACATGTGTTCGCCCGCCGTGGCGAACGCGAACACGCTATGTTCGCCAGGAACTATTCGCCAGCGAACAGTTTGGTACATTACTAGTACCAACTGACAACTTACACAAGAGAAAACAAAAACAATTACATGTAGCTGTGTATTTGGTAGCACTAATTTTCATATAAACGTTACGCAAACGGACACAGTTTCCAGTTGGTTAACAGAGGGCGCTGTGTGTGTCAGAGTCATCACAGAACTACTGGACAGACCTATGCTATTAAATTGGGATCGTGTAACGAGGTGCCATGAACGATATTGTCTTAGCTTTATCTAATCCTTAACTAGAAAACTGTTTTCATTAAAAAAAATAACAGCATTTATTTGAAACAAATATGGGGTGCAAAACTAGCACGACATGGTAAAACAGGAAACACACATATATATTGCTTTTTGGAGATATTGGGGATATGGAGCAATATAGACTATATGATATCTCACTGAAGTATTGCATAGAAGTAGAAATACATTTTGTTCATATGAACATTATAAAATTATATGCAATCATTATATAAATATCAATCACACGGATATATTTTATCAATTTCATGTAATTATGATTTCTTAAAATGGCACCAGACTATAAATTAGTATGGGGACATCTTGACAAAAACCTGTAATGATAGTGACATTAACCAAATATCTATTCTAGGTTTTGTTAATTTATTTGTATGTGTTTGTGTGTTGTGTATGTTTGTTGTGTATGTACAAATACATTACCTAATAAAGTACATTAATCTTTTAACTGATTAAACATTTGCTACAGGGTTCTTCTTTTTTTTTGTATTCCCTTTGGTGGTATTATATATATATATTTTTTAATAAAAATGTAGACTAAATTGTAAGCAGCTAGATAGTCTACAATGTGTAAGAACTATTAAAACACTTGTGCATGACCAGAGTGTTTTTGAAACACTTGTGCATGAGCAAACCAGGTATATCGCAAACTTGTGATTGCTCGACTAGATACAGACAAATAGGTAGGCATTGACAGGAGAAATGAAAGCATGTACAAAACTAACGACAAAAATTTGTACTATGCTAAATCTAGCATCTTTTGCTCAGATTACCCTGAGCTATCACAAAATGAGCAAATACAAATTTATGCCCCGTTTTACATGTGATGTCAGAGCCCTTGTATGTTTTGAGCAAACATTTGTGTGTCGTAGCGATTCTTTTCAAACAACGTATATTATATCAATTCTGCTAGCCATCAACTTTGTTTCATTTTACTTCAAAACATTGCTACCAAGACCTTCACCTGTGAAAGCCACAGTAAATCTGAAAAAGGATTTACGGGTAAAATTATACTGTACATTTTGTTTCCTATTCTAAATCATTTTTGCAGAAAGTAAGTCATTTCGGTCAAATTATAAAATTTGTTTGTGTTGCATTTTGAGTATCCACAACCTTGTGTGCGCTGCAATTATAGCGTAGACCCATGCATGCTCCAAAAATGTAAATTACATTTTTTACAAATAGAAAACACAGATAGATTGTTAGAAAAATAAATGTTAAAATGATTAAATGATTAGCACAAAATCAATGATCTGACATAGAAACCACAACCAGTTTTGTTTTTTTTTTATAAATGAGTTTTGGAAAAGATTTATTTATATCTGATTAAGTCCATTGTTCTTTGAAGTCTCTCCCTTTCAAACACGTAGGGGATTATTTTCTAAACTTCACTTCAGCTATTCACTCCATGCTAATCTGCTATGTTCAATTTGCATAATCATTATGTAGTTTACATTTAGGTCAACTGAAAAATAAAATTGTAAACCCCTGAAGATGAAAAAAAAAAAAAAAATGAAAAACAAAAAACATAATCTTCAAAAAACAAAACAAGGAAAATGTGTATACACTTAAAGCAGACGTTAATCCATGGGGATATCCATAAAGATCAGGGATTAAGCAAACTCTCAATCTTATAAAAGCAATTCACAGCCACCCATAAGGTGGCAAAATTCCCCCCCAAGTATCCAAGAAGTAAGGAATAAAATAGTAGCATTTGTTGCAAAATTCCAAGATAAATTCAAAAACTGGCAAACTAGGGGTGCCCACCACCACACAAAGGAGGAGAAACGCATAGTGCATTTCGTACAATATCGCTCAGTGTAGCGGTGGGCTCCCCATATTTGACATGCCAGTTTTTGAGTTTATTTTATCATTTTGAAATAAACGCTACTGTTGTATGCCTTTTTTCTTGGAGATTTTTTGGGGGGATTTTTCCACTCTATTGGTTGACAAAGAATCCAATTTCCATCAAGGAGATCTATTAATCAATATACAATTAAACTGCCCCAAATCCTCACATGAAATAATCTTAGAGGCAAATATGAGGATTTTAGTTGAATGCTCCTTAAAGGGACACTCCAGGCACCCAGACCACTTCTGCCCATTGGAGTGGTCTGGGTGCCAACTCCCACTACCCTTAACCCTGCAAGTGTAATTATTGAAGTTTTCATAAACTGCAATATTTACCTTGAAGGGTTAAGTCCTCCTCTAGTGGGTGTCTACTAGGCAGCCACTAAAAGGACACTTCCGTGTTCATAGAACGTCGCTGGACCTCCTCACGCTATGTGAGGCCCTCCAGCGTCGCTGAAATCCCCATAGGAAAGCATTGAAAGCATTATTCAATGCTTTCCTGTGGGGAGGTCTAATGTGCGTGCGCGGCATTGCCGCGCATGCGCGTTAGGTCCCCCCGCCGCTGGCCGCGCATGCTCAATATGTCTCCCCCGCTGGATATAGGTAAGTCACTGAAGGGGTTTTAACCTCTTTAGCAACTTGGGATGGGAGGGAGAGGGGACCTGCAGTGCCAGGAAAACGGTTTGTGGTATTAAATAAAAACTGAAATCTCCACACATATAAGGCCTGCTGAAAACTGTTGCTGTGTTTATATTAATATGAAAGTAACTAATAACAGCAAGCACTACAAAAGAACTTGCAAGTGGTCACTGTACTGGTTGTTTTTCTAGAGCGCATTGTTGTTGCTACCCATTTTTATTTAAATTGATTTAGGACACTGTTCTCAGGGCCTCTCAACTGTCCCCATCTTTCATGCCATCAGTGTCTAATTTTGTCCAACCTGTACAATATTGGTTGGCTGAGGATGCTGGGGCATGATAGCTCGGTTAGTTTAGGATGGACAAAATTGACAGTGATAATGCAAAAGCCTTAAGTTCACATTATCAATGCAATCAAGATGAGGGGGGAGGGAGGGGGTTTGACACTGGAGGCTGAGAAGAACGCCAGTTTATTTCAAACATTTTCTAATTCATTTTATAGTAAATTGGGGGATGGCACCAGAGCGCTCAAAGGAACGTAACCACTAAAGTGAGCTGTTGCGATTATGGTACTTAACATGCTCTTTTATCTGGGAGATTTGTGGAAAAGTGACGTAAGACAAGCAAGTATCACCTACATAAACAGATATAATATATATATATATATTTATACATATCCCCACTTATCCCTTATTATTGAAGGGAAAACACAAAATAGAGAGTCAAACTGTTCTTTACCACCCCTCTCACTTGGCTTATGGATGGGGCTTTTAGATAACAATGGAAAAGAATATTTGACGCCGTCAAGATAATGACAGGAGTATGCTCAAACTCCATGCTAATTGTTACCTGTAAACAAGACAACAACTCCAAACCCCCAGACTCACTCATACGTCAAAGGTAGAGTACAATATGAAAAGCGGTTTAACCTTAAGACCTTTAAAAAGTAGGAAATAGTATGACAAAGGTGTTGATGAAAGCTTGAAAAGTCTGGAACATCCTTTTCGTCTTAGAAACATTTTTGTGACATACATTCTTTACAGTCCATTCTACAGGCAGGCGATGGTTTAAAGTTCAACATGGCTATTGTGGGGGTGTCTGCTAGAATACATTGGTGAGAACCACAGCAGCTCCCCTTAAAAGGTCAGGGACATTCATGTCTGACCGGCAGCAAGGGCTGAATAAATGACCATCACAACCAAATGCCCGTAGACATGTTGTATATATGAATCTGTGTATCTATCTCTGTGTGGTTGTCCATGTCTGTGTGTCTGTCTGTATATGGATATAGGTATCTGTGTTTGTGCATATGCATCTGGGTTGTTTTTTTGAGTGTGTATACAGGTAACTGCCACTGTAATCATGTTTGTCAGTGTGTATCTGTTTCTGTGTTATTGTTTGTGTCCATTTTCTAAAGACACAATTGACACAAAATCTAGAAAGAAATGTCCCTCCTGAATTTGAGCTCTGGATACACCCTGAATAGGAACAAGTTGCGGAACATGAGTTTCCAATCTGCCGCTGCCAGTACCACTATTTGTTTTATAACGTCCAAATGTTAATTGAAATTCTAGACATATGAGGAATTTAAAAAATCTAAAGAATTGAATCTATCCCGAGGTTCTTTTTTTAAAGTTCCCATCTTTTTTATATTTTATACATATATAATGTGGTATTGTATATATATATATATATATATATATATATATATATATATATATATATATATATATATATATATATATATATATAGTATCACAAGAAATCCATATGTGCCCTTTAAAACATGATATATAAAAAGTATGGGTGTACTTACAGCGAGCCCTTTTACTTCTCAGATAAAATCTTTATGAAATACTCGTGCTGACTGCTTTGGTATTTAATTGAAACTCCATCGCAATCCAAAGATTCCATAAGACAAAGTAGGGACTACTTTTGTAATCTCACTCTGCCAGCGGGTAAATAGTACTTCAAATTATCGTTTGCTTGCAAAAAGCAAATGAGAAATAATTTGCTAATATTCAGTTCTGATTTTTCTATTTTTTTTTTTTTTTTACATTGTTGTTTGGTAAATATTCAGGCTCCTATACTTTGTATTGGGTTCGAATGTAAAAATCACTGATCTTAAACCAGGCACAAAAGGCATGCGGCCGATTCTTCCAGATTCAGTTATGTTGCTTTAGTAAATATCAAAATTGGCATTCTGGACAGAATTTGGCCATTTAATGAATAACCCTGTTGGACTATGAAATAAAATATATTTTGATTAAATTATGTATTATATTATCTCCTTTACTAGTTCTCATGTTCATGGTAACAGGGTTATTCACTAAAGTAAGAACTGCCGAGAATTCAAAGTGAACTCAAAGTGAATTTCAAATTTTAGGCCAAAATAGCAAATTTGGAAAAATTCTCCCTGTAAGCTATGTTTCCAGTTAGGCCACTTTGGCCTGAAATTTGAAAATCACTTTGAATCTCTGACAATTCTGTCTTTAGTCTATATCCCTGTCTGTGTTTGTGTCGATTGTTTAGCAGCAGTCAAAAAAAGTAAGTACAATAAAAATACATAGATAAGCTCTAGTGAAATAGAAATATACTAATAAACCTGATGAATATCTAAAGCTATTTATTTAAGCCAAAGCACACATTTTCTATAGTTGAGGAGGTGGATATTGAAAGAACGGTGTCTCTAGTGATATTTTTAGTAGCATCAAAGTAGCCTGTATATGAGTGTTAGTAAATTGTTGGTATTTCAGAATTGTGACTAGAATTAACTCGAATTTGGTCTACCTGGATTTGTACACAGATCAGTCACAACATTAAAACCCCCTGCCTAATATTGTGTAGTTGCCCCCCTGTGCTGCCAGAACAGCTCTGCTGCATCAAGGCATGGCCTCCACAAGACCTCTGAACATGTCCTGTGGTATCTGCCATGAAGGGATGCACGTGATCTGCAGCACTCTCTAGGTAGGTACTACGTAAGTAACAGCCTCATGAAAGCCAGGACCCAAGGTTTCCCAGTAGAACAGTTGCAAAAGCTCTTATGTGTGATTGGACCAGACAAGCTAGCCTTCACTCCCCATGTGCATCAATGTGCCTCGGGCGTCAATAACCCTCACGCCGATACACCGGTTGTCCTTTCTTGCACCACTTTTGGTAGGTACTAACTACTGCATACCCGGAACACCCCGCAAAACTTGCTGTTTTGGAGATGCTCTGACCCAGGCCTCTAGCCATCACTATTTGGCTCTAGTCAAAGTCACTAAGATCTTGCAAAATGTTCCTGCTTCCAACACATGGAATTCAAGAACTGACTGTTCACTTGCTGCCTGATATATCCAACTCCTTGACAGGTGCCATTGTAACAATATAACCAATATTTTTTTGTTTGTTTTTTTAAATCTTTATTTACGGTTTTATATTTTATACTGAAAGAAGAGATATGCAGTATAATGCAGTATTTCAAGAGAGCAATGAGACCGAGATGCATGTATTTTGTTAGTATATACAAACAATCAACATTAGGCCACTAGGTCATTATCCTTAACCTATTAGGAGATAGCAGCTGTACCAAGTTGACAGCAAGTACCGTTGATGTTGAAGAAAACAAGTCCAGTGTTTCTACTTTTGTAAATACGTCGCCCAGACCAGTTATGCTTCCCTTACTCATCAATCAACCCTGAGACAATTTGTAGCTATTGTCGTTGCTGTGTTTCCACGTCAGAGGACTAGCCTGAATAAAAAGTTGGGGAAGTGGGGGGGTAGTATGGGAGAGGGAAGGAAACAGAGGAGGAGAAAGATGAAGTGGAAGAAAGAAGGAAAAAAGAAAAAAGGGGGGGGAGGAGGTGGTGACCCCGGACCCACCACTGACGGAAGGTGTCACTCACTCGGGCCGATGAGGCGCGATGTTACTCACCCCCCAGTTTTGCCAATGGGCCTGGAGTTAGTTCCATCCCAGTCGTTCCGCTCTATTACAGTCACCAAAGTGCCGCTATGGTTTAGATTTTCTAAGTCAGTTGCCGGGACAGGAAGTCAATGCATGGCATCTCTGCAGGCAGCGTTCCATATTACCCTTCAGGGAAGCCCTGAGGGCTTCCATTGCATGGATCTCTTCCACCTTCGCCATTCACTGTTGGAGGGTGGGCACCGTAGTGAAGCGCCACCTAGCCGGGATCAGCAGTTTAGCTGCATTTAAAAGATGTTTGGTTAGTAACTTCTTATACTCCGAGAGAGGCATTGTGGTGTGGTGGAGGAGCATCTGGAGAGGCTGGAAGGGGAAGTCTGTATCCAGTATGTCTTTGATCGTTGTGTGGACCTCAGTCCAGTAAGGAATTATTTTTCTGCAAGACCACCAAATGTGGACATCAGAGCCCACCTCCTCCTCACATCTCCAGCAGTCCTCAGAGACCTTTAGGAAGCATACAATGTATGCTCTACAGTGTTCTGTACCACCCCATCAATAATTTGTAGGTGAGCACTTGTTGTTTGGAGCACATGGAGCTCTGGTGTGTCAAAATGTGGAATTTCGTACACTGAGCATTCAAGAGCGTGACCCTAGTGGCTCTTTCCCATCGTGCTGTATGTTTACAATATAACCAATGGTATTCACTTGACCTGCCAGTGGTTTTAATGCTGTGGCTGATCATTGCATGTCTAGCTTAAAAAGTCTCTAACATGAGCTGTTACTTTGATGCATTCTGATTAGGAATAGAGTTGAGCGAACCTGAACTGAAAAGTTTGGGTTCGTACCGAACATTACGTTTTTTGGACCCCGGACCCGAACACGGACATATCACTGTATGTTCGGGTTGGAGTTCGGCGATTTAATGACGCGCTTTGAAAGGCTGCAGGACAGCCAAACAACAAGGGTTTGACTTGTGTGCCCTTAGAAGCCATCACAGCCATGCCTACTAATGGCATGGCTGCGATTGGCCAGTGCAGCAAGTGACCCAGCCTCTATAGAAGCTGGTCACTTAGTATTAGTAAATTATGCCCCTACTCGCTATATCGCGTGTCTACAGGTGGGTGGGGGCCCGCTTAAATAACAATAAGGGGGGACCTACTATCCTCCACCCTGGCCCCCACCCCTGTGCGGTGGGTGGGGGCCCTAAATAACAATAAGGGGGGGACTTATTGTCCTCCCCCTCGGCCCCCACCCCTGAGTGGTGGGTGGGGGCCATAAGTAAAAATTGGGGGGGGGACCTAATGTCCTCCCCCGGCCCCCACCCCTGCGCGGCGGGTAGGAGGCCCTAAATAACAATAAGGGGGGGACCTAATGTCCTCCCTCCAGCCCCCACCCCTGTGCGGTGGGTGGGGACCCTAAATAACATTAAAGGGGGGACCTAATTGGTGGGTTAAGTAACCAATCAGAGTGCTCTGTGTCATTTTACACAGCGTGGGAAAGTTCTTTGATATTTTCCCACGCTGTGTAAAATGACACAGAGCACTCTGATTGGTTACTTAATCCACCAATCAGAGTGCTCTGTGTCATTTTACACAGCGTGGGAAAATTCCAAAGAACTTTCCCACGCTGTGTAAAATGACACAGAGCACTCTGATTGGTGGATTTCAAGCCAACCAATCAGAGTGCTGTGACAGGTAAATGTAGAGACTTACCTGTCAGTCTCTTCATTTACCTGTCAGAGCATTCTGATTGGATGGTTTAAACCCACCTATCAGAGTGCTCTGAACCTAATTGCAGGGCAGGGCAAGGCTTTATAAGGCTTCCCCCGCCCTGCAGAGCTCAGTCTGCATGGAGCCCTCCATTGGTAAAGAAGGATGGTTTGTTTTTTTTCGGTTATTCTGGATTTTTATTTGCCCTTTTTTGGGGCTGAAAAAATAAGATTTTAGAAGAAAGAAGACATCAAATGGTAAATCTATTTTTTTTTTTACAGTTATTTAGACATGGTTCCCCCCTCATTATTTTTAGGATGAGGGGGGTAGGTAGGGGTAATTTCTTTGGGGGCAGGGGGGTGACTAGGGGTTTGGGGACCCCTTGTCACCTGGGGGGAAACTTTTATTTATGGCCCCCACCCACCGCTCAGGGTTGGGGGCCGGGGGGGAGGACATTAGGTCCCCACCTTATTGTTATTTAGGGCCCCCACCCGCCGCACAAGGAAGGGGGCCGGAGGGGAAGACATTAGATCCCCCCTTATTGTTATTTAGGGCCCCCACCCACCGCACAGGTGTCGGGGTCAGGGGGGAGGACATTAGGTCCCCCCTCTTATAGTTATTTAGGGCCCCCACCCACCGCGCAGGGGTGGGGGCTGGGGGGGAGGACAGTAGGTCCTCCCTCCCGATTCTTATATAGGGCCCCAACCCGTCGCTCAGGGTGTGGGCAATAGGTTTTTTTTGTACAGTGAGCAGCCACTGGCTGCTCACTGTTTACTAGGCACGCCCCTACTCGCGGTATAGCGAGGAGGGGCAACATTTACTAATACTAAGTAATGTTTACTTAGTATTAGTAAATGTGGCTGAAAGACCAATTCAGGTGACCAATTTAGGTCTTTCAGCCTTTTGGTAGATAGCTCCCTAATACCGTGTGAATTAGGGAGTTATCTACTAAGCGGCTGCTTATTTTATGTTATTTTTAAGTGATTTCCCTATCCACATTTGTTTGCAGGGCACTTGTCCTACTCTTACCCCTATTTTACTTCCTTTTGCAGCCCTCTAGCCCTTTCCAGGACTTTTTTAGAGCCATTTTTGTGGCAAAAAGTTCGGGTCCCCATTGACTTCAATGGGGTTCGGGTTCGGGGTCAAGTTTGAGCCCGAACCCGGACTTTTTTTCAAAGTTCAGCCGAACCCGCCGGACCCGAACATTCAGGTGTCCGCTCAACTCTAGTTAGGAATAAACAACAATTTTATTCATTACCTGTGTGTCCAGTCTTCAATCAATTACTGTAGACTGGAGTTTGGTCACTCCGATTGGGAGCACCACCTTGGCAAAAAGCGAGTGCTATTTCACTTTTTCTATATTACAGGTTTTTTTTTTTACTAAAGTGAGAATTCAAAGCAAATTTCAAATTCAAGGTCAAAATAGTCATACTGGAAAAATTCTTACATTTGAAATTCAATTTGAATTCTCACTTAAGTAAATATCCTTGTATATCCATGAAAAGTATCAATCTCTACAAATTGGCCCTATGGCTTTATTTTAACATATTTTATATGATTCAGACGTAATTCTTTATATTTACCTCTTACCATTTAACATGACCATTTAATTTAAAAAAAACAAATATAGCATACTTATCCACTAGTGCTAATCTGACAAAATTATTTTATTGAGAGCATAACCCAAACATGCCAATTTTGATCACTTCTCTTGTTTTTGACATCAATTTTAATATGCTATGCCTTATATGACAATAATATATATTTGCATGAATTCTGTTGCTTGATAACCTGACCTTAATAAAAAATCGTGCTTTCTCTTTGATATATAAATAATCCATTGAACTGTAAATCATGCGGCAAATAAAGCGACGGGTAGCCCTTGCCAGCACTGAATAGGTTAATTCTTGATAGCTAGTTTGCAATTTGAAATAAAGGAGCTGAGGTTATAGCTGGGTATATTTTAAGCATGTCTGTAGCAAGCAGTAGTCCCTTTGAGAAGTGTACCCATTACTAAAATTGCCTTTTCTAGCAGTAAATTGTAAACAGGTGGCGTTTTAGATCAGCAGTGAGATCAGATCTGTGGGGAGTATTGGATACTGGCTTACAAATCCCACGGAAGAGACTCTGTTTCATGTAGTAAGATATTTCAAGGCTGCTTTGAATCATCAGTCTACTCCTGTCTTTATATTTATTTTTTCTCCCTTCCTTTGCGTTATAATTAGAATTTTTCTTAAGCTTACGTCCGTTATGTTGACTTGGCATATGATTTACTTACAGACGTTATTAGATTTTCATGCAGATATTATTAGCATGCTACAGCTTGAATTCTGCATTAGACGCAAGGTATTTAATTAAGTGATATTGACAAATAGAGGACAATCCTGGGTGGTTATTGACTGAGAGAGAAGGTATCAGACCCTGTGGTGAAGTCCAAACAGCTTTCCTCCACTAATCAATAAATTCCATGGATTACCATCTCCAATGGCCATTATTTCTATTGTATTTCCCGAAATTTATTGCCTTCTTTGACAGGTTTCAAGTATTTTTTTTTTTCAGGAGCGGTCGTGATTGACTGCATGATCAGGCGTCCATTACGGAATGAATGAGACGTTTGTTATGATGTGTATATAGAGACTGAATGGGCTGATGATTTGTAGCAAAAGTGTAAAGTGCTTTTGATTTGTGCTGGTTTTTAGGTTGTCATTTTTTCTTCACGTATTTAAGTCAACATCAGGGTAACCCTATTATTATTATTATTTTATCATTTATATAGCACCATCAGATTCTGTAGCGCTGTACAATGGGTGGACTAACAGACATGTAAAGAAAATTCTGTGTAATTATGTGTATTTAAGTTTTTCTTTTTTTTTTATTATTTAAAAGAAAAATTTTAGTTGCAATGTTTATATGTTTTGCTGAAGGAGCAAAATATGAAATTGCTAATATAAAATAAGAAGTAAATGTAGTGCTGTAGTCTCTGATTTGATATATACATGATTAGTTCATAGTTAGCATTGAATTATAAAGAGAAAATAAGACCATTGATGGCTTCTGAAGATATCATAATTAAACATAAGACCATAGGAATATCTCAAGAAAATGGAGATAGAATGTTCCCAATACAAGCTTCAGAATTATCTTTTACATTACATGATTTGTATTAAAATTGGGAAGTACAAAAAAAAAAAAAAAGAAAGAAGTGGTGTAGTGCGGTCAAGGTGCAATGAGAATATAGGTATATAACAATATTTATAGCTATTAACTTTCCAACTGGTGTTCCAGGATTCACATATACATGTCAAATCAATTCTTCCATATATTTAATCACTTAAAATCACAAAAAGAACACAACATAGTGTAAAACCAACCACTCCAATAAGAATAGTTCACTCACAAACGCGGTACCACTAAAAGTGGTCAGTAGGGCATATAACAGGGAAGTAAAAGCCCTGTAGCATATCGCAGGTATGTCTCTGGAAACGGATTCAGTCCTCAGTCCACTCTTCTGTGCTGGGTCCGGATCCCTTCAAGTGGGGGAGTAGAAACAGAATCCAGGCATAGATAGCACCAAACTGGCGAAAATTAGATTTCTCCTCAACGTTGACCGGTTTCGTCTCACTGGACTTCCTCAAGGCAACGCTCAATCCCCAAAAGTCAAAAGTTCCGCTTTTAAAGCCCACCAATCAGGGCTAATCAGTCTCTACGTGCGTAACACTGTTTCCTTCCTACTTACTTCAGTGCCCATGTGGTGCACAGTATGTAGGTCGGACCATCGGGACTATCAAGGAAGGTGTTCTGGAGCACTTACGAGCTATAGCAAAGAAGGAGGTTAAGCACAGTGTCCCGAGACACTTTAACAATCGCTCTATTTTTAATATAGAAAAATTCCTATGCTTTGGCATTGATGTAGTGAGAGGATTTCAGAAAGGAAAACTTGGTACAGAAGGTGTGCCAAAGAGAGACAATGTGGATATATAAGTTACAAACCTATGCTAATAAGGGTCTTAACGTTGATCTGGATATTATGGCTTTTATTTGATTATTGTACTTGTGTTTTAATACATTTTTTATTCTCTTCCTTTTTTTTTTGTTATGCCTGTACATTCATATATGCTCATGTGAGCTACATTACAATTGACTCTGTGTTATACACAAGATATTCTGCCATATTCAAATAACCTTTTTGTTTTATAATATATTTTTTATATATTTATATATTTTTTATAATATATTTTTGTGTATTGTTTGTATATTTTATTAATTTTTACAAGCATATTCTGGGTATTTTTACAGAGTAAATATTTGAGTGGGATATGACAGGACTTCCCCCTCCTTATCATTGTTAAGAGTATGTTTTTTTTTATTATTCACTATGTATGCTTTCCATTTCTATTATTATGGCATTGGTCGGATATAAATGTTTTTGCCTTATGCATTATGTGAACTGTCGAGATGAGGATCGCTATTTGGGTATTAGCAAGGCTATCGCCGGCTAAGTCCACGCACATGCGCAGTGAATCTCGGCAGCCATTTTGTTGTTTTCTGTCTTTTTTTCCTATTTATAGGGGTCCGTGCAAGTTTCTCTGATCTGTAACCCCACTAGATGGACACTGGAGAGAGGAGTGAACTTCTACACGTGGCGATTTGATCTCGGAGGTTGGTAAAGGCGACAGGTTTCATTCCGTCGCCAAATACGATCCCGGTGGCCATCCTTTTGGTTGGGGGGGCAAACTTTTTGGGTGACAGCAAACATGTGTTACGCACGTAGAGACTGATTAGCCCTGATTGGTGGGCTTTAAAAGCGGAACATTTGACTTTTGGGGATTGAGCTCTGCCTTGAGGAAGTCCAGCAAGACGAAATAATTGATTTGACATGTATATTTGAATCCTGGAACACCAGATGGAAAGTTAATAGGTATAAATATTGTAATACACCTAAATTCTCATTGCACCTTGACTGCACCACATTACTTCTTTCTTTGTTTTTATATATATCACGGTTTTAAGAGTTTCCCGGGGTGCTGGTGTTCAGGGTGAACACTATTGTTGTTTATATCTTTTTAAAATTAGGAAGTGTAAGGTTTACATTTTGAAAAAGGTCTAGGGTTCTTTCAAATCTTAGACAACACAGCTGCTATCTTTGTTTATGAACTCCTTCTTTAGTGACAGGCTCTGATAGAAGTGGGGGATAGATAACTACAATGTTCCTTTCTCCCCAATTCCTCTACTAACATAATTTCATGAGAGGGACTGAATAAATGACAGCACTTGCACTAGCAGCTGTTGTCCCAGAGTTAAAGTCTGCGTTAGGCAGGCACCCTTTCTGAAAAGTAGGAGCGAAGCTCCCACCTCATGTCCACCCAACCACCATTACTGATTATCATCATTTAACAACAATTATAAAAGCCACTTGTGACATAATACGGTTAGTCTTTCACAGGAACACTTATTTAAGATAGTTTGAGTGTGACTGCTAATGTTAAGAGTGTCTTTGAAACCATAAAAAAAGAATATAGATTCTCTTTGAATTCACTTTAAACTCTCACTATAGTGAATAACCTCTGATAGTAAGCATTGGCAAACAAATTAAATCAGACAAAACAAGTGATTGGTAATTACAATTCTTGTTATGATAAGCTTTCAAAGAACATCCCCACCTCATAACAATGTAAGGTGAGTTAAGCTGATATGGGGCCTGGAATGTCTGGGTGCCTTCTTACCTTCAGGAAGAACACTTTTTTGGCAATGTTCTAACTCGAAGTTGGAGCTCTGGTTTCCCTTTGTCTCTGCAGTGCAGTATGAGTGGGCATTCATTTAGAATATTAGTACATACTGCACTATTTTTTCCAGTGGATGCCCATTAATAGGTTGACACTCCGAGCCTACCAGTGTCTGCCCTGCTGACCTTTCTTCATATTGCACTGCAGAGAGGACTGGAAGCTGTTGTCGAATGGTTTACCTCTGAAGGGATGAAGACGTTTGAACACACCTGCCACCATAACAACTTAGATAAACATTTCTAGGGGTGGAAGTGTTCTTTTAATGGCTAAGCATGGGAATGGTAGTTTACAAACCTATTTGAAGGTGTTCACCAGATTTTTGTAAAGTGCAATTCTCACGATGCCCAACCAGGCTTACAAGCTAACATCATGGTAATTGTGTCACACATACTATTATATATGCTTCTTAGGTTTCCTTTTGTCTCTCGTTAACTCCCTTTAGTTTTTTTCATCTTACCCCCTTTAGATGTCTTCCTTTCCATAGCTCCCTCTTACATGCCGACATACCCACTTTTTACATTTTCTTTCTCTTTCCCCATCTCTTTTAGATTCCTTTCATGCTATATAATTGTAATACTTATGTTTTTGTTTACCTAAGCTGGGGCTAGCAAATTCCTTATATACTATATGGATCTATAACTTTTATCAGTAAAGTCCAGCCACACACTTAGTGTGACAAAACAGGCATTAAGGAAGGATGCATTAAGGAAGGAGGTAATGGTTCTAAACAAAAACAAAACTCAGAATTGATGTGATTGTTCTACCACATTTTAAGAGTTTCTCTTTAATATTAAATTTTTTTTTAAAGGACATAAATGGCTCTCTCTTAATATCTTATATTTATATCTAATACAACATTAAGTGTGGATAAGATGTAAAACATTAGGGAAATATTTTTCTTCACATTTTTGCTTATAAGACGTTTTTACACCTCCAGTATAACTAAATAAAAATAACTTAAAAATTAATTCACAAATCAGCCCTGATTGTTAAATGCCTAATATCTAAATTAATTTTTTGTAGTTAAAGGGGCACTATAGTCATCAAAACAACTTTAACTTTATGAAGAAGTTTGGCTATATAGATCATGCCTTTGAAGTCTAACTTCTCAATTCTCTGCCATTTAGGAGTTAAATCACTTTTGTTTCTGTCTATGCAGACATAGCCTCTCTCACCATGACTCCCACAGCCTGCATGAAAAACAAAATGGTTTCATTTTCAATTAGATGTTAACTTGCTTTATAAGTTTTTATCTCTTGCTCTGTAAATTTAACTTTAATCACGCACAGGATGCTCCTGCAAGGTCTAGCAAGCTACTAACAGTGCAGGAGATAAGAAATTCTACATTAAGCAGACTGTGCAATAAATTAAGTATAAACATTAGATATCACTTTACAGGAAGCTATTAAGAAGGCTGTGTAAGTAATATGCAGGGAGGTGTGCCTAGGGCTACATAAACAAGGTGATTTTACTCCTAAATGACAGAGAATTGAGCAGTGAGACTGCAGGGGCATGATCTAAACTCCAAAACTGTTTAATTAAGCTAAAGTTGTTTTGGTGACTATAGTGTCCCTTTAATGTTAACCTTATACCAACACCCACCCTAACACTATACCAGCCATATCCTGTACAATATGCTTACACTAACTCTAACCATATACATATCCTAAACTTGCCCTTAACCTTACATTATTCCTAACCCAAAAACATCATTAACCCAAACCTGGCATTTTATTTATTTTTATTTATTTATAAAATATTTTACCAGGAAATATACATTGAGATTTCTCTCATTTTCAAGTATGTCCTGGGTCCACAAAACATTGCGTTGATACAATAGGGTACAATAAAATACAAAAACAATAGTAATACACAATATATACACAATTTAACATAGAACAGGTAGGAAATATATAATCAGCAATTACATGTGCATTAGTCCTTACCTTAACCTAACACTAACCCCACACTAACCTTAACACTTCAACTAACCCTAACATAACTCTAATCCTACCCTTAACTCTAACCCCAACTCTACCGCTACCACTACCCCTAATCTTACTACTTTCCCTAACCCTATGGAAACATTCTGCTAATAACTAAGTACTGATATCAGCATTTGGATTTCCTAGTTAAAACCGTAGAGAATGGTATGTTTGTACCATCTTCTGACTTTAATATTACAGGAACACTATGATCGGTGGCAAAGTTCAGCACCAGTCACAATCAGCTTGGGGAAATGCAGGGATAACCTGTCATGGTCTGTCTAGACTTTGGAGGTCTCCCATTATCAGCCTGCCGGGCTAGAATCATAGCGGATGAGTGCGTTCGCTCAGCTGTCGTGTTCTCAATGTTTTTTTTTTTTTTAAAGCTGCATGGAGAGGTGACTTTAAACTCTGCATACAGCTTATCTGTCAGTCTGGAACCACTAAACATTTCCTGGTGTGAACAGGGATTTAACCCTACTCACACTGCACAGCAGCCTATATGTATTTCAATGCCTATTTTAAGATCTGTATACAAAGCTCATTTTGAGCACTGCATACAACTTACCTGTCAGTCTAGGGCCAATACAAATGGCTCCAGCTGATACTTGGGACTCCCTGGTGTGGGCATGGTGAATCCAAAACTGCAAAACATTCCAGGCTGTCCACTCTGTGAAGGCTGGCAGGGAACAACCTAATGTTGGGAAGGGGCTAAAATACCATTAAATTCATATTGCACTAAATCTAATACCTATACTCAATTAGCTTTCTTCCTTTGCTGGAACATCTCAACACAGCTTTCATAATAGACCCTGCCACAATTCCGTTGAGTTGAGTTGAGTCAATACCTTTTACAAACCCTCCCCGTTCTCCTAATAAATAACTTCTGCTTTGCTCACTGTTTCTCAACTTTGTTTGAGCTGGCGAAAAATTTAGATTTTCTTGCTCCTTGTTGACTCATCCAAATCACTCTGGGTGTGTGAGGCTTCCTTAATTTTATAAATATTATTTGGCAAACATAACTAACTAACCGAACCTTTCTAAGATGTCCTATTGACTCACCCTCTTTGCAGATCGACCTTCTGTCTTCTCTTGAGATTTCTCAATTCATTACCCCAATGTGTCTATGCAAGTGTAACCAGTGTACTCTGTTTAGCAGAACCTACTCTTCCCACCAGGATTGACTGGACAGCCCTTTACCATATTCCCACCCACTGGAAGTGATCACTCATGAATCCTCACTCTTAGCCTTCTCTGCACTATCTAAAGACAGTTCCAACATGCTTAGCAACACTAAGATAATTTAGGAATACTCCTACCAAGCTTCCCTCAAGACTTTCTTATTTGCACATGATGCATTTGTCAGTTTTAAACTGTTACGCTACTAGGGGTGATTTGGATTGGAACTCAACTGCAGCTTGTAATCTCCCTAATTAGAATAGTGAAGAAATGGAGAATCCTTAAGTATCAATACTGTAGCTTTAAGAAAAGAGAGAATCACTGGTAACTTGATTCATCCGAAGTTTTAATAAGTGTTAAACTTAAATAATTTGCATTTAGGCAATAATCCAATAAGAAGAAGTGCAAGTAAACAACGACACAAAGTTCATTATTAAGTATTTCTTCAGAGATCCATTAAGTAACATTCGTTCATGAGAATAATCTTCAATAGGAACAATAATCAAGTAGCTAAGGATATTTGCAAAGCAAGAACAGTTCGTAGTGAATAAGCATGATGGGAGTTGTCCTTCATGAGATTAGTAATTTGAAGCACTGAATGTAATTGCAAAGCAAGAAACAGTTCATAGTGAATAAACATGATGGGAGTTGTCCTTCATGAGATTAGTAACTTGAAGCACTGAATGTAATTGCAAAGCAAGAAACAGTTCATAGTGAATAAACATGATGGGAGTTGTCCTTCATGAGATTAGTAACTTGAAGCACTGAATGTAATTGCAAAGCAAGAAACAGTTCATAGTGAATAAGCATGATGGGAGTTGTCCTTCATGAGATTAGTAACTTGTAGCAATGAAGATTTGAGTAAGCAAGCATTAGTTCATTAATAAATGATATTGCAGACAATTAGCTGAAAGATATACTTAAGGTTAATATGGGTAGTCCTCCAATAGTTCAGAGATCTGGTCCACTTGTAAAGTAGCAAAGTATCCGTTCTCCAGTAATCCTTTATGGCATGCAGCAATCCTTGCATTTGCTCAAAGGCTGGAACGGCTTGTCTGAGCTTGTGGAGAGGTAAGTCTGGTGGAAGTAGCCCCCAGTAGCTGAGCCTGTGGAGGCCGCGGTCTCGCGGAGGCAGCTCACACGTTAGCTCACACAATCAATCACCAAGCACCCTCTCTCTGGCCCAGTATCCCTAAATACCGTCAGAGCTGTGTCAGAGGGGGGCGGGGTCCGGCTCCTCACCGCTGAGTGCCGAACCCGGAAGTGTTACTCCATGACATAAACTACAAGAAATCAACTGAAAATTGTCATGTTGGTACATACACAGACGTATTACATAAAATGTTCCCTTCAGTAATGAACCTATGTTAGAAAGGCAATTCAACCTGGCACAAAATCTCAGATATCGTCGTAATGTCTAAAGATAATGCATTACTGGGAGGAGGCTACTCCTTTCATCTCAAAGGTTTTGTGTACTTGCTGTCGATTCCAGGGGTAGGCAACCTTCGCCACTCCAGATGTTGTGGACTACATCCCCATAATGCTCTTACACCCATAATGCTGGTAAAATATCATGGGAGGTGTAGTCCGAAACATCTGGAGTGCCGAAGGTTGTCTATGCCTGGTCTAGCCTATAGTGCTTCTCTTTTTAATATATTACATGTGAAATACAAATATTCCTTATGCATCCACCTACTAATGACAGCGAAATCTCTCATTCAAAGTGGAGAAGTAAACAATCTCCAACCCACCCAGTGTTGCTAGAAGAACTTGAACACATTAGATCTTAGTGGGGAATTGGAATGTTTTGTACCTCTATTCTAACAGGGAAAATGCTTTATTAATTGTTCTTGGTTGTGTATTATTTTTAAAATGGATTTACACCTCACCACATTACACTTTTTATACCTATACTTGGTGATACAGCAAAATATTATGGACTTCCCTATCTGCTCTGATTTACATGTAATCACATGGCATACTATCTATTGGATTCTTCTCCTTAATTATGATGTATTGGGTAATCTTTCACCCAAAAGCAGGTGACCTGTATATGAATAATGTGTGACCTACTGTATTAAATTGTGTCATTCATTTTTCTTTACATGACAAAAAAAAAAGAACAACAAGGCCACTCATTAACAATGTGTAACAAAATAATATGTTATTAAAGGAACACCTTAAGCACCATAACCGCTACTGAACGCTGCCACATTTCCTCCTCGAACTAGAAGATCTTTTTATTGAGCTAAGCTCAGGCGTGCAGGCTGAGCTCATTGGCTAATTACGATCTCAGCCAATGAGCTAGTCCTGGAAGACTTAGTTCTGGGCTGTTAACAGAAGATTCTAAGCAAGAGCTTTCAGCTCTCCTTCCATCAGAGAGGAGGCGTGGGGTGGCACCTGAAAAATCAAGTTCTCCAAGACTGGCTTTTGTAAGGACATCACTTGACAAACTGAGGCATTATCACACTGATGACAAATAGTCTCAGACAAATCGAGCTCTTCAACCACCATTTCTGTTGACATTATGCAGTCTGGCAGGTAGAATTCTCTAGTACTCGATTTTATACGCCATTCAGCATTAGGTGCATCTGATATAGCCAAAACCACTCATTATGAATTGTGTCCACATACTTTTGGACATATATTGCAGAAAGAAAAATGAAAGCTATTTTATAATCATAAGCATCCCCTGAAAATAGCAGACCTCTGCATGTGCCTGTCCAAAGAGTTTATCCAGTTCTGTTGGTCCATATCCATCCATGAATCCATTTGTCCTTCCATCTGTCTATCTGTCTGACTTAGTCTGTAGGCTGGTCTGCCTGCTTGTCTATCTAACTAGAGATAAAAGCTATTTTCAAAATAATAAGCAAAATCACTGACTGCACATATCAGCATTGTCCTCAAGATGGTGCTATTTTGCTACAAAACTCTAGAACGACTGCAGTCCAAGAGACAAAGAATAATATTAAATCCTCATCTGAGATCTAGTAATGTCAACAAGAGTCCTTAAACCTCAGATTTTGAATACATTATGAGTTGTAATGCATTCCTCTAATTGTGAAACTATTAATGGATTTGGGAGTTCTTTGATATATATTGTACACCACGTGGGATTCCTTAGTGGGACCACTTAGAATCCAAGATGAGTCAAATTGCCTTCAGCAAGCCAATATATTCTTTTTATTTTTGGGGAAGGTGAAGATATGTTTGAAGAGCAGCACTGTTATATTTGCCATAACTTAGAAGCAAAATAGAAAACGCTTTATGCCGATATTAAAATTCTTTAGGTATGCAAACCTACCATCTTTATTTAAAGCATATAAAGAAACTTTGGTATCTTACAAAATATTCTGGAGGTGAGGTCAACCTAGCTCTGCATCTAAAATCCTCAACTAACCCACAAGTTGCCTGTTTATGAAATGCATTTGCATCGTGTGTAAATGTTCTACATTTGATAATATTTCATGAAAGAATGTCTATTGAAATAGCCTTTCCACAAGCGTGTTATGTTGCTGCAAAGATTTATTCTACTATTATCTTGAAGAACTCCAGAGCTATCTCCGTGACTTTTCCTACCTGTTTATGATCTGTATAAAATGGGCATAATGAAAGACTGGCTTTAATCCCATACTTACGAGGAGAACCTTCAAGTTACTGCCAGACGTACATATTAATATGCAGTGTTACCAAGCAAAAAAGGTGTGAATTTTTTTGTTTTTTATGATTTCATTTTTAAAGAATTCCTTTTCTCAGTGTTTTTTTTCTGCTTTGGCCACATTCTTTAAATTTCATAATAAAATAATGACCATTTCATTATGCTATCTTACGATAACCTCATTTGTACCAGGTTGCCCGTTACTGCTTTACAATGTATTGCACAGCTGATTTTTCTTGACAATGACTAATGTGTATATTCATGTGTTTGACTTTGGCTTTTTATACCTGAAAATTCCTGTGCATAAGATCGCTATCTCTATGTGCCTAATAAATGAGATTCAGGAAAAAAAAAATAGGTTTCCCTTTAATTTGATCAATTCTGCTCTGAAATGTAAGTGGTAACATGCATCTAAGGGATTTTTGAAAAAAACATCTATTTGTGCCTTGGTTCTATTTTAGAATGTAAACAGCTAACATGCAGATAGATCACCATTCTATGAGAATGAATTTATTTAAATGGACCATGCATCTGTAAGATGCTTAGATTTTAGATTCAACATATCTAAATAGTATTTTTTTATTTTTCTTTGTGATTTTTTTCTACTCCAGACTGAAATATCTGATAAGCTAGAAAATATATGAATTCACAGTATGCTAGGGGGCTCTCTGAAATGGGCTGTGGAGTTATTTGCTGGCAGTCAAAGAGTTAGGAAAAGATTCCTTCTTAAGAAAAAAAAAATCCTATAATTATCCGGTATCATGCCATCATTATAGCTATCCTTAAAAACATATTTTTTCGTAAAGAGGGAAACTTAACCTTTACTGGAGGAGATTACATTAAAAAAATGCTCACTATGTATTCCTAACAATGTATACAGACATACATGCACATGGCCTTCCAAGCGGACACACACGCATTCACACACGCTCATTTTTTCCCCTCGATTTTACACACGTGCATTTTTTTCTTTATTAAAAGGTGAGAATTAATTGAACATTGTTTAAGTTAAGTAATAAGAAAGACACATATACACACATACACATTTTTGCTTTTTGTTTAACATGAATATGATAGACTACACCTTACAAATGTTCCAGTTTCCACACAAAAGGAAACCTTATATGTGCAGACTATTTGTTGTATAAAGACCCGTACGGGATCACCGATTCCTTTGTGTGGACAACTTTGTTGTCTAGCAGTTTCCTACATTAATGGTCTGCCAGACGATGTTCAACTTTACCGTGCAAATAAAAGTTATGGGAAACGTTAATCTCACATGACTAAACCCCCTCCTCAACATCGGATAAATGGGTTAAACTCCCCTGTGTGGTATCACAGCCCTCCCATTCATCATCATAACAACCGTTTAGTGTAAAATTAACAACAGCTTAAATACTACAGCAATAAACAAGACCATGCATTATCATAGATTGATGAAAATTACTTACATAGACTCAACTCTAAGCTAAAGAGAGAGGGCTCTCAAATAGTAGAGGACTGCCAACTGCACCAAATTGGAAAGTTTAGGAGCAGGAAAAAAAAAAAGGAAACAATCGCCCATTGTATGATGTCTTTTTATACGTCTGGTTCAGTTTAATTTGTAGCACTCCAATGCATTTTAAGAAATCGTGTGAACACTTTGCAGACACACGAAACTGCAATTTTTCTCCAAAATCTCTAATCGTTAATGTGGGTATGCTTTTCTATATTGTATTTGTGCCAAGTTCCACGCAATTTAAACAACTGTTCAGCAAATAAAGAACGTAGGAATGAAAATGAAATACTGTAAGTTAGGAATCAATTGCAGAAAATACTAACAAGAGGCAAAGCACAAGTAGTAATTATTTGCAAAGAAGGCTAGCTGTCGTAAATATAAATTTTCCTAGCAAAACTCCTGGTTTCTCAAAACAACAATGCAAAGGCTGTTAACGTCTTTAAAAACACACCTAGAATGAGTCCAAACAAAAGAAAAAAAAGGCTCAACAACCCCAAAAGGTTTTCAATTTCACCCCGAGCCACGTAATCCCTTTGATTACATCTAATACCTGCCAAAACCCAGATGGTATGCCCACCCATAGCACAGTGTGATAATGCCACATTGTGAAATCTACCCATTAATATTAATTGTCAGACAGAGAATCTGTCTTAACTAGTCGAGCTTGAGTCTGCCTTGAGAAAGAAGCAGAGCTTGATTTAGCAGGGATTTTAAAATAATTCCTGTGCTTTTATTCTGCACCTCACATATGAAAGAATGTGAAATGATAGCTGTACCGCTGATTTCTCCAGGCGTGCAATGACACACAAAATCGCTTTTAACACCTTAGTGGCTGGGAGTTTTTGCTTCTCATCAAAACGCCAATATTTTATTTGGGAATAAGAATACTTTTCTGTCTGTATACATTTATACATATAAAGTTAGACTACGCAGTTGTATCGTGTACAGACAGAGAGACAGACAGGCCGTAAGAAAAAAGACTGATAGGGGTATATTTACTAAATTAAACAATGGGCTGACGTAAGATAACAACAAGAGAACAACTGATTTGTGAAATTTAATAATCAGTACATTTTGATAATTTTGTGAATTTAGAAAAAAAAAAAGTGAAATGTTTGGGCTACAATGTGGCTTTTTGTATATAATTACCTGATCTGAGCATTAAGGCAGAAGGCAAATTATATTTTCAATTCCTATACTTCACGGTGGGTGACGTTTTTGTGCATTAAAAACGTAATGCATGGTGTGACTGACAATGTGCAGTACAGGCCTGTAGTCTCAGAGCAGCCACGGGACATAAAAAAAGTGGGTGGACAGAATAGATTTTTAATTAGGAAAAAATATTTGCTGTGAAGTGATAGATAAACAGCAAGTCACTCAATATATAGTCAGACCCTAGACAGATAAATTAATAGATGAAAAGATAGAGAGACAGGCAGACAGACATAGAGACAGATCAAGACCGCAAGACATACAGGAAAATAGACAGATGGATAAATAGACAGACACATAGACAGAAATTGGTATATTATAAAAGGTGCAAGAAAATTCAGTAAAAATGTATTGTACCTGTTTCCTCATTGTTAATCACCATGAAAATATCTCACTATTAACGTGCAATTAATAAATGCATTGAGAAGTATTTTAAATACAATAAGCTTTTGTCTCCTGTTGATTCGATGTCTTTATTATATAAAACACCATAACACAACACTGCAATAAAGTAACACAGGTTTGCAAGGTGTGTTTGCTAAATTTGTTTGCTCTGTATGTTTCATTGTGTATTCGTAGTCGACGTAGGAATCTTAGAGAGAGATATTCTTAGTATTCATTAACATATCTGAAAACACTTTTTTCCTCATTTATAAATATTTTAATTAAATTACGTAGGACACTTGCTTTTGGGATAATGTTTAAAATGCAGAAAACAACATTGGTGGTTTATTGGGCTGAGCGAGCCATGCACACCTGTTTTGTATGATTTCAGTCAATCGATTAAAAAAAAAAAATTTAAAAAAAAAAAACATAAAAAAAAAAAAAAAATGCAGAATGTGTGTCCAGACTTCAGAACTGACAGACAAAGAGGAATAAAAAAAAGCAGAGACGAGACAATAGTTTTCCTCCTTTGGTGTTAATTTGTGGGAGAAGTAGATTGCACCGAGCATCTTAATCCTCCTAATTTAAAAGATTCTTTCCTTTCTCCCTTTCTTATTTGTCTTCTTTTGTTGTTGCTTAAAGAATGCAGGATTTTTTTTAGAGACTTGGGTTTATGTTTTGAAGTGTTCTCAATTAAAGATGCTGCAATATGACCATTGAGGTCACAAACGCTAGTATAAAGAGAACCAATTTTACATTAGTAGTTCGTGAACAAAACCCCCTCGAGGTAGGGAGTCTGATAAAAAGAGGGCAGCAATGTATTAAAGATGCATTATTTGGGGGTCTGGGGCTATAATTTAGGCCTAACAACAGGGTCAGACTGATTTAATTTTCACCGAAAAGGTCATTCTCAGGCCTGGCTATACTAACCCTTGTGCACTCCATCTGTCCGTACTTGAAGCAAGACATCTTCAATAGGTCCTTGTGTGCTCTTTGCTGGCAACAGACAAATTGGAGCAATCTACAGGCCTGGGACTTTTGAAGTGTTTGCTTACACTGACCAGTGGTTCTCAAGCAATACATTACACATGGAGACCTGGAGGATTTATAAGATTACTGAGAAATAGCACTGTTGTCAGACAAATCTCTTCTTTTATCTGTGCTATGAAGTCACATGTTTGGAAAAACGCATAGGCAACAACACTGAGAAATTTGTTTTATTTACACACAAATGTAGAAGAGTGCCCATGTAATTAATTTTAAAACAACCAGAGCTAAAAGAACAGATTGAAACAGTATAATAGAGAGAAGAAGGGGTGGGGGGCACTTGGCACAAAGCCCTCAGCAGTACAATTGGACCTTACTGGGCATTGTCTATGCAGACCTTAGCGACCAAATCGTTTTATTCAAAAAAATAAATAAATAAAAGAGTGCACGTGTGTGTGTGTGTGTGTGTGTGTGTAATTGGCACCACTAATAATGACTACACCTGTATGTATCTTATATAAACATATTGATGTGCAATACATATACAAATAGTTTATTCTGTAATCGTCATACTGTACTGCGTTCGAAACTGAATTGCAAAATTATACAAAATTCTTCATCTCAGTTAAAGTCAAAACTTGGATGTTCCAGCCTGTATTTCGCTGTTTGGTTTCCAGTTGACTGCAATTGTGTATTTGTGAAAAAGCATCAAAGATTTATCTAAAAAAAAAATTGCTCCATGCACGCTGGTATTGAATAATCCGTTTTCCGTAACATTCCCAGAATGCCATGCAGTATGTACAGCAGTGTTCCTTTGTAGATGATGCCCTGTAATCAGTACAGCCAGCACTCAACCAAAGAGACATGAGAGGGACAAACAGATGTCTGTGGTTGGGCATTTAGTGTAAATGTATCTTAACTATGCTATATGTTAAATAACTTACTATTGTTTCTGAATGCAACAAAAAATAGAAAGGAAATCAAAAATCTGCCATTGCTGCATGTGATTATTTCCATGTTGTACCTGGTAGTGTTGTAAAAACAGAAAATAATTGCACTTAAATAAGACTCCTATGACGTCACATGGGGGTGCGTGCGCCTTAAGTGTTTATTTTAGGGGCTGGACATATATAATAATGCCAGTAAGGCATTAGTCTATATTGTATGAAAAATGGATTGGAAAAATCCTTTTAGATAAAGTTGTTTCAGTGCTTAGAGAATCCATTTAAATGAGCATTGAGCAATTTACATTGCAGAAATGAACCTTACAACTTACATAGATATGTAGGAAACATGGGGGATGGTTGCACTCACCTAAACATGCTTAAATGGGGTGCTGCTGGGGGCCATTTTATACAATAAACAATACACACGATCCAGCGCACTCTCCTATCCACTAAACAGCAACTTCAATGTTGACAGATTTTATTAGTTTGTAAAAAAGTTTTTTTTAAAACACCTAATCTAGGCAAAATAATGGGGATTTAGTTACATTATATGATCATACATTGCATAAGCCTGCCACAACGTCAATGTACCCCATCTTTGGCAGGTCCTACTCTCACAGTCTAATGTCTGCTCTTATGAGATTAACCACTTACTTGGGGGGAAAAATTCCATCTGAGGCTCTCTGCAGTACAAGGCTAAATAGGGACCTGAGATGAGGCACCTGTAACAGGGAGGGGTGCAAAACCAAGGAGTTGGCTAGACTCCCAAATATATATAGGAAACATGGGGGGATGGTTGCACTCACCTAAACATGCTTAAATGGGGTGCTGCTGGGGGCCATATTATACAATAAACAATACACAAGATCCAGCGCACTCTCCTATCCACTAAACAGCAACTTCAATGTTGACAGATTTTATTAGTTTGTAAAAAAGTTACATAGATATGTATCTGGCAAAGAACAAACTTAGTAGCCGAAACTACCTACCAACTGTAGTTTAAACTAAATGTGTCAGTGTTCTCATTTTGCTGCAACTGTATACCTGTGAGTTGCTTTGGTTTGTGCTCTACTTTGTATGTTTTGCCCTTTTATTTACTGCCTTAAGGTATACCCCTCCTGGGAATCGGTATGGCGGTGGGAGGAAGATAAAGGGGGTGGGCCAGTCCACCCGAGTTAAAGGTAGGTCAGCATGGCATGAATGCACTCCAGGCTGCCTGCCCATCATGCAGTGGTCTCTGCAGGGTCCTAGTGCCCTAATCGTAGCACAAGCGCGTCTATTAATGCATTGGTGCTATCAATGTTGGAGACAATTCCCTGGTGTGCCCAAAAAGCAGGGAACAGAGGACCCGACAATTGGGACTGTCCCGCTGACATAGGGACGGTTGGGAGGAATGCTTAAGGGATGAAATAAATGCTGATTCTTTTAATATGTGGATATAAGAAGGATTTTATCTTGTAGCTACTGATTTTCTATTATAATAAACACATTGCAGCCCTGGCTAAATCCCCACATATAGTACATAAAGCAGGAGATATTTAAATAGCCTTGAAAGATTACTTTACATTTACTTTACGTTTTATTTCTGATCCCTATTTGTGTGCTGTGTATAAACACCTTAGTAATTTCAGGCTCCAGAAGCAACACTTTTAAATAATACGTATAACCTCAAATAATGGTTTTCTTATTGCATATTGTGCATAGACTTTCCATAAGCATCAACTGTGCACTGTAAAGGCAAGGCAGCTGGAAACATGGTCACTTTCTGATTGTGTCTTGTTTTCCCCTTTTCCAGACATGCAACACATTTATCTTTGGAATGGATGGGAATCTCCGTGAAATTCCATCATGAACTGTAACTCCAGGGGCGTACCTGGAGCATTTGGCACCCGGGGAGATTCTTATATTTGGCACCTCCCCCCCACCTCCCTCTCCTCCCCCCAATTTTAAAATGTAAAAAGTTCCACAAATTTTTATTTTAAATGTATTTCAAATTGAGCAGTATTTGTGTGTTTGAATGTAAGCATGTCTTTGTATGAAGTATGTGTGAGTGAATGTAGGGGTGTGTTTGCATGTAGTGTTGGCATTTGAATGCAGGCGTGCATTTTTATGTAGTGTTTTTTTTAATATGTGGTGTGTTTTTAGGTAGTGTTGATATTTGGATGCAGGGGTGTATTTGTGTGTAGTGTTGGCGAAATGCTGAGATGTATGTACATATACACACTCATATTTATTTATAAATACTCAAATATACACACACTGGCACACGTGCAGATACATAGACACACAGATGCACACACTGGCACATACAGATACACAGACACATAGGTATACACATGCAGCTACATAGAAACACAGTCATGCACAGATACAGACAAACACTGACACACATAAAGATAGAGACACACAGATACAAACACACATATAGATACAAACACACACACTTACAGACACACACTGGCACATGTGTTCAGAGACACATAGGCACAGACACCCATACAGATACACACATACAAATACACTGACACACAGATACAAACACAGACACACAGATACACAGACACACATACAGATACACATACAGATGCACAAACACACAGGTACAAGTGTGTGTGTTTATTGTATGCAGTGTGTGTTTGTGTAGTGTATGTGTTTGTGTACTGTATGCAGTGTGTGTGTATAGTGTATGCAGTGTGTGTGTATAATGTGTATGCAGTGTGTGTGTAGTGTATGCAGTTTGTGTGTGTGTATGCTGTGTGTGTATAGTGTGTATGCAGTGTGTGTGTGTATAATGAGTGTATAGTGAGCAGTGTGTATTGTTTGTGTGTGTGTGTCCCTCCCTGACTCAAACCTGTGTCCAGGGAGGGGACACACACAACACTCCCTGGTGGTCCGGTGGCACAGTATGGTTGCCCAGGGAAGAGGGGCCCAGGAGTCTCCACATCCAGCAGCAGCATGTTCTCTGGTCTCACGATCTGCGAGAGCGGTGCTGCGGGTTGACATGGCATCCATTGCTTGCGGAGCGTTGCCATAGCAATGCGCTGCAACACACTCGCGGATTGCAAGAACAGAGGATATGCTGCTGCTGGATGTAAAGCAAACGTGGAGACTCCTGCAAGCGGCATTGAAACTGCGCCCCGTGCACCCCGCTAGTGAGTGGTACCCGGGGCGGACCGCCCCCCTCTGCCCCCCCTTAGTACGCAACTGTGTAACTCTAATGTTTTAAAAACCTTAATCATGATGATGTGCACATTATTATTTGATTTGTCTGTGTAGATTAGCATGGATGGCTCACATTATGTTAGCATCTCCAAGCCAAATTTCTAGAATTTTCCTGTGTCTCTAAACACATCTTACTTACATTTCAGCTGCCCTATTTCTTTCAACACTCCTATTTACTGCCCTCTCCTCCCTAATTTTCATTACCAGCCAATTCTAATTAGATCTCTAGTTGTCCCCTTCCCATTTTCCCCATAATTCCTTCCTATTTTTCTACTAATTTCTTGTAATTTTTCTCTACTATTTTCTCCCAAGTGTCCCTATTTAGGAGGGGAGGTTCCTATTTTTGGCACAAATCCCTCGGTCCCTCTTTTATAACTTAATGTCCATCTTTTCTAGGAGCTCCATGTTGTTGGTGTGTCTGAGTGACAGAGGTCCACAGCAATAATACTCACAGTAATGTGTCTATAACTAAAATAAATTTGTTTAGAAATCAGTCTGTGTAAATAAGATGCAATGTTCTTGTTCCAAATTGCATTTTAGTTTTAGTAAATTGTTATAAGTAAGTGACCTTAAATTTCTCAGAACAGTCCCGCGCCTGGTCATACCCCCACTCAAACCCCTAACATTAAAGTGTCCCTTTTATTAAAAAAAGATATTTGTCAGCTATGACTAAATTCAGAGACATCTTCTTTCTCCCATCCCACTAGCATTTGTACTTGTTGCCTATTTTATACAGTGACCTAAACCATTGCAAATGAATCGAATTATGTGAACCTAACAACTTTGATATGAACAGATTACAAGTAAAAAAAAAAAAAAAAGAAGTTAAATCCAACTCATTGGACAATAACTCTTGTTAAATCTAACATTCTAAAGTTGTTCTACTCCATTCTCACTAGTTGTTTTTACAAAGTTCAATAAATAAAAATTGTTTAAAAAGAGAAAAACGAAAATGTTCTACTTTATTTCATGTAATTGCTAATCTTAGGCTGTTGTTGTTAGGATGTTCCATCAGCTGTTGAATGCCTATGACGCCATATAAAAATGGTGAACCCCAAGAAGGACGTGTTAAGTTAAGTTTATTCTGTATTCATCCTGTCTGCTTCCATCTTGGCCCCCTCCACACAAGCGAACATGTCACCTTGCAGGGTCTTTTCAAGAAATACAAAGACCTTAAAAGTGACAGTGGTACTTTAAAAGGAAGGCAGAGTTTTTTATAGGAAGGTATACTGGAGTCATTGGAAAGATCTGATGCAACATCACAGGATGTTCTCACAGTGAGTCCATGGGAGAAACCAACATTACTTAACACCCACTATATACTTTACCCATAAAATACACCAGATAACAAATTGCCAAACAGACCATTGTTTCACCAAAGACAAACACGGAGATTCCCTATGTGTTAGTGCAATAGAGATATATTAAAGGGACACTATAGTCGCCAGAACAACTACAGCCTAATGTAGTTGTTCTGGTGAGTATAATAGCTAACTTCAGGCATTTTCATGTAAACACTGCCACATTGCCCCTAGGGACACCTCCAAGTGGCCACTCCTCATATGGCCACTGGAGGGGCTTCCTGGCTCAGGACTGCACAGTAAGCAGCCCTTACGTTCAGCGTCCCCACGCTCTGCATGGAGATGCTGAATTTTCCTCATAGAGATGCATTGATTCAATGCATCTCTATGAGAAGTTCCTGATTGGCCAAAATGGCATTTCCCTATGGGAAAGCATTGGATTGCTAAAAAAGCGGCCATTTTGATGATGTCACAAAGGGGGCGGAGCCAGCACCGGTGGACCTGCGCGGCGTTGGAAAAGAGGTGAGATTTAAACTTTTGTAGGGTGGCTAAGGGGGGGTCAAGCCACCTATATGGTGGGTTTAGCACTATAGGGTCAGGAATACGTTTGTATTCCTGACCCTATAGTGATCCTTTAACTTACTATACTGTATTTGTACAGGTAACAATTTCTGTTCTGTCAGACTATATAATGATAGGTAATCAGGAAGATTTTGTTATAGTAGAATATATCTTCTATAAACATACATTTTTACTGCACAATTAACACAAACGTATCGGATACTTTGCTATTTATTTGAGAAGGAAAATTTGGCCTTTTGACGTTGAATAACTACAATTTGCATTAAGCCTTGCCAGAATTGTGGTAGTGCAGTTGCACTGGATACAAATCTCAGTGAGTATTCCGTTCTATGTAGATGTATAAATATATAGACAAGGATTTTCTTAAGTCATTCATTCTGAGATATGTCCCTTTTTAATCTGTCAGGGGGAAAAAAAAAGGCAGTCCAGGGCAAACAGCTGCAGGGACATCCAAAAAGTTGTTTTGATGCTCAAACAATAATTAGGCAGGTTGGTGGTATATAAAAAATGTCCCCAGATCCAGAGAGAATCAATTTGGACCCAGAACGAAGCTAGTGTAGGTTCTCCGTATATAGTACACATCACTTACCTTAGTAAGTTAAAGAATGTCTTCCTACTATTTCAGCCTCAGTAATGGTGAGGTGTCAAAACTGGTCCATGGTTTGCAACCTTTGTGACACTCTAGGCCAGAAGTAGGCACTCCAAATGTTGTGAACTACACCTCCCATAATGCTCCGTACAGCCATAATTCTGGAAAGGCATAAGGACAGATGTAAACCTCTGAAGTGACGAAGGTTGCCTACACCTGCTGTAGTTTAAAATGTCCATAGTCCTGGGCCATCTAAACCTGAATGCCATCTGCTGTATAGTTTAAGGGCAAATGCCTTTCCTACCAGTGATTTTGGCGGTGCAGTGACTGTGCTGAAGAATGCAATCCATGAGCCACTCTGAGGTTTTGGCATTTAGATTAATGAAGGTTACAGTCATGGTGTCTTTTTATTTTGCTATTTAGTGAAGTGGCTGGACAGGGTATGTCTGCTGCTTTTCCCATACTCTCTGTGGAGTCCACTTTACTTCCTTTTTCTTCTGGTACCCCTGCCAATATCATGGTGGGTTTCCAAATAAACAATGTGCCAACGTATATTGTGTTCTCCAGTCTTCGCCTCCTATTATAACAGTCACCCTCTCTTCTTCTCTCCTTTTATTGTCATTGTTCGCAGCTTCACAGTCTTGCCCTCTAGTTTGTTAAACAGAAACAAACTACAGACTCCCTGGCAACTATGCGTGCCAGATATGAGATAAAGAACGAGCGTCCTTGGTTTAGTGCAATTAAATATATATTGTTGGTACTCAATATGTAGTGAATCAACAAAGGGAGAGTCCATTCCTCTAACAGGAAATAATGAAGATGATCTCCACAACAAGATCCAGTATTCTCTTTTAATAATCACACTGGGGTTGTATGTTTTGTTCCAGAGGTCTTTATACTTCATTACTTCATCTAGTTTGTTAAACCACAAATGCAAGCATGATATAATTGCTGTTGTTTTTTTTTTTCTGGGCTTAATACATTGTTTAAGGGAAAACCCGTTACTTTGCCGTCTTTTAGTGTTTGGATATGAAAATTTGCAGTCAAATGTTGTGGCTGGTAACTGACCAACTCTGTGTCTATTAAAGATATTTATAAAGAACGTGTCAGTAGTCTTTGCAAGTGTTCATTTACTTACGCATTAAACATGGTCTCACACAATAGTGCAATAAACTTGTTTTTAATATGAAATTTACCGTGTATTTGCCAAGACTAACAGGGTTATTTACTAAAGCGAGACTTGTTGGGAATTCAAAGTGAATTTAAAATTTAAGGTCAAAACAGCCAAACTGCAAAAAAAAAAATTCCGGTCCGCTCAGCTTCCACTTTGACCTTAAATTTGAAATTCACTTTGAAATTCTGACAATTCATAGTGAATTGTAGATGTGGATCAAAAATTAGATGGTTAGATCACCATCAGGATAAACACCACTGCTTAACACTCAAAGCACCATAAATATTACGGCTAACCTCCCCATGAGCTTGTCATCCAAATATGGACAGATTTCTAGGAAAAAAAGCAGAAGTAAACTTCTGGATCGTCTTGGCAGCAGTAGAGGGTCCAGGCTTTAAGTTTCAGGAGAATTCCAGTTTTTCTCAAACCACTCAAACCACTTAAAGTGGAGGGACTGCACTCAAAGATTTGTTTCGCCATCACTCATATATTAAATAGTATTTTTTGTTAATTCCCATTAATATTACAGATACATTTGTGCATAAAATATGGTATCAGGCTATCTCTGTCTGGGCTGTGAGGGTTGCGTTATCATATCTCTAAAGTGTCCCCATTTAGGAGGGATTTGGACCCAAATCTCTTAGTCCCCCTTTTCTATCCTAATGTCCCTCTTTTATAGGAGTTCCATATTGTTGGTGTGTCTGAGTGCATAACAGAGCTCCACAGCAATAATACTCACAGTAATGTGTCTTTAGATTAAAATTCATGTATTTAGAAATCAGTCTATGTAAGTAAGATACCTTGTTGTTTTAAAATTACATTTTAGTTGCATAAATTGTTATAAGCAAGTCGCCTAACATTTCTAAGAACAACCCTATCTCAGGACACACCCTTAATCACACTCCTAAAATTAAAGTGTCTCTCTTTGTCTATTTGGAATGTTCGGAGGTAAATGAAGGCCCAGGACAATCAGTATTCTAAGCCTTCAGACTGTTGAAATAACAATTTTCCTCTAAGGTAGCCAAAATGTCGGGCAAACCGAGTGAAATATCTGTCTCACTAGTTTTCCCACCTGTCATCTAAAATCACAAATTCATCCTTCACTCTACAAATAAAGACCCCAATTTCTCTCCACATGTGTGTCACAGAAAATAATTAGTGTATTGTGGGGTGCTTTCATACTTCTTAAAGTGGAAGAGAACTTTGTAAAATAAATAATTGTAGAGCCAAAGGATAATCATCACAGAACTGCATATCATGTTCTTCATACTATGGACCATAGTAGCTAAAAGTTCCCTTGACACTGTTTGGTGCTTCGCTAGCGAGCATGATAAGTGAGCATTTCATTGCACAGTTCTCTCTGCCTCTGCTCTCTTACATCATGCTATTATTATTATCGCTATTTATATAGCTATGCTATGTATCTATGTACCATCTATCTATCTATCTATCTATCTATCTATCAAAGAGGCAAATCATAAAGGTGCACACGTTTAACTGCCCTGTGTTCCATCCCAGAAGCAGAGTGAACAAAGAACATAGATTGTTATGATTAAATCTAGAACATTCCGTAGCATGCTTCTTATACCAAATATTCTAGATATTGAATTGTGTCAATTTTATGGCTTTACTTTAGCCTTAAAGGAACACTATAGAGTGAGGAACACAAACATGTATTACTGACCCTATAGTGTTAAAACCACCATCTAGCCCTCACTGGCCCTCTTTGCCCCCCTAAAAACAGCAAAATCTTACTTTTATTCCAGTATGCTGCTGCTGGCTCTAACCCTCATCTGCCTGCTTGGCTGACATCATCATAAGTGGTGTTTTGGGCCAATCACAATGCTTTCCCATAGGAAACCATTGGTTTGACTCAGCTTTTCAAGGAGGCAGATCATAGGCAGAGCCAGCACAAGTCAAACACAACTCTGGCCAATCAGCATCTCCTCAATGCACCTTTATGAGAAAAGTTCAGTGTCTCCATGCAGAGGGTGGACACACTGAATGGTAGTGCTGCACACCATGCAGCACTGCCCCAGGAAGCACCTCTAGTAACCATCTGAGGAGTGGCCAGTGGAGTTATAACTAGGCTGTAATGTAAACACTGCATTTTCTCTGAAAGAAAAAGGGTTTACTGTAAAAAGCCTGAAGGAACTGATTATACTCACTAGAAAAAATACAATAAGCTGTAGTTGTTCTGGTGACTATAGTTTCCCTTTAAGATAAGTTTTTACATTTATAATGTGATTTTTTTCTATCTTTCTTCGGAAGTGTTGGAATACAGAAACACAACTTTTTACAAAGTAACATTTGTATATATTTTTTTCTTTTTCTATAAAAATTCTATTTTATTTAGTTGAAAGGCCAATGAGCAGCCCAAAAGGAAGCCGTGTAGGAATGTGTCTTTTCTCACTACTGTGAAATATGACACTCTTGTGGAAGGCAGAGAGCTCCATATGTCCAAATGTATATATTTTCCCATCTTGGCAGATTTTATCATCATAGGGGCTCTGCTCGCTAAGCCTGCCAACTTAGACAGCTACAGCTAGAACACATTCAACTCAACCCAGGCATTGATCAAAGGAACATTACCATTAGGGGGAAAACAGGGGCTAACAGAATAATCGCTAGTTTTGGCATTCGAGCTACCAGCAATTAGCACTCACTCAAACCACATGCTGACTGCTAGATTTTATAGCATAGTAATGAATTGGACAAATAATACAAATAAATTAACATGATACACAGAGGTTTAGCGAGGGAAACATGGATCCCAAAATCCTATTTAATTACAGTCAATCCCGAATCTGTCTACAGACACTCTACACTTCTCATCACAGCTATTTACACATTCTCCTATCCTCCAAGCACTGTTTAAAGGGATACTGTGGTGCCAGGAATACAAAGCTGTATTCCTGGCCCTACTGATCCCTCTGCCTCGCCCCCCGCCCAACCTCAGTAAAAACCGGGTTAAAAACCTTTTATTTACTTACCTTATCCCAGTGACGATGTCTCTCAGCGCTGGGTCGAAGCTCCGCCCCTCCTCTGTCTCGCGACGAGAGTGGTTTAATTCGCATTTGTGGATTTGTGCATTAGACCTCCCTATAGAAAAGCATTGAATCAATGATTTCCTATGGGTAAAATCTGATGCTGGAGGCCCTCATGCAGAGCACCCAGACCTCTTCAATGAGCTGAAGTGGTCTGGGTGCCTACAGTAAGCATGCGCAATACGTGCAGCGAAGAATACATATCACAAATAAACATAAAATAAAACAGTGTTGGGTTCCCCACATTACTAGAATACACCTGTATTTATTTGCCTATTCATGCTCAACTTATATGTAGAGGTTGATAAAAAAAAAAAGTGGTTCCCAAGACCTTTAGACAAGATAAACAGTGAAAGTGGTTATGGTGCCAATAGTTCAGTAGCACCAAGCTTCCATCTCTCCCTCCGGCTGTAGAGGAGGCAATGCTTACATTGAGGAGGCACCAGAGTACACCTGGCACCATTACCACTACAGCCCACTGCCTGAAGTGTTAGTTTAAAAATATCAAGAAAGGTAAAAAGAGTCCCCTTTACACTCAAAGACCACCGTGTGTCCCCCTCTCCTAGTGTCCGTGGGGTTAATATACTGGAAGGCTGTATTTATGTTTCTATCGCCCCAATGCTTTAAGCAGTGGGAATATTCGATATCTATCAGTCTGTCATTACGTCTGTCGACAGACATAATCATCTTCTTGCAGACAGTGCTCAAAGCAAGCGGAAGCTGCAATATAATGTCCCTAACCTCACTCCATTGCTCGTTCGCTTAATCTACACCCCTTCCGCCACCCTGAATTGTGAGTCCTTTTTTTTTTTTTTTGCTTTTTATAATTCCTACCTTCTGTACACCCCTTACTCCCTCCCTCATGCACTCTGAGTCTGAAGATTGGCCCAATCAAATGCTTCTCTATAAGACGAGACATCAGACATTGCGTGGAAGGTAGCGATGGGAGCTACACCCAACGCTGGGTTCCAGGCAACTTATTACTTATTTATTTATTTTTTAAGTATGGGGGGGGGGGCAAACTAATAATATTTTATTTTAAATATGATATTTACTGGTACATCAAAATGTATTAAGCATAAAAAAATTAGGCAATAGACAACAACGGGTACTGTGAAGCACACATATACAGAGCCAATTTTCCTGTGAATCTAATGTCCATTCTTCCATATTAGCTCATACTTCATTGCATCAAAAAATGGACAGAGGATGTGCAAAGGCTTGACTCACCTGTTATATTAACTCATTCCCTACTAACGACACAGCTTGACGGAGACATTGAGGCCACTAGTAAAAACCCCATTTTTGTTCAAATCACCTCTGCCCTGCAAAAGGAGGGAGAGGCACGTGACAGAACGTGTCAAAGAATTCACAAGTAAAATGAGTGATGTAAAATAGCTATATTCAGGAAAATAGTTAGAACAGCACATCTAAGGATTATTTAAAGGGACACTATAATCACCAAAATAACTTTAAGTTAATGACGCAGCTTTGGTTCATAGATCATGTCACGGCTCAATTATCTGCCATTTAGATGTTAAATCACTTTGTTTATGCGGCCCTAGTCACACCTACCTGCATGGGACTCATACAGCTTTCCTAAGCATGTCCTGTAAAATGAGATCTAATGTTTATACCTTTATTGCACAGTCTGTTTAATTTAGAATTTGAACTCTCCCGCTCTGTTGAAAGCCTTCTAGACCCTGCAGGAGCCTCCTGTGTGTGATTAAAGTTTAATTTACAGAGTTAGGAGTAAAGTAAGATCTGAATGAAAACGAAACCAATTTTTTTTTAACATGCAGGCTGTGTCAGTCACAGCCAGGGGACGTGTAGCTAGGGCTGCATAAACAGAACAAAAGTGATTTAACTCCTAAATGGCAGAACATTGAGCAGAGAAACTCCAGGGGCATGATCTATACCAGGGGTTCCCAAAGCAGTCCTCAAGGCTCCACTACCAGCCCAGGGGATTACCCAGTTGTGTCTAATGTGTTTTTAGAAGAAAAAAAACCTTAGACACAACTGGATAATTCCTAAATCCTGAACTGGTCTATACACAAAAACAGCTTCATTAAACTAAGGTTGTTTTGATGTCCAAAGTATTTCTTTAAGTTTAAAGTTATTTACTAAGTGCTTTGGTTGCTATGGAAACTGGAGCGCACGGCTAGGGAGTATAGGAACGGAGTGACTATTCTGATGGCTGCATCCAGGCAGTGAAGTCAGCGTGCCAACGTTTCTGACAAGAATTGCCCTGCTCGGGGATGGGTCCCAAGCAGGGCAAATCAAAGAAGACTTAGGGAGGTGCCAAGGCGGAGTGGAGGACGACAAGGTGGTTGGTGTTACACGAAAAGTAACAGCCACGAAGTGGCATTGGAACAATGCAAAAGTGAGTAAATCTTTATACTTTCCACTGAATACACAGTATATCTTTATGATATATCGTGCATTCAGTGTATATGGGAGCGACTTCAGTTAAGTTGTTTTTTCATAACAAGTTACGTTTAACTATGCCCGTGTGCTGGCTGCATGAACCGTCAGTTTATTTTTTAAGGTGTGGTTTGGTTTGGGCAATAACACCCAATTTGAACATAATTCTGGTCAAATTGCTCAATTTACAGGAAATCCAGTGCACTAGAAATTCATTTTTCCTTTCTTCCTACAATTTAGCTGATAATAAATGTAGGTAATGTCAGCAAAAGTGAACAAACATTACTTACAGCTGCAACGTCAGCCTTTAGTAAACAACCCTTTTAGCTGGAAGCCTTTAATGCACAAGCATTGGTGTAAATGTAAATCCTGCTTTGCCTAATGTGTGCTTATTACAAAGTTTCTGCAGTCAGATATCTGAGATCACCAGGGTACAGGCAGCGGTTACCGGCAGAGGAAAATTCATCTTTGTCTGTTTTTCATGTCATCTTCTTAACAGTACTCTTTTAAAGAAACACAGCTTTCCTCTGTGAGCGGAGTCCGAGACCACATGAAGCTCAGATCACTAAGGCTGCGTGCAGAAGTTGCCCACACAACTTAGACGTGGTGGCACAGTAATATTAGAGGCCCAGTGTGGGCTCTCTGGTTACATACAGTTTCTGTCTTATTATAAATCTAGTTAACAGCTGTGGCAGCCACCACGCTGGCCTGAAACGTTTTTTGCCTATATCCTGTACTTTTAGATTAAGCAGGTCAGTTTCAGAAGGTCAGACGTGGGTGGAGAAGGCATGTGGAGGAATGGGGATGTATGTTAAATTAGCAGCATATTGCCAGACGCTACAAGATTTCAGTAATTTCAGATCTCAGATAGATCTGGCACACAATTCATATAATGTATTTATATAATGTCAATAAGTTCTTAACAACTTGATGAACAGATTTCCCCTGAAGGCTGGACTGGGATCAAGGCCTGACTAGGACATAAATTCGACCCAGGCATTTGAAGGGTTACTCCAACTCTGATGAAAAAATTTCATTTCTCATTTCAACATTAGAAATTCCCTGTGGGCCATAACTATTAGTTCCCTTGTAAACAAAAAGAAATCTGCAAATAAAGGGTTTTCTTTACTGACCTTAGTCCAGCACCTGGCACAGCTGCCAGCGTTGCTTTTCCACGCTCCACCATGATATTACCCACCACAGTTGTGGTCCAATCGCAGGCTTCTTATTGAGGAGCCTGTGATTGGAATGATTTGCCAGTTCAGAGCGCATGCGCATGCTCTAGGCCAGCGAAGGGAGAGGAAGGGCAGGAGGATGGAGGGAGGATTTCTCCTATTCCTTCAAGTGAAAGAGGCAGGGGGAGCACTCACAGGGTGGGCAGGATGGAGGGGAGAGCGAGCTTCCCCTTGCAGGCGCTTTGCCTGCAAGTGGAAGATTATTATATCTGTCGGAAGCGTGCTGCCCAGCTTAGGAATGCCCAAAACACGTGCAGTATAGTGTTCAATGATTCTCTATAGAAAGCATTGCATTGGTTGAAAGTCATGAAAATTGAGGCGTTTAAATTATGCATATTGGCTGCAGTGAGGGGTCTGACTCCGAGCTGGAAAAAAAGAAAGTTTCATTTATTTTTTTAATGTAAAAAAAATATACAGTCACAGTGGTCTTAAAAAAGTACACATTTCAATATAATGTTCCTTTAAGGATCAAATATACATAAAATTAAACATAATTAATTTTTACTATTATTTTTACAGTTCTAAATCACAAATAGCACAAAGGTTTAAAAATAGATTGGCCCAGGCCCGCACTGGCTATCAGGCATACTGGGTTCCTCTCACGAGGTCGGAGCGTTGCCGTGGTTACTACGGCAATGCTCAGATCTCGCGAGAGTGAACCCTAGCCCTGCAGGCTAGAGTTCACTCACCACTAGGACCAGGAGGGGTAAATATAATGTTTTTTTTAAATTAATTCTAATAATAATATATTTAAATCGGTGCCCCCCTAAACACAATCCCTCCAAACATATTCACACACCCAGCACACTCACATTAATATCACTCTCACACACACACAGCACCCTCACACACACAGCACCTTCAGACACTCACAGCACCCTCACAAAAACATAGTACCATACACGCACAGAGCACAATCACACTAACAGCACCCTCACACACACAAACAGCACCCTCACACAGCACACAAATACAGAGCCCTTTTTTATGCTAGAGCTCTTCAGCAGGGCTCTGCGTATTGAACCAACATGCTCAGTATGAGAGGGTGCATGCTTGTCATTAGTGATGACAAAACACACCTTCTCTGGCCCCACCCCCTTCTCAGGGGGCCGCTGTGATTGAAAAATGCCTGGGCCAAATTTTTTTCCCAGTCAGGCCCTGGATTGGCCCAATATTGAACTCTTACTGTGAAGACTTAAAGGAACACTCTAGGCACTCCAGCTCATAGTAGTGGTTATGGTGCCCCCCCTATTATAAGTAGTCAAACTGATTTCGAACTCTTTGACTTTGTATCAACTTACTCTCTCAGCCAGTGAGGTAGCTCAGCATTGCTGTTCCGATTTGACTCCTTACTAGGGCACTACTGGCACCATAAGTGAGCTGACAGTAGTGCACACAGCTGCCCATGATTTAAAACTAGCTCTAAAGTGTCTTTTTCCAATTGTTATTATATTGTAACACTCAATGCGGAACATTGCACCCAGATTTCCAGGAGATAGGTCATGTTTTAGGCTTACCCACAACGTAGAAAAACGGGACTCTTGTGATTAGTGCTAATATGGCAGGTAGAATTTAATCTGGAGGAGCTTTTCAATTAAACATGGTTATTCCCTCAACTGAGAATAGCTGAAAATTTCACTGGCATTTAAATTGAATTGAATTAAATGCAATGAATTTAAAGTCAAAATAACTAAGCCAGAAACATAGCTGACTTGGAGAATTTCCCCAGTTTTGCTACTTCTGCCTTCAATTTAAATTCCACTTCCACTGACAATTCACAATTTGGTAAATAACACTGAAAGAGTGGAATAATGGAGAAATAACAAGGAAATTCAACATTTATGGGCAAAAAAAGTGACGTTGTAAAAATAGCTGTATTGGAGCATTTTCACACTTTGGCTATTTTGACCTAAAATTTGCAATTTCCTTGTCGATAGTCCACCATCCCTAATTTAGAGAATAATTGTCTAATATCCAGAGCTGAGGCCTACATTTTGAAATTCTTCTGACAATTCACAAACAAGTCATTATATCGTCAATAAACCTCCTAGAAGTCTTCCAGATGTATGTGTCTATAAAAATAACATCACTGCTTACAGTGTTTCATGATGTCAAAAACCTGACTGCTACTTTCATGCAAAAAGTAGAACGGTTGTATATTTTGTTTTTAAGGTTCTGTAACACCACCTTAGACTGCTGCCTTTATTGTCATAATGTCACACCAAAGTGCAAAGGTTTTTTCAAATCCTAATTATTTGAACAAAGGTTTGCCAGAACAGCAGACGATTTAGTGATCCCATTAAACATAAAATGCATTCTTCACGGCTGTATTATTAACAGTATTGTCCCAAAATACAAATAGTTATTGATAACCGTACACACAGCTTATAATGACAAGTTTCACAAGTAAGCCACACTCTTTGGCAATTGCTGCAGATCGCAAGAGAAATTTTGAAAAATATTATTTGGATAATACATTTCAGATCACAATATTTTCTCCAAATAAGCATTAGTTCCTCCAAGTCTAGTTATTTCGGCCTTAAATTTAAAGTTTACTGTGAATTCACAACTATTCACACTTGAATTATCCTTCTTAGGGTACTTAGGGCAATGACATGTACATGCCATTAGAATTAAGCAGCCGTATTAATAATTTGTTTAAAGATTTAAAGATTTATTGTTATCCTGCAAATTGTATGTATTTACCATGTTTGTCAACAGTTGGGGTTTTCCAAATTAAAAAACATTAGAAGGACTAATGGCGCCAACAAACATAATCATGAGCTAGGATGAACTTGAACAGACCATGGATGAACTGGAACACAGCAGGACTTGCAAAGTTGTTTTAACACATCAGGTTTTTCTGGGCAGGAATAGAGGCTACAGACTTTACCCAAGTGACATACCTCCCAACATTTGATATAGACAAAGAGGGACACTTTAATTTTAGGGGTGTGGCAGGGGTGGGATGTTTTGATAATTTATAGGTGACCTATTAGTAACAATTTATGTATTCAAATTTAATTTAGAGCAAGAACAATGTATCTGATTTACAGAGACTGATTTCTAAACACGTTTTTTACAGTTTAAAGACTCAGAACTGTATTATTGCTGTGGTGTCTGTTATATCCTCGGCCAACCAACAATGTGGACCTCCTAGAAAAGAGGGACATGAGGATAGAAAAGAGAGACAGAGGGATTTCGGCAATATATAGGGAATGTCCTTCCTAAATAGGGATACTTAGGAAGTATGCCAAGTCTCTCCAGTCAACGAATCAAAGAGGAATTGCAAATAGGTTCAAGACATAAAAAAGAAGACTAAAAGTTAGAATATATGTGACACTGTATAGAAAAATATAGAAAAAAAATAAAAAATGTCCAGCACAAAGCTATGTTTTGGCCATGCAGGACGTTTCTCAAACCTATGTTTGATAAAGGCCCTGTGTGGCTGAAACGTCACCTTTTCTTTAGCAGCTTAAATAAAGGATCTGTAGATTTAAAGCTTTGTGCTGGACATTTTTATTTTTTCTATATTATTGTTGGCTGCAGGCAAAGCCAGTGTCTGTGCACCTTTTTTTGACCAGAATCTTCATTGTTATTTCTATTATATGTGACGCTGTGTCAGTCATTGTTACAGGTTTTAGCCTTTAACCCCTTAAGAACACATGACATGTGTGACATGTCATGAGTCCCTTTTATTCCAGAGGTTTAGTCCTTAAGGGGTTAAAGGAGCAGTCCAAACACCATAACCACTACAGCTCACAGTGCCCTGGTGCCTCCCCTCTCTATGTGCTGCTCCACACTTGCACTACTAGAGCTTGTGTTAGCTCTCCTGTGTAGTGTGAGCTCATTGGCTGAATGCATTAGCAGATTGCTCTCAACCAATGAATTAAGCCCTGTACTGCAGGGCTTAACTCAGAGAGAAGGTTTCTGGATCTCTATTGTTAGTAGTAGAGGCTGGTGGACGTACACTGTAGTAGTTATAGTGCTTGGATTGTTCTTTTTAATTCATTGGATATCTAGAAACATTCCCCAGGGCTCACCAAGTGCTAATCGCCAGATATTTCTTATAATACACGTTTCTTGACATGTTTAGTAATACAATCTTATAAATTATGATCTGTGACTTTTTGAAGCAGTTTGGTGGCAGACTGTTCAGAACACTCCGAAGATTGAGGCCCAGATCCTGATTTTGCATCGTTCCATGTAGAACGTCAGCTAGTCCTGCGCAATGCCTGATTTCTGGTTTTACAGACGCCATCTGTGCAAATAAGCTAAGCTGAGGCGGGCGAATTGGGAGCAATGCTGCCATTTCATCACTCTGCTGCCAACCATATTTATAGCATTACGCTGGCAGACCCTGCCACCTTGGTAGGTTATGGCTACAACGCTGATGGTAAGAATCTGTTTATTGCTATAAACGAACAGCTGGAAGTGTTCTTTGATGCATAACTGGGAATGTGTAGACTAGTGCTATGTAGTGACGGCCCAGCAGGAAAGTGCTTCTCTCAGCTCTGCCCTTATTCTGGGTACAATTAAAACTTAAAAACACAGCACATTTCTCTATATCTAAGTTTAGAAGTTTATGTCACAGAAAGCAGGAATTTTCAACATTTTGAAATATGCACTATGCCATGATCAGACAAGAGGGGCTATTATTAAATAAAAGTTCCAGCTGTTGCTCATCCCATACAGCCCAATCATCCCGGATTTGAAAGGACAGTCCTGATTTGTGACACCAGTTCTACTATCCCAGGGTTCTTTAAAGCTATAATAGCATAGTCACTTGTGTGAGGTCACTGCAGAGCATTTTTCCAAGGTCTGGGAAGCCCTGCTCCTCATTGTAAGCTCACACGCTGTCCACCCAACTCTTTGTTGGAGGTGCTGTAGGCGTTTGACTCCTGTTGTGTGATTTTTTCTAATTATATATCCCTCTGTCTGCAAACCCACGTATGTCTTTTTTAATTAATATGTAAAACTCTCTGGGTAAGAACTGTGAAATAAAAAAACAAAATAACTACATCACTAACACACACCTCTCAGGTCCCAGTATCATAGCTCCCTTTGTTGGCCGACATGCCACTAGTGCTTTAAATTGATGTCTTTAAAGTTAGTACATTAAAATCGTTAAATAATAAAATTTTTACTATTAGAAACAAAGAGTAGAAACAAAACAACAATACAATAGAAGCAAAAACAGAAGCAAACGTAAACATACCATATATACTCGAGTATAAGCCGACCCGAATATAAGTCGAGACCCTAATTTTACCCCCCAAAACTGGGAAAACATATTGACTCGAGTATAAGACTAGGGTGGGAAATGCAGCAGCTACTGGTAAATTTCGAAATAAAATTATATCCCCCCAAAATTATATTAATTGAATATTTATTTACAGTGTGTGTATATAATGCAGTGTGTGTGTGTGTGTATATAATGCAGTGTGTGTGTGTGTATGAATGCAGTGTGTGTGTGTATGAATGCAGTGTGTTTGTGTGTCTGATGCAGAGCTATGGTGGGGGGTGGGCATCTTTATTATTTTTTTTAAATTATTATTATTTTAATATTTTTTTTTTTTATATATATATATATATTACATTTTATTTTTATATTATTATTATTTTTTTTATATTATTAATTTATTATTTTTATTTTAATTAAATTGTTATTTACATTTTATTCGTCCCCCCTCCCTGCTTGTTAGCTGGCCAGGGAGGGGGCTCTCATTCCCTGGTGGTCCAGTGGATGGGCTGTAGGAGGGGGGCTGGCACAGAGCTGTAACTTACCTTCACAGCAGCTTCTGTCAGCTCCCTTCTCTCACCTCCGGTCGGCTCCCTCTGTAAGTCTCGCGGCCGCGCGGAGCGTTGTCATGGTAACCTGTGGCAACGCTCTGACCCCGCGGCTCTCGTGAGAGTTGCAGAGGGAGCTGACCGGAGGAGAGAGAAGGGAGCTGACAGGAGCTGCTGTGAAGGTAAGTTACAGCTCGCTGCCAACCCCAACAGGACCGCCGGGCTTGTAATGAGCCCGGCAGTCCTGTCTGTATTATGGCAATGTAAGTTGTCATAATACAGACACTCACTCGAGTATAAGACGAGTGGGGTTTTTTCAGCACAAAAAATGTGCTGAAAAACCCGTCTTATACTCGAGTATATACGGTACTTCAATAGTTTATCTGTTAGAATAGAAAGGGGTAAATAAAATATGAATGCTAATATAAAGAACTAATAATATTATTTTTTTTTTATTATTATTTTATTATATATATATAGCGCCAGCAAATTCCATAGCGCTGTACAACTATTTTTTTTTTACTTAAAATGTTCGTAGAACTATTGAACTGTGTTTTATCACTAAACACCAAACTATAATGAATTGAAAATTGATCAGCAACATTTAGGCTAAAACAAACAAGCTGTGCCAGTAGAGAATCAGTTTGAAAAAGACCTCTTAGTACAGGCTTCCCCAAACTCTGTCCCTCCAGATGTTGCTGAACTACAATTCTATGAATGAAATACATAGGCTGAGAATCATGGGAGTTATAGTTCAGCAACATCTGGAGGGCCGGAGTTTGGGGAAGCCTGTCTTAGTAGGTCGAAACGTTGCTTCCTTTTTTTGTTTCAATAAATCTGCCTGCGGCTTTAACACTCTGTGTGCCTGGGAATCTCTTTAATGCCTTAACGTGTTGGGATTGCTGGTCCTGTTCCGGAGCACCGGTGGCTGCTGGGATTGAGTGCGGTTCCTATAATCACTTTTGCAGTAGAGTATCATTTGACCAAATTAGCACTATTTGCCTAAATTACGCAATATGGTTTCTAAATTATTGCAGTTTTGTGAATAAACTCCAAATTTTCCTCCCAGCTCTAATCTTGTTTGAGCAGGGTCACTTTCATCTCTTCATGATGTTATCCTTGTTATATCGCTATGAAGTGAATTTATTATTTTACACTTGTACTGCGCTGTGGCGCAGGTTGGGGCTATATGATAAAAATAGTAAATGATAAATGATTTCTGTGTCAGAAAACCTAGATTGTTCCCTTGGTTAAAAGCCACTTAATTCATCATCCTACCGTGCTCACATGAAAACCCTGTCTTTACAGAAACTGTAATGATTGGAAGACAGAATATTATGCAGAGTTAATTTGCCAAGACTGTCATTTTCCATAAACAGGTTCCTTTAAATACAACTAATTAGGCTCAGAGTTTTATAGTGTAATGACCTCCGACCTCTTGCTTGTCTATTGTACACACAGCCAGTAAGAAAGACTATGCAATCTACCTTGAGGGAATAAATTGAAAATAAGTTGAAAGATCAAAAGGCTTAAATTAAACAGAAACCCCTAATCTTGGAAGCCTGTTCTTGCATTTAAGGGGATAAAAAAATTGACAAAATATTGCAAAGGTTACTCGAGTAGAATGTTTCTCAGTGTGCAATTGCCTTATGGTAATGATTTAAAGTGAAGGGGAAAAATGTGCTAAAGAGAGTTTAAACACGACATAATTAACTACAGCATGTGAATCCTCACATTACAATGCATATGCTGTGTATGAGGCATAATGCATGCGGATCCCAAGCAGCCAGCACAGTATAAAGAAACTTCACTAGCCCATCAGCACCGCACAGCCTGCATATAAAGGCACGTGTCAGAGACATACGGCTAGGTGTTATATGCAAGGCAGACATCAAACAAAAACAACATCAGAACGCGCACAATATACTGTATGTGCTTGAAATCATTGACAGCGCGCACCAATTAACAGATCCAGAAGAAGGACTGTTTGAAATGAAGCTTCCGGGAGAAGAGAAAAGGAAAAGAATCAGAAAATGCAGCAAAACTGGAAAAAAAAAAAAAAATGACAGTGCGGAGTGTTGATTTATTGCAGAAGCCCCTGGTCATTTCCATATATTGAAATGCGCCCAAGCGACCAGTCAGTCAATTTCCTTTGAGCTGCTGCTACTGCTGCCCATGGGCTAGCCATGTGACTGATCTGGCTCCCCCCTCCTACTCTGCATTTCTGGCTTTGATCATGACAAAAACATATTAAAGATATGGACAGGCAATCAATGTCATGTGCGTTGTACTGATTGTCAGCTCCCCGTCCTCTTCCCTGTTCAACCTGAGACAGGGCTATAACTAAGAATGTCCGGCCGAGGCACTGTATATGTTTCAATAAAAGGAATATTTCTCATAACCTCTTTATATCTTATTAAATAAAAATGTGACAGCTCTAGGGTAGAAATGTCTTAAAAGGCTTAGCGATCCTAAAACATACAAGCATTTATTGTGATTTTTATTTTATTCTTTTTTCTTTTTATATTTTAGCAGAGAATCACAGCAGTTACACACCTTGATGGGTGGGAAAAAATAAATCTTAAAAAGCGGTATATATAACCACAGTGTATTTATGTATGCGTAGAGTCTGCAAATGTGTTTCCTTTTATACGCATGTACATACACCTTTACACACACACACCACACACAAACACACATTATATATAATTTATATAATATGTAAATATATAAACACACACACACATACACACAATTTCTGGTAGGTAGTATGAAACTAATGTTGTCCTGTAATTAGAGGCTGTGTTTTTTTACATCTTGGAGATACAGGGAGAGGAATAGCTAGAGGTGAATGAAATATCAAATCGCAAGCCTGCATGTAGATTTATGATTGCATAAGAGTCTTTATCATTTCCATATATTGAAATGTACTGTCCTTTCGAGTCTCCCTAGCCCTTGGAGAAGATGAGATGCTTGATTCAGCCGTGATCAATGTATGAAGGAAGGAGAAGGAAAGAGGGAGAGAGAGAGAGAGAAAAAAAACAGGCTGGCACCAGATGGAACGGGGTCTAAAAAAAGGTCAAGGTTAGCTCAGTCTGCTATTGAATCGGCTGCAGTCTCACAGATAGATCTCTGCCTTTGAGGCACCCACTGGGGTTTCTCAAAATCAAATCTAATATAAAAGGCAGTCATAGAATGAAATCGCTTCATCTGAATGCTAAAATTGTTATTAGGCTACATTACAGACAAATCAGGCACGTGATTACCAAAAAAGGAAGCATGCCTTATAGTGCGTTTCTGAAATCAAAGCCGGGAATGTTGCCATAATGATTTAGAAAGGTGTGTCTAGGTACGTCTCTGTATGTTTGCATGTTTGTACGTTATAAGGATCTGTTAAATGTGGAAGAAAGAATCTTGGTTTAATTGAATTCTATTCTAACTGAAAAAACATATAAAAAATAATAATTTATACATATGTTAGTAAATGTCTGTGGTAGTGATTCAATAAATTAAACCTTTCGAAAAGAACTTGCAAGGTACGTAAAAAGGTAATTTTACGCCTATACCTATCTATTAACATTTATTTTATGGAATTGGATATGACGAGTTGAAATCCCCATATTGGTTTTTAACATTCCACTCTAAAGCCAATGTAATTGGACATTAAATAACTGGGCAATCAGGGGTGTATTCTCTAAACAACATGTTTCTAAATGATTTTCTAATTCTAATTCTTACGACCACAAATTGCTACTTAGCGAATAAACACCAGCACAGCCGCCATACTTGGCTAATTCTACCGGATGTTCATGTTATCCCAAAATGAAGACTTTGTTTAATGTATTCTCTATTTTGAACACTCCTTTGTTTATTTAAAGGGTTAATCTGCCCTACAACCCACTAGTAATCATCCCCACACCCCAAAATTAATAATAATAATAATAATAATAATAATAAAAATACGGGGAAGGCCTTTTCTGGATTTGACAAGCTAATTTAGTCTCATTTTGCACTGGGTGAATACTGTCCCATTTGCACATCCATTATAAATGGAGTCATGGTAATCAGAGATTTTTTTTTTTTCCAAGAGATCAAGCATCAAAGACTGTATTTTTCAATTATCATAATGTAATGCTCATTAATGGTTCTTTAACCTAAAGCACACTCCTATCTTGAAGAAGGATTTGGTCTCTTAAAACTAATTTCTGATACAGTAGATTAAACATGATGACTGCACTCCAAGGGTTAATAAATTTAGAATTAACAGATCATCCCAGCTTGATATAGCTACTATACATGATTTAATATGCAGCCTACACAGGTTGACAGTCAGCTTGCAGATGCATTTAAGATCAGTCTCTTGATTCACTAGTTTCACTGGGTACCCTATCTGTTAGGTAAGTGACAATACTCCTACCCCAACGATTTACCCCAGGAGGCCTTAAGTGCACAGCATAAGTTCTCCGATTTTTGGAAAGAAGGAATAGTATTTCCAAACAGGATTATTTTCTTTTTTCATCAACGCCACTTACAGATTATTACCTAATAGTTCTAAATGGATATGTTTGTTCATTTTCTATTTATTATTCAGTTGATGTATAAACCACCAGTATATTCCCTGGTGTGATCTACACTGGAATTTATGATTTAGTTCTCAAAAATGTGATCCTTTAGATGTAAATTCTCCCCTATAAGATTTCACGTGTATAGGCCTGGATTTGTTTCCTTTTTTTTTTCTTCTGTTTTGTTTGTATTAACACAGTGAACAAGCAAAGCTTGTTTTTATAATTTATTCATTTTTATATTCTTCAGACCTTCATGTATGCAGCCAATAATGACAAGAGGCATTCTCAGTGTCGAGTTGAAAAATGCATTATATCAAAACCAATAAAAATTTGTAGTATTAAATATAGCCATAAATTCTTCTGGTCAGAAATGGTACGAAATTTAACTTTTATCCGCAGTGAAGACCCCATAGGAATCCCTAATCTATCTATCTATCTATCTATCTATCTATCTATCTATCTATCGCTTTCAGTCTACATGTATCTATATAGTCACATACATACATACATATATAATATTGCTTTTTGTCACACAGAATTACATGTTAATACTTGTCTGTTTTTTATGAACACGTAGAAATGCATACATGATAATGCTTTTAGAACAGCAGCAAACCTTGAACGGATGAATTCTCTGGTTCTCCAACACTCAAAGGTAAAATCACTAAAACTAGTCATTTCTCAGCAATTTGCATATTTATGGTGCCTCCTGCAGTTCATTATGATTGCCTGGCCGTCAGGGAAGGCGGAAGAAAAAAATATATAAAGCCCCCTTATGCAAGTGTAAACAAATAAATAAAAACAATTCCCAGACTAAGACAATGCTTAAACCAGGGTAATTGTGAAAAAAAAAAAACATTGTAGCTGGGCTGAATTAAATCTCTGTACATTTCCTCTATTGCTGCTATTAACAAGAAAGCCATGTTTTGCCTGTCACAGGATATCTGGTGATTATCACTCTGAATAAAATAGCAAAAAAGGTTCTTGCAAGAATTTTAATTAGTATTAATGTAAAGATGGTAAAATAGGACAATAGGTACTGTAAATTAAGATTTTATTCCTGACCTATTCTGGCTACATATGCACAGTTTTAGAGATTAAACAAAAAGAGAAATTGATTCAATTGAGTTTTTTTTCTATAAAAAGACCACTTTCACCGGTATTAACTGTAAAAATATAATATACCTTGCACACACAACAGTCAACAAAATAAGTTTACGTAATAACCATATTATAGATAGATAGGTAATAGATAGATGTAAAGATAGATAGACAGACAGACAGACAGACAGACCGACAGATTGACAGACAGACAGATATTTTATATACCAGAGTCTGTTTACGTTTAAGTAAATACATACACCTGTATAACGACACAAACAGATGATTATGAAAATGTTCATGTGTTTTAATTGTTGCCAGTTGTGTATGCGTGTATATGTATGCGCGCACATTCTTAAACATACAAACACTATTTAATTCTCTGCATGTTTTATTCATGTATGTTTTTGAGCACAATATGTAATTTATCTTCCATTTGTCCCTCGAAGACAGATGGATTTTTAATTTTAGTAAATAATGAAAGGTGTCGCCCCGAAAAGTCATATGTGAAGATTTTGTTGTGATCTTGTCATCTTCATTGAGATAAAGCCATTAACCCCTTCGCCTCCTGTACATACAAGCCTGCTCTCGGATCCTAACTATAGCTCTATCAAGCTCAAATCTTGGAGCTGTTTGTTGACCACATGCACGTTCAGAGCCCTGAAGCTAAAAGCACTTTACACCATAAAATAAAAGCGCTGTCTTTTTTTCCTAAAAGGTTACGTCTGCAGGCCACGCTGCTCATACTTCATACACCAAACTACTGAAAGGGTTATGGAATCCTGTGTGATTTACACTCTCTTAGAGCATTAGGATATAGATCTGGACAACTCCATACTGTAGACGATCTAATAGGCTTGAATATATGTGCCATCCTTTTCTAAAGCCCCTTAAAAAAGGCATCCTATTAAAGAGCATTCACAAGTGTCTGAAGATTGTGCACGGAACAAGGAAAAGCATGCCTAGTTGGAAAAGTATCTGGGAGCATAGCAAAGCTACTTTATATGTCAACAGACGCTTCTACCACGGGGCCACGGGACAGACTCATCAACCACACATGCGCTACACCTGTAGACGTTAACCACAAAAGCAAAACAAAGCAATAAAACTTGAGTCAAGAGAAAATATTTTAACATTGTCTTTATTTATTGCGGAGTAAAAAAAAAATTAATAAAAAAAAATAACCATTAAACACTAGAAATGTGGTGATTGATTGATATTGGGGTTTGATATGAAGTGATGTATATTGTCCTGTTTTAGGGTGCTGTCTTAAAAGGGTGAGGGTACAGGTTTAAATAAAGAGGTAAACTACGAAATATTCAAAATGTTCGATTTTAAAAACACATTGTTCTTTCTGTGCAGAGCTGTCACAGTTAAGCCGGGGCAAAGGCTGCTAGAATATCAGTGAAGATCTAAAACTCAGTTTTTACATTGAGTGCATTCCAGATATATTTGCGGAAGTCACCTCTTCAATCTACAAGACACAGTAATAAATAGATCTACTGTAACTAAGTGCTCTTGAATTTATTGTGACTTTTTTTTTTTTTTAACAAGATCAATATAACAATGCAATTTATTGATTGGAAATAACCACCAAAGGGTATTTCCATAACCTCCCTATGCATTTATAAACTTATATAATTAATTGTTTTTCATTTTAAAAGCTACTACATGTGGCCTGAGCATTATACATACATTTCCTCATCTTGGCATTTATCAATATATTTGTGTATGTCGTAAAAACAACACGTCAGCATATATTATTTGGGCGAAAGCTTTCAAATGCATACTTACAAAAATGGACGTGTTTCAACGTGTGAAAATAGACAGCGACTCCTAAAAAGGTGGCATGTTTCAAAGTAAGATATGTGATAGATTGTAAATACAGATCTAAATAAAAATACTGGACCTTGTAACTGGATCTGCAAATGTCTGAGGATTAAAATTTTTATTTCAATTAATTATAAAATTCAATCTAATTCTCATTTTTGCATATCAAACTTACACTCAGATGAAAAAAACAAACAACTAATAAGCACCCCTATACACATTTTGGCCAGAGCGATGTGACAGTTTGCCAATTTAGGTCTGGATTGACAGCCTATTGGACAGACATAACGTGCCTACCTAACTTATTCCAAATAAAAAGATGTACCCCCATATAAATATATTGTAACACATCTATAAATATATACTTACAAGTCCCACATGTCTTATGCTATACTTAGACAGAATAGACTGCTAAACAATTATTCTTATGTTACAAAGCATGATGATCCATGGCTAAGGATCATGGGAACTGTAGTTTATCAACAGCAGGAGATAGATCTCACAGCCATTCCTGCAATACAGCTTTGGCTTTGCAATTTTTTTCAGATACTCATAGCAAAAACTGTTTTGTGTCCAGTAATTGGACCATCCTTGCCCTAGGGACCTCTGTATGTACTTCAACGCCTGCTGCATATGGAAGAATATATTTTATCATAAGAAAACCTGCACCTTTTGTAATGCTGTCAGCATATTTAAAGCTTTTTTGGAAAGCATTGTTAATCAGGAATAGTTGAATTTAGGATGAGCACTGTACTGCTCTATATCACATGTAGGTGCAATTTAGTTAATGATCAGATATTGCCTCTTGCCAAAGTGCAAAAAATATATATATTTCTAGTTTCCCCAGTTTCATGCGAAATAAATATTGCAATGTATATATGTTTCCCTTACCCACGGGACATCAGGGAAAGCGTTGTAGACCCTCTGGTAACTGAAGGGTTAACACCCATAAAACTGTAGCCCATTGCAGGTCATTCCTAATATCGATCAATCGATGACGACATGTACGAAGAAAGGAAATGTACACAGACATTAAAACAATCTATTATTATGTATACCAAGTCATACCTCTAAACTCCTCCTCTTGTAAATGTAAACACTCCCCTGACATCTACAAACAGAGAAAACGTAAAGATGAAATAATCAACAATCCAAAATGATGCAACTAGGCTTTACGTAGATTTAAAAAAAATATAAATAAAAAAAAGTCACACACAGTCCATTTCTTCCAGAGACAGTTTTCAACTTCCTAAATCACCAACCTAGGAGCACCAATTGTTTTAATTTATAGTGTGGTCGAGAAGTCATGAGCATCGAAAAAATTGTTGGTTTTTTTTCAAAAGCATCCTAACAACATATTGGTATAAGTGCCTGAATGCCGAGGAGTAACAGATGTTGAAATGCAAGAATTTTCTAGCAGATACAAAAACGCTGGAGGGATTCTTGACACAATTAATTGATACACTGAAGAGCCATCTCACACTCACCCTTTGAATCTGCTGTTCCACTAATTTGGTTTCTTGCTTATCTGATTTGAAGGATTTTCTTAACCTGCCTGAGAATCTTCCAGTAGATTGTGCTGCTAAGTTTATTGTTTGAGAATAAACTTCAAATCGTAGGGGGTGCTAGTGTTGAAACTACGCCGATTCTAATAGACAGGGATTTTTGCCAACAGCAAACTGTATGTAGGAACCAGGCAGTGTCTTATTTCCAACAGCTTTTCTGCACATTCTTTAATAAGCATCTTCAAAGCCGTCTGTGCCCCCAAGACAAAGTCCTGTCAGCAGAAACAGAACTTCAGTTTATTTTACAATATTTCCTTTATCTCACACAACTATAAAATTCACCGCCAGAGACTGGGTTTATCACAGAAGCAGGTATTATCTATCTAGACACATGTAACTCTTCGTTACCCACATTTCCTCTGTATCCTCTGTTATTGACAGCTGATCAGCAGATCAGGTTATATCTTTATTCTACCTATTCTTAACCATTTAATTGCCACAACGAGCTGCTTAGGCACTGAAGACGTTCAGCAGACCTAATTTTAGCCTTTGCGTTTTCGTGCATAAATATCAACTTGATTTCTCTTCTATTGATTCTCATTTATATATATATATTTTTTTTTTTAGCATATGTGTTTCCCTCCCAGTTACCACTCGGGTAGTGGACGGACCTTGATTTGCTGCCATGGGAGAATTCTGTCTCTTAGCTACTTGTGGGACCAGGTGTACTTATTGATGTATTTTCTTGTAGTGGCTGCATACTTTTGCTCCCCACTGGTAGAGCTCCCCTGCGCCACTTTATTCTGCTTGATTAGTTTATTTCACCTCTAGACTGTAAGCTTGTCTGAGCAGGGTCCTCAACTACCTATTGTTCCGGTTACATTTTGTTATTGTCTTATTTGGTAAATTCCCCTTTTATTGTAAAGCGCTGCAGAATAAGCTGGCGCTATATAAATAATAACTTATAATAATAATAATAATAATAATAATGTATTGGTGTGTTACCACTGGTCAAGCACTCAGTGTAGTCTCTTTTCTTCCCTCTACACGTCTTCTTAACACATGGCTGTCAGTTTGACCAATCATTGCTTTTTAGCTGCTATCTTCTTGAACTCTGCCCTCTTTTCTTCTGGCCTTAGAGATATTGAGACTTATGCACTATGCCTCATTGTCTGTACCACATACCTATCTCTCTCTCTCCCCCTTGTCTTTATCAGTTCCTCCTCCTCTAAATTAACCCATGGGCTGCTGTGCAAGCCTGCACTTAACCCTTCGGTCACCAAAAAAAAAAAACCTACTGTTTATTTTTTGCGCCCAAAAGGGTTAATTATTATTTATGCATACTTTTATATGCTTGCACAGGTTTCCAATTGCCCGTACGTACCCTGCCAGGCCACTAACATTTTCAGCTGGTATATAAGGGAGCAATGCCCCCAAGTCAAGTGCCAACCAATACAGGTGTGCATTTAAACCAGTTTGCGTTTTTTTTCCCCCTACCTTCCGCAACCGATTTGACCATAATTTGAATCTGATTCTGCGTATACATTCCTAATAACAAGCTGCAAGATAATTCTAATGTACGTCTCACACCCCTCATTCATCAGAAGCATTTTTTTTACTCATGCAACTTCATAACCCCTCCCTCTGGTTTTCTTTTACTCATATTAATCTGTCCCTCACACATGTGCCAAAACTTTTTTTCCCCCCTCTTCTTCTCTTTCCCCTAGATATCACATAGAACCTTTTTATTTTGTCTTGCCATTCTTGCCTGATACAACACTTCCCCCAGTGCTGCCTCTACTCTGCCTGTGATGTGGATTTGACTTGAGTCACCTTTACCCACAGAGAGCTTCCCCTGCCCTTTGCGTGCAGCCTGTGAGCATGTTTGGATCCTGCAATGGCCCTGCACACACAGAGAGTGGCTGTGATCTCTTTCCTCTGTGCTATCTCCACAGCAGGATCATATTGCACCTCTGCTCTGTGCAGTCTCTCTCTGTTTTTTTCTTTCACTAAGCAGCAGCTTGTGTCTAAACCCTTTCTCTTCACCCTCCCCCTTATACAGTGAGTGCCCCCTTCCCACCCCCTCTACTTCTGATCACTGGCCATTGGCTTGCCCGGGTCTGGTTTTCCTGTCCAGCCCCTTATGAATGTCCATTGGTGTTGCCTTCCCTCCTCCCCTTCTCTCCCCCTGGCCCTGCCCATGTTTTGTATGTCTCTGTCCATCCAGCTCTTGACGTTCAAGTTTACAGGAACGTCACGTCCGCACTTGAACTTGCAGCTCAGGGGGGCTTTTGCCATTTTTTTTTCATTTCTCTCCTTCTCTATCTCTCTCCTTTTTTTTTTTTCTTTTTTTTTTTTACCCCCCTCCAAAAAAAAAAAAAAAAAAAAAAAAGCCATGACGGCTGTCCCACAATTCATCTTCTCAGCACCATCTTTCTATTATTTCTAATTTATTTTGGATGTCAAAGGCATTTGATGAAGATATTTTCTCTGGAGTCTCCGTCTTTCTAACCCTGCTCTCCCGATGTGAACCGAGCTCTCACAAGCCACCCCACCAACCAACATGTCTCGCCGAAAGCAAGGCAAGCCCCAGCACTTAAGCAAGCGGGAATACTCACGTAAGTACCTTCCTTAAGCCATGATTTACCTGCACACGGATGTAGCTTCTCACACATTCATTGTAAAAAAAAAAAAAGGAAAGAAGAAGAAGAGAGAGAGAGAGAGAGAGAGAAAGCTGTCAGTGGGGGTGGAATGGTTAACACTTTCTTTGAGTCTTTCATTTCTCCGCTAGCAGAAAACAAATACTTTTTTTCCTTCTTCAAGAAAAGGCAGTGAAATTCCAGTAGCAAAGAGGGGGAGAAAAAAAATAACCTAAATGAACGGGGGGTGAGACTGGACAGTGATGCAGAAGGGATCCCTCTGACTCTAAATGAATGGCTATGGATGATAGCATTTAAAAAAAAAAAAAAAAAAGACTTATTCAAAATAATTCTTTATTCTTTTAAATAAAACTCTTCCTTTTTTTAATGCAAAGTTTTTTTTCCTTAATTTTTTTTTTTAAAACCCAGCAACCTTTAGGTGCAAGGTTTAGCCAGAGATCGTTGCTCTGTGGCTTGCTAGAAGCATAGAACGCTGAAGGTCTCTCTGTGTGTTCCCTGTGCACAGTCTATCTTGCTACATTGCGTTCTATGTGAAGCCCAGGGAGAGTGAAAGGCACAGTATGCTGCTGTACGAGGGAGTCCGAGCTGTGGCTGCAAGAGCTCTTTCAAAGAAATCTCACCCCAAAAAAACTCTTCTTTCAAAACTTCGTCCTCGATTGCAGCTGGCAGAGGAAATCCCTTCCTTCCCTCTCTCCAACCCTCTCCTTCTCTCTCTCTCTCTCTCTCTCTGTGTGTTTTACTATTTTTTGGAAGATTTTCAAAAAAAAGTGGAAGTGGATTTTGATTGGGAAAAATCTCGTGTCTGAATGTTTACAAGCAGCGCGTGTGTAGAACCTCCTGCCAACAAATGAGACAGGAAAAAGCAAAATTAATCTCTCTCGAAAAAACCCCAAAATATAATAATCTAAATAATAAGACCAGAACCAGCAGATTGTCTGTCAAGGGAGACATGCTAACTGCACTTTCCAAATTATATTTAAGTTTGATGGGTGATTGTGGAGGTATTTTAATAATTTGATATTGATAGGGAAATAGAATATTCTTTGCTGATTTTTTTTTTTTTTTTAAATGCATCTTGAGATAATTGTGTGGCTTGTTGCAAATGTGAAATTACCATGTGTAAGGTCGCTGTCATTTCTTTTTGATATGCAAATAATCTACAGGCATATTTTGATTGACGTACATATTTTTCTGCACATTTTTTGGAGAATGTGTTTTTTTTTGTATCAAATGCATCAAAATTTGAGCTATATTCCCCACTGACATGTCTCCCTCCCCACGAGCCCAATCAATCGCTTCCCAATTTTCCAGATATTGATTAGAGCAATAGTGGAACTCATATTAAGTACAATTTTTCTTCCACTGCAATCGTTAACCTCTAACAAATTTCTTCACTATGCCTTCTTTTTCTGTTACAAATGACCATCTACACTTTGGATTTGGCTAACCTTAAAGTTACAATGTGAAATATTACCATATATGACCCTAGCATGTTCTATTGCATGCCACTAACTACACATTACAATCCTTTAAAATTTGTAACTAGGTGCTGAAATGATATTTTCTCATGCCAATTCCTGTTATTTTTTTTTTTCTCATTGTTGGCTCTAATGTTTATTTCTGGTATTCTGCTGCCCTCCCCCCCCTTTGTACCCCCCTCCTCTTCCTTGCCAAGGGAGCTCCGGGGGACTGATCGACTGCATGAGGTTTCACTTAAGACATGCTTTGTGATACCAAATCTGTCCACTAGGGAGCAGAGAGGGATCAAGAAACACACACAAACTTGAACCTGACCTGTTTAACATATATTCCTTCATTTTCATAATTTTTTTTTTTCTTTTCGTGGTGGGGGTGAATGGAAGTCCATTTTTTTTTCTTTCTTTCTTCTCGTCATTTCTTTGTCTTAATCTACGTTTTAGACGGGATTTTGTGTTTCTATTTTTTTATTTCTAAGAAAACAAGCTGTAGTTTGATGCACAGATTTCAAAGTTTCTTCGTCGTAGTAGCGATTACTTTAAATACTTTAAACAAACCATACAGAGCAAAATGTATAACTATTTTTACATCCTCTATCTCCCAATAGCCTCGTGCGCAAAATAAAACGTACAAAAGTCACATTAATAATTGAAAAATAAGCATTATGGCGTTGTAGAAGGCCGACAACTGATTAAATAACCATAAAACCTTTTTATTAATTTTTTTTTATGGGAAATGAGGTTTATCAGATTTTTATACAAAATTGAAATTTTAAATCAATCTGAAAAACTAAAAACAAACATTGCTTTAATTCTATCCCCTTCCCTGAAAATGTATTTTAATTTAAAGTGTAATTGTGAGATGTGGATTTTTCCCCCTATGCTTTTAAAGTTTACATTGTTCTGTTCTGCATTAACTCAGTTGAAGGGAAGCAAGAAAGCCTTGTGTCTGAGGGGGAGGGGGGTGGGGGGGGGGAAACAGGTTTTTCCTAAAACAGTGAAGTTCCTTGTTGACTGTCTGACATATTTGCCTTTCATCCACGTGTTTGGACAGAGAGAGGAAGAGGGAGGGTTTGAGCTCTCTGTTCTTGCTCCTATTGTGCCTTTATTATTTGCAAAGTTCATTTCAAAACTACTACCCGCCTGGGCAAGATCTTTATTATATTTTATTAAATCCCAAACCAGTCCAGACACTGGACAACATTATTACTGTGGCAAACCTTTTTTATCCTTTTATGTTGTCTGGCTATCAATGAAATCTACACTCACTTCCTTCATAGACAGTGAACAATTGCAATGTAAAAGTTAACAGAAAAAATTTAAATGTATTTATATATAAAATAAACAACACAGACGCGCGCACACACAAAAAAATGTAAACAGGTTTCCATGTCTTTCGTTCATTCGGCCCCTTTTGAGCTGGAAGGTTTTGTGTGCAGTTCTGACAAATTTACAAAAATAGCCGTCCCCAAAATAATAATAAAAAAACCATTATAATTGTTACTTGTTATACATTATATTTTATGTATAATGAAATCGCTTCACGAACGTATAACTTTTTTTTTTAAAATCCCACTTTGGTCTTTATTTAGTATGCAGGTAGACGTCTCGTTTAATTTTGAATTCTACGAAGGGCTAAACACTGCAGAAGTGTCCCAGAACATGTTTTATATACGTGTATAACATGTGGATCTACAGCAAAAGCTAAGCTGTCTGATTCTTACAGTCACTGCTGCATCTGATTTCAATAATAATGCCAGAACTGAATAATCAAATCATTTGCCACTGCTATCTCTATACATCAGGAGCCAGATTTCTGAAAGCAATGCCATGCTGAATGTAGTTATTTATCAGGATGTATTCCTAGCTAATTAGAAATAATTTACGTTGAGAGCATCGGAAACGTTAAGGTTATGGATTTTATATCTGTACATCTGATCATCTTGTTATTTTCAAGAACTTTGCCTCCTATAAAATTAATTAGGTGAAATGTGGAGGGGGTAATCAGCTACCTCTGAATAAGCACTTCATTTCCTGGTTTTGATTGTAAATCAAGCTAGTTACTACTGCACGCTAAAGACTTTAGCCTATTTTGTGTATATTTCTTTTAACCAACTCCAATCCAGTCTTGGTCTGTATATTTGCCTCTGTCCTTGATTCATATATAACAGGCACATGTGGAAGCTCTGTGAAACCAGTTGTTTATAATGTAATAGTGCTTGATTGTCGATCGTGTTTAATGCCGTAAGGCTCATAGTCAAGGTGTTAGTATACATACTTATCACCTTCATATCAGAGCGATCTGGAAAATGTTTTGTACCTCTCACTTTTACACACTGTGCTGAAGCATTTAACAATCAGTTACCTGATTCTTTTTCCACGCATGGCGTTCAATAATGGCCAAGTGAAGCAACTTTGTTACCCTAAGCGTCTATTTTTATTTTGCTTGAAAAAAAAAAACCCAAACAGTTTAATAAACACATGAAAGAATTGTTCTATATATAAACTTCTAGATAGCTCTTGACCGGAGGTGATAGTATCATTTAAGAGTCCTAGCAGTACTGGATTCTAGGAAGTAAGACTTTGTCATAATTGGATCTCAGGTGTAGTCAGTTGTGTTTTTTATTTTTTATTTTTTTTTCCTACATTATTTCATAGTGCTCAACTGGGAGCTAGTCCAGATCTTCCTTTTCAATATTCATTCTGCGTGGGTTGAAATAAATTTAACCTGAGTTCAGTAAATTTTTGCACTTTTATTAAGAGCTATTCCAATAGTTTGCAACCAAATTAAAATCTATTTTTTGATTCTCTGTGGCTTTAAGTTCATTAAAATGCGAAATTGGCAGCTGCTAAAGAAGGTCAGGGTGATTAACTATTTCATAGTTCTGTCGAGAACCCTCATAATTTTTAGAGAAATGTCTCCCTGCATGATGTAATCTATATGTCCTGCATGATCATAGTCGTGATGTGACAGCTTGCAAAAAATGTTTTTAAAAAAAGTCTAAAGGTTTATGGTTTTTAGTGTTTTTTTTTATATTAGTGTCAGAAAAAAGCCTTTGAAAAAACAAGTCGACTTAAAATATAAAAAGGAAAAAAAATAGGCATCCTTCATTGTGTATTCATATCAGGAGTGATATAATGCTAGACCTCTAATGAAACTACTTGAAGCTGTGCATAGATACCCTGTCATGTTTGACAGCACTAGAATGGGCATTTCACGTTTTCGGAATAGAGTTTTATCAGCTGTTATGTAATGTGGCATTCACTTGACCATGCTGACTTTTATTTGATGGTGAACACAAGTGTAAACATGTTCGGAATATATTCCAGCCACCGTTTTCTCCCCGTTTCCCACTGTGAAGAAATGACTAATTGCATATTTTCACAAGCAGTCCAAAATATTCGGTGGATGTGTCTATACTATTTTTCATGAATCTGTAATTCCGTTTTTGCTTTTCCCCCAAAGCAAGTAGATGCCACATTCATTTTTCTTTCTTTGGATGTGAAGTGCGCCTATTAGCCCTATCTGCCACAGATAACCAGGGTATATAATATTTCTTTATTGAAGTGTATTCTATAATATAGTTCACTTTTTTCTTTTTCATTTTTTAATATGAACCTGAAGCATATTTTGATAGATTTTTTTTTCTTTTCTTTTTTAAATGCCATATTCACCAGTGCACCAATGATAGAACGCACTGGTGAAAATCTTACTCATAGACTTGACGATTCCTTCATTACATTATTTTTTGACAGCACATGGGCGTATTAAAGAAATGTAATCTGTAGGGTGTAAACTAAGCTTAGCTACAGATTGTTTGTTTTGTTTTTTTCTTTTTCTTCTCAAGAGAGCTGATGGTACTTCTTTTGTTTCCTACACTGCAGCCGAACCTGTCGAAGCCATTCTTACAGACGATGAGCCAGACAACAGCACATTGGGAGCTGGAGAAGGGGACCATGACCTTCTAACTTGTGGCCAATGCCAGATGAACTTCCCATTGGGGGATATTATTATTTTTATTGAGCACAAACGGAAACAATGCAATGGCAGCCTTTGCTTAGAGAAGGCTGTGGATAAACCGCCCTCGCCAACGCCAAGTGAGTTGAAAAAAGCGTCCAATCCTGTGGAGGTTGGCATCCAGGTCACGCCGGAGGATGACGATTGTTTGTCAACGTCATCTAGAGGAATTTGTCCAAAACAGGAAAATGCAGCAGGTAAATCAAATTAGAAGGCGTTACTGTATACTTCTTTTTAGATAACAATAAGCCAGCTTGTGTGTAGCATCAATTCTCCACACCAATGGTTAAAAATATAGCTCATGGACGCTTTTTATGAAACGTGCAAAAAACACTTATTTTATACGGATAAATATAGTGTAACCACTGCTATAAAAACATACAGTGTTTTAAATTAACTTTAAATTTAGGAACAAAACTTAACATAATTTATATCAAGATATTGTTCTTAAATTAAAAGTCAATTTAAATAATCTGTTTTTGATTGGCCAGTCGACTGCTATTCTTTAAAATGAATTAATTCGAAATTTGTAACATTTTTTTCCTGATCTAACAAACAAAAAACTGGACATAAGAAATAGTTTAAGCTTAAGCAACTAATTAAAACATGTAGTGTGTAATATCACCAGCAACCATGTAAGTTCTGTACATTATATTTTTTTCCAGATGAGGAAATTCTGTTAAATCACTTAGAAAGTATTTTTTTCCCTAGAGTAAGTATGGCATGGGTTAAAAAATGCTCCGGCTAGGCTTGGATCCATATTGGCTGTCAGCATGCAGACTGTAATTAAACACAGCCCCATGGCATTGTGAGACCCCTGACCTTGACTTTAAGATGCCATTTTCGACTGGCCAGGCCAGAGTAGAGAGGGCAGTAGCTGAAGCGCACAGACATGCTTATTCGAAAAGTTTAAGGGCATGCTGGAAATTTCAAAAGGTTGGTTTGACAGGAAAGGCCACTTTCTGTTGCTTACCTCCTCAGCCAAATGATAAATGCCTCTCTGTGCTTTCCATGTGTCTGATGTGGTTTTGACAGATGCATCTTCATTTTCTGTGTGGCTTGCTCAACCACATTTCAGACGTCCAGCACTGATTTTACTACAAAAAAAAAAAATAAACAGAGAAAAATGTTACATATTTTTTTTTTTTTTTTAACATTCCAAAAAAGAATATACTAATGTATATTATGTGAGCACTCATAATTATTGTAACTTTTCATTTAGATCACTTATAAAGAAAATAATCTGTCTGCTTTTTAATGTTTTTTTTTTAAACGTATTATGCTGCAATAGTCTGTGTTGCAAACGTGCAACATTATTAAGTGACCAGGGGAGTTACTGATACGGTGTGTAATGATCTTACTGTGGAAATGTTATTTTAAAACGGTTGCATTAGAAAAACAGAGGAATTCATGAACTGTCATTTCAAGTCCAGACAAACCTCATTCCCAAGAATAGGTCACCAGTGTATTAGTCTTTATGAGATCTTCTCTCTTTTGTATCTGTTGTTTTAACCTTTTAGACACAGACAATGAAATGTGAATTGACTTAAAGCCTAGCACAGTGTAAGAGAGAGCACTGCAGTGCTGTATTTAGAGACATGTCACCATGTTTAAAAACAGATATGTTTTACACAGCCACGTCTGTCGTAAACAACCGAACACGACCTTAAGGCACTGGCCTCAAAGTTTAATGCACACCTGTATAAAAAAAACAAAAAAAAAACAAAAAAACTTTTAGGGTGAATTAATGGTCTTTCCCAGGGCCCAAAATCAACGTTACCAGATTGCAATAGGTTACCTACCTATGCCTAATCCCAAATATTCCATTGTAGAAAACCTTTCGATATCATATGTAGCATTCATTAAGTGTAAACACTCCAAAATCTACATTTTAGAACATAACATAAGGCTTTGAAAGATATATATTTTTTGACAAGGATCACAGTTAGATCATCACTTCTTATATATTTGACTTAAAACAAATCAATAAACTGGTATTCGCCTGTAGTATAAGATAAGTCTGTATAATGTTATACACGTATACATATATTTACTCACACACACACACACACACACACACACACACACACACGATTATATAGCACATCATATTTAGAGACTTTGTAGCAGCTATTGGTACATGTGGGGTTAAGATTCCTTTCTTCCGTAAAGGGCCTGTAGCAGTGACCATTTCCATTTGTTGCCTTTCATTTGAGGGACTATGAGCAGAAGAGCAGGCATGATTAATGAATCCAGATCTTGGTGGAAGGGATTTGTAGCCTCCAGAGATCCAAAGTCATTCTAAATCACCAAATATGGAGTAACACCAGTGTGATGTAACATCATATTTACATATTGGAGAGCTCTGTTTAAAAGACAAAACACAGTGTCTGTCAAATAGGAATTAGAAGCAGACGTCTTGCCATGGTCCTAAATAGGTCACTCTATTGACATCTTTCCTCCTAGTCAGAAATTGCCAGGAGATTTTTTATTTTTTATTTTTTTTTCTGCCCCTGTTGCTCAATATGGTGTTCGCATGTTAAAAAAACAAAAAAAAACATTTGATGTCATCAGTGAATGGTTGTACTTAAAAGGTATTCTTAGTATTGAATACTAATTCAGTAACCCTTTCAATTAGTGATTAAACACCCCTGACTATTTCTTAATCCTCTTCACATCTAATGACGAGGGTCTCTGAAGTTTATGCTATAGAGTACCTTGTAGTCCATTAAAAAGCATCGCAACAAGAACATGCCAGGATTGCTATACTACCAAGCATAATTTAAAGGGACACTATAGTCACCAGAACAACTACAGCTTAATGTAGTTGTTCTGGTGAGTATAATGGTTCCTTTCAGGCTTTTTTTCAGAGAAAGGCAGTGTTTACATTGCCTTTAGGGACACCTCCAAGTGGCCACTCCTCAGATGGCCACTGGAGGTGCTTCCTGGGTCCGTGCTGACGAAAAAGCAGCCCTGACGTTCAGCGTCCCCACGCTCTGCATGAAGATGCTGACTTTTCCTCGTAGAGATGCATTGATTCAAGGCATATCTATGAGGAGGTCCTGATTGGCCCCCGTGCCGATTTTAGCCAATCCAATGCTTTCCCTATGGGTGCGCAGTGCTGGAAATAAGGTGAGTTTTAAACTTTTATAGGAGGGCAAGCCACCTATATGGTGGGTTTAACACTATAGGGTCAGGAATACAGGTGTGTGTTCCTTTTAAAGATATTTCGGAGCATGTACTCTTATTGAACTAATTCAGTATGTTACAGGCCCAGCTTGCTGAAGACCTGTTCTGTGTAATCTTAGGCTCATGGTGGAAACAGATCCCCAAAAATTATACTGCCAGAAGTAGAATTTAATCACTAATGGGTGATTGATTAATCCCTAATAACATCTTCCTGAATATATAAGATAAAAAGGATCTTTGTTTCGGTGTAACGGTAAACTGAGAGCCTGACAACTACAGTAGAGTAAAAATAATAATCGTGGTGCATTTATGTATTTAAAGTAGAAAAGGTAGTTTTGATGTCTTTGTTAAATACACGAACCTCTGCCCACTCCACTGCCAAGTGTGCTAAGCAACGAGTCAAAAACTCTACAACAAATGTCTTCAATTCTGGACCTCTTCTCTTATTGAGTTACAATTCAATTAATATATGTTTTTATTGGACACTACTGCTCCACAAGCATAGTGAGACATTTTTCAGGAAGGTGAAAATATTTTAATCCTTTGAGGACCACAGGTATGTGTAGCACATTATCATTTGCAGAAATCTGACCATTTGCCGTAGCTAGTATAAAGCTGAGTGTTTTTTTTTTTTGGGTTTGATTTTTGTTTGTTTCTATTGGTTGCAGGAGAGCGTTTTATTTGAACGTCAAAGTTATCTCATCAATAAAGTGATTGATCTATAATGAATAATGTTTTTTCAATAGCTACAGGAGAATCTGAGGACCTTTTTTTTTTTTTTTTAACAACAATCTCAAATGAGGTTTTTGTTTTATAGGTTCAACTAAACAAAATACTTACCGTACTTAGTGGACCAATGGGAGGCTGTGTTGCAATATTTGGCATGACCGTACCAGCCCTCTTGAATATTTCTATTTGGCAAGGCATAGGATTTCTATACACATGTATACATCTACTGTATAAATAGTACACACATCCATCACAGTATTATTTCAATTTAAATTTATTCTGGGCCAGATCTTAATGATAAAACATTGGGTGCTTCAGTTTTATCTACCTTCTGACTCAAATATACAGTAATCTCTTAAGTGACAGATATGTACGAACGAGATCTTTGGTGGTACCTATTGGAATGCCAATGAGGTGTGCAACATATCACAAGGTGCAACACCTACATTTAAGGAATGAATGACTTTCACTTTGCAAAGTTAATCCGGCTTCCCTACTAAATGTATATAATTTGGTAATTTTAATATATATGGGTTTGAGTGCTCTGTATTAACCTGAATTAAGGGGATCCCTGTATTAACAGGGGTAATACAGATCCCTTTATATCATGACTAACCTGACATGCCATTGTCATTAAGGGGTTAAATGTGCATACATTTGGAAAAATAATCCTAATTGGACATAAATGAGTACCTGGAATCCCCTGTATGAGTGCCCTAGTGTTAAAGAAGGAACATATGGTTATTTAGTGTCTTCCAGGTCTTACCAGAGCTACATTAAATAAGTGTTTAAGTTTCATAACAGTGTTTTGTCATAAGAGGATCCACTTAAACACGCACATACACATATACTCATTCTTCAATAAAAATAAAAGTAACAATTCTCACTCAAGCTGGATAAAAGCTTCTGGTCTTATTTTTGCCCAAACACCACAACCCATATGCACTCAATTTCTAGAACCTTTTCCCTATTCTACAATGCATTGCTCAAAGCATAGAATGCTATGGTGGCGTTTTATCAAAGTTAAAACACTTTGTTGTGGGTGCCAAGTACTAAATATTGAGCGGTGTTCTATTGGCTAGTACTCTTTGTTTAGCTCTTTGCCCCAGAATAGCATCGGGTTTTTGCCTTGACGAATCTCCCCGTATGTGCCTTGAAAAACGGCACCAAAACCCCACGTTTCTAGCTTGTGTTAAAATAATTTAATTACTTTAATAAAAATAGACATTGTTGTGGCCTGGTATAAAGTATACAATAAAGCAGGCCTGGGGGATTGCCAGCTATAAATATATGATAAACAAGGCCTTGGGGGAGGGTTGTGGCCTGCTCTAATGTATATGATCAAACAGGCCTTGGGGGTTGTTAAGGCCTGCTATAATGTATATAATAAAGAAGGCCTTGGAGGGGATGTAGGTCTTTCAAAGCAAATTGTAAATGTATTAGATATTAGCAAACATGCATGTATCTATAAATATATATAGTCAGAATCAGAGGACATTTGTCAATGCCAGAGGATGTGCTATATAATGCTGTGATTATACTGATCATTATTAAATAAAAGCAGGCTAGGAGTAGCTAACATGAGCTACTAAGAAAGAGAACATCGCATGTAGGAATATTAAAAATAACAGAAATTGTTTTTTTTTTCCCATGTGGATAAACTCTCATATGCACTAATGTATCCATACTGCCTGTATATGTTAACATATGTATTCAACTGTGTATTGGTGAATGATGTGTAAAGATCACCTGATTTTTCAAGGTTTTGCTGTTTTTCCATTGTTGGTGCATTTGTCCAACAAAATTGGCTAGTTTGAAAAGATGTTTATGGCAAAAGGAATTGTGTGTCTGATTTCATGTTAGCATTTTAATATCAAAAGCCCATTGTTGGAAAATGTTTTTTGAAAACTGCAACATTCTTATGTTTCACTTGATTCAATGAATGAAATATTGATTGCGGAATCCAGAAAAGGCTAGGAAATTATTGGGAATATCGTACTATGCACACTTTGGACACAGCAGGGGGTTGAAAAGTATTATAAGCTTCTTACATTGCAGATGTTGTATTATCACTGTCATTTCTAGTCTTGAGATCAAATGTTGTGCAGTACCCTTAGAAGGAGCAACACGAGAAAGGCTTCACACTATTATACGAGTAATCGAATGAGCGTGTACATTTGGGAGTCGGAGTTAATACTTTTCTTTTCTTAATCAAAATGTCCTTATGTAGCATTAATAGTACGTATTCAACTGTGATGTGCTTGATAATCTTCATATTAACCGATAACAACAGTGTTTGGGTCGAGCTTTTACTTTCTAAAGCAATAAAATAATTCATTTTCATAGATGCCGCAGATCAGGAAAAAAAAGGAAAGGTTTCTTCATCACTGAATTAGACAGCTTTACCCGCGATGTAGTTGGCATCTGCATGCAGTACTACCAGCTTTGTGCAATAAAAGACACTTAGCATCAAGCTGGACACTGCCTGGCATCTTGCCACCACTTACTATGAGACCTAATCACCAAGGATCTTTATTTTCTTTCTGCTGGTTAGGATATATTTGTGCGGTGGGCATGCCGGCAGTACGGTGATTAGAATGTGGCGATAACTTCTGTTTTTCCACCCGAATGCACACCTGACATACATTTTTTTTTTTCTTCTTCTTCTTTGTATTGTAGTTCCTGGTCTTTCATTACTCTTCGTTGTGCTTAGTTTTACAATCTCTGGTTGGCGGATATATATCTATACCAGTATTTATATAATGAACTACTTGCTGAAATCATCGGGTACATTTGTCATTATTTCAGTAGTTCGGAATTTACAGATGTAACTAAAAAAAAAAAGCGACGTATTCTAATGACTGTTGTCGTCGTCTTTTTTTTTTTTTTTTTTCTGCACATAGAAAAATAATTCCTCCAGAACATAAACATTTCCCTTATTACACGCAATAAAGAGATTTTAATTTTCGCACACTTAAACTATACAATAGGCTTTAAAAAAGTAGCATTTAACACACCTGCACACACTAATTTAAGGCGTTGGTTGGTGCATGGACCAATACACACATTGCGGTTTGTGACTTTTCTGCGTTTTCAGTTCCCCTTTAGTGTTTTAGACACTGATGCACCTTGCTATCTGTTTAGATGTTTTGCATGTAGCTGTCTGGCTATATCCCTAACACATTTTTCAGAAGAATTTAGAAAGAATTTAACTGTTCACCAAGGGAAAGGGAATGAGAATATGTCCATTAGGTTTGTTTTGTTTTCTCCCAAGAAGCAACAAGCAGGACTTTAAAAGGACAACTTTTTTTTTTTTTTTTTAGAAACATTAAGGTCGCAACTTTAACCCCTTAAGGACCAAACTTCTGGAATAAAAGGGAATCATGACGTGTCAGACACGTCATGTGTCCTTAAGGGGTTAAACTTGCAGTATGGAATGCTGTTTCGTCATTTGTATATGAAATAGAAGCAAAGCTACTGCACCTTGGAGCGGCCCTTAGGTGTGAGTTTAGATCAGTGCATGCAAATTTCTTGGCACATACAACAGCAGAATCTTAATATGCTACTCACTTTCCCCTGTAATAGAGCTGTACTCTGCTACATGCTGAAACTGTAATGTGTAGTCAGTCCAGGGAATTGTACAGTCCTTAGCCCAGTGTAAATGACAGTGTTGTTAAAATGTTCAATATGGCTCTTTCCTGTTTTATCTGTGCCAGCCGGCGAAATGACCTTTTCAGTCTTTTTTATTTATTTTATTTTTTTTTTCTCCTTCATTTCATTTATTTATTTTTAGATTTTTCCATGTTTTTTTATTTTTTTATTTTTTTTTAGGGCACAGACTAACAATTTTAACGGATCGGGATTTTATATTATTTTTACAGAAAGCAGAATTAAAAAAACTAAAACATAAACCCCCCAAACCAGGTGGAAAAGGTATTAAAGCTGATCTGATTCCTGAAAAGTAATCCTTTTAACTCTTTATGTCCCACAGCAATTTGCTACTCCATTTATATACAATATTCACACAACACATCCATCTAATACTGAAGGGCTTGCCTGTTCATTACAAACGTTGTTCTTCTTTGTTTAGTGATGGGAAGGATTTTTTTTTTTTTTTATCAGTATGCCCATTTTGCAGGCGGAACATCTTCGTTGGCAGATGGGCCAAATTAACAGAGTGTACAAAGAAGAAAGAGGCATGCTTATAATAAAACACACTTGAACAAATTCATGCCTACCCAGTTTGCTTAGTTAAAAGAGCGTTGACAGTGTTTTTACAGTGTCTTATGCTCCTGTGAATCCACATTGGGTCATAATGGAGCTGTGCCTGTGAATGGGGTGTTGTAGGGTGTTAGATGGACAAATGGCTGTCAATCAGGATGCTGCATATGGTGTCTTCATACCAGACTATGGGTAGCCTTTCAGACAATGTAACGGAATATTTTAATAGGGACAAAGCCATATGAAAAGTACAGAGTCCTCCTGATCTGGTCTATACGGGAAACCTCAACCAGCAGAGGTTTTCAAATAACCCACATGCCATATATTTAATAGATTTTTAAACCTACTGCATGTATAGGGTACTGAGGGTGTAAATAGAACTTTGCCAGATTACAAAACAGGAAGCTTTTGTGCACTGGCAGATATTTGCAGGTTAGGATACCACAACCACAGATGAATATTAATGCAATAGACGGGGATAAGAAGCTAAGCACCTTGAGTTCTATTGACCCTTAAGAGTTTACCAACCCTAAAGTGCAAGCTAGGACACATTTCATATATCCTCTGTGGATGAGTTTTTTGAAATACAGAATGTATCTGTGACTTTTGGCTCACCTTTGGAAATATTTAGTGTCTAGTTTTCAAACTCCCCCAAATATCCAAAATTCCCTTACACAGGTGTTCTAGCAAGAGAGCAAAGCTGTATTTTGAAGAAGAAAAAAAAACACCACATGATCAAACACGATATACTTGCGTTTTTGTCTTTGTTTGTGAGTGTCTTTTAGTGTGAGTGTGTGTGTGTGTGTGTGTGTGTATGTATGTGTATATATATATATATATATATATATATATACACACATACATACATTTCTTTGCGTGTATGCATACACAATATCGCATGTCAAATAGTTAAGAGGTTAGCATATTAATGTTCCTGTGCAAATAATAATAAAAAAAGCAGAGCACATATACAAATTCCACTTAAATCGATTTATTACCATTGAGAGCTTTTCGAAAAGTAATTTTTAAAAATAAAAAAAAAAAATTAAAAAAATATTTAAATTCCATTTTTATACACACACACACACACACACACACACACACACACACACACACACACACACACACACACACACACACACACACACACACACACACACACACACACACACACACACACACACACACACACACACACACACACACACACAGTGATGCAGGCCACAACTGGAGTTAATCATTGGAGAACGTATGTACATTTCGCTGAGATAGATATAGATGGATATATATAAACCTATATGTTCTAACTATTTAAATAAACACAGCTAATTGCTACAGGTCACTAGAAGAGGAATAATTAACACCTTAAGATCTTAAGGAAAAAAACCAAAACATCTGTTACACTGGAAGTGATCTTGCTGTAAAAAAACGACAAAACCGCCTGTATGTTAATTTAAATCTGGAATGCATTATAATGCTTCACAGTGGAAAAAACAACCAAAAAGGAGCGAAATAAAACTTTAATTCTGATTAAGATAAAAATAAAATAAAAATGACTCCTCACTCCTTAAAAACAACTGCTTTTAACTAAAACATTTCTGGCGCTTCAAAGGGTATGTTTTCTTCTGATGTTAAGGCTATGTGTCTAGTAGCAGCAGGGAAAGAAAAAAAAAAAAGCATTTCTTATTCCACATACAAGTGGCTTGCTTAACAAGTCAGCACAGGCACATACTTGTTTGTACAATAGAGATAAAAATTCCTGTATAAAAATAATTCACTTGCTGACAGCACGCATTGTGCAGGGTCTGCTTCTTTTGTGCCGGCCGTGAGTCTGAGATCGAGGATCACGACTCCTGCTTTTTATGCAGAACAGTCTATCACGATCGCTTGCTGAATTCTGCCTAAAAGTTAATTGCTTAATTTTTAGAAATATTTCAAGCTCCCTTTGTGACACTTTTTTTTTTTTTTTTCTTCTCCTCCCCTGGTAAGGAGGATGCTTTGGTTTTTCAGCAGACGCTGCAAAAGGGGGAAACGTTTTTGGCAAGTTAAGAATTGTGGCCCCTTCTAGATGCATTTGCATTGCAAGCCATTGTCTGTCTGTAGTCTTTTGTCTTGGCTCTGATAGATTCCATGTAAACTATGGCTGGGTTCTGGCTCTTTGTACAATAACTTTACCACGGGGGGAAGGATTGTATGTAACATAGACCTGTAGCTGACAAAGATGTCTGGAGTTTTTTTTTTTGTTAGTGCTGATTTCATGCCAAATCTAATTGGTCACTTAAATCACCTTTTGGTGAAGCGGCTTCATCGATTTTGTCTGCAGCATTCCCATAATAAACTCGGCTTAACCTTTTAAGTGTTGTTCTGGCATTCAAAGTGTTAAACAGGAATTTGTAATGTAGTTGTTTTGTGCTTGTGTACAACCGGACTTAAATTTGGCTAAGGAGACGATATATTTTTGATCAGTGTCTATGTTGATTTCTAAGCAATTCCTTATAATTTTTCATTTATTCAATGGATTGTGTTCTTTTATTTTTCAATTGTATGGAACATAATTAGCTTTAGTTTTTTTTTTTCCATACATTGTACCACTAACCATCCCATTCTATTTAGCAAGACGTACAACGAAGTCTTTATAAAATAAATAAATAATAATTAAAAAAAAAAAGTAAAACAAACAAACAAAAACAAAACACGAGCATTTAACTTGTAAACTTTGCCAGTGAAACATTACAATTTGATATTCCCTAAAGAAATGGCACTGGTTATTAGGAAAAAAAAAAGTTTACTGCATATTTGGCTGCAATGTGATATGCGCTCTATCCAGTGTCACAAAATTCTTCTAATGATACATGATGCATGAGATCTGGGAATTCTGTCTTAAACAAATCACATTTTAATGGAAATCTTATGATGTATAAGTGTAAGATTCAAATGCATGGCTGCTAATTAGTGACAATGCCTGCTACTGCGTGAGATTTGGGTCTCCTGCAGTTCACGCTATGGAGGAACGATTCTGAAAAGAAAGAGGTGCACAATTTTCTGTTGCCTCATGGTGATGTCCAAATACACTTCTAGAACCTCAAAAGTATGATGTAACTTAGAAAGATACTAATACTGTATTCTGATGGGTTAAATAACCACAATCTGCATGAAATAGTAATTAACTAACACCTTGACTAAAAAGGCACCAATTTAGTCATTAAAGGCCTCAATCAGTGACAGGGATACATCTGCGCAAAAAAAAAAATAAAAAAAAAAATAGCTAAGAGCAAAAGTAATTTTATTTAAGAAAAAAAAATATTATTTTAGGAGATTAATAACATGTATTCCTACGTCAATGGGTGGTTTAAGATAAAATATATTAAACACAAATGAGTCCCGCATTTTTTTTTTAACTGGGTGATGTTTCATTGATCAGATGTGTGAAAATAATGCATTTTGACGAAAGCCCAAAATATTGCGTATCTAACTGGTATTTGGTGAAAGACACTTGGAAATGTGGTAACTAAAATAGAAATAATGATTTTTCATTTTACATAACAGAGCTATGTAGTTCATAGATTGGGCCTTTGATCTTTTTAAGACTTGCATGCATGATAATGGAACATTTTGATATAATGGAATTTATTAAGGTGTGAACCTCGATTCGTGATGTGTTTGGATGACATAACTTATCACAAAATTTTACTCAAGTATTTTTTATTTTGAGTTTTTTTTTTTTTTTCTTTGTTTCTTTTAAATCTCTTGATACCTGTTCATTAAACAGCAGTGATGGAACACTTCAGAATCTCATTACAAAATCTTAATTTTAACAGAATTACATTTTTCAAGTTATATCTCCGTGAATTCCAACTCACTGCTTCACGTCTAGATCCCAAAGAATTGTATGTGTTCCATTCACCTCTCTATTGTAATCTTGATAAAGCTATTGAATCAGTCTGTTCCTGTCTGTGAGTTTTATTTATACCTTCCACTTAATGTATTTAGCAGGGAAGAATTTGTTGGCATTATAAAAATAATGAACAATAAATTATCTATTTACACCCGATTCGATTTTTCTGACTTTGGGTGTAAATGTTCATCATAGGGGAAGTATGGTTTCTATAATTCATAACCGACTATTGTTCTAAAGAAGATGGAACCATGTAATCTTAAATGAGTTGCTCTGGTTTTTAGCGAAGAGCAATGTATATGGTCAGGATTACTATAAGCTGGCACCTACAGGCTTTCGAAAACGTGAAACTGATTGACGCTTTTACTTCCTCAAAAATATAAAGTGAAGCAGAACTTAAGGGTACTAACAACTGACTTTGTCTCGCATGGCTTGATTGGTACATGCAAATCTCAGTTTTCAAAATGCAGCCTGAGACACTGGTCGCTGCTTTGCAGCCTGACCTACCACATACGGTATTTAAACTTCCAAGTATGAAAAGAACTGGTGTTTCACTTCCCTGAAATTTACCCTGTTCCCTTACCACAAATATAAGCCTTGTCTTCTGCACCGTGAAAGTGCACGCAACATTAGTCTACTGTACCACGTCACAACGGTTTAAGGAAGAAATAGGTACCATTTGGAGGAAGGATATTCTCTGAAGAAACCTAATTAATATTAGATATAAGAGGAACATAATGCTGCCTAAGAAAAAGAAAGTGTATTTTTAATATCAACATAGCGAGAGAAATGTTCAATGTGAAATTACACATTTTGTGGATTTTCTAGTTCTCCGATGGAAGCAAACCTTAGATTATCAATACAGCAGACAGGGTGTAAAAGTGGCATGTATCTTTGCCGATACATGTTTTATACTGACAGCGGAATACTGTGTAATCAATATGCAAAGAATCCTAAACAAATCAGCAGCAGCTATGTACTTACCAATGTGAGCAAGCTTAGGATTTTTTAAGAAAATGGCCCAGTTGAACTAGTTTATATTTCTCTCAATTGATCATGCATAGAATGGAATGTTACACACACACACACACACATACACATGTCTTTTTGTTGGTAGCAGTTATAGACAGTCCATGTGTAGGGCAGAAGGCATGCTTCAAAATTGCATGTATCTTTAAACGTACATGCCATTTTACTTCTCTTCCCGGTAATTCCCTTTTTAGAAAACTCTTAAGTCCAAAAGTGTTGATGGCTCTTCACATTTTATGAGTGAAGACTTTAAGGTAGCGTTTTCTTCCACAAATTGCTATTATGTTGGTGCCATTATCAATATATATATATTAGAATTTAGTTCTAGATCGCCAACATTCTGGATAGAGTGTAGCTTCCAGTGCAGAGTGGATACTGACTGGACATAGTGATGATACTTTTTTGTTTGGGAATTTTTACATAAATTTTATCTGAAACTAAACCTATTCATAAGTGGGACTTAAGTTTCTGTAGAATGTGCCAATATTACTATATATGTGCACCATAGACTATTGTTGGCACAGGGGGAAAAATCTGTGTAAAAACGCAAGTGAAATTCAGTTGATTCCAATTATGTGTATATGTAAACATAATCAATTTCTACATGCAGGGGCCTGTTTATTCGAATCTTATTACTTAAAGTGGCCAAAACAGGACACAGTTTTAAGGCCATATGAAAAAAGAGTGTTAGGGAAAAGGTTAAAGGAAGTGGAGACCATACGCTAATGCAACATGCTTGTGAAAAAAAAAACTTTATTGTTCTATAAACACAATATTAAAAGATGCTAAGTGCTGCAGTTCATTTTCTTCCTAGTGTTAGTCAAAAGCATAATAAACAACACAACACACGAATATATATAGGGAAAAACATTAAACAATCATTTCTAAGTGACTTTAAGAGCTATTTAGTGCTATCTATGTAATTAAGTAATTCAGAAAAAGATTGCTGTATTTAAGTTACGCATTTACTGTAGTTTAAAAACGCATTATTTTGAGTTTTATTGCTGTGGAATTGTGTGATAAATGAAAATATCCTGTGCTCCTACATCTGGGTAGGAAAGAAGGACGGAGTGATTTGGCTCTCAAAGAAAAAGTGTCCTTCAGGAAAGTGTGACACTAGAGAGGCGTGTTGCTACATGTATTTTTAGATGGGGTTTAACTTGTGACATTACCATACAAAAGCAGTTTCATATAAAAAGCACAAAACAAATCTTTATTTGTATGCTGTTATTTAATTAATATTTTCTTTATTTTTATTTAACTTTAGCATTGCAACTAATATATGTTAAAACACATCTGTAAACACCTCATTGTAAACCACTACCGCAGTTCAAACCTTTTCATGAGCCAAAGTCCAACAATTTTAGTACAATTTAGATATGAGATTAAAGGAACACTATAATCACCTAAATTACTTTAGCTAAATAAAGCAGTTTTAGTGTATAGATCATTCCCCTGCAATTTCACTGCTCAATTCACTGTCATTTAGTAGTTAAATCACTTTGTTTCTGTTTATGCAGCCCTAGCCACACCTCCCCTGGATATGATTGACAGAGCCTGCATGAAAAAAAAAAAAACTGGTTTCACTTTCAAACAGATGTAATTTTCCTTAAATAATTGTATCCCAATCTCTAAATTGAACTTTAATCACATACAGGAGGCTCTTGCAGGGTCTAGCAAGCTATTAACATAGCAGGGGATAAGAAAATCTTAATTAAACAGAACTTGCAATAAAGAAAGCCTAAATAGGGCTCTCTTTACAGGAAGTGTTTATGGAAAGCTGTGCAAGTCACATGCAGGGAGGTGTGACTAGGGTTCATAAACAAAGGGATTTAACTCCTAAATGGCAGAGGATTGAGCAGTGAGGCTGCAGGGGCATGTTCTATACACCAAAACTGTTTCATTAAGCTAAAGTTGTTCAAGTGACTATAGTGTCCCTTTAAGGATACGGGCACTTTTGCCCAAGCCCCTTACAACAGCAGATTCTGACCAATTCTTACCCTCTCTTTAGGGTAGAATGATGAGCAAACACAATTGCAGATAGAGGTAATCAAGAGAAGATTACCTCAATACATGTATCATGCTGCATTTTTATTTAACATTTCACAAGTTGTATCACTCAAATGGCAAGCACTTATCAAAATACTTCATTCATAATACACATCGCAACAGCAACACAAATGGTACTCACCATTAAACCAACTGGCACTTATCTCACATGCAACACCAATATCAACCACATCACATGCAGCACCAAATGTTTTATTTATTTTTTTCTCCATCAAATTGGGGATATAACTCCTGATTTATGTGGCAGACCTCAAGAGTCCCTGCTATTTTTTATAGAGGCACGACCTCTATCCGCACGTAATAAATATGCTAGTTGCATTGACCTCTGCTGTTCTTGTACTTGGCTACTGTTGTGTTAGCCTCACCATCTGTCTCACATAGCTTTACCAGTGAGGGATGTTTATGGGGTTTGCAGGTTTCAGCCACGCTACGAAAATAACGTCATTCAAACATACCTGTAAGAAATCAGTGCCAGTCTTAAGAAAGATATTCTGGGCATTGCTGACTCCCATCCCAATGAACATTACGAAAACTTAAACTATTGTATGTAAGTCCATTGGGACATTAAGAGAGCAGAATCTGCATACATAGCCCAATATAGAATGGCATTCACTTTTCAAGAGTACAGGCAAATATCAGCAGGAATTCAAAGTGAATTTTTTTTTAAATTTTAAGGCCAAAATATCCACACTGGAATAATTCTCCAAGTCAACTTATGCTTCCAATTCAGCTACTTTGGCCTTAAATTTTAATTTGCCGTGGAATTCACTCTGATTCCCAACAAGCCTAACTTTAGTCAATAGCCTGGGAAAAATGCAGAATCACGGTGGTGACCTTTCACTTAGACTTTCTTGAGTCCTGCCATGTTGCCCTAAAGTTTCCAGGTCCAAAAAACACATTCCTTGGTCTTCTCGTTTTTATCAGCGGAGGAGGAGTGGAATATAATTATACCCACTTCCTTCCTATTTCATTCACTTCCTGCTATTCCCTGATTGGCCAGGCCTTGGGCCACTTGACCTCATTCTGTGAGACATAATCTGAAATTCTTAACATTGGCCATTCTTAGGGAACATTCAGACTTAAGTCCAAAACAAGCACTATAAACCTAACAGACATCCAATTATTTAAACAGTATTTTCTGGTAAAAAAAATAAATAAATAAAAAATGAGCAATATATGTTCACTGAAGCAAAATAAAGCCACTTAAATAAAGCCTGGGGTAGATATGCCTTCTGGCCTCATCAGCCCCTCTCCATAAAGGGGGCCTGGCGGTTTACCATTAAAGGAGAAAAATAAATAAATTAAGAAATCTTGGGACGAACAGCACTGGGCTTTTTGGATGAATTTTACTGATAATTTGCTAAAGCTCATTTGAATTTTAAGCACTGCTTTAATCTTCAAAGGCTAAATTGCTTTATGAATATGCATAGTATGGGCAGACTTTAGTTCATTACCTAGTTGTAAATTCTAATGACCATTAGGCCCTTGCAGTAATTGCGAATTGTTTTGCATTTTTGATTGGCTTATTAACATGTGCATTCAGCGCACATCAGGATAACTTGTCAGCCTGCTGAAGGAGAAAAAAAAAGGTGAAAATTGTTTATGGCACCAGCATTCTTAAGATTTTTTTATTTATTTTTTGCCGTCTTAGATCTTGGGAAATCTATGATATTAAAAATAATAATAAGGAACTCCATTTTTTTTTTTTTTTTTTTTTGCTTCAGGAGTGAAAGTTCACCAAGAGATTTGACATATTTAATTTACATGATGACTTTGCACTCCTTCATTAATGCAATTTGCATATGAAGCTGTTGTTAATCACTTTTGATCATGTTTTGTGTATTAGCTGCCTCAGTGGCTTTTCTCTCTCAGATGCTCAGGCAGAAAGAAGCAAAATGATACATCTCCGTGCCAACTTTTCTTTAGTGAATTGAGGAATTACGAGCCTAACCTCCAGTAATTAAATATGTTTTACCATTTTTCTCTTTTATGTTAAGTACAGTTTGTGAAATGCACAATGAAACTGTTCCCATTTGGGGGAGACATTCCTTCAAAAATTGAGATTTTTTTTCTCCCCATTTCCCAGTGGTTCGGCTGAATTGATCTTGGCAAAAAGGCAGCGAGGTTAAGCTGCAAGCAATTTGACAATAGTGAAACGGAATGCTTTAGGGTTGGCGCTGTTCCGCCAGGCTGCAATATTCCAAGATATAAAACCCAGTCTTATGGAAACATCTATCATCGACTGATGCAGGGCTCGAATTGTAAGAAATGTGAAAGGTTTATTCACTCTTATCATATGCAAAAAATTATACATGCTACCATTACCTTTTGTTCTCTCTGAGGCTTGAATGTAGGGTTCCTAAATTATCTGTAAAAACATGCTGCATTTCTCCTTTGTTTTTGTTAGAAAGTGATTGGGACAATCCGTTAATAAGATTCTTACAACATAATGTATTCCTTCAAGTTGATATACTAAACCATGTAATTTATTTATGTACACGTAGTGATGAACATGATCAGACGTTAGTGATGGTGTATAATATTTGCACAATGTGGGAATTCAGCATGGCAAAATTATGATGTAGAATCTTAACATATTTAATTGACCTATTATTTTACATGTCAGTTGGCTCTATGTTTGTTTGGGGTCTCTGTTCACCAAACAGAGAGTTGTGGTAAGTTGACAGTCGACCTGTAAAATTTCAACCCAAATATTTGAGTTGAGGAAAACCAAAATCTATGATACAGATAAATCAGAGATTTCTGTTCCAGGTTGGCTGTTGTAAATTCTTCATACCAATCACTGACCCATTGCTCTTTACTGGTTTGTGAATAGGCCCATTGGTAATCCCATGGACAAATCACTAAGTGAGTCAACTTGTCAACTTGCTGGCTACATCCTCCCCTTTAAATACCTTAGGTAATACTAAACATGTGACTTTAAGTATGCAAGCTGGCCGGTTGTGATAAACTCTTGTCCAAGAGCTACAAAAGAAGGAGTGAGATAAATTAGAAACCAGGATAAGGTAACTTGCATGATTTATGCTGAGCAAAAGGGGAAGAATTTTTATGAACCACAGAAAATGTATGTATTTTTTTTTTTCGCGTTTAAATTCACGAGCGAGATTTAAACATACTTTTCATTTAAAAGAAGGCATATATAACAATGCAATGTTCTAAAAGGCTCATTGTTGTTTGAATTACACACATTTATCGAATGCCAGATAGGAAATGGCTTTGTGAATTGTCTGTACCCGACAACTTAATAACAACTTAAAATAGAACATCAGAAAAGAAATAGAATATTCTGTCGAGCTATCTTTCTTTAGTTGTTTTTTTTCCTTTTACCAAATGCATTTTAACCTCACAAGAGACCTAGCACTGCCCTTCAATGCCTCTCCACTGCATTGTAGTAAAAACACAGTTCATTTCAAAGTTGTTAATATTCAGCTGAGAAACAGTATCCAGAGCACAAATAAATTATTAAGTGCATGAACTTTTTAGGCAGTAAGATGAACTGATGGGGTCCATCTGTGAGATCCAGGGGCTTTTTATTTGTGTGTGTCGAACGATTCTGCCCTCTCCAACTCCATAGCCTTTGGTCTCTGGCCAAGCACATGCATAATTGATTCCACACGCACTATCGTTTTCTTGATGTAATTGATTCAGTAAGATATGATGAAATCTAATGGATAGTTTACCATTTCGAAATGATAAAAAAAAAAACGTAACTGTCCAACCTTGTATCGGTCAGTAAAAATGGCATCTGATGGAATTACCATTTTAAGTTGTTAATATTCTTGTTATATTGCAAGAATTACGCACAGGTATGGTAAACCAATTCAGAAGGCATGGTCTTCTGTTTTTAGTTATCTAAAGGCTTTATCCTTCAGCTAGGAATCTGCAGATGTTTGTTGAATGGATTCTAAATATATAAGAATGACTATTGCAGAGGCAGAAACTATTTAAAAAAAAAAAAAATTAAATAAGATTTGTAACTAATTTTTGTAAGACTTTTTGTATTTAGTAAAATGACAGAGATACATTTAACTAATTTATACTCGACATTCAAGATACTCTTGATTATATAGTTGAATAAAGTTGGGTGAAAAAAACACTTATTTTATTTTTTTGGTAAGATGCTTTTATTTTCTTTATATGATTATTGAGCAAAACTTGCTTTACAGTAATTATTTAGTCATTTATCCAAAACCACATTATACAGAACTTTGGACTGCATAGCAATTCATATTTTTTTTAAGTATTAGGTTAGGAGGCACTAGCTGTAAAATAAGTAACATCATTTATGCAAGGCTGATGTATTATTGCATTTCTGATTTTTATGATCCCACAATAGTCATTGTGACGGCTTGCCTACTGATCTCCCCGTTTCTCCGTACTGCCTAGTAAACCAATTCAATGTATAGCTTTTTAAGGAGTGTCCATATCTCCTCCAAGGAACAGTCCCTCTGGGGTGAGCCTTGCATTTTGCTATGCACAGGTATGTGCTGGACGCACTGTTGGAAGCAGTTGTGTGCTGTGGTTAAGAATAAAATTGATGGTAGCAAAAACTAACCGTTGAATGTTTGCAACTCGCAAACTTCAAAACAGGAAAAATTATACCTCCGTTAATTTTGCTCCAACTTTATAGTCACCTTAGAAGCTCCAACAAGACTATTCTTAAAGTGAATTAGTCTCTTTATATTCGTAGTGCTACATTTTAAATCCACTCAGGCTTTCAAGATACAGCAATGAAAATCCTAGCATTGCTGAAATTAGCATGAAATCAGTCAAATAAGGCTGATCCGTGCACACGAAACCCAGTTCTTCTGCAAGGCGTGTGGAGTACATTTTCACATATCATGTGAAACAGAGACAAATCCAAAGTGTGATAACTCCTAGCGATTCACATGACTTGTTAAAACATATGTTTGCTTATTTCATCCAGACTTGGAATTAAAAAAAAAAAAAAAAAAAATTAAATAAAAGTTGTGTCTATGGAAAAGTCTTAGGACTGAAGCAAGAGGTTTGTAAGTTAGAATAATGGCTAGCACATGATCTGACACTTGATCAACAAACTCGAACTATGCCAAACAATTCTTGCCATTTGCTGAACTTGATTCAGTAAATCCGTAAACGATGGCAGCGGCCTGCTATGTTCCATCAGAGCTGAAAGACTTGAAGTATGCCCCGCACACACCAACCTTAGTAACCATTCATATATTTTTCCTCTTACATTTGCAACAGAAGCACATTCAAACTGCTCAATAATATATCAACATTTTTATTAGTTTGGGGAATGACATTTGGATTCTGTCCAGTTCACTGTGTTACAGTACTCCCAGTATGTGATATGACATACTGTAAACGTGCAAGTTTCTAAAAACACTTAAACTCGGCAATGGTGAATCGCTTTACATGTATGTAGATGGGCGTTGGTGTTGTATAATTAAAAGTAATCATTCTAAATGTTTAATTCATAAGTCACGTGAATTATTTTTTTTAATTCACATGGATGCGTGTTTGAATGTCTGTCTATCAGTTTGTCTGTCGGACTGTCTGAAAACGTACTACTGTTCATAGCACAAACCTTTTAGAACCTTATGTTCAGAATAGTACAAATGACTTTCACAGCTGAGAGTAATGACAATTGTATTCCAGAAACAATTGGATGGCGGCATTATGTCATATATAGAGGATGGAGTAGTAAAGAGACAAAAATAACATATAGAAAGTCTGGACAAAACGTTGATTTAAAAAATTTACCAAATGTATAGCCGTATGTGTCATAGACCACTAATAAAAAAAAGTCTTGTAAATATCATGCAATCTGTCATCTTAAGGATTGTGGTTTGCAGGAAGTATGCATAAAGAACCGCAGTGTCTCAGGCACCTTTAAAAAAAACATTGCGATCTGAATGATATTAAAATATGATGGAGCTTGCTTCATACCTCCCAAGTATCCCTTATTGGGCGCAACAGTCTCTATGTTGTGCCCAGATGTCCCTGTCCTTCTTTTTTTATTTTTTTTATTTTTTATTTGTTTTATCCTAATGCACCTCTTTGCTACAAGCTCCATATGTTTTATGTATATGAGCATGAACAGAGCTTCACACCAATAAAACTCAGTAATGTGGTTCTAAACCACAGCAAGTGTGTTTAGAAATCCATCTGTGTGAACAAGAGATTTTGGTCTTGCTCGAAATTATATTTTAGATTAGATAAAGGGTCAACATAACAACTGGCTACACCTCCAGTCACACCACTCTACCCACACCCCCGACCCACACACCCATTAAAAATATCAAATCCTGATGATGTTATATTGATGACGATACTGTATTTCTGATCAGTGGTGAGGAACACTCCAGGCAACAAAGTGCTTGAACTTGCTGATGTGCTTTACCTGTTCTGTCCCTCACCTGCAGTCTATTTTTAAAAAAATGGCATTTTCAAGAGAAATTGACACTTTTATAAAAAACCTTTGTCACATATTCTCAGCCGTCATTCGGGCAGCCAGGAGGGTTTCCTGCTTATTGTTCATAGTGGAAGTTAAAGAAACCAGGCACAATTGGCAAGATGCACAGACTAACACTAAATGTGCACATCGCGCATGCGCACGCTGGTTTTTGTTTTTTCCTGGATTTTGTCACCAGTCATTTCGCTTTACATTTCTTTATTACATTTACTATTTTCTCCTTGATTAAGTGTGAACAATTTTTAAAAACAATTTTTTTTTTACACTAGCTCATAAAAATATACATACTTTTATAAAAAAAAATATCCACACCTTAATGTAGATTTTTCTAATATCAAATATCAAAGTCCAGTTTCTGTAAAGTTTGACTAAAAGTGAATGGAAAGATTGTCTCAAATCACTCCTTCTCCCAGAGTGGACATCCGTCTGTCAGGCCACAAGTTCTTGTGTGAATCAGCCAACGAGACTCTTGCAATAAAGGAGGTTAAGATTAAAATTTCATGTTAAATTCACTTGCAGATTAGGGAACAGGCACATTGATAACATTCATTTGAGATTCCTCATTCCTTCCACTGTGGCTTGTTTGTTGAGCATTACGGTCGTAAAAGTGACCTCTTACTTGGTAAAGATGCGTACTGGATCAGACTTAACTATGCTAGTTTATAAAAGACTGAAACATTTACCTTGTAAGCTTGCAGTGAGAGTATCACCTTAAATGTTGATTACCATTTTATGTTAAACACAGTTATTTGTAGGCTCGAGCACAAGGTGGGAACTTAGCGACATTATAATTTTATGTTCTGTCCTTGGATTAATGTATACCTTGTGGCAGAGTTTTCATGTCTAATATCTCCTTTGTTTTTAAATGGATATTTATTGGAAACCTGTGTAGAATCAGACTGTACGCTTTCACACTCACTAATAATTCTTCTACATAGAAGAGAACTGACTTGTTTTGAAAGCTTGAAAGCTTGCACTCTAAATCAACTTAACCAAAATATGAAGCACATTGACTCCATGTCTGTTTTGCTCACATTGCGTGCTTGACAATCCCCCCCTTCCCTTACTTGGACTTAAAGGGACACTATAGTCACCTGAACAACTACAGCTTAATGTAGTTGTTCAGGTATGATCTATAGCTCCCTGCAGGCAATCTAATGTAAACACTGTATTTTCAGAGAAAATACAGTGTTTACATTGATTGATGGGAATACCTCCAGTGGCCGTCACTCAGACGGCCACCAGAGGGACTTCCTATCATGCAGGGCCCTAAAAAGGCCCTGTACACGTCAGACGTATTAAAATACGTCTGACGTGTGCAGGAGAGAGAAGGCACTGTGTGCGCGCCTTCTCTCTCCAGCCTGTCAGCAGAGGAGGGGGGCGGGCAAAGACCGCGAGCTGAGCTGTCAGTCAGCTCAGCTCGCGGCCGCGCGCATGCGCGGTAGTGCGCTCAGGACTTCAGAGGGCGGCATGAATGCCGCCCTCTGAAGTATGTGCGCATGTGCGGCAAAGCTCCCTGCTCGCGCCCGCCTTTTTCGTTATTTTGACGAAATAGGGGGCGCGGCTTCACAAGGCTTCCGGCACTGGAACCAGGTGAGTAAAGAGGCTTGGCTGGAGAGTCCCTTTAAGCCTGCAAATATAATCAGGCAAGTTATAACATATTGAGTGGAAAGAAGGTGGCCAGTCTGGTTCTAGAATTATACTATCGACTCAATCCTGTTTTGGTAAATTGGCAGGAAGTTCTTTGTAAGAAAAGGGTATTTAAGGTCCCTAATGATAGAATGTCTGTGATAAATGTGTAAATAGCGTCCAAATATTTGCTAGAATTCCATATTAGTTAATAGTTTTTAAACTATAATTATGACAATGTTAGAATTACAAACTTTGTTCTTCTACTCCCTTGAAGTTGCATGTTAACCAATAAGCTTCTGGATGGAAACCTTTGTCTGTGTTTGCTTATTAAACGAGTTCAAACGCTTTGCTCTTCGCCTGATTCATGGTCTGTCATTTGCCAGCAAAAAAACAGGACACTGAAAAGCACGCACAGTGATAAATAGTAAGCATTTTGCCTTGAGGAGGTGAGGACACAAAATAAGGAGCAGAGTTGACCGCTTTTGTGTTCTCTTTTTTTTTTTGTGGTCATGTCTTACTTTCAATTCACAAGCTTTTTTTCTTTTCCCCCAACAATTCTGTCTGGACAAGGAGGAGCTAAAGCCAAGTGGCCCACCACATCTGCTCTGGAGAAAGTGGCATATAAAAGGAGTAAGTTGTAATAGGCTAGCAATACAATGGAAAAATTGTACGCAGAGAGATTCAGCCTCTTTAGTCTTAGTGTGGCCAGACAGGTTTAGCAGACAGAATGATAGATTGCTTTGTCAAGGGTCCCAGGGAGTGCCCTGATCTTAAAGCACTTTGTTTATCTTGAATAGAAAAAGGGAAAGCATAGACATAATCAGAGTCTAGTTTGCTGGTGCTTCAGGGGTGTGGGAGCATAGAAGCCTAAAGAAAGACTTATTTAACACATCTACGCTGCTGATACTGCTGTTGTGGTAAACACGGGGTTAAAGCCGAGCAGACTAATTCGGCAGCTACATTTATACTAAATTTTAAATGCAGTGGACAAATGCCCCTTCAATACTGTTTTGTTAAAATCATAGGAAACAAGGTAATCTTGTCTTGCCCCATATTGAATATACTTTGTAGAAAGGAATAGTTAATTCTGATATATTTGATACTGTGCTTTCTGGAGTATTACTTTAAGGCCTAAATGACCAGAAAAACAACGCTGTAGTGTTTTAAATGATGGCATTAAAGTTACAAATCAATGCAAGGTATAAGTGGCTTTTACATTACTCAAACTAAGCATTGCTTGCTCGAAGGCAATGGGGATTAACCCTTTTCAAGCATGGAGTGCATAACTCTGATCTAAAGCACAAAGCAAAGGGTTTTTTTTTTGGCAGGAAATAGGTTAAAGGCGTTTTGACGATCGTGTAGAAAAAAGATGGGGGAAGGGTGGAATGATGCGTCCATTAACAGATGAACTTGGATGAAGTCCAGGCTTTTGATGAGAAAGTGTCATAGCCCAAGAGCATTCAATATTTTTTTTATACCTGCTGACTGTTCATCATAGTCTCTCAGGTCTTGTGGCTGAAGGCAGAAAGAAAAACAAAATAGCTCAATTTTTTTTTTTTGTTCTCGGAGAACCAGTTGAGACCAGTCATTTTGGACACGCAGGCAGGTGCCATTACATTTACTGGCTTGATACTAAACGAACAAAAAGCATATAGATGCACAGTGATGGCAGAAATGCAAGGTTCTAAGACAAAGCAGGAATTGTGACCAATGATAAACAAAAACACATCCAGGTAAAATAAGGACATTGCCCCCGAGCTACACCTTCTTATAGGGGAGACTGCGACAGCAACAGAATCTTTTTGTAAGAAGAAAAAAAAAAAGAGAATCCTACATTCAGCTTCTGCAGTCGATACAAACCTTTTCTCTTGGAGATATGTCATTGAAATAGTACAGGCGACCGCAACGGTTTACAGAAGACATAGCTGCCTGTGTAAAAGCCCCTATGCCACAGTGGTAACCTAATAACCCGATACTTTTTTTCCCCCAGCGCTAAAACGGTTACCCATGTAGCACGAGATATAAGTGGTTATTCACCGTGGTTGAGTTCACCTAACGATAACCCCTTTATAAATGATTATGTGATTTTTCTATAAATGTTTTGCAGTAGTACGATAGACATTAGCTAGCTTTCCAAAGTTGTTTAATCTGGAGAGGAACGTTCTACCAGCTCTTCTTCGGCAAAGCTTTCTCTGATTCGGCCTCTTGAGCTGAGTCCGTAAACCGTAGCTGCTCTCAAACTTTACCATGCACTGCTATTTGCATGCTGTAACAGATCGGGCTGCCAACATTTTTGAAAAAACAAAAAAGTGTATAAAACACACACAAGCTACAGGGCTATTTAGACTGGACCTTGATGAAAATGGTGGACCGCCAGTAATCACATGACCAATTATCATAACTCGCATTTCAAATGGACAAAAAAGGAAACGTAGTTTTAGGGGTGTCAGTGGGGGTGTGGCTGGAGGCGGGCTTTTCTGAGATTTTATTACCTGACTTACTAATAACAATTTATGCAGTTTAGAGAAGATTAATGTAACTTATTTACACAGATCAAGTGCTAAACACATTTATTGTAGTTTAAAGACACATTTCTGTGAGTATTATTGCTGTCTGTGGAGCTGTATTATACCCTTAGAAACACCAACAATATAGAGCTTGTGGAAAAGAGAGACATTAGGATAAAATAGAGGGATATGGGCCTAAATATACATGCTGTCCCTCCTAAATAGGGACACTTGGGAGGTATGCAATGAAAACTCAAGTGTTGGTAAAAGCAAAATATGTAGAAACTAAAGTCTTCTAACTGGTAATTCAATACAGAAAATGCTCTAAAATGAGGACATCACTATACTCTTTCATTACTTAGTTCAACAGTAAATAATCTATTACATCTTGTGCATTGGGTTCTGCACACACAAACAAGAAGCTACCTGGCTTCTGTAACTTTCATGATTCTTTTGGGATAGCCCAGCGGTTCCCAATCTGTGTGCCGTGGCGCCTCGTGCACACAGGTGCCGCGGAATGTTTCCCTGGTGATCATGGCCCCGGGGAAACATTACTGCTCAACAGGGGCCCGGTCGAGTGCCGCGGTCCTTTAAGCCCCTGTAATGTCGGCCGGCTGGGAGGAAGTGACAGCCTGTCATTTCCTCCCAGCATCCTACAGGGAGACAGCGCGGGAGGAGGTAGCCGCAGCGTGAGGGGAGAGGAGCATGAAGAGCTCTAGACACCTCACTCCCACCAGCAGGAGGACTCCAAGCCACCCTCCTGGCACATAAGGTAAGCTAACAGGAGGGTGGCTGGAGATCTAAAGAAAAAAAATCACGTGTGTATTAGTGTGAGTATGAGTGTGTTTGTTTATGTGTGTGTATATCTATGTCAGTGTGCTTCTGTGTGTGTGCGTACACATCTGTGTATGTGCATCTGTGTATGTGCATCTGTGTGTCATAGTGTGTGTTTTTATGTCAGTGTGTGTAACTGTGTCATGGTGTGGGCATGTATCAATGTTTGTGTGTGTGTCAGGGTGCATGTGTGTATGTGTCGGTCTGTATCAGTGTGTGTCGGTGTCTATTTGAATTTGTGTGTGTCAGTGTATTTATTTGCATCTGTGTGTTGATGTGCAAGAATATCTGTGTAAGTATGTATGTATGTATGTATGTGTTAGTGTATGTGCATACATCCAAGTAGTCAAACACCAGCATAACCTACAAGCACACTCCTGCAATCTAACACAAATATTACATACAAACACACACCTGCAATCAAACTCAAACTATACAAACACACCCCTTTACTCAAACACGAATACAAATGTACATCCACATTTAAAAGTGAACATTACATTCAGACACACCCCTGCAATCAAACACAAAGATTACATACAAACACACCCCTGTATTAAAACACAATAACTATATACAAGCACAGCTTCAAACACCAACACTGTACATTACACTATAGCGCCAGTAAATGCCGCAGCCCTATACAGATATACAACCTAGAAATTTTGACCCATTGGGTGCCTTGGAAAAATACTGAAATATTAAGGGCGCCTTGAACCTAAAAAGTTTGGGAACCACTGGGATAGCCAATACTGTACATACGAGAATTGTACAGCTTTTTTTTAAATCTCCTAAATGAAAAAAAACAAACAACGTAAACCCCATACAGTATACATATATGTGTGTGTATATATATATATATATATACATATACCATACAGGTTTCAATTCATTTTCACTTAAGAACCTACTTTCTGTATATATTATGCATGCACCCATTTCCCAAACAGTTAATTAAAGTTTATTCTCCCACACATAAAATCCATGCTCACATCTACTTTATCCCCACGGAGTAATACAGAGTCTTATACTCTCCGGCAGAGATTTGTGACTGCGGCAGTTATGTGAGTGTCATTGTTTGGTTCTATTAATCAACTTTATACTTTGCTGGGGATTACATTGCAGGAAACTGCCTTCCCCCTACCACTCTACATACATTTATATTACTTTAATCAGACGATGTACTTTACATTTCCATTTTTAGCTATTTTCAGAACAGAATGGACTATTGCGTTGCAGATTACTGATGAATTTTATTTTTCGAAAACACCTACAGCTCCTATTGTACATGGATTAATAATGCATTTCTTTTAAAAACCGCCTTTGCGTCATGATTGATGTAAACAATTTAGGGTTAACGATTACATGTGGGCAGATCTAATAAAGAGGCAAAATATGTCCCCCAAGTTACTGTTTTGTTGGAATCGCTGTATCATTCTCTGTTCATTAAGTTATTATATCTTAATGAGCCCCTAATGTATGTACAGTAGTGTAAAGTTGACTCCTCGCCTTCATATTTACAAAGTAATCAGATTAAGCCAGGGCAATAAACGACCAATTTCTGGAGGAGTAGAGACGACCTATTACCGTAGGAGGAAGACAAACTCTATATTAGAATGCTGGCATCAAGCTTAAACTGTACCTATGTAAATGTTCCAAAATATATTGTAGCCTCTTAGGGTAATGTTGTCCCTAGTGATCTTGTATTAACCATTATTTTAGGGGTATTTCGTTGTATTGAGATTTGCAATTAGTTTAATTTAAAAAAAAAAAAAAAAAATTCATAGCTCTTTGGCCTTAATTTTACAACTCGTGGGGTAAATTTACTAAAATATGAATTGTCTACATTTGAAAGTGATTTTCAAACATTAGACCAAAATAATCAAACTGAAAACATTTTTTATATTGGGATGGCATTTTTGTGGACTTAAACTCCCAGCATGCTCTGCTAGTGATTACAACTTGTAGTGTACAGCTACTATAGCAACAGAGGTACACATGCTATGCTTTGAATAGGCTCATTAATCTAAATGAGCATCCAAACCACTCATTTAGCTTTCCTGGACTTATTTAGCTTTTTTTTGTGCCTGGCAACTGCTTGTTGATGACCTTAAGTTGCATTATGATATTCTGTTGTGATATAGCTAATTGAGTGTGCATTGTAGTGAATTTCTGTATATTTCATTTGCATAGTGACCACCATGGTAGTATCCTGCTCTGTGACAATTCTTGGCATTTTTTTTTCTTCTTTTTTATACCATTTGCATATTTTTTTCTCCTAACTCTGATTTATACATTTCTCATTTGACTTGGAATGTCTTTAGTCAGAGGATATTCTAATAGTGAATATATGCTACAAAAAAATAAATAAATATTTAAATATGCCCACAAAGACACAACAATGTGACAAACATGAGGACGCAGTCCCATTCACACATACATATGGTGGCTATAGTCAGGCGCGTTGCTAGGGGAGAGCTGACCTGGGTTGCTACCCAGAGTTGTGCCCTGAAAACCCCCACGCCTAATTTAAGCACCCTTTCATTGTCTTTACAATATTGAGTGCCACTTTTCATTATTATTATATTTGCAGTGAGTTATACAGCACTATGTGGATAAATTGATATGCATTGCAGGGTTTTTTTATAAAGCTGCTGCCGTTTTAATGCTGCAAGCTTAAAGTGAATACTGTGGTTGCAGGTTGACACATTTGAATTAATTAAAATAATGGTTTTGTGATGTGATTCATAGAACATGTTAGGGTTGGAAATAAACTATGGTATAAGGTGGGTTTTTGACTGGGGCATATTTCAGTGTATTTGGGAGAAGCCATCAAATGTTCCCATGGGTTGAAGATCCTGGGCCTTTTGACAGCTAGAAATTCTTCTGGCTATACTGCCAAAAGAACTTTAACTAAATTAAGCAGTTTGGGTGTATAGATCATGCCTCCTGAAGTTTCACCGCTCAATTTACTGCCATTTAGGTGTTAAATCACTTTTTTTCTATTAATACAGCACTAGCCACACCTCCCCTGGGTTTTTATCTCCTGTTCTGTAAATGTAATTTTAATTACAAAACAGAAAAGTGCTGGTGCGCATACATATGAATAGAACCCCTCAAGTGTTGAGAAGTATTTACAAACAGATGATACAGTGCAAGCAAGTGTGATCCCTTATAGGGTGTCTACAAGCCCAGGTGTATATGTGTGTATACTTATAGCCTGTTATACTGTACAATTGATATCTGTAGTTAAGGAGACAAAAGTAGGGGGGAGGGAACAGAGAAAGCACTCCTAGTGCAATACAATTATTACAATTTAAACTAAAATAAACTGTCTCTTTAAGAATGCAACTCACAAATGTAGAGTGGTATGACCCAACTCTAAGCTATCTCGCCCAGGGAGGATCAGCCCCTTGGGTACACGGGATCTTGTAAATGCTCCTGTGACTCCAGTGTCAGGCAAAAAACATTTATTAAAAATAAAAACAACTGATAGTCAAATAGAAAAAAAGCACAGTCCAGCTGCAGCTCACCACACCATGGGGAGTTTGATAACAGTTCAGTGTAATCTCTCTCCTTCTGGGGCTGGTCCTGCTGGCTGGTGTGTGTATTCAGTTCACTTCCTTGTATCCTGATACCAGGTCATGTGATGCGTTTCGTCCCGCCTCTTGGAACTTTCTCAAACGAGCAATAATTCTAATTACACATAGAGGGTCGTGCAGGCTTTAGAAGGCTATCAGCAGAGCTGGTGATAACAAATTCTAACTAAAACAGAATTTGCAATAAAGGGTGTGTAAAGATTAGATGTGTCTTTACAAGAAGTGTATAAGCAACTGTGCAATAAGGTAATGTGGTCTTGTGCATAAACTACATGCTGCAATCCCCTCTCCCAGAAGTTTAAGACCCGCTCACATTTCTCCATTTATATATTTTTTTTTATAACAGCAAAAGTTTTGAAGAAAAAAAAAACAACTAAACAGTGATTTGTGGAACATTAAAAACTTTACGTAAAAGTCAACAAACTGGAAAAATAAGACACAGCTTGTTTTACAGCTTAATTGATTTGATCTGATATTGGCAATTCCCTACAATCTCCAATTTAATGAATATCGTGATATGAATGTGCAGGACCTTTTTGTCATATCCATGTTAGAACCATCTTCTATCTCATTTCTATAGTAATTTAATCCTTAAAGGAATACAAAGTGTTGGGAATACAAACGTGTATTACTATCTCTCTATATTCTTCGAGTAGCAGTTTAGAACCTCGGCCCCGCTCAGACTGGCATTAAAAGGTATTTAAACTTGCCTTTTCTTCATTGCAGAGCTGGTCCATGGCTAAGATCATCAATCATGCAGAGTCTGGAGATGCTGAGCGTAGGTGCTGCACACAGATCACCACAGAAATAGGTAGCACATCTAGTGGTCCTCGGAGTGACTGCACCTAGAGGTGTTACAAGGCAGCAATGTAAACATTGTGTTTTTTTTCTGAGAAGGCATGTGTTTACATTGTAAAGCCTGCAGGGACAGGATATAGACACCAGTGGTTCTGGTGACTATAGTGTTCCTTTAACAACCAGTATCTGTTTCATAATAGGCATAGATCAGTCCATACAAAACAAAACCACCCACCCTAGCCTATAATTGCACTTTATATCTAGTCATCATTCTATCATTTTAAAATATAATAAGGCACCTCTTATAAAGTAGTTATAAGAAATGCCATAGTCATGGTTGTAACTCATTTTCAAACCATTGAATACAAGCTGTTCCTTACAAGCTTTCCGAGCTGATCCACTGGGGCTTGGGATCCCCTGTATGATCTGTTAACATTATGAACTATTATTAAGTTCCAAAAAACATTACATTTGGGAATAGCACAGGCAGAGATGAAGGGCAACACCTGAGAAGACACATCATACAAAAGTCCAGCCAGAATTTACGACCAACAGTATACACTATTTTATGGAATGTCGTATCACACTAAGTTCCTATTTCTGAGTGCAGGATGTTTGTTTAGTACCAACATCACTTTCTTTGTTTTTCAACGTCAACGTAACCACTGAACAAGTGTCAACTATAAGTAACACGCATATACGGGACACTTCAAAAGATCACCAAGCGGGTTAATTATTTGTAACTGTGTATCAGTCTAATATAGTACATGTGATATACGTCCCCTTTGAGCGAAGGCACCTTTAAAATGCTACAGAGTCCTGTGGCTGAGTTGTTAATAGGCTGCTGAATGAGTTGTGTATTATTTCGTCTTCAAACTGATTGAAATGTTGACTAAAAATCAATGCTGTTGACTAGTGATAATTTACAGTGCTCTGCGTGCTAAGTATTCTCACTGTGCGCTTGTCATCCTTAGACTAGTCCGGGGAGCTGTGTGTACTACGATGAATCAAATGTCTTACGGGTCAGTCTTTTCACTTGTTTCATCATGGCTGTAACACAGTTGCTGTGTAATTTATGGCTGCTTTTGCGTTGTCAAACATTTTCATTGCAGCAAGCCGCCATACTCTCCGACACAAACAGCGCAGCCTCTACAGAATCCATTGTTTCATAATCTAAGAGGAGGACTTTAAAAACATTAAATTACACTATCTTCAGGCTAATTTAAACGCACTGCAGAATGAAATCAGAGCTCGTTTGTCCCCGATGCAAATTATTAGGTTCTAATTATAAATATCCATTTAATTACTCCATACATTATTTCACAGGCCAATTTTGGCAATTCAGCATGAGAAAGCTACATGAGAGAGAATTTGCAGTAATTAATTGTGCACTTTTCAAAATCTAAATGGTGACAATGCTTGCTTTTTATACAAAATAACTGACTGCATTTTGCACATGCAGTAGCTTTTCTGGTGACATTATTTAACATTATGCTCTAATAATAATTGCAACATTTTTTTTCACACACAGTGTGGACAAGATAGGCTGTTTTATTTCCAATTGTACAAGGGATGAGACGGGATACTAAGATCACTGTGACCTTGGAAAAAACAAACAAAAAAAAAACACTTAGCAAACCTTTGCACCTATCTGTTTCCCCCCCCCCCCCCCTCTTTCTCATAGAATGCAGGACTAAACTGGTTTCAGTATATGTACATAAGCTACAGAATTGTCTGTGGTTTTTTTTTTCTTCATTTTTAAAAACTCCTTATGAGGGTTAGGGGCTAGGGAGGGGTATGGTGCTCTTAAGCAGGCCATATTTGTACTCATTCACTCCAATTTCTTTGTCTTTGGTTTCCTGTATTAATCTATTGAATAATGAACCCTTTCTTGGCCATGTATGGGAGATAAATTACTCCTCTAAGTTTAACAGCACCAAGGTGTGTGGATATAGTTTTCTTTGTTTGTGTTAGAACACAGAGAAAAAGAACTTGGACCCTTTCTAAAACCAACAAAATAAACCTTAGATCATGGGTCCTCAAACTCCGGCCCCCCAGATGTTGCTGAACTACAACTTCCATGATTCTTTGAATTACATAGATAGCCAGAGAATCATGGGAGTTGTAGTTCAGCAACATCTGGGGGTCCTAGTTTGAGGACCCATGCCTTAGATCATGGAAGATTCATTCTAGGTAGTCCCCAGGGCTGACTAAGAACTATATAGTGGTGTATGAATAGGGCGAAATTCACAATATACATCTTTCCTCATCCAAGAGAGAGAAAACAATTTGCCAGTTTTTTTCTCGCTCACACCCACACTGTGATTTGGGGTGTTTTCGAGCCGCCATTTTGAACTGCTGTTATTGATAGATGTTATTGGATAAACAACATTTTAAACAAATATAATATACATAACTTTTCCCACAAATTTTAATAAAAAGTTAACCTTTATCTCTAACCCCCACAACCAAACCCTAATCCATTTATTTTCTGCACCTAATACCACCAATCCCTTTAATTACTAAATCCAAACCCAAAATCTAATTTATTTTACTTATTCTAACATTTTAATTATAAAGCATAAAGCAAGAATGGTGGTTGTTCTAGGTGACAAATATGGAGCATTGAGGGATTGATAGTAGGTCAAAACTCTCTAACCCAAGTATTAATATTTTAAGAAATATTGTTTACAAATAAAAAACCCCGCACACATACAATATAATCATTTTCAGTTGATCAAACATTTTGATGGACACTGTGTTCATTTGCTAGTGTGTCGATATCAGAAACATAATGAAATTGGCCAAAACTTAAAAGGTGCGATGTGTTGGTTATTTAATCTCCAGATGATTTCACTTAGCATTGTATTTGAGAAGACATGTTTCTTAAACATCACCATGCTAATTTTCTGCTTTTACTGTTCAATATTTCGGGGCTAGTATCTTGATTCCCTAGCAGAGAACCTTCAACTGACTTAAAAAAAAAAATAGAAAAAAAAAAGCCTGAAGACATTACTTCGGGTCTGTCTGTCTGTAAAACGAATAATCAATATAGCAGCTTGAAACAGAATGTTTGAATTTTGGACAATTAAACATTTATGGTGCAAAAAAACCAAGTCTTGTTGAAGATAATCTTAGCAGTTTGGGATGGATGGCCGTTGGATCTAACCCCTTCTGTGCCAGATGAGTGTGCAACTGTGAGAGTTGGCATTTCAAAGATGTGTAAGACTTACACGAGTTGGTAGACTTTAACAGCATGCACGCACGCACATCAGGCTGACCTACCTCTTTTTTTTCTAGGTGTACCAATACACTCCCCATGATGTCACCAGTGATGCAATAAGTAAATTAGCAGTGAAACTGCTATGTTTTCAGCTGCAGGGTTAAAACTAGAGGGACCTGGCACCCAGACCACTTAATTGAGCTAAGCAGTGGTATAAAACCTATAGATCCGACATACTGCTGAGTACTTTCAAAACAACTTTTTCTCCAAGGGCTTGGGTACATGCAACCCACCTGGTGTTTGGTACCCTATGAACATTTCCAGTGAATGATGTAGTGAATGCAAATGTGTTAATAAAAGTATATTAAAACAGTCATATAGACATTATGAAACCAATTTATAAATATATTATAAATATAATATAAAGTTATTTTAGGTGATAGGTCAACTTTAAATATAGGCTACTGGTGGCCTCTAAGCTTACAATTTACATACCTCACAACTTTCTAGGGTTTCTGAGAACACCAGAGATATTTGTCCACTAAGTGCAGTGTGAGAGTGACATTAAACAGGCTTGCTCATACAAGAGAATTTAAATTGTGCACTGCACATGGATCGTCTCATGTACATACCTGTCAGAAAATCCCACACCCTCACTGGGGCACTGTCCATTGTCGACTTGACCTGATTATTTAACTTCCTTCCCAATTTTGCAATGTATGCATTTTATACTAAATTATTCAGTTTGCTTTTCTTAATGTAAAATTCTTTTTGTAGACGGGTTGAAGTTACTTGTATAATATATGTGGGGTCACTGCACTGATATTTCTGGTAAGAACTTTGAAAAGCTTTTAACCATACGTCCACAAATAAGTTTAAACTGTAGGCATTAAGACAAAAAAAATATACTGTTTTATGAGCGTAAAGTCTCTTAATTCTACCATTTGCAACCTTCCAATTCTATTAGAAAAACTGTGAATTTCAACAAATTGCCATCAATAAAGTAAGTCAAAACACTATCCAGCACAGATATATTTTTTATTATTTGTAAGTTTTGAAAACTAATGAATACAGCGTTTAGTAAATTCCTGATTTTTAATTTTAAAAAAATAAATAAAAATACAATATATTTATTTTAATATATAACATTGTAAATGTATATTTAGGAGGGCAAACCAGGATAGCTGCACACAGGTGTCCTAAACAGAAATCTTTAAGTCTTCACACATTATTTACTTTAGTATTGAGTGTGAGGGCTACTTAAGGCAGACAGAGGGGAAATGAGGTCACTTTTTCAAAATCGGCAAGTCTCCTGACCAAAAGAGTAAATGAATCAGTCATGCTCTGTGGGGGGTGGGGAAAGTCACATTTTTAGACAGCTGTTTGATAAACACATATACAGCAGTTTCCCTTATTACGCTTTTTAAGTTGCGTGCAAGTCTTATTTCTTCCTATGACTTTTAGCCCCTTTATTTTCATTATCATTTGTGACTAAACAGCGAATTTTGATGATTTGAAAAACTATTTTCAAGGTTTAGGCAAAAAATAGACAAGCTTAAAATAAATAAATAAATTAAAACCATCTCCAACTCATAATTCAGCTGCTCAGGCCTACATTTTGCTAGTCTGTTGTCAACCCTGCTGAACTCACTGTTTAGTAAATAACCAGCCCTCTCGGTTAAATGAACTAGTGCAATCCCCACTCTGTTACTCCTTACTAATCATTTTATTTCCTGAAAGATCTTTAGACCTTCATGCTTTTAGCTGGCATGTCTACTGTGGAAACGGCTGGGCAATTTTTGTTTCAATCTACAAGTCTCTGGAGCACTGGTTCCAGAGACTGATCAATACGTTTTGTTGTCGACCTCACTGTCTCTATAGGCACGATGACCTTATCCTGTCTAAAAATAGTATATGCTCCTGCTGCCTACAGAACCTTGACCTGTAAAAACCCATTTGGAACATAACTGACACATTCAGTCAGCTGTATATCTCAGACACGCTCTGTAAATGGTCTCTTGCTTTAAACTTCCCAGTGCTGAAGCATATGTTTTTTGGGAAGGGGAATGCCTAATTTGTGTTGGCGCACAGAAACAAAAGTCAAAAAAACTGTTTCAAATAAACATTCAGCAGCAAAGAGTTGATTTCGGTAGCAAAATATTTCTTCACCCGTGTCTTAGGTTAAGAGGGTATCCTGGCTAAGAGTGATGGGAGTGTTGGCTCAGCGAATTTCTTAGTTTGCTGCTTAACAACATAATAATATTTCTAACCTCATTTACACATACCAGCCTTGTGAAGTAGAACATTGCTCCATGTCAGTAGTCCTGAAGGCTGTCTGTTGGTACTGTTAAGAGGCAAGGTGGTTGGGCACAGCTTGCTCAAAGCTGGCACAAAAAAAAAAAATCAGTTTCACCTTAAAAAAAAAAAGTTTGTATTGTGCATTAGAATACATTAAAGAATACTGAGCTAACCCTGCTAGCATTCTGAAACCGTACATTTATCTCAATGGCAGGACAATATGCACAGGAAGAAAATAATCTCTGCTCTAAAATATCTACAATTAAAATGTTTGTCTGCATCTAGTTAATACAGGGCTGCAACAGTTAAATTGACAAATGTTCAGCATGTGATTATTGCATCGATTAATATTTAGTTATGGTGAAAAAGCACCCTTGATATGGGAAATATACGAACACAAATGAAGTCTTTGTCCATGGTAGTGTTTATACAGCTTCAGATGCATGTGTCACACAGTGGTTCAGAACCTGATGTGTTATTATGATTGGTGTGGCGCATATCGCCTTAAAGGGATTCTAGTGTTAAGAATACAAATCGTCCAGCGTCATTTAGGCGACCTAGAGTTTCTTAACATCCAGGAAGTGCCTCTAGTGGCTATCTGATTGACAGCCACTAGAGGCAGTCTTTATCCTGCAAGGTAATCATTACAGTTTCTCTATTTCAGGACTAAATGGGACAGGGACATTGCACCCAGACCACTTCAATGAGATGAGATAAGTAGCTCTGGTGAACAAACTTCTCAACTCTTCTGTATTAACCCTGAAGCTTCATGTTTGGCATCTAATTGATAGCTCTATGGGTTCATCTCTTATTCTCTGGGTGCGGGCAAAAGGGTTTCTCTTTTTTTTTTTTTTTTTTTTTTCGTCTCTTTTTTGGCTGTACCATTCCATTTCAACATCCGACAAATCTCACCCCCAGGCTGGAAATCCCATTTCTTTAGCCAGGAACGCTTTAATCCTCAGAGAAGGACAAGTCAGAGCCATACTGGTAATAACCCAAATACATTGTGGTGTTTTGGTAACAGAAATGTAAACGGTGGGAAAATGTCTACCATGTTTAACTAAATTTAATCCAAATCCTAATTACATAAGAAAAAAAAAAAAGCCCTGGACAATGCTTTATATTCTGCCCAACAAATGAAATATTCAGAAATTGCACCCCTAAGCAACAAGCAATTTTTCTACTATAAAACATGTATGTACCTTCTGATATATGTCGAAAAGTAATGAAAACTGTTTTCTTCAAATATAAAATATTAGTCCGTGTCTGTAATGTAGTGAACGGGGATCAAAATGTGTTTAAATGTACCTTTTAATTGACAAAGTGATGAATAAGGGAAATTATTAATTACATAAATATTAATACATTTTAGAGAAACTACAATGTTTACATTAAAAGGTTAAGACCGTCTCTAGTGGCTGTCTCCCAGGTGCTTCCTGCAGTTTCACAGAGCAAAGCGTGAGGATGTCCCGCGTTATGCAAATCACTATAGGAAAACTTTGAACGGGGAAGGCCTAATGTGTTGGCAATCACCGCGCATGCGCAATAGGTTCCCACTCTGACATCAGAGGAAGAGGAGATGGGGGTAAAAAAATACTTAAAAAGACAACTTTCTCTAAGCCTACCTATTCATATCTTAATAGACTTTTCTATGTGTGGGGAGGAGTTAGTGAAGAATGCAGCAGGCTAAGTGTTTGTCATATGACTTGCTATAATTTATGCCAGTCCAATTCCCATTAAGAAAAGCTAAGACATTTACATTAACGCCTTTTTGTAACCATCCAAGTAAAGAATCTCAAATTAAACTTTACTGTGCCAAAAGTGTGAGCAAAGCACTGCATTACAGGGTTATAGTACAGTAGTGTCAGAAAATGAAACTAGATTCAGTATGGTAGGTCACTGTGTAAACCTTTTTTATTTTAATTTTTTTATTCCTTGCTCATAATTCTGCACCTCTTCCACTGCTGCCTGCAAGTTATCAAAGATACCAATCAACAGATTGTAAGAGATGCACTTTGTATGAGTTAGCACTGCAGACTTGTTTCAAAGGTTACATATGGATTTATATACGGTACATATATATATTTTTTAACAAATCTCACTTAACCCTTTAAACAGAGGCAAGTTTTAAATATCCCTTTTACTAGAAAATGTGGATGCAAGACGGCAGATTGACCAGAAATAAAACTCTTTGCGAATCTGTTGATCTCTTTACTTAAAAATACTAAGTATTAGTATTTGTTCAATAGACACTATATCTACTAATATATATCTCTACATAAAGAGAGTCATATTTCTATCATTACCTTCTCATCTGTCTGGTTTTCTCTCTGTCTGTTCCTGCGTTTGTCTACATGTCTGCATATATAATGCTTTGCAGGAAAGTTTTTATTAAAATGTATCTTCCACAAAAAACAAACAAACAGTAGAATATGAGAAGTCGGCAATCAAAAGAAATGAAAAAGAAGATACCGTATTTTTCGCTCCATAAGACGCACCTCACCATAAGACGCACCTAGTTTTTAGAGGAAGAAACCCAGAAAAAAAATATTCTGAACAAACTTTCCCATAGTGTTTCTTACTATGGGACAGTTTGTACAGAATATTTTTTTTTCTCCCCTGTCCCATAGTGTCCCCCCCCTCCCATAGTCTTCTCCTCTCTCCCATAGTCTTCACTCACCCCCTCCCCATAGTCTTCATCCACCCCCTCCCCATAGACTTCATCCACCCCCTCCCCATAGACTTCATCCACCCCCTCCCCATAGACTTCATCCACCCCCTCCCCATAGACTTCATCCACCCCCTCCCCATTGTCTTCATCCACCCCCTCCCCATAGACTTCATCTCCCCCCTCCCCATAGACTTTATCTCCCCCCTCCCCATAGACTTCATCCCCCCTCCCCATAGACTTCATCCCCCCCTCCCCATAGACTTCATCCCCCCCTCCCCATAGACTTCATCCCCCTCCCCATAGACTTCATCCCCCCTCCCCATAGACTTCATCCACCCCCTCCCCATAGTCTTCACCCACCCCCTCCCCATAGTCTTCATCCACCCCCTCCCCATAGACTTCATCCACCCCCTCCCCATAGACTTCATCCACCCCCTCCCCATAGACTTCATCCCCCCCCTCCCCATAGACTTCATCTCCCCCCCCTCCCCATAGACTTCATCTCCCCCCCTCCCCATAGACTTCATCTCCCCCCCTCCCCATAGACTTCATCCCCCCCCCCATAGACTTCACCCCCCCCATAGACTTCATCCCCCCCTCCCCATAGACTTCATCCCCCCCCTCCCCATAGACTTCATCCCCCCCCTCCCCATAGACTTCATCCCCCCCCTCCCCATAGACTTCATCCCCCTCCCCATATTCTTCTCTTCCATACTGTCCCCCTCCCCTTGTCCCATAATTACTTACCTGTCTTGTAGCGTTGGCCGGCAGCACAGGGCGCACCGCGGTAGTGGAACTTGAATTTCATGTTCCGGTTTCCGGCGGGACTGAAAGGAAGTGCGCACTCAGCTTGTGCACACTTCCTTTCAGTCCCGCCGGAAACCGGAACATGAAATTCAAGTTCCACTACCGCGGTGCGCCCTGTGCTGCCGGCCAACGCTGCAAGACAGGTAAGTAAAGCTTCATGTTCGCTCCATAAGACGCACAGACATTTCCCCTCACTTTTGAGGGGAAAAAAAGTGCGTCTTATGGAGCGAAAAATACGGTAACTTATATTAATCGTATCAGAGCCACATGTGTGGGGAGGTATATATGAATGCATCTTTTTATTTATTTTTTTACTCAGTGAATACTATACATATTTTTCGCCTTATAGCCAAAATGCCGCAGGTTGCAGAGTGTGTGACCTTTTACATTTTTTTTCAAATAAAGCCTTAAGGTGGCTCACCTACATTGCATACGTTACAGAAATTCATATGTCTGCGGAATGAAAATAGCTGCCTTCACATTGGTCAGTGATTAATATAATCATTTCCATGTCTGCTTTAAACCGCGCCACTCCTCTTTTACACTTTGCTCCAAACAAACACACCCAGTAATCATTTATATAGTCCTATAAAATCGACAAACAAGGTTAAAGAAAAAAACAAAAAAAAACATTTTCCTAAGTTAATATCTAATTATTTCTTCAACGCAAACGTACGCCTTTGTAAGCACACGGTTTCACGGAGAATAGAGGATCTCTCAGCAACGCCAGTAAATGGTTAAATAACGCTTCATGTTCCATAAAGAATGAGTCTAGTTCCTGAAACCTTTTGAAAGGGGAGGAAAAGAAGAAAGCTATGATTTCTGAGCTTTGCCTAACAAAAGACCAGAACTATTGCTGCCTCCTATTTTGAAAGAGGTCACTAGTGGTATTAGAGATACTAATCGCATAAAAGCTCTGGTGGGTTTGGTCTGCACGCTGTAGATGCCTCTTAAGAAGCTGGGACAGGCCACTGTGATCTGTTCCCATACACAACTTCAGTGTCGCGAAATGTCCACTGCTGCCCCTTGTTTATGCATGGTGTGTTATTAAGTGTCACTCAGTTATCCGAGAGTGGCGCTTTTAGCTGCCACCTAAGTGCCTGACACTCTGGTTTACAGCAGATTAAATTAAATTTTAGGCTGGTTTGGCTTCACTGAGAGCAGACAAAAGGAGCAGCTGTTGTGGAAATGTAATCTGGCACCGACAAATACATGGTGCCATGACGAAAACCTTTTTTTTTTCTTTCTCTCTCTCTTTCTCTCGCGCGCTCTCTCTCTCTCTCCCTGTCTTGTTGAAGGTACAAAAAACGCAGGTGACTATTTTCAGATTAGGTACCTGACAAGCTGTTCTCCGCAGAGACAGAGAATGTCAACCATTGTCCTGCCATCACCATGGCTTTGTCTCACCTGATGAAAGGAAATATATTTGCTCAGACGGACAGGTTATTTCTGTGTTTCTGCTTCACAGAGATCATTTGACACAATGATGCATGCTATTTGTTAATCACCTGTGAGGTGTAGTTTGTAGGTTCTAGTATTTGTGAAATTTGTATAAAAAGAACGCTTTAGACTCCTCTCCTAAATATGCTATCTTTGTATTGTGTTGGCCTGAAGTCAAGTTGGTCAAGAAAACTATTTAATGGGAAGGTGCAGTCATTCTATCCGTTAAAATGGGGGAAAACCAAACCAAAACAAAGAAAGAAAGAAACAAAAACACAAACAAAGAAAAACACAAAGTGTAAATTTGAAAATAAAAAATTAATAAGATAAACTTAATTTATTTAATTACTAAAATCTAATATTTGTAATTATGGAGTAAATAACAAAAAACATGACTTGATCAAAGTCACACAGACTCCATTTAAGTTTCCCCACCCAGTACTTCTTAGTTTTGTTATTTTTAGAAGTGGAACTGTAGGTTTTTTTTTTTTTTTGACATTCTTTATTTTTTTTATTTGTTTGAAAACGACATGCAGTTGCGATACATTTCAACAGGTTTCGACAATGTGATTATAGTGATAATATACATAGCCTCTTATGAGTAGTGTCAACAGTTAACTATGAAGCCATTTTCATTCTCTGTATCGTATACGTTGCATTAAAACAGTATTGAATACCAGGTTGTGATGTCAGTCTCATCGTGTTATGAGTGTGTAATACTGTAAGGTACATGTCCTTGTGCGAGTTGAGCTGTTATTCAACAAGAATGTTGTAAGTTTTCGAGTAGCATGAACATACCGTCAAGCGACTGTTAGTGTGTAGTCGGGGAAATATGTATGCCCTAGTGGAGGCATCTGATCTGTAGCCTTTGGTGGCTTATCAGATCTGAGGTTGTAGCTTGGCGTGAAAAAGGCCTTCCACCATTGGGATGTGCCCTATTCCGTTTGTTACTGTGGATTGGTAGTGAATCACTGTACACTGTAGAGCGGGGGTAGGGGAAGGTATGTGCAGGGGTTGTGGTATATCAAACAGGTTGGGTGGGATTGATGGAAGTTTGGCACAACAGCTTTGCGATTATGTCAAGTCGGTGGGGTCGTAGGTCCCGTTACACACATTATTTCGTTTGTATATACCACAGTGTGGGTTCTGGCAGGCAACACTGGTGGTGTCGGGTTGCTGCGTCTGATCGGTTTTGTGTTTGGTCGTACCCCTGTGCTGTTTTCCTGTGTGCCTTTGTTGGCGTTTGGCGGTAGTTGTGTGGTTACCGGGGGTCCGTGCGTCATGCAAGTTTGCGTTTCCAAAATATTTTATGTCTCTTTGGAGTTGCCAGAGCTGTTTCCAGTGTCAGTAACTGCGTGTTTTGTGTATCCAAGGTTGTGTCTACCCTAACGTTGTTCCTCCCCTTCCATCCCCCCCGCCAAGGTGTTGTAGTTATGTTCTCCGTGGCTAGTTCGGGTCTGGTCTCCCCGGGAGTATATCTGCTTTACCGTGTCTAAGCTCGATCCCCTGTTGTCCTGGGTCCCTCCCCGCCTATCTCCCAGTTCGTGTGACTTAAGCATCCCCTATGTCTTCGTAGTCGCTCTCGACTCTGAAGGAGTTTTTGCCATGTCGCTATTTCGTTTGCCCTTTTTGTCTGCCTGTCTTTTTGTTTTTAGTTGGGGTGTATGTGTTGGGGGAGTATTGTGTTGTCTCTATCTCGTGTAATCAGTGGTAATCAGTGGTTCCTTTCTCCTCAATCCCCTCTCAGGTGTCCTAGAGTCTCGGGTTGGTTTGGTCTCGTAGCGGGGGTCGGTCATCTCGTCTTTTGAGTAATCTAAGTTTGTCTACAGTCTTGTGTGGAGGGGGAGAGGGCAATAAGCTCGGGGGAAGAAGTGGCGGATGCGCCTGGGCCGCCGCGGCCGCCCGATGGGACAACCGGCCCCACGGCGGATGCGGCACCCCCCCGCGCCCCGGCTCGTGCTGTCCTCTTGGCCATGAAGTCCATCCACGGGAACCAGGTCAAAGCGCATTTATCCAATCGGCCCTGCAGGGAGGCTGTCATAATTTACATGCTGTATATATGTTCCACTCTGTCGACCCATTGTTGGAAGGTAGGTACCGTTGTGCTTTTCCAGTGTTTCGGTATGCGTGTTTTTGCTGCTGTGAGCAGGTGTATGGTGAGTCCCCTTTTGTACTTCTTCAGTGGCATTTGCGTGTGGTTAAGCAGCATCGTCAGGGGTTGTAGTGGGTGGACTGCGTTGGTAATTTCTTTGATCGTTTGGTGTATCAGCCGCCAGTACGGTGCGATAAGTGAGCATGTCCACCATATGTGGAGTCCTGTGCCTGTCTCCGTACCGCATCTCCAGCATTCACCGGGTATTGTCTCGTGTACATGTCGGAGGATGTCTGGGGTCCTGTACCAGTGTGTCAATATTTTATAATTACACTCCTGGTATTTGGAACTAATGCTCCCCCTATGTGTCAGCTGGAAGATCTTGTCCCATTCGGGATCCGTGAGTTCTATTCCCGTCTCTTTCTCCCAGCGCCCAGTGAAGCCCAATGGGCTGCCATCTCCATTTTGCTGGAGTATGGCGTATAGTGTTGATACGCCATGCGTGAGGTGCCGCCTCTCTGTGCATAGTTGTTCCAGTGGTAACAGCGATCGGTGTATGTGGTCTTTTCCCGTTATGGTGGAGTAATACGTTCTCAGCAGATGGTAGTGATATTCGTCCAGTCTTGTCGGTCTACGGTCTAGCAGTAGTTCTGCTAGGGTTTTGAGTTTCGAGTTAGTGCACCATTGGCGCAAATATGTCCAATCTGATGCCTGAAAGGTCCTCAGGGCAGCAGGTTTAAATCCACCCGCCAATCTTGGGTTGTTGGTTATGGGAGTGAGGGGGTTGGGTGATGTGGTAAGTTGGTTGGCGTACTGTAGGTTTTTTTTGTTTGTTTTTCCTGTTTTGCTTTTCTTGTGTGACAGAAAATTAGCCTGGGCAGCCCCTATTCATGGCTAACTAGAAGAACATTTACACAGCCTTTGATTTATGAAAACTGGAAGTGATGCATATGAAAACTAAAGACTTCCTTTCCAAACCATAGCTGCTTGCATGGGGAAAGATGAGCCTGTGCAGGATTTGATGGTCACCTATCATATGACAAATTCAGAGGAACTTGCTCTTGGTATGAGCTTTGGGGCTGCCCACATCAACATGTTACTTTAACTATGATTAATGATGAGTTCCTTTAATTGATAAAGGAACTTTGTTAAACACAGATCTGCACACACAAGTCAAGCCATAAGACTTGCTTTCCCACAGATGTTACTACCGCAAGGGATTCTGGGTAGGCATATGCAAATTAGTTCTACAAAGAATCACATTTTTGCCTCATTATTCCATTTTAAACATGGATTCCTTGGAGTTTGTGTTTGCTGTGTACAACAGCTTTGAAGCACAACTCGGGAAGAGATACAGAGCCAGTGAACCACTCACGGACAGCTGTTTTGATTATTAATGCAACTCATCAGCATGGACACTGTAACTTCCATACCACTGCTTGTATTAGTGCTCCCCCAACTAGATGCATTTAAAAAAAGTAAAAAACAAAAAAGAATTACTCACCTTTTTCCAACATGAGACTCCCTCGGCACTGCTTACCACTCTGCCTCCAGCGACATCAGAGTGGAGGCGTGGCCAATGAGCAGTGGTCCAATGAGAAACGCATTTAACTGCTCCATAGGAAAGAAACTGAGTTAATCCCTTCCTGTTGGGCTTCTGCGTCACGTAGATGAGTTTTACAATGTCAGTGCAGCGGAAGTGCTTCTAGTGACTATCGTACTGACCGCCAGTGGAGTTGGACTTAACCCCGCAATGTAAACATAGCAGTTACTCAAAAACGGCAATGTTTTACATTGCAGGGTTAAAAGACAGAGCCTCTTTGCCGAGATGAAGTGGTCTGGGTGACAGCAGTGTTCCTTTAAGGGGAAGTTAATAGAATTGGTATTTAACGTTTTTGTTTAAATTGGAGAAATGTATGATTTTATTTTTTTGAACTAACAAGCAATGTTGTAAGGCATACCAGGTAATTATTGAGCAAACATTTAAACTTTGTGTAAAATGATAAGAAAGTAAGATCTGTTTGTGGGTTTTGTGTAAGCTGATCCATACCTTTCTTTACCTGAAGGATGCTGTCAAATCTTGGCAAGGCGCAAAGAAATGTCTCAACATGTCTTTAAACTTGGCCTTAAACTCCCTACATCATGGCCTGCTCTTAGAAATTGCTTGTAGCCTGAATTCCTGATATAATATGCATACTGTGTCAACATATATGTGGCAATAACACAGCCAGACACAATAACAAATCATACAACATTAAGGGATCATATTCGTGCACATCTGCGAATGTGGTGCACATGATACAGTGCACAACTCGTTAATAGGTCCCCCCCCCACTCTCATGGCCCCTCTCCCGCCGTGGTGAATTTGGAGGAAGGGGTTAAACACTTACCTTTCTCCAGCGCCGGGCTCCCATGGCGCTGGGGACTCTCCTCCTCCTTCCGACGTCATTGGCTGAATGCGCATGCTCGGCAAGAGCCGCGCGCGCATTCAGTCAGTCCATAGGAAAGCATTCTCAATGAAAATAACAGTGAGAAGCACGGAAGCGCCTCTAGCGGCTGTCAATGCGACAGCCACTAGAGGCTGGATTAACCCTAATGTAAACATAGCGGTTAGTCTGAAACTGCTATATTTACAGCAGGCAGGGTTAACCCTAGATGGACCTGGCACCCAGACCACTTCATTAAGCTGAAGTGGTCTGGGTGCCTGTAGTGGTCCTTTAAGCTGCATCTCAGAATGAACCTACACAGACACTCAATCAAGAACCGCAAGGAAAACGGATATTGTACCCCTGTTGGTCATCACTTCACCCAGGCTGGTCACTCCATCCAAGACCTCAGGATTAAAGTTCTTAAAGGGAATTTCAAACACTCTCATGAACGAAAGACATTTGAGATGAAAATGATCACACATTTCAACACCAGAAATGAAGGACTTAATAAGTAGACTCTGGCTTTATCACACTCTACCAAAACGCTTTATAAACGCACATCTTACATTCTTATATAGTTATTTTTCAATATTCTCGTTTCACCTTTATTGTATCATTTTATATGCATACATATATGCAGTTATATACTTGCATGCCTTGCTATGCTGTTTTCTTGTTTTGTCTCTTTTTTTTATTTTTATATTTTAAATAGCTTATTGACTCTCCTCTGTTTATTTACTTTTTTTGGCTACTCTCAGCCAACGTTTCACTTTCAGGCACATCTTCTGCTATTTATGACACCCCACTCTCCTCCCTCCCCCCTCCCCTTCTCTAACATCAGTTGTTTTTAGTGTTAAACGCTATCAGATTGAAGAGAGGAAACTCTAAAAAGCTTGTCTTGAAATAGTATGTTGGTCCAATAAAAAAGGTATCATTGCGTACTGCAATACTCTGGTATTTTGGCATTAATATTTGGCATTAATATTACACAAACCGTGGAATGGGTAGTAGGTATCTTGTCCCTTTTAGATTATTGTGAGATCGTGGACATATTTTGTCCTGCTGTTGAATGGATCAGACATGCTTTTTGTGTACATAGAATGTTCTTTAACTGCCAAGCATTTTGCTTGAAAAATGTTATCATAACATCTCTGAAACATGGGATGCACAGCTAGCACTTAGATGTAGAGTGAAACTGCATTCTCTTACCTGTTCAGCGATATAACAAAATGAAAATTAGGTAAATTGTAACTAGTTATCATTTTGATCAATTTATTTATTATTTATAAAAAATATTCTGAAATTTATTAAGAGATTATATGGTATGCATTTTCTTACAGGACCTGAAATGTTAACAAAAAAGGCAGAAATATTATTTTTGTCAGACAAAGTAGTTGTGACAAAAATAGCTATGTAAAAATAATCCATCCTATTAGTAAGAACTTGACAGCATTCATAGCAATACTGCTTCATAAAAATTCCAATTGAATGTAAAAAGAATACCTGTGTGTTTATAATGCCCATATACTGAGGTTTATAACCTCCTAGAACACCTTACAAATAATCCGTATTCTGTAAAGAATCATGAAACATTCTCTCACCTCTTCACTTCTCCTTGACTGCTGGAATACATTAACAACATTTTTAATTCAATCGTGCTTACTGTTTGGGAGGAGAGAAGAGACACTTTGCATATAGCAAAGGTCAAAATAACAAATTCAGCTTCAGGTAGCTATACATGTAAACTATACATTGTACTTGTATAATATCCAGCATATGTATATGCCCCCCACCCCCCAGGCCACAAACATTCATGTGTTTGAAGGCTGAAGCCTCACACCATTATTCTGAGAATTAATAGCAGGAGGTGAGTTGGAATGTCTTTTGGTACAATAATACAAGTTGGAGGCAGCTGTCAGAAATTGTGTTGTGTTTTAAGCTATATCCCTACACACCGTGTTTCCCGGAAAATAAGACCTGTCCTATATGAAATTTTCCCCTGAAAAACACACTAGGGCTTATTTTTGTGGGTTGTCTTATTTCGGGGGGAAACGGTAGCAAGCATGTACTAGAAAGCAGGTCTACGTTCAAGGGAATTCCCCCGAACAGTTCCATAGTGCTTAAAATCCCACTAATCTATGTTCGGAGAAAACTTCCCCGAACATAGATTAGCTGACTCGCGAATGGAATCCCGCGATTCCATGTTCGGGGAAAATTCCCTGAACACAGATTAGCAAACTAGCGACAAGGGCTTATTTTCGGAGGGATGTCTTATTTTAGGGAAAACACGGTACCTACATACAGTGCTATATGCAGATAGCATTTTGCTATCCATATAAAGTACTGCTGCGGTGTGTGCATGCACTGGTGACCTTCTCTCAATAGTGTCTAGGCCTGAACTGGTTCATGCACATATTCTCTAGTGTATTGTGTGTGGGGTTGGACAGTCTGCTAGACTATGATGAGTATGCATGATGTCTCCTACACCGATCACTTGCCCAATCCAATCCTTCTTACAGAGTAGCCTACAGCACATGTGCAGCAATCACCATGCTGCAGCATGCTGATGCTTCTCATAAGGAAGCATTGAACCCAATGCTTCTCTATGATACGCTTTAGCAGTGTTTGGTGTCATCATGCTGTTAAAGCGTAAATACTTGAATTGAAGGGTTTAAGAATAATGAGCATCTAATGGTTGTCTGACAGCCACTAGAGGCCTATTCTCTGACAAATGTATACAGTATAGCCATTTCTCGGAAAAGGCAATGTTTCACTCTGCCAGAGTGCAGGAACAGGGTCCATGCACCAAAACCACTATGTCAAGATGTAGTGGTTTTAGTGCTTACTGTTCCTTTAAATAAGTTGTAATTGATCCTTACCACCAGTTTTTATTGATTGTAAATTAAGAAATAACCCTTGCCTTATCAGACTGCCCCAGATTAGCTATCCAACACAAAGTTAGTGTTGGCATATCGGTAAAAATGCTTATATTTATATAAATCAGTGGCGTACATACCGGGGTCGCAGGGGTCGCGGCTGCGACCGGGCCCGGCCCACCAGGGGGCCCGGCCGCCCTGCGACCCAGGTATGTACCCACAGGGCCAGCCTCTTCTGCTGGGGGGCCCAGGAGCCAGCCACCTCAGGGCCCCCCCGAGGCTGGCCCTGCTGTCACCCGGCTGGCGGGCACGCGAGGGAGCACTGTCCCCTGAGTGTTCCCTCTTCAGCTCCCTCGCGTGCCGCACTGAAACCGGAGCCAGAAGATGACATCATCTTCCGGCTCCGGCATCAGTACGCGGCGCGCGAGGGAGCTGAAGAGGGAGCACTCAGGGGACAGTGCTCCCTCGCGTGCCCGCCAGCCGGGTGACAGCAGGGCCAGCAACACCACTGGACCCCAGGGAATCCCCTCAGCTCTCCCACAGGTAAGGAGGCTGGGGGGATTAAATTAAAAAAAAACAAAAAACGTGTGAGTGTGTTAGTGAGTGTGTTAGTTAGTGTGTTAGTGTGTGTTAGTGTGTTTGTTAGTGTTAGTGTGTTTGTTAGTGTTAGTGTGTGTGTTTGTGTTAGTGTGTGTGTTAGTTTTAGTGTGTGTTAGTGAGTGTGTTAGTGTGTGTGTGTGGTAGTGTTAGAGTGTGTGTGTTAGTGTTAAAGCGTGTCAGTGTTAAAGTGTGTGTGTGTTTGTGTGTGTTAGAGTGTGTGTTAGTGTTAGAGTGTGTGTGTGTCTGTTACTGAGTATGTTTGTGTGCGTCTGTCACTGAGTGTGTGTGTGTGTCTCTTAAGCACTTACCTTTCTCCAGCGCTGGACTCCCTTGGCGCTGGGGATCTCTCCGTCCCGATCCGCCTCTCAGCTCCGAATGCACATGCGTGGCAAGAGCCACGCGCGCATTCAAACTGCCCATAGGAAAGCATTGCTCAATGCTTTCCTATGGACGTTCAGCGTCTTCTCACTGTGATTTTCACAGTGAGAATCGCAGAAAATCCTCTAGCGGCTGTCAATGAGACAGCCACTAGAGGCTGGATTAACCCTCAGTGAAACATATATGTTTTCAGCTGCAGGGTTAAAACTAGAGAGACCTGGCACCCAGACCACTTCATTGAGCTGATTTGATCTGGGTGTCTGTAGTGGTCCTTTAAGTGTATGCGTTTATGCATGCACCGGCGTACATACTGCGGTCGCACGGGTCGCAGCCCTGCGACCAGGTGCCCACCGCCATGTGTTGCGGCCCCAGCGCGCGCAGAGTAAGGGGGGGGGGGGTACGGATCAGTTTTCGCACCAGGGCCCCATGGGTTGTGTGTACGCCACTGATATAAATATTATACCTATATAGCTACTGGATTGTAAATCCCATTGTCGGCCAAGGAAGATGGAACGTGTATTTTATCTGGTCAAGTAGATTTGTAAAACATTCAGATTATGAAAAAAATATATATAACTAGCAAGAAATATCTTATCGGAGTGTTTACTGCAGTAATCGGGGGGAAAAAACTCTTTTAGGCTTAATGACTAATCACTGTAACATGGCATGAGTATTCAACACAATCTTTCCTGTTCGCTGTATTATTTATTTAGTGGTCGACAGACCTACATGGATTTGTGTGAAGACTTTAATTATACTTGTCGAATTTAATTAAAACTAAATCAGTCTTGTGATCTTTGCTGCAGAACACTGTCATGTAAAACACTGTGATGTACCAGCATTGCAACTAAGTATGGGTCAGGAGTTGTTTTAACTGTGAAATAACCTGAAAATAAAAGTTTAAATTGAAAATATTTATATCAAAAGGAGAATGATTAGTTAATTAATATTCAAATTACGCAACACCCTTGTTTTTTTTTTTTTTCTCTCGTAATATTTAAAATGGCCTGTGATTGCGTTTATAAAGCAGAATGTTCTGGTTTTAAGGGACCCTTCAGCCACTTTGATGCATATTAAATATCATGGTGAAATGAATTACTTGCCTTAGTATTCATGTTCATATCTGTCTAGGTTTTTAGAAACAAAGGAAAACATGCTGTCAAGCATTGTCTGTGGTTTTACACATCTAAATGGTAGCTAAAGACTATGAAAAGAAACCTGAGATATACGCTATTATACATGAGATCTTATATAGGCCTTATAGCCAATAAAAAAAAACAAACAAACAAAATAAAACGGTGGACTTTGAGCCTCTTTTGTTCTGCGTTTGGCAACTCAACTATCAGAACCCCATGGTTTCGTGCATAAAGCCCTAAATATGCAATGCCTTTTTTAAAATATAATTAATTTTATATCTTAAAAATCGATCCAAGTCTCTCTCTCTCTCTCTCTCTCTCTCTCGTATTGACTATCTACATATGTCTATGTATAGTGAAACATTGATGGCTCTGTGTCCATTCTAATTCCAACCTTCTGCAATGTTTCTTACTTGACTTGGTCACTAAAGGTATAAGAAAGGCTGTACTTGATGGTTGCAGCCTATGTATCTATGTAAAGGTCTGTTTCTATTCTACACTCCCAGTCGGGAATTAACTGCCATTCAAGTCAATGTCAGTTAGCAGCAGATCGGGTGCTCTAACCCACAGCGAACCTTTAGTGAGTCTGTAATAAACTTGCAATTCTGCTATTTGTCGACAAGTTTGTGGACTGTGACCAAGCCATTAATATATTTTACACTAAAAACTGAAAGAGCAGCTGTCGCATTACAAATATATATATATATATATATATATATAAAAAAAAAAAGCAGTTGTACATTTTAAAAGTAACTTCAGAATTAATGGAAAACAGACTGGAAAAAAACATTTTATTTCTGGTTGTACTGGCTCATTAACACGAACGCATATTGAAAGTAATAAACTAAAATTGTCAGTTTTCGTGGCATGTGCATTTGAAAAATCCACCCTAAAGATGTACTAAAACCCATACATCAGCAGTTTGTACAGACACTCCTACGGCTCTATCCTGAGGGTGGACACTGCGCTGAGCTTTGTGGATCAGCACCTGCCTGGACTGACTGTCTGGGTTCATTCACTGAACTCTAAACTGTTTATACCTCCCAACATTCCAAAAAGAAAAGACACTTTTGTTTTAGGTGTGTGAGTGGTGGGTGTCAGAGGCAGAGCTGAGAAATTTCAAGAATACTATAGTGTTAGGAATACAAATCTGTATTTCTAACACTATAGCTCACTCTGCCTCACCCCTCCCTTGGGGATCCACGGGCCAATAAAGAGTTTAAACCCATTATTCACTTACTCGATCCCAGTGCCGATGTCCCTCGTCATCCAGTATGCATGTGTGGTGAGCACCGTCCAAAGTGGCAAATCCGTTAACTTTCAGAAAGTGGCTCGTAAACAGCCACTAGAGGCTGACTTAGTGCTACAATGTAAACATTGCGGTTTCTCTAAACCTGCACGGTTTTACATTGCATGACGAAAGACAATAGAGACACTGTGCCCACATCACTGCAATGAACTGAAGTGGTCTGGGTGCCTATAGTGTCCCTTTAAGGCGTCTTACTAATAGCAGTTTATGTAACTATTTATCTATACTTATTTCTAAACACTTTTATTGCAGTTATAGACACATTACTGTAAACATTATTGCTATGGAACTCTGTTACGCACTCTAACACAACAACAATAGGCTCCTCGAAAATAGGGACATTGGGATCGAAAAGAGGGACAGATGAATTTATGTTTAAACTAGGGACTGTCAAATATATATGCTGTATATAATGTAAAGAAGTATACAACCCATAATCTGCTTAATTTATTCATGAAAAAAAGAACCACCACACTTTAAATTCATATAAGCAACTTTTTGTTTTTTCCATTTTAGCAATTTATTTGACGGTTTCTTTTGATTAAGATTTAATCTGTGTGAGTAGATGTGCATACCTGCTGCTTGGGGGTTCTTTACATAGCAGGTCTGTGATAAGAAAACCACTACTGGATAAGTGTGAACATAAATAATAGACGGTGTTAGGGGCAAAAGAGAGAGAGACACCCAGAAGAGCTGAAGGGACACAAAGAGACACAGAGGGGCTGGGGCATGGGCAAAAGAGACAGAGGTTTTAACTAAATTTATTAGATTTTAGTAGAGTCTGCTAAAATCTACTGGAGATTTGGTCGACTAAAACAATTCATATGACTAAAATACAACTAAAACTAAAAGAGACAATATTAATTTGATAGTGAGAAGCATATTGTGACAAGACTTTTAAGAGAAAACAGGGTCTATTACTTTTACTAGGCTCCTAAGAGGAAAAAAAAATAAGTGCTGATTTAAAGCTGCACTATCACCCCCTGTACCAGCACTGCCCAAAACAATGAGTATTTCATAAAGATAGAATCTTCGTAAAATACTCTGTTTGACTGGGTTGGAATTTCACTGAAATTCCAACCCAGTCAAAAGATATACTGAGACAAAGTAGGCACTCCAGTTTCCAGAGGGATTCTGATGTGGAATCACTGGAGTGTTAAGAGTAAAGTACTACAAATCAAATTGAAGTTAAGTCTCAGAGTGGAACGTACTGCCCCGCAGTATATACAGTAATCTTACTGGGGCGGCTCCAATTCCTAAAAATTACAATATTACCTGCCAAAGATCTGATAGAAAGAATGGCTTGCAAACATACTTTCAGCATAGGAAAGACGTTTTGTACACTAAATATATAAACAGTTCTCCGGCTTACACACTAGGTCCACCGCAAGAGAACTATTTATACAAAATGCAGTGGCAGATGAGAATAGCTGTCATTATTTGTACAGTTATGCAGATTAAAGCTCTTTAAGTCTTCAGCATCAGATTGCTACTCTACTATCTTTAATATAGCAAAAAAATGGAACCATCTGAACAAGAGGAAAATATTAGCAGTATAAACATGTTAACAAGTAGCCATTAGCACTTTATGTCTGCATGAAGAGCATCTTTAAGTGTTTTATTGGTAATGGAAAAGAAAGCAGCCAGGCAAAATGGCATTAATTTTAAAATTGGCACGTTATTTTAATTCAGAATTTTCATAGCTATCAACTATCATATAAGCCATAAGTGTTTTTTTGTTTTTTTTTAAGATTTCAAATCTTTATTGCACATGATATGTCAGACGGTTTTAACTTGGAGTAGAAAATAGTTACGGTATCTATATATATATATTTTTTCCATATATTGTCTTTCTCTAGAAGTCAAAATCATAAACGATCATGGGTTTAATCTATATCTTGTTAATGTTTACAGCTGAAGGCGGGCAATACGTAGCAAATGATGTAAGAGCATAGTAATCAAGTTAAAATGGTTTCAGTTTTGGAGACAGATGTTATGAGTGTCATTTCATTTTAAAGGGACACTATAGGGGCCCCAACCACATTGTCTCAATAAAATGGTCTGGGTACAGTTCACCTGTCTTTACATTGCATGTTTAAAACGTCTCTATTGGCTGTCGTCATCCTCCCACCACTTCACATGGCAGAGGGGACAGCTAGAAGGTAGCAGGACGCTATAGCATTTGAAATACATATTTGTATTCCTAAACATATAGTGTTCTTTTAAAGGACCATTAAAGGCCTTTTAAAGGCCACTTTGTCTAATGAAGTGGTCTTGGTGCAATGGCCATTTAGTTTTAACCCAACAATGTAAAGCAGAGTATTTTTGTAGAAGCTGCACTGTTCTATTGCTATGTTAAACACAGCTTTAGTAGCTGTCTGTCTGACGCATTAGCCTCCCAATACTTTCCTGTAAGGAAGCATTGGATTGGCTGAGATCATCAGTCTTTTTGTATTTCTAACACCATAGATTCCTTTAAAAAAATAATAATAATTCCTGCCACTCAAAATGTGGTTTACAGAACACAAAATGATCGAATGCAAGCAGAATTTCTAAATGTTTATGGTAGCAGAAAAACGACGTCACCTGCCTGTCCCCATATGCAGATCACATGCCTTTTAATGCAGGTAGCATAATCAAACGTGAAATGACCGTACTTTAAACACAGACTTTTAGTTATTGTAATTGCTAGAAGATATATTCCAAACAAATGACTGTTACTGTAAGGGACTTAGACCGTAAGTTATGGTGAGTTGAGAAGTGACTTTTGACTAGATCAAAGATGTAAAGGGGAAAAAAAAAAAAGTTCACCTCAAAGCCTTTTTTAATTTTATTTTTCTTCTTACTGTTATTTTGGGTTAAAACTTAGTGAGTGAAATGAGTTTCCATGTTTAAAGGACCACTCTAGGCACCCAGACGACTTCAGCTTAATGAAGTGGTCTGGGTGCCAGGTACCTCTAGGATTAACCCTTTTTTTTTATAAACATAGCAGTTTCAGAGAAACTGCTATGTTTATAATGAGGGTTAATCCAGCCTCCAAATCCTCTAGTGGCTGTCTCATTGACAGCCGCTAGAGGCGCTTGCGTGCTTCTCACTGTGAAAATCACAGTGAGTGCACGCAAGCGTCCATAGGAAAGCATTGTAAATGCTCCTGCCGCGCATGCGCATTCAGCCGATGACGTCGCGATCAAGATGGAGAGGAGGAGGAAAGCTCCCCGCCCGGCGCTGGAAAAAGAGGTAAGTTTAACCCCTTCCTCTCTCCAGAGCCCTCAGGGTACTCTAGTGCCAGGAAAACGAGTATGTTTTCCTGGCACTAGAGTGGTCCTTTAATGAAGAGACCCCAAGATGTTTACAGAAACAGATTAACTGTTAATAGTAAGTCACCTCCAGGAGTTTAGTAAATTACATTGAGAATGTGTCCATCAGTAAGTATAATGTAACTAGTCTGTGTTTGCACAACACTGGCATGTTTACTAGTTATCACAGTCCTTTCTCTTATTGCACATATTAAATTCCATTTATGGCAATATACGGCGTGTGTGTTGTGGTAAGTCATACCTTTCTAAAGAAGTCCAGCCTCTCCCTTTTTTATATTCCAACAACTTCCTTGTCTCTTTTCAGTATGATTTAACAGGTCAATGACCTTTGTCTTTGATCAGGAAGTGCTCATTTTGTGGATGCAGTGGTATACAATTGGTAGATTTTAGGAATATCTTTTTTTTATAGGGTTAAACAGGGACATTTCCAGGTTTAAATGGGGATAGTTATAACCGTTTGAGCAGTGCTGTACAAAACAAAGCAGAACTTGCCAGGTTTAAATGAGGTCTATAATATCTTAAAGTCTAGAGCTTCTGTATATCAGGTATGCAAATAAACCCAGACATACTGTACATATCACATGGTTTGTATGTATATCATATTTCACTTTTCTGTTGATACTGTATCGCTGGGCTAATAAGACTTCCATAAAAACAAACAAAACAATTGAAGCACTGTTACAATTTCACGTTGACACGTCTTTATTTTATACATTGTTGAGGTCAGTGCATGCCTCACATAGATGTCAAAAACAATTTGTGTCTATAGTGGCTTGTTCAGGAGGGCATCTGATGATGACTATAAAGATGAATTTAGTGTGACTGGATAATGCATCACATTATAAAGCAGGGGACTGTAAAGGGGTAATTATACTACTAGAGATCTATGATCGTTGAGTAGTTCCCCAAGACCGGTACGACTGGATATGACCAACACAAGTAGATGAGCATTGACTGTTATACGTAATATAAGGATCAGTTTGGTGGTGTGTCTAGAACAAGGGTAGGCAACCTTTGGCAATCCAGATGTTGTGGAGTACATCTCCCATAATGATTTTGCAGCCATGCTGTTGGCAAAGCATCAGGAAGATGTAGTCCACAACATCTGGAGAGCCGAAAGGTTGCATACCCCTGGCCTAGGAAGAGGAAGTCATCCCATTTAGGTTCATGTTTATGCAATAAAAAGTTAAGATTCTTTTAATTCATTTAAATGCTAAATATAGCTGGTATTCCATATCCTGCTATTAAATTGCACACCTTGTTTTTACTATAATGACACAATATATATGACCTTGCCAGGTGACTTCTACAACTGGTGGACAGTTGTGTAGCGAACTATGTTTATTTAGTACAGGTAGCATATCTTGTCTGTTTATCTTGACTGTTTTTTGTTTTTATTAATACTATGTACTAGTTTTGAAACCTGACATAGAGGGGAAGACATTTTCATCTTTAGGTGCGACTTTGAAAATGGAGTGGGGGAAAAGTCACAATTGGAGATACAAAGGTCAAGCTGAAAGTGACAACATGAATGTCAAAAGAGAACTCACTAATGCTTGAAAGACGATTAGAGCTTCTAAGCCACTCCGACTACCAAAGATTTTTTCCTCTCCTTATTGAACTCCACGAAAGACATTTGGGAACTTTAATATAATCTTAAGAATGCTTTATTGTTGAAAGTAAGTCCTGCACAAACTATAGCTCTTCGCTGGGTGCTACATAACCCTACAGCTGTATTCCTTGAAAAAGTGTGTTATGGATGTTTGTCTCACAGCAGCCAGCAGCCCTTCTTGTTTGTGTAAATGTCAGATTTTATGTAGCTATTGACTGCACTGCTGGGCCTACGTGTCTCACCACTGTAGAGGAGTTAGCCTGGGGCGTAGTGCTGTGTAATGAAGCTTTTCTTTCAGATCTTCACGTCGCTCAGACTTATTCTGCATTCTGTGACTGTACAGAAGCATGACTATGGTCCTGTATTTCTTAAGTTATATAACTTTTTGGTAGAATGCTCATGGGCAATCAGTACTTTAGGTTGGTCCTTCACAATGAATAGTCACAAAGAAACTTCTAAGCAGCTTGTTTTGGAGATGTAGGACATTGTTTGTTGGCATCGCAGAGATAGTCAGACATTATATGAATCCTATGATTTGATACAATTCACTTTTTTGTTTACTCATTGGAGGCTGGCCACTCAATGTCAATGTCTTATTGTCCTAAACCTGCGATAGGGACGGATAAAGTGGCAATGGGTACTGCCAACCATTAACCCATGTATTGCTGCCTTACGTTTGTTTAAAGGGTGCAAGTTATTCAATGACTGGTGCAATAATGCACAAATAATCTACATTATTTTTGTGATACCAGATGCAAAAAGTTTTTTTTTCTTAAAGTGCAACATGCACCTTATTAACTCAATGCACTTTGTATGATGTTCTAACAGGATGAGAATGTAAAGCTATGAAATGTATAGGTTTTCTGTGGTGGATTGAACCCTGGGAGATTCTTTTGGAGACATTCATTGAATTGCTGGCTGCCTCCAATATATCAATAAAAATGTATGATAAGCACTAGTGTAAGAGAATAGGAACCTTGGTAAGCTTCCATTTGGCTGTCCAGGTACATGTTATTAAAAGGTATAGTGCGATGCAGCAAATAGGCCAGCGCATGCACTACTGTGCAGCTCTGTACCGGTCGGTCATTTTTCTTGCCATTTCTACAGTAGATGTATTGCTATGTTGTGAAGCAGGTGTTCATGGTATTGTTACAGTAGTTGCAGAAACTGCAGATCCTGGAACTTTGTGGCTGGCAAGGGACATTCAAAGTCAAGTTTCTGAAATGTATGTATTTATTGGCATATAATCTTAATGCATTATCCCTTTACACGGTCACTAAAAGTAACCAGACCAGTTACCAATCTCAATGAAGTCGTCTGGGTGTAGTGTCTTTGTAGTTTTAACTTTGCACTGTAATGCAATGCAGTTTTGTAGAAACTGCAATGTTTACTTTGCAGGTTTAAACATCTCTAGTGGTTGTCTTCCACACAGCCACTAGAGGCACTCTCATGAACAACTGAGTAAAACCCGGTCATGTGACCAAATGCAGCTCATAAGAGAAGACTTGGATTTGACATTCATTGTGGGAGCCACGCATCCATGATGACTTTGCGGGAGGTGAAACGGGCAACAGCACCAAGAGGGTGTAAAGTACAGTAAAAACATCTACTTTATTTTTACAGGTAAAAAGAAGGAAAGGGGGCTTAATCTAAAGATGCCCTATGACACTATAGTGTTAGGAATACAGGTTAGTATTCCTAACACCATAGGACCGATAGGCAATTTTCAGCACTCCATAAGTTATGGACTACAGCCGTAATGCTGACAAAGCAATAGACGAGATTTAGTCGTCAACATCTGGAGTTCCGAAGGTTTCCTACCGCTGCACTACAGTGTTCCTTTCTTGTATTAGCAAAAATGGTTCCACTGTGTCCTGGAGGTGTCCCTTTTAGTGATAGAATTGTCCCTGTTTATTAAAATGTCCGTACATTTTACATATTTTTTGTACTCTCGTGGTTGGAGCCACAGTGAAAACTGTGGGGTTATAAAAGGTAAATGTCAAATAATTAACATTGTAAACCAACCTTAGACAAAACGAATACTTAAGACAGCAGTTCATATACATACTTAACAATTAGGCTAATTTTCTGTTCACTATTGTCTTTTTTTTTCCTGCTCTTACAACTGTTGTCTTACACGCCACTATCTCCATTTCCTTACCTGGCTGTCTCGTCTCCATTTTTATTGAATACTTCATCACATTCTTATTTACATCTGTAATGAGGAGCCATACATCATGTTATACTGGATGTGGACGTATTCCTTTGTGTTGCATATTTAATCTGTTTAAGATTTTTCTTGCACATAGCTTAAGGTATCATGTTATTTCTGCTTTAATATTTAAACTTTAGATATTTGCACAATAAAAAAGAATTAATAAATATACCTATAGTGGATTTAGGGTTCCTATAAAATGTACCACTGACAAAACAGGGTGCAGATGTAAAAAGGTTTATGATGGATGCAGGCAAAGGTAGGGGTTAGTGTGGGAGGCTAGCCGAACTAAGGATGTGAAAAATGAGGGTAAGAAAAGACTGATTCACACGCAGTCATAAAGAAAAAAGTGCTTGTGGAACAATATGATGTAAGTATATATATTGTGTGTATATATACAAGATTGGCAGACATATAGATAGACAGATATAGACATACAGCAAATTTATTTAAGTAATGGCTCAGTTTAAAAATTACAAAAATCTTTCCTTTGCGCAAACCACTTTTTAAAATATACTGGCATTCTTTATATGCACATTAAAGAGTGGGTATAAAGTTCAGTATAACCAATTTGGAGAAGATCAATTCTATTTCCACTACAGCCCCAGAATGCAATGCAATAATATGCAAATTATTACTCACACAATGGATTCTCTTAGTGGTGCAGTGGAACTTTAAACATAACTTTTGGCACAAGGCACAGGGTTTTATCTGCTTGAGCCATGTATCCTATCTACAGGCAAATTTAATCTTATTCTTACACTGCTGCTGTTCGAAAGGCTGAAACAATGTTTTGTGGGTTGAATTATAATTGCCAATGCTTGTGCATATTAGCCGACACATATATTTTTATACTTGGAATACAAAATTAGCATAGTACATTTTCTGCACAGCTTATTTAGCCTGTGTAAAGGTTAGTATGTTTTTCACCTCTCTGTGTATTACATTAGTAGAAATGAGTGATGTGGTGATGTACATGTTTCAGAATAGTTTTTTTTATTATTTTGCCCAAGGCAAACTGTTTGCAGCATGCAGCTAATGTTTAGAATTACTGTGCTTGGCATTAATTACCCCCAGCATGCGTCTGTATATTTGGCTATAATGTCAATAACATTATAAGAAAGGATTGAGAGGCTCACTGTATGGGAAACTTTATTTTTCAAACCCATTTATGAATTCATCATGATGACTATCGACTATCAACCCAGCCTACGTACGTAGACTGAAAATAAAAAAATCCCTCTTGAGCATTCCATACTTTAACCGAGAACGTGTACCCCCAATATTTCTTATAGTGTCAAGAATTCTAAAGAGATCTTGCTTGGAATAAAATAAAAATCATATAAATTCTATATTATTTTTATCAGCACATCACACTATGTAGATGGATATGTAAAACGTAACATTTCAAAACAAAAGATCAACCACAGAATGTTCTAAACTCATATGGACTTCATTTAAATTTCATTCACACACTCTGTCCACACATAAATAAATATGTATAGGTTAGGGAGCTAAGGAGGAAATATGAGACAGTGCATTGTAATTTTTGTTGAATTATTATTGAGAAGTGGCTGACCTGAAACATATTTTAAAGTGGATACTGCATATCATCTTGTCTCCATTTCTTCTGGTCCTGCATTCTTACGCCCTGATCTCGCCCATTTGTGTCTACTAGGCCTTCTACCTTGTATCCAAATTATCTTCAATCTTTATCCCATCTGCTGTCTGCAGTGAAGATGTATGGAATTTGGAGAAGAATAGACTCATGGCCGATATACTGAATTACTGGTCTAGGACATGGTATCAGCCAGTTGTAATTCTGGTTGCTGATACTACAGCAACCATCATCTTCTCATGGTTCAATGAAAAAATTAATTGCTAAAGTTCATGAAAGAAATTGTCTTTTTTTATTTAAATCAAATGGTTGCATGCGTCAACCCTGTTGTCAGTTAAAGATCTGCCTGTATAGTTTACAGATTGTTCAGGTATTCCAGATGGTATTAAAAATGTAGTAAATCTCCATTTAATTTAATTTAAAGATTGTTATAACACCATAAAGTGTTTCTGCAGGTGACATGTCAATTACAGATAAAATATATTTTCCAGTTCGTATTGTTTTTTTTTTTTTATTAATATAGTGTGTTATAACACCCAAGTTATTGTTTAATGATTTATTGAAAAAGAGCTTTTACCAGGATTATTTATTTACTGCATTTTCCTTTTACAAACATGCAAACCTAGAGCGGTAGGATGCATATAATGCATTAATAAGATACATTAACTCCAAAACACATGTGGGAATGGGGGATGGTATAATACAATGATTAGTATGCTAAGCTTATTGCAATTAGACTTAAGTACAAATCATGATTTTACTTTAATCTTTACAAACGTATTACTCAACTGCGTTATTTACCCAAGTGCCAATGCGTTTCTCAACCCATTTGCAAAGGGTCACATTCTCCCCCCTACCCCCCCCCCCCCTTTATATCAATAACATTTATATTACTTGTAAAGTCTCCAAAATCCTAAACCTTTACTTGATTATTTGCCGTTCGTCAGCTTCAGCCATTTGGGAGGTGATCTAAGATTTGTACTTCATTTCCACCAGCTGGTCTGCAATTGGTAAGACTGTCTCAACTTTGGACCCTGTCTCACCATTAAATGGTTTGTGTCCAGGTTTTATATATCTCATTAGGCAACTCCTGTATATTGTGAAGAAATCTTGTGGTCGATGGTGGGAGATCTGCCCATACAGAGAGCTTCAAAAACAATCTGCAAACAACTACAGTCGTCAGTATGGCTGCCAGTTGCTCAGACATGCATTGCGAGGTGGGAAATACAATTTTCAGCAGGGAATGTTCAATGCTCCCTTGGCATACCCTTTTGCTGACTCCCCTCCTATTCCACGATGCCTATCAAAATTAGGGCATGGCATCATAATGTACATTGTATTGGTGTTGAGTTATTTCAATCATTTTTCATTAATATTTGAACTATTTCAATCCACTATAGCTGAATCCTACTTTTAACGCTTTCTGTTTATCTGGCATGCTCCCTGTCATGCTGAATTTAAAAAAAAATAATACTTTATATAGTACACACAGCTTAAAATGATCCATATTTAGAGTTTTTGTATTGTGATTGAGACTGTTATTGTTAGTATTTGTATGTCTCTGAGCAAAGCTGTCTGTTGTCCGTGTATTTTGTTCCTTGGTAAAAACAGGTCTCATTGTGGGAAACGGAAAAAGGGAGATGTTATCATAAAAGGTTTTATCTTTGTTGTACTTTGTCCAGTAGATAGGTTTCATTACGCTGTTCACAACTATATCTGTCTAATGTACCTGGAACCACCATCAGATATCTAGAGCAGGTGTTTCTTTAAGCCCCGAGTATTTCAACTCCATTTTAACTGGTCAAGTTATATGTACTTACCTTTTAACGTTCTTTTTGTCTGGTAATGTTTGTAGCACACAGGTGACAAAAAAACTGGAATCCTGGCTGTTGGAAAAAACAAACTCCTAACATGCTGTGCCAGGCAATGTTTTTTCTTGAGTGGGTGTATTAATTCAGTGATGCATGTGCAATGTATCGGAGTATCACAGTACCCTGAATAATTGTGGATTTTGTCACAGCAGAATTTGTGTGTGTGTTTCACAATTTTGTCTGCCGTTTAAAAAGTATCTCACACACACACACTCTGTCTCTCTGTGTCTCTCTCTCTCTCTCTCTCTCTCGCTCTCTCTCTCTCTCGCTAAGTGGTTTGTTGTGTACCCAACTGTTTCACATTCTCTTATTAAAAGTATTTCAATTAGAAGACGCATACATTAGAAGGATATTTATGCAGATGTCTCCTGAGATCTCTCCCCATGCTGGACTGGTTTTAGTATAGCAAGTTTTACAGACCACATTAAATCTGGCTAAAATGATCCTCAGATTTGAAAAATGCACTTCTTAAGAAGATTATTTTTCTAACGAATGTGCGTTGCTTTACTTTAAATGTATTTATTTTTTGTTGAAAGATGGTTTATCAATAGAGAGGGTACTTGGACTTCGTTACAAATATCTTAATCTAACAAACCGAAATGAATCATGATCAGGTATGAGCTCCAGATAGATTTTTCCGCTGCTATGTCCCCTGGTAAATTATATTTAAAGCATGCCATTTTAAAAATCTGCCCAAATGGCTCAACCATTTAATATGATGCTGTATGTCAAAGAATATATAAAAAGGGTAAGCAGACTTCATATCAATCAGTTTTAGTAAGCAAATGGCATATTGATAATTAATGTGCTATCTTCCTTACCATCACTCTCCACACTGGCCAACACATAAAGAGATGCAGTAAAGCTTTCATCCCTGGGATCAGTGAATGAAAATACAATTTGGTTTCCTACTCAGGGATTTTGAGGTCCGAGCCTAGTTTTAAGAGTATTTGTCACATGTTTAGGTAAAGAACTAGCTGTCAAAGGCCCGGACAAGGCTGGGTTAGGGATTTCATGGGCCTGGAGCTAAAAATTACACTGGGTCTGAATATAAAACTTTTTTCTGTGCTCTGCTGCCAGATATAAAACCATACCTATGTGTAAGGATAAAATGGAAATTTAAAGCATATAAAATCCATATTCAGACGCAGGACGAGCTACAGAGAAATTTACTGGTAATGTAAGGGGAGCAAGGGGTGAGGGCTAGGGAGGCCATATCCACCCCATGTCTTCCAGGACACACATAATTTATACAAATTGATGGTCAACATACATAACGTTCTGCCATGCAGTATGTTGAAGTCAAATGCTGCAGATGGTAAATCGGGTGATAATCAAAAATCCTGCAGAATATACATTAGCCATAATACAGGGCCGGAGTTTCATGTTCTGCCAATCAACATGATGAAAATATTTGTCCAGGAAAACATGGTGGAAATGGCAACTCTAGTCAAGTCCCCTCCTATGGTTCATGGAGCACAGGAGATCCGTCCATTTACAGCTGTAGAGGGGTAATTTTGATTGATTAAGAGAATGGCTTTTGGGTGTCTTGTTAAATAATGACTTAATTTCCCTTGTATAACATTTGTGTTCTACATGCTGCAGGGGAGCACTTTTCCTGTGCTAGATGATACGTAGCCAGAAAAACATGGTAGATCCCTAGAGAGTAATAAAACAGCATGGAAGCGTGCTTGGCTGGCTAACGTGCCCACACGTGCAATAGTGAGACAATACACAGTTTATTGTAGAAGCTATGTGTATTATCTCACTATTGCACTTCTGCATGAGGGCACATTAGCTAGCCAAGCACGTTTCCATGCTGGTTTATATAGTATTTTCAAAATCATGAATATTAATACAAGTTTCATTTTGATTTATGAATTAATGACATTACATTTCCCCAGCTTTAAATAAAAGTCTGGCAAGACAGAGAACATCTTCACCTAGGGTTGCCCGACCCACCACGTTTTCCAGGACACACATCACGTATGCGTATTGATAGGTACTGCCCAGCAGAATGTAGAATCTCATCCTGAAAAATTCCTTAATTAATGATTTAACTTCCTTCTTGCATCAATTTAATTCTACATGCTGCAGGGCAGCACTTTTCTTGCACTGCCCAATAACACCAACAAATTACATCTGTCCAGGAAACCATGATGGAATTGTCAGTTCTACCTTAACCCCATCAATATCATGGTTATTATTCTAGACAATGCAGCACTTTCCATAATTATTGCCGGTATAATTTATTGTCCAATTAATTACTACTTATTGAAATTAGACCAGGTTTATTATGAAGTCATTATTCTTATTCCAAATCCTCGCTAATTTATTTTATTCACGTCAGAACCTTGTATGCAAATGTTTACAGAACTAGATTGGACACTACAGGTTACGGCCTTTTATTTTCTGCTCACTGCCAGTTTTTTCTCTCAAGCTGTAGCCTGACTGCGGCTGGGGATAATGGGAGTTGTAGTGTGAAAGCGACTGGAGAGCTGTCCTTGTAAAGTGTGTACGTGCAAGCTGTGAACAAGGGGCAGTAGTCTTAGAACAGCTGAATGCCCCAGTGCACTTTGGTCACAAAGGGCCTCTCTACACTTAAAGGCTGCTTTTCTAATAATGTTTGCTCAGTCTGGGTGCAGTAATAAGGAAAAAACAACCACCTGTATAGCGTGTTGATGGAAAGATAAGAAGAAGGTGGGGAATGTGTGATCTGGCTGCTCAGAAGGACACAAAGTTGCACATCAGTTGATTTAGATAAAATGTTTGTCCAGCTGAACGCAATCCCACCCAACTCTACGGCATGATGAGTGATTCCCAAAGCTGACAGCTGCACTCATACAATTCACCTGCGAGTCCCAACAGGGCTCCTTGTCTCCTACTGGCTGTTATTACTGCTGGAAATTTCACAGAGCAAGCTGAATAAGAGAACTTTGAACTGGCTTCTTTTTTTTCTCCTCTCCCCCCCAACCCCCCCCCCCCCCCCCCCTTTCATTTCCCTTGGAGACATAAGGTGTAGATAGTGCTCATGTGGTCTGAAACATAACACAGCTTTTAGAAGATCGCTCGATTTCTACGTATGACGGACCAGAGCATATCAAACCTTTCCTTCTCTCCCGCAGATCCGTCTATACACTTACACTGTAAAATGTATTACATCTGTTGGCATTACTACAAAGGTTATATAGAAAAATGTAAGATGAAGTACGCTTCTATTCAAATTGGCTAAGAAGGGAGAGTTCCCTGTTCATTTGAATTGAATTTTATTTTCCATTTGGCTGTTCGTGTATTTATTTTAGTGAATGGATTATATTTTGAGCTTTAACAAACATGTTGTCTTTTTTTTTCGCTTCCTTTTGTAATAATATAGCAACCTTTAATAAATAACATCCAGTCTCTAAAGAATATTTGTAATTGTAGGGGATGTTCTTAGGTTAAAGTACTGCGGTGATATAATTTCAGATACAATCAATAGCTGTGATGACTAATCTTTAACAATCCGTCTGTAGTTCCCATGATGTTTAACACATTAAGAACCAGAATGTCTGTCTATATACTATCCTTAAAATCAGTTTTCTTGGCTGGATTAAGCATAGCAGACAATACTAGCTCTTAACATAATGGAAACTTCTTTAAAGATCATTAATGACGCCATGCTAAATAAACATTGCATTCCCTGCGGACATAGGAACTTTAGGAGCTGGATTGTGATAACCGGAAAATATAGCATTCGATCCTGAAGGTGTTAAGCTGCCGGACTATCAGTATACTCCTTGTAAACAACAAGCATTATAGTTAGTCGATCTAGATCTTTAGTGGACCGTTTTTCCAAACACTTCGTATAAACAACACTTCATGTTTCTTTTCTAAATTTGTAAAGACGAGTAGAGTAAAGGTAATGAAGTTGGTTATGGCAAACTACGGCACCCCTGATGTTGATGACTACATCTCCTACAATGCTCTTACAGCTATAATACTGGCAAAGCATCATGGGAGGTGTAGTACAAAACATTTGGAGTGCCGAAGGTTGTCTATGTCTGTTTTAGAGTGTGGTTGTCAAATGACCCCACTTATAGAAGAGCTGTCACTAATCTGAAAGTGAAATTCCTCAATTCTTCATTTTCGTTAATGCTATTAGAGCATTTATTGGGTGATCCATACAATGGACGTCTGTATAAAACAAACTGACCTCTACAGGATTTCCATATGTCGGTGAGGTCATTGGCCTATCATGTCCTGGGCTTGGAAAGTATCACAAGATCATTGTCAAACTAAAGATATATTCAACTCATAGAATTGTAACCAACACTATCCAAAAGGACAAGATACGGGATAGCTGCATATTATAGAGGATATTATAGGTATATAATAGAAATTATAGAGGATATTATTATATAAAAGATATACTATAGAGGATTATAGTCATTAGAGAGGACCAGTAATATAGAAGTCAAGAATGCAAAGGACCAACAGTCAATACCAGAATGAGACAAAATCTAAATGCTCTGATGGGATCCATAGTAGGGAGATCAGAGATTTATATACCAATTGATGTTGTCAGTTTGCTTCCTGCGCACCACCAATGTACGTGTGTATAGTCACCAGAATGAGCCATGGTTGTGTGTATCAAAATTATGAGGCACCAGTACACTAACATGGCAGCACTCTACATCAGAAATGAGGACCGAATGACACAAGAATGGAGATATGTTGCATGCTGCTAGAACCTTTAAAGCCAATTCTTCCATCGTACCATATGCATGGACCCTTTCAGAGTCTGTGGAGGTTAAACAAACTGGCATTGTATGGTCTGTCTGTGCTTGGGCAGCCTGGCATATGATGTAAATTAGAAATGAAAGCTTTTTACTTCCTGTTTTTTATGAAAATCCTAAACCATAGCTCACTTTCCGTTTATTTTTATGCAGTAACCACTCCCTATTGGCAATCTGCAATTAATGTGCTCTGTTCTCCTGTTAAGGACAGTTAATGGTTAAACCCCAATTAGCATAGCTTTAAATAATCAGTACTATTTCAGTTTGAAACAAACCATCAGTCACCGGATTAGAAAGTGATTTGTGCCCTCCGGAATTTTACACAGATGCTTTTGGTTAAATAAATTGTGTCTGCAGATATATTTTTTTCCTCCTGCTATGAATTACCTAATTGTTTTAAGTTCTCGGCTTGAAAGTTGGTGTCCTAAAATATATTATCAGTATGTTGGGGAATTATCATAGATATTACCCATCAGGATATCCACACTGTGTTCTTTGTTTTCTTCTTCTATGGTCAGTAACAAGACAGCTTGAAAGCAAGAATGTTACATTTTAAAGAAAGGGTGAGCATGTGAGTCGTAGAGTTAATAAAAACGGAACATCACCATACTAAAGGGATACTCTGAACACTATAACCACTACGGCCCGCTGTACTGGTTATGGTGCCAGGAGTGTCATGGCGTCTTCACATAAGTAGTCAAACTATTTAAGACTTGCTATTTAAGAACGGTCTCATTGGCGAAGTCTGTTAGATGAACACGTTCAGCCAACGAGAGCCACCGTGCTCAGCAGGGCTCTGCTCAGTGAAGGAGCTTTTGGCTGTGGAAAAGGAGTCAGGTCTCCAGTGGACCCCGGGTAAGTTGCCAACCTGTTCATAGTTGGTTTGACTACTCACTCTTGGAGGCTCAAGGGCACTCCTGGCCCACTAACCACTACAGTAGGCTGTAGTGGTTATGATGATTGCCTATGTGGACTTTAGGGTTCCTTTTTGCAGTTAATCAACTTAATGTTTTTCTTCCTGACAGGTGCATGTTACTTTTGTTTGTTATGACAACCCCTCTCTCCCAATAAAAAAAAACAGCCACCAAAAAAAATAAATAGTACCATAACCTCCCTTTCTTTTTATCTCTCACTTCCAACAGGAAATGTACAGGTGACTGCTCCCTGGAACTCATGCAGATCATATTTCCATATTTAAAGTTAATGGAAAGAATGCATGTACAACATTATATCAGTCAGGTAAATAGAAAGAAAAGCATGTGCATTACAGCTGCAGGGAGCTTCTATCCATTTGTGTGAGCATCTTGCATTCATGTTCACAAAAGAATGGCTGCACTGTGCATGTGCCGAGTTTGTCCACTGACTTCTATAAGGAATTCTCAAGGCCGTGTACAAGCATGTGGCATTATATGTATGCATATGCTCAACAAATAACCCATAAGGATGAAGTGGAAGTCCGACTTTGACTGAGAGATCTAAGGGACACACTAAGCAACATAACCTGCAGAGTAAGTTGGTGAACTCTAGGGCACTTTCCTTTCGTTTTTTTTTTTTTTTTTGTCAAACCTCTTTCAAGTGGCTTGACAACATCTTGGGCTCTCCTGATACCCAAAGACAGGAAATGATTGGCCGCAGCCAATAACCTCTGCTTGCAGAGTGTCTGCATCATTAATGGTAGGACAACAAGGGACAGCAGCAGAGGAGGCAGGATTTCAGCTCAAAGAGGGCTCCAGGTTTATTCAATCTACACAGAAAGGTTTGGCAAAACATGGTGAAACAGCACCTAAAACCACTTGCACCATAACTACTGCAATAACCTGCAATGTTTACGGTGATTAAAATACCCCTTAAACAAGTACCTCATTGACTTAGACATTACTGGAGCCAGTAAGCACATTCTGAATTTTATTTTCGATATAGGAAAGCCACTGTGAACTAAAAAGTGACTTAAGGCACAATAGTTATGCTAGAGGTTTTTACACCTAACCTTAAAACTTTAATGAAATAAAGGCTTTGTTCTTCTAAACAGGGAGTTGTTTGTGATCACAAGTGACTTGCAAAATTTAGCAGAGTCTGTTGTTAACTCACAACTACTTCTCTTCATCGTCATATTATATTCAGTACTTGATGTCTTGCTTGAGATCTCTTTTGGCTTTGATTCTGCTAAGTAAGTCTGTACATATATATTCAATCTAATGACTTGCTGTTCTCAATAACAAAAGATTCTAGTGGCAGCCCTTAAGAAAACACTTGCCAGGACATAAAGCTATCTTTCTTTATTAAGTTGCTTACGTTCAATCAGGAATTTCAGCTGTTGGTTACTAAATAAGAAATACATCAAATGTCAAGTTCAATTGTCAATGAATTACTGTAAATTAATTTATGGATAGGCTTCATCCTCTGTGACACTCAACATTTGGTCACTACCCAGATGACGTATGTAACCCTTTTAGTGTTCCCTATTTTCATGAACTAATTTATTGTTCCATTAATTATATTTTCTATATCTATATTTCCTTTTTGATAAATCTCCTTTTTAAAAATTTTTTTTTTAAACACAAAACCAAATGCACTTGAATGACATTATAACGCTTTTGCCTATGTGGACTCTTATGCAATACATACAAAGGAATTTTTGTAACAAAAAAACATGTCCATTCTGCTCTGTGTTAAAGTGCTTTGGTCTGCACCTGCCTGTAATTTGATGAGTTCTCTGCTTACCTCGTGGGAGCTCGAAGGCCAGTTCTATAGCAAAAGGACGTTTCAACCCTTTCTGCTTGAAGCAGTGGTAGATCCTCTGTTGCTTAGCTGATCTCAATGTAAATCGGGGATGTATGCGTAAGCGAAGTTGGGATGAAGGAAAATAAGATAAAAAGATGTTGTGTGAGAAATATGTATACGGAAGCTGCAGCTGTCTATTTGCCGCTATAATATGCTGACAATGTTTGTATTTCTCAGTAGATTTAACAGGTTTTGCTAGAATGCAAAACATTAAAAAAAAAAAAAAAAAAAAAAAATACAATAACTCAATTAGCCGACACGCATGATGTTAAAATATCACAAGCATGTATTTCGACCATTTGCGAATTATATCACTCATGTCACTAGCATGCATATATATATATGTTACATATTTCAAGACAGGGACAGGATTTTAATGCGAGCATGTGACTTTAAATAATGTCAGACATGTGGCTTTTAGCAGGACGTGATATAAATTACTTCTCACAATTATGGACATATTTCGATAGCCTATATGTTGCCTGTATGTGTTGCCTCAACTGAATATCAATACCTATAAATCCCTCCGTTACAAATCCTCATTATACCTGTGAACATACTCCTCCTGCTATGCTTCCACAACAATTTTCCATTTTCTCTTTATTAGATACGTACTATCAATACCATGAGTTCCATAATTGTTCTGCGTATAAAAGTTAAATAATAATCACTTGATTTACTTATTTATTCATTCATTAGATCATCAGATCAGACACGGGTGTAGGCAAATCTAATAATATACAACTAAAAATGATTTATATTTTCAAAGTCTACTCTCAAACCGATAGCCAGACATTTTGAATATTTGTTTTTCCAAGTGCATTGGCATCTGTGTAATTACATTGAACTGGCTTACAAACTAGCATTATATCATTATCTGAGCTATTCAACAAGAAGGGGCCTGATATCTGATTGTTGGTTGATAAGTGTCTCTACAAATATTTATTCTGTACAGATATCTTTTTCAGTCACATTACAACACGCATGTAGCTGTCAGCTTTCCAGGCTTTTCGAAAAACATTCCTTTTTTTTTTTTTCATTCAGTCAGTAATAATCTAAACTACTCAGATGCAGCAAGGACACTGTAGCAGATGAAATCAGCTGAAAAGATAGAAGTCCAACAGTGTTTAGCTACCTGGCTGCTTTTGAAACATGTTGATCATTAAAGCCCTGACTATTTTGTATTCTCGAAGGCTTTATCTTTGGCAATTTCAAAGCTTTTACAGCTTTTTATGCCCACCCCCCGTAAAAAAAATCCCAAACTACTTATGTCGCTGTTGTACCAAATCGAAGCTACATCAGAATTTTTTTTTTTTTTTTTTTTATGAGAGGCACAAATTTATTTAGAAAATAAGTTAGGCACTGTTTCTAATCAAACAATTGCGCATAAGGCATTTATCCACCAAGCAATTTCCATAGGGAGTATTTGATAGTGTACTTTTTAGTTTGGAGTTATACTGTTTTTAGTGGGAATATACAAGTGATCCAATAATGTGTCGTACTGATTGCAAACATTTCCACCGCAATCTCGTGGTGCTGCCTTCATTGGAAATAAACAGATCTGTGGACACCTAAAAAAAATAAAAAAAAAATAACAGCAGCACGGGACGGGTAGAGAATCAGGTCGTTAAAACGATTTAAGTTTCAGCTGTTCTTTTAATTCCCAAATTTCACTGATTAATACCTGACCAAAAACGAAGAATAATGAAACTTGTGCGTTTTACATGGCCCTAGCAGAGGGCAAAGTTAAAAGTTGGCCGTGTCATTTAATTTGGCCTTTAATTTTTCTTTTACATTTGGCCTATATCAAGGCAGTGGTGTCACTTTAATGTGATAATTAATGAGGTCAATGGCGAGACAAACAGTTGCACTTCTTTCCTTGTAACTGGCCAAAATGGACTAAGATCAACCACGCTGCTTTCTTGACAGTTGATGCACCTTTGAGATCTCCAAACATGGTCTTCGTGAGGTTTCAATCATCATTCTTCATTCTTGCTGTGTTTGGCAGTACCAGAGCAGAGCTGGATAAATAACTTGGCGTGTGTGTGTGTGTCTGTGTGTGCGCGTGCGTGAACACACAGACACCCACAAAGATATAAACTGCAAACAAAGTTAATTTCACTGCATAGAAGGTTTGGCGGAGGAGAGTCCTTTTGCCATTTTCTGCCTGTACAACTGCGGAATGTCTGTAGTGCTGTTGAATTATTTTGGTCAGCGTTTCTTCGGAGATTTCACCATGATTACTGGCCACATCCCAAAGAGGAACTTCACTTTTGGCCGGCACTTGAGGAAAAGTGTTCTTGTGTATAAACTGAAAAGGATGTGCAGATAAGACCCCAGCCCAGTCAGAATGTGCCACCAAGCATGAAATCGGGTCACGGCCCCGATCACAGGAGGCATCTTCTGCCGCGCTCCTCTCCAGGTAGGGCAGAAGATGTTATCCACATTCCACAGCACAAACCCAATGAAAAATACACCGAGGGATGTGTAGGCCAGACCCCTTAACCATGGGTAGACCCATGTCACTATATAGACCGATCTGAGCACTAAAAAGGAAACCAGCACCCCATACATGACCTGATGAAATACTGGCTCCTTCCATCTTAAGTAAACTGTAGTTACTATTAAGCTAAACAGAGCTAAAATAATGAGCAGCAAATAATTGTAGGAATTTCTGTTCTTGAAACATTCATATAAACAATAGACAAAAATACTGCAACTGTAGATCATCGGCAACTCGTCCAAAAGCTGCATTTCATACTGTAGGGTCATGTGGAAGCACCAGGAGCCTAAACCCACAGCTGTAAGACCTAGGTAGGCAACTACATATCGATTTTCAAGCCCGTCTTTCACAGTCTGGATGGCGCCAAAGAGTGGAGGTAGGATAATGATCAGATTGCTGACTGTGTTCCAGAACTCGGCGATGTAGAAGGACACGGCGTAGTTCTCCTCGCACCATTCCAGGGTGGAGGTCGGGGGGCCCCCAGTAACCGGGCCTGACCAGCGCCGGAGCCATAGCCGCCTGACACCGAGAGCCGGCCGGGAGGGAGGAGGGTCCAGACTGGGGGAGAGAGACGGATAGGGGAGGGAGAGAGGGGGGGCCGGACTGGAAGAGGGGGAGAGAGAGAGAGGGGAGGGAGGGAGGAGGGGCCGGACTCGCTACACCAGAATTTTACGGTGCATGTTCTCGCCTTAAATATTTGTCGAGTCTCTGTTTTCCAAATTTTGTCCTTTTTTGCAGTAAATTAAAAATTTCAGACCCCAATTGCACATTCCCACTTGCTTCTCTTGCTTCTTTGAAATGCTAAGACTGTAGAACAAATAGCCAACTCTAACACAATTGTTGGTTTAAACACAAAGAGGAAATTGCACTTCTTTTTTGGTCCTTGTGCAGCCAGACCTGGGGTTGGCTTGAGAAACATCACATCGGAGATCAAAACGTTGCATCCTTACCTTGTTTTGGTTGTTGGTTTTTAGGCTATTAAGCAGGTGCACAACCCGATTTGCCATAATTATGTAACACTGTCACTCAGCTTGTTTGCCCCTCTACTATACATACACATCTAGCTGACATTGTACCTACCTGTGGTGCCTGCTGTAATTTTAGAATAACGTGACACACTATATTAATACTTAAAGGGACAAAAAAACATTCAGTATCTCCTCCCTCTTCATGCATACACTGAACTTTCCTCATAGAGATGCATTGATTAAATTCATCTCTATGAGGAGATGCTGATTGGCCAGGGCTGTGTTTGAATCGTTCTGGCTCTGCCCCTGATCTGCCTCCTTGTCAGTCTCAGCCAATCCTATGGGGAAGCACTGTGATTGGATCAGGCTACCACTTCTGATGATGTCAGCAGACTGTTTGTTTTTCTGAGTCTAACAGCATGCAGATTTACAGCTTCAGGCTTGAATACAGTAAGATTTTTACTATATTTATGGAGGCATGAGGGGCCCAGGGGGGCTAGATGGTGGTTTTAACACTATAGGGTCAGGAATACATGTTTGTGTTCCTGACCCTATAGTGATCCTTTAACATTCTATATTATAATACATACTAAATAAGAATACTTAAGGTTGTGGTGGTGGCTTAAAGGATGACTATAGTGTCAGGAAAACAAAGCGTTTTTTCTGACACTATAGTGCCCTGAGGGTGCCCCCACCCTCAGGGTCCCACTCCCGTGGTGCTGTAGGAGTTAAATCCCCTCCAGCAGCTTACCTTATTCCAGCACCGTGCTCCCTTGGCGCTGGTTACCTCTCCTCCCCCGCCGACGTCAGCTCCCCCGTCCGACGTCACTGGAGCTGAATGTGAATGCACGGCAAGTGCCGCCTGCGCATTCAAAGTGTCCATAGGAAAGCATTTCTCAATGCTTTCCTATGGACGCTCTGCGCGATGGAGGCATAATATGCCTCCAGCGGCTGTTCGGAAGACAGCCACTAGAGGCTGGCTTAACCCCCAAATGTAAACATAGCAGTTTCTTTGAAACTGCTATGTTTGCATCTGAAGGGTTAAAACCTGAGGGACCTGGCACACAGACCACTTCATTGAGCTGAAGTGGTCTGGGTGAATATAGTGTCCCTTTAAGACTTCACTACCAACTCCACTTCCCATACATAAGAAGGCAGAGATGTATACTTAGTTGAAACCTAATGTACCTTGTGCCCATCTTCAGCTCCCTATAGATGAAGCTACCAGGAGCAGCAGCATCTTATTTCTCTTGCACATGGGGTAGAATAAAGAAATGTGGGCCTAAGGAGTACTGCTGGTGAGACATGGCAAGTTATTTCATTCACTATATTTGAAAACCGCAATCTGTGCATGTTTCTTTGGAATGGTTCCAGACTCCGGACTAGAAATTCTGTGCATTTCAATTCACTTGTTTTGGTTTTTTTTAATTGCAGTTCATATATACTCCTGAGGAATGCTAGTATATGCTAGTTTCCCAGATGGGAAACTATAATGTTGCTACATTTTCCATTGTAGGGTGTTTAGTGATGTCTGGTTAGAGCAATGGTAACATTCCAGCCTTCAAACTATGAAACTCTGGTTCAAATCGCAGTCAGGCTACCTTACGTGTAAGTGTTTTTAGGGAAGACACCTACTGATATGTATCTACCTACCTACCTCAAATCTTCATAGAATGCAGGCTTTCTTCACCTCTAAATATCTACTATTCTATAATTGTAAAGCCCTGCAGAATGTGTAAGCACTATATACATAATGAGACTTGAAGTCCAAGCTTTAAATAATAGTGAGAGTTGCAGTCCAACCTTGCTGTTTTACAGTCTTATTGTGTGCTATGATAAAACTTATCTTTTTTTGAGAGTACGCAGCTTTCCATGTGGCCAAGGGAAAAAAAAGGGAAGTAAAGGCAATTTATACAAAAAGCACTTTTTTTCTTTTTTTCTTTTCTTGGTCATGAGAGTAGGACCGTTTCTTGAAGTCTATGATGCGTAAAATGAGTGCACGTACTCTCCAGTGAATGCAACTCATTTGAAATGAGGGAGACATGACAGGCCTGCTAACGTGTTATAACCTTGAATTATGTTAGTATTTCATGTGCAGCAAAAGGATTTCACTTACAGAGTATCACCATCCCGTGCATTTCATTAGTGCATTGGTATCTCATCCACGCAAGTTCCAAAACAATAGAATAAAAGGTACTACGGCTGCCTGAGACATAAAACCACTGGAATCAGTTGCCATAATGCTCTCCCAACATGTACTTACTATGCAGTATACATTTCCCATGTATGCCTCTTCCCCCTTCCAATTCACTACCCTGTTATCCTTTCCCCCTATATGCTTAGAATATTTAGTGTGTATAAAGTTACTTTTATCATTGTCATAGCCACACAACTCACACTGGTACAGAGAGTTCATAATACATATGAAAATAAATTAGATATATATTTTACCTCATGTCTGGAATACTTTATTATTAAGTAAGATGGTAAGCTTGTTGGAAAAAAAAGGGGGGGCCTCTTCACCACTTGATGGTGTAGTTTTTATATTTATTTATTTTGTAAAGCCCTGTGAATTAAGTTACCGCTATATAATTAATAATCATTTGTCTAGGCCCCTGTCGTGAAGGTTTTAGTTAGTAAATAGTTTTAAAAAAACAATAGATCACATGGCCACTTATTCACAAGGAATCTATTTGACCAGAAAAAAAAAATTTAGATTTCTCCTACTTATTCCTGGGACAATAATACAATGTTACAGGGTTACAAACTTAAGTCAAATAAAACGAGTAAACATTAGCAAGGTTACAAGTGATTACAGATACAGGCAGGCAGATACTTTCATGTATGGTAGAGAAAGAGTCGATATTTTCTGGAGGATTAGCCCACTGTAATTGAGTTTTGCGAAAATGTTGCTTGACCCACTTGGGGAATGGAAGGTATGCCGGAAGTGAATTAAGGTGCTTTAGCTTCTACTTATGAAATATTTTGCACCTTCTGCTAAAAAGCAGGGCATCTACAAAATAACCAGTATCAGTGGGACAGAAATACCCACGTTCACTTCTACAATTTGCAATTACCTAGGCAAGAGAGTTGTTGGGCTATTGTAGGGCCCCTACATAGAGATACACACACACAAAGCACACTCAGACGTACATGAAAGAACTCGCTCACATATACACATATAGAAACACAGACATTTATACTTACTCACACTAATACAGGTCCATTAATACATTCTCAGGATCCCATTCCTTTGTTAAAGGACCACTCTAGCGTTAGGAATACATACGTGTATTCCTAACGTTATAGTGTCCTGGTGGCCATTTAGGTGACTGGTTCTCCACCTGCAAGTAGTAAAAAGGTGATTTCATTTAACTTTTCCCATTCACCGCGCCGGTCTCTGAGCTGTCATCCCACCTCCTTGGCGGAGATTATTGAGATCGATAGGAAAGCATTGGGAGGCTAGTGCGCATGCATGGCAAAACACCACGCTGCTGAGCCAATCAGATCTGATTAAAATTGTATCGTTTTACTCTATTTCAGAGGAAGGGCCTTTGGGTTAAAACTTCGGGGACATGGCATTTAATTGAGATGAAGTGATCTGGGTGGCTACAGTGCCTCTTTTTAACCCAGCACAGCTTTCCAAAAAAGTGAAAATATAACTCCTGAAAAGTGTGCCTGGGACCTCCCTGATCTGACCTATGTAGTTGCACATTTAAAATTATTAGTACCAGATTGAGGGGTAAAATATATATATATATTTTTTTTCGTAATCCAGGACTGTGCCACTCAAACTGGGACACTTATCAGGTGTTCAGCTTACATGCCTAACGAGGAACACACGTGTGTGGGAAAACAACTATGGGTATGGCCTGTGGCTAAAAGACTGGACATTACTGAGGATTTCCAAGTGACTAAATGACTTATTGACAGCCTTTTTACGTAAGTGAGTTAGCCATTTAGAGCAAGAACAGAGTATTTTCTTTTTATAGAACATATCTATAAACACATTTACTGCCTTTTAAAGACACATTACTGTCATATTATTGCTGTGATGCTCTTTGATCTACTCAAACATCAAACATTCGGAACCTTGAGAAAAGTGGGCCACAGCGACAGGAAAAAAGGAACTGTCCATCTTAAATCGGATAAATATTTAACCTATTTTATTTACTTATTGCCTACTTATGTGCAATATTGAATCGGAGCATGGGTTGAAAAAAAACACAAGCTATATAGTTAATTCATGGAGTACTGTATGATTCCAGGCACACAGCCTGCCACTCAAGGAGTTAAATATTAATCCTATTTTTGTTCATTTATTATTCAGAGTCCACCGTGGGACCCTTCAAAAGATGTTCTTAGTTCCATGCTGTTTTTAGCAACAGCTACCGTTTTAAGCCTTTGCATTAAATGTAATTTCACTTAAGCAATGCATTGATACTTTGTACACGTTCTCTAACAAACCGTGTGTCTTATAGGCACTGGCTAGTGGCTACTGTAAATTTCGGAACCAAACAAATGTGTCTGAAGCGAATAATAATGGACCCACATTGAATAAAATTCCTGAATCGTACATTAATAATAGTCGAAAACATTTTATAGAATATGTACTTCTATAGTCATGTATGTATTATGTAAACAAACAAACAAAAAAAACAGCTTTAACTTGTTATGCAATGCCCTCTAATCGAGGGTCAGGAATTATACTGGCACAGAAATGAAAGGTCACTTTTTTCTTTTTATCTCTGTTTCGTAAGTAGTGCAGTATATCAGAAGCCTAGTCTGTTTGCAAGGATATCTGCAGTTAAACTTGTCCAAATTGTTATCAATGTGCAACATGCTGTCAGCCAACTTTCAAACTGGTCATGCAAACAATCGCCAACAATTGTCATGCTCTGCATACCAAACCAAGGAAACGCCTCCCATGCAAGACCAGTTTGCCACAAGATTTTACAAGTCAGAATTTTTTTTTTCCCATTGTTTTCAAAAGGGCCATCTATTAGAGTTAGTGAACCGGTTATTGACCTGGGGTATGAACTACAATTCCCATAATCCTATGACAGTGTTGAGTACGAATCAAGGAGGCAAATGCGGTGCTGTAAAGAACTAAAAAGTTCAAGTTTTAGGTTGTTTTACCCCGTTAGTCGTTTTGGGCTAAAATTGCAGTTTCATGGTCAGTTTTCCACAGCATCAGGTTTAGTAAATATCTGTCTGTGTTGTTACATAATGGGTTTTTGTGTGGGATTCGATGGTTGTTCTCCAGGTAAATGATTACATAGCACTAACAAAAAAATTGCTGCGGAACACATTTTAGTACCTCTAAGTGAATATTTATTTGGTAATATCTTTTCATACCCTCTCTCCTCCCCCCACCCCCCCATAAATGTAATTCTTCAATCGCCATTTCATTAAATTATCTTATTTATAAAAATGTCTTGCCTTTGGCATAGCTAATTGCGGTAATCCTTTTTGTTAGTTAAATATATTTTAGTGTCAAAATATATTAGTGTTAAAATGAGCAATAGGTGCTCAGACTGAAGAAATATGCTTTCAGGTGTGGAACGCTCAGAAACCGCCAAAGTGTTGCATGTCTGGCATATGATTAAAGATCATTTTTATGGCAAACAATGGATATTGCAAACAGTGTGGACGGGAGGGGAGACTTATATCTGTAGCAAGATCCATATGTCAGTAAAGCGCAGGGCTGCATTTATCTTCCGATTTGCTGGACCAAAATTCAGCCCCCCTTATTTTTCAATTAAGATAGCACTATCACCCCACAGCTGTGTGTTTAGTTAAGACCTCTGCTGCTTTTGCTCCCACCGGACTTGATTAGTGTGTGATACAGGACAAGAACAATTTTGTTGTGTAGACCACCCACCAGCAATGGGTGTTACAAATGCATGAGTTAACTGTGGGTATCATAAACATTTAGTATTCCTGAGGGTGGCAGAACAATAGGTTCTGTAGCACCAACAAAGAACTAACATCCGTCAAGATGCTGACTTACCCAATGCACTGTTTGGTTCCCCAATCACAACAAGGCAGCTCTCCAAAGTCAAAACAGATGAACTACAATATAGGTTGATACGACAAGTGTATGTACCTAGGACCATTAATTCCTAGTGCAGCAGGACATATTGTATTAAAGGTGGTTCACTGGCAATCTAAACCAATTCCCGGCAGCGCCTAGTCACATTTCATGACTGAACGATGATGACAAAAAGAAGGTAAAAAGGGCAAAGTACATATATCTACCTTGCTTGTTTTACTTAAAATGGGGATTTGTCTGGTGATAACCCTCTCATTGCTGGATAGACCACCTTACATTTCTTAAATGATCAACAGAAATAAATCAGTCTGCTTACATACATACAGCTTGCTCTCACACTGAGAACATCTATATGGGTCAATTAAAAAAAATAAATCATGAAAATAGTACTTAATATAATTTCTCAACCTAAAATAGTAGTTAATATTATGTTTAAATCTGCATTGTGTGCAATGCTTTCAAAAAGGTTGAATTCACTATTTGCAGACTGTCGATGTATTTGGTGCCCTAGCTCAGGTGTTGGCAACCTTTTACACTCCAGACATTGTGGACTACATCTCCCAGTACGTTCTTACAGCCATAATGTTGGCAAAGCATCAGGGAAGATGTAGTCCACAACATCTGGAGTGCCGAAGGTTGCCCACATCTGCTGCCCAGCCAGTGTTGAAATATTTGATAATTTTATCTGAAATGTTATAAATCTTCATTAGGAATGTAAACTGCAATACAGTCTCGTGTGTGGATATGGTCATGTGACCATAGGCTTTAGAAGGAAGTTGTTTGACTGCCATTTTGTTACCATGTTAACCAGTTATGTGACACAGGGGATAGCCAGTGAGTGTTTTTCAAAGTGGTCAAAGTTACTGTGTTTTGCTAATTAAATAGTCGACAATATGTGTATTTGTTGTTCTCCATCACTATATCATATACATAACAAGCCATTAATGACCAGAAACACACCAAGTATGTCACAGAATTTCCCAGCCTTTAACCCCTTAAGGACACATGACATGTGTGACATGTCATGATTCCCTTTTATTCCAGAAGTTTGGTCCTTAAGGGGTTAAAGTGGCTTTGACACCTCAAACATTCCTTTCTCTTTATTATTTTCTTTAAATTGTCTTGTGTATTTTTCCTACTCCTGACATGCTTGCCAAGGTGGAGCTTAAGGCAAGCCCCCCTTCCTTTAAGTGCTGAAAATACAGTGCACAATTCAACATCAATATTTAATGATTTAACCCAACAGATTTGTCTTTCACTATTTAAATCTACATCTCTACATTCAAATACAATCACTTTCTGTGGTGTTTTCTCTAATTTTTTATACATACGTGGTCATGTGTAAGATTCTAAGTTCTTTGGCACAGAACCCCATTCTTAAAACGATTTAAACGAAGCATACCAAATACAAGTAAAATCCACCCTGGGGTGTTCCTTTAATTAGCAGTACATGTATGGGCTAAGGACTAGGTCTGGTCTTTAGTAAGGTCAGTGGGCTTCATGGGATTTCCCATCACGGCCATTTTAAGGAACAGCTGTTAAGCAGTGGCCTCTGTTTATTGCAAATTCCATTACAGATGTTGGAATTCCACTATTCTCCTCCATGTGAGGGAGATGAAATGAGGCCAGGGTTGGTAAATTCTTCCCATTCCCTAATAAATCTTAGGAAAAAAAAAACAAGAATTTTCTTATACTTCTAGATGCAGCATTAAGTAATGAAAAAATATTGGTGAAGTGGTTTCAGTGTTATATCATATTTGACTTATTCCTTCATTTTACTGTAGTTATTGCACAGGAAGCACTGACTGCGTGCCCCAACAAAAACTCTGCATACTTTTCCGATTGTATAATCAGTCTCAGATGTTGCATTTTAACTAATATTACTTGTCAGTGGTAGGGGAGGGTGTAGCCCAGCACCTTTAAATAAACCGAAAAAAAAAATTAACTCACTGAGAAAAAGCTCACTTTGTTTTATATCATTAGATGGCAGCAAAAGCCCAGCTTAATAAGATGCTATCAACATAATAACAATTGAATCGTGAGCAAATTGCCACAGATAAGGCAATTTAACCTATCTACTCCAGCCCAAACATACTGTGGGCTAAAAGATTTTAAAAAATAAATAGTCTTTATGTCTATTAATAAGTTGAAATTTATATATTTTTGCTAATAATGCTGTTTTTTTTTTTTTTTTTCTTGACGAGGGAAAAATTTAAATCTTCCAAACCCCCCCCCCAAAAAAAAAAAAGATATATAGACCAGACACTATTGTTTCGTAAGAGTGCTGTGCCGAGGAGGGGGTAGAGCTTCCCTGTCTGGGTTTGAAATGATCAGAACTTCAGTGTAGGCATCTTTTTTTGTGCTTCCTCCTTCAGCCAGTGTTTTGTTAGGGAACAAGTGTTGGTCAAACAAGCTTTTGTTTGTGGTCAATCACTTGGCACACAAGAAAACGTCTGGTCTGGGACAATGAGGAAGCTGTTTTGGTGGTGAGAAGCGGCAGCTGCGATATTATTAAAAAAAAAAAAAAAAAAAAAAAAGACTACTGATTTCGCAAGGTGCAAGAGTAATTATTAACCTTTGTAATAGCTATAAAAATTTCATAGTCCTGATATTAACCCTTCTTCCGCAAGAATTCAATACAGATTCATTATTCATTTTTAGATCTGTCTTTCATTTATCATTGGGATAACGCCCCATCTGAGCAAAGATTAGCAAATTGTTTTTTGGGTAAGTATAGAAGTTTGTTGGCGCATCAAATGGCACAGGATGCCATCGCCTCTTTGACAGTGACTTTAGCATGTCAGCATCTTCAAAGTCATTGCTTGCTCTTATGGGAGCGTACTGCAGAAAATCAGATCCACCTGCCTAGCTAATGAACACACTACACAGCACCCAGAGGAACCTTCCATCCACTAATCTCCTTCAATGTGTGTTTCTCTGCTTTGCCCCATCCCCACCCTGTATTTAATTTTAAAACTCTTGTTTGACCTTGGTCATAGAATCAAGTTTTGATTAGTCTGTGGGACTGTGCAGGTGTGCAGCTGTTGATAGGTGTGCAGCTGTTGATAAGGTGAATGATAACCTAGAGGTCTGTAAAAAGAAGCAAGCTTTGCAATGCAAAGTACAATATGACGGACCTCCTATATAAAAGGTGCAGCTTGTGTAACAATGATTAATTGTGAAGGAGGTGATGCATGTGATTAAGGTTGACACCTTTTTTATTTAAAATAATAAAAACATCCCTGCTGTTACTTCTATTTGCATTATTATTTATTGTACACACCTACCAACTGTCCCGAAATCCAAGGGACACTCATGATTTGGGACCATTTCCTGCTACTTCTAAATTATTATTATTATTTTTTTTAAATAGCCAAAACTGAATAATAAAAGCCAGATTCAGCAACATACAAACACCTTTGCATTTGCCGATATCTATTCTTCCATGGGTCTGTGCAACTGATTGCCATTTGACAGTCGTAATGATGAGTTTGCATTGTTTCATCTTGGTTGCAGTGTGTGTGTGTGTTTCTTTAAAATCTGACTGCATTAAGAATAACACCCAGCACATCTGGCTTACAGACCTCAACAGCAGGACATGTCCATAGACAGGCAAGTCAGAAAGTTGCGAGAGGTATGGAGTGTGGATTATTTTTTTTCCTAACTTGGACTGTGGCAATACATTTTGTACAATGCATAGCATTTGTTTGATTACTATAAATATATATTTATCGTAAACACCTTTTTATTTTTTTATTTGAAAAATAAAAAAATATTTCTTTTTTTTTTACATTTTATTTTTTATGCCAAACGCTAAGATTTAAGAGCAAAACTGCATTTCTAAATTTATTCAACACAATTTATATTTATTGAAAGCATTAAGTCACAGAGAGGGTCAATCAATTTACTCTATTTTGATAAGCTATTTTCATTTGCTCCTTTCTCATTAAAGGCATTTTAATATATACGCCATACTGGCAGGAAATGTACAGATCAAGAGGAATACTTTACCTAAAGTTTGGCTTTGCGTTTTCCAATATGGTTGACACATTGGCTGCAAGTTTGGGCACACATTTCGGCTGCCATACTTTTTGTTATGCCACCGTGCTAATCAATGGAGCATGTGCAAGTCACCTGCAGCGGTCTTTATAGTAGTTCTTTAAGTACCCGGAGACAGGCAATGTTGAAGTGATTAAGATTAAACTTAACAGTGTAATATTTCAATGAAAGTGTCCCTATAAATTAAGATTATTGGTTTTAAGTATTCTTAACATCGCTGTAGTTTTTTTGTCAGATACCAAGGATTATGCACGCGATTAAAGCTACTCCAAATTTCCTGCAACAGAAAAAATAGACCGTGAAAAAAAAAGAAAATAAAATTATTTATATAATAAACCGTTTGACGCATTAAAACAAAACTGGTTGCCCTGCACGAGGCTGCTTTGATTATAATGAGGTTAAACAGGAGGAAATGGCAAGTTACTGCTATACTAATGGTTTGTAACATCTGAATTACTTGTAAACCCATCAGCAATACTTTTCGTAAAATCAAATCAAAACAACTTAACACCTAATGGTATCTTCCTACTTACCTCCCTCACCAATAGTGCACTCCCTATTTTCACCTACAGCATTAGGCTGGTAAAGCCACAATTAGCTACTTAGAGCTCCCCCTGCTGGTAAATTGCATAATGTAGTTTATATTTTCAAAGATTTCAAGTCAAAAGCATACCTGATGAATAAAGAAAACGGGCTTGTCCACTTATTACAGAGGGGCCAGCTTATCGGAAGGATGTACATCTGTCCGTCCGTCCGTCTGTCTACCGCATGGATCAACTGTGTGTGTGTTGAGACATTATTACATCTGTAGCCTTGAATGTAATGCATTGTGGTTACATATTATTATTATTAATTGTGTTTTTGGACCAATATTATACACCATTTTTATGAGGAAATGTATCCTTAATTATTTTGTAGATGATTTTGTTGCAAGTCACTTATGTTTGACAAGGACATTTTTTTAAATGACCTATTAATGTTCAACCAAGTCTTTCGAAAGAATTGATGACTTTCAGAAAAGCTGTTAATGTATTAGCTAACGTGCATGTTTTTGGTCAACCAATATACTCATCAACTGTTCTGCGATGGGTTTATCTGAATGACATTTTGTACTTGTGTCCTTTGTTTCATATTCCCTGTAATCCTGTTATAGCACTGTCCCATTATCTTAAATAGCGTGATCTTTAAGTGCAGTTGAATCTTAACTGGATTGCCATGGACACTGGGGAAGAATCTTAGAACCTGATGCAATTTGTAGAACACCCCGTGTACCCTTTTCATTTATTTTATATGCCACCTTAAAGAATAATTTATCCAAGTAATTTGACAAACCTAGGATGACAGATGATATAAAAATACTTATTAATGGAATATGCACCCCTTCATTAGCAGAGTATCAAATTAATAGTGTAACATTTAAAAATTATTAATAGTTTTCTGTTTGTTCACATTGTTTTATGTTCTACTGAGCAGGTCATTAAAGGGACACTATAGTCACCAGAACAACTATAGATTATTGTATTTGTTCTGGTGAGTAAAATCATTCCCTTCAAGTCTTTTCAGAGAAAATGCAGTGTTTACATTATAGCCTAGTGATAACTTCACTGGCCACTCCTCAGATGGCTATCAGATGGCTACTAGAAATGGTACACAGTGTGCAGCACTGTTATTCAATGTCTCCACCCTCTGCATGGAGACACTGGACTTAAATGCACTGATTCAATGCATTTCGATGAGGAGAAGCTGATTGGCCAGGGCTGTGTTTGACATGTGCTGACTCTGCCCCTGATCTGCCTCCATGACAAGCTCAGCCAATCCAATGCTTTCCTATGTGAAATCATTGTGATTGCTTCAGATTCATACTTATGATGATGTCAGCCAATCAGACAGATCAGGGGCAGAGCCACCAGCAGCAGATTGGAATAAAGGTGCTATGTTTAGGGGGGCAAGGGAGGGTTAGGAGGGCTAGATGGTGGTTTTAATACTACAGGATCAGGAATGCAGGTTTGTGTTCCTAAACCTATAGTATTCCTTTAAGTAGTGTAGCAAGTGTATTTTTACATAATTTACATTGATTTCTCTTGCACAGTTATTTATAAAGTTGTGAGTTGTTGGGAATTAAAAGATGATTCAAAGCACGGTTTAGGCCAAGATAGCAAAACTGGAAACAATTTCCTCTTCAGCTTTAATTTAATTTCAACAATTTTAGCCTGAAACTTCACATTGAATTAACTGCTGAAGTGGTCTAAGCATGGTCCTAGTGTTGGCCTCACAGCGAGCTTGCACTATGTTGCTTGAGGACATTTCAGTGTTGCCCCCAAAATGCAGACACCAGCAAACTAAATCGGAATGGTGGGACAGGACCGAAAAATAGGGACTATCCCCATGCAAGCCAGCCAGTTGGGGGCCCTGCAGCAAAGTGAGACATCTTGCAATATTTCAGAGCTTAAGCTCATGGGTACTATTTCTCTGTGAGAGAAACATATCACAGCAAATCAATTTTTGGCTTGATTTCCATTACATAATACATCTTAAATGAAAACTGTAAGGTACTGTTAAATGATTAAGCAATAAACTACTTCAAGAATTAGCCAATAAAATACTGCACACAAAATGTAAGATGTAGTAAGAAAAATACGGCAATGTCCTTTAACGAAATGACCTACATGTGTTATTTTTAGGCACTTTGGGTGTATGCTGAAGCCCTAAAACCTTCTGATCCCGATTTACTTCCTATTTGTGGGTACAATGAAAGATCTGGGACTGAACATTTTCGTACAAAATGCTAGACGCTAAAGTTTGGCAACTGAAACAGATACTATTCAGATGTGGAAAATATGTGTGCGCTTTGGGATTCTCAGGCATTTCAAACATCCACATAGCTAATGTACTCTAAAGGAGCACGTAGAAATTCATACGTAACTCACACAAGCTAGTGTTGCATTGTACCACTGCCAGTATTTACCAGAATTGAAAGAAATAGTGGCAAGAAAATGTAAAACGCATAAAATATGGTTAAATGAAATATATGTATTTTTAACATTGGAGTTATCCTTTTTAATTTTAGATTTCTGGTACTAATCTATGGTATTAATAAACAATTAATGTAAACTCACCCCTTTTCTAGTATTAAGATGGCCTGCGTGCCGTAGACCACTCCTTCTATGCCGAGATCATCGTGATCAATTATCTTGTGTCCAATCCAATGCTTCTCACATTTAGGACTTATGGTGAATGTGGCAATATTGTGCTCCGCCTTCCAGTGCATCTTAATGAGAAGTTTTGAATTCTGTGCTTCTCTAACACTGCTTCTCTATGCTTTGAACACGCAGGTGTGGCAGGAAACCCTCCCGCTATCTGATTAGAACATCTCTTGAAACTAGCACGTTTATAAAAATAACACATCTAATCCTCATCACACTAAAGCCCAAAGAGCTTTAGATAACTGAAGTGTTCCTGCAATATGATTTCAAAATAATAGCAGATGGCATGATAGATTACTTTAAAAATGCCTTTAATTGTGATTTATAGTGAAAAATATATTCCGTTTGCATATAAGTAAATAAAAAAAATAAAAAATCATAGCAATTTTTTTTTGTAGACTGTATAGAAAAGTCCTTAAAGGAACACTATAGTGTCAGGAATGCAAATGTATTCCTGACACTGTAGGTCTAAATAGCGATTTAAGTGACAACCCCCCCATGTGCCCAGTTAAAAACATGGTTTTACTCACCTTTTTCCAGTGCCGCTCGGGTCTCCTCACGACTGACTCTGCCCCTTTGCCTGAGATGGACAAACTTGATGATCTCAGCCAATCCAATGCTTTCCCACAGGAAATCACAAACACACATGGCAAAGAACCATGCTACACTAATCATAAATGCATCTCTATGGGGAACGTTCAACATCTCCATACAGAGCAGGAAAAAAATCTAGTGGTCGTCTGAGTGTTACTAGGCAGTAATGTAAACACTGCCTTTTCTCTGAAGAGGCAGTATTTACATTATAAAGCCTGCAGGGAAAGGCAGTAGACAGCAGGACCACTACATTAAGCCGTAGTAGTTCTAGTGACTATAGTGTCCCTTTAATGTTGATTATTTATCCAGAACTCTGTGATCTCCCAATATTGTTCTATGTTTTGAACCTATGATAAATTTCTACGGGCAAATATGTGCTGGTCTTCAAACAAGTGTTTGATGTGTTTGTGATTTCATGTAGTACTTTTAGTGGGATTCCGTTTTGTAGATCTGATAAAAGAACATGTTTGTTTACATATGTATGCCTGCATAACGGTAACCATCTCTAGAAGTAAACCAAGATGGGGATTTCCATTTGCAAAGTGCGGTTGCATTTTTGTAGCTTGACCTATCATCGCATTATTCAATATGCAGCAACAGACAAGAAATCAGGCATTTTTCAATTCTGTTCCAATGGGGATACACACAAAACTGGACTGCTGGCGGGCTCCGATACCTTGATTGATAGTAAGGATGTACTCTACACTACTGCAGAAATGAATTCAGTGACACGTGGGTCAAAAACTGCATCTTTGCCATCAATGTAGTAGTGTTCTCCTTATCCCCCCTTCTGAGCCTGTCAGAGCCAATCAGCTTCAACCAACAGGAAAGAATAACTTAGGGGGAGGCATTATCTTGCAAATTGCATATAAGGCAGTTAAGATGAGACTGATTTAAAATACTTACACTGGTTGTTTTCACCTTTAAGCACCATTAGAACAAATATATACATTATTTTGAACTACAAAATGCATGATACAAGGTATTGTCACCTCAACCTTAAATGTTTTCTGAGCACTGACATTCGGTTACAGATGTCTTTTTTTTTATATGTCTCTATTGCTTTATGATTTAGTACTGTCTTTATAACTCGTAAATGCATGTTATTCCTAAAACCGCTTTTCTTTGGTTTTTACACTCCTCTTTCCTTCTGTACTTTCATGTCCATACCATACACTTTTCAATTACCGTGCCTATCTTACTCCTAGACAGACCCCGATCGCGTTACTTCGGATATCGTAGGAAACTGCAGTTCTGTGACAGACATACCGTAACTATGTATAGGAATGCAAAGTATTAAGAGCTGCAGAATTACATGCTCCTCTTGTGACTGGAAAGCAAATTACCCACAATCCACCTTGACATTCTCTGATAATTTTTTATATAGCATTTTAAAACCTACCCTATTGTGACAATTAAGGGCAGCCTACAGGAAGCAGAGCTAGCTTACTACCATACTATTTTTGTTATTTTTTTTTGCCCCCTCCCCCCCCCAACAATCTTGAGACATGACACCATGATTGCATGTGAACTTTAACATAAAGCTTCTCCACGCAGATGCCGATCCAATAATAACTTTGAAACTCTGACCACGGTGTGACATTAGTTGACCTCACTCCCCATTTGACTCTCTGTCAAAGAAAAAAAAAATAGAGCCCCACTGGATATATATATATATATATATATATATATATATATATATATAGCACATTTTGTCAGCATTTGTTTAATGTGAGGAAATAGAGTATAGGAATGCAGTATCCCTGCTTGCTAGCTTCCTGCTGAATCTGGCAGGCCGAACTGAATTCTCTGACACCGTAAAAAAGGCTAGGTGACCCTGACAACTTAGGGAAGGTCAGTTGAGTAACATTCACGTGAAACGCATCATAAAAAAACAGGTCTGTCGATAGTGACCTGCATTTGTGGAAAAAAAAATAATTCATAGGGCTTTCTAATTAACTGAGGGCCTCTAAATTAGAGTAAAGCCGAACGACAAGCCCCCTCATATGCTGTAAGTGTCAGGGCGCAGATAATCATTACATCTAACAAGCCTCTGATTTTTAACAGTAGCTATGAGACTCAATCAGCCCATAATGGCTTTATATCAGAATGCTACAGCAAATCCGCAGGCCCTCTCTTCAATGAAATTAAATTTCTTGGATTCTCGCTAAAATATTCAGCTGCGATGTCTAATTTTAGCTCTTTTTCTCCATTAGCAATGCCACCTCAGTACAACCACCCACTGAATTCATTTCTTTTTTTTATTGCTTGATGCATGTGATTGGCTAAACAGCGCAAATATGTACAGTTGCAAAGGTTGCTGGTTGTAGCATATGGAATTGTGTGTGTGAGGAAAACAGAGCATAATGTTACAAATGATTTGCACTGGTGTAGGTGAGTAACCTTTACTATAGTCTCCTGACAATATGATGCATACAATGATTGGTATCCTGCAGCTTGTAGGAAAATATGTTAACACTTCGAGTGCAAGACTGGTAAGCTTCTTCTCCTGTTATCAACTAAGTAAAATCTCTAATCGCAGAAATCAGACATTTAGAAATCACTTGTGACCCTTGTAGGAACAGGAAAAAAGTATTCAATTATAAGGCGACAAAATAGGCACACGTGGCTGGTATGTAAATAGTTGTGGTGTATTTTACTGTCATTTTGCAACAGTCTGCGCATTTGCTAAAATTATTATGTTTGATTGCAACTGACATTCTTTAATAATATTATGTGTGCTGCTGATGTCCAAACTTAGAAAAAAAAGTCTAAATTACTTGCTTTTTTCATCTGTGCATAATTCTTTGGAAGGGTAACTTAAAGGAAAACTATAGTGTTAGATATATAAATGTGTATGCCTAATGCTATATTTCCCTGTTAGATGTTGAGTTCAATGCCACCACCCCTCCCACATAATGAAGTAGAATGCCTTTTTACTTACCCTTTCTACCCCATGGTGTAGGTCCGTGCTGCTCTCCTGACTGATTGGCTGAGATCAATAATGATCTCATCCAATCCAATGCTTTCCCATAGAAAAGCATTGTTAGGCTTGTGCGCATGCACTGCTCCAATCAGATGTTCTCTATGAAGTCATCTGATTGAAATAACCAAGTTTTACTCGAATGTTTCTGCAGAAGCGCCACTATCTACTGCTTCAACTATTTACAGCTTTTGTTTTTTACTTGTTCTATTAGTTGTATTTGTATTCAGAACTGCTGCACCATAGTAGACCTTAAATACAATGATACAGGTGGCAAAACCGACTATTATTACCATCTAAGATCTTGATTAGGAAACACAATGAAAAGTATAGACTACAAATATTCAGAGTTGGCCAAATGGCTAGCTAAAGAGACTGGGTAATGGTTTATTTTCTCATTGCAATACATTGAAATATCATGACATTTTTCAGGCAAACTAATGCATTGAGAGACCTGCACACTACATTGTATGTGATGCAGGTAACAATTTTTATCCCACCGAGATTATTTTTGAAATACTATTCTTCATGAGTATAACTTGTGTTTTTTTCATTTTCATCACAGAATTTATTCATACCCGTTAGAATACTCGGAAACTAAAAACTCTCCATCATTGCGTTTCTTTATAAATCCCCAAATAAGAAAACATCTGATCCTGCAGCAGTGGTAATATTTGTAAATCAAGTCTCCTTCCTGTAACATTTGGAAGATGAGCAATTCTTTCACTGGGTATTCTGCCAATCAATAATCTCCCAGTCTGACTGAACTATCAATTATTGCTACAATTATTTGTCTACTTGGATATTTAAAATGCCATCAAAAAACATGATTACATATTCTAGAAAACGAGGCAGTTTATAATCAAATGAACTACGTCTAGCTGAACAGAGTTAAATTAGGATTCTGCATTAAATTCTACAGCTCCCAGTGATGTGTTTTAGGGAAAAAAAGATTTAACCTTGGAACCTGACGTGCTATTTAGATCACATATGGTATTTCCTACTCAAGTCGAAGTATGTGATGTGTTTTTATCTTGAGACTGTTTGTTATAATCTCCGTTTTATCTATGCAAAAGAAAAAAGAATGGAAGGGAATAGAATCACCCAGGAGCATTGGATGCTGTAACATATGAGTATTCTACATCCTAAATCCTGCTCAGGGATTTAACATTTTGCTGTAGGTGAAGCAATAAAAAAATATATTTGTGGATTGTTTGAAGCTGTGAGGCCTAATTGCTTAATGACATGTGAGTGTCATTGCTCTGCCAGGGTTAGCTCATACTAAGAACCAGAAGCTCTCTGCCTGTCGCACCACAGGTAAGAAGTCAAACGTTTTGATTACTTAGAATGGGGCTGTAGTGGTTATAGTGCTTGGAGTCTTCGTTTAATGAGTATGCTCACTCATTGAGCACTATTTGTCAACTGCATTCACCAGCGATCTAAAAACCTTTTTAGGGGTTCTTGATCATTTTCCTTAAAATTACTGGACAGACATCCTGCTTGGCTTCACCAATCTCTGTAAATAATAATAGTTCAGAGAAGAGGAGACATTATTTTAGATGCTACGGGGGAAAATGCTGTCTCTTGCACTTTTCACTTCCTGGGCAGGAGATAGAATCCTCTGTTTATAACAAAGCTGGGATAAGCTGCTCAAAGGACATTATATCGCCTAAAAACAACCCAACTTATTTAACAAAAAAAACCTGTTTTACAAACAGGTTTTTTCACAACTTGGCTAATTGGCAAATACTTGCAAACTCTATACTAATATAGACCTTTAGACAAAAATATCCACTAGAGTTCACTTGGGGATTGAGTCCACCATAGTTACTTTGAAGGTTTTCTTGCAAAAAATTTAGACCAAATATATTGTAAATTGTTACATATGAATGTAGAATTCTGTATAGAACACCCGTTCTATTAATGTAGAACATGGTTTAGAATTTCCTTTCAAAAAGCAGTCAATCTCATATATGTACATGTTTAGAAATAAATAAAAATAACAGGTAAGTAAGATGGGTGACACGTTTAGTAGAAAACACATTAAATATGTACCAGAAAGGACCATCACAAACTTTCTTAAAGAGCTGCTGGTGTAAATATGCCCTTTTATCCTTGTTGACATCCCATGGAGATGTCATGCTGAGGATCTACATGCTTTGCACACATAGAGGCAGACGTCCGGTGCTTCTGAGGTATTGACAAGCCTATTTTTGGTTTTCAGATTTACTGTTCTAGTGTCATCTGCTTATGACTAAATAATATGTTTGCCCTGATACCAGTCTTAAAGCTGATTTGAAATAATGTCAGTTTAAAGTTTGTTTCAAGCTATTTTTTTTTTAAATAGCCCCATTCCACGGTTTAATTTTGGAGTTTTTTTTTTCCAAATCAGCAGTATTTGCCTAATTGGTATCAACAAAGTTTTGCGAGTAGGCGACTGTTAAATACTAACTTAATTTGGAAGGACAGTCGCGATTTTTGAGTCCTTTGCCCCCTTCCTAACTTTGTTCCCTGGTGTCCTCAAAAAGTGTAGTGCGAGCTCATCATTAGACACACTTGACCTTTACTCGGGGCATTGGGAGCCTGCAGTGGGCCGGCCTGCTTGATCGGCAGTCCATAAAGCTATTTTCACGCCAGGCTGTCCTGCAATTAATTTTGGCGGACTAGACCACGTTCAGATGGGCTTGAACCCTTTTGACTGAGTCATTGAAACAATTGTCACTAACCCGCCTCTTTAACCGTCCCACCGTCTTCCCGAGAAGTGTTGGGAGGTATGTAGGTACTACTGGTTTTTGGTTTCATCTTTATTAAAAATTATCATTCGAATGTGTCATTCGCTTAACATATACACGACGATGTGTTCTTTTATTACCTAATTTTGCGTTCATATTTTAATTCACCGTTTTCACAGTAGTGCAATTACATTCATTATTTTGATGTTTTGCCACTTAAATGCGGGAAAAAAATTATGCAAACTGATCGTTATTGTGACCTGTTTTTTCAACACACCGTTAACTTTTACGATTAATTTTCATTTGTGCCATACTTGTGCATGATAAGCATATTTATGAAAACAAAGAATGACTATGATGACTCAAGTATCTTTTTCAAAATGCATCTATACACCAAAATTGTCATGTTTTGATGTTTTCCCCTTCCAAATTTGTTTTCTGCCAAAAAAAGGAATTTTTTTTTTTTAACTGAAACATATCCAGTGTTTATATCCAACAGAGAAATCATGATTACTAAGAGTGTGGAATGCAATTTCTATTCCTGTGAGCAGAGATGAAAGTGGCCTTAAACATCACATTACATCAGATTTCTCCTGGGAAGTCTTTTCGATTGCATTAGCTACTGAAATGCCTAATTGGGTGATTTCGTATTAGTATAAAACCATATGGCACTATTTTAATATGTTTATTTTGAAATCAGAAGGCAAAATAGTGCATTCAGTTCTAAAAAAAAAAGAGAGAAAATAAAATGGTAAACTTGGTACAATGGCACAATCAGCTTTTACTACTACCAGCTAGTGTGCTGATATGTCTATTACACTAGTTAAATATAAGGGGGGGGGGAGGGAGGAACACAACACAAATGGGCCTTGAATAGCATAAATATATGTGAATATTTATTTTTATTGGTTCTCCAACAAATGTTATATATACCTACATGATCAAATGCCTGTACAGGTTAAAATGGAAGACCATCTGTATCTCTTATTACACAATGTTTTAACCATCTATCTGAAGGCACGTATACATAACTATTTTCAGCTATCATTTTCTTCTAAGATAACTTTTTATATTATTTTGCACCAACTCTGCCATCAACCGGCAAAATATTACCAGCTCATGTGGGCAGGTGACCGAAAAGCAGGGTAAGAGTTGACTACATAAGGGTGTAATCTCCCCTCCTGCTCCTAACAGATACCAAAAAGGGACACTTTAATGTTAGGGGTATCAGTGGGAATGGGGCCAGGGATGAAAACAATTAATGCAACTAAAATGTAATTTAGAACAAGAACAGTGTATCTTATTCACGCAGACTGATTCCTAAAAACATTTATTGTATTTTAAACACACATTACTGTCGGTATTATTGCTGTGGAGCTCTGTTATACACTCAGACACACCAACGTTATAGAGCTCTTAGAAAATAGGGATTTGTGGCCAAAGAGGGGCATCTGAGAGGTATGTCCAAACAAACCTTTGGACATACAGCTGCCCTGTGTCTTATAACTGGGGTGTGTGTGTGTCACCAATATCTTCTGCTACTGTAGCTCACCTGAATGCCATAGTGATGTACACCTATATGTACCCAGTCATGCACACAAACACACACGAGTACACTTTACATATGAAGTCACATACACACGAACATATTTCTTATACCTATAACAATGTTAGGATTATTTTTGTAATTTTTTTTTTTTAGAGGGAGGTGAGTTACAAATGTAACATTTTAGCTTTATAACTACATGCTCTACACCACTCTCCTTTTCCAGATTTGTTATTTGAGAAATAGCATTTGTTTTATGTATAGTGCCTCCAGGGAAATATTTCTGTATGCATCCAAAGATTAGATAGAAAGATTACTTTGGTGTATGCGAAAAAACAAAACGCTTTGATGCAGGGAAAATTGTAACTTTTTTTATTTTCACTTCTGATACATGCAAACATCATAGGGGAAGCGTGATACATTTTTACAACAGTGATAAGTTAGATATTTCACAAATATGATCTATGACCCCACCTCGTCTTATTTTCTTTACTTTAACTTTTCTAGTTTAGCGACACATTTTAACGTACAAGGAATATTTAAATGTATACCATTGTGCTTATGTCCAATAGCTAGTTATAGATAGATAATGTTTTTAGGTCTATGTGTATTTAACAAATCGTGCAGTGGGCATCTAAAATGGTACATATAACAAACATTTAGGTATTACTTGGTCCTAAATGGAATAGATAGATGGGCCTGCATATCACATAGTATTGAAAATGTAATTATTTATCCACCGGGAATAATATATATGTTTTTCGAAAGTGAGAGCATTTACTTTTATTTAGCTAAGAAATATATTAGTACAAAGCAAAATATAGCATAGCCATCAGCCCATTGATGATGTTACACCACCTGCTGCTGACTAGATGGGCCGAATGGTTCTTACCTGCCATCACATTCTATGTTTCTAAGTCATGTGACGGAGCTCCTGTACTCCGACTGAGTACCTCCGCTTGGTCAGCTACCTAGCTGCCATCATGGACCATGAAGTGCTTTAGCCCCAGTCACTTCCATCCTGGACCAGGCTGCAGCTCTCTCCTTTCAGGCAGGCATTGTTCCCTCTGCTTCTGCCTCTCCTGGTCCTCTGCCATGCAGGTATCAACACCTCTGCGTATAGTGTCTCCAACTACTGCTATTATAAAGGTACTTGTGGCTCTCAGACCTAGCTTTTTTTTAATGTGTCGCAGAAATCGGGGACCAAGCAGCCAGCCAATAGGTCCGAAGACTCTGTTACTGGGATACCTAAACAGTCCACAATGGAACTTACACACAATGCTTTATTTTTCACTCTATCTAATGCATATAAATCATATGGGAAAACATACAGGACATCATAATAACAAAAATAAAAAATATATATGTGTATGTGTAAAAGGTGAGGAAGTCCCCTGCCTGCAGAAATCATAATCTGCAAATCTCCTGCAATATGCAAATTGGCTTGCTGTTCAGGTAGTGCATACTGTATAGCTGTTTCAAGATTTTCACAACCAACAGATGGCGCTGTGCAGGTTGAAGGCATTAGCACACAAAATCTTTAAAAATGACATCACAATACACACAATTACAGTATACACACTGTGTGCCTATAAGGTGCACAGGATGACTTAAAAAGAGTCATGTGGGGACCTACATAAAGTGTCCGTCTTATACTTCTGGTGATGGGAACTGCCATCATAAGTCACACAATGCTCAGCCAGCAATGGGTGGCTGAGTGCATTGATAGTTGCATTCCACAGTGTCATAAAGGCAAAACATGCCCCACAGGTGGCCTTTTACAAGATTATCTATCTGGTAAATATTCTTATCTGGTTTCTTATCTGATTGCCTATTTGTTAAATGCAGCTTTAGCATGGGCTCATTCACCAGTGATCTATGTATTTTCAATAGCCTCATTCCCTCTCTAGATAGCAAACCTGCTTAACTTGGTCTGTAGAAAATGATTTGAAGAGTACAAACATGACACAAGATTATCATCAATTTACATTGAAACACCATTAGTGTAAATTCTTAGGTTTTGTATGATCAGTTTATTATGGATTTTCCTAATGTGGTGAGTTCCATGCTGTCCTGTTAAGTTTACGGCAAAATGTTTATATATCACATAACCTCAGTGGAGGAGCATACAATAGTTTTATTATTATTATTTGTTCAAACTAAAAGCTTATGGCATTGTATCAGCTGTCCTTGGTCCAGTCAGAGAGGGTAGAAGCAAGACACAAAACATGTAAACTGCATGTCCTATTGCAGGCCGAATACGGACATCTTTGAATGTATCTACACTGAACAAAATTATATTGCCTTTTATTGTGGCCAGCCTATTGGACACCTGTGCAATACTCATGCTGTCTAATCTGCATCTTGATATGCCACACCTGTGAGGTGGATGGATTAATCTCGGCAAAGGAGAAGTGCTCACTAAAACAGATTTAGACAGATTTGTGAACAATATTTGAGAGAAATAGACCTTTTGTGTACACAGAAAAAGCCTTAGATCTTTGAGTTCAGCTCATGAAAAATGGGGGCAAAAACAAGTGTTGCATTTATAATTTTGTTAAAATGCATTAATTTTGATGACTTGATTGTCCCTCTAACCATTTAAGCAGATATGTCTTTAAAAAAAATAAATATATATAATATAAATAAGCTCCACACTCTTAGCATAGTTGTAACACAATGTTTGATTAATACCAAACCTGAAGGAGTTAAGAAAAGTGGCTTTAGTTAAAGATGTACTGGGGATGCGGAGGGCATACGAATGACTAAAACCCACATGGTGAACTGTATTCTAAGAATGCAATAGTCAAAACCAGACTCTAATGCAAATTGGATCCCTGTTGTTTTACTGTTATTTTCATTATTTTTGCCACATGGTGTTAATCTGACCTAACGTTATTCTATTTATGGATTTCCTGAAATCTTAACTCTTTGAGTGCCGGAGAGTGGTGTCTAACTCTTTTTGGATTTCATATCCCTCTTGCATTCAAAGCGTTTATTTGTGTCTAATATTTGCATATGGGCAGCGTTGTTGTTCTTTGCGATGATTTCGGAAAAACCTTTCAAGGCTAGCTAGTTGGCATGTGAGGAATTTACTTTGGTTCTACGCTGTCTTGGCACAGAAGCCTTTTTTCGTTTTAGTTCAGTAGTTGCATGTTGCCTCTCTTCTTTTTTGGCTTGAGACCCAGCTTCGTAGTGTGAATCCACTGCTGGTGGCTGTGGGCTTGCCAGAGGCTGCAATAGAGTCAGTTACATTCACATTCTCTAAACACTGCTCTCCGTAAAAGTGTAGAACTTAGAATCTACTCCATGGTGGGATTTTAAATTTTTTTTTGTTCTTTTTGCATTTTGCTTTACCATTTGTTTTTGCTTAATTAATAAAAGTAAATGTTAATGATACAATACTGGTATGTATATTGTTCTACGGTTCTCAAGAATGTATTTATAATAAACATATAATAACTTGCAAATATGGAATAAAAATTAAAGAAATTACTGAATAGGAAATATCTGTGGGTGTGTTTGTATGTGCGTGCATGTGTTTGTGTCTACACATGCTTGCATAGGTGCAAACTTGATTGTGCGTGCATGTGTACATGGGTTTTGGATTTGTGTTTGTTTTTGTGTGCATGTGTTGTGTGACATATATATAATGAAGAGATGTAGCAATTTGTATTTGTGACTGTTTTATTCATGAGCTAAGGTGGATTTCTGTACACAATGTTATTGTGTGGAGGGCCATGACCAGAAAGTCAAGAGGAATAAATAAATCAGGTGACAGGTGGCAAACCGAGATAAATCTAATTAAATACAAAACCAATCTAGCTAGGGGCTGAACCTGTTCATAAGGAAATGTTTGGGTTTTCAAAGCTTTTTTTTTTTTTTTTATCATCTGACTAGTGCAGTGGGTCTCATGACTATTAGTTATAATTATACACTTTTAGAGTTTATTTTATTGCTATACGGCGTATTTGATTTGGTTCCTGCCAGATAAGTTATGAAAACTCGTGCTATGTGGAGTGTGTGCACTTTAGACTGAATTTACTGTGTAATATAAGGTTATTGTACACTTCACAGCCATGTCTGAATGTTAATTTACTTGCGTTTCTCAGAATGACGAGGTGGCCACCTGTAGTTCTCCGATGTAACAACTATTTTTATATTACATCTGTTTCATGTTGATGGGTTGGTGGACTATAATGACAATGAAATTAAACTATTACTTAAAAAAAAAAAAACACGTGTTGGACTTCCTCTCTCCTGAAATGACAAAGACTCCTTTGTGATGTTTAATTTGTGTTAGCATGTTCTTTTTGAATCCGGTGAATATATCAGATCTTCATTAATGAAGACCGGAAAATGAATACTTTCATTAACACGTACACCCACACTTGATTGTCGCTGTCACTAGTTCCATCCCACCCAAAGACATTGACACCCAAAATACATATCAATCCAATGTGATTTACAATAGAGAAGGGGTTAAATCTGAAAGTGTTATAGCTTATCAGTGCTGTGTATGCTTTGATCACACAACTACTTTGTAAACAAGCAATGATTTCTTGGTTAAAGAGAGTAATAGTTATATTTGTTCAGTTTATATGTTACTGTATTTTTAATTTTTTTTAAATTTAATAGATTTTCGGGGAAAAAGTGTGTCCTATAAAATGATAATTATGTAGCCTATAATTGTAACTTTTTAAAAATGTGATTGACCAGATCAGGAGTACGTGTGGTTATGCTTACTGGACTACAACTTCCATAACTCGTGCTATAAATAAGAGATAATTATGGAATTTGGAGTCTAAAAATATTTGACTGGAGAGGCAGTTTGACACCCCTACTCTAGAAAACTTTATTTGCACAGATTTAACCAGATATGTGTACAACTGCTCCACTGCAGTACTTGACCAGCTAGAATTTTCAATGCTTCCTGAAAAAAAGCTTTATTTTTATTAAATGCAGATCAACAATTTACAGTATGCAAGGTTATTTATTATAGTGAGAATTCAAAATTAATTTCAGATTTAAAGCCAAATCAGAGCATTTTCCCAGTTTCGCTATGACTTTAAAGTTGAAATTGACTTTGAATTCTTACTTTATCCTATAACCCTGTAAGTTCTAGCAATGATTCTAATACTTTCTCCTGTAGCTTTAACATGGTCTTTAAGCTTCTAAAGACTCTGTGTTTGAAGAAGTTTAGTCTATAAATTAGTGAAGTTAAGGACTTTGGATTTGCCACTTGATTTATTGGGGTGATATAGTGGTTCTCGTGCTTGGCCGTTTCTTAGAGAGTTACTCCAAGCATGGTAGGAGCACCATGTTCCTGTTTCTCGGTAATGGGTCAAACCGTTTGCAACCTGGTTCCCTCCACTTGCTGCAACCAGTGGCCAGTGATTGATTTCCGCAGAAGCTTGAAATCAATCCCGCTTGGCATTTATTGGCTGAGAACGTCAGCTAACTGAGATCAGCCAATGAAGGCAATTCTGTGCATAAGAATAGGATACCTCAATGCGAACACCATACATACAGAATAGAGCCACAGTGACCACTTCAAATTACTGAATTGTTAATGCTGTTTTGAGTAAACCTTTAACCCCTTAAGGACCAAACTTCTGGAATAAAAGGGAATCATGACATGTCACACATGTCATGTGTCCATAAGGGGTTAAGGAGAGAGCAAACTTGCTGTCTTTGCTTTCACTTTTTGCACTGTGGGGGAGTCTATTTGAAAGGGAAAGTGTCTGCACAGCACTACTTGTCTATTTAAATGGAAAGTGTATTAAGGGCATACGTAAAGGTACGCTATACGGTCAGGAATACAAATGTGTATTACTGACCATATAGTGTTAAAAGGACATGTTAGGCCTGCTTACCCCCTTTAAAAAGATATATAACTTTTTTCCAGTGTGCTGGCTCCAGCCAATCCAGTGCTTTCCCAATTAAAATGCCTGCAGGGACTGACCATACTCACCAGAACAACTACATTAAAGGACCACTCTAGGCATCCAGACCACTTCAGCTTAATGAAGTGGTCTGGGTGCCAGGTCCAGCTAGGGTTAACCCATTTTTTTTATAAACATAGCAGTTTCAAAGAAACTGCTATGTTTATAAATGGGTTAATCCAGCCCTCAAAGCCTCTAGTGGCTGTCTCATTGACAGCCGCTAGAGGCGCTTGCGTGATTCTCACTGTGAAAATCACAGTGAGAGCACGCAAGCGTCCATAGGAAAGCATTGACAATGCTTTCCTATGAGACCGGCTGAATGCCCGCGCAGCTCTTGCCGCGTGTGCGCATTCAGCCGAATGGGAGGAGAGGAGGAGGATCGGAGGAGAAGAGCTCCCCGCCCGGCGCTGGAGAAAGGTAAGTTTTAACCCCTTTCCTCTCCCCAGAGCCCGGCGTGAGGGGGTCCCTGATGGTGGGGGCACCCTCAGGGCAATATAGTGCCAGGAAAACGAGTATGTTTTCCTGGCACTATAGTGGTCCTTTAAGTTGTAGTTGTTCTTGTGACCATAGTGTTCCTTTGAACTGATGAATGGGTAACTCCTGAAACATTTGTATCTTGTTCATTTGTGTACTTCAAATAAACCTACTGTAGCATATTTTTGTGCACGGTACCATTTCTAGTTGTGCTGCCTTATTTTATTCTTTCGGATTTCGTAAAATTATTTATTTACCCTTCTACATATGCTGTGGGGATGCCCTGCTCATTGGCCTAAATAATAAATCAATACCTTTTAACATTTACAGGGAAATTTTAATCATAATAATAAGATTGTCAGACTTATGCAGAATAAATGTAAGATGTGTCAATACGCAATACACATACCAGATAATACAAACTTAATTTAAACAATTCATTACACTTAAACGAACACTATAGTCAGCTAAATTACTTTAGCTAAATAAAGCAGTTTTAGTGTATAGATCACCCCCTGCAATTTCACTGCTCAATTCACTGTCATTTAGGAGTTAAATCACTTTGTTTCGGTTTATGCAGCCCTAGCCACACCTCCCCTGGCTATGATTGACACAGCCTGCATGAAAAAAAAAAACGGGTTTCACTTTCAAACAGATGTAATTTACCTTAAATAATTGTATCTCAATCTCTAAATTGAACTTTAATCACATACAGGAGGCTCTTGCAGGGTCTAGCAAGCTATTAACATAGCAGGGGATAAGAAAATCTTAATTAAACATAACTTGCAATAAAGAAAGCCTAAATAGGGCTCTCTTTACAGGAAGTGTTTATGGAAGGCTGTGCAAGTCACATGCAGGGAGGTGTGACTAGGGTTCATAAACAAAGGGATTTAACTCCTAAATGGCAGAGGATTGAGCAGTGAGACTGCAGGGGCATGTTCTATACACCAAAACTGCTTCATTAAGCTAAAGTTGTTCAGGTGACTATAGTGTCCGTTTAACATAAAAAATTGAAAATTTAAAGTTCCCTGAAATTATTGCTACAAAACTATATAAAGTTTCGGTTAGTGTGGTATTTATCAATTGACTCATGAATACTATTTCACTGTTACTGTTCCACTGTTCGCAATAGTGGGGTTTATTCACCAAACATTGAATTATGGTGAAATTAAAACTGGCAAGCTATAACTATGACTTATCTGGAAATATTTCTCCTTATTATTGCTGCCAAATTTTGCCATTAAAATTTGAATTCATTACAATTTAGTATTTCTTATTAAAATGTAATATATATATTATATATATATATATATTTTTTTTTAAACGAAATACTGTTTTGTTATATTGAATTTGTATAAGGAATATTTTTTTTATTTTTTTATTGTTAATTTATGAGGAAGTTTTTATTTTTTATTGTTTTGTTTTAAAGAACGGAGAGAATAGGAGGGGTAATTTTTCCCCTAGGTTAATAGGAGGTCTCGGAGGACCCCACAAGACTTTATCTCCTCCAAATACAGCTCATTGATGTGGAAGATGGAGAATCCAGTTGTCATGGCTCTGTCTTGCTGTACAACCACGCACGGATGGGTTTAGCCATCTACACCCTTACAGAGGGTAAGGTTTACTCAAGACCCCCCCCTTTTTTTTTTTTTTTGTAAGAAAATTATTGACTTTACAAGTGAAACTAGCTTATGACTCCTGTTGGCTTATTTGCATATTTATTTGTTTCAAAACTAGTTCTGAAATTAATCAGGCAATAACTACTGAGCTATTTGGTTGTAATTCTGAGAAAACCTTTTGCCAGTTTTAGGTTGTTTTTTTCCCATTTTGACTAAACAAACAAAAATGTATTACCCTCTTTCTTTAGCCATTTAAAGAAATGAACCTAGTGTGTTTTATTCTCACTCTCTTTCTCTCTCACTTTCTTTCTCTCTCACTCTCTTTCTCTCTCACTCTCTTTCTCTTTCACTCTCTTTCTCTCTCACTCTCACTTTCTTTCTCTCTCACTCTCTCTCTCACTCTCTTTCTCTGTGTCTATCTATCTGTATCATTTATGTTGTGGGTGACAATTGAATTGGAAGTGTTGCTGTTGCAAGCTTCACTCATATGACGGAACAGTCAATGAATATTCATTTTAATCAGAGATTTGTTTGCATCTGAGCCTACGTTTGTAATAATAATGTAAGGTCTTTTTATGCTCATGAACCAAGGCTAGGAATAATCGCTGGTTTATTAATGATCACTGTGAGGGGTGGTATGTTTGCTTAAAAATAGAGATGCATGCCCAGTGTAACAATGATGTCAACAGGGTTTTATTTGAAAACCTGGCTACTTTTCACATTTCACATTAGGCAAATGCTTAAAACCTAATTTCAGTGTCTATTATCTAATCTTGCAGAGAGATTTATCCAAGAGCAGGATACATTTAATGAGATTAAAATTCAACCCAAAGTAAATTACAGGTCAGGGCAGGAGTATAGCATATAGCTAAGCGCCATTGTATTGTAAGTAGATTTTAATTTGTAATACTGGTATTTTTTTTTTTTCTCTCTAATCAGAGATTGCATGCTTCGCTTTCAAACTACAAATGGTTTTCTTGTTTCATGGATTGCACTGAGCGGCAGTTTATTTTTGTAATATGCAATATTGTTTTAATTTACAAATACCTTTAATATGAATGGCCTGTGATTAGTCCTCTGGACACTGCTTTATGTTTGAAATGCAGCGTATATGGTACTCTTATCTGTGTTAGAAGACAGACAAAAATATAAAGATGACCTTTTTTAAATATATATTTCTATGTAGTTTATATATCATATCAATCTTATGTTGTTTTATGCGATCATCTCTCTCTGTCTCACTGTTTCTGTCTGTCTGCCCATGTCTGTCTGTCTGTCTATCTATTTTGTTCATACTGTCAAATCTCGGTGTGTGTATGTGTGTTAACTCTTCCATGTTAGTCTTCCTGGCAGAGAACTGTAATATTTCATTTGCCAAATGTATCACTTCCCAGTCAGATCATTTTCAGGCTGATTGCAAAAAATGCGACTTCAGCAGGGCTCTCGTCCAGGCCTCTTGGCAAGTATCCAGTAATTTGAGACACTAAACAATATCCTTCAGTTTATTACTCAACTAGAAGTAACAAGTGGCAAACACTTTGCGATTCCGAGCACCTTGACACCTGATTAAAGACTAGGTCACTTTAAAATGTGCTGACTGCAACATACATATGGGTACTTTTAAAAATTGGTAAATAATATTAGTGCTGTTTTCGTGTAACCTAGCTTTGTAATGATTTTACAGTTCATTTTGGTTGATGACTTTAACATAGAGAATACTTTCAGTGTAATTATAATGCTTTAATAGTATAGTGAAAAAACCTTAAAAAGTGGTGCAAATACAACTGCTAAGTGACTTAAAAGCGAGTATACACGTCAATATCTAATAAAATAGTGAAGAGCCATTTTTTGACTTTTGAGTGTAAATCAAATAAAATATTCGTTTGAATAGAAAGAGTATGTATTATAACTGTGCTGAATGTATTGCAATTACTGATGTTACGTATGTGATATTTTTCAGGTAAAGATGAGCCCAGCAGCTATACATGTACAACTTGTAAACAGCCATTCTCCAGTGCATGGTTTCTTTTGCAACACGCACAGAACACCCACGGCTTCAGAATCTACTTGGAAAGTGAACATGGCAGCCCACTCACACCCAGGGTAGGCATTCCATCAGGACTGGGCGCAGAATGTCCTTCACAGCCACCACTACATGGAATTCATATTGCAGACAATAATCCCTTTAACCTATTACGAATCCCTGGATCAGTATCAAGAGAGGCTTCTGGTCTCACTGAGGGCCGCTTTCCACCAACACCCCCATTATTTAGCCCCCCTCCGAGACATCATTTGGATCCTCATCGCATAGAGCGTCTGGGTGCAGAAGAAATGGCTCTTGCAGCCCATCACCCGAGTGCCTTTGACAGGGTGCTGCGACTTAATCCCCTGGCTATGGAACCACCAGCTATGGATTTTTCCAGGAGACTTAGAGAGCTAGCTGGAAACACTTCCAGCTCAAGTCCTCCATTGTCTCCCAACAGGCCCAGCCCTATGCAAAGGTTACTACAGCCATTCCAGTCGGGCAGTAAACCCCCGTTTTTGGCAACGCCGCCTCTTCCACCACTTCAGTCAGTTCCTCCTCCTTCACAGCCTCCTTTAAAATCGAAATCCTGTGAGTTTTGTGGTAAAACATTCAAATTTCAAAGCAATCTAGTAGTCCATCGTAGGAGCCACACTGGAGAGAAACCATATAAGTGTAACCTTTGTGACCATGCATGCACGCAGGCTAGCAAACTAAAACGTCACATGAAAACACACATGCATAAATCTTCCCCTATGACTGTCAAATCAGATGATGGTCTCTCCACAGCCAGCTCACCAGAACCTGGAACCAGTGATATAGCTGGTAGTGCAAGCAGTGCCCTTAAATCGGTGGTAGCCAAATTTAAAAGTGAAAATGATCCTAACATGATCCCAGAGAATGGTGACGAAGAAGAGGAGGAGGAAGAGGAAGAGGAAGAAGAGGAGGAAGAGGAAGAGGAGGAGGAGGATTTGACTGAAACAGACAGCAGGCCAGATTATAGTTTTGGCCTGAATCTTGAAGCTGCTCGTCACCATGAAAACCACTCCAGATCTGGTGAGGAAAGTCGGTCTATGCCTGATGTAATGCAAAGTATGGGCCTTGGTGCAATGCATCATTTTAGTGATGCTTTTCATCAGGTATTGGTGGAAAAACATAAAAGAGGGCATTTATCCGAACCAGAAGTACAAAGAGACACTTGTGACGAAGACTCAGTGGCAGGAGAGTCAGATCGTATAGACAGTGGTACTGTTAATGGGAGGGGGTGTTCACCAGGGGAATCGGCGTCAGGAGGCTTATCAAAAAAATTGCTTCTTGGTAGCCCAAGTTCATTGAGTCCATTTTCAAAACGCATCAAACTCGAAAAAGAATTTGACCTACCTGCTGCAGCTATGCCTAACACAGAAAATGTTTACTCTCAGTGGCTTGCTGGTTATGCCGCTTCCAGGCAGCTAAAAGATCCATTCCTCAGTTTTGGAGACTCCAGACAATCGCCTTTTGCCTCCTCCTCGGAGCATTCATCTGAAAATGGCAGTTTACGATTTTCTACACCTCCAGGAGAAATGGATGGAGGGATTTCAGGCCGTAGTGGCACAGGAAGTGGAGGAAGCACTCCCCATATTAGTGGCCCAGGGCCGGGAAGGCCTAGTTCAAAAGAGGGCAAGCGCAGCGACACTTGTGAGTACTGTGGAAAAATCTTCAAGAACTGTAGTAACCTCACTGTTCACAGGAGGAGCCACACTGGTGAAAGGCCTTATAAGTGTGAGCTCTGCAACTACGCCTGCGCACAGAGTAGCAAACTTACCCGGCACATGAAAACACATGGTCAGGTGGGAAAGGACGTTTACAAATGTGAAATTTGTCAGATGCCTTTTAGCGTGTACAGTACCTTGGAGAAACACATGAAAAAATGGCACAGTGACCGAGTCTTGAATAATGATATAAAAACTGAATAGAGGTATATTATTGATAACCCCCTATAGATTTTTTTTTCTAGTCCCTTGTGATTAGAGTAATAACAGATTAGAATACAACAGTGTGCTTGTCACCAGCACGCCGGATTTAATTTTTAAATTTTTTACAATTTTTAATTTTTTTTTTTTTAAAGTTCCTTATTCCTTTTTTCGTTCTCACCGTTTGAATGCATGTTCTTTATTGGGGCAATACTATTGCATTTTACGCAAACTTTGAGCCTTTTTCTTGTGCAATAATTTACATGTTGTATGTTGTTGTTTTCTTCCCCTGAACAGCATGTTTAGTATGTTCATAGCTATTTTCATTGTCCCCGAATTAGTTGCAAAGCAAACATTGCTGTTTCCCCTTCCGTTCTCAGAATCTCATGCTGCATTCATTCTGTAATACATATCATGTATAGTTTTGTTTTGTGATGTGGAGGGAACACCTTTTTGCTAATCTTCCAGTAACAGATTTTCCAAGGCTTCATTTCATTGGAATAGGGGTTGCTTCTGGAGTTTAGAGAGCAGCAAAGCAAAAAGATAGGCCTTTAAATAAGTAAAAAGGCCAATTTTATTTGGTTAAATTAAAAATATCTGAGTGCCTTCAGTCCATTTGAAACCATGATAATGGTTCCCCCTATAGATCTAGCTCAGCAGACTTTTAACTTAATTCTGCATGATCGTATATAGGTTTCCATGAATCTTATATATAATTATGATATATTGTATTTCCTATAACTAAGGCTACCTTAAAAATGACCCAATACATCTTAGTTAATCATCATTCTTACATTCTATTTATTAAGTGATACGTAAGCCAGTTGCTGTTACTGTCAACTTTGAAAGAAAATTATCTCTTTTTACAATTTGTCTAATTTTGGTGTGGTTAAGTTTTGACCTAAATTGGACCTAGCGTATAAAGGCAAGGGTTCGTTTTTATAGAGAAATAAAGTGAATATTTGTGGGTACCTGGCAAAAATACACAAAGAAAAAAAAAAATCTAACAAAAAGTAAATTATTCTAAATATATGTGATTGTCAAATTGACAGTCGCTTTTAATGATGATAGTTCAGATCCTGCACTGTATGAACAATATATTTAAAGTATATGCTATATGGTGGAGCAATAGGGGAATGTTAAGTGTTTTAAATTATATGAACAGAACATAGTTCCCATTTATGTTTGGAAGAGGAAAAAAAAAACCCATAACAGACATATAAGCTAGATATAACACAATGATGATTAACTATGAAAGTTTAAAGGCTTGCCTTGGGGAAAAAGAAATATAAAATAATAAAGAAATAAATTAATACACAGTTTTACCCTATGACAAATGGCTTTTACTTCCAAGAAGTTTATTTTGTTTTTGTCATCATTTTGCCATATTGTGTTATTATGAAAATGCGAATTCATTGCTTCGTTAATAAGCTACAATGTTCCCTGATTGGTGTTCAGATAGCACTTGACTCTTCCATATACAAGTGTACCGTCTTTTTAATCAGAGGTACAGAGAGGTTGAGTATAAAGATAAAGAAAAAATGCTCAAAATACATTAAATGCACTGTATTATTTCCCCTGTTTACAGGTCTACATATAAGGGAAATTTTGCAAAGCTATATAAAATAGATTGATATATATGTGTTTACACACACATATAAAGATATACGCATATATATATATACATTCATGTATGTATGCATGTATATATAACTCTGCCAGGTATTTACTTGACTTACAGATATACATAAAACATGTAGACAATGCTGTGAATGAAAACAGACCACATGTACATTACAATAATGAATGCTTTGGTCTTTACAGTGCAAATTTTTTTTTTCCTTTTTATTTTTTTTTTCGGATGTACAAAAATCAGGTTTAAGTATACTTGTCGATTTTTTTCATACTATTTTGCTGTTTTAAATAAAACATACCTTTTGATTCGGGACTGTACCATTTGTTCCATTATCTTGGTGATTATATAGTACTTAAATATAGGAAAATGCGCACTCCTGTTGATTCCTATGCTAAAACACACTTATGGTATCTTTTTCTGTATATCTAGAATGGTATTTCAATTTAATGTTCACTTAGTGTAGGAACTATAGTATTTATATTCTTGCATTTTTTTTTTTTTAAACTTGCTCGTTATTTTAAAAGATATACATTTACCTTTTTTTTAGGTAGTGGGAAATCACAGGCTGCCTCAAGGTGTGTGCGTGTGTATTTTTTTATATATACACACAAAACAACAAACACACACACGTATATATTTATGTGTATATATATATATGTGTGTGTGTGTGTGTGTGTGTGTGTGTATATATATATATACATATATGTAAATTCGGCAGGAAAATATAGTAAAGAATATTTGTATCTTTTAAAAAAAAAAAAAACAAAGTGTGACATTGTACAGCCAGAAGCCATATGATGGCTGACAGGATGACACAATTTAATAATTATGATATAGAGAGCCATCTCCCAGAGGGTTGTACATAACTTTTTGGTTCTCTTCACTTGCTGCCATACTGTATACAGTACTGCAAGCTTATGATGTTGGTTTGTTATATATTGTGCTCTTTTTGTCCCTTTTATTCTCACATTCCAGCAACAAAACTTCATATGCAGTAAGATAAACATACAATTTGAATTTAGTTTCATTGCCAAAAATTAAATGGTGCTTTATATTCAGATTGGAAAAAAAAATCATATGCAAAGCATATTAAGGTGAAAATTGCTTAAGTCAATACTTTTTTTGTAACTGGCAATGCGAATATTTTGTTAATGGCCTTTTCTATTCCTGTAATTACAGCTGTTTGTCGTAACTTGAAAAATTTATCTTTCACTATTTGAGTTAATATTTATTATTGTTATGTGTCTTTGTTTAAAACCAAGGCACATATTTTGATCTTTTTATTTTAATTTTAAATTTATTTCTTAATATTTTTTTTATTTTTTTAATTATTATTTTGGTGACCAAAGGTCATACAAACCTTGCTTTTATTGTATTTGTTTCTGGTCTTTGTTAATTTCTATTGGAAAAACCACTGTCTGTGTTTTTTTTTTTTGTTTTTTTTTTGGCAGTTGTCTGCATTATCCTGTTCATATACCCATTTTGTCCCTTTATTGAGAAAAAAATAAAAATAAAAATAAAAAATATATAAATTACACAGCATAAGCCTCTTGTTCCCTTATTTGACACAGTATAATATCTGTTGTTGGTAGTCTTTTTTACTAGAACATGACCCCTTAGTTAAGACCTTATGCATTATACATATATGTATAAACATATTCTATGGTTTGTATTAACTCTTAACACATTGTAACTTATCATAAATTGTCAAAAATAAAAAACAAATAATACACAAGAAAGACAATTACTTTATAATTGTTATAAGCAATTTATTTTTAAATGAATCCTTTGTCATGAAGAATGCATGCATAAACAATCTACATTTTATGAATGAACAAAACTATGTTAAGATCTATTACCAGAAAATATTGATCTGCTGAAAAAAAAACATATAAAACACACACATTTGGGCTGAAATAAAGAACATTAGAAACACAAATTCTTAAATTGGCAACTTCAACATTAACCCATATTTCACCAGCTTCAATTATTATTTTGCTCGTTTTTGTACAACCTGTAATTTTATGAATTGTTTGTATGCATTATGTTCAAACTCAAAATTAAATCAAATTTTTTGTGTTTACCCAAATTCCCATGAACATTATCCATGTTGTTTTTTTTTGTTTTTTGTTTTTACAAATTGTGCATGGATATTCATTTGTATGGCTTTTGTAAAAATGTATTCCGTATATATAATTTAATGGTTAAAAAAAATATATACTTTTTAAAAACTTTTTTTTTCCTTTTTCCAATGTCAGTGGTACCTTGATCATATGTTGAAAATTTGGCTTGTCTTTAAAAGTTGCTACACTGCCTTCTCTCCTATGTATTATGGTTTGTGACCTGCTTATTCCCCATGTCAATATGGGAATATTATTTTTTTATTTACTAAGAGTGTAATTTGTATCCCTTTTTTCTAGGGGGAAAATACAGCATCTTTAAATCTAAGGACAGAACAATCAAATTTATATGGCAAGAAGTCTGAAAAGATATGCAAAAGTATTAACAAATATGCATACCAATTTGGGCAGAAATAAACAATACATCTAGCTTTGATGACGACGAAGAAGATACAGAAGATGAACAACTGATATGAACAGGCCAGATAACTCAAAAAATAAATAAATACATAAACACATCAAAAAGAACACTGAAGTTGTAGCAGACTAGTGGTGGCTAGTGTGTCAGGCAGGAATGTTCTATAAAACCCACTTTGTCCCTTTGCCAACATGAATTCTGCTCTGTTGCTATTAAATATCCCTTTTTTTATTTTCTATTTTTTTTTTTATAAATGTCAGTGGCCAGTTTCACAGTACGTCATTTAAATATCTAATTGGGTTTTTTATTTCTCCCCAAAAAGCGGATACATATGTACCGTAAGTTAGGCTCAAAATGCAGCTGATAGTCACCAATGCAGATGGAGAGGTGGAAGTCAAATAATACCAATGCAGGCAAAAATAAATATGATCATGCACTTAAATTCTTATCTTGACTCGTGCTGGACTGGTAAAAGACAATATGGATAAAGTGGTATTTTTTAGTGTTTTCACCTATGTGGGATTACGTGAAAGCCTAGTTTAAGAGATTATATACTACACTGGCTCAATAACTTTAAAAACTAGTCAAAAAGAACATAACTTAAAAATGACATGTTGTATTCTGAGCTCAACAGAAAAAAATAGTAATATAAAGTGTGACATTTTCTAACAGTGTGATAAATTAATGGTGTTATAAAAACCATGAACCATTGAGGCCTTTTGAAGTTTGTTAGAATTCTGCTCCAGGTTTATATGGCATCCATAATGTGTTCTTAAGCTGCTGTAAAATTCCATGCAAGCATGACCTAGTGTCCGGAGATACTTTTATAAATATATTTCTATGTTGAAATTGTCAAACAAACAAAAAAAAAATGATGTGATTAACATTAACTGTTCATTGTTAGATTTTCAAGGCCTACTTGTAGTAGAAAAAAAACTCTTATAGCACAGAAGCTATGTCATTTTAGGAACGTTGCTGTTAATACAATTTAATTTTAAATAGACTTTGCGAAAAAAAATTTAATGACGCTGGGTAAAAAAAATATATATTTTTTTTGCCTCCATATAATTTTCATTTTATATGTTCCTCTGAGTCGCAATAAATCCGGAATTAAAAAATCCAGTATCAGTGCCTGAAATTCTAAATATATAGCTTGCATTATGAAATATACAGGTGGGGGTCCTTTTAATGCAGTTTGTACATAGTAAAATATTGTAAGTTAAAATAAATATGCCAGTTCTTATGTTATTCGTTACCCATTTTGGGTGAATTTAATGTGATGTAAACTGTTGTTATATACTGAAAGTATATTCCGAGAACCATTGTTAATACACGTTATACATTTGCCTTTAAAAAGGCTGAGTCGGTTAAAATTAAATTGACACAATAAACTGTAAAGATTTAGGTCTGTTTTATTCTTTATTGAAATTGCTGTTTTTCTTTTATTAAATGAAAACTGTAAAGCATTACTGTATGAAGTAGAATCTATTTTTGAAAAAGGTAAAAAAAAAAAAAAAAAAAAAAACCCGTTAATTATGAATTTATGATTCCGAGCAAAAAATATAAATGGTTAAGTAGGTTCAACAGATTTTGATAGGTAGCCATACATTTTTATACTTGCATACACGTAGAGTTTTATCTGATCTTGAGTTGCATTTTCTTAGAAGTGATTTCGGAGCTCGAAACTCTCCCCCCCAAACATTTTGTCTTTTGAATGGGTTAATAATTTGGTAAGCAACATTTTTTAAAATGGTGAAAGAGATTCCGATTTCAAATACAGATGTCTGCAGAACCTCAAAGGTAACCTGTGACCCAAATTTTAACTTTTTTCGGTCTGAAAAGTGTCAGTATTTTTGAACATCCCCTCCCAAACAAAATCACTGAATCCATATGATCACATATGCGGAATTTTAATTATAGAAGATAACTAATAACACAGTTCATATATGTTCTATATCTTTGGTGTAATAACAGACATAGATAAATGTTGGTCATTTATTGGATCAATTACTTACTCTCAATATGGAGAGACCTAATCTTCAGTGGAATAAGAAAGTATACATTCATATATACACACACACTATTCATTTCTTATTGAAATCTTGCTACAGTTATCTGTTGCATGTAGGCATCCATACACCATCTGGAGGTATATACTGTGATTATGTTTTCTTTGAACTTCGCCATTGGAATTTCATAATTTACCTTAGTTTGAAGGCTCGAGGGGACTTTTTAAAAAATTCTTGGCATGTTTTGCAGAAGGAGCATCAATTATAAAAAAAAATCTCAGGTCAAGTTACATACATAACTTATGGGACTTCAGCTGACCAAACCTGGCAGTGATGTTTTGTCAAAAGGTTTCTCTATGGAACCATATAACTAGTTTGACATAAAAATAATAATAATAATAAAAAATAAATTTAAATAATTATATATAATATTTTTGTTTTTCCACTTAGGAAAGAAGTTCTCCAGAGGGCAAATGTTTTAGTGTTTACCCATTAGTCCTTCACAACAAATAGTAATCTAATTCAACAGTTCTACTATGTTAAAAAAAAAAAAGCTAAATAAATTTGGACGGTTTGGAATAATATTTAAAGTTTAGAATCAATTTTTCTTTTACATTTTGTGGTTTCCATTACTTGGGGAACAGCCTGAGCATCATATCATTTTTAGAAGTTTGTAATGGCAGCACCGATGTGAAAGCGTGATATGAGTGACCGAATACTATTTACAAGCAGAACAATAATTGTAATGCAAAGTTAAAGGTATACTCTAAGCTCCAAAACAACTCTAGCTTGATGAAACAATGTTGATATATAGATCACACCTCTGCAGTCTCACTGCTTAATTCTCTGCCATTCTGGAGCTAAATCACTTTGTTTACGAAGCCATAGCCACACCTCTGCTGGCTGTGTCTCACACAGCCTGCATGAAAACAAAGTTTAATTTTCAAACCAGTCTTACAGCACTGTGTGTATACTGTTTGTATTTCCTGTTCTGTTAATTAAACGTTAATCATACACACAAGAGTTTTTGCAGGCATTCAAAAGAATAGCAGACTATTACTGTAAAATTAAGCACACTGTGCGATGAGGGAAGTTTACAAATGAGATCTCTTTTAGAAGGTATGTCGGTAGGATGTGTCCGTAACACCTTATGGCCAGAGAAAGAGTAGTGAGACTGCACAAAAACCACTTAAACGGTTACGCCAACCCTTGTAACCTATTATTTTTTTTTTTTTTTTTTTAAACCTATTAATAATGCCATAATGGGTATTATTCTTTAAGACCATCCCCCCAAACTCTAAAATTCCCAGATTTTACTAGTAACATGACGTAAAGTCATGATTTTATTAAAGACACGGAGGCTCATATTATGCATAACTCTTTCTTTATTTCCTCAGCAGCAAAGATAGAGGAATATAAATATTATCAAAATGAAAGAAAAAACTGTATAGGCACATAGGCAACCAATCACACAGTAGAGGAAGTGGCTATATAAGGCCTGTGTCTCCCACAATCCCCCTCTTTGAGTACTTTGCTCATGTGCTCTTGTTCATGGTTATTTGATTTATGTTTGTGCCTTATGACTGCGTATTATTTGATTTATAGTTGTCTTATTCTGTGAGTACTGCTGCTGCCTATTTGTCTGTGCAGCAGTCTTTATGTTTGTTCTTCTGTTTTCCCCTGGCGCTGGTGTCTAATCCCTGGGCTTTTTCCCTTTCTGTTCTCGCCCGCCCTGCTTGCCTGCGGGTGCCGTGCGGGACCTGGTACCGGCTTTCAGCCGCGGCTATTTCATATAAGGCTATATAAGGCCTGTGTCTCCCACAATCCCCCTCTTTCTTGCGAAAACCGAAGACCAGGTAAGAAGAACGATATCCCACTTGGCCAGAACAGGAAACATGAACGAGTCGATAACTTCTTCAAGCTAAAAAAGAGAGAGAAATATGGTAATAACCAAACTCCAAACTGTAAACTTCCCAATCAAAACGGTCGGTAGATCATAGGGAAAAACTGATATCTGGAAAATATAAAGTATACTTAATAAAAAATTGTACAAATATTATATGCAATCCATAAATAACAGACCAAATTGCGACATACCTGAAGAGTCCAACAGCATCTCATCCCTAGACCCCACACCGGGAGGGTGGGAGGGAATAATACTCGCCTCTGTGTCTTTAATAAAATCATGACTTTACGTCATGTTACTAGTAAAATCTGGGAATTGTATTAAAGACACGGAGGCTCATATTATGCAAGTTCAAAGCTGTGCTATAACCCGAGATGCAATGTGTTCAATTGGTCTGAAATAGAAGTTGCGGAAGGTCGATTCTCGAGACCAATCCGCTGCTCGCATAATGTCTTCCAAACGACAGCCAATTGCAGACGCTTTCGAAGCCATAGCGCCCCGAACAGAATGAGGTGTGAAGACAGAGGTGTCTGTACCCGCCAAATATAAGAGCCAGCGCACCCAACGTGCCAGAGTCGGCGTTGAAAAAGGTCGGTGAGGTGCTCGAAAAGAAATGAACAAGGGATGTAAATCCGACGAACGCAGAGACTGCGTAGCTTCCAGATAGGCCTTTAGACAATCCACCGGACAGAGTGCAAGACACCCCGAGAATCTAGGGTACACAAACGACTTAGAAGCCGATTTTGTCCTCCTGGATATGTTGAAATCAACACCTTTGGGAGTGAAAACAATGGCGTCCCAATCAAGGGCCCTGACGTCGGAGACCCTCCTACACGAGATCAAGCAGAGTAACATAACCAGCTTGGATGACAATTGCTTGAGGGTCAATTCCTGGTTAGGGTACCACGAGGACATAAATTGCAGCATTACATTGACGTCCCAGAAGGCAGAGAAACGAGACTTAGGAGGACGGGCGAGGCGGATACCCTTGAGGAGGCGACATACAAAAGGATGTCTGCCGACGGGTGAACCATCCAAACCGCTATGTCCAGCTGAAATAGCGGAGCGGAAAAGGTTGATAGTGTGGTACGCCTTGCCTGAGTCAAACAGGAATGTGAGGAACTCCAAGATCAGATGGAGAGGGGCAGATACGGGATCCATTGCTCGTTCCATGCACCAATTAGACCATGAGTTCCATGAAGCACGGTATGCTGATCTTGTGCCCGGAGCCCAGGCGTTATCGAGGAGCAGGAGAGTTGATCGCGGAACGTTTGGGACAACTCAAGATCCCCGGAAAGGAGCCCCGCTACCAGAGGCACTTGGTAGTGCAACACCAGCCCGTGCGAGTTCCCGTCGGGATCAGTCAGGGGTAATCTATCGACAACTCCATCAGGCGTGGAAACCACGGTCGGGATCTCCAAAGGGGGGTGATCAGCGCCAGGCAACAGTCGTGACGGACCAACTTCGAGATCGTGCGAGCAATCACGTTGAATGGAGGAAAGGCGTACAGACGTCCCGATGGCCACTCTTGGAGAAAAGTGTCCGTCGCCACCGCTGCCGGGTCCGGTCTCCAACTGTAAAACTTCGGTAGTTGTGTGTTCAGACGTGAAGCGAACAGGTCCATCGTGAACCGTTCCCACAGTCTGTCTAGGCTTTGGAAAACCGAAACGTGCAAGTGCCAATCTCCCGAGTCTCTTAAATATCTGGAATTCCAATCCGCTCCCGAATTGTCCAGACCTGGAATGTGTTCCGCCGTCACAGAGACGTTGTTGTAAAGGCAAAATTGCCAAAAATCCTTTGCCAGTAGAGCCAACATCCTTGACCTGGTTCCCCCCAGGTGATTTATATAGCGGACTGCTGACACGTTGTCCATCTTGAGGAGAACGCAGCAGTTCGCCCGACCCGGGGTAAGGCTGCAAATCGCAAAGGCCCCTACCAAGAGTTCCAGACAGTTGATGTGTAAGGATTTCTCTATTTCGGACATCTGCCTCCTGTGGAAACGTTGCCACAACGAGCACCCCAGCCGTGTAAGCTGGCATCGGACTCTATCACTACGTCCGGAACGGAACCGAAAATGGCCCTTCCGTTCCAGGCCTCCATGTGTGCCAACCACCAGACCAGTTCGTCCCTGGATTCCTCATCCAGTCTTATCCGGGATTCGTAGGAGTGCCCCGAACGGAGGTGTGAACCCTTGAGACGTTGGAGGGCTCGGTAATGTAGCGGGCCCGGGAATATCGCCTGGATGGAAGCTGCAAGCAGGCCGATAAGCCTTGCCAGCTGTCTGATGGACAAATCCGACACCCGAAGCGCTCGTCTAAGCTCCTTCTGGATGGTCTTCATCTTGGATTCCGGTAGGTATAGGAATTGCTGGATGGAATCTATTCGGAAACCCAAGAATTCCATGGATTGGGTAGGAATCAGGGCCGACTTGTCCCAGTTGATCAGGAAACCTAAGTTTTGCAGTAGGTTGATTGTCCAGTCCAAATTTAACAGTAGCTGGTCTCTGGACTGTGACATGATTAAAATGTTGTATTAATGAGGCGTACTCCACGGGTACGAAGGAACGCTACCACTGCTTTCATGACCTTGGTGAAGCACCAAGGAGCCGAGGATAGACCGAAAGGTAATACGCCAACGCCTCCCGTGCCAGGTGAAGTGGAGGTAATCCCTGTGGTCCTCCGCGATGGGAACCGTAAAATACGCGTCCTTCAGATCCAACTTGGCTAACCTATCCGACTGTCGAAGGAGGTCTCTGAGGCAGTGTATGCCTTCCATCTGAAAGTGTTGGTAGCGGAGGAACGCGTTGAGGGGACGAAGATTTATCACCGGGCGGACTCCGCCTCCCTTCTTTGGCACCAGGAAGAGATTGCTCATAAAGCCCGGAGCAGCAAACGGCAATTCCTCTATGGCACCTTTGGACAATATCTCCTCGACTTCTGTCGAAATCAGTCTGTCTTGATCCTGAGGGAGGGACAGTTCTCTGGGGACAGAAATTTGGACAGGCGGAGAAACAAACTCTAGGCAATAATCCCGCACGCATTGCAGTACCCAAGCATCTGAAGTTATATCTGCCCACCCCCGGTAAAACAATGCCAGCCTTCCCGCCACCCGAACATGAGCGAAATGGGAAGAAAGGGTACTCGCCATAAGGACGTTTGCCCGAAGTGGCACCACGGGGTATCTGGAGCCCCAAGATCTCCCTCTGGCTGGGAAGAAGGGAGGAGTCCTCGGATCTTGAAACCCTCGGGATGGAAAGAAGGAACCTCTGTTGGCCCGGAATGAGCCCCGAAAACCACGGCCGGGTGGACGGTTCCTGCTACGCCCAGCCCCTCCGAAAACCTTGGGCGCGAACATGCGCTTCATGTTAGCCTGCGCCTTGTCTATGGCCGTAAAGGTCTTTACATACGATCCCAGGTCTTTCACGAAGGTAGTACCGAATAACATCCCTTCATCGGATGGACCTGGCTCTGCCACCGTCATGGCAGCCAATTTAGGGTCGATCCTAAGAAGGATCGCCTTACGTCTCTCAGAGGACATAGCAGTATTGGCATTCCCGAATAGGCAGCCCGCTGGACCCAACCTATGGCAACGTCAACATCCAGAGTCTTGCAAGCCGAGCCCGGTAGGGATGGCCTGGGGTAACTTATTGCGACCCTCTTTGGAAAGGGGGGGTACGCATACGCCGTGCCACGTATTGGGCTATATGGTCCGGGGGAACCCACTCTGCTGACCTGGGATGACGGAGGTCGTCTGGGTCGAATAGGGGGTTGCCCTGAGGGTCAAACAGTGCCTTATCATCCCCAGTGGGGCCTTGCACGTGACTACAGGCAGCGGCAGAGGTCCCAGAAGGGGTTACACCCGTAAGGGGTAGATCCTCACCTGACTCGCCCTCATCATGGGAGTCATACTCCATAGCGTCAGACTCATTCTCCAAACTCCGGTCGGTATCCGACCCATCATCCAGGGCCCTAGCCCGTTTACACAATCTAGCCTTTTTAGCCCGGCCAGGGGCTCTTTTGCGCGTGGGATGCGCGCTATCCGTGACCGCCTCTAGCGCGTCAGTCATGGCAGGTAGAACCTGCATCGAGGCGTGGGAGTCGACATGTTTTGACTTCGCCTTAGCCTTACAGGCCCCAGGCACAGTCGGGGTAGGTGAGGGGGTCCCCACACCCAGGAGGGCGGAGGCCGCTAGGGAAGGTAATAGCATGGTATGCAGGGACTGAGAAAAAGAGGAAGATACAGCACCCATAGCTGAGCAAAAGCTTTTTGTAAGGAAGAAGCCATAGTGGCATCTAACAGGGCTTGAAATTCCTGGGATGCATTAGTACCCTCAGGATTGTCCATGTTAAAATCAGCAGTGAGGCCCTCAGGCCCTTCCTCCCTATCCTGCATAGTGGCACAATAGTCAGAATAAAACTCAGAGATAGACCAAAATTAGTAAGGTGGAAAAGGGTTGATTAACCCACAGAACAATTGCACAGAGAAGAAAACCTTAGCGCTGGTGCACCCAAGGGACCCAGAGAGAGAGCAGACCACATGGCAGCAGAGGGAGCCACCGACACGAGGAAGGACCGCCCCTAAAATGGCCGCCGCATGTGCAGAGAACGCTCGCGGGCGAGCAGGCAGAGACACTAACAGCCGCGGCAGATGAAATAGCTGCGGCTGAAAGCCGGTACCGGGTCCCGCGCGGCACCCGCAGGCAAGCAGGGCAGGCGAGAACAGAAAGGGAAAAAGCCCAGGGATTAGACACCAGCGCCAGGGGAAAACAGAAGAACAAACATAAAGACTGCTGCACAGACAAATAGGCAGCAGCAGTACTCACAGAATAAGACAACTATAAATCAAATAATACGCAGTCATAAGGCACAAACATAAATCAAATAACCATGAACAAGAGCACATGAGCAAAGTACTTAGCTGTCTGAGGAAGCAGCAAAGAAAGAGGGGGATTGTGGGAGACACAGGCCTTATATAGCCACTTCCTCTACTGTGTGATTGGTTGCCTATGTGCCTACACAGTTTTTTCTTTCAGTTTGATAATATTTATATTCCTCTATCTTTGCTGCTGAGGAAATAAAGAAAGAGTTATGCATAATATGAGCCTCCGTGTCTTTAATAAAATTAGGTATAACTCACCACAAATACAGAACTGGGCAAAGCTCCTGGCACTGCTCAGCATGCCCCCTTCTAAAGTCATGGTAGCATACGCATGCTCTAAGATTTCAAGGGGAGAGGTAGTGATGAAAGACACAGGTAGGAAACAAAAAAAAATGAGCAGAGGTTATAGGGTGGGGAGAGGGCTCCAGTGAAGGAGGGAGAAGAGACACAAGCTTCAGAGAACGTCTTATCGCCAGCGTGCAGTGTGCTCTGATGACAGACGTACATTTGTGCACAGAATTGACAACAACAGAGTTCAAACTATGCAAACTAGCCCCTGGAACAGAAGTGCAATATCTCTGGATGTGCAGTGTTTAAATCAAAAACACTGTACTTACAAATTCCTTCTTCCATGACCACTTCAGAAAGCAGAAGTGTTCATCGATGTTGGAGTAACCCCTTTAAGCTAAAGTTGTTTTGGTGGATGGAGTATCAATTTAAGCCATGTTTTCAGATTTAAAAAACAAACTTGGAGGCTTCATGAACAGAAGTAGTAAACCGCAGAATAAGCAACACTCTCCTTCGTGACAGACAACAATGTTCAAATTGAACATGATTCCAAGTTGCATGGACAAAACAGTTAGTAGAAAAAAATGCTGAGAAACTACAGGCCTTGTCACAACAAAGAGCCAGAAGAATTATACTTTGAGTATGTGTGCACAGCGGATATTTAAGTTTTAATGCATTAAACTGTTCAAAAACTATTAGGAATTTGCAACATAATTGTTAAATGTAATGCTTGTAAATGCGGTGTTTAGTTATGTAATATTGCAATCTAAAGCAAAGTTACCAGAGAATATAGGTTCTCAGCAAGTAAGGGATGCAAATTTGCAAAGCAGAATTGGAATGGTAGGGGGAGAAACCCACCTATAGGTGTGACTAAAATTATAGTTAAAAATGACTGGTCTAGTTCTTTTATGAGGAAGCAGAAGAAATAAATATTGGGCGCCATTTTGAATATGCATATATCTTTGATTAGTAAAAATTGTATTAAAAAATGAACCTGCAATTCAGATTTTTAAGAGAATGTAGCTTTGTGTCCATTGAAAGCTGTTCCTGAAGAGTCCTTCCTGTAGAAGAAACAGATATATATTGAAAAGGAAGTGGAAGATCTATAATAAATCTGATATTCCTGTTATTACACCAATCAAGACATTTTACTTAAATATCCAAAATCATTATTTCACATATTTAATAAAAGGTGACACAATAGAAGGGTTAGTGGGAACAAAGACTGAAACGGTACCGACTGAGGCACATTTTGGGCTTAAGTGTTCTTTACCACAGCGTGAGCACATTATTAGATGTACTTGTGTTTTGCATGGACACCATGATCTTCAAAGAGTGCTTCAAGAGCCCTCTCTGCAAGGTCCAACAGGCTGAGGGACAGTCAGGCATGCCCTTTCTCAGGCCTGTCCACACGTCCCGATTTGTATACCTCCCAATGTTGGGAGGTAGGCAAACTTGAGAGTGGAACTATATCCAAAATGCACACGGTCACTTATTTTCATTAGGGTTATTTACTAAATTGTTAATTGTCAGGAACTCAAACAGAGTTTTAAATTTGAGGTCAAAGTAGCCAAACCGAAATTCTCCATGTCAGCTATGCTTCCAGTCCAGATACTTTGGCCTTCAATTTGAAATTCATGTTGAATTCCCGACAATTCTCACTTTGGTAAATAACTCAGTAAATTACATTTATAAAACATAGTTGCATCCTTTTCATAGTTTTATTGTAGAATATCTTTGTTTACCCATACCCCTCAGCGGATAATATCTGTGGTCCAGTACTTTTAACTCCCTGCCCTCTACCTCTCCTCTTTTTTGCCTCTGTCAATGTTCTGCCATGAAGTAGTCAAGTTATGATTATCCATGTTTGAAAGAGTGTGTGTGTGTGTGCACAATCATTTGTGTTTGACTACAAATACTTAGTTACCAACTCAGTGGGATAAATTAACTCTTTCTGGAAATTGCATTGACTTCTGGAAGATCACCTATTCACACAGGTTTTGTTCACAACCCTTGTTCCGGCTCAGTAGTGGACAATCAGTTATAGTAAGTCTGTTGGATTAGTCAGCAAAAGCGGTCTATTTTTAAACTCATCGCCTAATTGTTTGTCCACAATTAGGTCAGTTACAAATGTCACTGTAAAGCCCACACCCATTTTTCTGTCTAGACTATGCTCGTGGGCTGAATCACAGGCACGGTGTTATGCAGGGTGCCTTTTTCCACTTAACAATGCTTCAGCTAACATTTGGTTATGTCTTTATTTAGCTGTCACTATGAAGCTTTTACCTTTTCAAGGTCACACACATTTTTTGGAGCAAGTATGAAACCCCAAGCAGCGAATCAGAATGCAGGTTAATTACCAGCTTTATTTACATAGCAGGGATTTTTGCTGTAAAAAAGATACACAACAGGCAAGTTGAAATTTTTATGCATACATGTGTGATCTTATCTGAGTGTCCTGTTTCTCTGATTAGTATCGTACTTTTGTAAGTAAAAAAAAACAACAATCCTGAAATGCAGTTTGTCTCATTTTTAGAAATAATCAGTTTTTGAAATGTTTTGATGATATCTGCAATATACAAGCAACGGTCAAGGCGATAACAGTATACAATACAGAAAGCAGGAACCTCAACCCTGCTTTTCTTTTGTTGGCTGGACATTGCTCTATTTGAAATTGCTTACATATAAATAGATGGCTTATGTCTAAAAATACTCAATTCATTTTGTGATGGATACACATACATCATCCTATAAAATAAGTATATGGCACATACACCTTGGACACGTCTTTCCTCTTCCATAACACGGACAGTGTGAATTTTTGGGAACTTATAGAGAATTCAAAGTGAATTTAAATTTTAGATCCAAATAAGCAAACCAAGCCAAAACTGACGTGGACATCTTTTTTCCAATTAGGCCTTAAATTGTGAAATTTACTTTCATGAAAACCTGACAATTCACACTGTAGTGAATAATTGTGCAAGAGAACCATCAGTAAGACGACATAGAAACAGCCATTTTATGGGTTTATCCTGTATTAAGAAAACTCGACAGGGGAAATCCAAATTTTAGGCCAAAATAATCTGTAAATAATCTCAATCCAAAATATGTTTCCAGCTTTGATATTTTTGCCCAAAATATCACTTGTCAATACTCGGTGAAGAAGATCAATACTTTTTTCTTGACTCCCACCCAAAAGTAAAGCCCCTTTAAAAAATGAATCAGCAACGTGTATAAACTCAATGCACATTTGCCTTGAGCCTGCTCAAAATCGTACTCAGGCTTTTTTTGTGTTTCATTGTTTTAATCTTTAGGTTCCTTTAACAGCATTAAGAGTCATTGAATAAACCATAACTACAAATTGTCAAATCTTGGCAATTCACTGCATTTCCTACGCCATATTTACAGATTCCTACTGAAAAGCAATTATTTGGGGTTTAGATCTAGAAACATGGGTCTAATAAGATGATTTCTTTAGGTGAAGTAATGATTTAATTGGTCCTGTGTCTTAAAAAAACCAAAAAACACACTTTTCAAATATTACAATAAATAAATATTACAATAAATATAAACTGTAAACAGAATACATAGTTAAATATTAAAATATCACATTATGTACAAGCAAAAAAAAAAAACCTCACACACTTATACACACTCACAGAAAAGAAGACAATTTACCCCAAGTGTCCTGTGAATAAACCTCCAGTAACCGTGAAATAAGTAGATTAACTTCTCCAGGAGGACCATATGAAGTGGGGGAGGAGTGTCAGAATACACAGTGAATTTCCAGATTTTTTTTTAATATACCCATTTGATTGAAGTATAGTAGCCAATCCGTGGAGTTAAATACAAATTGATGTACATATTTGGTAAATTCAGAATGTGTTTGTTTTCAAAGTGAATTACAATGACAAACAGTTGAGAGAGAGACAAAAAGTGAAACCATAACAAACGTGGCAATTTGTCAATAAATATACATTTTAAATCAAAAGTAGCCACACTGCCCCCCCCCCCCCCCCCCAAAAAAAAGACGAGTTAAAGAATTTTTGCAATGCAGACAAATTGGTTTAAAATGTAAAATTCTTACTGGTTCTCCTAATTTCTGGATTAAGTGGACCATCTCTGCTTCACAAAGGCCTCTGTGCAGGCCATTACGTTGCCCTTTGTTCCAATAATTCTGCTTTGTGCACAGGCCGGCCTTAGGCCCTAAGGCGCCCTGTGCAAAAAATCTTCACAGCGCCCCCCCCCCATCATACCCCTTTATCCATGTACTGTGTGTGTCAATAGGTGTGTAGTGTAGTGGTAGCTGGGGGAGCAGGGGCAGTGTAGTGGTAGGTAGGGGATCAGGGGGCACAGTGGTGGTAGGTGGGGGATCAGGGGGCACAATGGTGGTAGGTGGGGGAGCAGAGGTAAAGTAGTGGTGGGTGGGGGAACATGGGGCACAGTGGGGGAGAAGGGGTAGTGTAGTGATAGGTAGGAGAGCAGGGGCACAGTGGGTAACTGGGGAGCAGTGGGTAACTGGGCACAGTGGTAGTAGCTGGGGGAGAAAGGGCACAGTGGTAGTAGCTGGGGGAGAGGGGGCACAGTGGTGGTAGCTGGGGGAGCAAGGGGAACTGTAGGTAGCTGGGGGAGCTGGAGCACTGATAGGCTAGGTGGGGGGGCAGGGGGCACAGTTAGGCTAGGTGGGGAGCAGGGGCACTGTGGGTAGCTGGGGAGCAGGGGCACAGTTAGGCTAGGTGGGGAAGCAGGGGCACAGTGGGTAGCTGGGGGAGCAGGGGCACAGTGGGTTGCTGGGGGAGCAGGGGCACAGTTAAGCTAGCTGGAGGTGAGAAGGCACAGCGGTGGCAGCTGGGAGAGTGGGGGCACAGTGGTGGTAGCTGGAGCACAGTGGTGGTAGCTGAGGAGCAAGGGGCACAGCGGGTAGGTGGGGGAGCAAGGGGCACAGTGAGTAGGTGGGCGAGTAAGGGGCACAGTGGGTAGGTGGGGCATAGTGGGTAGGTGGGGAGCATGGGGGCACAGTTAGGCTAGGTGGGCAGCAGGGGCACAGTGGGTAGCTGGGGGAGCAGGAGCACAGTTAGGCTAGGTGGGGAAGCAGGGGGCACAGTGGGTAGCTGGGGCGCAGTGCACAGATAAGCTTGCTGGGGGCGAGGGGGCACAGCGGTGGTAGCTGGGGTAGAGGGGGCACAGTGGTGGTAGCTGGGGGAGAGAGGGCACAATGGTGGTAGCTGGGTAGGTGGGGAAGCAAGGGGCACAGTGGGTAGGTGGGAGAGCAAGGGGCACAGTTATGGTAGCTAGGGCACAGTGGATAGGTGGGGGAGCAATGGGCACAGTTAGGGTAGGTGGGGAAGCAGGGGGCACAGTTAGGGTAGGTGGGGAGCAGGAGGCACAGTTAGGGTAGGTGGTGGGCAGGAGGCACAGTTAGGGTAGGTGGGGAGCAGGAGGCACAGTTAGGGTAGGTGGTGGGCAGGGGGCACAGTTAGGGTAGGTGGGGAAGCAGGGGGCACAGTTAGGGTAGGGGGAGCAGGGAGCACAGTTATGGTAGGGGGAGCAGGGGGCACAGTTAGAGTAGGTGGGGAATGGGGATCAGGGGGCACAGTTAGGGTAGGGGGGAGCAGGGAGCACAGTTAGGGTAGGGGGGAGCAGGGGGCACAGTTAGAGTAGGTGGGGAGCAGGGGGCACAGTTAGGGTAGGGGGGAGCAGGGGGCACGGTTAGGGTGGATGGGGGAGCAGTGTGGTGGTAGATGGGGGAACAGGAACTCCTTCCTGCTTCCCCTAACTTACCAGAGGGTTTGCCTGCCTGTAGCTCCGCCCCGCTTCCCATGTAGCTCCGCCTCCGATAGGCATTTAACCCCGCCCCCTTTCTCTCACTGAGATCCGAGTGGGGAGTCTGGGGACTATCAGTGAGGGCAGCATTAAGAGGCAGGGGGGCGGAGCGCGGCCACGCTACACAGTGCAGCCTGTATTAGGGGAGAGCTCTGAGCTCTCCTTCACAGGCTGTCACTAGGAGAAAGTGCGAGCTGTGTCAGCCACAGGGCGCCCCCTGGTCCATGGCGCCCTGTGCGGCCGCACAGCTCGCACACCCCTAAGGCCGGCCCTGTTTGTGCAATATCCTGAGAGCCTGGACTGGACTTTCTTAATCTCTGCCTCTGACACACACAGGTGCACACTCACTACCATACACTATAATGGGCCTGTTGTTCAACTGATAGATTGTTTGTTTCAAATCTTGGTGTGTGACATCACTCTGTGCAATGAAAACCGCGTGTGTACACAATGTGTATTTCAGGCTCCATTTATGTTAGGGCAGCACTTGTACATACGTGGTTGACCAATGTTAATGGGCGTCTCATTAATACTGTTCTCAGTACTGAAATGTGGTTGTGATGAATGGCTTGGATTAGAGACTACATAGTTACATAGTTACATAGCTGAAAAGAGACTTGCGTCCATCAAGTTCAGCCTTCCTCACATTTGTTTTTTGCTGTTGATCCAAAAGAAGGCAAAAAAAAAAACAGTTTGAAGCACAATTTTGCAACAAGCTAGGAAAAAAAATTATTCTTGATCCCAGAATGGCAGTCAGATTTATCCTTGGATCAAGAAGCTATTACCCTACATTGAAAGATTATATCCTTGAATATTCTGTTTTTGCAAGTATGCATCTAGTAGCTGTTTGAACATCTGTATGGACTCTGATAAAACCACCTCTTCAGGCAGAGAATTCCACATCCGGATTGTTCTTACAGTAAAGAAAACCTTTCCTTTGCCTTAGACGTGTGTGTGTATATTTCTTTGTGTGTGTTTGGATCTTTGCATAGGTGTACATCAAAACATGGTCCGTAATTCCACTTAGCCCTAATCTCGTGATATAAAGCTATCTATTTCATTTAGTAAATATATATGTGCATAATTGGATTATCTGTGGGTATTGGTTTGCTTTTTTTTGCCAAGACAAATAGGAGAAATTATGCCAAATTCCCAAGTTCAATCAATGTTTAGCGCAAAAATAATCACCCAAATGTATAAATCTATATACATATACATGTAAACATGTGCCCTACATGCCTTAAATGCTGTGAGAAATATGCAAACAGCACTGTCAGTGTTTTAGATCTTCTATCTACACATATATTGATTTCCTCTCTGACAGTGTGTTATTTTAGTATGGCTTTTCACCCAGAATCATTGGTTAGAATCTCACCACATACATATTTAGCCTTTTTGGGACTCCTCAGTGTGGTGTTGGTTTGATTCATATCTGGAAACCTTCTTGCCAATAGTTAGCTAACCCAGAGAAACAAAAAAAAATTCATAAATGTAGTTCAAAATATGCAAATGATCACAAATAACATTATCATTCTTTTAGATGTCCTACCCAAATATCAGTATGTTTCCTTGGCAACTGCCTGCCATTTTAACATTTGTTCTTTTTTTTTTTTTTACCAGACGAACATGTAAGGATTTAAATGAGCCATTGCTACTCATAGTTAGTTGCTTTGACATTTTAATACTCAATTAGTGAGTCCTTACTTGGTCTTGAGAATAGGTTAGGTGTAAGGCTGGGGTTTGGGTTATGATTAGAACCCTAACCTTTGTCTTTATACCAGAAAATACATACATATACCTCTCCGTTACACATGCATATAGATACTTGTAATCCAATACTTTTCACTTCATATGTTTTTTTATTGAAGGCACTGTTGAGTTTTGTGCCACTCACAGAAAACCTATTCCACAAATTCATCATTTCCCTAAGTCATTCCTTCTTTATAAAAATATAAGCAGCCTGGTGAAAATATATTTTGATGTATAATATGCATTCTATGAGATATAGTTAAATATATGGTTAGATGATAGAATACACGCTCAGCTCCATGTGCTCCTGAAGATATCATTGTGTACTAATGACTGATATAATTGTGATAGGTTCACTAAACCTGTTAATCCCATGTGATTTCATTGTCCTGTTTGCAGCTGAACCATTCACATTAACACAGGCCCTGATGCATGGGTGTTGGAAAAAAGTCAGCATTGCACTAACATAATATGACATAGTTACATAGGCTGAAAAGAGACATGTGCCCATCAAGTTCAGCCTTCTTCACATTTGTTTTTTGCTGTTGATCCATAAGAAGGCAAAAAAAACCAAAAAAACATCTCTTCTGCATTTTAACTCCTGTACCTCTCATATCTCTTCTACAGGCCTCCATTTCATCTTCAGCAGGTCTCAGTTCTCATCAAGTTTCCTACCTTTCATCTAAAGTCCCTATTTTACCTCCAGACCTCTTCAAATTTCAGTACCTCATTACATGACCATATTTGATCTACAGCTCACTCATTTGATTTCCATGCTTCCACATCTCACTTTCAGCTTTCCCATATCATTTTCAGATCTTAATTTTCAGCTTCCTTTTTCATTTTCAGATCCTCCCCATCATCCCCAGCAGCAGCCCTGTTTCATCTCCAGTCTTTCATGTTAGCAACAATTGCTCCCCATCACATCTTTAGTACCACAATGTCTTTTCCAGAACCCCTGGTCATGTAGCCTCTCCTTTTGACTCACATATGATTATCATTAGCCAATTTCTCCATCCCTATATCATCATCAGCCTTTCTGTGGATCCTATCTCATCATTAGCAGCTCTTCTTTCCACCGCTATCTCATGACCATGAGCCCCTCTTTGTACTTATATCTCATAATTTTACTTTATCTACCCTCATTTCATCAAAAGTCTCTCCCCACTTTCCATCTTATCATAAGCCCATCTCTGCAATCTTATCTCATTGTCATTAACCCTTCTTATATTGAACTTCCCATCAGCCATGATAAAGAAAAACTTAGGTGTGCTTGCCTGTCTCAGACTGAAGCTGGGCTGGACATCAGGAGACCATATTTGAGGATGGTGTAACAGTCAGCCTATCACTTAGAGTTGGAGATACATCTGAAATAGTGCGCACCAACACTTCAAAGTTAAAAAAGATAATCCTTTATTAGAATTTTTTAAAAAACAATTTCTACAGAATGAAGGGATAATTGATGATCCATATAAACAAAATTCCAAACACACCACCCTGGACATATTCCACTCTTTACGTGTTTCATGCTAAACCAGCAATAATTCATAAGCATTCATAAGTCATTCGAACATCCTTAACTTCCATTCCAGTTTCCCAGTTTGCCCCTCCCCAGAGAAAGATTAAGATCTTGCAGAGACCTAGGCAGGTTACCAGTTTGGTGACCTATTTATTTTTTACATAGGCATGGTGAATTGAGCTAAACAAGCAGCTGGTTCCTAGCCTCTGTCTAATTGCTAGGTCCGCCTATGGTCATCTTATATAAATTCTGCTTTGCCCTTCCCACTATAAGTAAGTGATCTAGATGACTACCATGTTTTCCATATGGTAGTGCTGTCTATTGTGTCAATTTATTATGTGCCAGAATGTATAAAAACACGAATATGTAGGTTTGTGTATGTGTATATTTTGACCTGTTACACTACAGTGGTGTAAAGTTCTACAGGCTTTGATCTGGAAACCAAACACATGTCTACTTAGAACTGTTTCAAATGATCTCTGATAATAATTTATTGCAGATGTAGTCACATTTCTATTGACACAGTGATTCCACAAGCTCTATGCATCTTTAAAAATGAAATGTTTTTTGGATGAAATATGGCTGGGAATGTGTGAAATTGGGCAGCTAGGACTTAATCAGTCGCACTTACCAAGATCCAGCAAAAGCAGTTTTCCATTCAAGCTCCATTTTCCCTTCTAGCCCATCCCAGACTTTCTGTGGCTGTCCAATCACAGACTTCCCAATGGAGATCAATGAGAACTGTTTGCAAGGCAGGTGCTCTGAGCAATTGCTGCCTCTTGAGTTTTGCTCCACTGAACTAACCAAACCAGGAAGTAACAGAACTGGTGGTCTGATTGATACCTAGAGGGCGTAACAAGGTTATATTATAAAAGTGCCAATTGCTATTGCAGTCTGCACTTTTTGTAAAATGAAAAAAAGAGGACACACTCTTTGCACATAAAGCATTTTAGAAAGCCTCTAATTAGAAAACCAACATCGGAACCATGAAAGAAAAAATCAATCTCAACTAGATGAAGATGCTGTTAAGAAGACTGCAGTTGTAAAACAAATGGAATTTGGAGCAGATATGGTGTGTGGTCAATTTGTGAGCGATTTCACTACAGATAAGCAAAATTGTAATTTCAAAATCAAAAATATTAATTTATAAATGGTAAGGCAGCTTATATGACACTCTTATCTGTGTTAGAAGACAGACAAAAATATAAAGATGACCTTTTTAAATATATATTTCTATGTAGTTTATATATCATATCAATCTTTTGTTGTTTTATGCTATCTATCTATCTATCTATCTATCTACAGTATCTATCTATCTACCTAGAATAGATATTGCATAGACTGAATTTCAAATTTTATGTTATGTTTTCAGTTCTATTTTTGGTCTAAAATTTTAAATTCACTAGCAGGGTTATTCAACAAATTTGAATTGCAAACTTGAAACTAAAATAGTTATTCTTAAAAATCCTCCAACTCGGGTATACAGGGAGTGCAGAATTATTAGGCAAGTTGTATTTTTGAGGATTAATTTTATTATTGAACAATAAACATGTTCTCAATGAACCCAAAAAACTCATTAATATCAAAGCTGAATATTTTTGGAAGTAGTTTTTTGTTTGTTTTTAGTTATAGCTATTTTAGGGGGATATCTGTGTGTGCAGGTGACTATTACTGTGCATAATTATTAGGCAACTTAACAAAAAACAAATATATACCCATTTCAATTATTTATTTTTACCAGTAAAACCAATATAACATCTCAACATTCACAAATATACATTTCTGACATTCAAAAACATAACAAAAACAAATCAGTGACCAATATAGCCACCTTTCTTTGCAAGGACACTCAAAAGCCTGCCATCCATGGATTCTGTCAGTGTTTTGATCTGTTCACCATCAACATTGCGTGCAGCAGCAACCACAGCCTCCCAGACACTGTTCAGAGAGGTGTACTGTTTTCCCTCCTTGTAAATCTCACATTTGATGATGGACCACAGGTTCTCAATGGGGTTCAGATCAGGTGAACAATGAGGCCATGTCCTTAGATTTTCTTCTTTTATACCCTTTCTTGCCAGCCACGCTGTGGAGTACTTGGACGCGTGTGATGGAGCATTGTCCTGCATGAAAATCATGTTTTTCTTGAAGAATGCAGACTTCTTCCTGTACCACTGCTTGAAGAATGTGTCTTCCAGAAACTGGCAGTAGGACTGGGAGTTGAGCTTGACTCCATCCTCAACCCGAAAAGGCCCCACAAGCTCATCTTTGATGATACCAGCCCAAACCAGTACTCCACCTCCCCCTTGCTGGCGTCTTAGTCGGACTGGAGCTCTCTGCCCTTTACCAATCCATCCATCTGGCCCATCAAGACTCACTCTCATTTCATCAGTCCATAAAACCTTAGAAAAATCAATCTTGAGATATTTCTTGGCCCAGTCTTGACTTTCAACTTGTGTGTCTTGTTCAGTGGTGGTCGTCTTTCAGCCTTTCTTACCTTGGCCATGTCTCTGAGTATTGCACACCTTGTGCTTTTGGGCACTCCAGTGATGTTGCAGCTCTGAAATATGGGCAAACTGGTGGCAAGTGGCATCTTGGCAGCTGCACGCTTGACTTTTCTCAGTTCATGGGCAGTTATTTTGCGCCTTGGTTTCTCCACACGCTTCTTGCGACCCTGTTGACTATTTTGAATGAAACGCTTGATTGTTCGATGATCACGCTTCAGAAGCTTTGCAATTTTAAGAGTGCTGCATCCCTCTGCAAGATATCTCACTATTTTTGACTTTTCTGAGCCTGTCAAGTCCTTCTTTTGACCCATTTTGCCAAAGGAAAGGAAGTTGCCTAATAATTATGCACACCTGATATAGGGTGTTGATGTCATTAGACCACACCCCTTCTCATTACAGAGATGCACATCACCTAATATGCTTAATTGGTAGTAGGCTTTCGAGCCTATACAGCTTGGAGTAAGACAACATGCATAAAGAGGATGATGTGGTCAAAATACTCATTTGCCTAATAATTCTGCACTCCCTGTAGTCGCCACTTGGCTATTTTAACTTCAGTTTTTTTGGATTTGGGGTTTACTGAATAACTCAGCTAGGAATCAGTTTGAATCAGTTTGATATCTGGACAGTTGATAACTTTCATAACTGTGAAAAAATCAGGTAGTAAGTGAGGGAGTAAAGGGACAGAAAAGGATATAGCAAAAACACCTCTCTACCATCCCTTGCCACCTATAGTGTCTGCATAGTGATGCAGGTGAATGCCTCTTTAAATCTAAGGTAGTGGCAGAACTTTTGCATGTATATATTATTGTCAGGGTACCTGAAGTCTCTACCTCGGAGGAGGTTAGACTTTCCAACGGCCGTCCTCTCAGGGGGGCTGACTCACGCAATCCTCACAGCTCTCATAGCCGTTTACACGCCGGCCGCGATACCCCCGCCTCCTTTTATGACGCGGCGCTCAGCGGCCGACGTCATGGCGGCAATCACGGCCCGACCTGTCAATCTAGTTCCGAACAACGAATCAGGGCTCGGCAGGGGCGTAGTCATCAATTAAAGAGCCAAGGTATAAAATAGGGAAGTGTGTAATGGCTCATTGCCCTGTCGTGGTTCTAGCTTGTCTGGTCACTCAGTGCTCTTATTTCTGTTTGTCTTTTTGGTTCTGACTCGGCTTGTATTCTCGTTCCTGCTTACCTCTCGTGTCCTTGACCTCGACTCGTCTCTCGCTTACCTGTTCTCTCGTTCCCTCGACCTCGGCTTGTCTCTGACCATTCTTTGCTTTCTCCTTACGTTAGTCCGGCCATTCTAAGGTCCGGTATACGTACCTAGCTCCTGTTTGTATTCTGCGTGTTGGATCCCTGTCCCGATCCTGACATTACGACAGGGCCAATGGATCCTGCAGGTACAAACGCTCAGATTGGTTCTCCTGACTCTAGATTTGAAGCCATGGACCATAGGATGGACCAGATGGCTCTGGCGCTGCAAGCATTGCTATCTCATCCTAGTAATCAATCAGAGGAGATGCGTACACCATCCATCTCTCTTATTAATACAGGTCTAGAGGTATCCACAGTGGGAGCCTCTTCCCGTGTTACTTCCCCTTTACGCTATGGCGGTTCTCCGGATACCTGTCGAGGTTTCCTAAACCAGATAGGGATTCATTTTGAATTACAACCTCGCGCCTACCCTACAGACAGGGCGAAGGTTGGATTCATAATCTCGTTACTCATTGACAGAGCTCTTAGATGGGCTAACCCTCTGTGGGAAAATGATAATCCTTTGGTCTATAATTATAATGCATTTGTCGCTACTTTTAGGAGGACTTTTGACCCTCCAGGAAGAAAGGCCAATGCAGCTAGACTACTATTACGTCTTAGACAGCATAGCCAAACCCTTGTGGATTATGCTTTAGAGTTCAGATCCTTGGCGGCAGAGGTCAAGTGGAATGAACAGGCCTATATGGACGTATTTCTGAACGGATTATCAGATGAGATCCTAGACGAGGTTGCCACAAGAGATCTTCCTGAAAATTTGGAAGAGTTAATTTCATTTATTTCTTGGATAGATGAACGCATGAGACAGAGGCAGAACACTCGAGATAGAACTCATAGACCTTCCTTAAGACTAGCTCCCACATTTCAGAATTCTGAATCTACCACTCTAGCTCTCCCAGAACCTATGCAAATAGGTAACACTCGTCTCACAGAAAGTGAGAGACAGTACAGGAGAAGGGAGGGTCTGTGTATGTATTGTGGAGTAAGAGGTCACCTACGCCTAAATTGCCCTAACCATCCGGGAAACGCTTGCACCTAAGTTTCTCAAGAGGACAGGCCTTGGGTGTTTCTATTTTGTCCTCTATACATGATTACAAGGATCATAGGCTTCTGTTACCTGTTTCTTTAGCTTGGGAAAAGGGTGTACTTAATGCTATGGCATTGATAGATTCCGGAGCAGCTGAAAGCTTTATTGACCAAGCCTTTGTCACGAACCACTCTATCCCATCTCAGCTAAGGGATACACCCTTGGCCGTTGAGGCCATAGATGGTAGACCATTATCAGACCCTGTCATTTCTCGTGAGACTATACCAGTTAAGTTAACCATTGGTATTTTACACGAGGAGGGTATATCCCTCATGCTTATCTCCTCTCCTTCAGTTCCAATAGTCTTGGGGAATCCCTGGCTTAAGAAGCATAACCCTATTATTGATTGGGAACAAGGTGAGATCATCTCCTGGGGTCAGGGTTGCCAGAGAAGTTGTTTACAGAAAATCTCACCGGTTTGCGTAGTTGACGCACCAAGTAACCCTAACCAGTCCACAGATTTACGGATACCATCTCAGTACCTGGATTTAAAAGCAGTCTTTGATAAAAAGAGGGCTGATACTTTACCCCCACACAGGTCCTTTGACTGTAAGATTAGACTCCAGCCTGGTACTATGCCTCCGAGGGGTACAGTATATCCTCTATCCACTAAGGAGAACTTAGTCTTAGAGGAGTACATACGGGAGAACCTAGACAAGGGATTTATTAGGAGATCCTCTTCTCCAGCCGGGGCCGGTTTCTTTTTTGTAGATAAGAAAGACGGCACTCTACGGCCTTGCATTGATTATCGGGGTTTGAATAAGATAACGATCAGAAATGCTTATCCTATTCCCTTGATTACTGAGCTATTTGATCATCTGAAAGGCTCCAAGATTTTTACCAAGTTAGATCTAAGGGGAGCTTATAACTTGGTGAGAATTCAGCAGGGAGACGAATGGAAAACGGCCTTCAATACCCGGTATGGCCACTATGAGTATACGGTAATGCCCTTCGGGCTTTGCAATGCTCCTGCTGTATTCCAGGACCTAATTAATGAGGTTCTTAGGGAGTTTCAACATGAATGTGTTATAATTTATTTGGATGATATACTAATACACTCTAGAGAACCTGAGACTCACCACAAACAAGTCAGAAGGGTATTGCGCAAGCTTCTACAACATGGTTTGTACTGCAAATTGGAGAAGTGTAGCTTTGACCAATCTCAGATAAACTTTCTTGGTTACGTTATTTCTGGAGACGGGTTTAGGATGGACCCGGTTAAACTCCAATCAATTCTAGATTGGCCATTGCCCAAGGGACTCAAGGCCATTCAGAGGTTTATCGGATTCTCCAATTATTATAGGCGCTTCATTAAGGGGTACTCTTCTATTATTGCTCCTATCACCAATATGACTAAACAGGGTGCTGATACCAAGACCTCGTCTCCTGAGGCGCTTGTTGCTTTCAGAACACTCAAGGAACAGTTCGCCTCAGCACCGATATTAGTTCATCCTGACACATCTTTGCCTTTTTTACTCGAGGTAGACGCCTCAGAGACAGGTATAGGTGCTATCTTGTCCCAAAGGCTAGGTTTGAATAAACCGCTGCACCCATGTGGTTTTTTTTCCAAGAAATTGTCTGGGCCTGAAAGCAGATATGATATTGGTGACAGGGAACTATTAGCAGTCATTATGGCCTTAAAGGAGTGGAGACATTTGTTGGAAGGGACTTTACACCCGGTTACTATTTTGACGGATCACAAGAATTTGTCCTATATAGGGGAAGCCAAGCGCTTGTCCGCCAGGCAGGCTTGTTGGTCTTTGTTCCTTACTCATTTCAACTACGTGCTCACTTATAGACCTGGTTCTAAGAACTCTAAGGCTGATGCATTGTCCCGCCAACATGAACCTTCTACTATGTCTGATATGTTTTTTTCTTCTGTAGTTCCCAAATATAATATTGTTGCCAACACGAGCATCAAGATTCACTCCCCCTTGCTTGCTGAGATCAAGAAAGTACAGCATCTGGCCCCCAGACTTGTTCCTGGGGATCGGTACTTCGTTCCTCCTGAACTCCAACTGGAACTGATGCAGTGTTTTCATAACAGTAAATTTGCCGGACACCCTGGCATACGCAAGTCGTGTTCTCTGATTTCTAAAGATTTCTGGTGGCCTTCGTTACTTATGGATGTTAAGGACTTCGTCGGGGCATGTGATGTCTGTATGAGGACGAAACAACCTCATATGCTTCCATGTGGGCTTTTGCACCCCCTAGAAATTCCCGAGAAACCATGGTCTTGTTTGGCTATGGACTTCATTGTCGATTTGCCTGTTTCTAAAAAACATACTGTTATCCTCACGGTGATTGACAGGTTTACTAAAATGGCTAATTTTGTACCCCTGCCTAAATTGCCCTCTTCTCCCGAATTGGCTGAGATTTTCACGAGGGAGATTTTTCGTTTACATGGTATTCCTTCTGAAATTGTTTCTGATAGAGGGTCCCAATTTGTTTCCCGGTTTTGGAGGTCCTTCTGTTCTCAACTTGGCATCAAATTGAATTTTTCTTCTGCCTATCATCCCCAGTCCAACGGAGCTGCCGAACGCACCAACCAAAAGGTTGAACAATTTTTGCGTTGTTTTGTTTCTGAACACCAGGACGATTGGGTCGGTCAGATTCCTTGGGCGGAGTTTGCGCACAACAATCTCGTTTGCGATTCTACTCGTTCTAGCCCCTTTTTCATGAATTATGGCTTTCATCCTTCCGTTCTTCCGTCGGTTTCCCCTTCCCAAGGGATACCGTCGGTTGATGTTCATGTTGCCAATCTGAGGAAGTTGTGGGATCAGACTCGACGAATTCTTCTTCATAATTCCACGGTGTCCAAACGACACGCTGACAAACGCAGACGGGTGGCTCCGGTTTTTTCCCCGGGTGATAGGGTATGGCTGAGTACCAGAAACATCCGCTTGAAGGTTCCGTCCATGAAATTTGCTCCTCGTTACATTGGTCCTTACAGAGTTCTGTCTCGTATAAACCCGGTTGCGTATCGTCTGGCTCTCGCGCCTGCCCTGCGCATCCCGAATTCCTTTCATGTTTCCTTATTGAAACCTTTGGTTTGTAACAGGTTTTCCTCCGCTGTGTCCTCCCCTCGTTCTGTCCAGGTTGAGGGTCAGGAGGAGTATGAAGTCAAGTCCATTCTCGATTCTCGGGTTTCTCGGGGGAGGGTGCAATATCTTGTTGACTGGAAAGGTTATGGTCCTGAGGAAAGGTCTTGGGTGGTCCGGGAAGATGTGCATGCCCCTCGTCTCCTCAGGGCATTTCATGCTCGTTTTCCGTCTCGCCCCGGTTCCTTCCGCCCGGTGGGCGTTTCTGAGAGGGGGGGTACTGTCAGGGTACCTGAAGTCTCTACCTCGGAGGAGGTTAGACTTTCCAACGGCCGTCCTCTCAGGGGGGCTGACTCACGCAATCCTCACAGCTCTCATAGCCGTTTACACGCTGGCTGCGATACCCCCGCCTCCTTTTATGACGCGGCGCTCAGCGGCCGACGTCATGACGGCAATCACGGCCCGACCTGTCAATCTAGTTCCGAACAACGAATCAGGGCTCGGCAGGGGCGTTGTCATCAATTAAAGAGCCAAGGTATAAAATAGGGAAGTGTGTAATGGTTCATTGCCCTGTCGTGGTTCTAGCTTGTCTGGTCACTCAGTGCTCTTATTTCTGTTTGTCTTTTTGGTTCTGACTCGGCTTGTATTCTCGTTCCTGCTTACCTCTCGTGTCCTTGACCTCGGCTCGTCTCTCACTTACCTGTTCTCTCGTTCCCTCGACCTCGGCTTGTCTCTGACCATTCTTTGCTTTCTCCTTACGTTAGTCCGTCCATTCTAAGGTCCGGTATACGTACCTAGCTCCTGTTTGTATTCTGCGTGTTGGATCCCTGTCCCGATCCTGACAATTATAGTACATTTTTGGCACTTCCCAACATGTAAACTCTATGTTATTTATGAGACTATATTAAATAATATATTAGAAAAAAAGTAATACTTATATATATATAAATATATATATATATATATATTTATATATATATAAATATGCTTTTTTTAAAATCAGTAATACAAGTGTTAGTAAAATGACATGATTCTTACGTTACAATTTTAAAACTAGTATCTTCCATCTCTGGTTCTCTGGGAAACCCTGTGATTCAGAAGAGTGACTGCCCACACTAGCGATAAGAACTCCGTCGGGGTTTCAAAAGACTCAGAAGAGAAAGCATCAAAAATCTCCAGAGGAGGAGAAATTATTTGATCACATAAGAAAAGGATAGCAAGCTACCAAGAATCAATGAAGCCAGAAAAGCCACCTTAGGGCCTGTGCAATAAATGTGATGTGCAATAAAACAGCTTAAAAATGTTGGCGGCTTTCTTATTTGATTCTATTATTGGATGTGTTAAATAATTGCTGTCTGCAATTTATCACATCTAATTTACCTCATAGAAACCTAGAGAAGTAAGATAAATTGTGCAATCTTATTGGGAATGATAAAGATTATCACATGCGATACACTTGTATTTAACACAGATTATTTTACCAGAGAATAAGTCTACTTAAGAGAGGAATAAAAGATTTATAGCCTACTTTTGAATAAACGTTTCTTCCTGTAAAGTTATTTGAAAGCATACAAACTAAATATGTTATGTCTGCACAAGCAGCTAGCAAATAAATAGTAAAAAAAAAAGAAAAGAAAAGAAAATCTCTTGACATCACTAGAACCCCAATAAAGCGGACCGGTCATTTTTTTATTCTTTCAGTTTTCCTGCTCCCTGTATCTTAATGATTATATATAATTAATCATTATCTTAATACTCCCTGTATCTTACATATACTCCCATCCTTGCCACTTGCCTTTATTTATATTTATTATCTGGGAGCAGCCATTTTGATCTCCTCCCCCTAAGATGTTTTCCTTCTGTGTGACCAAGTTTACTGATGGATTGTGGGTAAATGTAATTGACAACTGTGACGAAAGCACCTTTGTCACCCAGATCAGGGGCAGCGGACTGGCCCTCTGCAGCCTGGGACAGACAGGACAAAGCTGGATGCCTGAGAACTACAGGTGCAGTACTTGGTTGTGAGTGGGCTGCTCGACTAACTCAGGTACTGACCGACATGAGGTCAGGTACCTGGTTAGTCTCCCCCTGGGAGGGAAGATGTGTGATGAAAGCACCTTCGTCACTGGGATTTGGAGAGGCCTGCTTGCCAGCCTCTTGCCCCAAGACTATGGGCCCTGCAAAAAGACAGGATAAAAAGTGACTTCCATGGGAAAATGTGTCTCTTCCCCTCCCCGTTTTTCCTGTCCTATTGTTTCTCCAGCAGGGCGTTGTCCCAGGGACACTGCCAGACCAGTTAAAACTGGCTGCTTTGTCCCTCCTTAATCTCTCATCAGCCTTTGCTATTGTTTAACCCCATGGCGATCCAACTGTATTCGTAAGATCTGAGCGCTTTTCGGACACATTGAGCGCTCAGATCCAAGCTATCTGGGGATATGTTGGACATATAGGTTAAACATTGTATTATAAGAGTTATGTATTTGTATGTGGTTTTTGTAACAGTTTTGACTTAGAGATATTTTCTGTACCTGGAGATAATTACATTACCACAGCCACTTAAGCCAATTATCTCCAGGATAGAGGAGAAGATAGACCGGCCGCACAGCCTAAATCTGTGGAACTGTTTTGGGCATGAAAGCCATGCTTGTGGCCGGTCAAATGTGACTTCCATAAAACTTTTGAACTCCTGCTCTGATCTGGGTGATTTTTGGATATGTTGTTCACCCAGATCAGGGCTATCCGGGGATGTAGGATTTGTGGGGATATGTTGTTGTTTTTGGGTGTTTCTGGACTATGGGTAAAACTAGATATTTTCTGCCTGTGGTAATTGAGTTAGTCCATTGTGTTTAGTAATTGTATCACAGGCAGAGGGGATGGGTGGTGTACATTAGCCGGGAGTGTCTAACTGTACAATACTGTGTTGATTGGCTGTGGTGACTTTGTTTCCTGTGCTCCACAAGGTCCACTTGGGTGGTAACCTTGTGGGGAAAACTGTATAAAAGAAATGCCTTTGTGCTCATTAAACAGACTTGTTCTACCCTTCATGAAGTTTCGGCTTATGTTTGGGGGATTGGAGAACTACCTACACTCTGGGGATTGCTATAATCACTATACTCCCCAGAGTAAGCTCTTGTAAGAGCTTGTTCCTGTTCCTGCTCTCTGGATTTAGGAGAGGTCTGCCTACTGGAAGCTGGTCCCTGGTCTTGGGCCCAGAGTAGGAGGAAGACGGCGAGACCCCAACCAAGCTGCGGCGGTTTGTGGGGCCTGCGGTGTTTATGGTGTCTAGTGGAGTGCTTGGAACCCTCGGGAAGCACTAGGAGCATCCGTCTATGGAAGGTACCCAGTCGGGGTGCCAGGTGATCCGTTACAACAACCGAAAAAGGAACCTTACTTTAAGCTCTGCCCATCATTGACTTTTGTCAACCTTCACTGCTATATATGAGGAAAAGTAGTCCATATTTTATTCTTGTATTTAATGAAAACTAGAGCGATCATTAAAACAATAAAACACGATTTAGGTACAGGAAGCTATATATAAACAAATTAGATTACGTTTGTTTTGCTGATAGACCTGCTTTAACTAAAAGGCGCTGGTCCATATATTCTATTTTCAAAAATGTGGCTGGCTGAGGATTCGAAATTCGCCATTAAACCCTAGCCAGATGCATACTGTTAAAACATTGAGTACTGAGGTCTGAAGACCCTCATATGCCTTCCTCTAGGGCCTTGTTAGTGGCTACCCAACTGTTAATAAACTATAACATCCCCTAAGTAGTGAATGTTATAATAGTATTAATTGTAGTCATAACTGTATGACCGGGGTGATCAGAAAGAAGACACCCGTACCTTTAGGTTAAAATGTACTGAAATTTATTTTTTTTTTTATATACTACTTATACTATTTTTTTAAATTGTTATTAATATTTTAATAATGGCCAAATCTGTTTTACAAGGTGTCTTGTGAATAGTTCAGGTACGTTCTAAACAATGCGATTGTGCTCATCTCGGATGACCCAGCAGGATATTACATCCTGTTGAAATCTCTGGGAAAAAGTGTAGACAAATAAATCTGATTACATTAAATTGGCTTCATATTGCACGCTGCCTAACCAAATAGCCAGTGGCAGAACTACATGCTATCCATTAAGGATGAGACACATAACCAACATTTTTGGTAGGCTGTGTTTTTTGTTACTGTCTGAGATCACATTGTGTTATTTTTTGTTTCCTTTCCAAAAATATCATATGATTAAAAATGTACTAATGAAAATCTTAATTAAAACAAGTATACGAGCAATGTAAAAGAAAGAAATGGAATGCTTTAGCAATAAATTAACAACTACAGCTAAAGTGTTAAGTTTAAAGATGTTTTTTTATTCCCTAAAATCTTGCTCTTTACATATATCCGTCTTAAGAAAATTTGCATAATTTCACAATACATACCTGTCGTCTCCATGGAATTGGCTACAGTAAATTAACATAGCATAGTGCTGTGGAGTGAGATATTTTGTATACTAAGTTTTGGTTTGTGAAAGCATTAAGTGCACTTTGTTTTGGCTTTGAAAGAACACTGAAAAAGTCTGAGATAAATACATTTTTTTAATGTAGTAATGCTCTTTAAAAAAAAAAAATAATAGATTTAGCTCCCCCCCTGTTGTATCTTAAATAAAGGATGCTGTGATGCATAGAGCATCCCTATAATGCTTCACATGTAAGTTACTTCATTTTGACTGTATAGCTGCTGTAAGGTTTTGTTAGTGGTTTAAGAATAAAAACATGGTATATGAATCAACACTCTATTATTACACACTTATATAAACTGTCTTTTTCGAGGGCCGTCTTAAATACTGATTAGACCATGGGCAAGCATTTGCTTGGGTCCCCTGGGCCCTGCCTCCTCCCACTCCCTGGCATGCAATCAAGTCCCCCAACACAACACAGTGGCGGAACTAAACTAGTAAGGGCCTTGGTGCAAGATGTAGATGACCAAGGGTGGTCCAAAGGTAGATCCCCATCTGTCGTGCAACTCCAACAATGCTTTGACAGCTGGGGCTCTACCATTTTCCCATGCTTGCAGGGTTGTATTTAACACTGAGCAGTGTTTGCGTGTTTAAATGCAAGCATGTTTCTGTATGGAGGTTTGTGTTTGTATGTGGTGTTGGGTTTGAATGCAAGCATGCATTCATGTGTAGTGTTGGTTTTTGAATGCAGGGGTGTGTTTATATATATTGTTTTGGTATTTAACATAGATGTGTGTTTGTATGTGGTGTTAAAAATTCAATACTGGTGTGCGTTTCTATGTAGTGTTGAAGTGTGAATGCAGGGGTGTATTTGTGTGTAGTGTTGGCATTTGAATTCTGAGATGTATGCACATATATAATATACACATGCACTGTCACACACACCGTGATACACATACACACACAGATACACAAACACACTGAAACACATGCAGATACACAGATCTACTGATACAGATATGCATACTGACACAGATACAGACAACAGATACACACACTGACACACATACAGACATACAGATACACAACTTGACGCACATGCAGATACACAGATGCACACACAGATACACAGATGCACACACAGATATACATACTGACACACACACACACACATATACTGACAGACATACTGACACACAAAGACACAAACATTGACAGACATACTGACACACACATACACACACACACAGACAAATACACTGACAGACATACTGACACACACACACACACACAAAATTTACACTTGTAAAGCCGACCTTCAATTTCCTAATTTTTGGATACAGGAGGGTGGCTGCTGATGTGAAAGGGGCCCTTTTGCGTTGTTAAAGGGTCACAGCGCCCAACTTGGCCACTGCTGACAAATGCCCACTAGGGGGCACTAATTGCATGGGCCACCTGATGTGACACCTTAGTGTGCGGGCCTGCTGCCCGCAACAATTTCTTTTAGGATCTGCGATGCTAAAATAAATAGTTGTGGGCAGAGGGCAAATAGGGCATCTGCTTTGAATGTATTTGCCTTTTACCTTTTGGTTGTTTATTTTCTCTCCTCCTTATAATTAATAGAATAGATCAGTTTTACTTAACTTTTCCTAGTATACTGGATGGGCTTTGTACCATTTTTGATAATTGTCATGGGATTGTCTTTAGTTATCTATTAAAGGACCACTATAGGCACCCAGACCACTTCAGCTTAATGAAGTGGTCTGGGTGCCTGGTCCAGCTAGGATTAACCCTTTTTTCTATAAACATAGCAGTTTCAGAGAAACTACTAGGTTTATATTAGGGTTAATCCAGCCTCTAGTGGCTGTCTCATTGACAGCCGCTAGAGGCGTTTGCGTGCTTCTCACTGTGAAAATCACAGTGAGAAGACGCCAGCGTCCATAGGAAAGCATTGTGAATGCTTTCCTATGAGACTGGCTGAATGCGCGCGCGGCTCTTGCCGCGCATGCGCATTCAGCAGATGAGGCGGAGAGGAGGAGGAGAGCTCCCCGCCTGGCGCTGGAGAAAGAGGTAAGTCTAACCCCTTCCATTCCTTAAAGCCTGGCGGGAGGGGGACCCTGAGGGTGGGGACACCCTCAGGGCACTACAGTGCCAGGAAAACGAGTATGTTTTCCTGGCACTATAGTGGTCCTTTAACCCCTTAAGGACCAAACTTCTGGAATAAAAGGGAATCATAACATGTCACACATGTCATGTGTCCTTAAGGGGATAAAACAGCTATGTCACAGCTATTTTCAAAATTTTTAAACCCCACCCCAAATCCTTATTTGCCCTCCAATCTAATTATTGTAACAATATTTCCTCTAAGTCACCTTTATTTTTGCTATTGTTTATGGCGTTAGATCTTTTTTAAGGCACCACGATCTTCTATTTACTGTCATTGGCATCATGGTATCTAATTCCTGCGCTTGCCCAATGCAGACCAGTAGTGAAGTTGCATGTGATGAAACTTGCATGGCTATGGAGGAAGGATGGGATGGAAAGGTGAGGATTGTGGGAAAAGTTTAATTGACAAAGAAAGTGGAGCTTACTTAAGCTTAACCCTTTATCAAGATTTGTCAAGTTGCACTGTTGGTGGTCATTTCAAAGCTAAAATCCTTCTGGTCCAGAGACACAATCCCTTGTCTCACAGATGTTGGAAAAAATATTTCCATTAGATCCCTGGGCTATCCTACTTTTAAAACTACTTGATTCTCTTACTAATGGAAATACTAGCACTAATGAAAATAGTATAGCACTAGCAGCAAGTAATGACATGAATTGTGTTGAATTGTGGGTAGTAGTCGCATACCATTCTCTACCACAGCAATTTGTAAAAAAAATAATATATATATATATAGGAGCCCATGATATTGGCAGATTGATTTCCCAATTGAATGACTCTCCTAAATCTTTCCATTAATTTTTGGAGCCTTGGCTTTTGAGTGGAGTATAAGCCTTTTTGGAGACTTGTCTCGTATTTGATTTTCTTATACATGGATTACACTTGGCTTCTCCCCCTGCCACAGCTTTCCGGTCACCCCTTCCCTGGGGATTAGGGCATGCAACTTCTATTTTAATTTCTTCCTTTGCTGCTTTACTTAAAATTCTTTACTTCCTCTTTTTCACCAACTCACTCTCGTCATACAACTGTACAAGGTTTTACCTGGCCATATCGTTTTTTGTTCCCCCTGATCCCCTCATCCCCTCATCCCTGACTATCGCTCTACATATAAAGTAAATACCCTGGGTAATAGATTGTCAACATTTCATTTTATTTTTCTGAAGTACTATCTGGGACCAAACATGCAATACCCACCTGCTCGATACCCTTGTTTAGATTTGTCCCCCCTTTACCCTACAATTGAAATTACACAGAAAATTTAGCAAGGGTTGAATCTTTGTGACCATGTCCCCTTTTTCTTAGCATGAATTGAACGATTGATTTAAACCCGATTGGCAAGGTTGACTGTAGTTATCCAGCATATGATAGAAACATTTAAATACATAAAGGGAATCAGCACAGTAAAGGAGGAGACTATATTTAAAAGAAGGAGAACTACCACAACAAGAGGACATAGTCTTAAATTAGAGGGACAAAGGTTTAAAAATAATATCAGGAAGTATTACTTTACTGAGAGGGTAGTGGATGCATGGAATAGCCTTCCAGCTGAAGTGGTAGAGGTTAACACAGTAGGAGTTTAAGCATGCGCGGGATAGCATAAGGCTATCCTAGCTATAAGATAAGGCAAGGGACTAATGAAAGTATTTAGAAAATTGGGCAGACTAGATGGGCCAAATGGTTCTTATCTGCCGTCACATTCTATTGTGGGTGATTGTTCGTATGTTCAAATATTTGCAATGTATTACATTGTACCCATGAAAACACATTATGGGAGACTTTGTGCAATTTTATTAACCTATTATTTTTCTGTATTTTTTTTTTAACTATTATATGCAAAGCTTAAATAAAGAATTAAAATAGTATTTAACTATCTTTTAAAGTTATTTTTTAATGTAAATCCACATATGTAATTTTGTATTCAAATGATTAACACACACATACATACACAGTTGTCATCCAAGCTTTTTTTAAATCCACAAACCACAAATGTGAAAGCATAGGCATAGTGGCAGTAGGTGCATGATAAATGAGTCAGTCTGTTATTACCCACACAGAAGCTGTGTTCGGCTTTATAATGTAAAGGGCCGTAAATCATTGATAAACGGGCACCTTGGTGTTTTGTCATATTTTATTTACCTGCAATCACAAAGCTTGAAGTAATATCTTACTTTCTCTGTTCGCAAGAGTCTGATATGTGACACAGTTTTAACATCTTCTAATATAAAATGCAAAGCGAGTTATTGAATGTGACAAGTTACCAAAATAGCAATAATTCTTTTCTGCAATTGGGTTATCATCAGATCCATTTCACCTTTCATGTCTTAAGAGTCACCTAAAAGCCATGAAATATATAGAAATATTTGAGATTCTACTGCGCAAAATGAAAAACAAACATATTGCACTTTAATTTACTTTGTGGCAGCTTCTTTTTCCTTGAAAGTCTGAAAAAAGTGAATATTTTCACAGTCTTTAATCTTCCATTTTTTTTCTTTGTCCCTCACCTGTGTCACATGTGTCTTCTACTGTATTGATTTAAGATTTTGTGGGGTACATCCTTCACTGACCATTTGCATATTTGCACAGCAGAATGTTACCAGGTATAACATCATATCACAATTCACCAGCAAGAGAACCTTACTATAGAGAGCTTGTTGTCATGATAGTATGATTACCTTAAACCAACCTATAGCTTTCTACAGCACACAGGAAATATCTCATTCAACGTGTGGTACTGGCAAAACGTATGCATGGATACTCGCTTCCCTCCTCCGTTAGATGCTCACCCAGTCTCCACTCCTTCAAAAAATCGTTAAAAACCCACTTCTTCATAAAAGCGTATCAATTAAACTGTTAATAGCTCCCTACTGATTCCTCTTCTGCAACTGTCAGTAGTCTAATACTATCCTTACCTTTTGGGTCACTTTACCCCACTCCCTCCAGAATGTAAGCTCATTGAGCAGGGCCCTCAACCCCTCTGTTCCTGTGTGTCCAATTTGTCTGGTTACAACTATATGTCTGTTTGTCCACCCATTGTAAAGCGCTGCGGAATTTGATGGCACTATTTAAATAACATAATAATAATAATATGCTATATATCTGGTTTTTGTTTTATCATTTTTTCCCCTGAGCATACATGTTGCTTATATTGCTGATTGAAGTAAAACTGGAATTATGATTTTACATGATTTTCTAGGAGGCACTATGATTTGGAAGAGAGATTATCGACAGTAGATATAAGAGTTTTATAGGGGCTTCCAGAGAATCTGCAGAATAAAGAATAAAAAAATCTCCAGAGGAGGTGATATAATTTGATCACAGAAGAAAAGGATAGCAAATATGAAGAATCAATAGAGCCAGAAAAGCGTCATTGGTGAGACAAAAGATAGAAAGCCTTAGAGCCAGAGTATAGTGTGCAAGTTGTAATCATTTCTATGATGGCAACCTAGTATCTTTCATATGTGAAGCACCCAAACATTTATTGTATTTATAAAAGGATCCATGTGAAGAGGAATAGACTGTGAAAATATTTATTTAAAGTGAACCTGACAGATATAGGTTTGCAGTTTGTTTTAACCATATGGCTTGGCTTATTTTATACAAATAAACATTCTTCCCTTGATACTATTAAAAGCTCATATTTTAATTTATTTCCATTATCCCTGTATCCTGCTGAGACAGTCAATCATGGTTTCAGTGGATGTTATACTTGCTGTAAGTCACATCTCTCCTACACACCTTTGTTTAAGTAGCACAGACTTTCTTTCCATAACAGGTTAAAAGCACCCAACAGTTTATGTTGCCTTTGTGTAAATACAATTTACATGTTCTCTCTCTCCATTCTCAGAATCCCTGTCCAAAGCTACTGCAATAAATCATTCTGGTTATTTCTCTCCTCTCAGTGCTGCTGCTGGGACTGCTCTCACACAGAACATGCCCCTCGTCCCTATGTACTCTTGCAGGCATTGGCTTCCTTCAGGCTGATTTCAAGCAGTACAGTAGAGATGCCCAGACTAGGGTTTCCTTCAAAACAGACATGCAAGCATCACCTTCTTACCTCTGTGCTGATTGGCACAGGTTCAGCACAGACTGAACTGACTAAAAGGAAGGGGAAAGGGCTGTTTTTCAATGTCTGATTTTGAATAAATTTGTAGACATGTAGTAATTCTGCTAGCACAATGTTTAGATAAAGTTTGAGTCTCTATTATGTAAGATTAAGTTGTATTTGTCATGACAGGTACCCTTTAACAATTATATAAATCTAATCCTGGAGAAACAAGACAGACAGGGAGAGGCAGAGGGTGTAATGCATTTAGTGCCTTATGGGTATTTTCTCGCAAACTCTCAAATCATATCTCATAAACCATAAACCAAAAAGAGGCTTCTGATTGTAAAAAATATTTAGAATCTTTGATTGTATTTTAGCTAATTTTTTTGTACTTTTCTTTACTCTTTTTGTATTTTTCGAAGTGTATAAAAAATTGGAGGTAATTTCCTACCTATATTGCTCTTAACATTCTACATTACAATAAGAAATGTACAATATTATGTAAAATAATTATGAAAAATTATGTCTAGCTTTAACCAAATTACATATACATAAACATTATAAATTTGTTATTGAACAGGATACAAATTCACCCTTAGCACGTACATCATCGCCAACTAACAATATACAATGTTTATGCACCTTAAAAGCAAAGCCCACTTCATAGCCAAACTATTATTAACGACGGAATTTTGGTCTATAATAAAGATAGCTTGCATACAAATGCATCTTTTGTTCCCATACAAAGCTTATAGCAAATTAATATTGGTCTGTGAAAAGAAAAATGTAGTATTCAAGTGCAAAGTATTGGAACATGGCTACATATTAACTAAATTACAAATAAAATGTATGCACACCGTTATCCATGGGCAGATTTTGAGATAGCAAAATAAACCCCCAAATTACCGTATATACTCGAGTATAAGCCGACCCGAATATAAGCCGAGGCCCCTAATTTTACCCCAAAAAACTGGGAAAACTTATTGACTCGAGTATAAGACTAGGGTGGGAAATGCAGCAGCTACTGGTAAATTTCTAAATAAAATTAGATCCTAAAAAAAATATATTAATTGAATATTTATTTACAGTGTGTGTATAATGAATGCAGTGTGTGTGTATGAGTGCAGCGTGTGTGTATGAGTGCAGCGTGTGTGTATGAGTGCAGCGTGTGTGTATGAGTGCAGCGTGTGTATATGAGTGCAGCGTGTGTATATGAGTGCAGCGTGTGTATATGAGTGCAGCGTGTGTATATGAGTGCAGCGTGTGTATATGAGTGCAGTGTGTGTGTGTGTATATGAGTGCAGTGTGTGTGTATATGAGTGCAGTGTGTGTGTGTGTATATGAGTGCAGTGTGTGTGTATATGAGTGCAGTGTGTGTGTGTGTGTGTATATGAGTGCAGTGTGTGTGTATATGAGTGCAGTGTGTGTGTGTGTGTGTGTATATGAGTGCAGTGTGTGTGTGTGTGTATATGAGTGCAGTGTGTGTGTGTGTGTATATGAGTGCAGTGTGTGTGTGTGTATATATGAGTGCAGTGTGTGTGTGTGTATATATATGAGTGCAGTGTGTGTGTGTGTGTATATGAGTGCAGTGTGTGTGTGTGTGTGTGTGTATGTATATGAGTGCAGTGTGTGTGTGTATGTATGTATATGAGTGCAGTGTGTGTGTGTATATGAGTGCAGTGTGTGTGTGTATGAGTGCAGTGTGTGTGTGTGTATGAGTGCAGTGTGTGTGTGTGTGTGTGTGTATGTGTGTTGCAGAGCCTTGGGGGGGTGGGCAATTTTATTATTTTTTTTTACATTATTTTAATATTTTTTTTTCATTATTTTTTTTTTATTTACTTATTTTTTTTTATTATTTTCATATTTTTTATTATTATTTATTATTTGTCATGTTATTTTTTATTATTATTTTATTATTAATTTCTTTTTGTTTCGTCCCCCCTCCCTGCATGCTAGCTGGCCAGGGAGGGGGGCTCCTTCCCTGGTGGTCCAGTGGGGTTGGTAGTTTAGTGGGGGGGGCTGTGGGGGCTGCAGAGATGTTACTTACCTCTCCTGCAGCTCCTGTCAGCTCTCTCCTCCTCCGCGCGGTCTGTGCAGCTCTCTCTGTCAGCTCACACTGCGGCTCTCGCGAGATTTACACTGGGAGCTGACCGAGGTGCTGAACGGACGGCGCGGAGGAGGAGAGAGCTGACAGGAGCTGCAGGACGGGTAAGTAAGATCTCTGCCAGCCCCCTCTCCCTCAGTCTGTATTATGGCAATGCAAATTGCCATAATACAGACTAATGACTCGAGTATAAGCCGAGTTCCGTTTTTTCAGCACAAAAAATGTGCTGAAAAACTCGGCTTATACTCGAGTATATACGGTAATTAATTAATAGGCACTTTTTATATCAGCTAAAGACTGACACCCTGTTAAATATGATGATATTTATTGTGAAAAGGCCACAGTCACTACAATGCTTTTTCGGGATGTTTATTTACAAAACCAACAGTTTTTTTAAAATCCAAGGTACTTTTTCCCCTTCAGACATTAATCAAACCAAAAGCAAACAAAAACCTAGTCCTTTTTGGAGACTAACTAAACCGAGGTATTTCCTTTCTAACACTACTGGTCAGTTAAGCTGGTTATCAGTCACAAGACAATAATTTAACAGCACAAGGTTTATCATACTACCTAAGCACAGTTTCACACTCTCTCTGAGTCTGTGACCAGCAGTACTGGTGAGAACTAGTGATGTCGCGAACACGAAATTTTCGGTTCGCGAACGGCGAACGGGAACTTCCGCAAACGTTCTCGAACCGGCGAACCGGGCAAACCGTCATTGACTTCAATGAGCAAGCGAATTTTAAAATCCACAGGGACTCTTTCTGACCACAAAAGTGATGGAAAAGTTGTTTCAAGGGGACTAACACCTGGACTGTGGCATGCCGGAGGGGGATCCATGGAAAAACTCCCATGGAAAATTACATAGTTGATGCAGAGTCTGGTTTTAATCCATAAAGGGCGTAAATCACCTAACATTCCTAAATTGTTTGGAATAACGTGCTTTAAAACATCAGGTATGATGTTGTATCGATCAGGTAGTGTAAGGGTTACGCCTGCTTCACAGTGACAGACCAAACTCCCCGTTTAACGCACCGCAAACAACGCAAACAGTCCATTTACACAACCGCAAACTCCCCATTTGCACATGTTTTAGTGCAAACTAGTCTAACTACTAATATAGTTGAAACATGCTACTTTTATTCATGCCAGACAACCATGCAAGCCAGACTAACAAACATGCCAGGGCCAATCATAGTTAACCACCTCAGATAGTAACATGGCTCCCTCGATATACAGAGTAACATGGCTCCCTCTATATACAGTGTAACATGGCTCCCCTCTTCATACAGAGTAACATGGCTCCCCTCTATATACAGTGTAAACATGGCTCCTCTCTATATACAGAGTAACATGGCTCCCTCTATATACAGTGTAAACATGGCTCCTCTCTATATACAGAGTAACATGGCTCCCTCTATATACAGTGTAAACATGGCTCCTCTCTATATACAGAGTAACATGGCTTCCCTCTATATACTGTGTAAACATGGCTCCCTCTATATACAGAATAACATGGCTCCCTCTATATACAGAGTAACATGGCTCCCTCTATATACAGAGTAACATGGCTTCCCTCTATATACCGTGTAAACATGGCTCCCTCTATATACAGAATAACATGGCTCCCTCTATATACAGAGTAACATGGCTCCCTCTATATACAGAGTAACATGGCTTCCCTCTATATACCGTGTAAACATGGCTCCCTCTATATACAGAGTAACATGGCTCCCTCTATATACAGTGTAGCATGGCTCCCCTCTATATACAGAGTAACATGGCTCCCCTCTATATACAGTGTAAACATGGCTCCTCTCTATATACAGAGTAACATGGCTCCCTCTATATACAGTGTAAACATGGCTCCTCTCTATATACAGAGTAACATGGCTTCCCTCTATATACCGTGTAAACATGGCTCCCTCTATATACAGAATAACATGGCTCCCTCTATATACAGAGTAACATTGCTCCCTCTATATACAGAGTAACATGGCTTCCCTCTATATACCGTGTAAACATGGCTCCCTCTATATACAGTGTAAACATGGCTCCTCTCTATATACAGAGTAACATGGCTTCCCTCTATATACCGTGTAAACATGGCTCCCTCTATATACAGAATAACATGGCTCCCTCTATATACAGAGTAACATGGCTCCCCTCTATATACAGTGTAAACATGGCTCCTCTCTATATACAGAGTAACATGGCTCCCTCCATATACAGTGTAAACATGGCTCCTCTCTATATACAGAGTAACATGGCTCCCCTCTATATACAGAGTAACATGGCTCCCTCTATATACAGAGTAACATGGCTTCCCTCTATATACCGTGTAAACATGGCTCCCTCTATATACAGAATAACATGGCTCCTCTCTATATACAGAGTAACATGGCTCCCTCTATATACAGTGTAAACATGGCTCCTCTCTATATACAGAGTAACATGGCTCCCCTCTATACAGGGGCGTACCTGGAGCATTTGGCACCCAGGGCGGATCCTATAATTGGCACCCCCCTCCCCAACTTTGAAATGTAAAAAACAACTGCAATTTTTTTTAAATGTATGTGTATGCAGTGGGTGTATAGTGTACGAAGTGTATGCAGTGTGTGTATAGTGTGTACAGTGTGTGTATAGAGTGTGCAGTGTGTGCAGTTTGTGCATAGTGTATGCAGTGTGTATATAGTGTGTATGTATAGTCAGGGGCGTATTAGCCGCGAGGCAAACAAGGCATTTGCCTTGGGCGGCATTTTCCAGGGGGCGGCAAAAAACGCCGCCCCCAAATGCCCAAGGCAAATGTCTTGTTAGCCTTGCGGCTAACAGACATGCTGGGCTGGTTGCTGGGCGGCTGGCGAGGGAGCTCTTCCCCTGAGCTCTCTGCTCAGCTCCCTCGCGCGCCGCCCGCAGAGTGAGACTGGGAGACGGAATATGACGTCATATTCCGGCTCCGCCTCCCAGACTCACTCTGCGGGCGGCGCGGGAGGGAGCTGAGCAGAGAGCTCAGGGGAAGAGCTCCCTCGCCGGCCGCCCAGCCTGCCCGCCAGTGCCGTCCTGCAGCCACTGGACCACCAGGGAATGGGAGAACCCCCCCACCCCCAGCATTCCCAAAGGTAGGGAGGCGTGGGGGGGGGGGGGGGAGGGAGGGGAGTAAATAAAAAAAAATGTGTTAATGTGAGTGTGTGTGTGTGTCTCTGACTGTGTGTGTCTGATAGTGTGTGTGTGTATCTGTTAGTGTGTGTGTGTGTGTGTCTGTTAGTGTGTGTGTGTGTGTGTGTGTGTTAGTGTGTGTGTGTCTGTTAGTGTGTGTGTGTATCTGACTGTGTGTGTCTGACTGTGTGTCCGACAGTGTGTGTCTGTTAGTGTGTGTGTCTGTTAGTGTGTTGGTGTCCGACTGTGTGTGTTTGTTAGTGTGTGTGTCTCACTGTGTGTGTCTGTTAGTGTGTGTGTGTCCGACTGTGTGTGTTTGTTAGTGTGTGTGTCAGACTGTGTGTGTTTGTTAGTGTGTGTGTCTCACTGTGTGTGTGTCTGTTAGTGTGTGTGTGTGTCCAACTGTGTGTGTTTGTTAGTGTGTGTGTCTGACTGTGTGTGTTTGTTAGTGTGTGTGTGTCCGACTGTGTGTGTTTGTTAGTGTGTGTGTCCGACTGTGTGTGTTTGTTAGTGTGTGTGTCTCACTGTGTGTGTCTGTTAGTGTGTGTGTCCGACTGTGTGTGTTTGTTAGTCTGTGTGTCCGACTGTGTGTGTTTGTTAGTGTGTGTGTCCGACTGTGTGTGTCTGACTGTGTGTGTCTGTTAGCTAGTGTATGCGTATCTGTCAGTGAATGTGTGTGTATTTAGAAGGCGGGGCAGGGGGGAAGGGTTGGGTGGGAGTGGCGCGCGCGCGCGCGCGGGGGGGTGTCTGAGTTTTGTCCTGCCTAGGGCAGCACAAAACCAAGATACACCACTGTGTATAGTGTGTGCATAGTGTATGCAGTGTGTGTATAGTGTGTGTGTATAGTGTGTATGCAGTGTGTGTAGTGCGTGTAGTGTGTGCAGTGTGTGTATAGTGTGTGCAGTGTGTATAGTGTGTGCAGTGTGTGTAGTGTGTGTATATTGTGTGCAGTGTGTATGCAGTGTGTGTAGTGTGTGTGTATAGTGTGTGCATAGTGTATGCAGTGTGTGCATAGTGTGTACAGTGTGTGTATAGTGTGTACAGTGTGTGTGTATATTGTGTGTATAGTGTGTGTGTATAGTGTGTGTATAGTGTGTGTATAGTTAGTGCAGTGTGCGTATAGCGTATGCAGTGTGTGCAGTGTGTATGCAGTGTGTGTAGAGTGTATGCAGTGTGTGTAGAGTGTGTGCAGTGTGTGCAGTGTGTGTATAGTGTGTGCAGTGTGTGTATAGAGTGTGCAGTGTGTGCATAGTGTATGCAGTGTGTGTATAGTGTGTGTGTATAGTGTGTACATAGTGTATGCAGTGTGTGTATAGTGTGTGTGTATAGTGTGTATGCAGTGTGTGTAGTGCATGTAGTGTGTGCAGTGTGTGTATAGTGTGTGCAGTGTGTATAGTGTGTACAGTGTGTATGCAGTGTGTGTAGTGTGTGTATATTGTGTGCAGTGTGTATGCAGTGTGTGTAGTGTGTGTGTGTATAGTGTGTGCATAGTGTATGCAGTGTGTGCATAGTGTGTTCAGTGTGTGTATAGTGTGTACAGTGTGTGTAGAGTGTGTGCAGTGTGTGCATAGTGTGTGTGCAGTGTTTGCAGTGTGTGTAGAGTGTATGCAGTGTCTGTAGAGTGTGTATAGTGTGTGTAGAGTGTATGCAGTGTGTGTATAGTGTGTGTAGTGTGTATGCAGTGTGTGTGCAGTGTATCAGTGTGTGTGCAGTGTATGCAGTGTGTGTGCAGTGTATGCAGTGTGTGTGCAGTGTATGCAGTGTCTGTAGAGTGTGTATAGTGTGTGTATAGCATGTATAGTGTGTGTAGAGTGTATGCAGTGTGTGTATAGTTTGTGTAGTGTGTATGCAGTGTGTGTGCAGTGTATGCAGTGTGTGTAGAGTGTATGCAGTGTATATCTGCATACACTCTACACACACTCTACACAGTGTGTATGTTGTGTGGAATAAGTGCTGCCACTTACCTGTCCCTCCCGTCCTCCTCGACTGGTGGTCCGGTGGCACAGCATCACTGGGCAGTTTAGAGGGGCCCAGTATTCTCCATGCTCGTTAATAAGACTATCCTCCCGAGTTTCCCATCCAGCAGCAGCAGGGTCCTCTGTTCTCGCGATCCGCGAGAGCGTTGCTATGGCAACATTCTCGCGATCCGTGAGAGCGTTGCTATGGCAACCCACGGCAACGCTCTCGCGGATCGCGAGAACAGAGGACCCTGCTGCTGCTGGATGGAAAACTCGGGTAGATAGTCTTATTAGTGGCCGGTCCCTTTACACAAGACACAGGGCGAAAGTTTGCCCCGGGCACCCCCCTAGTGAGTGGTACCCGGGGCGGACCGCCCCCGCTGCCCCCCCTTAGTATGCCACTGCCTCTATATACAGAGTAACATGGCTCCCTCTATGTACAGAGTAACATGGCTTCCTTCTATATACCGTGTAAACATGGCTCCCTCTATATACAGAATAACATGGCTCCCTTTATATACAGTGTAACATGGCTCCCTTCTATATACAGTGTAACATGGCTCCCTCTATATACAGTGTAAACATGGCTCCTCTCTATATACAGAGTAACATGGCTTCCCTCTATATACCGTGTAAACATGGCTCCCTCTATATACAGAATAACATGGCTCCTCTCTATATACAGAGTAACATGGCTCCCCTCTATATACAGTGTAAACATGGCTCCTCTCTATATACAGAGTAACATGGCTCCCTCTATATACAGTGTAAACATGGTTCCTCTCTATTTACAGAGTAACATGGCTCCCCTCTATATACAGAGTAACATGGCTCCCTCTATATACAGTGTAAACATGGCTCCCTCTATATACAGAGTAACATGGCTCCTGAGCTGCGGGTGGGGGCCCTATAAAAGAATAATGGGGGGGGGACCTACTGTCCTCCCCCCCGCCCCCACCCCTGAGCGGCGGGTGGGGGTCCTAAGTTACAATAAGAGGGGGGGACCTACTGTCCTCCCCCCGGCCCCCACCCCTGAGCTGCGGGTGGGGGCCCTAAACAACAATAAGAGGGGGGACCTACTGTCCCCCCAGCCCCCACCCCTGAGCGGCGGGTGGGGGCCCTAAATGAAAATCCCCCCCTCCCCCATCAAAGGTGACTAGGGGTCCCCAAGCCCCTAGAAACACACACCCAAATAAAAAAGCCCCTACCTACCCCCCTCACCCTAAAAAATAGTGAGGGGGGAATAAAATTACTACCCTGTAAAGTAAAATTCAACTTACTATTCAACGTCTTCTTTTTTCTAAAATCTTCATTTTTCAGCCCCCAAAAAAGGCCAAATAAAAAGCCATCAGACCCATCGAACTTAAAAATAAAATAAAAAACCCGAGCTCAAAACAAAAATTAATCCATCTTCACCCATGGAGGGCTCCGCGCAGACTAGGGTATTAACATATACCCTATTGTTACAATTGTTACTTGAAAAGCATGAGGAATGCTGTTGGGGTACCACATGCTCATTTGTTATACCTCCATGCACTTCAAAAATAAAGAATTAAAAAAAAAAAAAAACACAAATAATAAAAAAATAAAAAAATAAAAAATGTATGCAGCTTCCAAATTAATCTAAAATGGATGCTGTCCAGGAGGTGGGAGGGTCTGCTAGGGAGAGTGTGCTGCTGATTGGCTGGAATGTGTCTGCTGACTGTGAGGTACAGGGTCAAAGTTTTCTCAATGATGACGAATAGGAGACGGATCGAACCGTGCATGTGTTCGCCTGCCGTGGCGAACGCAAACACGCTATGTTCGCCGGGAACTATTCGCCAGCGAACCGTTCGTTACATCACTAGTGAGAACATCTCAACAGGCTAAATAGGGCTGGACATTATTAATTAAGTGGCAGCTGAAGCTGTTACAAGTATTCATAAATAAATCACAAAGTATTTAGATACCTTCATATTTTCATGTTACAGCCTTATGCTACAATCATAATCATAAAATAAAAAGAATTAACATTGATCTACACGAAAAAACCCATAATGACAAAGTGAAAACCAGACTTTTGAAAACATTACAAATTTATTAAAAAGATAAAATGGAAATATCACATTGACATAAGTATTCAGACACTTTGCTATGACACTTGAAATGTAGCTCAGACCCATTCCATTGCTCTGGACCATTTTTGAGACATTTCTACACATTAATTGGAGTCCACCTGTGTCAAATGTAATTGATTTGACATGTTTTGGAAAGACACACACCTTTCTATATAAGGTCTCACAGCTGTAAATGCGTATCAGAGCAATGAAATTACTCTTAGATTAAATATATGCTAATAAAAATTCATCCTGGTGTCCTGGCACGTGGGATATATTTCTAGAGATCCTTGGCACCTTGCGGTCAGAGTAACTGGATCCATCAGAGTCAGGATTAGCGAATGACCTTTAACAGTGTTCTTTTGCATGATTAATCTCTGCATCAGACAAGAGTTCATTCACTAAACAGCAAATTGTAGTGAATCGGGAATCACATTTCACAAATCTAGGCAAAAGGTGCCAACTTGGAAATTTTCTCTGACTCTCTTTATTTTAGCCTAAGTATTGCAAAATGGATTTCAGTTCACTGCAGATCTGTGTTTAGTGAATGAATTTGGATATTTATGACCTGAAAACTTTATAGAACAATTAATTCTAAAATACCGTATATACTCGAGTATAAGCCGACCCGAATATAAGCCGAGGCCCCTAATTTTACCCCAAAAAACTGGGAAAACTTATTGACTCGAGTATAAGACTAGGGTGGAAAATGCAGCAGCTACTGGTAAATTTCTAAATAAAATTAGATCCTAAAAAAGTTATATTAACTGAATATTTATTTACAGTGTGTGTATATAATGAATGCAGTGTGTGTGTGTGTATGAATGCAGTGTGTATATGAATGCTCTGTGTGTATGCAGTGTGTGTATGAATGCAGTGTGTATATAATGAATGGAGTGCAGTGTGTGTATATGAGTGCAGTGTGTGTATATTAGTGCAGTGTGTGTATGAGTGCAGTGTGTGTATAATGAATGCAGTGCAGTGTGTGTATGAGTGCAGTGTGTATGCAGTGTGTATATAATGAATGCAGTGTGTGAGTGCAGTGTGTATATAATGAATGCAGTGCAGTGTGAATGCAGTGTGTATGTATGAGTGCAGTGTGTATGTATGAGTGCAGTGTGTGTGTATGAATGCAGTGTGTGTGTATGAATGCAGTGTGTGTATGCAGTGTGTGTATGAATGCAGTGTGTGTATATGAGTGCAGTGTGTGTGTATGAGTGCAGTGTGTATATAATGAATGCAGTGCAGTGTGTGTATATGAGTGCAGTGTGTGAGTGCAGTGTGTATATAATGAATGCAGTGCAGTGTGTGTATGAGTGCAGTGTGAATGCAGTGTGTACATGAGTGCAGTGTGTGTGTATGAGTGCAGTGTGTGTGTATGAGTGCAGTGTGTATATAATGAATGCAGTGCAGTGTGTGTATATGAGTGCAGTGTGTGAGTGCAGTGTGTATATAATGAATGCAGTGCAGTGTGTGTATGAGTGCAGTGTGAATGCAGTGTGTGTATGAGTGCAGTGTGAATGCAGTGTGTGTATGAGTGCAGTGTGTATGTATGAATGCAGTGTGTATGCAGTGTGTGTATGAATGCAGTGTGTGTATATAATGAATGCAGTGCAGTGTGTGTATGAGTGTGTGTATGAATGCAGTGTGTGTGAGTGCAGTGTGTGTGTGTGTGAGTGCAGTGTGTGTGTGTGAGAGTGCAGTGTGTGTGTGTGAGAGTGCAGTGTGTGTGTGTTGAGTGCAGAGCATTGGTGGGGGTGGGCATTTTATTAATTATTATTATTTAATTATTATTATAATATATATATTTTTTAATGTTGTTATTATTTTTTTTCTTATTATTATTTTTTTATTTTATTATTATTATTTTTATTTATTTTTTCGTCCCCCCTCCCTGCTTGTTAGCTGGCCAGGGAGGGGGGCTCTCACTCCCTGGTGGTCCAGTGGATGGGCTGTAGGAGGGGGGCTGGCAGGAAGCTGTAACTTACCTTCACCGCAGCTCCTGTCAGCTCCCTTCTCTCTCCTCCGTCCGTGCAGCTCCCAGGTCAGCTCCCTCTGCAACTCTCGCGGCCGCGCGGAGCGTTGCCACGGTAACCCGTGGCAACGCTCTGACCCCGCGGCTCTCGCGAGAGTTGCAGAGGGAGCTGACCTGGGAGCTGCACGGACGGAGGAGAGAGAAGGGAGCTGACAGGAGCTGCGGTGAAGGTAAGTAACAGCTTCCTGACAGCCCCCGGTCCTTGTCTGTATTATGGCAATGAAAATTGCCATAATACAGACAACTGACTCGAGTATAAGACGAGTGAGTGTTTTTCAGCACAAAAAATGTGCTGAAAAACTCGTCTTATACTCGAGTATATACGGTAGTAAGGCTGTGCTTATAACTGACTTGGACAATTTTTCCAAATCAGCTAATTTGGTCTATACAGTGTAATAGTCTGCTGTATAATTAATCCCTTCAGGACCGGACTGTTTTGGCCTTGTTGTACGTTAAGAACCAGGGCTGTTTTAATACTTTTGTGGTGTTTGTGTTTAACATGTTTTTTGACTTTTACCTGAAAAATCTTTTACTCATCTACAAAACCTAATGAGAAAAACTGCTAAATAGATTCAAAATTTTGTCCTGAGTTTAAAAACACTCAGTGTTTACATGCTTTTTTTTTTGTTGCAAGTTATAGGGCTGTAAGTATAAGTAGGACATTGCTGTTTCAAAATATATATATATTTTTTTTAAATGTATCAATAGTGACATTGTAACACTGTTATTTGTCATAAATGTCTGAATCACACCTCACATGTACATATTTTGCTTAAAGTAGACAACGCAGGGTAATCAGCTAAGGATATTTTGACATTTTCTATGCAGCCATTTTACCACCAATCTTTGCCAAACTTCGCATAGGTAATTTCTTTGTTTAATTTTTTTCACATACATTGCAATTCAGGTATAAATTCACATATCCTGTTATGTGTTGCTGACAAAAAACACACTAATATGTGTCCAGCAACATCTACAGTACAGTGATACCACTGATGCATAGGCCTGTCGGGTTGTTTGGGGGCTAAAAGGCCACATTTGGCAGGTGCGCATATCCGGTTTCCAAATTGGAAATTTGACATATAGTCAATCTGCGCCCATGTCCTATTTGGGAGATTTTTGATGCCGTATTTTACCCCCATAAAACCATATATTTTTGAAAAGTAGACAACACAGGGTATTTTAACACTTTTCATGCACTAATTCTACCACCAGCCTTTGTCAAACTTTTGGGTAGTAATTTGTTTTGTGTTTTTTTCACACACATTGTACTTTAGGCATGAATTAACAGATCCTGTTATGTGTCACTGCCAAACGACACCCCGATATGTGTTCTGCAACATCTCCTGAGTATAGTGATACCACCCATGCATAGGATTGTTGGGTTGTTTGGGGCTAAACGGCCACATTTGGCAGGTGTGCATATCCATTTTCCAACTTGAAATTTTGACATGTAATCAACCTGCGCCCATGTCCTATTTGGGCCAATGTATTTTACCCCCATTAAACCATATATTTTTGAAAAGTAGACAACCCAGGGTATTTCAAATGGTGGTACTTTAACACGTTTCATGCACTGAATTTACCACTAGTGATACCACCCATGCGTAAATTATTATTTAACAATGTACTGAACACAATATTATATGAAAAGTATAACATGCTGAATTAAAGGTACAGTCCAGATGACTTTTATCATACCCTCCAATATGAAAACTGTAATTCTTTTTAAAAGTACCCTTCACTGTCAGCATTTGGGGAAGCCGGGGAAGGACAGCTTATTTTTGCAGCCGGCTCACACACAGATGACGTGTTACTAGACGTGTCAGAAAACTGACCTGGGTCATTGGACGCAGTGTCAGTGGCGCCAGAGTCTGACGCCAAGAAGGCATATGCCTCCTCCAAACTATACATGTGCTACATATTTTACCAACACACTACCTAACTAACCGACTAAACTAACAAATTACTAACACACAATTTTTTTAATTTATTTTTTACTATCTACCTAAACCCTATTCTAAAATGACTAAAACAAACTAAAAATTCCTTTAGCAGCAATCTCTAAACTAACTTTTGCAAAAAAAAATCTAATGGACATTTGGGGGAAGGAAACTGACTAATTAAAATTTGCCACTTTCAAAAACCAGACTAAAACAGACTATAACAGACTAAAAAACACTAATATGCAGCTTTTTAACAAAAAAATAACCCTTAAGGGCAACATAAAAATTAAATACAGACAGTACAAATGCACTGCTGTAGCAGGATTTGGCAGGGAAGGAATTAAAAAGGAATTGTATTTATTTTTGACACTTTTTCACAGGTTCTGGAACACTACTGGAAACAAACTATCATGATCTCTGTCTCTCTCCCTCTGAAAACGCTACAGAGGACAGAGGGGCAGGGATCATTGTCAAAGTGAGTGTTTGTAACACCTACTTTGACAGCAGCCAATTATGAGCGATCGCGTGTCACTCAAACGACATGATTGGCTGTTACTATCAGCCTCGCATGCCTGGCAGATAGTAATAGCGGGATTTCGGCAGAAGCGATCTCTGATCGCTCCCAGTGCTCGTTTTCCGTTATGACGGTTCAGGACCATCATCGGTCCTCAAGGGGATGTTTCTGGTGACGGTCCTGAACCGTCATCGGCCGTTAAGGGGTTAATGTAGTATGTGTGTAGTATTTGTGGTTCAGGTTTGCAATTTGTCTTACCATGCTTGGATGTCCATATTTTATTCAAGTATCTTCTAAACCAGTTCATATTCATCTCCAATGTGCCACATGGCTTTGTTTACAGTTGCTCTTTGAATAAAGTCCATTATAATGTCTAATATTTAAACTGGATTTATTTTAAGGCAGGGTTTTAAATTACCACTATAAATGCCTCTCAAAAAATACTTAAGAACATGTATCCAGGTAATGGCCCAATTCTAAGCATATCTGTATTAGATATACACATAAAGGGACACTCCAAACCTTGAAAGCATTTCAGCACGCGGAAGTGCTTTACGGTTTTACAGTGCCCCCTCTTTGTTACTTTATAATTTAAGAGAAATGTTCACTTTTATAAAGCCAGTAGGATACGCCTATCCTGTTGTTAATAAGGAAGGGTTTTCTTCCTCAGTGCTTTGTGCTATTTGGTTTCAAATCTCCTCTATGAGCATCATTGCAGGCATCAGTGAAAATTCATGTTAGGAGCCAGGATTGTGGGGCGCTCGTTCCTGAGTCTGACATCAGCTGACATTTTCCCGAGCAATATATACTGGATGTGATACTGGAGACTCTTGTTTTGTAATAAACCCTTAAAACTGTTTTAACGCTAATAAAAAGAATGTGTCAGGGACTGCACACACTATAGCCAATTTAAAGAACTGAAGCTGTTAAAATGCTTACAGTATCACTTTAACCCCTTAAGGACACATGACATGTGTGACAAGTCATGATTCCCTTTTATTCCAGAAGTTTGGTCCTTAAGGGGTTAAGACAACTTTAAAGTATTTTCCAGGATGACACTTAATGTATTCTACATGTTTAGCAGTATATGAAAATGTATGGGGCAGTGTCCCATTTGTTACCTGAGTTTTTCTTTTGACTGTTGGATCGGCTGATTAGTTAGTGTTTAATATATTCTCTCAAATCATAGTTCTTGCTCCATCACCTTTCCAACTTCATGGTTTTCAAGTGTGATTAATGGCATATCTAATCATCTCCACTATGCTTAAATCTGCTCTCTGGTGTTTTGAAGGTTCCCATTGTCTTCATCCAGGTCTAGTCTTCTAGATCATCATTCCCTTCAATAAAACGTACATTTTGGTCTCTTAACAGATGGCTTGATTACCAATATGTAAGGTTTTGTAAGGTATTTAAAGCAGGTGGAGCTGGGAACGAGGCATCTCTAGTCATTTCGGTAGTTTTCTAGCCTTGATTTGCACCTTGCGTAGTCTGCTATGAATCTGACATGTCCATGGATCAAATGGTGGTCTGTCCTCTATAAATTAGAACCAGAGTCCATAATTATGGGATAAAATTCAATAAATTGTTCATGGTGATTCAACATGATTCAGATCTGTTTTGTAATTTATGTATCATGCAGAAATAAAATATACCCCCCCCCTATAAGTACAACCATGTTTTACATATTGTTTTCCAAAGAAAAATCTTCAGCTTCATTGTACATTTAGCATGCTGCTTTATTATAAGAGAAGGCATTTCAGACACACCAAGAATAAAAATACAGAGTTATTCTTAGAATATGTATCTTCCGCATTTGCAAACTCTATCTTGTTTATTCCTTCAAATGGTGTAAATTATCTTGGCCTGTTATGTAAACACTGTTTAACTCAAGGACCAGAAAGGTCAGACTAAATCTTCAAATGCGCAGTAGTCTGTTTTTTTTTCTCTGCGGCAGGAGAAAATTAATCATATATGTTTTCAAATTGAGGCTGGAGAGTGTTATTTTGTGTTTTCCTTTGTCTGGTTTTTATTTGTCACTTGTGAGAAAATGATTCATGTGAGCGTAAAACTGAATGGGCCATCTAACCAAAAGTGCATAATTCTCCTTAGCATACTGTGGCCTTTTCTATAATCTGTAAATGTACAGTAAGTTGTTTGCTCACTGAATAGTTTATTAGCTCATTAAATACTTTAGAGTTACCCATGTATAAGCTTCAACATGGAACCTTGTAACATATATTATTTCACAATTATTATTTAACAATGTACTGAACACAATATTATATGAAAAGTATAACATGCTGAACTAAAGGTACAGTCCAGATGACTTTTATCATACCCTCCAATATGAAAAAAAGAAAAAAAAATTAAAGTACCCTTCATTGTCAGTGATTTTAAATACAGAAAGATAAGTCCTGCGCTCACTCCCATCATTCCTGGGCGGCAGAAACGACTACAATACACATGAGCCCCAATATATATAGTAAAAACCAAAGAAAAAAGGGTTACCTGCGCTCTCTCCTTAAAGGGACACTATAGTCACCTGAACAATTTTAGCTTAATGAAGCAGTTTTGGTGTATAGAACATGCCCCTGCAGCCTCACTGCTCAATCCTCTGCCATTTAGGAGTTAAATCCCGTTTGTTTATGAACCCTAGTCACACCTCCCTGCATGTGACTTGCACAGCCTTCCATAAACACTTCCTGTAAAGAGAGCCCTATTTAGGCTTTCTTCATTGCAAGTTCTGTTTAATTAAGATTTTCTTATCCCCTGCTATGTTAATAGTTTGCTAGACCCTACAAGAGCCTCGTGTATGTGATTAAAGTTCAATTTACAGATTGAGATACAATTATTCAAGGTAAATTACATCTGTTTGAAAGTGAAACCAGTTTTTTTTTCATGCAGGCTCTGTCAATCATAGCCAGGGGAGGTGTGGCTAGGGCTGCATAAACAGAAACAAAGTGATTTAACTCCTAAATGACAGTGAATTGAGCAGTGAAATTGCAGGGGAATCATCTATACACTAAAACTGCTTTATTTAGCTATAGTAATTTAGGTGACTATAGTGTTCCTTTAATCCCTATGTATATTTAAACAATGGAGGTCATTTAGTTACTCCAATGGCCATTGGAGGGAATGCCCGCCTGCCAACGTCAAGGCAGACCCCCCTAAGCGGGTCCTAACACTGACCCTTCAGCTTGCTTCTTTGAGCTTCTGGCAAAGATATCTCAAATGAGACAGAGGGGTATTTTTTATATATTGTCAGTGATTTTGCCAAATATACAGTTTTTTTTATATTAATTTCAATATTTATATATGGGACATGAATTAGACAGGAGTGAAACAGCCTTGCTACTTTGTTTCTTGATCCGAGGCTTTAATTAGGAAGCTTCAGAATTGGCACGATGCTCTCAGCCTATTACTCACTCCCCATTCTGAAAACGGAGTGAACAAGATATGTACCTTTATAACAAATAGTGAAACGGCTTAACCCCATAAGATAAGACAGTGCCAGTGACCTCCTTTCACCATAATAACTTTATTGGGATTAAGTTGTTATGGTGCACAGAGTGGCCATTTAATAGAATGAAATAGATGCTGCTTCAGATAGATATGGCTACTGAATGGTATCTATTGCAAACCCCAGATGAAGGGTAGGATTTGTTATAGTGTATTTATGTATGTATTGTTTTTTACACTGAGCACTTATAAGCTCCTGAACTTTTAAAGTGTTACAAAGTAAAATAACTTTTCCAGAACATATAAAATAAAACTTTACATGTTTCATCTGGGACTTTGTATGGAGTTGTATTTCTCTTGCAATATAAATGCAAACACAACATTACCTAAAACACATTCCACATGAGACAAGGAACAGAAAATGGCAGAATCCAGTAAGAAGTCGGCTGTTGTGGTTATGGTGCTTGAAGTATTCCCTAATGTATTGCTTTTAAAAAAAAAATATATATATTTTTGCATCAATCCAAAGACATGCGATGCCTTGTGCGATATCAATATTGTTATTACACAGTATGCCTAGTCAAAAAATACAGAAGTAGCAGTCGAGTATAACAAATAAATTCTGGATTGACATTTTAAAGAGTTTATACAAGATTAACAGTATCATATGGGACTTAAAGGGACACTATAGTCACCAGAACAGCTACAGCTTATTGAATTTGTTCTGGTGAGTCGAATCATTACCTTCAGGCTTTTTTCTGTAAACACTGTCTTTTCAGAGAAAATGCAGTGTTTACATTCCAGCCTAGTGATAACTCCACTGGCCACTCCTCAGATGGCTGTTAGAGATCCTTCTTGGGTCATGGCTGCCTAAAATGCATCCAAACATTCAGTATCTCCTCCCTCTGCATGCAGACACTGAACTTTCCTCATAGAGATTCATTGATTCAATTCATCTCTATGAGGAGATGCTGATTGGCCAGGGCTGTGTTTGAATCATGCTGGCACTGCCCCTGATCTGCCTCTTTGTCAGTCTCAGCCAATTCTATTGGGGAGCACTGTGATTGGACCAGGCTACCACTTCTGATGATGTCAGTAAACTGCTTGTTTTTCTGAGTCAAACAGCATGCAGAGTTAGAGCTTCAGGCTTGAATACAGTAAGATTTTGCTATATTTATGGAGGCATGAGTGGCCCATGGGGGCTAGATGGTGGTTTTAACACTATAGGGTCAGGAATACATGTTTGTATTCCTGACCCTATAGTGATCCTTTAATCATTTGGTATACCTGCCTACACTCAACATTGAAACCAAACAGAAGAATTAATCAAAGCAAACTTTATTAATTAATTAATTAATTAATGAAATTAATGAAAATTAGTAGGGTTAAAACATAGCATTTGAAAAATGATTTGTGAAATCTTTGTAGTAAAAGGATATACCTATATATGCCTCTCTGATAAATGGGCCTACTGCCCATGCAATGGTTAATTTACAATGCCTTGAAGCAGAGTGGGGGGGGGGGGGGGTAGAATCAGGTATTTACATCAAGTGGTTTGCCTTAAGCCAATTATATCAACAGAGAACTAAAAACATATGTGTTTAAAAGGTACATAATAAAATAAACAATGTAATGGAGTACCATTGTTCCCTACAGTATGCCAATAATGGCCCCACCTAGGATTCAAGGGTAACTGCAGCATAAGAGACCAATGTGGACCGTTGTGGCGCAAACGTGGGGGATTCTTGCTGGGTCCCAAGCATGTGATGGTTTAGGTGCAGTGGTTGGCCCCCTACCTTGGGTGAGTAAGTCCTGTGGGAGACCCAAATCTTGCTGAAGTGCAGCCGAGCTCTGGAGGTCCTAAATTGAGTGTGTAGCCTCTCTGTGAAGGACAAGTAGTGTGCGGGATAGACGTCATCGGTATTTGATGTTGTGCTGTTGTAGAAGAGAAGTAAGTGGTCTGAGTGACCTCCGCCAAGCCAGGGTGCTGCCTGATAGATCGACATAGAATGTCAAAGACATATTCTCAAAGTAATAGCAATAGCCGCCATGACTGCTGCTTTGAATATCCCTTTTTGGAATGGGACCACGAGGTCCCTTGGAACAGTAGCTGGTACCTTAGTAGGTTTTGGGGATCTGACAGAGACCATCTAGAATCACCGTCTTGGCCTGTCATGGAGGCATCAAGGCCATCAGCATTCGCCCCATGAAGTGTTGTAGTTTGGCCTCTGGCATATCCTCAGAGACCCCTGTGACTTTTAAATTATTCAGACAAATGGTATCTCTTGAGCCGCGAAACGTTGTTCATACATTTTGCTTCTCCAAATTATGAATGGCCTATTGTAGCAATGCAATTTGGTGAGTGCTCTTATGAGAAGCACCCTCAAGTGTTCCAATGCGGCCTGTCAGGCCCTGGAGGTTGCTGCGGATCGCTGTAACATCTGCAAGAATATTTTTTTGTAGATCCGCCAGAAGCTCCTTCAGGACCCCAGTAGTCACTGGAGAGGAATACAATCTCACTGTGCAGGACAATGCTTGTGCTGGCGCAGGTAAGGAGTCTTCCTCTGCATCACAGGATAACTCATCTAAAAAATCTGAGCAGCCTCCAGAGAGAGAAGCCATCTTAGACCCACTTGCACCATGTGCCTGCCTCCACAGATCTCCTATAGTCAATCCCCTGTTGGGCTTCTCTGGTGTTTATTTTTTGGACTTGCGCCCCATTTTGCCTGGTTTGTCTGAGGGGTCTTCCAAGGCCAGTTATCTCGAGTGGGTGTGGGTGATTTTCATGCACATAGCCCGGAACTGCAGAATCATGCGACCCGTCGCTACGGCGTTCAAGCTCCGCCATCCTGCTTTTGTTTTTTTTAATGACAAATGTTGATACATTTTAGTTACAGTAAGTCATTTTCAACATTTATTATTTGTTAACTAATTTGTGACTATCTTTGCATCATTTATTAACAACTGGCTTTGTGATTCTTAATAAGCAGTAATTATTTATTAATGTTTATTTACGGACATGCGGGTCATTCCTTTCCTTATGCAATAAATAGTAAGTAATGTATGATGACATTTTGAACAAGCACAATTCTTAATGCTAACAAAATCATCTCATAAAACATACTAAAAAAGATGATTTTTTCCAGAATTAGTTTGCTGAAATAGAAGTTATTTTAAACAATAAACCATAATCACTGAATAAAATAAAACATGTAACCTTTAACATTAAAGATAAACACTGATTTAAGGATCAGATTGTTGAAGTATTTCTCAAAATGCCAATTTCAGTTGACATTTAAAACAGCTTTATTTAAGTAGAAGTGTTGTCGAAATTTCCTTGTTATCTAATTTGATTAAAATTAAATTAATGAGCATTAAAGTTCAGATTTGTATTGGATTTTTATATTTACCAAACATATTCATTATTATTTGCCGTTGAAATAGGGAATCCCCAAATACCAAATTCACTTCTGTTCTGTGACATTGTACAAGCTAATATATTATTTGGTATTCTTCAGTCCAATAATTTATGCACTGGGTGTATGTGTTTAGACTCTGTGATGAGGCAATAATCTTGTGAGACAAAAGCTCTCTGAACATTTTAGGAACAAGGAGGATTGCTATTGTAGGGATTCTATTGTTGTGCGATTTCTCCACAACATAAGAAACAGATTGTGTGCGTGTTTTGATCAAGATTTTTTACAAAAAAATTAAAAAAGCTTGATTTGTTTTTTGCTTTTTGTTTCAGAACAAATTTTTATTTTTATAAAAGTAAGCAAACCACGTAATATATAATAAGTCCCTTAAATAAAAATATGAATCATGGTATACTTGGGTGCTCTGAGACGCTCACTAAATGGTGGGAGCACGTTTTGTGTGCCTATGCCATACAAAAACGTAAACTAGATGTAAAATGTATAAGTTAAGGGGGTGGTCTTTAGGCGCTAGAAATTCCAATGTTACATAGTTACATAGCTGAAAAGAGACTTGGGTCCATCAAGTTCGGCCTTCCTCACATATGTTTTTGCTGTTGATCCAAAAGAAGGCAAAAAAACTAGTCTGAAGCGCTTCCAATTTTGCAACAAACTAGGTAAAAAAATGTCCTTCTTGACCCCAAAATAGCAGTCAGATGTCTCCTTGGATCAAGCAGCTATTACCCCACTAATCAGAAATGATATTCCCATATGTTAAGTTTTTTGCAAGTATTTATCCAATTGCAGTTTAAATATCAGTATGGACTCTGATGAAACCACCTCTTCAGCAGAGAATTCCATATCCTTATTGCTCTTACTGTACAAAAACCTTTTCTTTACCTTAGATGAAATCTCCTTTCTTCCAGCCTAAATGCGTGACCTCGTGTCCTATGTATAGCCCTGTTTATGAATAGATTTCCAGATAATGGTTTGTATTGGCCCAGAATATATTTGTATAATGTTATCATAACCCCTCTGCGGCCTCATTTTTCCAAACTAATGAGATTTACATTTTTTAACCTTTCTATGTAACTAAAATGCTCCATTCCTTTTATCAATTTTGTAGCTTGTCTCTGCACTTTTTCTAGTGCCATGATATCCTTCTTTAGAACAGGTGCCCAGAATTGCATAGCATATTCAAGGTGTGGTCTTATCATCGATTTATAAAGAAGCAAAATTATATTTTCAGCGCAAGAATTTATGCCCCTATTTATACATGACAAATCCTTATTGGCCTAAGCAACTGCAGATTGACATTGCATATTGCTGCCTAATTTGTTGTATATAACAATTCCCAAATCCTTCTCGTGTGTGGTTATCCCTAATTCACTACCATTTAGGGTATAAGTTGCTTGTGCATTCTTGACCCTGACGTGCATAACTTTGCATTTCTCTACATTAAATTTAATCTGCCATTTTAGTGCCCAGTCCCCCAATCTATCCAAATCACTCTGCAGCAAAGCAATATCCTGCTCACATTTTATTACTTTACAAAGTTGTGTGTCATCTGCAAACACTGAAACATGGCTTTCAATGCCTATTTCAAGATAATTTATAAATATGTTAAATAGAAGCGGTCCCAAAACAGAACCCTGAGGGACACCACTTACCACTTTTGTCCAGCCTGAAAATTTATCATTAATGACAACTCGTTGTACTCTATCCTTACGCCAATGTTCTACCCAGACTAGATGGGCCGAATGGTTCTTATCTGCCGTCACATTCTATGTTTCTATGTTTCTACCAAAGAACAAGAATAATAATCTAGACCAATTTCTTTTAGTTTGAAGACTAACCTATTGTGAGGAAGTGTATCAAATGCCTTGGCAAAATCCAAGTAAATCACATCCACTGCAACACCCTGATCTATACTTTTACTTACTTCTTCGTAGAATGCAATTAGGTTAGTTTAACATGACTTATGTTTCATAAAACCATGTTGATTATTGCTAATAACAAAGTTCTTCCCAATGAATTCCTGAATATTATCCCTTAATAGCCCTTCAAATATTTTCCCAGTCACAGACGTTAAGCTCACAGGTCTATAATTTCCAGGCAAGGATTTTGAACCCTTTCTAAATATAGGAACAACATTTGCTTTCCTCCAATCTTACGGTACAATACCTGAAACAAAAGAATCTTGAAAAATGAAATACAGAGGTTCACTTATTTCCCCACTTAGCTCCTTAAGTACTCGTGGGTGAATACATTCAGGCCCTCTGAGCTTTATTTACATTCCTTTTCTTTAACTGCTGTAGCACCTTGTCTCGAGTCATCCAATCACAAGTTATCTGCAAGTTTTTTGCAGCAATCATTTGCACATCTCTTTGTGATGAACTGAGCCTCGTCACGGGTTCTTGGAGGGGCCTGCTGGCCAACCTCTTGCCTCAGGACTATGGACCCTGCCATATACCTTGCCCAATGCACTTGAAAACGCTCTGTTCGTGTGAGTTATGTACTTTTGTACTCCAGATAGAGAGGTCCACCGTTAGCCCTGATTCCCTGGAACTGTTTTGGGCAAAGGAACATGTGCACGGTCGGTCAAAAATAAGACTTCCTGGAAATTACTGAACCCCTGAACGGATCTGGGTGATTTTTGGATATATTGGTCACCCAGATCAGGACTATTAGGGGGCGTAACTTTTGTTGGGGTTTTGTGTGTTTAAAAGTATTTTGGGGGTTTGTAACAATTTATGTTTTTTACTGTGCTTGGATATAATTGGATTTGAGTAGTACAGTTCCTGATCCAATGATCTCCCAGGCACAGAGGAGGGATTATCTGATTTTGTATGGGAGTTTCCTGGATCTGAGATCCAATGTAATTGTGTATATGCTTTTACTGTAGTCTACTCTCAGGTCAAGGGGAGAATGTCCTTTGGATGTGGACTGTCATAAAAGGCCAGTTGTGGCTACCATTAAAGTGAGATTTGTTTTACCCTTCATAAAGTCTAGGCTCATGTTTGGGGGATTGGAGAACTATACTCACTCTGGGGATTGCTATATCACAATACTCCCCTGAGTATAATCACTAGCTCTTATAAGAGCTGTTCCTGCTATACTCTCTGGAGTAAGAGAGGTTCACCCACTGGAAGCTGGTTCCTGGTCTTGGGTCCAGGGTGGGTGGAGGACAGCGAGATCCCGACCAAGCTGCGGCGGTTTGTGGGGTTTACGGTGGTTATGGTGTTCCAGTGCAGTGCTTATGATGCTCGCAAGTACTAGGAAGCAGCGATTGATGGAGGTACCCTGGCGGGGATCCAGGCGGTCCGTCACACTCTTGCCAAAGGATCCTCATTAATATATACTGAAGAAAAATAGTTATTTAAAATTTTTGCCTTTTCCTGGTCTTCATTAGCTAACAGACCCATCTCTGTTTCCAGTGTACCTACACGTTCATTTTTTGTTTTTTAGAATTGATATATGTGATGGACCGCTGGCACTCCGACCGAGTACCTCCGCCAATCGATGCTCCTAGTGCTTGCCGAGGACTCCAAGCACTCCAACCGACACCATCAGCACTGCAGACCCACTTCCAGCGATGCAGCTGTGCCGGGGTCTCGCCGTCCTTCACCCACCCTGGACCCAAGGCCAGGATCCAGCTTCCAGTGGGCAGACCTCTCTTCCTCCAGGGAGCGTAGCAGGAACAAGAACAGCTCTTACAAGAGCTTACCCTGGGGAGTATAGTGTGATTATAGCAATCCCCAGAGTGTAGTTATCCCATCCCCCCAAGCATGAGCCAAGACTTCAAGAAAGGGTCAAGCAGGTCTGTTTAATCAGCAACAAAGGGCTTTCTTTTATGCAGGTTTTTACACAAAGTTACCACCCACCTGGTCTTGTGGAACAGCCAATCAAACACCTGATAATACAGTCAAAAACTCTCATTCATTCCAGCAAAATACTCCCCTCTGCCTGTGATAGAATTACTGTACACAATGGGCTAATGTAATTATCACAGGCAGGAAAATACAGTTTTTATACAATTCTTATAACTTTAAAAGTATACATGCAATATTAATAAAAGTTATAAATCAGCATACTCCAAATACAAACATACTCAAAATTCAGAATATTCCCTCCGGTGGTTTAAAAGTTAGGTGGAAGTCCTTTTTGACCAACCGCAACATGGCTTTCCTGCCCAAAACAGTTCCATAGATTTGGGCTGTGCGGTCGGTCTATTTTACACAGAAAAGTTACTATTTGAATGCACAAACGGGCGCCGTTCGTGCAAATAGCCCAGTGTAACTGTGCGTTAGAATTGTCGAATGCATTTCGATTTCAGCCGAAGCGTCGAAGTTGCAGTGAAGGTAAAGGTCAGCGGTGTTCGTGCTGTTTTGTAGCCGATTTAGGTTCCATGAATTAGACGGCACACACCGCTGACCGCGTTCGACTAAATAAAGATGGCCGCCACGTGTTCGACTGTACGAACGGCGGCCACCCAGCGGTCGGCAATTAACCTGCGGTTAACAACCAGCCTGGGAGGTAAATTGCCTGCACACTTCCACTAGTGCGTGGTCCACCTGTTCGGTAATTGGTTCGGGAAGCCCCAATTACCGAACCATATGATAAAAAGACATGCACAAAGTATTTTAAAAGTCTGGGGACACAGTCTTAAAGGGGCATTGTCATAAAAAGTCTCAAATTCCCATAGACTGTTTTTAAAGGGCCATACACCCCAGGGCCATAGTCATGCGGCATGAGGCTGGCAATCAGGCTTCTCTATAAGCCACGGGAACAGGGCAGTTTGTCACATGAAAAAACAGTGACAAAAGGCAGTTTGTCACAATGTACTTGAAAATGTTTTATCCACTTTAATTGCCTTTTTGCAAGCATTATTGGCTTCCTTATATCTTATATAGGATGCCTTTGATTTGTCCGATTTAAATGCCCTTTTCTACTTTTTAATCGCTTGTTTTACTTCTCTACTAAGGATTATACATTGGTTGTAATTAGTTCTTTTATATTTATTTAATGTAGCAAGTAAAAAATAAAAGAAAATGCAAATCAAAGGTAGGTCCTATAGCTTCCTAGCACTGTATAGCTTCCTAGCACGGTTTAACCATACCACTAGGATGATTAATCTATCAGGGTTAAGGTGCTGCTAAGAGTGTCCTTTTAACAGTGTTTAACATTTGGTTCTCGTGTTAGAAGCACAAACATTTTTTTTTCACTAACCCTCTATCAATGCTTCAATCTGAGCCCGATCCCCAATGCCACATTTTACCATGCAGTCATAAAGTATCACCCTTTATTCTGTCTCTCTATTCTCCAATATTCCTTCACCCTCTTGTGTTTCTCTCTCTTACTATCCCCCAAACTTTCCTAGATCCCTTGCATTTATTTTCCCAATACACCAGTTACATCTGTTATGTACAAACACAAAGAAAATAAGGTGGAGTGTCTTACATGCACTTTTCAAATGGTTCTTAACATAGGCACAATCCTATAGTAAATCCTAAAGAAAACAAAGCAGTAGATAATAGTGCAATATCGCCTGTACTGTTTTTCACAAATCCAATAAGGCTTTAGCAAATGCAAACTCACAAGAGTGGAGCCACTGTAGACTGGGCTCAAATAATTCGCCTTGTGGGATGTAAAGGGTCCCACTCCCTCTTCTGTGTTCCGGGATCCTTACGATAGGTGACCACAGATTCGTAAATGTAATAAAGTGATTTTTATTCTTAAAATACACAAAAAAAGTAAAACAATGATAAAAGACCTTACAATCTCTGTAGATCAGTCTTAGTAGCAAAACGCGTTTCGCCCCTTCAGGGGGCTTCCTCAGTTGCTGTTATCTTTCCTGGAAATTTCTTCACTTTTAAAAGCCATCTGTTACCGGAAGAGGAAAGTTTGGTGAACTGTACAGGAAACCAATGTGCGGCGTCTGTGTGTTCCAAGGGTGGAGCGCATGGACCGGAAACCGGAAGTACTGCAAACCGGAAATCAGAGAGAGGGATGGAAAAAAGCAGCAACAGATGGCTTTTAAAAGCGAAGAAATTTCCAGGAAAGATAACAGCAACTGAGGAAGCCCCCTGAAGGGGTGAAACGCGTTTTGCTACTAAGAATGATCTACAGAGATTGAAAAACAATATAAGTTGATACTTATCTCAAAATATACAATGCGGCAGCCTCCCAGGTCACTACCCAGAAAAGCTGACCTTTACACAGCAGAAATATAAGATAACAGAGAAGTTTGGGATACGGCTGCAAATCTACAACAAACAAAACACATACATAGTGTGATACAGTTTAAGAAAACCAAATCGCATAAATGTAATGCACTCACAGGATTTCGTGAAAAATTAAGCTCTAGGGTGCCTCCCCGGATAGCAATGGGGGGCCAAATTATCCCTTCTGTAGTTCACCGATGGATACACAATGCAGGACTCCAGAAATTATGGAAAAAATAGCAGCTTTATTAGTAAGGTGGAAAAAATACCACCAAACAATTAATAAAATAAAATATAAAATAAGATATAAAATGTCAAGAGGTCCTACGCGTTTCATTCACTATATGTGAACTTCCTCAGGGACCATAAAGTAAAATAATCAGCACAAAATAGTGACAAACATAAAAAGCAGCCTAATTCCCCATCCCCTCAGTCCCAAATATATAGGGCTACTCCCTCTGTCCATATTGGAATACATGGGCGTCTTCTTGTTTCTTACACTTCATTGGTCCGGTGGAAACTTCTCCTCAGCTGTTCAGAGGTATTTTTCCGTATTCAATTACAAAAAACCCGCGTTCGGATCCATGAAACCGGAACCGGAAGTGACGTCCATCACAGACGTCCGCGTTCCACCTTGCGTGTCACCACTAAAGGTGATACAGCATCAGGGCAGTGCCCTCTGGTGGTCGCCAATGGAATAGTCCCATAATACAAAGTGTATCTATCTGAAAAAAACAAGAATATCGGCAGCAACAGAGTATAACCCATATGATGAACTCCCATGCATATGGGGAACTGATAGAACATTATATCGATTGAGTCATGATAAAAAAGGAAAAAAGTGAAGAAATCTCTTAGTATTTTTAATTATTATTTTTATTTATTATATATTTATTATTTTTTAAAACATTTTTTTAATATAGTTATTTATTTATCAGTATAAGTGTTTGTTGAGAAGAATTTTTTTTTAAATAAAAATTAAAGTATATACACGTCTATATTTAATAATATTATATATTGTATCCACAAAGGGATATTATTATACAAATAGATCAATAGTGATCATGTGACCTATAACCATGTGGTTATTCTTAAACTATAAAAGTAATACAATGCAAAAAAAAAAAAAATTTCCCTAGTGGTGTGAAAATTAATATATAAAGAAAAGGAGGAGATATGAGGAACCACTGAATTGGTTTTTCCATATCTCAATGAGTTTTATCATGCCTCAATAGAAATTAAAGGAATATAGACCAAAAAATGGAATAACATATAATTATAAAAAACAGACCAAATTAATATCAACGTTTAGCCCGTTGGGCTCCAGAGTCTTCAATTTATGAATCCAAAAAGTTTCACGTCTAGAGAGTTGCTGGACTCTATCACCACCACGCCAGTGTGGGAAAACCCTCTCGATGCCAGTACACCTAAAGTTCCTAAACGAAAAGAAGGACATGTATTGCAGTGTACAGGGACCGAGTGGGTTGTGAGTCCCTTTTTAATATTGTTCAAATGTTCCAAAAGTCGGATTTTCATGTCCTTCTTTTTCGTTTAGGGACCCTAAATTGCTTAAAGGGCAATTTATAAAATGTATCAGAAAATATACTAGGGATGAAGATTGTGATAACACAAATAAAAGTTTTGGAGGGAAGATTTATTTAACCCCTTAAGGACACATGACATGTGTGACATGTCATGATTCCCTTTTTTTTCCAGAAGTTTGGTCCTTAAGGGGTTAAAAGGATTATCCAAATGATATAATAAAGGAACCTGGTCATAAGTTCTTAAATCAAAGACAAAATAGAAATGGATGTAAAAAAACTAGCAATTATGTTATTACAGATTTCTAAAATCGAGATGCAAGGATTTTAGAACTCAATTTAATAAAAAATTTAAATACATTGAAAAAGCATTACAGAAATACTGGCCAATTTTGTTACATTATAATGTTTTAAGTAGTGTTTTACCCAAGAAATTTAAAGTAATTTACAATAAATCTTAGTCTTTTACTGTCTAGTAATAATCAGATTAATCCTAGTAATGTAGATTGCATCCTAGACTGGCAGGATTTTACAAATGGGAAAGGTGCAACATGTGCACATATTTACCTAAATCTGTTGATGGTTTTAAGATTACTACTACAGAGGTTTCTTTTAAGATTAAGCACTTTATAACTTGCTCCTTGGAAAATGTGGTCTATTTGTTGCAATGTTTCAGTGTTGTTCAGTATCTAGTTTGTACTTTCAGATCACTTAAGGAATGCATACTTGAGCATCACAGGGCCATAGCTAACAGACACGTTAAGCACACTCTCCCCAGACACTGTATTGACTGTGCTCTTTTGATCCCCAAAAACTTTTATGCATAGGGATAGATCTGATTAAGCAGGATATTGTCCAAAAAGTATGCCAAAACGAGAAACCATGTGGATGTTGAAAACATATGGGTACTTTGGACTTAACACTGACCTAGACATTATGGTTTTTTTTGTAACATTATACCCTTATTTTGATTCATGTTTTAACCATTTGTTTTTCTCCTTTTTTTTTTTTGCATCCAATATGCAACATCCTATCCGTATATTTACCAGTATTACATGTTCTATAGGATATACTAGATTAATCGATCCTAGATCTTTTTGTTATTTTTTTCCTGTATTTTTTTGTATTATGGTAGAGGTGACGTGATTTTAACTATTTATAAGCTTCCGCTATCTACAATCACTGAACAAACATATTTGTATTAAGTGGTAAATTTGTATCAGGTTGTTTCCCTTTGTATACATTCTTGTCAATCACGAAGACCAATTTTGAAATAACAATCTTTTGGGTTGCCGATATGGATCCTGATGTCCATTCACTTTGTGGTATGTGCATTAAGCATGTCTATATACTCACTGGATGTCACGATTCGAGTTTCCTGTATCCAGAAGCCCTTCTCATACATGCAGTTATCTGTGTTTGTATTTTTTTTTAACTGTCTTCCTTGTACATATCAATATACTTATTTTTTTGCCTTGTTTTGTGTGTATATTGGCTTCTTTGCATTCTGGGTTCCACCCTATAGAGGTTGCTGCACTGGTCAGCACCACTTCCTTATCACACCCATGTTTACAACTGGTTGGAGGGGTATTTACAGGCAGCATGCCTGCAATCTATCCAAACTCTCTTTGATAAGGTATAAAAAGAGGAACTCAGTTGGATCGGAGCATTGTGTTTTAATTCACATGTGATACCCGGGCTCTGAACTTTCAGCTAACTTTGGGGAAGGACTTCAGACATGATCATCACCAGAGTGGGCCCACTGGACTATTTTGTGCTGTTTTTGTGCTGTTTAAATTATCAATGCTATCTATTTGTGAGTGTGTTGTATTTTATTACACTGATCATTTTCATAACAGTTTTACACCATGCATTTTTTACTTTGTATTTTCTAAGCAAATTAAAGATTGAGAAGATTTAACACACTACTATTACATGCCTTGTTAAGATTTCTAGTTATATAATTTACTGGTATGTTGCAACATTTTAGTGTGTTTCACCTAGGGCAGGGGTGTCCAAACTTTTTTCAAAGAGGGCCAGATTTCATTAAGTGGACATGCGTGAAGGCCAACCATTTTGCCTGACATTCTTTGAACCATTAAAACTGAATGCAAATGAACTATTTTATGCAAAGTTTATTGCAAATGGCATACTTTTCATTTCATCTCTTCATTCTGTCTGAGATCTCTTTATTTTGTCCCTTCACTCTTTATTCTGTCTCTTCTCTTTTTATTCTCTCCATTCTCTCTTTGTTCTGTCCCTTCTCTCTTTATTCTGTCTCTCTTTGTTCTGTATCTTCTCTCTTTATTCTGTTCCTCTTTATTCTGTCTCTTTTTATTCTGTCCCTTCTCTCTTTGTTCTGTCCCTCTTTATTCTGTCTTTTCTCTTTATTCTGTCTCTTCTCTTTATTCTGTCTCTTCTCTCTTTATTCTGTCCCTCTTTATTCTGTCCCTTCTCTCTTTGTTCTGTCTCTTCTCTCTTTATTCTGTCCCTCTTTATTCTGTATCTTTTTATTCTGTCCCTTCTCTCTTTGTCCTGTCCCTCTTTATTCTGTCCTCCTCTATTTATTCTGTCCTCCTCTATTTATTCTGTCTCTTCTCTTTATTCTGTCTCTTCTCTTTATTCTGTCCTTCTCTCTTTATTCTGTCCTTCTTTATTCTGTCCTCCTCTATTTATTCTGTCTCTTCTCTTTATTCTGTCTCTTCTCTTTATTCTGTCTCTTCTCTCTTTATTCTGTCCCTCTTTGTTCTGTCCCTTCTCTCTTTGTTCTGTCTATTTTTATTCTGTCTCTTCTCTCTTTATTCCATCCCTCTTTATTCAGTCTCTCTTTATTCTGTCCCTTCTCTCTTTATTCTGTCCCTCTTTATTCTGTCCTCCTCTATTTATTCTGTCTCTTCTCTTTATTCTGTCTCTTCTCTCTTTATTCTGTCCTTCTTTATTCTGTCCTTCTTCATTCTGTCCTTCTCTATTCTGTCCTTCTCTCTTTATTCTGTCTCTTCTGTCTTTATTCTGTCCCTCTTTATTCTGTCCTTATGTCCCTCTGTATTCTGCCCCTCTGTATTCTGCCAGTCTGTATTCTGCCTCTCTTTATTCTGCCCCGCTGTATTCGGCCAGTCTGTATTCTGCCCCTCTGTATTCTGCCCCTCTACGTTCTGCCAGTCTGTTTCCTGCCCCTCTGTATTCTGCCCCTATTTATTCAGTACCTTTTTATTCTGTCGATTCTGTTTTCCTGTCCCAGCAGAGAGAAGGAACCAAATCCAGCGAATCCCATGACGTCCACAAGATCCCGCGACGTCCAAGAGATCACGAGAATGCAGACTGAGGTCACTGCACGCCCGTCTGTGTTCTCGCAATCTCTTGGCCCCCCAGTGAATCCCAGAGCGCCGCGACTTTCAGAGATCCCAGGGGTCCTGAGTGGCGCTCGGGGATTCACTGGGGGCCACAACAGGTAGATTAGCCAAACTACCCGTGGGGCCGTATTAAACCAGAACACAGGCCGCAATTGGCCCGCGGGCCGGACTTTGGACATGACTGACCTAGGGTGATTTTCAGACACATAATACTTACCTTAAAATGTATCCACCACACAATTTTGTTTTACAGTGTTTTTATACATCACAGTATTTCAGAGTTTACCTGGATATTGGTGGATCTTTTAGATCTTTTTAAGTTGTCACTTATTGGTTGTGTATTTTTTTAGGACCAAATTAGGGATTGTCCATCCCAAATAGGACACTGTGTATCCTCTCTCTGTATTTCTATACACACGACGTGTGCACTGTAGAAAAATTCCATTCTGCTGAATCGATTCAACCCAACAATTCTTTTTAAATTTAAACAACCAAATTTTGTCAATGCAGCGTTTTGACTCGTCTGAGTTGCAGACATGCAAATGTATCAGGGAAAACAATTTGGACGAACCAAAAGAGCGCAAAAATAAGCCAATCACTGAACTGCAAGATATATACATAATTTATTTATGTATATATATTTTGCAGTACAGTGATATGCTCATTTTTGCATCCTTTTACTGAAGCCAATTCTAGTTAGAATTTGGTTGACCAAGTTCCGACCAAATTCCAACCAAATAGAATGGTATTTTATCATCCAAATCCAGTCCATATTCAGTAAATATTTAGACTTTGAGCATCTAGTTACTTTCGAGCATCCAATTGCGTATTTTAAGTGTTTGGTCTGGCTGATCCCTTGCTTATTATTATTTTTATTTATGATTTGTAGCTGTTCCCTAGCTGTTTTTGGTGCCATCGAGATACTCTGAATAACAAAATAAATGACCTGGGTCGTCTATTGTTCATTTTGGTTGAAGTTACATAATTCAGACGGCCTGCTGATGAGCCAAAATTATGATGAATTGCAATTCATTTTAAACTGAATTCCCATATTTATAATGTATGATCATACTTTAACTAAAGCACCATTATTTTTGCCCAAGTTAGTTGTTAAAAAAAAAAAAAAAAAAAAAAAAAAAGGATTACATTTTGTGGTGTTTAGTGAGTGAGCTGGTTCTTGTATGTTGTATAATTAGGAGTCCAGTTTTGCACCCCTTCCTGTCACATGTGCCTCATTCCATTACCCTATTTACCCTTGCACTATAGAAAGTTCCAAGAGGAATGATTTCCCGAATAAGTGAGTTAATCTCATAAGAGCAGGTGTGGTGGTGGTAAATATGATTATTGTCAGTTGATTATTACTGTCTGTTGGAATTGTTTCACAAAGTGTTCTATTACTTTTCCCTTGGGAGTGTTTGCCAGTCAGGAGAAGGGACCAAACTGCTCAGACATAGCCTATACTTTTGTCCCAGAGCAGCTGCAGTTGTTTTTCCCTTATTATTAAACATTTTTATTGCCTCATCGGGTGGTGAAGGCGCTACACAGATATTTGTTAGAACAGGACCTGCTAAAAATGGTGTACATTGGCGTTTGTAGCAGGTTTATGCAACATATACTGCAACTAAATCCCCATAATTTGCCCGAGTCAGGTTACATAGTTACATAGCTGAAAGGAATTTTTAAACAAACGATTACATTTGTGAGCATTGGTGTTGTTGTCTAGTGAGCGAGAGTGCTGGATCTTGATACATAGATCAGCTTATTTCACAAACTCCTTAACGGTTAAGAAAAAAACAGCATTGTTTTCAGTATTAACAATGTGAAACACCACAGATGTCAGTAGAAATGAAGATACAAATGCAAATGCTTCATTAAAGACATAATTCTACCTTGTGTGTCACCATAAATTTCATAGATTTATTTGATCAAGCTCATTGAAATATTGTAATTTATTCTAATTAAGTCTCTTCCCATAATCCCTTTCTCACCGGCACAATAGACTGAGTAGTATAATTGGTCTCGGTGTAATGTTATTGTATCACTGAGTAGAATCAAATAATAGCTGGCTTCATTGAGAAGTGTACTTAACATCGATAATGCACACACATGCATGGTAATGAATTTGGGAGTAAAAGCAAGGCATTTTATAGGTGTCGGGACAATGGTTTTCTTAAGGTCATGGCTCTTGTGAGTCGAATGTTAGATTCATACAACTTTTCACAAAAGCAAGGCTACTTTTTTTTTCCCACTTGTTAAAGCAGACCTTCAAGATTCGACAATGAGTTCCCATGTTTATAATTAACATTTTTCCAATTTACAAGCATTCTATTGCGCAATAGTCTCTTAACAGCACGTCTCTGCTGTCATTTACATTGAATATCACACATATTCCCAAGGATGTAAGAAAAATGGTTGTGGCATTCACCGTTAACTTAGAAAAATAAACAAGTGTGGCCTCTAAAACGGCATTCTGCTACAACCTGGAAAGCTAACTCGTATGCCATTTCTTAAACACATTCTTTGTTCTTCAGTGAAATTAATGTTTGCTTACAAATGTGATCAATGCTCACGTATAAAGATATTTTCCTGTATTATTTTCAGTTTAACCACTTCACGTCAGCAATAAGTTCCTGTGCTACCTTCCTCACCCACTCAGCACAGGCCGGCAGGGTGATACAGAGATTTATCTGTGCAACGCTGCGCACTCTGCGGGCTGCTCTCTGGCGCTCGGCAAATGCTCTGAGAGACCAGAAGGGGGCATTCCTGAGGTTTCTGCTCTCAGCCAGAGGGCATATTCAACTGTCAGCCCACTGGACGACCAGAATATGCGTAAAATATGAGTAAAAGTAAATAAAATAACACTCACAGGCATAGAGCAGAAACACTGCTCTATTAATTAGGCATTGGTGGCAGTTTTGTTCCATTTCGAGGTCGGCAGATGACGTTTTTCTGCTGACCTCTTAATCACAGCAGTGGGAACTACATTTCCCATTATACCAAGCGGCCGGGTAATCAAGACGTGCACGTGACATGCGTCACGTGCTTCGGCTTCTAACAGCCGAAACCCCTCACCCAATGCTCGTTTTTTATATCAAATATACTACTAGTGGTCTACAACCCTACATCTATCGATATGTTACATTGTTTGTCTTATTTATAATGTATAGAATGATGATGTTTATTGATTGGATGATAGTGTATGACACAATTTTGGCGCCAATTTTATACTAATGTTTCCCTTATATAAACTCCTACTAGCCAGGTTGTATGTTCTTTATACCATTTGAGAAAGCCTATATTGGTGAAACGCGTAATGGCTATTTTATATTGTGTATTTTAGATCAATTAAAGTTTTCTGTTTACTTTACTGTCCCAATTCTCTTTTTATTGTATTTCTATGCACTTTTACTATTTTTACTTTACTGGCTTTTTACTGTTGTTCCTGTACTTAAAGAAATCCGAGGTGGGGATCATACCACCAATGCCTTATTAATAGAGCAGTGTTTCCGCTCTATGCCTGTGAATATTATTTTATTTACTTTTACTCATTTTTATCCAATTGAGAGGACTATTGTTGCCTCTTTTTATTCCCTCTTGGAGCTTTGAAAGACCAGATGGTGTTGACAGACGCATTCTCTTCACATATCCCATAAGCGGGGATTATACCGCTGTATGCCCTTTACACCAGAGCTGGCCATAGCTCTTTTAAATGTGAGTTCTCTACCTCCTATTACTATTTTACTCTTTGGATTTTAGACTTATTGCACTATTGGCTGCCCTTGTTTCTTTTTCTTCAATATATATGAATACCCTGAGACACTAGGACGAACTCACCCCCACTGAAGAGTCTACTCATTCACATTCCACCAAGTACTTTTTCTCTAATGAGACTCTTTTGGACTATTTTACGTTACGTTGTTTCTCTGTTGGCGCAGCCCTACCCCATTTTTTGTATTGTTTTATCTATTTGTTGAAGAATTTGAGGGGTCTCCTTTGTTTGGGTTGCTGCCCATCTACATATTGTCTGTTAATTAGCGCTGATTTCCTGTTGTATTTTGTGAAGAACTGATGATTGTAAGAATGTAAACAACCATAAATATAAGGAAAAAAAAACATGTCAGATCATGTAACTCCAGTTCGAATAAAATTTGCATCAAATAATGGGCATTTCTATTACAAGGTAATAAATTGCAAAAATCCAGCATTAGCATTAGTTATATAACAACTAGTGATAATTCCATATTATACCATAATAATAATAAAAAAAAATAACATTTAGGTAATTGTATGCACATTATGTGATTAGTGTGTAAATATTATATGATGTATTTTTATATTATATGTTATGGATTTTGCTACCTGTGGGCAAATATTGATATTTTATAAGAATCTCATCTGAGAACTAAACTTGTAAACGAAATTTCGTTCTGCCAATTCCTTTTCTTCCAAAGATAGAATATTTTTCGTATTTCGGGACACTTAACATTTGGTTAGATGTTGGTTCGGGTTGGTCCAATGTCAATTCAGGAACTGAATCAGAGGAACCAGCTAAAAAGGTGCAAAAAATGCCAATCGGTGTGCTGCAATATTATGTATATATTTTGTAGTATGATAGATTATAGGTTCATCCCCCCCCCCCCCCCCCATTTGGTTCACAAATCAAGTGAAAAAAATGTAACCAATAGAGAGCAGTAAAAAAAATATAAAATATCAATACATATATTATATATTAAATATATAATACATATAGATTTTTTTTTTAATTTCTACTGTTCCTCCTGTTTTTTCCTCTATTGCACCCTTTTCATTTTATATGTGAAATGAAAATATAATTTCGTTGCTGTTACATTGTCAATTGTATTTTTTTTTTCCTATCAATCCTTTCTTTTTTGGGGGGACACAGGCAAAATTTAGAATTTTGACCTCTTCCTACCCTTCTATATGTTTGGCATTTTGTGTTTCATTTAGTACGTAATTTAGGTATATTTATGCTCGCTTGGAATTTCGGAATTCTGTAAAACACCTGATTGATCCAAAGTCATCCGAATTGCAGTTCGGTCCAAACCTTTTTTTTTTTATCTGAGATATTAAATTAAATTACTGATATTAAATCTGGCATCAGACGGCATAGAATAAGATGTGCTCCTTTGAATGCATCATTTAAATTCCAAAAATATTTAGCTTTAGAAAATAGCTGCAAATTCAGTTTCAAATTGTCTATTTTTTTTTTTTTTTTACCAAATGTTGCTGAGCTGGAACAAATTTAGTGCTTATGAGAGAATCAAGGGAATATCCTCACTTTTATGGGACAATCAGATACCTCTATAATTTAAACATTTTAGGGACAGTGTCTTCATACAAAACACTCTTACACTGTATTTTTTTTAGCACATATGCTGCAATGTAATAAATAATTTTAAAACTTTTGCTCCTTACTGCCTTTCAACTTTGAAACTGTTATGCTAAAGAGCATCAAAGTTAAATTGTTTCATAGCTTTAAAATCTCAAGGTAATGTGTGCTTGCATGATTTTCATTTTGTATTGCATCTCACATCATCAATTTTGAAACAGTAGAAACATCAGCTTGCCATGCAAAAGGAGAGTTACAGAAGGAAGAAGTGGAAAGATATCTCTTGGGGTTATCATAAAGAACAATATTTCCAACAGATTTTAGCCCAAGGCATAGAATGACAGAGACCTTTTGAATAGTTCTAAAAACAGAGTCCATTGTGATTAAAAAGAGCAGAATTTAATTGAAAGCAAGGTTAACTCTCACTAAGAATCTTTACAATATTTAGCTTAATGGAACTTGATAAACGATTGTCTCCCGGTTTGCAGATATAATGAATGTTTAAAAAAAATAATAATACTAACAGAGTTTTATTTAAAAAGTTTTAGTTGTAGAAGTTACTCAAATTGCTCAGTCCAAAGGGAATTACTACAGTAACATTATAGCGGTAAGTCTGGAATGCGTGTGCAGGTTATTAACATTTAGACATCTAGGGCTTCATAGAACAGACATAGAAGATGTACATAAAATATTTTGGGGGAGATTTAACTTTGGGCACTAGAAAAACAAAGTATTTTTTTCTCAGAATTTATGGCCATTCATTTTACTGAGACATTTAAACAGACACTCTAAGCACCAAAACCACTACATCTTGATGCAGTGACTTTAGTGTATAGACGATTGTAGTGTTTTTGGTGTATGGATGGCACTTTTCTTGTTCAATGTAAAATACTGATGTTTCTAAAACTAAAATGTAACATTTACACAAAAACACTTCTATAGTAGCTGTCAGAAAGGCAACCATTAAAGGACCACTATAGTGCCAGGAAAACAAACTCGTTTTCCTGGCACTATAAGGTCTTCGGGTCCCCCCACCCTCAGGGTCCCACTCCCGCTGGGCTGAATGAGTAGGAAGGGGTTAGACGCTTACCTTTCTCCAGCGCCGTGCTCCCTCGGCGCTGGGGACTCTCCTCCCTCTTCCGACGTCATCCGCCGAAATGCGCATGCGCGGCAAGAGCTGCGCGCGCATTCAATCAGTCCATAGGAAAGCATTTCTCAATGCTTTCCTATGGACTGCAGCGTCTTCTCACTGTGAAATTCACAGTGAGAATCGCGGAAGCGCCTCTAGCGGCTGTCAGTGAGACAGCCACTAGAGGCTGGATTAACCCTATTGTTAACATAGCACTTTCTCTCTCACAGAATCCATACACTGGGCAATGGTTGTGAAAATAACAGCAAAAGCAGCTGCATAGTTACTGCCTATCTTGGTAGCAACTACCAATACCATTTTGCCATTTTGTGCACCATTTAAACTAACAGAATTAAAATACATTCTAAAGGAAAACACCCTACCTGTAGCTAACCTCAAATAAAACATGCATGAGTCAACTTGCCTTTGGCTCCTTTTGTGCAAACTAAAAAACCGTCACATGAGGGGTCTTTGCACTTTTATGCAAATACCCCGTGGTGGCATGTCAACTGATTTGGTGATACCAGAAGGAAAGGAAGATGGTAGCTAAGCTTAGCTCTTATTTGGGCCTTCAGGTCCTAGGTAGTTAGAAATTATCAGTAGCTGAACCATTTGTGTATTCTGTCCACACGCACAAACGCACTGAACAATTGGAAAGCTTCTTAGAGTGGCACTGTTACCATTTGGGCGCTTTCCATAATTCGCAAAGACCCCCGATGAGGGGCCAAATTCTGACTGTATTTTGCTTTAGTAAATGTGAGAATTGCCATTGCCGTGACTTTTGCTGGGTTTTGTCAATCTGGAAAAAATGTGGTGTTTAGATAATAACCCCGTTGTTTAACCCCTTAAGGACACATGACATGTCTGACACGTCATGATTCCCTTTTATTCCAGAAGTTTGGTCCTTAAGGGGTTAAATGGTGTTCAGGTATCTCTTGTCACTATTTATATATAATGTCTTTCCTTCTTTGCCCTAGATCTCAATATTCAGTCATGTCCGTTTTATTTTCTCCTGTCCATGATGTGCACAGTTTTCCCATTCTTTTGATGTAAGAATTGTGGGTATATTAGCTTAGCACCTGAAGTGAAACTTCACTTAACCCCTTAAGGGTTTAAATTCTGAACAAAAAATACCCTAGAATTTGTGCTACGTTTTTTTTTAGACGTGTGCATTTGGGTTTACCTGATCTTTTGGTGACGGGTCCAAGTTCCACAACTCCAAAATTCCATATAGACATAAGATGAAACAAACGTAACGGACAATGGATGAGTAATTGGGTTTGTTTTGTGCTTCAGAGTTCTGTCAATATCACCAGAAAAAAGAGGAAGGCATGGAGAAAAAGCTGTTAATTATTTTTTTTTGTTTATTTTTGTACTAACAGCACTTTTACTCAATTTTAGGTTCATCTACATTGTTTTAACCCTGAAAAACCTTGAATATATATATATACTTTTTGCCATATTCTCACACACACACTGAAGATTGGTCTAGTCAAAATGAGTTTCACGTTTTCACATTGCAGTTTTATATACTCTTAGGTTTCACCACTTGACTTGTTCACACACATTTTTGCGGTAATAATAGACCAACACTTTATTCATCACACGCATGCTGACCACCTTACATCACAAAGGTTAGCGTTAGAAACCTGGTCAGTATTATACACATCTACTCGCTGCCACATGCTGGCATGTTTAGATCATGCTAAGCCAGCCCGTTTTGTATTCATTGTTTTTTATTCATTGTTTATCTTAGTCTCTCTGCTTTGTAAAGCACAGTTTGCTCCAGTTATTGTCCTCCACTTATCAAGGAGTCATGCAGCATCTGAGTCCGCTGAATATGACCGTACATGTCCATAGATGCAGACGCACTAGATTCTCTGATATAGTCCCGGCAGAATTAGCCTTCCAAAGTTCACTTAAGTTTACTATGTCGTCTAAGCCATCATCTAGGTAGTTGCCAAGATACTTAGGAACATACACACACAGTATGCAATTTAGTTTTCCTCCGTATTGATTTTAAATCTGCTTAAAATCTTGTTTTTAAACAGCTTCGCCGTTTCTAGGCAACACAGGGTGATTTCACCACACGTTACTTTACGGCAATTCACACAACGGTCCGCGATTTGCGGCTCCACTCACATGGCAGATTGGACACACAGGGAGCACTTGGTGATTGGGTAAGTTTAACATGGGTTTATGTATTTATTTGAGGATTTTTCATGTCACAGCATCTTGATAAAGACCGCTAGACGGTCGAAAGTCGATTTATATGCGTTTTATTTAAATATATTTTTCTGATTTACTAAATCCATGGAGTGCTCTCATTCTTGCTCTGCTTATATTATATATACCACCAGTCTTTGTATATGATATATATATAAGTATAGGTAGAATAGGTAGCACTCACGGTCTTCAGGTTAAAAATCTTCTTTTATTGTGCAAGTTTAAAACATAATGCCAGGATCAACGTTTCAGTCCTCTCTCAGGACTTTCATCAGGATCAATCATTGATCCTGATGAAAGTCCTGAGAGAGGACTGAAACGTTGATCCTAATTTCCCCGAACATAATCGAACGCAGCAGAGCAGGGAATCCCTCTAATTCCTACGATGGTTTGCACTTACCATCCCGCGAGAGAGCTGGTCGTAAGTGTATGCCGTCATAAAACAGGTAGGTCGCAAAGCGAGGATGACCTGTAATAATTTTTAGATTAAGTGAAACTAAAGAAAAATAACTCAAATAGTTTAATAATCAATCCAGCACAATAACTCAAATAATGTAATTTATACAAACCCTACCCCTAACTCTCTGCCTAACCTTACCCTAGCCCTAAGATTATACTACCTCTAACCCTACACCTACTCTAAACCTAACCTTACACTATCCCTAACCTAGCATTAACACTAACCCAGCATTAACTTTTACCCTACACTAACCTTACACTAAACCTACGTCTACTCCAACCCTAGACTAATACTACCTAACTATAATCCTAATGCAGACCTTCTACTGATATCAAAGCTCTGTGATTGTTGCATGAGCGGGAAATTTCCCTTTAATGCTGCAGCTTCTGCATGCTTTCCGTGCAGATCACATAGTGGTTTGGTGCTGGGTGCAGGCAGAGCACAGAGCAGATCACTGCCAGCAGGGGAGCAGGCAGGGAGACCCTAACTGGATGTCTCTCTGTCACAGAGAACCTCGAAATCTCATCAGGATCATTCAGCCAAAGTGATTTAAAGGGCTGTATGCACTGCTCACTTTGAGCTCTGCTTATGACTCATTTGGGCAAGGGGATAGAGCTAGAGCTCCCTAGGTCCCTATGTTAAAGTAATAAGTTAAATATAATTGGTTTTATGTTGAAAAACTGTTTGAAGAAAAAGAAACAAATGTTAAGTTTGCGTAAATATTCAGCATCTCTGCACTGGAAGCTTCATCTTTACACAGGAAAAAAAGTCATAAGTGCCCTGGCGGACCCTGTTGTAAGTAGTCAAACTGTTTTAGAATGGCTTGACTTCTTACCTGGGCTTCATTAGTTGATATTACCTAATTCCATTACAGCTCAGTGAGAGACTGAAGAGAATGATCAGCTGATGTTCTCAGCTAGTTAGCTAGCGCGGCACTGCAGGACTTAGGAGAGCTGGAAAGCTGACGGAACCTCTTGGGCAGGAGTTTCTAGCTTTCACTGAGCTGCAGGGGACTTACCAGTCAGCGAAGACAAGTTTAAGGATCCAGACTGTCAGGATCCCGCGGGCGGCTGCGAGGGGAGGCTGCAGTCCGCTCGCGGCACTCACCCTCCAGCCGTCCGCGGTCCCCTTCCTGGTGTGCGCTCGGCGGGCGGCATCCTCCCAGCCACAGATGCCGCCCGCGTCTTCCTCTACGTCCCCCAGCGGCAGCATACATGACGCTGCATGCTGGGAGACCGCCTATTTTATTAAACGCCGGGGTCAGCCACCTGACCCGGCATTAAAGGCACAGTGCCTCAATCACAGTGGGAGGTCTAGATATCTCCCACGTGTGATTGTTAATTCTGATTGGAAATTATCCAATCATAATTAACCTATGGATTTATATACTTACCTTTCCTGTTCCTCTCTGCCCTGTTGTGGTCTTTGCTTGCTAGTATTGCTAGTGAACTTGTGTTTCTGGTTACCTACTCTCTGGCTTGTTTATCCGACTTTGTGACTTTCTCCTACCCTTTGACCTCGGCTTGTTTCTCGTTATTCTGTCTTCTGGTTCCCCTTACTCGGCTTGTCTCCTGACTATTCTTTGTGTGCTTAGCCCGGCCACTCTAAGGTCCGGTACTGCACCTTTTCTGTGTGTGTGTTAGCGTGTTTGGTTCCCGGAATCGTGACATTACAACAGGGCCAAAATGGAACCTGCTGACATTCCACAGCTCCTAGTTAATCAGGAGGCTAGAATGGATGGTTTGGACCACCGTATGGATCAGTTTGCTCAAGCTTTACAAACCATACTGGCTTGTACTGCACACTTGCAACCTGCCGTTCAGGAGGCTGCTGCTGCTGTGCCCGAACCCATTCCCACTCTGGTACCCATTCCTGCTCATGTAGTTCATATGACGCCGCCACAGCGCTACAGCGGTGATCCGGCATTGTGTCGTGGTTTCCTCAACCAAATTGATATCCATTTGGTGATGAATCCACGTTCCTATCACACTGACAGATCCAAAATTGCCTTTTTGATAAACCACTTGTCCGGGAGAGCTTTAGCATGGGTCAACCCCATGTGGGAGAATACGTCTCCTGTGTCCTTTGCAGAATTTTTGACAGCTTTCAAACGCACGTTTGATCAACCCGGTAGGGTTGCCTCTGCTGGCAAAGCTCTGCTTAGGGTCCGACAGGGTAACAGATCTGTAGCGGATTATACTATCGAATTCCGCACTCTAGCAGCTGAAGTGGTTTGGAATAATGACGCCCTCGTAACAGCCTTTCAGGAGGGTTTGGCCGCTTACATACTGGATGAAATAGCATCCAGGGAATTGCCTGTTCTTCTGGATGATGTTATAGACTATATAATTCTTATTGAATGCCGCCCGCGTCTTCCTCTACGTCCCCCAGCGGCAGCATACATGACGCTGCACGCTGGGAGACCGCCCATTTTATTAAACGCCGGGGTCAGCCACCTGACCCGGAGTTAAAGGCACAGTGCCTCAATCACAGTGGGAGGTCTAGATATCTCCCACGTGTGATTGTTAATTCTGATTGGAAATTATCCAATCATAATTAACCTATGGATTTATATACTTACCTTTCCTGTTCCTTTCTGCCCTGTTGTGGTCTTTGCTTGCTAGTATTGCTACTGAACTTGTGTTTCTGGTTATGTACTCTCTGGCTTGTTTATCCGACTTTGTGACTTCCTCCTACCCTTTGACCTCGGCTTGTTTCTTGTTATTCTGTCTTCTGGTTCCCCTTACTCGGCTTGTCTCCTGACTATTCTTTGTGTGCTTAGCCCGGCCACTCTAAGGTCCGGTACTGCACCTTTTCTGTGTGTGTGTTAGCGTGTTTGGTTCCCGGAATCGTGACACAGACTTTCTTGCCCTCCCACCCATGAGTCGATTGATGTGATATTGTTTCTGGTGGTGGTGTGTCTCTTGCGTTCTTGTTTTGTCACAGCTTGCAGATCTTCCTGGCCAATGTGAATACACGGGATGGAAACGCCAAGGCAGCCTGGGGAGTCGAAGCCTGCCAAGAGCTGATGGCGGTAGGCAGGCTACCCTGGACTCTTGGATAACAGATTAGAGCTGTCTGTTGGAGAAACCCCCCAACAGCTGACAGAGGAAGTTTGCTGGCATGATTATGTTGTTGTTAAATAAAGCTGTGGCTGTTGCCTTTACCCAACTTACTCATATTTTGTGTGATTATTGGGCAACAGGGTTTAAGGGTTACAGTAGGTCAGCAGTCAAGCACAAATTCATTAATAGCAGGTGTACATTGTTACTTTGCAAAGTCAAAATAGCGGTTTCAAGAGAAGGAAATGTATTTATTTTTTTACAATGGGGAAAAAGTGCTTAAAATAAAAAAAAAAATAAAAAAACAAGTTTATGACTTTCACAAATCAAGAGTATGAAAAAATATGCACCATATTTCAAATGTAAACTGCTAATACTGAATGTCATTTTATATTGAATTGCATTTTAATGCAATTAATAATATTAATATAGAACCTTTACTTTGTTCCAGAGTTTTACCATGCACAGCATCCTTTAGCACAGCTGTTTGTCAATTAGATTGTTCTTCCTTCCATATTGATTGAAGCTTAGACAGAGATGGTGGGCGATTGATGGTATTCTTATATGAATAAGCTCTTATGGCATACCTTCCCGGTATATAAATCAAATGCGTCACATGGTGTTTTAGATAAATCTATTAATCTTGAATATAGTATAATCCATCTTCTAATATTAAAATCCATGTGGGTGTTTTTAAAATATTATACATTAAAGAAGAAAGGATGATCAAGAGAACTTTTATTCACTAATTATATTATTATTATTTTTTTTATTCCGCAGAGTGTGAAAAAGTCAGATTTTTATACTAAAATAATAATTACTGCTTAAAGAGGCACTGCCATTTAACATTTTCTTACCTTCAATTTTCCTTTCCTTTTGCCCTTTGCATCTTAATTACTCTACTCCCCCTATCGCCCCATGCCTTTATATTTATTATCTTTTCTTCCGTGCAACGGATTGCAATACCAGGGCGCCACCATTTTGTACAATGCCCGTTATTTCTGTAGATTGCAGTCCTGTGGAATTATTTGAACTCATGGATTGTGGGTAAAATAGTTTAGCAACTGAAAAGGAACGCTTTTGAAAGGGCAACTGTCATCAATATTTTACTTTTTTTTTTCAAACATTTATTAAATTTAATGAAACCTAATTTTAAAATAATGTATATTGATTTTTATTTTTTATTTTATTTTTTGAGAAAGGTTCACTGTTTTATCTGGCTGCGCAGCCATGTTGGCTAAGACTACTGCTATCTGACCAACTTCTGCTCAACCTAATTCTCCTGCTAGTGTGATTGCTCTGTGTGAACCTGTAGCAGCATGCATGTTACATACATTGAGCAGCAGTTGATCAGATAACAGAATAGACTGAGTGAGTGAGCTTTGACAGAGGACTGAGTAGGGCTAGGCGGTCAGTTGTCATGAAATTCACCTAGAATCAGAGCCGGATTGGCCCACCGGGATACCGGGAAATTCCCCAGTGGGCCGTCAACACCTGGGGCCGGACAGACAGCTGGCTGTGCTGGCAGCCGCAGGGGGGAGCTGGCTGTTCCGGTGGCCGCAGTGGGGAGCTGACTGTGCTAGCTCTGCTCCCCCGCACTTGCGCGCTACTTAATGAGACTGGAGCCGGAATATGACGTCATATTCTGGCCCCGGTATCATTAAGCTGCGCGCTGGGGATCAGAGCCAAGGTTTGTGTCTCTGTCATGGTGTGTGTCTGTGTCATGGTGTGTGGCTGCTTTGTATCCCCGGTCCGGCCCTGCCTAGAATCAGTTGTCAGGCAGGAAGTGTTGGTGGAGGAGTCAGTAGGTTATAAGTAATGGTCAGCTGGGAGGTCAGGGGCCATTTTAGTTTCAAATTACCTGTGAGATATTCCGAGCTGTAGTTTGCATATACACATTTCTACTTGAGACTCCTGCTTATTATACACCCGGTTTATAACAATAGTGAAAATGGTTTAATTTCATTGTTTTTTTAGATAACAATATACAAGATTTTACGATATTGCATAGGAGTCCATGAGGAAATTAAGGGGGGACTCCAAGCAACAACTTGCATTTAGGCTAAAGCTGAATATGTCCAGTTTTTGCAAATAGGAAATTCATATTTTAGTGAAACTGATAGAATTCAGTTTCAATTTTAGCTTCTGTTTTAAACAGAAAACAGACTTCTGCAAGCAGTTAGAAATTCCGAGGTTTTACCTTTTGCAATAGCATCTGGAAGACTTTCATTGAGGGCCATAGGAATGCATTAAAATCCAGAGTGCACACCCCCTTTCTTCCATTACGTGGCTTTGTTCTGCTCTTGTTCTCTGCTAACCTAAGTATTAGCTTGGTTTATCGACGAGGGAGCAATAAAAACATTTCTGCACCAGTGAATGCTCACATTTTTGGTTTCCTTTATATTATTGATCAGTAGATGGATTTTACAGTCTTGCAGAGCTTACAAGTCCTTGGAACCTGGAAACAGCACGCAGCTGAGCTTCCTAAACATCTTGTTTATGAGAAATTGCTGATATATAAGTAAAAACTAAATCTCTAAAATGGTACAAACATTCCAAGATCATTCATTTATTTTTGTTATCCCTGTGACTCTGTGAAATTGTAGGCCATAGGGGTAATAACAATAAGCACAGGAAATGAGCCCATTTCTTAATTCCTATCTTTCAGCAGTTTAGTAGACGGCCTCCTAATTTGGTTTCCTTTTGTGAGATTGCCATATATATGAATACCAAATTAGGGAGCTCTCTACTAAACAGTTAAGAGATCAAAATGAAGAAAAGCCCCTTTCTTCTCCCCATGTGCCTTCCTTTTCTCATCCTTGTCACCTAAAACATTTAAATATATATACCATTTTCCCAAGACTCAACGGATCAAACTGTTACTTTCCAAACATTTAAATATCCCCCACAGAGCCATTCAAACACACATACACAGTCATACAGACACATATAAACAGGCATGCACATAGTGATACAGACACATATAAACAGATATACACAGGAGGCACACACACTCATATAGACAGTCATACTGGGACACTAATTAAGACAGTCGTACAGCCATCCAGACACAAACACACAGCCATAAAGACACAGCTTTACACACATACACATACTCATACTGCACAAATCCATATACAGCCTACAGACAGACATTCAACCAGGCACATGCAGACATAGGCATACAGACACCCATGCAGATACAGCCAGACAGCCACTTACAGACAAAGCCATACAGACACATACACACAGCCATACAGACACATACACACAGCCATACAGACACATACACACAGCCATAGATACATATATACAGACATACAATCATACAGACAATCATACAGACACACACACACAGCAATCTCTGTGCTTTTTGCAAGTGAATGATCATTTCAAGTACCATGAGAGTTTACAATGTGGCGGCTGTCCAGAACTTGCTAGCGGGAAATGCTTTCCAATGCTTTAAATTCTTATTAGAGCACTCTTATTGGTTGGCCTTAAGCCAATCAACAAGAATGCTCTGACAGGCAAGTCTCACTTCCCTTTAGACTTGCTGTGTGTCAGGATCCCGCGGGCGGCTGCGAGGGGAGGCTGCAGTCCGCTCGTGGCACTCACCCTCCAGCCGTCCGCGGTCCCCTTCTCGTCGTGTGCTCGGCGAGCGGCATCCTCCCAGCCTCGGATGCTGCCCGCGTCTTCCTCTTCGTCTCCCAGCGGCAGCATGCTTGACCCTGCACGCTGGGAGACCGCCCATTTTTGTAAACGCCGGGGTCAGCCACCTGACCCGGCATTAAAGGCACAGTGCCTCAATCACAGTGGGAGGTATAGATATCTCCCACGTGTGATTGTTAATACTGATTGGAAATTATCCAATCAGAATTAATCAATGGGTTTAAATACTTACCTTTCCTGTCTCTCTCTGCCCTGTTGTGGTCTTTGCTTTCTAGTATTGCTGTTCTACTTGTGTTTCTCTCTGGTTACGTACTCTCTGGCTTGTTTATCCGACCTTGCGACTTTCTCCTACCCTTTGACCTCGGCTTGTCTCTCGTTATTCTGTCTTCTGGTTCCCCTTACTCAGCTTGTCTCCTGATTATTCTTTGTGTGCTTAGCCCGGCCACTCAAAGGTCCGGTACTGCACCTTTTCTGTGTGTGTGTTAGCGTGTTTGGTTCCCAGAATCGTGACACTGTGGGCATAAGATTAGTAGATATGCTCCCACCTGCCGCATGAAGATTGTAATGTTAGTAATTTTACAACATGACAGGAGACTTCATATTTTGCATATCTTTCTTTACTGAACACCACAGCAGCAAAAAATACATAGACATTGCTTGTTTTTGATTGTTTCTTTGTTTCTGAGATAAAGCAGCACCTCCTCTTTCTTTGCTGCTTCACGCAAGGACAGGACAGCATTTTTGTCTCTTCTCTGTGTTGTATTTGGTATTTCCATTGATGTTTTTTTCCCCTCGACAATACTTAATACTGTGCTGGGACTTATGGCTCTCAGCTCTACTGTGTTGTGGTTGCCTGCTTCTTCCCTTGTCCATTTTACTACCGCGAGGGTTCTGCTCTTTTTCGAATATTTATGATTGAACATTTTTTTCCTCTTCTTGCTTAGTGGAGCCTGTTATTCAGCCTCTGTGTTTGTAATTCCAACTTGTTTCCAGTTGGAGATTGTTGTATCTCAACATCTTGGATCAGCTCCATCTGACTTCATATATATACTTTGCCATAATATGCAATTATACTTTTGTCACTCGGTCCGCCTCTGAGATTGGTTCATGTTGCCTTCCTATAGGCTCATTGTCTACTGAGGGTGAGCACGTTTACCTGAGTTTAAAACAATCTTATTGCAGGAACTAGACTGGCTATCTATGATCAATGCAGCTGTGTGGAGAAAGCCCTGTCTAAAGTTTTCTCTTAAATACCTGAATTGGGCTGCTAGGCCCTCCTCTGCTGCTAAGGTGCTCCGCGCAATGCACAGATAACTCACTTGACTCAGATTCCTCAGCCCAGGAGCTGCACCACCCAGCCACTTTCTATTGGGAAGGTGAGGGCACACATTCATAAAAGTCAAAAGGAAAGGCTTCTGCTAAACGTTGCAGACCTGCTGCATCTCCCACTACTTAACGTCCTTCCAGCCATTATTCGGCTGATGATTGATATTTTGCCTCAATCTCTGGTTATTGTGGATGTATGGCATGCTGAACCTTACACTTCAGATGATGAAACATGGGAAGCGGAGACAAAATCGTAGCCAGCCTTTGTTTGTGGGGCTTTTCTAGGTAAGCCCAGGTTTAGGAGGAACGGGAAGCCTTGGTATGGCTGTCAGATTCTGAAGTTATCCTGGATTCTTAGGGCCAGTGCATGTTTGCACGTATCCATGTAAAAATAGATACCGTTGGCGCCAGATCACCTGCCTAAATTCATACATATGTGGCTCCGAAATCTTTTGCTGGTGGAATGCTTCCAGGCCAGCCTTGTCAGACAAAACTGCACAGATGCCTGAACCCACTGATGCCTCATACTTTGACCCCTTTATGATGACATTCATGGCATGGAGTGGATGCAATCCGTATACAGGGATTGAAAAGGGTTTTAAAGGAACATAAATTCCTTGACACTATCAAGCCCCTGTCCCCCATTATGACACTGCCGGACCACGTCTTGTCCAGAGCAGACTGTTGATGCAGACATTGTACATGAATTGACATGTGATATTAGAGAGTGGTCCAAGTATTTCTGTTTTGTCAGCAACACTTCAGAAAGGCTCAATGCAGCACTGCTATGCATCGATAGCAAGATAGCTGATCTGGGGTCCAATGAACTGGGACCACAGGCACAATGCATATTGTTTGGCTAGGCCTTTATCAAAGAGCTCCATAAATACATGTAAATGTTTACATTACTCAATACAGCTCAGATCATGAGAAAGGTTTTCAAAACCACACCTCCCAGAGATGTTTTTGGCAGGACTTGTCGGCAGCAGGTTTCTGCCATGAGCCACTTCTAGATGACAGGTCCTCATACTACCCATTTTTTCTACCCAGAAGAGGGTGAATGGTAAGGTTTTCAATATCAGAGAAGTGCGGACAGAGGTCGTGGACTGCAAAGTCGAGCATGCACCAGGTTCTCCACAGGTAAGACCAAAGTGTGGTATAACTGAATTTAAAAAACTTCAGCTTGGCTTTTCATTTTTTTTTCAGAAATGAGTGTACCTTTCCACTCACTCTTGGATACAGCAAACTGTACAGGGGTACATGATAGAGTTTTCATCCGAGCTATACCACTGGCTTCCCATTTGTTTCTCAGTAGACAATTCTTGTCTAGTCAATGTGGAGGTTCCTAAACTACACCTGAAAGGGGCCATTCAACCTGCAATGGATTGCGGGATGGTTTTCAGCAATTTCTTCCTGGTCAAGATGAAGACAGGAGACTTTAGACCTGAGATAAACTTAAAAAAACTCAACACTTATATGGTATACCACTATTTCAAAATGGAAGGCATTCACTCATTTCAGCTTAGAAAACGCATACCTCTCAGTACCTGTTCATTCTTCAAGCCAATGTTACCTCCGATTCAGCTGGCCCGGAGCCTGTGGCATTTCACTTGCCTTCCTTTCAACCTCAGTTTAGCGCCATGGTACTTCACAACACTTGTGAAGCCTGTGGGGGCTCATCTGCAGGTCCAGGGGATTTGTTCTTGTGAAGCTTGTGGTGGCTCATCTGCAGGTCCAGGGGATTTGTTCTATCATGTATATGGACTATATTTTGTTCAGAAGTATCAAGGTTGTGTAGTCAAACTTCTTTCATAGTGGATTTTCTCAAATCTTGTGGTTTTGTTGCGAATCTAGTTCATTTTTTGCCAGTTCAGTTCTTAAGATTTGATATCGACTCCATATCTTGTGTTCTCAAATTACCTGGATTGAAAGTCTCATTGATCCGCAAGAAAATCTGCAGGGTACTGCGGCTCCAGTCTATCCCGTTAAGACAACTTGCAAGACTGGTGGGTCCCCTATCCTCATCCATCCAGGCCATCTTTCCAGGTCCGATGCACTGCAGATCTGGAATGAGCATGCCATATTTGGCCCACAACTGTATTTCATGCTAGAGTGAAGTGCCAGCCTTTTGGGTGGGGCGCTGTCAGCGAACAGACCTCCATCACGGTCTGTGTAATGAGCCTCTCTCTCTTTGTCAATTGCCTGGAACCTCTGGTGGGTTCTTTTACCATTCAAAGGATGGCAAGGGCAAGATTCAATTGTTGCATTCTGCTTCAGATGGAGAGTGTATATGCAGTACACTACATCAGTTGCTTAGGGGGTGCTTGTTGCCACTGATTGATGGAAATAACAAAGGATATATACAACTTCTGCCTAACCCACAACATTGTTATGTATGTGGAATACCTTATGGGGTAGTCAAACCTCTCCTTGGATTGGTTGTCCACTAGACACCAGCGATTGGCAACTGGATGCAGGGATGTTCTCCCTTCTGGCCTCGATGAGGGGGCCTTTTTGTCTGGATCTGCTTACTTCCCGCACCAACTATCAGACACTGGAATTCTTCCGCTGGATTCCAGATCTGGACTGCATGGCAGTGGATGCCTTTCTCCAATCCTGATAACATCTCGAAGCGTATGCTTTTCCCCCTTTGTGATGATTGTGAGGGTGATTCATCACATATTCTCCAAGTAAGTACAGATTGTGCTGTTCACCCCGGTCTGGCAGAGCTACTGCCATGCAAAGACCCTCTTCTCTTGTCCACTTATCCATTCCTTCTCACAGACACGTGAGGGGAAATCCACCCTTTAATCCTGGAAGACTAACTTTGTCTAGTGGTTTGGATACTTTCTGGCACGTGAGGTAATTTTCACAGGTAGCTAAAGATCTCCTGTAGGACATGTGGACGCCTTTTACAAGACCAGGCTACCTTCCACCTGTAATTTCTGGAAATGCTGGTATGTGGAATAGGATCTTGATCTCTTTACTGCCCCCATGTCTGCCATCCTGAACAATTTGTTGGACCTTTTTTCCTCTGGGAGTTCATATGGGTCCATCAATGTGTTGCATTCCACCATCTCTGCTGTCCAGGTTCAGGTCAGGTTCTGTTGGCAAGGACCCTCTCCTATCCTGTTAATTGAAGGACATGCACTTATAGTGGTGCCCGGGTACCAAATATGCTTTTTTCCGGGACGTTTCTGTTGAGTTACGTTTTTAACGTTGCCCACTAATGAGAATCTTTCTCTGTGGCAGTTTTCTGCAAAGTATACGCTCCTTTTATGCATGGTGTTGTTTTGTAAGGTCCCAGATGTTCAAACTTTCAATGTGGACACATTACATCTGATTTCTAGGCGTACTTTTTTTGTTCAGACCCTCAGCTTTGCCTGGTCTTGGTTTTGCATCACTGTGTGAATTTTACATCGCCCTTACGGTTTGTCCCTTGCAGCTAGTTACTCCATTCATAATGGTGCAGTGTTGAATGACTTTTGTTTGGGTGCTTCTCTCTCGGACATACTTCACTCCTCTGATTGGTCGCAGAAAGATACCTTTCTGACTTTTTATTTTCATCCACATTCTCACACTACTTTTTCTCTTTTAGTTCAGTGTTAACAATGCAAAATATGGAGCATCCTGTCATGTTTTAAAATTGAAGATTATGGTAGCTTTAATGTACTTATAATCTTAATTTTAATAATGATAGCAGGTGAGCTATTTCCCACCATTGGTTGTGGTGGAAGTTTATTTTCATGCTGTGTGTTTTAATTTTCTGTTCACTGCAATGCCATTCATTAATCTTACTTTTTATTGTAGTACATTTAATGATTGACTATGTATGGTGTCGGTGCACGTGCGTTATGCTTTTTGTATTTGGGAAACCAGTTTTTCTTCACTAGCTAAGTCTGCTATACAGTTTTGTCTTTTTCATCTTAAATTTCTTTGGAGGATGAACCTTTCAATTTGGGCACATTACCTGACTCCACATGTCATCGGGCGTTGATGGTCATTCATGTTGACACTGTCAAATATGTTGTTCTGTTCAAATCTCTGTTTACCTGTGTTTCGCTGTAAGAAAAAGAAGGTGCTTTAGGCTGCTTCACCTCATATATACTCTGCTTGTTTTTGATTGGTTCTTTGTTTCTAAGTAGTTTTTCTTTGCTGCTGTGGTGTTCAGTAAAAAAAAAAATATATGCAAAATATAAAGCCTCCTGCCATTAAGATTATAACTACACTAACGCTAGCATAATCTTCAGTTGATATGTATGTTGATTAATAGCTGAAATTACTCATGACTAGTCAGTATACCATACTATATAGTCTATATACTCCCTGGGTGACCTTTAGAAATTATGTTTCTATTAAACAGACAATGGGGGTATATGTAAAATAGCATATCAAGTGCCAATCTACACTGCAAATACATAATTACAGTTTGGTAAAGTGGCTACATTGTCTTATATCACACTGTCAATTAATATTTTCATATAAATCTTGGCTCTTACTGGTGCCCACAAACCTCCCCTTGTTTGCAGAAATACCATCATCAATGTCAATTTTGTCCAGCCTGAAAGCCAGTGATTGGAAGGGTGCTAATGGTGGGTAATTGCCCCAGTTTATGGCTTCCTAAATGGCTTGAGACATTAAATCTGGGGAAATCACAAAAACATGCTTGGTAACATATTCTCTAAAGAGAGTGCTCTTTAAGCAAACTATGAATATTCCTGCCTTATATGACTTCTGTCAATACTATATACAAAGTGTGATGGAGTCTGTCTGAGTTGGGGTGGTGGCATTTGCCTCGCCAGACCTCTAGCATACAGGGTTTGTGGACTGGTGCCTCATAGCACCATTCATCTGCTAATTGAAAGCAACTGGAGATACTGTACATTGGGAAGTCTGTTGGTAGAGCACTGCAAGAGTCAGTCAGCATATGGAAATTAAAAAGTAGTTTAGTACTGTGAGGGCTTGTTCATCAGCTGGTGGCCCACAATCTCATTGTTCTGCAGTCTTGGACATCCTCTGAGATATATCCTGGCACACTACAGTCTATGATGAGCATACAAGATGTGGAGATGTTTGCAAGCAGTTCTGAGAGAAAACATTGGAATCAAGGGAATCACCAATCATCTAGGAATGAGCAGATTTCTGTGAGTGCTCCTCTTTCTTCACAGGTCCTACTGATGATGGAGGTTGCAGGGTTATTTGACGTCACACCTCTAGCAGCCAACATCTGTCAAACTTGTCGCCCCCCCCAACCAAAAACAAACCAAAACCAACCTCCCAAATGTTGTCAACATCTTCAGCAGGCTACGGTATTTCTCTTTGCATTTACAAAGTAAATTTTTATTTTAAGAAATGCCTTTTTTAATAGTTTTCACTATTACCCAATATTGCTGTTACATGAAATGGTCACATGTTTTCTGCAATTTAAATACAGGTCGTTCCTTTTGGCTTGTCCATGGTTCTAATATAATTACAATACATGTTTTCAATTGAGTTCTGTTTTAGCTAAATGCCACAAGTGTATATTTAACTTGCATTTAATCTACAATATAGTGGACGCTGTAAGTGGTTTTTTTTGTGTGTGTTTTTTTTTTTTATGCAATCATCCAGAAAACATTCTTGAAGAGCAATGATAGTGTGGTTGGGTTCTTTATTACAACATTTACATCTGGACACCAGTATACTGCTCCAGAGTTAATTAACATATATTTGCCTAGCTTGTGTGCTGTTTAGGCCATATCCTATTACCTGTGATAAACGCATCACTGCTTCGATCTCCAGTTTCCTCCACTGACTATAATTAAACATCTTGAGACAATAAACATTGATAGGTTTTCACATGTAAGAAAATCCAAGCCATTATCTTCAATTAATGTTATCATTTTGGATCAGCGCACAAAGGGTGCTATGCAAACAAAGATGCACAAGTGCTATTCAAATTAAGCATTATTAAATTTATTGTGGCAGAGCATCAGGCATATATGCCATTACATTTTGATAAGGCTTTAAAAGTAAGCATTTCCCTTTACTGTGTTGAAAAATAGGGGGTTAGTCAGTAAACTATGAATTGTGAGAATCTATATTGGACGTGCTAAGTTTAGACCAAAAATAGACAAAATGTAAAAAAGCAAAAAACAAAAAAAGATCTAACTCTAGTTTAGCTATTTTTTTAATCTAAACTTTGAAAATCCCTTGTCAATCATGTCATAACAAAACTAAATGAAACTTAATACTAAGAGAGCAGAGCCATGATTAGCCCTTCCTAAAAATTGAGATTTCGCGAAACAACTAATTTCAAGGGAAGCCCTTGTGGGTTATCCCTTCACATAAATAATTGTGCAGGCAATAGCCACTGAGCATGGTACAACGTGATGACTTCCTTCTCCCTGTAGGAAATTAATTGAATGGGTAGAATTGGAGCAATGTTCCTTCCTCCATCCTCTCCAGTCCAACCCATTGAGAAGGTAATGCTGGTTATGATAGTAATGGTACCTAAGAGTAACTGTACCTAAGAGTAACACAAACATTTGAAATTAGGGCTCCTTAACATCAGGGCACCAGCCAATCATATCTATGTAGCACTGGGAAATACGTTTTCTGGCTAGTCTAAGATTAGTGAGGGTACACCCCCATGATATAGCTAATATTTGCAGCTTTTGTCATTGATTCAGTTTCTCTCCAGATAATAATGTGCAGGGAGATGTACTAGGGCATACCTCCTAACATTTACGGCGAGCCCTGATGAGGAAGGTCCAACCAATCAGAGCGCTCTGAGTGCCAAGCCTTGAGAGAAGTGAGACTTGACTGCCAGAGCAAATTAAAAAGGTTTAAAAAAACCAAAGACTAAAAATCCACATAGGATGTTTTTTTATTTGTTTTAACTTTGTTAATGTGACAACTAGCCAGCCACCACATAATTTCCCCTCGTGCTGCCAGTGGAAGAATAGTTCAGATTTTTTTAAATCCAGGCCGGAGTTGAATTCTCCAAGCCTGGATTTTCAGCATTTGGCCTGGATTTCAGCTGTCCAGCATGTTCAGTCTAGCTGAAATCCGAATCAAATTCAAGCCCGTGCGAGACCTAAATGAGTAAATCCAAACATTGATAAACTCCATCAACAATGTCCAGACTTGAGTGAATAACCCTGCTAACCTTGAACGTAACCATAACCCAAACCCTAAATCTACCATTAACACTAACTTTATAGAAATCATGTAATAAAAAGATTTAGACAAATAATGCCACCTTCATTTCCATAGATCTAGAACCCATTAATGGCATTCTGTTGGTTAATAACGTGCTATGCACACAATGGAGTGTTCCTTTCTTTATACTCTATGCTAAAGAAACCAGGTGATCCTTTCATCCAACATTTTGAAAGCTGCAGGTGTAGGGTAAGAAGGACATGGGAAAGAAGGTCCTTTGTCTGCGCCTGGGACAGCCTAGCAGCCTGTGCCTGTGCTTCAATGTGACTTATGGAATGTCTATAGAGCTATAACTTAAGTGTGTTGTCTAAAGGACCTGGTTTTTTAAGGGTTTTCTTTTTTTTCATTCTTTATATTCGCGGTGCGTTCATCACATTACAAACATAGGGTAATAGTGGGGTGGTCATATTCTGGGCATAACAAGGCGACTGGAAAATGTTGAGGAATTACCATTCCTTTTTATCTGTGTATCATCAGCTAGCATGACAAGTCATAATTATATCAGCTTGTAAGTAGTCAGCAGACAACTCGTTTGTCTATAAGTTGGGAAGTATGCTGGATGTAACAGGCTTAGCTTACAGAGCCAAAGTAAGAAACAAAAAAACAATATAAACATAAAGAAATCAAATCTTGAACAGTGAAACCACATGTACTGTTAGAGAGCACTCAGGTAGGGAATGCCAACAAGACTGTTCATGGCGGGAGATCATTAGGTGATAGAGCTGCTGTTCCCAGCACAAACGGTAATTTGGTCTACAGACCATGTTGTACGATGTACTGCTTGGATGGATCCTGCAGGTAGCCCAAAATTCCGAAGCAGCAAAGGTACCTCTGAAAGCTGAGTGACAGAGCAGGTCTTGCCACCTTTCTCCCCCCAAGCAGCTGGGTATCCTGTCGGAATGATTGCCTCCATAGGGTGTTGTGGTGTGAGACTATATAATTTGGTTGGTAAGCATGGCCATCTCCTCCCTCAACATTGCCATGTCTACCTGAAACATTGTCCTTATTTTTTGGGACAGGGCCTTAATATCTGCCTTGGTAAAGGGGGGCAGTGTCCCCTGCTGTATAAAGACCTGGTGCAGGTGCAGGTCCAAGGAAGCTGTAGTGTAGGCCTCCTGCGACATCATTTTGGCCTTCTCATACGCAGCGTGCGTCGGACTCGATCGGGTGCTTGCTCCCTCCCCCCCATTTGCATGTGTTTTCTGATTTGCACTTTGAACTTTTTCAATACATGTATATAAACACAATACATCTAATATTAAATTAAAATGATCACATGATGTACTGTGTTGTAGGGGAAAATAATGCCCAGACACACATTTAAACTTTGCTTTTCTTATTATCGGTCATCTGCTATGTTTCTATGATGGTATTAGTTTTTCTATTACACAGCTCAATATTACAAATTCTCTCCTTATACACATAACCGTTTTTTTTTTTTCATTCTATTTTTTTAAATCAGGACAATATCAGACAATCACTTTCATTCAGATAACAAAGGTGTTTCTCCAACTGTGGCCCAGTTTTACTGTTGCATGTTTTAACTGTAAAAATAAAAATCTTGAAAGTAAACATCCCCTTTCTTGTCTCTGATATCTAGCAGTTCACTGCAGCTATTAACCTAAACATTTACTATTTTATTACAGTTTTGTAGATAATAAAATTGTTTATTGAGGCAAAATCTCTCAGAAAGGCTTGATGCGTTCAACATCCTCCATCAAGTGAACTATTTCCAAAAATCATCTGCTTATCAATAGGTGTTATTCATTATTATTGATAACAAATTAGTTTTTCTTTGCTCATAAAGATTTTCTCTTAATCTTGTAGCAGTGTGTATTTTCAATTTGCATATCTCATTTTTCTTCCTCTCTCCTTTTGTTCAAAGTATTCAATCCGACTCTGAGCATGCACTTATCACATTGGACCATCCCTCTCTGTGTGATTATCACCACATCACATCTTCTTTATAACATAGTAATACTATATCATGTTGGACATTTCTGTTTAACCTGATGAAGAAATCATAATGTATCTCTTGAATTATTGTCTAGTAAAATTCGCTGTATTGTCTTACAGTTTCGATGCTTAATGACAGTTGTGGTATTTTAGTGCCCGTTTATAGACGTTCTTGATTCTGCTGTATGGCAGAACCCAGAGCCCATTGCATGACAAAACATGCAGTGCACATTAAGATCAAGGATTTGACTTGAATGATGGTGATAATGCCACCGTAATCCATTTTTAGAACATACAAAGGATACACTGTTCTATTGTAATTATTATGTATGATGTCTAATACAATCAGCAATATAATTATGTTTGCAAAATGAAAAGCAGCCCAGCCATTTCATTTGATCTGCAGACTCTGCCATAAAATATATTCACTATGTTAGGATCTAATATGTTTATCTAACAATGCAACTACTAGACTAAAAATGGTTAACTTGACCCATTATCTAAATAAAACCGTAGTTCATCTAAGAGGTTTGTTTTTATATCTTCTCTTTGATTATCTACACACGGAATCGTCCATCAGTATTATACATTTCAATTTAAATATATATTTATGTTTTACAGCTCATGTTTTGCTTAATTCAAATATGAAATGTCTGCATCATGTTAATTAGAGGAATATTTCTTACTTCTCTGTAAAACCTATACTTTAATAGACACTCCATGATGGAGTTGACACATCCTTTTTTTTTTTTTTTTTAAAGGTTTACATAAATAATAGATCATAAAAAATTAGCGAAAGCAATAAAGGGAAAATAGAAAAAAATAAAGACATGCTTACTGCTCTTGCATTTGATGTAAGTCTACATGCTTTGTAGCTTCTGTCAGAAGCTCTGCTGAGACAAGGAAGTGATGCAACCAATAATGATATCCCAGGTACCATTTATGGCATAATTGAGGTTACCCTATAAATGCCTGCATAACAGTGATTTATTTGCATATCAGGGCTTTCTAAAGATATATATATAAAAACCTGCCAGCGGTGAAGCCTGTGAAGAAAGTACTTTTATTTGGGTATCTAAGCATAGCTTCTTGTGACATATTTTAATGGGGATTGGCAGATATTTCCATAGATTCTTGAAGATTGCCACAGTGTTAAGACCCTATGGGGAGAATTATCAAGACAAATACACATGCATTTCTGGACAAAAGTGCTGAATAATGAGGTATCACCATGGAAACTAGCAGTATTTAGTACTCATTGTATTTAGCACTTTGTTAATAAGTAGCACGTTTTTGCATTGATACATACCCCCTATATGTGAAGGGTGTCTGGAGAAATTCTTGTATTCATAGTTTATGCAAGGATATAGGAGTGCCTTAATAATCTATCGCTTCATATTTGTTGATATGTAAATGGGTGCTGATAAGACTTTCATGATGTCGAATCTATCCCAATAATCGAAATGTCCATTTAAACACTCCTACAATAATGTCCATATAGAACATGAAAGGTTAATCACATCCTTCTATGACCATCATCAAGCCACTTGGTTGCCTCAAAAGTTCAGTCTACAATGTAGCAAAAAGTCAATAAAGGTGCTCTTTATCTATTTATTTGTGCAATGTATCTTTCATTGAGGTAAATGCAAAGCATACACATTGACACACATATGTATAAACATTGCGGCACTGTGGACATGGAATATAAATGTGGTATTTAGCAGTACCTCATTTTATCAATTATACAAAGTATGATCTAGTGCAGCTTAAATCTGAGTCTAACTGTGAATCAGACGCCCATAACAATTGTTTCTAAAATTTGTCATTGAGAAAAGCAAAAAGTATAATGGGAACCAGATTTACCGAAACTCTGATATGTACAGGTGAGATAGCTAATGGTGAGTAATGCAAAAAAGTGCACTCCACTGTACATGGTCGTAATAGGCTCACTAATCCCTGAGCACCAAGTTAACTCCTGACTGTTTCACCAAGGCATTAGGAAGTAGATAGGGCATTAAAAGGGCACCATAAATGCCTCAATACTGGTAGCACAGGACTAAACAATAAAACTGGTATAAAACAAAAGTTTCCACATAAACAATTGACATGTCACCTATAGCTTCCAGACTGGCGAGGAACAAAGGATATGATAGCGAATTGGTCCCAGGAATGTGAAGAGGTAGACTGTGTAGATACTCTTCTAGCTTGAGAGTTTAGTCCCAGGGCCTGAAGAAAAGCTTCTGTACCTGCAGTCAATGCGAGCCTGTAGTGCAAACATGTCAAGCTGGCGGCCTGCGGGCCGCATACGGCCCACCTGCCCTGGGGCTGCTTTGTTCTGTGGCTGCAACCAGCCGCGAGACAGGAAAGTTTTTTCCTGTCTGTTTCCTGTCTGCCCTGCCACGGCCAATCGCCTGCTCCAACGGCCACAAGAACTCTAGGCATTATTCGGCCCGTGTTAGCCATTGACTTTGACATGCTTGTTGTAGAGTATCCCATCTCAGTCAGCCAACAGCATCCTGTAAGGTTCCCATCTGTACTTGATCTCTGCCAATTCCACCTTTTCAGGGACCAGGGACATAGATTGTTTCCAAATGAGGTGGAACAACATAAGTCCCGGAAAAAGAGGAGCCTGTGGTTTTGAAACAGAAAGGGAGTCTTATTATGTACTGCTGCAACAATGGCCATTTTATCTCCAAAAACTTGAAAGCAGACTAATACGCCCCTAAGAGATGAAGCAGGTAAAGATAGTGATATGGGTAGTTTGGAGATGCCACCAGTATAAAGGCCCTTTGCTAGCTTTTGCGGGAGGTTGGTGGAGAATAGGTGCCAATGGAAATGTGGTAGCTTCCCTCCGCCTAAATCTTCTGCTATTCCTGCTATTTTAAGATTGTTGTGCTGACGAGCATCATCTAGTACCTCCAGCCATGTGGTCGGTAAGCCCAGAAAGTGTAGTAGCTTTGTTTATATTGGGCCTGCTCTGTCTGTTGATGGCTAATGGTGACATCTTCCTATGTGGAATGGATATTTTTCATAAGCTCCAGAATGTCCCCTTTTGTAGCTAAAATGGAGAGGTCACTGTAGTGAGTGCCAAGCTCTACCCAGTTGGTATTGAATACAGTCTGTCAAGCTTTTCCTTGTCCAAGGAGATGGAGTAGGACTCTTGTCCGGGCGCCATCTTAGGTTTCGACGGCTGGAAAGGCAAGTTTTCAATATCACGGGAACCATCACCTATAAAATCTTGTAACTTTTTTGAGTGTTTGTCAATAGTTATTAAGCATGTGGGAACATAATTTGCACTCACTGTGTCCTGATATACCTTAACCAGTAGGAAAGTAGGAAAGGGTATTGGAGCTTGGGGGAGAAGTGACTGACTGCAGCACAAGGTTTAAATTGCTTTATTGGGCCATAGCTTCCCTTACAAGTAAAACAATTAATTAGACCACCAATATAAGTGTCAAGGTTAATTAACACACTGGTATGGGTGTGAATCAATTCTGTGTTTCTAATTGACCAAGAAACCATGTAACTATCTGAACATAAATGACAGTGAGACATAAGATACATGGGGATACATTTTATTTGTCCAAGTCAGGACAAAGACCAAATCATTTGAAGGGAAATGGGATTAGTGTAAGGATGCAATTCTTTTCTCCTCGTTTACATGACCTGATTTATTTTTGTTGTTAATCTTGAAATATCAGCCTATCAAGGTCAACATTTGAGAGATAAACAAGTAAATTATGAGCTTGGCCTCGTATTTGATTAATAATTTCTGATTTTAGTGGCGCTACTGGCAGCAAAATGTTCCTTGGATTTTGGATTCTGATCACTTTAAAACCTGTCTTGTGATTTTGACTCAAAGCCAAAATACTTTATTAATCAGTTAGGTTACTGAGAATGGATAGTAATTTATGCCATCATTTGTTATGGTGTATAAAACATTCTTTGAAAATATCTTAGCAATATTTATTAACAAATTAATTTCCAAATGTGCTTTATTCTGGAAAAAAATATCAGTAAATATCAGTAAATTCAACTCATTTGGTTGAAGATTACACTTCATTTGGTAACTCCTATACATATGATGCAACTGCCATTCCTTCATGACCCAAAATATTTTTGGAAGTGTGCTTAAAGGGTATGGAGGATCCTTGGCTTAGCATGGAGATATGTTCCTTCAGTTGGTGGAGAACATTGAAGAGTGTTTGTTGTATGTTTGACAGTTTTTTTTTTTATCTACCATTCAATCTACAATTTTTTCTTTTCTTTATGTTAGTTTTACATTTTTAAGAGTGATTGCATGTATTTTACCTTCTTAAATAATCCACTGTTATTCTGCTCACTCTTGTCTCTGTTTAGTTTCCTTTATCTGTGTTTAGTTTCTTGCATCTGCATATCTTCCTCAAAAAGTATTTCTCTTCTGATACTAAACTCTTAAAAAGATAATGTCATTGGCTACTTCATCTAGAATTATATTTATACTTATTACCCTAACTTACAAGACTTTACCATACATGTTTTCTCATATGGCTCTGTCTCTATTACTAAATAGTCTCCAACTTGACCCCTCTACTCTTCGTATGACTTAAGTATGTTCAGTTCCGTCATCAAATAATCCTTACTTTCTCACAGGACTTTTCCGTAGCTGCCCCATATCTCTTAGGCTCACCACCATTTTCAAAGCTCATCTCTTCGAGGAGGAACAAATCATTTCACTCAATAGAATATTCCTATTTCCTTCATGTGTTCAAAACCATTGCATATTTTCTTCTTATTTAGTGTGGTTGCTCTAGCAGGCACTGGTCAACTGAACGATAGATGATGCCTTATGACACAAATTGATTCTCCTGACAAGTGATCTGCCATACTCAAACTATAAAGCTGTGGATCAACATCAAAGACGAATAACCAACTGTTGACGGCAAATGATAGGCAACATCTGCTGATACCATGAACTATCTAAGGGCTTAAACTCTCCCCTTCCTAAAAAAAACTATCTGTAACCTAACAAGTGTTTAGGGTCCACATAATAATTAGCTATTGTTTTTGTATAGATAAACCAATAGTGTTTCCATATTAGATAAAATAAAGATAAAAGAAAAAAAGGCTTTATGAAGTTACCCTCAGAAACAAATACCATAAAATGTCAGCCCCAGGGAAGCTTAACATGTTTATTTAATATTTAAGCTTATTAATGACAGTATAAGGACAGATGATAGTCTTGGTGTGCATGGTGTATATTGCTGCACTCTATATTAGGCTTTCTGTTATGTGTCCCTCTTTGATCTCAGTGATGATACAGCTTTTTAAAATAACATTTTAACCAAGTAGTAGACTCTTAGATTTCCTGGAATAACAATATGTGGTTTTTAAAGACATTTCTTGTGAAAGCCAGCATGTGGAGGAGTGCAGTAGGGCATTACAGACCCAGGCAAATTGGCTGTAATTGCAAGCACAAAAACACCCTCACAGTAGTTATGGTTTTGTGATGATAACTCCTAAGTACCGTATATACTCGAGTATAAGCCGACCCGAATATAAGCCGAGGCCCCTAATTTTACCCCCAAAAACTGGGAAAACTTATTGACTCGAGTATAAGACTATGGTGGGAAATGCAGCAGCTACTAGTAAATTTCTAAATAAAATTAGATCCTTCAAAAATTATATTAATTGAATATTTATTTACAGTGTGTGTATATAATGAATGCAGTGTGTGTATGAGAGTGCAGTGTGTGTGTATGAGAGTGCAGTGTGTGTGTATGAGAATGCAGTGTGTGTGTATGAGTGCTGTGTATGAGTTCAGTGTGTGTGTATGAGTTCAGTGTGTGTGTGTATGAATGCTGTGTGTATGAGTGCAGTGTGTGTGTGTATGAGAATGCTGTGTGTATGAGAATGCTGTGTGTATGAGTGCAGTGTGTGTGTATGAGAATGCTGTGTGTATGAGTGCAGTGTGTGTGTATGAATGCAGTGTGTGTGTATGAATGCAGTGTGTGTGTGTATGAATGTTGTGTGTATGAGTGCAGTATGTGTGTGTATGAGAATGCTGTGTGTATGAGAATGCTGTGTGTATGAGAATGTTGTGTGTATGAGAATACAGTGTGTGTGTGTATGAGAATACAGTGTGTGTGTGCATGAATGCAGTGTGTGTGCATGAATGCAGTGTGTGTATGAATGCTGAGTGTGTGTGTATGAGTGCAGTGTGTGTGTGTATGAGTGCAGTGTGTGTGTATGAGTGCAGTTTGTGTGTGTATGAGTGCAGTGTGTGTGTATATGAGTGCAGTGTGTGTGTATGAGTGCTGCGTATGAGTGCTGTGTGTGTATGAGTGCTGTGTGTGTGTATGAGTGCAGTGTGTGTGTGTATGAGTGCAGTGTGTGTGTGTGTGTGTGTGAATGCAGTGTGTGTGTAATGCAGAGTGTGATGCAGAGCCTTGGTGGGGGGTGGGCATTTTTATTTTTTAATTATTATTTTAATATTTTTTTTGTTTCATTACATTTTTTTTATTATTATTATTTTTTTATTTTATTATTATTATTTATTTATTATTTTTATTTTATTATTTTTATTTTTTTATTATTATTAATATATATATGCATTTTTTCGTCCCCCCTCCCTGCTTGCTAGCTGGCCAGGGAGGGGGGCTCTCCTTCCCTGGTGGTCCAGTGGATGGGCACTGTGTAGGAGGGGGCTGTGGGGGCTGCAGAGAGATGTTACTTACCTTCCTGCAGCTCCTGTCAGCTCTCTCCTCCTCTGCCGGTCCGTTCAGCACCTCGGTCAGCTCCCAGTGTAAATCTCGCGAGAGATTTACACTGTGAGCTGACAGAAGAGCTGAACGGACCGGCAGAGGAGGAGAGAGCTGACAGGAGCTGCAGGAAGGTAAGTAACATCTCTCTGCAGCCCCCACAGCCCCTGTCTGTATTATGGCAATGCAAATTGCCATAATACAGACAATTGACTCGAGTATAAGCCGAGATGGGGTTTTTCAGCACAAAAAATGTGCTGAAAAACTCGGCTTATACTCGAGTATATACGGTACGTTAATTGAATATTGAGTTACTCAGTCCTCGGTAATATACATATGATCCATACTTGTTAAAATCTACTTGTAAGGACTAATACAGTGCATTCTAATAGTGTCTATCAAGTGTTTTGGTAGTTTAGTAACATTGAATGAGTAATTAACTTTGCACTGCCATTTGCAACTATCAAGTAAATTATTTGTATCCTTAACATAAACATGTCTAATTGACCCAGAAGAAAATGACAATTGACTTAGTACTGATAACAGTGATGGGTCACTCTAACTCAATAATAGCACAAGGTTTAAATTGCTTTATTGGGCCCTAGCTCCCCTTACAAGTAAAACAGTTAATTAGACCACCAATATAAGTGTCAAGGTTAATTAACACAATAGTATGGGTAGGAATCAATTCTGCGTTTCTAATTGACCAAGAAACCATATAACTATCTGAACATAAATGACAGTGAGACATAAGATATATGGGGATACATGCTATTTGTCCAAGCCAGGACAAAGACCACATCAATTAAAGGATGGATGCAATTCTTTTCTTCTCATTTACATGACCTCAGTCTGTAAAGAGGGATTTGACTGCCAGGTGTCTTAACAACACCAAATGTCCAACATTGTTAGCCACAATGGTCTTGTTAATGAACTAGCATGTATTTACCAGGATCAGGGTCGGCACAACCATAAGGCGACAAAGGGGGCTGCCTAGAGGGCACAATCTCTGGGTGACCAGCAGGAGGAAAGCACACAGCGCTTCCCATCCTTCCATTCATTTCATGTTGCATGGCTGCACAAACTGTGGAAGAGAATCTTCTGTATTCTTTACCTGGTCTGACGAGAAGCTGCTTTCAACAAAATCTCCCGGTAGAGGATACAGAAGATCCTTTTCCGTCATCCGGGCAGCCACGCTACAAGGAGGTAAGCATGGGGGAAGGGGACAAACACTACAAAGGGACAGATGGGGATGGAAAGACCACAAAGGGATGGGGGAGAGTACAAGAGACACGCAAAAGGGTCTGGAGGGAAAGAGACACGAACAGAAGCTGGTAGGGAGAGAGAGACACACACAGAGTGGCTGGGAAGAGAGAAATAAACACAAAGTGGGGAAAGGAAAAAGAGACAGAGTGGCTGGAGGGAGAAAGAGACACAGAGGGGCTTGGAGAGAAAGAAACATGTGGGGGGAGAAATAGACACACAAAGAGTCTAAGGTGGGGGAGAAAAATATACACAGAGGAGCTGGGGAAGGGGAGAAAGATACACAGAAAGAGACACAGAAAGAGACTGGGGAAGAGACATAGAGGGGCTAGGGAATGGGAGAAGAGACAGACTGTGAAGCTGGGAAGGGAGAGAAAGAGACACAGAGAGGGGCTGGAGAAGGAGAATAAGATACACACAGAAGGGCTAGAGGGAGAAATAGAAACACAACAGAGGCTTGGGGAGAAAAACATACACAGAGGGGAGGCGGAAGGGGAACAAGAGACACACAGAGGGGCTGGGGATGGAGAAAGATACATACAGAGGGGCTGAGGGATGAGAAAGAGGGGCCCGGGGGAGAAGAAGACACACAGAGGGTATGGGGGAGAGAAACACAGATGGGCTGAGGGGGGGGGGAGAAGGAGACACGCAGAGGGTATGGGGAAAGAAATAGAAACACAGACGGGCTGGGGGGTGGGTGGGGGGGGGAGAAGGAGACACACAAAGGGGACAAAATGCATTTTCGCCTGTGTAGCCAAAAATCCTTGCAACGAACCTGACCAGGATCACGGACTTTGCCACAATCACCCTTTAACCATCATCATCTATTTTTATTATGGATGTTTTTTCATCAGATGCTGTTACCAAGAATAAACTAAGGGATTACCGAGCATGCAGAGTACGCTGGATTTTGTCAGAAGCTTGCCACAACTGATCTGTGTTTGCATAAAAAATGTATATATTTTCATAAATATTTAATTGTTTTTTATATTGGCGTTATTTATTGTTGGCTTTCCCTAAATATATCAATTAAATGAAATATTTAGAATGATGCTGTCTATAACCAATCTATATTACGAAGTCACTTTTCAAAGTAAACATTCATTTTAAAATTGTGGGTAATATGTATTGGTCAGCCAGTTCTAAAGGTACTAGTAAGATTAAAGGGACACCGTAGGCACAAAAACAACTTTAGCTTAATAAAGACGTTTTGGTGCAGGAGCTCATTCCCCTGCAGTTGTACTGCTCAATTTAGGTGTTAAATCAGTTTTGTTTCTGTCCATGCAGCCCAATCAACACTTCCCCTGGCTGTGACTGACACAGTCTGCATGAAAAATGCAATCTTACTTTAGAATTTTTTATCTCCTGCTCTGTAAATTGAACTTTAATTACACACAGGAGGCTCCTGTAAGCTCTAGCAAGATATTAGCAGATTAGGAGATGTGAAATTCTAAATTAAACAGACAGTGCAATAAAGGAAATGTAAACATTAGATCTCACTTTACAGGAAGTGTTTAGGAAGACTATGGAAGTCACATGCAGGGAGGTGTGGTACATAAACAAAGTGATTTAACTTCTAAATGGCAGATAATTGAGCAGTAAGCCTGCAGGGTCATGATCTATACATCAAAACTGCTTCATTAAGCTAAAGTTATTTTGGTGACTATAGTGTCCCTTTAATTTTATGCCCTAGAAATAACTATTTGAGCACAGAAGAATCTTAATAAAAGAAGACACAAGAAGATTCTTGGCATATAAATTAATGTAAAAAATGATACAGAAATATGAAAATTTAATTCAGCTCTGCCTTAATTTAATTCTTTATTCTAGCTTTAGTTAGTTGCTAATGCTACATTCAGAGGTTATATTGTGTTTTGTGTTGTAATGTAATGTCTTTGGTTTGAGCCTCTCTGATGTGATAACATAAAAGTATATGATCAAGGCATTCTGTCCTTCCTTAGAGCCATGCATGTAAATAGCTATATGTCAGTCCTTAATTTGGGCTCTTCCATTTAAACACTGGAGCCACACCAGGATGGAGAGAGACAGACAGACAGACAAACAGACAGAAAGACAGAAAAACAAAGAGAAAGAAAATCCACACCAGGGTGAGTCAAATTCTATTATATCTCTAATCCTCAGCAGTAACTCATATATTATATGGTATATAAAGGGTTTAACCCCAAACTCTGGAAGACAGTGCCCAATCGCTCTGCCAACTCTACACAGGCCCAAGGCTTTAATCATGAAATCTTAGGCTGGTCACTCCTGATATGCTGCAATCAATGCCTCAGGATCAAGTAACTAATAATCTGCTTTTTTTCTATGGAAAATGTGATGATGATCAACCATTTTTTGCCAAAGGGGAATGTGCAATTAGGGTATCTCAGCCGCCCCAAAACACAAACAAGAATTCTGGACAGTCTTCAACAGGGCCGGACTGGGAAAAAAATTAGGCCCGGGCATTTTTTAAACAGAGCGGCCCACTAAGAAGGGGGCGGGGCCAGAGAGGGTGTGTTTTGTCATCACTAATGACAAGCACGCCCCCCTCTCAAAGTGAGCATGTTAGTTCGATGCGCAGAGCCCAGCTGAAGAGCTCTGGTCATCTTTCTCCCTGGTGGTCCAGTGGCTGATGGGCGGTCGGGGGGCGCTGGCGAGGGAGCACTTCCTCTGAGCACTCTGCTCAGCTCCCTCGCGCGCCGCAGTGAGGCTGGGAGCCGGAATATGACGTCATATTCCGGCTCCCAGCCTCACTCTGCGGCGCGCAAGGGAGCTGAGCAGACAGCTCAGAGGAAGTGCTCCCTCGCCAGCCGCCCGCTAGCGCCTCCCGACCACCCAGCAGCCCGCCGGCATGTCTGTTAGCCGCAGGGCTAACAAGACATTTGCCTTGGGCATTTGGGGGCGGCTTTTTTTGCCGCCCCCTGGAAAATGCCGCCTAAGGCAAATGCCTTATTTGCCTCGCGGCTAAAACGTCAACATATAGGGTAAGGGATCTAGCGTGTGTCTGGAGCGTAATGTGTGTAGTGGTGCAGTGTGAGGGGTGCTGTAGTGTGTATATATATATATATATATTTATTTGGATGTATAGTATGTGTGAGGGGCGCAGTGTGTGTGTATGTAAGAGGGGTGCTGTGTGTGAGGGTGTTTTTATCTGCCGTCACATTCTAGGTTTCTAATTTTCTTTGTCTGTTAACTCACTGAGGGTTATTTTATACAATATATATATATATATATATATATATATATATATATGTGTGTGTGTGTGTGTGTGTGTGCTGTGTGTGTGAGCGAGGGTGCTGTCTGTCTGAGGGTGCTGTCTGTCTGAGGGTGCTGTGTGTGAGTGAGGGTGTGCTGTGTGTGAGTGAGGATGTGCTGTGTGTGTTTGGGTGCTGCGATGTGTGTTTGTGTGCTGCGCTGTGTGTCTGGGCGTGCGCTGTGTGTGTTTGGGTGCGCTGTGTGTGTTTGGGTGCGCTGTGTGTGTTTGGGTGCGCTGTGTGTCTTGGGATGCGCTGTGTGTCTTGGGATGCGCTGTGTGTCTGGGGATGCGCTGTGTGTCTGGGGATGCGCTGTGTGTTTGGGTGCTGTGTGTGTCTGGGGGTGCTGTGTGTGTGTCTGGGGGTGCTGTGTGTGTGTCTGAGGGTGCTGTGTGTGTGTCTGAGGGTGCTGTGTGTGTCTGAGGGTGCTGTGTGTGTCTGAGGGTGCTGTGTGTGTCTGGGGGTGCTGTGTGTGTCTGGGGGTGCTGTGTGTGTCTGGGTGCTGTGTGTGTGTCTGAGGGTGCTGTGTGTGTGTCTGGGGTGCTGTGTGTGTGTCTAGGGTGCTGTGTGTGTGTCTGGGGGTGCTGTGTGTGTGTGAGTGTATTTTTTTATTTAAATTTAAAAATAATTTTTTATTAATACAATTTAAAAAAAAAAGTTATATGACCCCCCCTCCCTTCTTACCTTTATCCTGCTGAGAGGGTGGGGGGGTCCGTTCTGCCATGAGGAGGGCCGTGCTGTAATGGAGGGTGCTGCCTTCCCTGGTGGTCCAGTGGTGAGAGTGAACTCTAGCCCCTGCAGGCTAGAGTTCACTCTCGCGAGATCTGAGCGTTGCCGTGGTAACCGCGGCAACGCTCAGAATCCCGCGAGCGGATCCGGCGGAGCTGCTGGCTAGAGCTCCGCCGGTCGGTCCTCTCTCCTACCTCCCTCCCTCCCACACTCCCCAGGCGGCCGCATCTCAGTGCCTTTGGGCCGGTGGGGCCCATGGAGACAAACAGCAGGGCCGGCGCTCGGGTAGCGCTGGCCCTGCAGGAGCCGGCCGGGGAGATCCTGTGATCTCCCCTGCCGGCCTCGGCCCCACGGCCATCGCGGCCCACCGGGCATTTGCCCGGTGTGCCCGATGGCCAGTCCGGGCCTGGTCTTCAATATCCAGGCCCGTATGCCTTTTCCCTTAAGCCAGTGAAGGGATGATAATGTCTCTTCAATGAACAATAAATTGTTTTGTTTAGGTATAATTACAAAAAAGTTTGGTATGTGTCTAAATGTGATTTAACCAGTATCCTTAAGTGGCTCTGCCATGTTTTATTTTTCTTCATTTTTCCTTTTCTTCTATCTTCATGATTATACCTCCCTTCATTTTTATTTATAATCTTTTCTTCCTTGTGCCAGATCTCAATACATGGGTTCCTCCATTTTGTTGTCCTCTGCCCATGATCCCTACAGTTTGCCCCCTCTGTTGGATTCTTTTGACTGATGGACTGTGGGTAAATTTACATTAGCCACTGAAATGAAACTGAAATGAAAACCCACGCTCCCCATGAGAAAAAAAATAGTCCCTACTTTTTCTCATGTATAACTAAAAAACTAAGGTGGATTTAAAAGAAAAAAAAAAATCAAGGAGAAAACAAATAATTCAAAAGCAAAACCTGCAAAGTGACAGAGATGCTTTAATTGTGTGGAGAAGAAAGCCGCCTTCTCCTTCCTGACAGTACCAATCTAGTAAAATAAACTAATTACGACCATGCTCTCATTTTTTTCATATTTATATTTATAAATCTAGTAGATATATCTAATGCAGTCTCATCTGTTTCTTGAAGATTAATTAACTTTATATTAATAGTTCACTGATAAAACATTTCCTCTTAGAAAAAAAAAAAGAACATTAATATTGTATTGTGATACTAAAAGCCATCTTGCATTAGTTTCAGTTACTCTGAATCAGCGTTGTGTTTAACCCTTTGACAGCAGTTGTACCAATGCACTGCTCCCCATTTTGGGTACCGAAGAGGTTAATGACTCCGATTTTTCAGTATCTCAGTTTAGCAGAACAATGATTCTGCTTTTCCCACACTATTGTTTCAAAGACGGTATTCACAGCAGTGTCCTATCAATGCCGCTTCCAAGGATTATTCTGTCCATCAATAAGCACATCAATTTTTAATTCTATACCTTCTTAAGCTTCTTTATCATATCTGAAAAATCTGCGCATTTGATGCATTCTAAGCATTGTGACCTACCGTTTTCTATTTAAAAGATATTTATTTTTTTTGATTCACATTTTTTTTTTTTTTTTTTAAGGTTCTGTTCTGTTAGACAGAGGTGGAGGCCCTGAATCATTTATTGTTTTCTCCCATACATTGTACTGAGATAAAATATTTCAAGGCTATGCATAATTGTATTCTCTGTTCCACTATGTAGAATCCTGCTCTTGTCACATTGTCACTGAAGGCTGATTCCACCCTTCGTAATTGGAGATGTTCTACTTTTGGACAAAGGTGTGGGGGCAGCTCAGGGGAAAAGCTTTGACATTTACTTCATCAATTTATTTTTATTGTTCCTACATTTATTGCAGCTATAACAACCCTTTAATAGTAATATCTCCTCCCTGTAGGGTATTCTGGTATTTGAAATTTTTTTAACTCATTTGTTCTCCCTGATAACAGTAAAGTGCATTTCATCCTAACCTTTAGGTTTCAATCTTGTACGTCTTTTCATCTCTAAAGCAGACGCAGCACTAAACTTTTACAGCGTTGCCAATTTAAAGGCCATCAGAAACTCCATAACCGCCTTACAGTTGTAAAGTAACAGCAAATTAAGCTTTCTAATTCTTTCTCTACTTTAAAGAAATCTTAAACAACCTTTTTTTTTTTCTTGTCATAATCCAAAAACATTTGCCATTTCAAACGTGACAATGTCGAGCTTATGATAAATACTAGCATCAAGCCTGATTTTTACAATAAACAGTCAAATATGAAGCTGTAATTAAATCCGTATGATGGATAGCATATGTGATCTGACCAGCTGTGAATACGTGCCTGAAAATAACCCTTATATTGATTTAGAAGAAGATGAAATGAACCAGATTTTAAAAAAATAAAAAAATTAGGTCCGGCTTCTGCAGTTTAATTTGGTCAGTTATTTGCCCTGCTGAAGGGATGATTTGATCTCATTAAATTATTATTCTGCCATTAAGGTATAATCTCAGCCTTAAAATCACCACAGAATACGCATGGTGTCCCGTAATTAACTCCACTTCACATTTTGTGAGTTCATTTTCCATCTCAAAATTTCATGTTGAAGACTTAACTCTTTGAGCGCTAGAGTAGAAAGAAATCTACTGATCTTTTGGATTACTCCATATGTATACATAATGTTAGAATGAATACAATACCTACTTAGGACTAATTTCTACGTATATAAGTTGCAATCAATAATTGAGAAGCAAGTCATTGTTAAAATGGTTGTTGATAAAGTTAGCAAATTATAGCTTTTTCCGTGATGTAAAATTTCACTGTTAATGACTTGTAAGAAGTTGCTGGTATTACATTTTAACTTCTCTCATGTGATAAATAAGAGACAAAAAATTGTAGAAAACACCAGGTTTCTATGCTGGACTATAACAATTACGACCAGTCCACATATTTCCTAAGTGTAACAATTCAGGAGTGACAGCTACTCTTTTTTTCTATCCTAATGTCCCTCTTTCCTAGTAGCTCCATATTGTTGGTGTGTCTGGGTGTAGAACAGAGCTTCACAGTAATTTTAATCTACAATAAATGTGTTTAGAAATCAGTCTGTGTAAATAAGATACATTGTTCTTGCTCTAAATTATAGTTACATTTAGTTGCATAAACTGTTATTAGTAAGTCACCTAACATTTCTCCAAATAGCTCTGCCCTCGCCACACCCACACCCACTCCTGTAAAATTAAAGTGTCCCTCTTTGTTCTTTAGACATTTTGGGAGGTATTAGGTTGGTGGCACAAAACATTTGCTAACACACACCGGGAGAGTTCCAAATCTTGCAAATTTGTGCTACCCTCCCAATCCTGCAGGGCAGTGTGTTGGTGACTCCTTCTTGATTGTGTGCCCTGTGTATTTGCATAGGTAGCATACCTGTAAGGCCAGCCTTGGTGCTAAGAGGGGCAAGTGCTAAAAGCATGCTAAGATGTGGCACTAGGGAGAGTACTAAGTGGGGAAAATGGGGCAATGTAACCAACACGCACCCTTTTCTACTTGTATAGCATTAAGACTCTCCCATATAAAAAAATAAAAGAGCTGGTGCCTCTAGCCACTCTTACCTAGCCATAAGGTCTATACTCACTGACTGATATGAGCATGTCTAATATATTGGAAAATGTGAATTAGCCTCATGCTGCAATATAGATCTAGCCTGTCTTCCATATTGCCTTAAATTGTGCTGTTTAACTATGCCGTACTAATAATCTTTGTTTGCTGCTTGCACCTGCCATTGAGACGTTACAAACATGTTTGGTACAGCACAACACCTTCTGACATATTATATTGTTTTATTACTGAACATCCAACCAAGAAAAACCACGGAGCACAAGATAATTGTTACGCTACAAAACATAAAATTGTACGGCTCCATGAAATTCCACGACAGCGCTATTGTATTAGGCAACAGGTCCACATAGCCAGCTGCAGCCCCCATAACGGCAGTCAGCGAGATATCCTACAAACCACATCTTACCTAGCATAACACACTTGTAAAGCTACATAAACCACACAGATCCACTAACTACTGCAAAGACGATAATATCTAATATCTCCCTCTACCCCTTACGGAATGCTAAGTCAAATAATTAGTACACATAAGCTGCAACCAGTTATACTTCTCTAAGCGGAACTTTCCTCTCTGAGCAGCAGGTCTCAACTTTAATACATGATATAGAATATGATGCACTTGCCTATCTCTTTTAGACTAACTATTTTCACTCTGCTAACGTTGATGTAGACATACCAGTCTAGCTTGCTTAAACATAATATAAAAATGTGCAGTTTCTTCGTGCCAAATCAATACTTTTTGATACTAATCTTTGCGTGCTGTTGTGGCACTTCACATACACTTGTAATTTTCTTACACAGAAAAAAATAAAGAATTTAAAAAAAAATAATTAAAAAAAATAATAAAAGGGTCTCTTGCCCCTGCTTCTTGCCACCTTCCCAAATAGCTCAGGAAGTAACCACAAGGATGACAATATATGAGGGATATAATAAAAGCCGTTCTAGAAGTGGCACATTCTCCAGTAAAATACCACTGGCTCCCATGGTGATTGCCCCTCATTCACAATTTTGCCCCACTATTTATGTTGTTCATATGCCCCATTGTACTTCCATTTCTCATTTTCATATCCTTGAATACTAGGTCATTTCAAAGCATAACAGAAAGTAGAATGTTCTATGTTGTCTCAGGTGTTTGCCTGTCTTAATTGTTTTCCACTATTGTCTGTCACCTGCTAATTCATGGAGAAATGTAATATTTAAACATCAGGTTCTTGTAATCCGACAACATAGCTGGACCAAAACAAACAATTATTAATCGCCGACCGATGACCAGCAAAGCAGAGTGTTATTTTTCCTTGTCTGCAGACAGTGCATGTTAGTCACTGCCTGTCTGTATTTAAGAGCTTGCAAACCATGGGAGCTGAAGACATTGAACTAAATATGTAATTAAAGCTCATGTACAGTCAAATGACAACACAAAGCCATTTTCCTATTCACTACACATTCTTTTATGCTTTTTAATCTATAATTAATTTAATATGTCACTTATTAGAGTCATTTGTTATTTCTATTTCCACCATCTTCCAAAGTGCTCCTAAGTATGCATTGTCATGACTCCCTTTTGATTACCATGTGATTAGCTGGTTCAGCTCACAGCCTTTCTTCTAGGATATATCCCATTGTCTTCATCCCACCTACACAGTTCTCAAGAATTTAAATGAAGCATTTTATTCCTCACTACAAGTCTGGATCTACACATTCAGTCCCACCTTTGCTTTATAGCTGATTGTTCCAATAAAAACAACGAGGGATTAGCAATCAACAGGGCAGGATTTACCTTCCTTGTTGCCCCAAGGCTAGTTTCCTCAATATGCCGATCATAGTCCCTTCAAATATTTATTAATGCTAGTGTGTTATAGTAATTTTATATTCTGTTTATCACATTTATATAGTTAATACATTGCTAAACACAAATACACACACCAGTCAAGCCAAAATACTTGATTTTCCCACAGAAATCTCATTTTAACAGTGCTCTCACTACTGCAAGGGATTCTGGGTAGGCATATGCTAATGAGCCCAACAAAGAACCACATTTATCCACTTACTTCAGGTGGAAGGGGTTTTCATCCACACTTTTTTCCCCACCACCACTCCTTTGGTATGTGTATATATATATATACACACTACATATAAATAGTAATATAATACACGTATACTAATATACATGCCTACATGTGTGCACATGCATTATAGTCTCCACAATTTAAAAGTATTGATTTTATAAAGAAAACTTTGTCGCTTGTAAAGACTTTGCAAAGCACTCTCACACACATACTCACTGACCCATGCAGACACATAAACCATGCAAACTCCAGACCTATGCAGACACACAGACACCGACCATGCAGATACACTGACACTGACCAATGCAGATATATTGACCCATACCAACACACATTAGCCCATGCAGACACACACACTGGCACTGGCCCCTAGCTTGACACGGTAGAGTTAGGGAGGGGAGGGCTGCTCCCTTTTGTGCAGATTATCCTTTTTTGTCCCCCTCTCCCTTCCTTACAAGCATGGAGGAGGAGCTGGGGTCTTGACAGTCCACCTAGATGGTCTATAGTCTCCTTTCCACCTGGTCTGGCTGCTGCACACGAAGCCCCAGCAGCTGGCTCCTTTGGCATGAGAATGGGCTGGCCAATGATGAAGAGCTTTAATTTCCTTACCTGCCATGCCGTCACACTAACACCTGCCGCCCCAAGGCCATGGCCTCGGTTACCTTATGGGAAATCCAGCCCTGGCAATGCAAGTGACAATCTATATAATTATCATGTATAAACCACAACCATCACCACCACCCCACCATCAAGAGTCAATTTGCTGATGCAATGATTTTTTCTACTGTACGAAGAGTTTGAAAATTCCTCCTCCCCCAAAGATACTATGCATGGTATGTCCCTTTTTTATAATGTCTGTATGTATGAAATGTAACAATGTTATTAAAACATAACAATTTAGCAGGTATACTCCCAAAGAAAATAGTAACACCCAATTTGCGATATGGAGTCAGATTTGGAAATTTTCTTAACAATTATGATTCACAGGTATTTTTATGTTAAATGTTTTTTTACTTTGATAGTAAAGTAAAAGCAAACATGTTGCAAATTGATTGAAAAGGCATATGGTCGCCTACGCAGAGGCATATAAGTCAAAGTAAGTAAACATAATGAAAGCAATAATATAAAACGAATATGCTCATAATTTGCGTAGATATATATATATATATAATGCAATGAAAGGCGTAGCATGTTGCGGTATGGTTGAATAAATGTATGTTTGATGGTAGGACCGCCAAAATAATCAGACTCCTGAAGCATGGTGCATTTAAAACATTCAATGTGCATGTGTCAATGTGTGGTCAAACATTATTGGAGTAATCATCAAATCAGCAGTCTAATACTTAGGTATCGTAAAGGAAGTGCTAATGATGGTAACGGTATGAAGCAAACATGTACATAATATACGTGATCGTATATATAATGATATGGGTAGCATAACATGGTACAGGGCGGCTAGATAAATTGTTTCAGAGGTTAAAACATCTCAATCAATCAGACGTCTGAGGCCTGGTGCATATAGGACATGCAGTATTAGGGTGTCAGTGCATGGTCAGAAATTATATAAGTAATATGGCCAGAACAACAAACTAATAAAATGCAATATTATAGCCAGGTAACTATGCCATACAACAGTGGTAACCTATTTCAAGGTATCACCATCAGGCTTAGTAGCTATCTCAGGGGGAGCTTCCCATGGTACAGCAACAATATGTCTCTCAGTGTGTTAAGTCTCAGTCTGTCCTCCCCAGATCGCTCCCACCAACTGGACTTTCTGTGGCACTGTGGCCACTCAGATGCAAGAATTGTGGCCGGTTTCAAAATCGGTTTCAACCGTGCGGACGGCAACAGGAGAGACATGAGGAGCATGCGCAGGAGGCAGATAGCCACTAAGAGTCCGCTGGCTATCTGCCCCTGCACATGCTCCCTATGTCTCTCCTGTTGCAGTCCACACGCTTGAAACCGATTTTGGTCTCCCACTGCCACCGGTCATCTGTCCCACAAGGCTTGCAGCGACAAGGACATGTTTCCCGGGGCATCACTCTTGTGGATGGGAACACAGCTGGGGGCATCCATTCAGAGCTCCACAGAACCAATGCCACATGAGCCGTCCATGGCAGTCCTGCATAGGTAAGCTTTTCTTCCTGCTATCACAGCTTCCATCTTTCATGGGCGCAATTAATCATTCCCAGTACCGGGGGGAGGGGGCATCTAGGCAATTCAAATCCTCAACTACCTCATTCACCTCCGCTGGTGTCAGCGTCGATTCTTGGGCTGGGATCATCCCCACCGGCCAAAAAAGGGGGATGGTTTCCAGGTCCCATCATCACCGAACTGTGCCATCCCGGGCACCACAGCACCTCCGCCTGTGGCAGTCGAAGGACGCATTGGCAAAGCATGGCCTCAGAGTAGGCCCAAGCGTTGGTAGCATAGGTAGCATGTAGCGGAACTGGACCTGGGTCACTCTGTGGCCATGAGGATCCCCTGAGCAATGCAGATAAAAATGCATGTTTTGGGGGGCTTTAAAGGATTGTTTCTAGCCCTTTAGTGGGGCTCAATGTCGTAGCCAGCCTCGCCCCTTCGCAGGCATTTTTGAACACTCTGTTCACATGTAGCACATTTGGGCCTCTCCAGCTGTTATACAGGGCAGAGGTCTGATACAGATTAGTATCAAAAATACTTTTGGCACTTTGATTTTTTTTTTTGTCCAGTGTTTCCCATAACGTTCAGCCAGACCCCAAGAGTGTCTTTGTCTCCCTGTACACACACTATGAGTGACAGCCAGCATTTCAGCACAACAGTGATCAATTAAAAAAACAAACAAAACAAGATACTAGGGCTTATTGCAATGCGCAGGTTCCCCTACACTAATTTGGCCTATGTAAAAACATCCTTTGCAACTAATCCTAGAATGGGACTATAAGCAAAGATAAAGAGATACTTCTTACTACTTTATGATTTTTGCTCATAGTGATGGCATGTTTAGTTGTGGTAACTCATTTATGGATAACTATCATTTTCATAACTATACTTTTCCTATAACAGAGACTGGACTGCTGCTTTGGGGAAAACCAGAAACTAAGACTTTATTTGAAATAACAAAAAAGCTTATGTCTATAGCAATCTGTAACAAGGAGGTATAGACACTCCAGACAAACTGACAGACACAATAGTAGGAGCTCTAGTACCATAATGCTGTGTGCCACATGCAGAACTGTACAATACACACATGGCTATGTTCAGTATCCAGTGGGAAAGGAGGAGAATGGGCCGAATGGTTCTTATCTGCCGTCACATTCTATGAATCAAGGCCACAAAGTTAGAAAAATATAGAAGGGAAAAAGACAGAACTATCCTCTATTGGGAACTATGGAAAAAAAAAAGTTAGTATATGATTGGTACAGACTGAGCATATGTTGGGCAATGGAGAAAATAACACACAATATTATATGGATCAGCTTCAACCACCCCATTGTACAGTGCTACGAAATCTGATGGCGCTATATATATATAATAAAATAATAATAATAAAATAATAACCAACACAGACTCACAGTGAGTATTGGCACTATAGGGCTAAATGGTTCAACCATTCTAGGCATGCCACATCATTGTACCCACAGCACTCAAAGACTAGTTAAACATTATGTGTGGACTCCCATCATGTACAGTGACACCAGTACCCAGCTTATTTCATAAGCAACAGGAAGCAACAGCAAGTTGCAAAGATTGCCTGGATATGGACGGTTCTTCCCCATAAGGAACATGGTAGACGGTCTACAATCCTAAAAAGCACGCAGAGAAAATGGAGGAACGTATAACTAACTGTAAAAAGTGGGTAGAATGTCACCAAGATGATTGAAGTTGTCATATCCCAACACGGTCTGGATGTAAATGCAGGGAAATTAGATTTAATTAGATGAAATAAGCAAGTGCTAAATAAGAGAAATAATTCAGGGCAAGTCAATAATTGACAAATGTCTGAAATTCCAGTACTTTTTATGAATGTTGAGCATTTTCTGGCTGTTTTTATTACCTGACTCTGGTAGAAATCAGATTTTAAATGAAAATAAACTATGCGCTTAGAAATGTTTTAGTTGTATCCAAATTACAATTTAGGGTCATATTTGGGGATTGTGCCTCCTTATGTGATTCAAAAGCCTATGGACCTTAATAAAAAAATAACCAAGCAAAAAAAAAAAAAACTACACACAAACTTTGTTCTAAACATAAAATGTAGATGATCCAGGTGGAAATATGTAATAAAATATTTAGAATTTAGCGTAACCATTTCCAAAGCAATCTACGTACAACATAAAGATCGTTATTTTATACATGGTATAAGTTTTACTTCATGTGACAGATTCACTTTTGGCTTGTACTTTGCATTAGTATATATATGTAGATTGAGTATCTTAAAAGCATTTATTGATAACAGTTTAATCATAACAGTTAATGTATTCAGTTCTTTAACATGCTATTATAACTCGATTTATATATCATTTGCATTTATAAGTGGAGTCAATCAATATATTGATTACTACTTTAACGAGATAGCCACATTTAACCAATAGATGAATGCATTTTGTATTTGCAAGACATAACATTTTCCTTCTGTACCTTATTCCATTGCCCTAGTGCAGGGGTAATCAACTTTTTTCTGCATGACGGATGGATTCCATGTCTGTGTATGGATGGAAGGCCAAACATTTAATATTGTAATGATATAATAGTAATAATAACAAACACGAGACAGGATCTCTTTTTTCAATGTTGACCTTTCAGCAGTTTAGTATATGGTCCTCTAATTTGGTTTCCTTATGTGGGTTATATAAAAAGAAACCAAATTAGAGAGCTATCTACTAAACAGCAGAACGATAAAAACTAAGACAAGCCCTTTTCTTCTCCCCAGTACCCCTCCTTTTCTCATACATGCCATGTATGTTCTTCCCTTGTTCCCCTCTTCCCATCCTTGTCACCTTTAATCACGTCCCTTACTCTCCTCATAGATTTCATCCCTCTCTCCATGAGCCCATCTCATACTATTAGTCTTTCCCATTTCTATCAGCATTCCCTTCTTTTCCTGTTTCCCTCGTGGTGCTTCAATGCCTCTTCTTTGACAGTGCTACCCCTTTTTAGCAGAACCCTCCTTCTCTCCCAGTGCCACGCTCCTTCCACTGCTACTTCCATGTGTGAAGGTAGTGGGTACCGTGTAGATGCCAATACACCCATTTTATTAGCTCACCTTAATAAACAGACGCAAGACGTTGATGGTGACAAACAGGCCATAGCTTTATCAATATCAATAAATAACATTGGTGTTATTAAAACCCATACAGTAACATAATGTAACCATAAACATTACCAATTCAACACCCTTGCCAACCATTCCTGCTGATCCTGGGCATCTGACCTATCACCTCGTCCTATACACAAACCGGCCTCACAACTGGCCTAACATTAACTCTATGCTAACCACTGGCCTGCCTCTTTGCTCAGTGGACATGTGCATTACTCATAGTCATAACCGAGGTTAGGGGAGGGATCCACAGCTGTACTGCTGGTCCAACCCTGATTGACAAGGGACTTTTTGCGCCATATGCTGTGACAAGAAACACAAGTTAGAAACACAAAACCATAAACCATATCCCAAAGGGAGGGAGGGAAGGAAGCTGTTCCAAGCGGAGATTATTAAGATGGCTAAATCCCCTTACAGAAAATGGCCACCTATATAGATATATACACCTGTATATATACCTATATATATAATACCCACCCCTTACCCACCCTTAACCAGGGCCCCACCCCTTTTGCTTACTGAAGACCTTCCCTGCCCTGAATCTACACTCCCCCCACTCACACATGTCCCTTTTCCTGGCTAGCCATTGGCCTGCCTTTTATGGATCTTTGCCCGTTTTCTCAGGGCTGGATTACCTGCTACCCCAATTTCCTCAATGCATGTATATATCAATAAATGTATACTTGACTTTCTCACCTCCCCCCCCTTTCCTCCCCCACCACAGGTGGCATTTTTGTGTATTATTAACTCTTGAGACCTCAACCAGCGCCATAGAAGTCTGAGGGTTCTGCACAGTGTCTTAGCAGGTCCTAGCATTGCACTCTTATGGAGTTGTGGCTGTGTTTGGCCAGTGTGATTGTGTCTGGTGACTGAGTATGATTGTGTGTGGATGTTGGCTAAATGCGATTGTGTGTGTGGATTGTCTAAATGCAATTGTGTGGTGGTTGCTGACTGTGATGAGTAGGGATTGGCTTAGCGTGATTCTCTTTGGCTAAGTGTGATTGTTTGTTGAGGTTGTGTGTTTTTAGTAATAATAATAATAATAATAATAAATGTTAATGCAGTAGTATTCAGGTTTTCTTATCTGTTGCTTCTTCTGCTCGCTAAGTATAATTTTTCAATACATGCCATTTTTTCTGTGACGCAATGGATTTATCAAACTGTTAGTTTTTAGGACACTTAAATATCCCCCACAGAGTATAAGTCACCAGCATCCTTACCTGTATCAGCATGTTATAAAACCTCACTCAGGGTTATTTACTAAAGTGAGAATTCAAAGTGAATGTCAAATTTAATACCACAATAGCCACACTTTAAAGCGGCACTGTCATGCCGAACTTACCTTTCCTCAATCTCTTCCTCTTCTCCCCCTCTCTCAGGATCTGTTATTCTTTTCTTCCATTCTTCTGTAGTTTTCTTTAAAATCATAAGACAAAGTAGGGACTCTGTCTTATGGAGGATTCCTCCGCTTGACCAGCTCTGACCAGCGGAGGAGCAAAGTGTGCTTCATTTCCGCTGGTCAGAGCAATTTTCCCATGATCCCTAGCTTTCCTCCCAGTTCCCACAATGCTTCCTGTCAGTATTGCCGAACGTCCTGTCACTTAGACAGAACGCCGGCAAAACTGCCGAATTGCATCCTAACAGAATGAGAAGAGTTTCTCCATTGGTGTTAGGATGCAATTCGGTACTTTGTTCGTATCGGAATTTCATTCTAATGAATGAAACTCCGATCCTATTCATTGCTGTGGCTGCATCTTGCAGCCGCTTAGTAGATAACTCCCTAATTCCCACGGTATCAGGGAGCTATCTACTAAAAGGCTGAAAGACCTAAACTGGTCTTTCAGCCAACTTTACTAATACTAAGTAAAGATTACTTAGTATTAGTAAATAATATGCCCCTACTCGCTATACCGCGAGTAGGGGCATGTCTAGTAAGCAGTGAGCAGCCTGTGGCTGCTCACTGTAAAAAAAAAACAAAAAAACACCTAATAACCCCCCCCCCTGCGCGGGGGTTAAAGATGGGGGGGACCTACTGTCCTCCCCCCTGGCCCCCACCCCTGTGCGGTGGGTGGGGGCCCTAATAAAATAATAAGGGGGGGGACCTACTGTCCTCCCCCCCTGGCCCCCACCCCTGCGCTGTGGGTGGGGGCCCTAATAAAATAATAAGGGGGGGACCTACTGTCCTCCCCCCTGGCCCTCACCCCTGCGCGGTGGGTGGGGGCACTAATAAAATAATAAGGGGGGGGGACCTACTGTCCTCCCCCCCTGGCCCCCACCCCTGCGCTGTGGGTGGGGGCCCTAATAAAATAATAAGGGGGGGGACCTACTGTCCTCCACCCCTGGCCCCCACCGCTGCGCTGTGGGTGGGGGCCCTAATAAAATAATAAGGGGGGGGGGACCTACTGTCCTCCCCCCCTGGCCCCCACCCCTGCGCTGTGGGTGGGGGCCCTAATAAAATAATAAGGGGGGGGGACCTACTGTCCTCCCCCCCTGGCCCCCACCCCTGCGCGGTGGGTGGGGGCCCTAGTAAAATAATAAGGGGGGGGACCTACTGTCCTCCCCCCCTGGCCCCCACCCCTGCGCGGTGGGTGGGGGCCCTAATAAAATAATAGGGGGGGGACCTACTGTCCTCCCCCCCCCTGGCCCCCACCCCTGCGCGGTGGGTGGGGGCCCTAATAAAATAATAAGGGGGGGACCTACTGTCCTCCCCCCCCTGGCCCCCACCCCTGCGCTGTGGGTGGGGGCCCTAATAAAATAATAGGGGGGGGACCTACTGTCCTCCCCCCCTGGCCCCCACCCCTGCGCTGTGGGTGGGGGCCCTAATAAAATAATAGGGGGGGACCTACTGTCCTCCCCCCCTGGCCCCCACCCCTGCGCGGTGGGTGGGGGCCCTAATAAAATAATAAGGGGGGGGACCTACTGTCCTCCCCCCCCTGGCCCCCACCCCTGAGCGGTGGGTGGGGGCCCTAAATGAACCCCACCATCAAGGTGACTAGGGGTCCCAAGCCCCTAGTCACCCCCCCACCCAAAACATTCTATCCCCTACCTACCCCCCTCACCCTAAAAATAGTGAGGGGGGAATAAAATAACTAACCTGTAAAAAAAAAAAAATTAAACTTACCATTTGACGTCTTCTTTTTTCTAAATTCTTCTTTCTTCAGCCCCCAAAAAAGCCAAATAAAAATCCATCATACCCGTCGCACTTTAAAAAAAAAAAAAAAAAAAACGAGCGCAAAAAAAAATTAATCCATGTTCACCCATGGAGGGCACGCCACGTACTGAGCTCCGCAGGGCGGATCAAGGCTTATATAGCCTTGCCCCGCCCTGCAATTAGGCTTAGAACACACTGATTGGTTGGTTGGTTTAAGCCAATCAGAGTGCTCTGTGTCATTTTACACAGCGTGGGAAAATTCAAAAGAACTTTCCCACACTGTGTAAAATGACAGATCACTGTGATTGGATGGTTTTCAAGCCATCCAATCACAGTGCTCTGTGTCATTTTACAAGCGTGGGAAAATTCCAAAGAACTTTCCCACGCTTGTAAAATGACACAGAGCACTGTGATAGGATGGATTTCAAGCCATCCAATCACAGTGCTCTGTGTCATTTTACAAGCGTGGGAAAATTCCAAAGAACTTTCCCAAGCTTGTAAAATTACACAGAGCACTGTGATTGGATGGCTTGAAAACCATCCTATCACAGTGCTCTGTGTCATTTTACAAGCGTGGGAAAGTTCTTTGGAATTTTCCCACGCTTGTAAAATGACACAGAGCACTCTGATTGGCTTAAACCAACCAATCAGTGTGTTCTAAGCCTAATTGCAGGGCGGGGCAAGGCTATATAAGCCTTGACCCGCCCTGCGGAGCTCAGTACGCGGCGTGCCCTCCATGGGTGAACATGGATTAATTTTTTTTTTTGCGCTCGGTGCGACGGGTATGATGGATTTTTATTTGGCTTTTTTGGGGGCTGAAGAAAGAAGAATTTAGAAAAAAGAAGACGTCAAATGGTAAGTTTAATTATTTTTTTTACAGGTTAGTTATTTTATTCCCCCCTCACTATTTTTAGGGTGAGGGGGGTAGGTAGGGGATAGAATGTTTTGGGTGGGGGGGTGACTAGGGGCTTGGGACCCCTAGTCACCTTGATGGGGGGGGGGGTTCATTTAGGGCCCCCACCCACCGCTCAGGGGTGGGGGCCAGGGGGGGAGGACAGTAGGTCCCCCCCCCTTATTATTTTATTAGGGCCCCCACCCACAGCGCAGGGGTGGGGGCCAGGGGGGGAGGACAGTAGGTCCCCCCCCCTTATTATTTTATTAGGGCCCCCACCCACCGCGCAGGGGTGGGGGCCAGGGGGGGAGGACAGTAGGTCCCCCCCCTATTATTTTATTAGGGCCCCCACCCACCGCGCAGGGGTGGGGGCCAGGGGGGAGGACAGTAGGTCCCCCCCTATCTTTATTTAGGGCCCCCACCTACCGCACAGGGGTGGGGGCCAGGGGGGAGGACAGTAGGTCCCCCCCCCCTATCTTTATTTAGGGCCCCCACCCAGCGCTCAGGGGTGGGGGCCAGGGGGGAGGACAGTAGGTCCCACCCCCTTATTATTTTATTAGGGCCCCCACCCACCGCGCAGGGGTGGGGGCCAGGGGGGGGAGGACAGTAGGCCCCCCCCCTTATTATTTTATTAGGGCCCCCACCCACCGCGCAGGGGTGGGGGCCGGGGGGGAGGACAGTAGGTCCCCCCCCCTTATTATTTTATTAGGGCCCCCACCCACCGCGCAGGGGTGGGGGCCGGGAGGGGAGGACAGTAGGTCCCCCCCTTATTGTTTTATTAGGGCCCCCACCAACCGCGCAGGGGTGGGGGCCGGGGGGGGGAGGACAGTAGGTCCCCCCCCTTATTGTTTTATTAGGGCCCCCACCCACCGCGCAGGGGTGGGGGCCGGGGGGGAGGACAGTAGGTCCCCCCCCCTTATTATTTTATTAGTGCCCCCACCCACTGCGCAGGGGTGGGGGCCAGGGGGGAGGACAGTAGGTCCCCCCCCCCCTTATTACCATTTATGTTTTTACAGTGAGCAGCCACAGGCTGCTCACTGTTTAGTGGACATGCCCCTACTCGCGGTATAGCGAGTAGGGGCATTGGGGAGATTTGAATATCCCTTGTGCTATTATGGGGGTCATATTGACCCCCATAGAGTGAGGGGGGGACCTGGGGGGCTTATGAAGTGGTGGGGAGCACAGCTCCCCACCGCTTCTGTCTTTACATATTACAAGGAGGGAGCTGCACGTCGGTAGCTCCCTCCTTGTAATAAACTGATCGAACAAACGAACACTGATACTCAGTGATACTCAGTGTTAGTTTGTTTGTCTGATTTTTTCTATTCATTCATTCGTCTGTCTGATGAATGAATGAATAGATGAAATTCCCGTTCGCATGTCCAGGTGTTTCACTGGGCATGTGCGGGAATCTCGCAGTCTGTCTAGTGTGGGTAGATGACGTGTCCCACAGGGACTTCACCTACCCACACAAAGATGGCGGCGCCCTGAATATAGATCGGGGCAGAAGATACAGATTTAAAAATAGGTAATCTGGGTGGCTTAGGGGCATTTGGGGGTGACTAGGGGGTCAATTGGATGTAGTGGAGGCGGGAGGGGGGTTAAAAAAAAAACGGGATTCGGCATGACAGTGCCGCTTTAAGCACAACTGACATATATACCATTTCCAGTATGTCTATTTTTACCTTGAATTCGAAATTCAGTGAATAACCCTGACTGACTCTATGGTCTGCAGCTGCACTTATTATCAATGTAAAATAAGTCTACTGGTTCAAACCTTAATTATCTACCTCCGGGTTCTTTCCCACCACTTCCCATAGACATGGAGGCACATCTGTAACCCACAAAACCAGTAGTTCCAATGCACCCCAGTGGCACACATACATGAAATGAGGTTGGAAGTGGAACAACCACTTACTGGCTGTTAGGGCCTTATCCCTGGTGTCAAGAGAGCCATGATGAGCAGCTGGCCTCAGTTTTACACAAAGCTCTCTTGCTTTTAAAAACACCTTGTCCTGAACAAATTTTAAGTTCATTGGGCATTGAGACTGTGACGGACCGCCTGGCACCTCCGTCAATCGCTGCTTCCTAGTACTTGCAAGCACCATAAGCACTGCACTGGAACACCATAACTAGCTTAACCCCCCAAAACCACCGCAGCTTGGTTGGGGTCTCGCTGTCCTCCACCCACCCTGGACCCAAGACCAGGATCCAGTGGGTAGACCTCTCCTAGTCCAGAGACCAAAGCAGGCTGCTCTTATAAGAGCAAGTGTTGTGATCCAAGGGAGTATAGTGATTATAGCAATCCCCAGAGTGTGAATATAGCTCTCCAATCCCCCAAACATGAGCCTAGACTTCATGAAGGGTAAAACAAATCTCAGTTTAATGGTAGCCACAACTGGCCTTTTATGACAGTCCCCATGCAAGGGGCACTACCACCTGGACCTGAGACTAAACCACAGTAGAAATAAATACACAATCACATTGGCTCTCAGATCCAGGACACTCCCATAAAAAATCAGATAATCCCTCCTCTGTGCCTGGGAGATACTTGGATTAGGAACTGTACTAATCTAATCCAATTATCTCCAAGCACAGAAAAAACATACATTTTTACAAACCCCCCAAAATAGCTTAAAACACACACAAACCTCCCACAAACGTTACAACATACCCCAAAATCACCCAGATCAGTTCGGGGGTTCAGGAATTTCCTGGAAGTCTTCTTTTTGACCGACTGTGCACATGGTCCTATGCCCAAAACAGTTCCAGGGAATCAGGGCTAACGGTCGGTCTCTCTGTCTGGAGTACAAAAGTACATAACTCACAGAGCCTTTTAAAGTGCATTGGGCAAGGTATATTGCAGGGCCTATAGTCCTGAGGCAAGAGGCTGGCCAGCAGGCCCCTCCAAGAACCGGTGACGAGGTTCAGTTCGTCACAGAGACCAAATGCGATGATTTTAACATAATAGACAATAATAGGCTGGGCTATTGCCAGGGCTGGCAGGTCTTATAATGTTGCTGACCACTGCCCTAGTGTTCAAAGGAATATTCTAAGCAGCAAAACAACTTTAGCTTAATGAAGATGTATAGATTAAGCTCTTGAAGTCTCACAGTTCAATTCTCTGCCATTAAATTACTTTTGTTTCTGTTTATGCAGCTCTAGTTACACCTATTATGGCTATGACTCAAAAAGCCTCCATGATTTAAAAAAATAAAATAATTTCTTATAGCACAGTGTGTTTTCTTTAAACGCTCTTATCTCCTGCTCTGCTAATTTTTCAGGAAATTAATAGAGCAGGAGATCAGAAATTCTAAATTAAACACACTGTGCAATGTAGGAAGTTTAAGAATTAGATCTATCTTTAAGGAAGTGTGTAGGGGGGATCTACGAGTCTAAGCCTGGGCAGGTGTGGCTGTGGTTCCATAAACAAAGTTAATAAATTCCTAAATTGCAAAGAATTGAGCAGTGAGGCTACAGTTGCATCATCTATACACCAAAACCACTTAATTAGTGTCCTTTTAGATTAATCTAATATCCAAGATGTTCAAAATGCAATGTATGTCTACCCACTGAAGGATATAGCCCTAATATAATTATGTTGTATGTTTATTTTAATATAAGTGTCATTTAAATCTATACATTTTGTACGTACTGTTACTTGCAATAGGTGGTCAGTGATAGGCTATGATTGATGGCTGACTCTCTCAACCTATCACAAGCGCCAAAGACTAACCTTTCGCGTCAGTGCGGAGGAAGTAGAGTGGATTGGAACAACATCTAGGCTACACCATTTAAAAATGGTTTAATATTGTAAGTTAAAGAGATACCCAGGGACTCCAGTCCCAATAATGACTTAATTGAGATGAAGTTTTTAAGAGTGTGGAGTTGCCCTTGAATTTTTTATGGTTTTGCGAATTAATCAGATGTACATCAAATTTGAATTATTCAATTATTCTACAATATTTTTCGATCAAAATAATTTTCCTGACAAAATGAATTGTTGACAAACAGGAACATATACATTTAACATTAAAAAGAACCAAGAATGTTCTTTAGTGAAACACTAATTCTTCCATTGCAGGTGAATATTTTCTGAGATATTTTGATCTGTGAATAGAGATGTCCCGAACGGTTCGCTGGCGAATAGTTCCTGGCGAACATAGCTTGTTTGCGTTCGCCACGGATGGCGAACATATGCGATGTTCGGTCTGCCCCCTATTCGTCATCATTGAGTAAACTTTGACCCTGTACCTCACAGTCAGCAGACACATTCCAGCCAATCAGCAGCAGACCCTCCCTCCCAGACCCTCCCACCTCCTGGACAGCATCCATTTTAGATTCATTCGGAAGCTGCATTCCTTTTTTTTTTTATAATTTTTTTTTAGACAGAAGTGTGTTATATTTGTGCATGCTAGGCTGAACGTGCGTATATCATGGCTAGTTGCAGTGAGGGTATAAGTATATAGCAGTACATTGTTGTGAAAGATGGCTGTCATGTTTATGGTGTAGCTTGCACTTTATCAACTGTGTATTTATATCAGCAGCCCCACCACTAGTTATAAATCAAGTGTGAGTCGCCCCATGAGATGAGACTAGTGAATAACATAATACATGAATGGATAAGGTAAAGGCATGTAAGGAACTACGACAATAAACTCTTTAGGAGGTGAAATAATGACATGTTTAAACGCTTGCTACTTTACGATTAGTTAATGTGCAGAGAGCAGTTCATGTGATCAAAGGCATGGTGTGGAGGATCGGCTATAGTGGGACATGCTTGGCAGGCTGCTGTTTACTGCTTGTGCTCATCCAATCCCTTCTGGGCACCAGGTGCAGACCCTGGGAGTCTCTGATATCTGGAACAACAAAGGCAAGTCTCTGGCTGAGTGCCGGGTTCGCGGCTTGAGGTGGTGGAAGCTTGTTTTGTCGGGTGGTCGGATCTGTCCCGGTGGTGCTTCACGTCTGGTGCGGGATTGTGGTGGCTTAAGGTGGAGGTGAGTGCTTGACGTGGGGCAGGCTCTGCATTTCTGTTTGTGCCTCCGGTCCCGTCTTCGACGCCTTTTGCGTTGGTGGATTTTAATGGGGACTGCTTCGCTTAGCTGTGGTGGAGCTTGTTGGGGCTGTGGTGGAGCTTGTTTGGGCTTCCTGCTTGTTATTTGCTTTCAAAATTGATTAAAGAGTCTGTCCAGCTTAGACTCAATATCCTGCCATGCTTTGCTGGTACCAGGAGGACACGCGGCTGCCGCCATATTGGGAGAGTCGCAGATGAGTATGTCAGCCTGGGCGGCTGTGCTCTGTGCGTCCATTAGCTCCAGACAGCCTCTCAGGGGTGGACCGGGATAACCCCTACCGGTCCGAGGGGGGGGGGGTAACGGAGCTCCTGCCGGGAAGTAGCTGCTCCTGGGCATCCCAAGATCAGGAGATCGGCCGCCTCTCCCGCCCGGTGAGCACCAGGCCACACTTGCCACGCGGAGGTAAGTAAGACTCTGTCGAGTTGCTGACTGCTATTAAGCATGTCGGGTCGGTCAGGTAGGAGCAACATTGCTGGGCCTGGGTCATCCCCTTCTGGGGTGAAATTCGCTTGTTGATTGCTGCTTAAAATGAGATATTGAGGGAGCTCACACGAAGTGCGTCTTTCCTCCATGACAGCTAGGCCCCGCCCTCCGGAAGCTGCATTCTTAGTGAGAGGAGGGACAGTGTAGCTGCTGCTGATTTCATAGGGAAATCGATAGCTAGGCTAGTGTATTCAGTGTCCACTACAGTCCTGAAGGACTCATCTGATCTCTGCTGTAAGGACAGCACCCCAAAAAGCCCTTTATAGGTCTAGAACATCAGTCTGCTTTTTTTTTCCTGTGTAATCTAATTGCAGTTGCCTGCCTGCCAGCGTGTGTGTCAGGCTCACAGCGTATACTGTGCCCACTTGCCCAGTGCCACCACTCATATCTGGTGTCACAATAGCTTGCATTTAAAAAAAACAAAACTTTTTTGACTATAATATAATAGCAGTCAGTTTCCTTCACACGTGTGCGTTTCAGGGCCTGCCAGGGCACAGTGTCACACCAGTGCAAATCATATCTGGTGTAACAGTAGTGTACATAAAAAAAACCAAAAAAAAAACTAGAAATTTGACTGTGAAATAATAGCAGTCAGTTTCCTTCACATGTGTGCATTTCAGGGCCTGCTGGGCACAGTGTCACACCAGTGCAACTCATATCTGGTGTAACAGTAGTGTTCATTTAAAAAAAAACAAAAAACTAGAAATTTGACTGTGAAATAATAGCAGTCAGTTTCCTTCACATGTGTGCGTTTCAGGGCCTGCCAGGGCACAGTGTCACACCAGTGCAACTCATATCTGGTGTAACAGTAGTGTACATTTAAAAAAAAAAAAAATACAGGGGGCTTGTTGTCACCTTTCGGGGACCCTTGGTGTTGTACGTGGCTGGGTGGAGGAAGAGACCTTCAATGACATCAGTGAGGACAAGGAACGGGACATGGCTAGCTTGGTATCCAACCTTGTGCAAATGGGGAGTTTGCGGTTGTGCAAATGGACTGTTTGCGGTTGTTTGCGGTGCGTTAAAAGAGAAGTTTGGTCTGTCACTGTGAAGCGGGTGTAACCCTTACACTACCTGATCGATACAACATCATACCTGATGTTTTAAAGCACGTTATTCCAAACAATTTAGGAATGTTAGGTGATTTATGCCCTTTATGGATTAAAACCAGACTCTGCATCAACTATGTAATTGTCCATGGGAGTTTTGCCATGGATCTGCCTCCGGCATGCCACAGTCCAGGTGTTAGTCCCCTTGAAACAACTTTTCCATCACTATTGTGGCCAGAAAGAGTCCCTGTGGGTTTTAAAATTCGCCTGCCTATTGAAGTCTATGGCAGTTCGCCCGGTAAGCCCGTTCGCAAACATTTGCGGAAGTTTGCGTTCGCCATTTGCGAACGGAAAATTTTATGTTCGCGACATCTATATCTGTGAATAAAAACCCAGAAGATAACTTCCCCTAAAGTAAATAAAACTGAAAAAGTTCAACATTGAAATTGCTCTGCATTTTCTAAACCACCCTTTTTGACCTCAATGCCACTACTGGACATTAAAGAATGCTGTGTGTGCACTTCACATTTTATGTTAATATTCTTTTGATGTTTTCTTGACATGTGATATTTTTATTATTAATTATGTCCATCTATAGTTATACCAGGTTCCACATCTGTTTCTCAAAAACCTTTCTAAATCCGTATATAGGACTGAGGTTGAAAGTAATCCAGACAAATGATGATCACATGGGACTTCTCACTATGATTTGGGTTGTTACACATTTTTTTTTATTTTTTTTTCTATATAGAATTGGGTGTCCACAGCTGTATCTCCTCCTGCATGTTACACAGACTTCACACATAGATTTGTGAAATCACAAAGGCTATGGCATCAATATAGATCCAGGTACAGAAATGTTCTACCATTGGAGACTGGTCCATAAGGGCAGATGGGGCTGTGCAAACACCCCCCTAAAAAACAAAAACAAACAAAAACAAAAACAATTCTGGTTGTTGTGTCAAGTCTTCTGATAAATGTGATGTGTCTGTCATGATTCCTCTGTAGTCCACATTCTCCCATTTATTGATAACTGGAGATGCAGCTGGTTCTAAACAGAGCATGGCATCTCATGGGGTTAAGTGGGTAGAAGCCATCAAGTCAGGATGGCATCCAACCATCTTTCACCAGCTGTCAATGAGTGCTATGTGAAGGGACCACATGTCCTTGGAGGAATGCGGGTACACTAGTGATAGTGGAAACTTTTTGGACTGTAAATAACATCACATAGAGTATACTTGCTGAGAACAAGACAAACTACTACAGCTTAGTCACTACGCAGTTAATTGGAAAGAGAAAATCAGCTATTTTCGAAAAACTTGTGTATTTTATTTATTTATTCAATACTGGTATTTGTAAAGCACCAACAAATTCCCCAGCGCTGTACAGTTAAGGGAGAACATACAATATACACAGACAAATACAAAAGGTAGAGAGGGCCCTGCCCGTAAGCTTAGATCTAGCCATTGAAGCTCTTTTATACAAAGTGCTTAGCAAGATACCTTGTGAGTTTACAATCTTGGCTGTTTTAGTCTAAATTTTGCAAGGTGTTTACAATTCTTTGCGATTCACTGTTTAGTGAATAGACCCCAGCTATGTCCCTACAAGGCATGATTTAAAATAGATGATATTTTACAGATACCATAATATAATAAATGGTAATTTATGGTAATTTATATCTATTCTAATTTTACGAATTGTGGAAAAAAGTGGAGCTTAGTGAATCATCCTGAATATAAAAAAAAACCAAAAAAAAATTCAGCTGAAAAAAGTTTCATATTTTATAAAACGCAAACAATAACAGTAAGAATTAGATGTTTGTTAACCTAATGTAATCTTAAATACAGCCAATATGCAGAGAATAATGTACTGCAAGATAATCACTGTCTGCTTACATTGCGAAACCCAACAACATTTTTCACTATATGCGTTTCAAAGGTATTTGATGCAGGGTTTACAATTTTTGCCAGAATTAAAGAAAAATATCAGCAACCATTTTTTTTCTCAAAATGTTTATGTTCTACATTAATGTCAGGAGCACATAGGCCTGAAAGATGAAACCGCATGAGTGGTAAGAAAAAAGTAAAAACACTGATTATAAGTCATCTGACAGATATGATTACATGAATTGCTCTTTGTACTCTGGCTGTTATTTCTTTCAACAGCCCTGACCCTTCATACAGAACAAGCCAACCCCTTTACCGCCAAAAATGGCATTTGTAAAACAAGACAGTCCAAGTTATGGCTCACTCGTATACTTGGCTTCGTGCCAGAGCTGTGTAAATTTTCGTGAGCTCGGGCTATTTTGCCAAAAGTCTGCTATGTGTCTTAACATGAACGGCTCCCCTTTGTGAGGCCAGGTCTGACCAACAAGGAAGTTCAATAAAAAAAAAAAAGAGAGAGAGAGAGAAAAAAAACGAAAAAGAAATGAAGTGCACTCGGCTTTCCTTGTAAAATAACTTTCTTTTTTTATCCTTTCCAGATTGCCAAATTATCCACCAGCATCCCCCCCCCACCCCCCCCACAAAATGCCGGTTTAAGAAGGCAGTTTTATAATAATAATCAAAAAATAAAATAAAAAAATAACAATCCACATCCACAAATCAATGGGCTCCCACCATACCCCCCTCTACATACATTTCCCTCTCTTTTTTTCTTCTCAGTTTTGTGGTTAAAATAAACTCTGTTCGTTTATAGTAAGATTTCTCTTTGCAACATGTGGACGTAGAGGCTAGGCTATGGTGTTTTTAAAAAGTATTCGACTTTCTTTAACCCTTTAGCTTCAAGTCCATTTGCAGTGTTTTAAGCACTTTGTTACATTCTTAGAGGACGTTGTTTGAGCCGCCTGCATTACATCACCTTTATACACAGTGCAAGAACTTTTATTGAGAAAGCAGTCTTGGGACATAGTTATTAAAGGGCAGAAGTAAAGTTTACTGTAAATATGCAACAAAGCCTTCTTTATTAACCCACAAGGAACATTATTTGTCTATTAGTATGCCTTGGATACATTTTGAATGGGGATCAGATGCTTATTTGTAGAGTGTTATACTACAGACTACTCATATCATTGCTAATTTTGGGAAGCTGAGTAACAACTTTTGAACAAATTTGTTTTTGCAAAAATATATTTATTTGAAACTTGGATTGCACAGCTTGTATTATCAGTTAAGAAAAACACTTTCACATAGGATCATTGTTGATAAATACCTAAAAGTAATGTTCACTTACCCTTATATCCCTAAAACCCTTTCAAAATATATATAATGGTAGTAAAAAAAACTACATCATATCTATTACCTTTCAATATATTATACATGGAATAATAAAAAATGCTGTTTTGTAACACGTACATGAAGCAACAAAAAAACAAAGAATTTTCAAATTCCAGAGCAAAGAACAACAAACAAACAACATACGCTGATCAGTCACAGCATTAAAACCACTGACAGGTTGTAGCGTGAACTTACCTCCCTTGAGCCACGCAGCCCTCCTCCTGCTACGCGGTCTGACCGCACGCACCTCCTTCTGCCGTGGCAGGACATCTATACATAGAAAGTAGGCATGACATCACAACCGTTCTTAAAGTGACCGCGTCATCATTTAGATCCTAATCTATTTTTAATCGCAATGATGATGTGGACCTATCAGAACATAGGTAAGACTATTTAAGGTTTAAGCCCCCATTCATTACCCTATCTTGGTTTCTTTTTAAATCCTCGTTTAGTGCTTCTAGAGATTCTCTTGTGATTTCCTGTGTTTGACCTCGGCTTCAGATTTGACTTGTGATTTCTGGTATCCTGACCTGGCTTGGTATTTGACTCGTGATTTTCTGGTATCCTGACCTGGCTTTGTCTTGACTTTGTTTATTTTTTGTATCCCTGTCCTTGATTTATTCTTGACCTAGATTCTTGCTATATATATATATACACACGTTAAGTCCAGCCATTCTAAGGCTCGGTAATACGTCTTTCAGATCCACCTTTTGTGTGTTTTCACTTTCCTGCGTGTTTGGATATGACTCCCGTGACAAAGGTGAAGTGAATAATATTGATTATCTTGTTACAATGGCACCTGTCAGGAGGTGGGATATATCAGGCAGCAATTGAACAGTCAGTTCTTCAATTTCATGTTTGGAAGCAGGAAAAAGGGGCAAGTGAGAACATCTGAGTGACTTTAAAGGACCACTATAGTGCCAGGAAAACAAACTCGTTTTCCTGGTAATATGTAGTCCTTAGGTCCGCCCCACCCTCATGGCCCCCCTCCCGCTGGGCTGAAGGGGTTAAGAGCCGCGCGCGCATTCAAACTGCCCATAGGAAAGCATTACTCAATGCTTTCCTATGGACATCAGCGTCTTGAGAATGGTGGAAGCAGCCTCTAGTGGCTGTCAGTGAGACAGCCACTAGAGGCTGGATTAACCCTCAGTGTAAACATAACAGTGTGAAGAAAATAGCATGCCATTTGGGACTTTTTATGTTTGATTGGTTCGGGAGTTGTAACTACCGAACACCGCCCACCCCCCAGCTCATTATCTTCAAAGGAAACCATCAATTAAGCGCATTCCCTGTGTGGCCAACATTCGTATAGCTGAACGCCACGTGCAAGAGAAAATGGCGGCCATATTGTTTTCATTAAAGGAGGCAGCAGGACTTGGTCATCGAGTGTCTGGAACTAAAATCAGACACTCGACTTCCTGAACACCGGTCAAAGTATACGAAGGCCTGCTTCCTTTTCCCGAACAGCCAGGAGAGCGCTGTTCGGTAGTTTGTTGCCCACGAACCAGGGGAACAATCACTACTATGAGCCAGGGGGTTCATTTCGTGCATTATTTAGTTTTTATGACTTTTCAAAATAGACCGACTGCACAGCCTAAACTCATGGAACTGTTTCTGGGCAGGAGCTTTGTGTGCGGTCGGTCCAAATGGGACTTCCATAAAATTTGAAAACCCCTGAACTGATCTGGGTGATTTTTTGATATGTTGGTCACCCACACCAGGGCTATCAGGGGATATGACATTTGTGTGGATTTGGGGTACTTTTTAAGTTTTATGAAAAATTTATTTTTTCTGCCTGGGATCATTGAGGTATTACTTTATCTGACTCAATTATCTCACAGGCAGAAAGGAGGGAATTATCTGTTTGTATTGGGAGTGTCACACTTTGTCACTGTATTTTCATTGGTTGTAAACTTTGTGTCCCTTTTCCCTACAAGGTCCATGTGGGAGTGCCCCTTACATGGGGACTTGCATAAAAGCCAGTGTAGCCCCATTAAAATCATTCATGTTGTACCCTTCATGAAGTCTACTTGCTGGGGAGAAACTACTTGGATGCTGCATTCATCTGGAACCGTTCGAATCTACACCCTAACTGCAGCTATAATCACTCAGGCTCAGCAGTTCGGGTGGAAATAGGCGAACAGGTGTTCGTAACAAACAGTTTCTTTGAAACTGCTATGTTTTCAGCTGCAGGGTTAAAACTAGAGGGTCCTGGCACCCAGACCACTTCATTAAGCTGAAGTGGTCTGGGTGCCTATAGTGATCCTTTAACAAGGCCAAAAAGTAATGGCTAGAGCATCTCCAAAACGACAAGTCATGGGGTGTTCCTGGTGTACAGTGGTTAGTACCTACCAAAAGGGGTACAGGAAGGACAAATTGTGAACCAACGTCAGCGGCGTGGGCGCCCAAGGCTCATTGATGCACATGGGGAGCTAATGTTAGCCCATCTTCTCCGATCACACAAATTGCTCAGATTGCTCAAATTTAATGCTGGCCAAGATAGAAAGGTGTCATAACATACAGTGCTTCGCAGTGTGCTGCATATGGGACTCTGTATCCCCAGACCAGTCAGAATGTCGATAATGTCCCCTGTGCACCGCCGAAAGCTCCTTAAGTGGGGACGTGAGTGTCACAACTGGGCCATGGAGCAAGAAGGTTGCCTGGTCTGATGTATCATTTTTTTTTTTTAAATAACAGGTGGATGGCTGGGTGCATGTGTGTCGTTTACCTGGGGAAGAGATGGCAGCAGAATGCACTATAGGAAGAAAATATACTATAACAAAACTATTCAGGTACTATTAAGGACATCATTAACAAAATGTTGAAACATGGCAGGAGCAGTAGGAGTGTTTAAATTGAAGACAGGTTAAAAGGTAGACAGACAGGTCTCCTGACAACGAGAACCACAATCTGCTCAGTTACCCTATCAATAGAGGGATTGTGTATATATAAACAAGGACATTCTAAAACAACAGGAGGGGGACGAGAGGAGTGAATTTGGAAAGTAATATGTTCATGGATTTGTGTGTAATCTGTGGATTGAGTAGAGGGTTACCATCTATGGCAGATGGCATATAGAGGCAGACATTCTGGAAACAAGTACGGAGTCTATTAAGTTGTCTGCTGCTCCAGCATCGTTTAAAGCACTGGTAAGACATGAACCAGAACCCCATACTAAGGTTATAGGAAGAGCAATACAATAATGAGGCAGAATAGGTATGGCACATGCATCCAAGACCGGTCCCCTAAATGGACTTAGGTGCGGGGGATTTACAGCCTAAAAGGGCAATAATTTCTAAAGTGACCCTTTTTGCCACTATACACGCAGAGACCTTCTTTACATCTTCTCCGCATCTGTGCTATTTAGGCACCCTGCAAATTTGTCTGAGCTATGTGGGAGAAGGATGGGGGTGATGTTGTATAGAGTCCCTCTGAGCAAGACAAATGGATTGATTAGAGCGCTGCAAAAATTAGGTTCCCAGCTGGGTGAGGAGCTGTGCTTGAGTAGACATGAAAAAACATAGGGTTGATTGTAGCAATAGTAAACAAAACCAACACTATATATTTCCTAGACTATTAATTCAGGACCGAACTGTTATTCATACGAATATGGGGCAACTGGGTGTTCTGAACTGCCACATGCCAGAATCTTGGGAAAACTGACTTGCCCAAGCATTGACATGCTTGTTTCAGTTTGTGATTTGAAGTGCCTTGCACGGCACCAAAAAAAGGGAATGGAATGCAGAAGAGGCATTTTTTTGGGGAGGGGGCAAATAAGCAGCTTAGTTTGCCATGATAGACAATACGTCTGCCCCTGTACGTATCTCTTGTCCAACCAAGGGGCAGAAAAAGAAGATGCTTATTAGTTAGTAGACAGCCACTAAATATTTATTTTATTCACAGACCAAGTGACGACTGACCATTAGAGTGAAAACAGGAGGAGCAGTAAAACAATCTATACTTTCAGACACTTTGACTTTGGTTATTGAGAGAGACAGACAAGCAGAACTGAAGCAATCACCAGCCAGGGAGGCAAGTGAAGACCTGAATCTGAGGTCTGAAAACAAGCAGAGGGGGTGGTTAGAGGTTGGTCCAAAAAGGGAAGGGATAAAAGGAACCAGGGAACCCTAAGATTGGCCTGGGCACTCATTGAGCTAGGGAAAACACTAGGGTGGGATTTATCAAACAATAGAAGTCCAAACTGACACATTTAGTTACATCACTTACAATTACAACAGAGAGGTACTTATATGTCGGTGGAGTAGCAAAGAAAGAGGAAGTACTGTGGCTGGTGCATATGGTTATATAGGCACCTGTATGGGGATTGGCAGGGGTCACTCATCTTTGCTGCTATTGGTTGTCATTAAAGAAAGGGTTAAGCTATATGAGCTTCAGTGTCCTGCCAAAAAATTTGAGCAAATTCTTTTGCTTTGTAAATGTTGCAGTCCTATTATATACATTGCAGTGAGTCATGACATTATTCAGGATAATCAAGTGTTTCAAACTCTTGACCTTTGTTAACTGATAAGGGGTGCAGACACTTCTGTAAGTTCTCTTTTCATACAGTTTTGCTTGTGTGTAACTGTAACGTAAGTGGTGTATGTGGAATATTCTGTTTTATTATAATATTTAGTATTATAATAATTTATTTAACACATTTACACTTAAGACTCTACAGTCCTGTTCAGGCCTGGACTGGCCATCGGGTATACCGGGCATTGTATCTCCCCTGCCGGCCCATGCAGAGCTCGCGCTATCAGAGCGCCGGCCCTGCTGTGTGCCTTCATGGGCCAGTGGGGAGACAAACTATGTCCCCACCGGCCCACAGGCATTGAGATGCGGCCGGGGGAAGGAGAGAGTGAGGACCCATTTTGCTTGCTTATGGCAAAATCTTATGGCAAAGGCATTGAAGAAAACTGGCCTTTGGGCAGCAAGGAGGTTAAATCTGGCCCCACAGACAGACAGATAATCTTGCAGGTAGACAGACAAAAAAAAAACATTTGTTTTGTATAGTATAAATGTTAAGTGTTCCCTCTAAAAGCTGTTAAAAGTAAAAGACAGACAGAAAGCAAGCAGACATGCAGACATGCAGATAGATAGACAAACATTTCTTAAAAGGACACTATAGGCACCCAGACTACTTCATCTCATTTAAGTAGTTTGGGTGCAGTGTCTCTGTCTGTATTAGTGTCCATGTCCCAGTACTAAAACATCTTCTAGTGGCTGTCTACCACTACTCTGTTTTCCTAGCACCATACTAAACCTTTAATCGTGACACATTAACACCATGACAAAAATAACCCTCTACTTTAGTAGGCCAATCTTATTATTAGTTTATTTTTAAAGTAGCAATATATTCCACAACACTATCACAGTGATTCGCAGTGATATAACTCGGTTACATGAAAATACCTTCAGGGAATGTGATGATGTCATCAAGGAACCTCTCGCATTCAGGCAAATATGAAAGAGCCGGGTCAATGTGGTACTTTAGCAGAATGTAGACCAAGTCCAAAACAACTCTGTATAACAACTCTGAATAATTTCAGCTTTGTCTTTTTCGAAGCTTTAATATTTAGAAACTATATGATTTTTTTCCCTAGAATTCCATTTTTCTTGCAAACATTTTGCTACCTTTCTTCTGAATACATATTCATCTCCATTCAACATATATAAGAGAAGTATGGTTCCCTAGTCAACAGGATGCTGTCATCAGAATGTTATTTTGATGGACACATATATAACCATATATATTTATCTCGGGAGACTATCGCCATGTTTCTGATGTCCATTTATTGTTATTGCTAATTTTTTATTTTATTTTATTTTATTTTCTGCTTTAAATAAATCAATGCTTTCAGTGTCCAATGGGTGATCTTTTTGAAAAGACAAATAGTCTGTGCTCTACCACCAACAAAGTGAGGGGAGGGGTGGGAGAGTGGGGGGAGTAAGCTTCAGGTATACCCTAGATAAGTACAGAAACAGTGCGGAGACAATTGCAAAGATATAACTTTTATTTTTAATTCCATTAAAAACTAAGTATCCACTTCAGTCAATACTAAATAATGTACACATGAAATTCCTTATTGTTATATAACTTATTATAATTTGCTACTATTCGGTGCAGTAAAAAAAAGTTGGGCGTAATACTTCCCTCCTGTCTTTAATACAAGTTTGATCACATTACAAATATCCTGCGTGAATTTAAAATGTTTGATCAAAACAATGAAACAGAATCATTTTTTTCTAATTTGTTCAATTCAGCCTAAAATGTGAAATAAGTTTTGGACTCTCTTCAAATTCACAATAAGTCATAATCTACTGAATTACTTGAAGATATACAGTAAAATATGTCTGTCCTATTGGTTTTATGAATGCATTGAAGCTTACTTAGTGAGCATGTAATGTTTTCTTTAACATACCCCCCCTCTCCCAAATGCATTGAATGGATCATACAACTCAGAGATATATAATGTATCTAATGTAAAATATTGATATATTTACTCACCTTATCTTCATTCCAGCACTGTCATATATTCTGCTTTGTGGGTCTTACATTTCTGTAACGCCCCCCTTCAAGTATATACTGGCTTCTCCCTGTTTTCTTTCATTCGCTCTTCAGGGCAAACTTGAATGGAGTGATGTCAGGGCTAGCGAGGAGTTACTATAGCAACCACAGCGCATGGATGGTGGTTGCTATGTGGGGAAAGCAAGAAGAGGAGGACATTTCTGCTTTCTCTTGTCAGTCAATTCTTTGGCACAGAGTCGATGCCGAAGAATTGATTGACAAGTGGGAGAAAGACCTATGTTTAAATACATTTGCCAGCAAATCTGCTAGCACAATGTATGGTTGAAATATTATTCTCTTTAAAAACAGCATTAGTTGTAGGTAACATGATGCAATAAATAAATCAGTAATTTAAATAAATCAAACATATACTTAGACTTCATTTCGTCATATGTACTTTTTCGACTCATTCGGAATTACTGTACACATTCAAAATCTCATCATTCCCCCACTGAAGGCTGTCATAAAAATAAATAATAATAATAATAATACTACATAATAATACATAAATAAATGTTCTGAGGACTCACTCTAACTAGGTTTGTCAAATTTAGATAAATTAATTTATTTCACATTGCAAATGCAAATGAGTATATTTTTATTCCCCCATGTCCACTACAGTTTATAGAGACTAGATTAACAAAGACTAAAATGCTTTTTTTTATTTTTAATTCCACACACATTGGTAATCCTCTCCCACAGAGAGCTAAACATATATCTTCAATACACATTTTATTGCTATTGATTTCTTTATATACCTCTAACCCGATAAAGACCTGGCTACACTGCTGTCATGTTTGCTCTTTTCGTCTGTATGTGTTTAAAATCATTGTATTCTTACCTTGTTGAATGCAATGTTTACCCTTTTTCTCTATTTGATCTTTGCTTTTACAAACATCTACGCACTATATATGTTATTTACACTTGATCAATGTGTTACTGTAATACAAGGGAAATTCACGAAAAATGTTATCTCTATATTTTAAGCTCTTGTAATGTTTCGCCTTTATACTAAGTGCCTGTGTACAAATATATATATTTTTGTGGTCGGGCACCATGAGCCGATAGCATAATAATAAAAATGGAGCATAATTAAATAGCAAAAATCGTTTGTGGTGTGCCGAAACCGACAAGTGTTTAGTCCTGTAAAAAGAGGGCCTACCTGGTAGTGAGTACGTTATATGAAGGGAGTGCTGGGAGGGCAACACTGATACATCAATGGGAGGTAAGGTGAGGGGATCCATATTATATAGGTCGGATAACCTCTCCCACACCTCTCTTGCCTTTTTATTTCTGGTCAGGCACCATAAGCCGTTAGCATTATAATAATCAAGCATAATTATATTGCAGATCCTCAAAGAGAGCACTTAAGTAGTTGTTTCGAAGTTAACGAGCCAAGGGCGTGGTCGGTGTTCGGTAGGTTGGAAGCTGAGGCATACTGAGTTCAACTGGGGAGGTTAACTCCCGAACAGGGTCTCCAACCTGGACCATAGTAGGTGGGCAGGAGAACAGCTTCCACACTTCTCCAGGAGTTTGTGGCAAACGTCCATGGTAAAGAGCATTAGTCACAGATAATTTCTTGTTTAACCTAGGGTCTCTTGCTTTAATTACTACAGATAGGTCACCGAATGTGTAAAACAATGTCTTTGGATGGTATAATGAGTGACACAAAGTTGACATCTTTCCCCTCTAAGATGTCTTTCCTTAAGTTTAACGGAACTAAGTGGCATGGAGTGATTAGATGACTGGTGTGGGCTGGCGGATGACTATATACTGTCAATGTATTACCCTGCTAAATATTTCTTGATGGGTGTAACATATTCATCCTCACTTTGCGGTATTTGCGTTCAGAGGCCGTGCGTCTGTGTACCTGACTCCTGCGGCATGTTGATAGACGCCAGCCGCTGCAGATCCATGCCAAATTGTAGCCCCACGTCTGCCCACGCTAATGACGAGGTCGGCATGCGTGTGAAGTCATGTGGGGGACGTGCGCGCACGTTCGGAGGTCAAAGGCCGATTTCGGCCAATCAAAATTGTAAAGGACTTTAATTTAAATGCAATTGTACTTTTCCTCATTGTCCTGTCGTGATTTCCCTAGTAGTTGTCCGAGAGTGCATTTCTGAGCGTTTATTTCTTGTTATTGACTTTGGCTTCGTTTGACTTCCCTGTATTCTGGTATCCCTGACTATTGGCTTTCCCTCATCATCGTGTCTCATACTGTGTCCCGACCTCGGCTAGTATTCTGACTATTCTCTGGTACGTTAAGTCCGGCCATTCTAAGGCCCGGTAAGACGTTACCTGTTAGTCCTAGGTGTGATACAGTTCTACATGCTGGGTCAACTTGTAATCCTGACAGTGGGGGAATAGGTGGTGAGAAATCTTGGTCTGAAGATGGGCCAGCTTGGTTGGTATATTTTAGGGTGTCAAGTCTGTTGCTTATGGAGCTGACAGATGTTGCTATTTATGAAATCATGGCAGGTAAATCTGACAGACCACTGAGCCCTTGTCTTGCCATATTAGTGTATGACCTCATCAGCCTGAATAGCTCTGCCTTCCTTGCTTTGCCTGGATATGCTATGTTCTTGCATTTTAATTCAGCCGTTGTTCTGGTCCAGGACCAGATGGAACTGGGACTTGCAGAGTCTCTTTGTCTGGTTGCCGACTCAATTCTAGCCATAGTGCTATGCAATAAAAAGTTATCACCATTGGCAGATTCGTATAAATTGTGACAGACATGTAACGAGTAGCGATTACAGCGTAGTCTTTTGGTATTGTGTGAACTGGCAGCTAACTAGTGCCAAGTGGTGAAAATATATTACTAGATGGTGCCATGTGAGGCTGTACTAGTTGCGGAGTGGGAAGAGAGACTCTACCTATGAACCGGGCCATGGCGCGTTGACACTACAAACGTAGTGGCAGGGAGTTGGCCTCTCGGTGACAATTAGTAAGTGTTAAATTAGATTGGGTGTGACTGTGAGACCCCGACTATACTAAATGCGAGGATCTAACTATGCATTGGGTTGATAGGCGAATTAACTTCCGTGTTTGAGGAACCTTGTGGGACCACTAAGTTAATTCAGCAAAGCCTGAGAAAACATTATTACATTAGGCCCTCAATGAACCTATGTAGCCAGTTCAACTTACTTAATATTTATAGTGGGAATGTTTTAATACAAACATGTCCTGCCGCATTCAGGAGGCACATACCATGGAGAAAAAAATAAAGAGTGGGGAGTATAGATGAACGTGGGTTAAGGAGCACTTAAATAAATACATATGCAAAATATGTCATATATAGGTCTACTACCACACTCCTGGTCATTATAATTTAATACAGTAAAAGAGTTTAAGCATGCGTGGGATAGGCATAAGGCTATCCTAGATTTAAGATAAGGCCAGGGACTAGTTAAAGTATTTTGAAATATTGGGCAGACTAGATGGGCCGAATGGTTCATATTCTATGTTTCTATGTTTCTAATAGGGTCCTTGTAACTACCTTCCTAAAGTTTTAAAAGATTCCATTGATGGAAACCTTGTCTGAGAATGGGATGAGACCTATTATTCATATATATATAATTCACAGTTATTTAATTATATTGAGTTATAGAAAATGGGTAGGTATCACAAATGATTAGAATAGTAACAAAACCTAGAAGCATAGTGTAACGAGTTCAGCTAAATTCACCCTTTCAATTAGTTACTTGACTCTTCAACTTAGCACACTATAAGTGGAACATGCCATAACATATAATTAATAAATGTGCAGCACCATAAATAAAAAAGCAACAAGACCCCACTGACACATTAACTGGATCATATTGTAAAGTTAAGATAGGAAATATGGTAACATACTATGAATCACTTGTCAAAGGTTCAAGCATGTAATAACATAATTAGCCACTGGATGGCTCACATCCTCAGTGATTACCCCAGCCACACCAGGACAAGTACCTATCCAACTGAATTAGAGCTGAGCTAAAACCAAACAATGAAGCCGCACCAAGTGAACATGAGAAGAGGCTGAATAAGGCCGAACAGACAGCATGGGGCAGCTGAACACGGCTGAAAGAACAGCCTCAGCAGCATAACATGAGAACAGCATGTAGAGGCTGAACAAGGCTGAATGAAACAGTCATGGCTGCCAAACAAGGCCGAATGCAACTGGATGGCGGCCAAACTAGGTCAAATGTAAGAGTATCGAGTAGAAGAACAAGGACAAATATAACAGTATGGAGTGGCTGAACAAGGCCATATATAAAAGTATGGAGGGCCCGAACTTGAGTCTAATGCCTTCTGAAGAGAGGCTCGCCAGGTAGACATACATTAATGCTGCATGACACAGAAGTGGCAGAATGAAGGCTGAATGCCACTCTGCATTGGTTGAACGAGGCGGCCTGCAAATCCACGGAGACAGAGATGAGTGCCTGAAGTTAGTAGAAGAGTTTGTTAAAAGGCTCTAGTTGATTCACCTCCTGTGATGGACCTCTTGATACACAAAAGGTACTGCACATGGTTTGAAAGGCCAGGAGGAGTTTGCCTCGGCATTGAAATTCAAGTATTCCCGGGACAGCTTCTTTCCAGACCGGACCTGGAAGTAGGAGACACTTCAACACTGAAGCATCGACGGGAGGTAAGTGAAGGGGATCCATGTTATTTAGGTAAGATGTCCCCTCCCACAACTACAAACCCCACCTTTTTATTTATAGTTATATATATATATATATATATATATATATATATATATATGCTATATATCTCATATGATCTAAACCTTAATTTCAAAAGAACCCCAAGATGACATTATTTTTCCAAACTACGCAGTTCACCATTCACCATTGTATTATCTCTGCTTACAGTGAGGGAAAAAAGTATTTGATCCCCTGCTGATTTTAAACATTTGTCCACTGACAAAAAAAATGATCAGTCTGTAATTTTAAGGGTAGGTGCATTTTAACAGTGAGAGACAGAATAACAAACAAAAAAATCCAGAAAAACACATGTCAAAAAAGTTATAAATTTGCATGTCAATGAGTGAAATAATATTTGATCTAATATCAATCAGCAAGATTTCTGGCTCCCAGTTGTGTTTTATACAGGTAACGAACTGAGATTAGGAGCACTCTCTTAAAGGGAGTGCTCCTAATCTCAGTTTGTTACCTGTATAAAAGACACCTGTCCACAGAAGCAATCAACCAATCAGATTCCAAACTCTCCACCATAGCCAAGACCAAAGAGCTGTCCAGGGATGTCAGGGACAAGATTGTAGGCCTACACAAAGCTGGAATGGGCTACAAGACCATCGCCAAGCAGCTTGGTGAGAAGGTCACAACAGTTGGTGCGATTATTCGCAAATGGAAGAAACACAAAATAACCATTAGTCTTCCTTGGTCTGGTGCTCCATGCAAGATCTCACCTTGTGGAGTTTCAATGATCATCAGAATGGTGAGGAATTAGCCCAGAACTACACGGGAGGATCTTGTTAATGATCTCAAGGCAGCTGGGACCATAGTCACCAAGAAAACAATTGGTAACACACTATGCAGTTAAGGACTGAAAACCTGCAGCGCCTGCAAGATCTCCCTGCTCAAGGAAGCAAATGTACAGGCCCGTCTGAAGTTTCCCAATGAACATCTGAATGATTCAGAGGAGAACTGGGTGAACGTGTTGTGGTCAAATGAAACCAAAATCAAGCTCTTTGGCATCAACTCAACTTGCCATGTTTGGAGGAGGGGGAGGAATGCTGCCTATGACCCCAAGAACACCATCAAACATGGAGGTGGAAACATTGGGTGTGTTTTTCTGCTAAGGGGACAGGACAACTGCACCGCATCAAAGGGACGATGGGCGGGGCCATATACCGTAAAGTCTTGGTGAGAACCTCCTTCCCTCAGCCAGGGCATTGAAAATGGGTCGTGGATGGGTATTCCTGCATGACAATGACCCAAAATACACAGCCAAGGTAACAAAGGAGTGGCTCAAGAAGAAGCACATTAAGGTCCTTGAGTGGCCTAGCTTGTCTCCAGATCTTAATTTCATAGAAAATCTGTGGAGGGAGCTGAAGGTTCGAGTTACCAAACGTCAGCCTCGAAGCCTTAATGACTTGAAGAGGAACTGCAAAGAGGAGTGGGACAAAATCCATCCTGAGATGTGTGCAAACCTGGTGGCCAACTACAAGAAACGTCTGACCTCTGTGATTGCCTACTAAGTCGAAGGGGTCAAATACTTATTTCACACATTGACATGCAAATCAATTTATAACTTTTTTAACAAACGTTTTTCTGGATTTTTTTTTGTTATTCTGTCTCTAACTGTTAAAATACACCTACAATTAAAATTATAGACTAATCATTTCTTTGACAGTGGGCAAATGTTCAAAATCAGCAGCGGATCAAATACTTTCCCCCCTCGCTGTATATATTCACAAATCAATCAATCAATCAATCAATCAATCAATCAATCTGTCTGTCTGTCTGTCTGTCTGTCTGTCTGTCTGTCTGTCTGTCTGTCTGTCTGTCAGTCACTTTTTAGAGCTGACAGAACACTCAATATTTTTACCATACAATATACATTTCTCAGAGGCTGTAGTAATTATACAACACAAATAAACATGCACATCCCTTATGTGTTTTATGTGTTGTGTCCCCTTTCCATATTTCTCTTGTTTTATTAAGAAGGGAATTGACACAAATGCAAAGTTCACCAGCTGTGCTTTACTAGAAAATGTAAAGCTCGGTGCAGCATAAATAGTGTGTTAGTATGAGAGTACATGTGCTGTTTATATTTTCAATCTACTATATGAGAAAGAATAAGCAGCAAACTGTAAACAAACAGAAACAATATGATAAGCACACAAACATATTTCACCACTGTGATGTTTCAGGTACAAGGAGAGAGCGGGGTCCAGAGTTTAATCTTGGGAGGAACACAGCCACATTATATTATGGTTGACAGAAAAACATGTGTTGTTTGTACTTTGTGATAAAATCATGCAACCTACATTGTGGCGATCCGTAATAATCTAACACAGCATATTATTGTGGAGGACTATATTATACCCATTGGTACTGCACATTACTGTGGAGCTCTATATTGTACCCATATGCACTGCACATTACTGCAGAGCTCTATATTGTACCCATATGCACTGCACATTACTGCAGAGCTCTATATTGTACCCATATGCACTGCACATTATTGTGGAGGACTATAGTATACCCATCGGCACTGCACATTACTGCGAAGCTCTATATTGTACCCATATGCACTGCACATTACTGCAGAGCTCTATATTGTACCCATATGCACTGCACATTACTGTGGAGCTCTATATTGTACCCATATGCACTGCACATTACTGCAGAGCTCTATATTGTACCTATATGCACTGCACATTACTGCGGAGCTCTATATTGTACCCATATGCACTGCACATTACTAAGGAGCTCTATATTGTACCCATATGCACTGCACATTACTAAGGAGCTCTATAATACACTAATTTATGCTGACTGCACATTACTGCAGAGCTCTATAATGTGCCCATATGCACTGCACGTTACTGCAGAGCTTTATAATGCACTCCTAGCCACTGCACATTACTGCAGAACTCTATAATACACTCTTACACACTGCAAAATTCACCACTATGTGGGGATATGTGTGTATCCCCATAACCCTAGCTAGTCACTTTTGTAACATGGATTAGCAGGACTGAGGTAGGTGATATTCATATTCCTCTGCACAATATGTCAGTTTAGGCTACTAACTGAACAACATGCAAAGTAAGTGAAGAGACAGTGTAAAATGATGTACAGTTATATCCCTACCTCTTCCTTTTATTCACATCGTCACTGGGAGCTTGAAGCAGCCGTGACAGATTGGGCTGAGGAACGTGGATCTCCTCGTCCTTGGTTGGGTTTCACGAATGCTACAAAGAGTATCAGTGCGAGAATACTCTGTGTTTATCTTCTCACCTATCGCCCAGGAAGGACTGCTTTGACCATTCTGTATCTGCTTTTGTTTTAAGCCTTGCCACCTCTAAGGTCCACTAATATGTGCTTTTTATTGTGCTACCTAAGATTTGCGTGTTGTACACTGTATTATAGGTAGTAAATGATCTCCTGAAGATAGATGGGAAGACTGTGCACAGGATTGTGGCCCTGCAACCGAACAAGGAGATAATGAATGACTGAACAAGGAGGTAATGAATGACATGTGCTATTCTTATATCTTGTATGAGAGATGCCTGCAATTCATATTGGGATTCAGTTTATATTGAGATTAAAATGGCGGATTATGAAGATACATATCATGAGTCAAAGGGACAGAGTGTGGGCGTATAAAAGAAGGTTAGTTATTAAAGTGGGGAAAAAGTTACATTTCTTTCAAAAATTTATTTAAAAAAAACAGGCAGTCATCCAGTTTGGTGAAGTTTGTAATATGATTCAGGAGGCAGGGAGAGAAACAGTGTTATTACCATATGTTATATTGAAATCCAATGGAAGTTATTATATAAGGTGCATTTTTATGTGAATACAAAACAGCACCCATAGTACTATGGGATACCCTACCTGAAAAGGATATACTATGGAGGATCAGACTGAAGGAAATGGAATTCTTATAGAATGCAGGGTGTGTTATTATTTATTTATTTATTTATTAAAAATTCTTAAGAAAACGCAGTCTTATTACCCATAGGGTCTCGATGCGCATACCAGCAATAAAAACAGACAAAACAATATCCAGCAAAAACCACAGCATTATAATCACATGCATTTGAACCAAGTTAAAAATTTCATGTCATCCCATACGCCTGAGCAAATAAAACTGTTTTTAAGCTCCGGCGGAATTTCAGTAGATCATTCTCAAGTCTTAATGTCAGAGGCAGGGAGTTCCAAAATTGCGCTCCCTGAACATCACTCGTTCTCCCTCCGCACTTTTTCTTTTTAAAATTTGGAATCTTCAATAAGGCTAAATCAGCCGATCTCAAGGATCGACTGGGAGCATAGCGTGTGAATTTATCCTTCAGATAGTCTGGTCCCATACCATGGATTGCCTTTTATACCAAACAAGCATTTTTAAACAGAACCCGTTCACGAACGGGCAGCCAGTGCAAGGCTCTTAATGATGGAGTGATATGGTCATTGCGGGCCACACCCGTAAGTAGCCTTGCAGCTGCGTTCTGTATCAACTGTAGCTTGTGTATGATGTTCTGAGGCAGTCCAAGGTACAGAGCATTGCAGTAGTCCAATCGGCTACCGATGATGGCGTTGACCACCGAGATTTGATCGGAGGGTGTAATGAATCTAAAAATAGACCTCAGAAGCTTCAGGTGGTAGTGGCAAGAGCTTACCACCTGATTAATCTGGGGCTTCAGTGTCAACCTGGAGTCGAAAATGACTCCCAGATCTCTGACCTTGGTGGCAGGATTCGGAGATGGAGAAAACGAGTCCGGCCATGAGGGAAAGATACTACTCACCTTCTGGTTACTGAAGATGATGCATTCAGTTTTGGAGCCATTAAGTTTTAGATAATTGGCTCCCATCCACGACTGGATATCCTGTAGGCAGGAAGAAAGATTGATTTGATCCTCCTTTTTCTTGGCCAGGCGAAAGTACAACTGGGTATCGTCGGCATAGATATGATAGGGAAGCATGTGGCGGAGGATGATATGGGTCAGTGGCCTCATATAGATGTTAAACAGGATTGGAGATAAAGCCGAACCCTGGGGGACTCCACACGTCAGGGAGATGTTAGAGGAGTAAAATGTCCCCAATTTTACCCTTTGAACCCTGTCGTGGAGAAACGAGGTCACCCAAGCCAGCGCCCTGTCATCCACACCAGCCACAGTAAGTAGCCTCTCTGTCAATCTATCATGATCGATGGTATCGAAGGCCGCCGATAAATCCAGGAGTACCAGGGCAATTTCCTCCCCTCTGTCCAAGGCCCACAGGAGATCGTCGTGGACTTTAACCAGGGCAGTTTCTGTCCCTCTACCAGGTCGAAATCCCGATTGGAAGTCATCCAGAATGTGATTAGATTCCAGGTGAGGCTGAATTTGCCATACCGCCGCTCTCTCGATGATCTTGGCCAAAAAAGGCAAGGTGGAAATAGGTCGATTGTTGCTCAACTCGGAGCGTGGCACAGTTGGTGTCTTCAGCAGAGGAATAACCACAGCCTGCTTCAGAATGCCAGGAACAACTCCGGTGGCAAATGACATACTAACAATGTCTGCAATTTAGGGGGCCAAAGCATCAGCGGCATCCTTCACCAGCTGAGCAGTGCAGGGATCCAGCGATGAGGACGATGCCCTGAGAGACTTGAGGATGATCAAGAATTCGAGAACATCGAGCCATCATAGGGTATAAAAATTTCTGCATCAGGTTCCACCACTATGTTGCTCCTAATTAGATCAATTTTTTGTTTAAAAAAGTGAGAAAGGGATTCACAAAACTTTTGAGATGTTTCTTCTTGAGGAAGCGAACAGTTAGGATTTGCTAAGAGGTTTGTTGTGCGAAAAAGCTCTGCCGCTGAGTTTTTCGCTTTTGTAATCTTATCTGTGAAATATTGTTTTTTCGTATTTTTAATACTAGATTTATATAATTTTAAAGATTTTAAATATTCCAATTTAAGGTCGGTATTGTAATCTTTTCTCCACCGTTTTTCAGCTGCTCGACATCGCCATTTCATCTCCCTGGTCACCTGATTAAACCAGGGAGGGTTTTTATCTACTTGTCTTACTAGACAAGTTTTTTTTCATCGGGGCTAGAAGTTCTATTGATTCTACAATCACTGAATTAAACAGTAAGATTTTCTCTTCTACTGTGTGGGAATCATGAAATTTAATAGGGTCCATTTTGCTGGAAAAAGTTGTGCTAAGAAGAGGTCCGGTGACTTTGGAAATATCTCGAGACCATGAGCAGATATTATTTCTTTTTGGGATGTGGGGGATTTTCTTCATTTCAACACCTACTGCCTCAAACTTGATCAAGTTATGATCACTCCAGGCCGTGGGTTGAGGAGTGGCAGTCGAGCAGATCAACCCATTGTGGAAAATCCAATCTAGTGTATGTCCGGTTCTATGTGTAGGGCCGGATACTGCTTGGTTATACCCTATGGTTTTAGCATAGAGTATTAAACTCTGGGCATGAGAGTCCATAGGAGAATCAGCCCATAAGTTAAAGTCTCCCAAAATGATGGAGGAGGTAAACTTAAGACTTATAGTAGTTAGCAGTTCAGATATCTCCTCCATAAAGACGGGGGTACTAGTATTAGGCGGATGATAAATAAGAGCTACACCTGCCGTTTCCCTCTCAGTGCGCTGCCATAGGAGAGAGAGATATTCAAATGTGGTGAAGGATGTCACCTCCATCTCAATTTCACTGATTTTAAGATGTTTTTTTAAAATAATCGCAATCCCCCCGCCTCTTCTTGTGGCCCGATTACACATAAGTATGTGATATCCAGGGGGGGCCAGTTCATCAAGACGAGGTGGGGTTGAGGGAGAAAACCATGTTTCTGTTAAAAACAAAAAATCAAGGTTGTTATCCTTAATTACAATATTGATGGCCTCAGCGTTCTTAATTGCTGAGCGGGCATTCAATAGAGCACCCTTAAAAGACGGGCCATGATTACTCTTTAGAGTATTATTAGTCTTGCTAAGTGTTAAGCAGGGTGTGTACCAAGAAGGAACACTGTTACAAAGACCAAAGTTACAAAGGGTAAGAAGAGGAAGCAGGTGGTTTTAAAAGTGGCAGAAATGTCAAGAATATTTAATAGAGTGTAGGTACGTGTGGATTTAGCTGAAATTAGTAGAATTAATGACAACCAATATTGCTTTTTCAGTAGAAAGCTGAGAAAATAAGCCATATTTGACTTCTGCAAGGGCAGAAACATTTGGTTTGGCCAAATCAAAATAAATAAAAATGAATATTTTTTTTTTTTTTTTTTTTAGTTCGGGCTGTCCAGTCTTCATGTATGTATTGATTTGGCTTGTCTGAATATGGTGCATGCAAAAGATTTGGGGAAAACATTGGGGAGTAGAGGGCCAGAAAAATGCACCTATTAGTGTATTCAATGCAAAAACAACTACAAGATTGCCTAGCCTAATGGCTACCCAACATCAGCCATTTTAGCAATGTCAGTTCTGAGTTGTCAGTATGAGATTATTTATGTCTGTATAAATGTACGTATCATTAATAGTAAGTGAGAGAACATTTATAGTTTTATGATGATTGTTTTCCTCTTGTGGACTTCTATTGTTAAAAAAACGTTCAGTAGCAGCAATAGTAAAAAAGAGGATGTTTAAAAAAAAAATACAAGGAAAGGTTCAGTGGGCAGTTGATGATCCTCTTACTCCTTCCGATTTGACAAGAACAAAGAAGAATACATCCAGTCTGTAGTGTGAGTGACCATCATTCATTGAGTATAAATACATTGCCCTATCAGCCTATACCAGCTGCACCTGTGGAGGTAGCAGGCACGGCAATACTGTAATACCCAGGCAGGGAAAACCACTACAATGAAAGGCATTTGAAAATATTACAACTAGCACCATCTGCTACATTTTAGAATACTGTTTTCTTCAAAGAGTTCAAAAAACCTTCACCACTCAGTGCAGGTTCCATTCACTTTTAAAATGCCACACACTGTATGTTACTGATTGTAACGGACCTTTAAGCACACAAGGGGTTAAAATCCGTTTAAGCGATATTCCCCTTCCAGATAGACAAGCAGCTACTGGAATCACCAATTTCCTGAACAGGAAACACACGAAATCTCCAACTCCCGAACTGGAAACACCCGAATTCTCCAACTCCCGAACTAGAACCATACGAATGCTGTAAACAGCCGAACAGGAAAAACCATACGAACAGTTTACACTCCTGGCAGTCGAACTGCAACAGCATACAATCCAATTCCCCCCAAGAACGAGACGACACTTCGTTTGGAGGGTCAAGCAGTGATCTGATTTACTGGGGCTACCTGCCTGGCTTTTATGCAGGTCTTCCACCTGGTGAACACTCCCCTAGGGGACCTGATGGAAAACTGTTATACATAGTGGACATTGACCAATCACAAGCTTACACATGTAAATACTCCCACAATGCAATATAATACCCCCTCTCTGTCGTAGAGATAATTGGGAAGTAATCCAATTATCTCCAAGGACAGAGGCAAAACTCCATTAGCCACATGTTAGCAAAAAGACATAAAATTACACAGTGTTACAATTCCTACATAAAACATATACACTCAGCATATCGCCAGATAGCTTAGATCTGAGCGCACATTATTACCAAATGGCGCTCAGATCACATACATACAGTTCAATCGCCATGGAGTCAAAGTCTTTCACATAGTCTTTTGTTACATGAATGGGCTCCATGGCATAGCTATCTGGGGTAACACTGCTCACAAATGGGAAGTACCGAATGGATGGCATTCGTATGTATTGCAGGAGAAGGGAGGTCGGCGGCTCAGCGGTGTCCTCGTGCAAACAAGTGTCCGTTTTGAGTTCCATAGATTTGGAGCTGAACACCGCTGGCCGTTCGGGAGTTTAAGATGGCCGCTGCCACGTGTTCGGTTATACGAACAGTGGCCACCAAGCGTTCACCAATTAAGCTGCGGTTAACCGCAGCCTCTGGGAGCTAAATCACTGGCACACTCCTTGCCCAGGTGGTCCCCTCATTCGTGCATTGGTTCGGTACCTAACTCACAGGCAGAAAGGCACGAACAAGCCTTTCTAAAGGGGAAAAGAACAGCGTTTAACATGGGGCCATAGTACAGAGGGAGCAGGCAAGCAACCAGGCTTCTCCAGTGCCCAGTGGTGAGGTTGGTTCCGCCCCACTGATGGAATAAGCTTGCAGTATGCAAAGCACAAGCAGTGGCACTGAAGCACACTGCAAATCACTATACACAAAAAATAAATCACAAATCAGTAAAACAATTCTAAATCAGTGAATCAAAGTTGATGTAAGTCATACTTGCAGTAGATAGACAAAAGGGACATTTTATTTTTTTACTAGCCTGAGCCTTTACACTAGCACATGATTAAGTAATGCCTTGCTAACGGAAAGGGAAAGGAATGTGGTGGTGGTAGTGATTATAGTTATGGTGGACCTTGAAAACTGCTGCTTATAGTAGTGGGACTTCTGAAGGTGGTGGCAGCATCAGCAGAGGTGGCAAAAGGTCTCATGACTGAGGAGGTGTCAGCAGTACTAATGGCTGAGGTGATAAGACCCAGAGAAACCATGGCACTGTCGTGGATGATTGTTTGAGTAACATAACCCCTATCCTCCCTCACTTTCCACTTCAGACATACCAGTGCTGATAGGTTTGTTTTTATTATTCGGAAATTGCGTAAATTCATTCTGATTTTTTGGCATATTTTTAGAGCTGATCCTATACTAAAGAATCTTTTACCAGACAAGCCAAAATTGTTTATAGAGGTTCTGAAATAACTTTTTAGTATGAAGCAATCTAAATAAATAGAAACCAATTCATATTTTTAAAACCAAAGTGAAGGATTTTTGGAATGTGGTGTCTGCTGATGATGTAGGAAAACCAAAAGTGTCAAACAACACACAAATGTAACTTTTTAAATCCAGGATGAACTAACTTGCTTTTCTAAATGTGTTATATACAGAGTCGGACTGGCCCACCGGGATACTGGGAAATTTCCCGGTGGTCCGGCACACTATCGGGCCAGTGCGCGCCACTCAGAGCGCACCAGCGCATGAATCGCATGGCAAAATTACACAGTAACCGACAGGAGGAGATGCGCTCCCCTCCTGCTGGTCACAGAATGTAGCATGGACGAGCAGGCAGACCGTGGGTAGAGGAGCTTCTGTTCTCCTACCTGGTCTGACAGGAAGTGCTCACAGAGAGCACATGGTTGCTTCCTGTCAGACCGGGTAGGGGAACAGATACTCCTCTACCGCGGTCTGCCTGCTCGGCCACGCTACAGCAAGGTTCAGGGAGGGGGAATGGGGGACACTAGAATGGGACTCATGGGGGATTGGGGGGCTATAATGGGACACCTGGAGGGGGCTATAATTGGACACATGGGAGCTGGGGGGCTAAAGGGACACATGGGGACTATAAGGGGACACTGGGGGCTGTGGAGGGGGCTATAATGGGACACACAGGGGCTGGGGGGCCTATAGGGACACATGGGGGCTATAATGGGACAAATGGGGGCTGGGAGGGCTTTTGGGACACATGGGGGTTATAATGGGACACATGGGGGCTGGGGAGGGGGCTATAATGGGACACATGATGGCTGGGGAGGGGGCTATAATGGTACACATGGGGGCTGGGGTGCTATAGGGACACATGGTGGCTGGGGACAGGCTATAATGGGACACATGGGGGCTATAATGGGACATATGAGGGCTGGGGAAGGGCTAGAGGGACACATGGGGGCTTGGGATGGGGCTATAATGGGACACATGGGGGTTAGGGGGGCTATAATGGGACACATGGGGGCTAGGTGGGCTATAGGAACACATGGTGGCTGGGGAAGGGCTATAATGGGACACATGTGGGGCTATAATGGGACATATGAGGGCTGAGGGAGGGCACCTGGACACCTGGGGGGCTAATTAGACACATGGCGAGGCTGGGGGGTAATGAGACACATGGAGGGAATGGGTAGTAAAAAGACACATGGAGAGTCTGTGGAGAAAAAAAGGCACAGAGAGGTCTGGGGAGAAAGAGACAGAGGGGCTGAGAAAGACAAATGGGGGCTTGGGATGGGGCTATAATGGGACACATGGGGCTAGGGGGCTATAGGGACACATGGTGGCTGGGGAGGGGCTATAATGGGACACATGGGGGCTATAATGGGACATATGAGGGCTAGAGGGACACATGGGGGCTTGGGATGGGGCTATAATGGGACACATGGGGGCCAGGGGGCTATAATGGGACACATGGGGGCTATAGGGACACATGGGGAATTGGGAGGGGGTACAGGGACACATGGAGGGCTGGTGGGCAATAGGAATGCATGAAGGGCTGGGAGGGGGTATAGGGACACATAAAGGGCTGGGAGGGGTGGCTAGTGGGACACATGGAGGGCTGGGTGCTAATGGGACACATGGGGGGATCATGGGACACGTAGGGATGCTGCTGAGACACATGGGAGGGCTAATATGACATACAGGGCTGGGAGGGGGCTAATGGTATACATGGAGGGCTGAAAGGGAGTATAGGGACACATGGAGGGCTAGGAGGGAGGACCAATAGGACAGATGGAGGGCTGGGGGCTAATGGGGCACATGGGGCACATGGGGGGCTACTGAGGCACATGGGAGGGCTAATGGTAAACATACAAGGCTGTGAGGGAGCTAATGGTGTGGGGGGGTCAATGAGATGCATGGAGGAGCTGGGGGCTAAAGAGACACCTGGGGGGCTAATTAGACACATGGAGAGGCTGGGGGGTAATGAGACACATGGAGGGGAAGGGTAGTAAAAAGACACATGGAGAGTCTGTGGAGAAAAAAGGCACAGAGAGGTCTGGGGAGAAAGAGACAGAGGGGCTGAGAAAGACAAACAAAAGACACACAGAGAGACTGGGAAAGGGAGAATGAGACACACATAAGAGTTGTGGGGAAAGAGACACACAGAGGTGCTGTGGCCTGGGAAAGAGACTAACAGAATGGGTTGGGGAAGGGGAGAATGAGAAGAAGGGGCTGGGGCTAATAGACACATGAAAGGGGCTTGAGGGATAAAGATACAAAATGCATCTTCACTTGTGTCTCCTGCTCTCCCGGTAATTTAGGGTTGACCGGTGAGAGAAAGACTTCGTATTAAAGGGACACTATAGTCACCAGAACTACTACAGTTTAATGTAATGGTTCTGGTGTCTATAGCCTGTCCCTGTAGGCTGAGCACTGTAAATGCTACCTTTTTAGAGGAAATTGCTGCTTAGAAACATCTCTAGTGACAGTCACTCACAGTGTGCAGCACCTATGTTGAGCATCTCCACTCTCTGCATGAAGGTGCTAAATGCTCCCCATAGAGATGCATTGATTCAATGCATCTCTATGAGGAGATGCTGATTGGTGCGGTGAAGGACAGCGTTTTGCCACACATGCGCAATTGCCTCCCAATGCTGTCCTATGGGAATTTAATTGGCGTTGACTGAGATCATCCAGTTGTCAGCCAAAGTGAAGAGCACACTCTTGTTACTTCAAAATAAGCAAGATAACGTCATTTTTTTTTACTGCTGTGCAATAGCATACATTTCCAATTACCAAACTTTCCTTAATATGTCAAGGTAGTTGTACTGAAACATTGATTATATGCAAATGCGCACCTGCTTACAACAAATCTGCTCTTTTGTTTATTCACGTCTTTCACGTTTGAGCGATAGTTTTCAGTTGTTTTTTTCCCACTTCCATATCTGCACACTATGCTGGTGTGATGCATAATGGGGCTGGCATAGATTTTTTTTCCAGGGCTGCTTTTTTTATTCCCAGTCTGGCCCTGGTTATATACATTTTAAAGTGCCCTTGCGGCCTCCTGTATAAAGGACGAACAGTCAGGTCTCTCCACATAAGAATTTCTGAGCATTTCAAGAATGTAAAAAAAGACCTAGAAACACATAGTGTTTTACTATATTTTAAAATAGCCCACAATCAAAAATCAGATGGCCTACTTTGTGTGTTTTGAAACAGATAAAGAAAGAATGGAGAGGAGGATATTTTAATAGAAAAATTAGAATGGAGGAGGTAAAATTTATTTTTAACCTCAAGGGTTAAATAATTATTTTGAAATATGCAATTTTTTAAAATGAATAAAAACGTTTTTACTAAATATTTATAATACATATATAGAAGCAATCATTTTATTACCAATTAATGCATTTTTATTTGGGTGTAAATAAGAAAACCCATATTTATTGAAAATACATTTTAACACTATTAAACAGGTTTTATTAGAAATCAATGTTTGTGAATCTTATATTTTGGGATCGATGTTTGTGATTTTAGATCACATTCAGATCCAACTTTATTTCCACTGTACAATGATGAAACACCGTTGGTCTCTGAAATGCAGCAGCAATTAATAAAAATACTATATCAAAATTTACTCTTAACTCCCAATACCTACTACTATAATTCCTCTAGTACTTAAAGGGACACTATAGTCACCTGAAATACTTTAGCTTAATGAAGCAGTTTTGGTGTATAGAACATGCCCCTGCAGCCTCACTGCTCAATCCTCTGCCATTTAGGAGTTAAATCCCTTTGTTTATGAACCCTAGTCACACCTCCCTGCATGTGACTTGCACAGCCTTCCATAAACACTTCCTGTAAAGAGAGCCCTATTTAGGATTTTTTTATTGTAAGTTCTGTTTAATTAAGATTTTCTTATCCCCTGCTATGTTAATAGCTTGCTAGACCCTGCAAGAGCCTCCAGTGTGTGATTAAAGTTCAATTTAGAGATTGAGATACAATTATTTAAGGTAAATTACATCTGTTTGAAAGTGAAACCAGTTTTTTTTTAATATCATATCATAGCCAGGGGAGGTGTTTCTAGGGCTGCATAAACAGAAACAAAGTGATTTAACTCCTAAATGACAGTGAATTGAGCATTGAAATTGCAGGGAAATGATCTATACACTAAAACTGTTTTATTTAGCTAAAGTAATTTAGGTGACTATAGTGTTCCTTCTTTCTTGATTGATTCAAATGTTAAGCCTAATAATACATTGACATTATACAATAGTGCCACCATGTACAGATTCAAAATACAACCCATAGCCCACGATCTAAGTAAACATTCTATCCCATAAAAAACACCATACCTGTGCGATACGTGTGCCAACTATCATACAGTCAATACGTCTAGTGCAAATAAATACCCAAATCCTTAACAATATACATTTATCATGTAGCAAAGTGCTTAAAGCGGCACTGTCATGCCGAATTTACCTTTCCTCAATCACTTCCTCTTATCTTCCTTTTTCAGAATCTGTTTTTCTTTTCTTCCTATCTGATCTAGTTTTCTTGAAAACATAAGATAAAGTAGGGACTACTTTGTTCTATGTATTTTTCCTACGCTTGACCATCTTTGGGGGAGCTGTGACAGGGCAGGGGTGACAGAGGCCTGTGATAGGACAAGTGGTGGTGGGGTGGCTGAGGAAGAGTGTGGCTGGAGCACGGGGTAGTGGGGGGGTGGGGCAGGGAGTGGTAGAGGGGCTGTGACAGAGTAGTGGATTGAAGGGGGGCTGGGGCAGAGGGTGACTTGGGAAGGGAGTGATGGGGGGCTGTGACAGGGAAAGGTGTGGTAGAGGGGGATGGGGCAGAGGGTGGCTGGGGCAGGGAGTAATGGGGCGCTGGGGGAGAGGGTTGTAGGTTTGCTGGGGCAGGGAGTGGTAGGGGGGCTTGGGCAGTGGGAAGTAGAGGGCTGTGACAGGGTACAGGGTGGTAGGGGGCAGAGGGTGGTAGGGTGGCTGGGGTGGTAGGGGTCTGTGACTGAGCAGGGGGTGGTAGGAGGGCAGTGACAGGGTAGGGTGTGGTAGGAGGGCAGAGGGTGGTAGGGTTGCTGGGGCAGGGGGTGGTAGGAGGCCAGTGACAGGGTAGGGAGCGGTAGGAGGGCAGTGACAGGGTGGTAGGGGGTCAGAGGGTGGTAGGGTGGCTGTGACAGGGCAGGTGGTAGTAGGGTGGCAGAGGGTGGTAAGAGGGCAGTGACATGTCACTCTGCCCTAAGGCGATTTAGGCGGGCCGCGAGGCCTCCATCAACGCGAGGCCTTTGGTGGCCGCCTAAATCGCCTTGTAAGAGAGCCGCCTCTGTATCAGAGGACAGAGAAAATGAATCAACAGCTAGTTTATGTGAGAGTTTTTTTCTGAACAAGAGATGAAGAGATCATTAATCAATGTGTATTTCTTTTATGTTCCAAAGAAAGCTGGCATTCCAGAGATTGTAGTGAAAAATGAAAGGGGAGGTAAAATAGTATTGTATTTGCATGAGACAAGAAAGGTTTCTAGAGACTATAAAGCTAGAGAGGAAATAGTTTAGTAGCTATGCAGATGATGGATCAATGCAGATGTTGTGTGAACAAAATGGAAACTATGCTAATGGTAGTAAGCAATAAGAGAATAAAGATAATGCAAGGGATGTAAGGACAATTAGACAACGTCTTTGGAAGCGTGATAGGTAGGATTCAGAAGGCAGGACAATTAATAACTAGTGCACTCTAACTTGTTTTGGAGTTAGGGACATTGGGGGATTAGAGGCAATTGAGAGGATCCTGGTTATTATGATCTAAACCCTTGAGGCAACCTTTGCTACTCTAGATGTTGAGGTCTACATCTCCCTTGGTCCTTTGCCAGCATTATGCGAGATGTTAAGAGCATTATGGGAGATGTAGTCTACAACATCTGGAGTTCCAAAGGTTGCCTACTCCTGTTCTAGACTCTGCTAAAGCCTCATGTGTGTGATTAAAGCTCAATTTACAGAGCAGTAGATAGAAACCTCTAAAGTTCACATCTGAAATCATTTTTTTCATGCAGGCAATTCGAGTAACAGTCAGGGGAGGTGTGGCTAGGGCTGCATAAATAAAAGTGATTTAACTCTTATATGGTAGTGAACTGGGCAGTGAGACTGCAGGGGCATGATCTATATACAAAATATGCTTTGTTAAGCAAAAGTTGTTTTAATGCCTATAATATCCCTTTAAGCTAATATTGACCCACTATTATTCCTATATTCACTAACAGTCTAACATAAAAAAAAAATAGCTATCGACATTACATATGATATTTAACCTAATACATGGAATTAATTAACATTTGTAAATGTGTGATTCGCATATTTTCACAATGGAAGTGTTAGAATGAACCAAATTAGCTACTGTTTGATAATCACGCATGTGCCCATTACAACATTTTCCCTGCTTGATATGTAATATATTTCATATTAAAGTTTTGCAATGAGCTTGTTCACATTTGGATGCAATTGAGATGTGAAATCACTTGCATACAAAAAAAATAGGTTGTCTCCTATTGAACTTTCTTTTGATAAATGGTCTTGAACAGAAGATCTTGAAACAATTCGGATACAAGTTAAACATGATCGTTACTTGCTAATCACAACTGGGATGCATTATGCCCAAGCTTAGGAGATGAAAGACTTGAGTTGGTCTTTATAGAATTTACCTAAGTTGCTTGCTAACCTCATGTTTCACAGATGTCTTTATCTCCTGCCTACAATGTAACCATACTTTATTTATTAAACATACATCTGAATATATATGGTACTTAGCCAGGCATAATAACCATAGATAAATTGCACCAATGATAATTTGACTATTTAACAACGAAAACCAAATGATTGCAGTTTTCATATGACCTCCTTCTGTTTGGGAAATACTCAGGATTGAAAAAAAATATAGTATTAACTATGTATAAGGGGCTGGATTATAAATGCCATAAAAAGAATACTGTCAATAATAAATATTAATGATGTACTATGTTTAATAAATATCATCATATACCTCTGTTGCATTCTTGTGATATTGCACGCTGTATATCAATTCGTGCATTTGTCCTTTGTTAATTTGCATGTGTAGTCCTGCAGAATATTTGTGCATCTTATAAATAAACAGCAATAATTTTAGTGAAATGCAAATATTAATCTTTTGTAAAAGGTTAATATTTTATGATCAATGTAATTCATAATAAAGAATTTCTTCTATTCCCTTTTGCTTGTACAGTCATGCATTTAATTTGCATGAATTATTGTTGTTACCATTGCTTTGAACTGTCTGTATGCCTGGGATATTAATTTTATGGCAAGACAGGAGGCTTCATATTTGCTTATCTTTCTTTACTGAAACTCCCAGCAGCAAAGAAACAGTTAACAGCAGTGTAAAAAAGTTTAACCAATCAGAGTGCATCACAGCAATATAAACTGTCATCAGGCTCCTCCCAATTCCTCTTTCTTTGCTGCTTAGCCTCCCAGGTGAGTCTATTCTAATTATACTCCTATTTATGCTCTATTTTAGCCATATATTTATATGAGTATATTGCTTTAATATTATATATATTTATTCATTTACTTATTCTAGTATTTTTTCTCAGCCTTTCTGTGCTTTTACACACTGCTTAGGTGACATGGGCTGACTCCCCAGTCAACCTATAAACACAATTGCCTCTCTTATTTTTTCTACCATACTTGTATTCTTATACTGTCTGTTTAACTGACACACTTTCCCCGCAGCGCCCGGCATTTTGCCGGTCCGCTCCGCTCAGTTTTTTCCCTCACACACTTCGTGTGTTGCCTTGCGTCTCCATAGAGACGTTTCCCGCCCTTTTCTTTCCGCGGCCATTTCTATTTACCTTTTCCCGGGCTTCCTCTCAGCGCCATCTTGCGGAAATTTTATGCGCGGCGGTTCACTCGCATTTCAGCTCCCACTGCAGAACACAACCCAGCTGTTCGGTAAGTACTTTTTATCCCTTAAAGCCCCAGACCTTTTTATTTTAAATCATTAGGATACATACTCAAAATTTCCCTTTTTCTTGACAGGTTTTTTCAACTTAAAAAATCCTTGCTTGATACTGAGGGTGACCCCCTCAAGCCTTTATTCAGAGGGTGACCCCCTCTAGCCTTCCGTCAAGGGTGACCCCCTTTTTTCTGCCTCTATACAGGGTAATCCCTATTTGATGACACAGGCACATACCTGTTATTTGATTTTGGACATTTCATTGTCCTTCCTCTCTGGGTGAACCCCATTGATATATTGTGGATGAACCCCACTGTTACAAAAATTACTTTCTGTATAAGTCCACCGCCTCATTGTAATTAGTTTGTCTGCATACCAAAATTAAAAATAATTAAAAATAATAAAAATTCAAAAAAAAAAAAAAAAATGTAAACTATATATATATATTGTATATTATATTATTCTCTTTGTGGTGACCCCACTGTTATTGACATCATGTCTGATGTGCCAGAACCAGCAGTTTCTGCCGAACTTAAGGCTTGGCTATTCAATGCCATCACTGAATCTATTCCTAAAGCTTTAGCGGCTTTCAGCGAGCAGACAATACCAGCCCCTACGGCGGCCATTACCCAACTCTCAGATTCCGAAAATTCTCACACTTCAGAACATGAAGGAGCCCCTCGCAAACGCCCTTGGAAGGGCGATAGCGCCACTGCCGGTAAAGGCAAAGCGCCCGCTAAACACCCTAAAGTGCCCTATTCAAAACCCAAACATGATAAATTTGACGCATTTGAGGGTTCTACCTCTGATTTTAACCTCCAAGTATTAGACGAATACTACGCAGAACACTCTGATACTGAGGCTCCGCCTCATAAGACATTCCGAGACCTTTATCCATCCGATTCTGCAACTAATGAACCCCTCATACCTCTAGAGGAACTCCAATCGGAGTCTGACCCCATAGATACCTTATTTGACACCTCTGGACGCCCTCTATTTGACCCCAGGTGCATTAAGCACCCTAGATCAGCCGAATGGACACCCCCAGACCACATTGCCAAATACTGTAGAATGTGGCTCCGTCGGCCTTTAGAAAAAGAGGTGAGAGCCAAATTAAGGGCTGAATGCCCACGCCCCACCATCCCAGACAAGGTGGCCAATACACCAGAATTCGACCCCTTCCTTGTGACCTTTCTAACCAAGTCAGGGAAAGACCCCCGTAAAGGTCTAGAACAGGGTCTTAAAACTGCTCAAGACAAGTTGATGGATGTGGCGGGCCCGCTCACACAAATCTTCATTATTGCAGACGAGGCTTTATCAGGTGGCGCATTTGACGCACATATGGTGCGAGAGTGGGCACAAAGGGCCTTATGCCTTTTAGGCAATGCCAATGTGGCAATATCAACAGAGCGGCGGAAAGCCGTCCTTTATAAAATTGATGCTAAACTTGCCGAACTAGGCACCAAAGAACTTGGTCCAGAAGCTCAAGGCATGTTATTTGGAGACAAGTTCATAAAAGAACTAAGTAAACACGTCTCTGTTTTTACAACACTGACAAAGGCACAATCCTCTATTCGCAAGGTATTTCGCTCTCAGCGTTTTTCTGGAAGAGCTGGTCGCTATAGAGGCCGAGCGACTGGCAGAGCCGCCTTCACAGGCTACAGGCCTCGACCTTCAGACACCTGGAATTCGGGCAATACCCGATTCCAACACAGACAATTTTTTCCCTCTCGCGGAGCAATCCGAGGACGTGGATCCGCTTCCCTACGCGGTCGCTCTGCTACAGGTAATGGACCTTCCTTATTCTCTTATTCCTATTGCAGGCCGGTTAACCCTTTTTTCCCAACAGTGGTCTCAACTAACTCAGGATCCTTGGATCCTTCAAACGGTGTCCGGGTTCCACCTGGATTTTTCAGTCGAACCAATTCAAAAATTCCCTTCCTACCCCAATAACAATGTCTTTGCTAGACGAGTCGACTCTACGGAGCGAACTCAACGATCTATGCACCAAAGGTGCGATCGAACGAGTTGTGGGCCCACAGGTCTTCGTAAGCAACATGTTTCTGGTAAAGAAAAAATCAGGGGGTCTACGACCAGTCATCAACCTGAAAGATCTGAACAATTTCATCGTATACCGTCACTTCAAAATGGAAGGGATCCATTTATTGAGAGACCTACTCTCCGAGGGAGATTGGTTCTCTCGCTTCGACCTAAAGGATGCATACCTCACGGTGCCGGTAACACCAGCACACCGCTGCCTCCTTCAGTTTCGTTGGGAACAGACACTATGGCAGTTCACCTGCCTCCCCTTCGGCCTATCTTCCGCACCCTGGTGCTTTACCAAACTAATGAAACCAGTGATGGCCTTACTGCGGTCCCAAGGAATCCGCTCCATAATCTATCTGGACGATATCCTTCTCATGGCACAGGACCAGGAAACCCTCCTCCATCATACAAACATGACCTCCGCCCTATTGCAGAATCTTGGCTTCGTGATCAATCACCAGAAATCATCTCTAACACCGTCCCAGACGATACAATTCCTGGGATTCCAGATAGACTCCGTTCAAGCAGTCCTTCAACTTCCGGCACCCAGAATAAAATCCATAAAAAGAGACATTCGGAAGTTACTGATATCACCACACCTTCGCCTACGGGATCTAGCCCGCACCATCGGCTTGCTCTCCGCCTCAATACAGGCTATATTCCCTGCCCCACTGCACTACCGGGCACTGCAACGATTAAAGACCCAATACCTACACCAGTCGACATCTTACGACCAACAGATCACACTCACGGACGAGGTCCGGCTCGAGCTCCATTGGTGGCTACAACATATGGATGCCTGGAATGGAAGAGCCATTTTCGGATCCCAACCAGACTTCATCCTGGAATCAGATGCAAGTTTGCTCGGATGGGGCGCAACCTGCTCGGAAACCTCTACAGGAGGACTCTGGTCCCACTCAGAACGCGCACTTCACATCAACTGCCTCGAACTGATTGCAGGCTCATTTGCAATCCGCAGCTTCGCCAAAGATGTCTACAACTGTTCAGTTGTGCTGAAGATGGACAACGTGTCCGCAGTCCGCTACGTGAATCATCTAGGAGGTTCCAAATCAAAGATGCTCTCAGACCTGACCAAGGAATTATATCAGTTCTGCCTAGACAGGAATATCTCCCTGCGAGCGGAATATCTGCCGGGAACAGACAACCTCGTCGCAGACTGGTTCTCCCGCCACTGGAGGGACTCCAGCGATTGGCAACTGAATCCACAAATATTTCAGCATCTCCAGATTTGCCGGGGACCATTCAACCTGGACCTCTTTGCATCTCGCCTCAACAGGCAGACGGACGCTTTTTACAGCTGGTTACCGGACCCAGCGTGCCTTGCAGTCGATGCCTTCCTACAGAAGTGGCCGATGTCAGGGGCATATGCGTTCCCTCCATTCTCCATGATTCCACGCACGCTACAACTTCTCAGAACTCAAGGTGTCAAGATAACTCTAGTGACCCCGCTATGGCGGGCCCAACCATGGTACCCTTACCTACTGGAAATGTCAGTGGACTTTCCCCTGCTGCTACCCTGCACCCACGACCTCCTCAGAGACTCGATAGGCAACTTTCACCCATTGGCGATCCAAGACCATCTCCAACTAGTGGCTTGGACCATTTCAGGGGATCGTGGAATGTCTCAGGCCTTTCGACAACTGCTCAGGGACTCCTTTGGGACTCATGGGCCCCAGGAACCAGACGCTCTTACATCTCTGCATGGCGCCTATGGAGTTGCTGGTGCTTGGAAAGGAACCTTGATCCCTTTTCAACACCTATAATTAATATTATTAACTTCCTGTCGTCTCTATTCGACCAGGGTAAATCCTACCGGACCATTAACATGTTTCGGTCTGCTATTTCTGCAGCGCACGTTCCTATAGAAGGCTCTTCGGTGGGCAAACATCCGTCTGTCTGCAGACTTTTGCGGGGCATCCGCATCGCTAGACCCCCGAATCCCAAATATAATCAATTCTGGGACGTTGCCGTCATGCTCACGTTCTTGGAAGCTTGGCCGGACAACGAAGCGCTTTCCCTACGCCAATTATCAGCCAAATTAGCTCTCCTCCTCTGCTTGGTCTCCTTCCGAAGAGTTTCCGACATCAGGGCTTTCGACTTTCACGCCCTCGATTTCACACCAGAGGGGGTACACTTTCACATCACTAGACGCACTAAGACCAACTCATCTACCGTGAGCTACCCTTACTTCTCGGAGAGACCACTCCTATGCGTAGCCCGGTGCATAAGACACTATATCGCTCGCACTACCCTTCTCAGAGCACCTACCGGGCCCCTCCTGGTATCCTATGTACGGCCTCACAAACCAGTTTCGTGCCCTACCATTGCACGCTGGATTAAATGGCTCCTAGCCCTGGCTGGCATTGATGCATCTTTCGGGGCTCACTCGGTTAGAGGCGCGGCCGCCTCTTCAGCACTCTTAGCTGGAGGTTCCTTAGCGTAAATTCTATCCTCCGCTGATTGGTCTAGAGAATCCACCTTCCGTACCTTTTATTTTAGACACTCTCCTCACGTTTCTCTGTCCTTGCTATCTGTGCGTTAAAATAGCAAATATGAAGCCTCCTGTCTTGCCATAAAATTCGGGATTATTCTAGCTCCTAGTGACCGAATAATCTAAATTTTATTAAAGACAGGAGGCGAATATTTTCCCACCCTAGTTTTCTCTTCCCACCCTTCTAGGTAAGTATCCTGTACTACCTCCAATTTCTAACTATGACTTACATCCTCTCTTTCGCTAACCTAGACTCATTAGGTCGTTATTATTATAACCCGTTTTTTATATTATATTTAGTTCATTAAATTCTAGATGGTCATTTACTGTTATACCACTCTGTTATTACCATAGTTAGAGCTTGCACTAAATTGGAAGTCAGTTCACTGCATTTATTTGGTTTTCTTTTGCCAAAGAGACCATACTTTCACGATGTTTCTCCTTCCTCCTAGTGTGAAGATCGCTTGCCTTCTGCCTTGACTCTACCTGCGGGTTGATCACTACCTTCATCCTTAAAGATACCTTCACCGTTACCTGTTCATCGTTTTAATGACTACTTTTACATGGTTGACTCTACAACTGATCGGCTACATCAAGAAAGAGGAATTGGGAGGAGCCTGATGACAGTTTATATTGCTGTGATGCACTCTGATTGGTTAAACTTTTTTACACTGCTGTTAACTGTTTCTTTGCTGCTGGGAGTTTCAGTAAAGAAAGATAAGCAAATATTCGCCTCCTGTCTTTAATAAAATTTAGATTATTCGGTCACTAGGAGCTAGAATAATCCCGAATTAGATCCTATAAAACAAATATACACGTTTGTATGTCTCTTCTTATCGTCGTAAGAAAATGTGTATATTTTTGGGGGGCTGGGTCTTGTTTTTTTCTTTTCAGTTGTGTGGGGATGAACTATAATTTATATCCGTGTGATTTTATTAAATGTAATTTTTTTAAAGTTTAATTTGAATGATCCATTTGAATAAAGTTTATTATACTACAATATGGGAAACACTGATTAATAAAAACTTCCGTAATAGTTTGTCAGTTTGCTGACTTACTATCCATCTGTCCGTCTATCTATTTCTCTGCCTCTGTGTTTGTCTTGCAAAGCATGACAGATATTTCTTTTTGTTTTGACTTGAAGATTTGACTGAATACTAATGTTTTTTGTGCATATCTAATCTTAGGGATTTTTTTTTTTTTAAATAGAAAAATAAATGATATCCACGAATAAATATGCTTATTTTGCAAAATGACATTCCTGCAAAGTGTAAAATAAAATTTTAAGAAGAAAAGCAAACGTGCAGAGTACATATATTTAAATGTTTATGTTAAGCCTCCTATTTTTCCCGCAAGCCCTTTAGCATTGATGTGAGTGACAAGGGTGCCACAAGCTACGATATCACAATGAGGGATGGACTTTGTCCTTATGCACCATCTTTCACTCGACTGGACTCATCTTCACAGACAAATTGATTTGCAAAGGTTGAGACTGGCAGCTCAGCTTGCTTTGCATATAGAACTTCTCCCTTGTCACAGCATAAAAAGTAGCCTGGCAAACAAGAGGAACACAGCGGGAACCGGCCGGTTCAAAGTCCATACTCCACACCCCCTCACCCCAGTCTGGATTCAAAGGTCACCGAGTGTCTGGGAAAATAGTCTCAGGATACAATCCTTTATTAAAGGTCACTATTTTTCAAGGCACTTAACACACACTTTCACACAAATTGAGGCTAGATTTTTTTTTTTGCAGGCTAGCTTGCAGTCATTGTATTTTATAGGATTTATGTCTTGTGTTCATGAAACACAGACACTCACACATGCATACATAAGCACACATATGCTGTTCTTTTACTGCAACACACAACAACACGCCAAAAAAAAAAAATGTTTTGCAATAGCCCAAAAGATGTTGCAATAATTTGGGAAATATTGTAAATGTAAGTTGCCCTTGTCAACCGATGTTTGTAAGGAATAATAATTTAAAATTCACATGCCATGACTTAAAGACCATCAGTGTATGTTTTGAATTTATCTTGTAAAAATGATGAGAAGGCATTTTACGTTTTTAGTTGTAATCAATGCCTCATACATTAATGAGGCATCTATGTATTTATTTACTTCACAATTCATATATAGTACCCTTATTCAAAGCACTTAACATAGAGTAGCAATGAAACAGTTATGGATGAGAAAGTGATAATTCTTTTTCAGAGTACATTATTCATTGAAATTAAAAGCAAATTGTCAGCGTGCATAAAACTCTGGCATCATGGGAAGTCAGACTGTGATGATATCATGGTGCTGGCATTACTGTGCACTTACAATTATTATGGATGCCTAGATTAAATAAATGTTATACAATCACCAAAGGACATGTGAACAATAGAATCTCATAGAAAAGGAGTGGGTGAAAGGTGCAGGGTTGCAGACAGTGATGGCCCCTCTGGTGGACATTTGGGGCAAAAATGTTCAGGAAGTAAGATATGCTCAGATGAAATGTTCATGTTTGCATGCATGGATACGTTTATTATACTTACCGGTATATATAAAACCCAAACATATCTTGTACTGTGCACATATCTCAGTATAATCAAATTCCTTATTCTTTACAAAGTCATCTCACCATACGTTTTTAAACGGAGTATGAAAAAGACATTATTTCATTTACATTTATGCAAATATAATTACAGGGTAATTATTTTGTAACACAACAAAATGCTCAATATGTAAAATTTAAGTTCACAGATAAACCATTAGGTAGATATTGGGGAGATAGGTGATTAGTGATATTACTGTTCATATTTCTCCAAGCCTTTGACAATATCTTTAATCACTACTATCAACCAATATCTCTTGGATTGTGGTTCACATAGTCAGCTCAATTTTCTTTAATTAAGCACCCCTATCAAAAATGTCTCTTTATGTCATGGCTTAAATACTGTCCTGAAGTGTATCATCGAATTTTGACAAACCTAACAACAACAATGTGACGGAACGCTGGCACTCCGACCGAGTACCTCCGCCAATCGATGCTCCTAGTGCTTGTTGAGGACTCCACACCCTCCAACCGACACCATCAGCACTGCAGCTGGGGAGTGAGACCGATTGTCTCCACTCCCTGTAACACACTTGGCTGCTGGGGAGAGAGACTGACTGTCTCCTCTCCTAAGGACACACACTGCCGCTGTGGAGGAAGGTCGACACCTTCAGCTCCCTGGCATTTGCACTGCCGCTGGGGAGTGAGATCGATTGTCTCCACTCCCTGGAACACACTTGGCTACTGGGTAGAGAGACCGACTGTCTCCTCTCCCAAGGATACACCCTGCCGCTGGGGAGGAAGGACGACAGTCTCTTCTCCCGAAAACACACTTGGCTGCTGGAGATGGAGGACGACACTCTCCTCTCCCTGGGCTGTACGCTGCCGCCGGAGAGTGAGACCGGTTGTCTCCCCTCCTTGTTCACCGCACTGCCGATAGAGATCTGGGCCTGCTGCCCAGCATCCCGGTAGGGCCGGTAGAGAGACCTCAGTCCCATATCCACCTGCCACCTGTAGGTTTTCCCAGGACCAGTCTATGAGGTCCTCTACTTCTACAGCTGGTAGTGAAGCAGGGGGTACCTCAGCCAGATCTTCCCAGCTGTAGGGTGGCAGGTCTGGGGATGTCATCCAGATCTCCTGTTCTGCGCCACTGTCTGGTGACTGAACTGCGTCGAGTAGCTTTGCATAATCTCTTTCGATTTCCCACTCCATTGCAGCCAGACGGGCAAGGTCAGGTCCCAATCCCAGAAGTGAGGGATACTGCAGCACAGCATTCCGGTGGGCATAAATGGCCCAGTAGTGTGACTGGGTAGGACTGCCGAAATCCTTGTCCTCCTCAAGTGCCCTCTATACCAGACCTGGGCCACCGTAGTCCTTGCCTTCCAGTCCTTCCGGCGAAACCCCCGCCGACAGCCAGGCATCCTGTTGTATTGCGTGCCACCACAGCGCCCGGTAGGCATTATCCAGTATCAGTTCCCGTTCTACTAGGGATTCCAGGCATCTTACCCTCTATGTACTGGGTTGCTCCACCAGAAGCGACCTCCGTTGGGCTACTTGGTCCCACAAACGCTGGTATATACCGGGAAGTTCCTCTCCTCGCTGAAACTGGAACTATTCCAGGGCAGCTTCCCAGTGTAACCCTCGGGCTGTACTCCTCCATTCGAGGTCACTCTCATCCCTGGTGTGAATGCTGATTGCAGGCCGGCTCGTTCCATTCTGCTGAGCTCCTCTGTAGACAGGTCGCTGCACGATTACTAGCGCTTCCCTCAATTTGTAAATCCACATGTTACCGGTGTCTCTGAGCTGCTTCTCCTTGCCCTAGGACGCCATCCCGCCGCTTGCCACCAAAGTAACAGATCACCTGGCACCCCGACTGGGTACTTCCGTTGAAGGATGCCACTAGTGCATCCTGAGGGCTCCAAGCACTCCAGCAGACACCTCCAGACACTGGACGTCACTCAGTCCTGGGGACTCTGGAACCGAATTGGGAATTAGCTCTAGTCCTTACAAGGACTTTCCCTGGTGAATCTTCTGTAAGCTGGAACAGCAGACACAGGAGCAAATATTCTCTCCAATAACAGGATGACACACAGTTTTGGAGTGTACGCAGGATCAGACAGCTGTGGTTTTATTGTTTCTTATATACACAGTTTTACATACTGTTGCCACCCACATGGTTTTGTAGCACAGCCATGGGCGTCCGCAGGAATTTTTCCAGGGGGGGGGGCATAATTGTAATGACATCTATGCTTGGCCCCTTTTTGACAGTGTCATGAAGGGGAGGAGCATAGTGATTATCACATAAAGCCAGGGTGAATACATGTTTGTATTCCTGACACTATAGCGTTCCTTTAAGCAAATTAAAGGAACATTCTGGTCACCATAACAGCTTCATCTAAATGAAAATGCTATGCTGCCAGGAAGCCCCTGGGTGCTCTTTCCTTTAAGGGGTTAAACCGCTCTCAAATGGTTAACCCAAAAGGCTTCCTCCAGCTCCAGGTCCCTCAGTGGTATTCGGCATCTGAAACGGAGTGTCAGGAAATGCAGATTGACGTCAGGCATGGGTGCCGCTGATTGGCTAGAGTTGACAGTTGACGCTCTAAGCCAATCGCTAGTTCCCAGTTCATAATTTTTTAAAACTTTTTTATGAATGGGGAGCTACTGATTGGCTTACTGCCAGCTGACCGCTCTAGCCAATCAGCAACACCCCTACCCAGCGACACTCTGTGCTTCCTGACATTCAGTAAATAAAAGTGAACACATTAACACTGATATTTTTTTTTTACCTGGGGAGATGAGAAGTTCCAGAGTTTCCCTGCCAGGCCCAGGTACCAAAGCCTTATGATGTGGTGTCCAGAATAAAGTGGAGGGTTCACTTCATGTGTCCTTCCTGCTCCAATCTCCTTTTCTTCTCCTTCATTTGACGGTCTTCTTTTTCTTCTGACACTGTCTTCTATATTTGGCTCTTTCTGCTCCTTTACCTTTCTGCTTATTTTGCGCCCTTCTGCTCCTTTCTCATTCTGATTCCTTTCTGTTCCTTGCAGACCCTTTCTGCTCCTTCTCCTACTTTAGCTTTGTGCTCCTTGCTGTCCCCTTCTGCTCCTTCTTCAACTTTACCTTTGTGCTCCTTCTGATTCTTTCTGCTCCTTTACCTTTGTGCTCCTTCTATCACTTTCTGCTCCTTTCAGACCCTTCCTGCCCCTTGCATACCCTTCCTGCTCCTTGCAGACCCTTCCTGCTCCTTGCAGACCCTTCCTGCTCCTTGCTGACTCGTCATTTAGGCCCCCACCTCCCCCCATGCCTCACTTGCCTAATCTATAGGCTGCCCCCCCATGCCCCACTTGCCTAATCTATAGGCTTCCCCCCCATGCCTCACTTGCCTAATCTTTAGGCTGCCCCCCCATGCCTCACTTGCCTAATCTATAGGCTGCCCCCCCATGCCTCACTCCCCTAATCTATAGGCTGCCCCCCATGCCTCACTCCCCTAATATATAGGCTGCCCCCATGCCTTACTCCCCTAATATATAGACTGCCCCCCATGCCTTACTCCCCTAATATATAGACTGCCCCCCATGCCTTACTCCCCTAATATATAGGCTGCCCCCCATCCCTCACTCCCCTAATATATAGGCTGCCCCCCTATCCCTCACTCCCCTAATCTATAGGCTGCCCCCCCATCCCTCACTCCCCTAATCTATAGGCTGCCCCCCATTCCTCACTCCCCTAATCTATAGGCTGCCCCCCATCCCTCACTCCCCTAATCTATAGGCTGCACCCCCATCCCTCACTCCCCTAATCTATAGGCTGCCCCCATCCCTCACTCCCCTAATCTATAGGCTGCCCCCCATCCCTCACTCCCCTAATCTATAGGCTGCCCCCCATCCCTCACTCCCCTAATCTATAGGCTGCCCCCCATCCCTCACTCACCTAATCTATAGGCTGCCCCCCCATCCCTCACTCCCCTAATCTATAGGCTGCCCCCCCCTCACTCCCCTAATATATAGGCTGCCCCCCATCCCTCACTCCCCTAATATATAGGCTGCCCCCCCATCCCTCACTCCCCTAATCTATAAGCTGCCCCCCCATCCCTCACTCCCCTAATCTATAGGCTGCCCCCCCATCCCTCACTCCCCTAATCTATAGGCTATTTTAAACCCCCCCCACCCCATCCCTCACTTACATGATCTGTAGGCTGTCTCTGGCTGCATGTGTTGCTCCCCTGAGGTTTCAGTCAGTCAGAGAGAAGCAGGGATAGATGCAGCTTCCTATCCCTGTCTCTCTCCATACACAGCGCCACCTACTGGCCGGCGCCGATATTGCAGTTCATTTTAAATCTCACACGAAAAATAGAACAAGCTGAAAAATCCAGGGGGGGGGGGGGGGGGCAAGTGCCCCCCCTTGCCACCCCCTGCGGACGCCCATGAGCACAGCCAATCAAATACACGATAATACAGTTAAACACTCCCAGTCAGGACAAGCAAACCCTTCCCTCTGCCTGTGATTAGTGATGTACCGAACTGTCCGCCGGCGAACAGTTCCTGGCGAAATTAGCGTGTTCGCGTTCGCCGCGGCGGGCGGACACATGCGCAGTTCGATCCGCCCCCTATTTGTCATCATTGGGCAAACTTTGACCCTGTGCCTCTCGGTCAGCAGACACATTCCAGCCAATCAGCAGCACTCCCTCCCTTCCACACCCTCCAACCTCCCTCCCAGCATCCATTTTCTATTCATTCGGAAGATGCATGCTTAGTGAGAGGAGGGAAAGTTTAGCTGCTGCTGATTAGATAGGGAAATTGATAGCTAGGCTAGGGTATTCAGTGTCCACTACAATCCTGAAGGACTCATCTGATCTCTGCTGTAAGGACAGCACCCCAAAAAGCCCTTTTTAGGGCTATAACATCAGGCTGCTTTTTTTTTTTTCCTGTGTAATGTAATTGCAGGTGCCTGCCTGCCAGCTTCTGTGTGAGGTTCACATTGGATACTGTGCCTATTTGCCCAGTGCCACCACTCATATCTGTTTTAACAATAGGTTAAGCTTTACATTTAAAATAAATATTTTTTTTACTGTAATAGAAGAGCAGTTGCCTGCCTGCCAGCTTCTGTGTGAGGTTCACATTGGATACTGTGCCTATTTGCCCAGTGCCACCACTCATATCTGTTTTAACAATAGGTTAAGCTTTACATTTAAAATAAATATTTTTTTTTCACTGTAATAGAAGAGCAGTTAGTTGTCTGCAAGCGTCTGTGTTTCAGGCCTACTTCAGCGTGTGCTCTGCAGACCTGTGCCAGCGTGCTTTGACAGTTGCCACTCATATCTTGTGTCTCTATAGCGTGCTTTTACAACCAAAATTTTGTTTCCACTGTAATAGAAGAGCAGTTGCCTGCCTGCCAGCTTCTGTGTGAGGTTCACATTGGATACTGTGCCTATTTGCCCAGTGCCACCACTCATATCTGTTTTAACAATAGGTTAAGCTTTACATTTAAAATAAATATTTTTTTTTCCACTGTAATAGAAGAGCAGTTAGTTGTCTGCAAGCGTCTGTGTTTCAGGCCTACTTCAGCGTGTGCTCTGCAGACCTGTGCCAGCGTGCTTTGACAGTTGCCACTCATATCTTGTGTCTCTATAGCGTGCTTTTACAACCAAAATTTTGTTTCCACTGTAATAGAAGAGCAGTTGCCTGCCTGCCAGCTTCTGTGTGAGGTTCACATTGGATACTGTGCCTATTTGCCCAGTGCCACCACTCATATCTGTTTTAACAATAGGTTAAGCTTTACATTTAAAATAAATATTTTTTTTTCACTGTAATAGAAGAGCAGTTGCCTGCCTGCCAGCTTCTGTGTGAGGTTCACATTGGATACTGTGCCTATTTGCCCAGTGCCACCACTCATATCTGTTTTAACAATAGGTTAAGCTTTACATTTAAAATAAATATTTTTTTTCACTGTAATAGAAGAGCAGTTGCCTGCCTGCCAGCTTCTGTGTGAGATTCACATTGGATACTGTGCCTATTTGCCCAGTGCCACCACTCATATCTGTTTTAACAATTGGTTAAGCTTTAGATTTAAAATAAATATTTTTTTTTCACTGTAATAGAAGATCAGTTAGTTGTCTGCAAGTGTCTGGGTGTCAGGCCTACTTCAGCGTGTGCTCTGTAGACCTGTTCCAGCGTGCTTTGACAGTTGCCAATCATATTTGGTGTCTCTATAGCGTGCTTTTAAAACCAAAATTTGTTTTTCACTGTTATAGATTGAATAGCAGTTACTTGTCTTCAAGCGGGTGTCTCAGGCCTACAGTGTGTGCTCTGCAGAACTGTTCCAGTGCACATTGTCAATCATATCTGGTGTCTCTATAGCGTGCTTTTAAAACCAAAATTTGTTTTTCACTGTTATAGATTGAATAGCAGTTACTTGTCTTCAAGCGGCTCTGTCAGTCCTTCCTTCAGCGTGTGCTCTGCAGAACTGTTCCAGTGCACATTGCCAATCATATCTGGTCTCACAGTAGCTTGCACGCATAGTACCACTAATCCCCAAAAAAATGACAGGCAGAGGCAGGCCACCCCGCAGGGGCCGTCGTGGTCGTGGTGCTGTGATTCCCTTTTGCCCTAGAATAATGCCCAGTTTTCAGAAGCCACGTACCCTGAACTTGAAAAGTTCTGAGGACTTAGTTGACTGGCTAACACAGGACACCCAATCTTGTACAGCCTCCGCTCGGAACCTTGACGCACCATCCTCCTCCAGCTTAGCTTCAGGCACCTCTCAAGATAGCACTCACCCGCCTGCCGCCACCACCAAAACTAGCACCACAGCCGCTTTACTTGGTATGTCAGAGGAGTTATTCACACACCCGTTTGAAGAAATGAGTGATGCGCAACCATTATTGCTAGAGGATGTAGATAACAGGGATATGTCTCAGGCAGGCAGCATTAAACACATGGAGGTACGGTGTGATGATGATGATGTTGTACCCGCTGCTGCTTCCTTTTCTGAGTTGTCAAATACAAGCGAAGCGGTTGATGATGACGATGCGTCCATGGATGTCACGTGGGTGCCCGCTCGGCAAGAAGAAGAACAGGGCGAAAGTTCAGATGGGGAGACAGAGAGGAGGAGGAGGAGACGAGTTGGAAGCAGGGGGGGGTCATCGCAAGGAGCTAGTGGCACAGTCAGACAGCATGCATCGGCACCCGGGGTCAGCCCGACAGCACGCCAATCAACGCATGCTGTGTCCACCACCAGAATGCCGTCATTGCAGAGCTCAGCAGTGTGGCATTTTTTTTGTGTGTCTGCCTCGGACAACAGCGATGCCATTTGCAACCTGTGCCAAAGGAAACTGAGTCGTGGGAGGTCCAACACCCACCTAGGTACAACTGCTTTGCGTAGGCACATGATCTCACATCACAAACGCCTATGGGATCAACACATGAGTACAAGCAGCACGCCTACTCTAAGCCGCCATCCTCCTCCTGGTCCAGCATCTTCAGCCACGTCAACCACTGCCACTTTGCCCCCTCTCAACCATCCGCCACTCCGTCTCCTGCCTTGAGCAGTTCCCGCTCATCTGCCCACAGTCATGTGTTTCTGTCAAGGACATGTTTGAGCGTAAGAAGCCAATGTCACCAAGTCACCCCCTTGCCCAGCGTCTGACAGCTGGCTTGTCCGAACTATTAGCCCGCCAGCTTTTACCATACAATCTGGTTGAGTCTGAGGCGTTCAAAAAATTTGTAGCTATTGGGACACCGCAGTGGAAGGTACCCGGCCGGAATTTCTTTTCACAAAAGGCAATCCCCAACTTGTACTCGATTGTGCAAAAGGAAGTCATGGCATGTCTGGCACACAGTGTTGGGGCAAGGGTCCATCTGACCACTGATACCTGGTCTGCAAAGCATGGTCAGGGCAGGTATATCACCTACACTGCGCATTGGGTAAACCTGCTGACGGCTGACAAGCAAGGAATGCGTGGCATTGCAGAGGAGTTGGTGACACCGCCACGAATTGCAGGCAGTCCTGCTGCCACCTCCTCTACTCCTCCTACTCCATCCTCTTCCATAACCTCCTCGGCTGAGTCCTCTTGTGCCGCTGCTTCTTGCTCCACATCAACGGCACCCCCCCAGGTACTATTCCACATCCCGGATACGGCAGTGTCACGCCGTCTTGGGTTTGACTCAAGCACTCCTGTCCGCCCTGAACGCACAGGTGGAAAAGTGGCTGACTCCGCAGCAACTGGATATCGGCAAAGTGGTGTGTGACAACGGAAAAAATTTGATAGCGGCATTGAAGTTGGGCAAGTTGACACATGTGCCGTGCATGGCACATGTGTGTACCTGATTGTACAACGCTTTGTGCATAAGTACACAGGCTTACAGGACATCCTGAAGCAGGCCAGGAAGGTGTGTGGCCATTTCAGGCGTTCCTACACGGCCATGGCTCACTTTGCCGATATCCAGCGGCGAAACAACATGCCAGTGAGGCGCTTGATTTGCGACAGCCCTACACGTTGGAATTCAACACTCCTAATGTTCGACCGCCTGCTCCAACAAGAAAAAGCTGTTAATGAATATTTGTATGACCGGGGTGCTAGGACAGCCTCTGGGGAGCTGGGAATTTTTTTGCCACGTTACTGGACGCTCATGCGAATGCCTGTAGGCTCATGCGTCCTTTTGAGGAGGTGATAAACCTAGTCAGTCGCAGTTGTGTGTGTGCGTGTGTATGGCTGTCTGCCTGTGTGTGTGTGTGTGACAGGGTGAAGATTTCTTGCACATGGGTGTGACAGGGTGAAGATTTCTTGCACAGGACGCCCAAAGGCCTAAGGCTGGCCCTGCGCATGGGTCAGTGGCTCTGCACCAGACTTCCCTCCAATTGATCAAAGTTAAAGGATTTCAAGTGGACTGATTACAATTACAGGGCCTCTAAAGAGTCCTGTATTGTTATTTGTCGTCACTACCTTCCCGCGTCGGGAGTGGGTCATTTGCGCCCCTGCTGCCTTCCTTGCATGTGGTAGCTGTTTGTCAGGGATTTGTCAATCCATATCTGCCAAGTGACCCTATGACAGGGTGAAGATTTCTTGCACATGGGTGTGACAGGTGAAGATTTCTTGCACAGGGTGCCCAAAGGCCTAAGGCTGGCCCTGCGCATGGGTCAGTGGCTCTGCACCAGACTTCCCTCCAATTGATCAAAGTTAAAGGATTTCAAGTGGACTGATTACAATTACAGGGCCTCTAAAGAGTCCTGTATTGTTATTTGTCGTCACTACCTTCCCGCGTCGGGAGTGGGTCATTTGCGCCCCTGCTGCCTTCCTTGCATGTGGTAGATGTTTGTCAGGGATTTGTCAATCCATATCTGCCAAGTGACCCTATGACAGGGTGAAGATTTCTTGCACATGGGTGTGACAGGGTGAAGATTTCTTGCACAGGGCGCCCAAAGGCCTAAGGCTGGCCCTGCGCATGGGTCAGTGGCTCTGCACCAGACTTCCCTCCAATTGATCAAAGTTAAAGGATTTCAAGTGGACTGATTACAATTACAGGGCCTCTAAAGAGTCCTGTATTGTTATTTGTCGTCACTACCTTCCCGCGTCGGGAGTGGGTCATTTGCGCCCCTGCTGCCTTCCTTGCATGTGGTAGCTGTTTGTCAGGGATTTGTCAATCCATATCTGCCAATTGACCCTATGACAGGGTGAAGATTTCTTGCACATGGGTGTGACAGGGTGAAGATTTCTTGCACAGGGCGCCGAAAGGCCTAAGACTGGCCCTGCGCATGGGTCAGTGGCTCTGCACCAGACTTCCCTCCAATTGATCAAAGTTAAAGGATTTCAAGTGGACTGATTACAATTACAGGGCCTCTAAAGAGTCCTATATTGTTATTTGTCGTCACTACCTTCCCGCGTCGGGAGTGGGTCATTTGCGCCCCTGCTGCCTTCCTTGCATGTGGTAGCTGTTTGTCAGGGATTTGTCAATCCATATCTGCCAAGTGACCCTATGACAGGGTGAAGATTTCTTGCACATGGGTGTGACAGGGTGAAGATTTCTTGCACAGGGCGCCCAAAGGCCTAAGGCTGGCCCTGCGCATGGGTCAGTGGCTCGGCACCAGACTTCCCTCCAATTGATCAAAGTTAAAGGATTTCAAGTGGACTGATTACAATTACAGGGCCTCTATTGTTATTTGTCGTCACTACCTTCCCGCGTCAGGAGTGGGTCATTTGCGCCCCTGCTGCCTTCCTTGCATGTGGTAGCTGTTTGTCAGGGATTTGTCAATCCATATCTGCCAAGTGACCCTATGTAGGGGTAACAGTCCCTATTCTGCTCTGTGTCAGTGTGTATCATGGTCTCTGTGGACAGGGAACAGTCTCTATTCTGCTCTGTGTCAGTGTGTATCAGGGGTTTTGAGGACAGGTGTCAATCCATATCTGCCAAGTGACCCTATGTATATCTGCTGTCAGTACACAGGAAAAGTTTAAATATTTCTTGTTCTACGTTCTCTGCAACTCCACGCACCGACTCATCCAATACGTGAAGATCTGGGGTTTCTCTGACTCTCCTCAGTAGTGTATCAAACAGAGTCTGCACTGTGGTAACACGGACATCTTCAGGACATAACTCAACTATTTGCAGATAGGCAGTCTGCAGCTTCTCTTTTTCACCTGTTCTCTTCTTTCTCTTATGCGTATTCTTGTCTATATGCAGGTGGTCTCTTGCCTTTCTTTTAACCAATTCGTTCCTTCCATATGGTTTCAAAAGATCTCTGGCATCATTACTTTCAACGCAAATAACGTCATCATAGTTAGTCTCCTCATTATTCACCGGGAAGAGAGTGTTTGCACTGACTACCCACAGCATGCTCTTGCCATTGCCTACTCCACCTTCAACGACAGGGTGCAAGTCCCAAGGAGAAGGATCATTCACTTTATTATCTGTCTTTATTTCACAAGTAGTGCCTGGAACATCCTCATGGGTCACAAGATGTAAATCTGGACTAATGTCAACCCCAGGGTCTGGAAAATCATCAATTTGAAATTTTTCGAATAATCCCAGTGGGCTGCCACATTCTTCCTCCTCTGATGGTATTAAAGTTTGCAGAGATTCACTATGGGGTGGTGTCAAGCATTTTGGAGAACAATTAAGCATCTCCATCCCAATACGTTTCAGATGTCCTATCAGCTCTTCCACCCTATGCGATACTATGGGCAGGCTACCCGTGACGTCATTACTCACGGCCCTATTTCACGCGGACACTCTGTGTCAGTGTGTATCATGGTGTCTGTGGACAGGGAACAGTCTCTATTCTGCTCTGTGTCAGTGTGTATCATGGTCTCTGTGGACGGTGAACAGTCTCTATTCTGCTCTGTGTTAGTGTGTATCATGGTCTCTGTGGACAGGGAACAGTCTCTATTCTGCTCTGTGTCAGTGTGTATCAGGGGTTTTGAGGACAGGTGTCAATCCATATCTGCCAAGTGACCCTATGTAGGGGGAACAGTCCCTATTCTGCTCTGTGTCAGTGTGTATCATGGTCTCTGTGGACGGTGAACAGTCTCTATTCTGCTCTGTGTCAGTGTGTATCAGGGATCATTAGGATAGGTGTCAATCCATATCTGCCAAGTGACCCTATGTAGGGGGAACAGTCTCTATTCTGCTCTGTGTCAGTGTGTATCAGGGGTTTTGAGGACAGGTGTCAATCCATATCTGCCAAGTGACCCTATGTAGGGGGAACAGTCTCTATTCTGCTCTGTGTCAGTGTGTATCAGGGATCATTAGGATAGGTGTCAATCCATATCTGCCAAGTGACCCTATGTAGGGGGAACAGTCCCTATTCTGCTCTGTGTCAGTGTGTATCAGGGGTTTTGAGGACAGGTGTCAATCCATATCTGCCAAGTGACCCGATGTAGGGGGAACAGTCTCTATTCTGCTCTGTGTCAGTGTGTATCAGGGATCATTAGGATAGGTGTCAATCCATATCTGCCAAGTGACCCTATGTAGGGGGAACAGTCCCTATTCTGCTCTGTGTCAGTGTGTATCAGGGGTTTTGAGGACAGGTGTCAATCCATATCTGCCAAGTGACCCGATGTAGGGGGAAAAGTCTCTATTCTGCTCTGTGTCAGTGTGTATCAGGGCTGGGCTTTGAGGACAGGTGTCAATGTTAGGTGATTTCTGCCCTTTATGGATTAAAAGCAGACTCTGCATCAACTGTGCAATTTTCCATGGGAGTTTTGCCATGGATCCCCCTCTGGCATGCCACAGTCCAGGTGTTAGTCCCCTTGAAACAACTTTTCCATCACTATTGTGGCCAGAAAGAGTCCCTGTTGTTTTTAAAATTCGCCTGCCCATTGAAGTCAATGGCGGTTCGCGCGGTTCGCCGGTTCGCAAACATTTGCGGAAGTTCGCGTTCGCCGTTCGCGAACCGAAAATTTCGGGTTTGCGACAACACTACCTGTGCTATAATTACTGTACACAATGGGTTAATGTGATTATCACAGACAGGAAAATACAGTATTTACACAATTCTTATAACTTCTAAAATATACATCCAATCTCCATAAAAGAGCACACTTCAAATATAAACATATCCAAAATTCAGACAATTCCCTTCAGTCGTTAAAAAGTTAGTTGGAAGTCCTTTTTGACCGAGGAGGGACAAATCAGCCAGTTTCAACGCCCTGCTGTAGAACAATGGGGGCTGGGGGTTGGGGGGGGGGGGGGGGGGGAATGCACACCTTCCCATGAATTCAAAGGGGCAGAAAAAGTGTCCCAAAATCCAATAAGCCCAAACAATGTTTATAAAAGGCAAACTCTCCCAGGGGCCATAGTCAGAAGGTAGGAGGCAGGCAAACAAGCCCCTCCAAAAACCAGTGGCGAGGTCACTTTCGCTACATATCTCACCTTTGGGGGGTAGACTGACCAGGTACCTGACCTTCTGTCGGTTGGTGCCTGAGTTAGTCTGACAACCCACCCCCAAGTACCCATTTGTTGTGGGGGGGCTCTTCTTGTACTTGGGTATTGTGTGTGGGCAGGGCCGGCGCCACCTGTAAGGCGACCTAGGCAGGCGCCTAGGGCGCAACTTACCAGGGGGTGCCGGATCCCTGCACCCGGTGTCGCTCCTCATGCCTCAGGCGGCGCAGCACTGCAGCATGGAGGGCGGCTGGGTTTGAGTGACCGGCAGGAGGGAAGCGCAGAGCGCTCCCTCCTGCCGGTCTCTCCATGTAGCGTGGCCGGGCGGCGTGGAACGCGGGACAGGAACCTTTGTTTCCTGTACCCGGCCGCCGGCGGAATGACAGGAAGTGCTCACTCAGTGAGCGCTTCCCTTCAGTCCGCCGGCGGCCGGGTACAGGAAACAAAGGTTCCTGTCCCGCGTTCCGCGCCGCCCGGCCACGCTACAAAGGCAGGAGGGGAGGGTAAGGACAGCTAGGGGGGGGGATAAGGACCACTAGGGGTGGGAGGGGGGAAAAAGGACCACTAGGGGTGAGAGGGGGGAAAAAGGACCACTAGGGGTGAGGGGGGGGAAAGGACCACTAGGGGTGGGAGGGGGGAAAAACGACCACTAGGGGTGGGAGGGAGGGGGGGGAAGGACCACTAGGGGTGGGAGGGAGGGGGGGGGAGGACCACTAGGGGTGGGAGGGAAAAGGACCACTAGGGGTGGGAGGGAGGGGGGGGGAAGGACCACTAGGGGTGGGGGGGGAAAGGACCACGTGGGGGGGGAGGACCACTAGGGGTGAGGGGGGGAAAAGGACCACTAGGGGTGGGAGGGGGGGGAAGGACCACTAGGGGTGGGAGGGGGGGAAGGACCACTAGGGGTGGGAGGGGGGGAAAGGACCACTAGGGGTGGGAGGGGGGGGGAAGGACCATTAGGGGTGGGAGGGAGGGGGGAAAGGACCACTAGGGGTGGGAGGGAGGGGGGAAGGACCACTAGGGGTGGGAGGGAGGGGGGGAAAGGACCACTAGGGGTGGGAGGGAGGGGGAAAGGACCACTAGGGTTGGGAGGGAGGGGGGAAAGGACCACTAGGGTTGGGAGGGAGGGGGGAAAAGGACCACTAGGGGTGGGAGGGGGGAGAAAGGACCACTAGGGGAGGGGAAGGTAAGGACCACTAGGGGAGGGGGGGGGTAAGGACCACTAGGGAAGGGGAAGGTAAGGACCACTAGGGAAGGGGAGGGGAGAGTAAGGACCACTAGGGGAGGGGAGGGGAGAGTAAGGACCACTAGGGGAGGGGAGGGGGGAGTAAGGACCACTAGGGGAGTGGAGGGGGGAGTAAGGACCACTAGGGGAGGGGGGTGAAGGAACACAGGGGGAACGGGGGTGGGGAGGTAAGGACCACTGAGGGAGGAGGAGGGGAGGTCCACTGGGGTTTGGGAGAGGGAGGACCACTAAGGGGGGGAAAGACCACCAAAGGAGGGTAAGGAGGGAGGACCACTAAGGAGAGGGGAGGAGGGTAAGGACCACTAAGGGGGGAGGGAGAGGATAATGACCACTGGGGGGGGGGGAGATTACCACTAAGGGGGTGGGGGAGTAGGGGAAGGTCTACTAAGGGGTTTGGGAGAGGGAGGACCACTAAGGGGTTTGGGAGAGGGAGGACCACTAAGGGGGGGAGGTGGGAGTGAGAAGACCACCAAGGGGGAACTGCAGAGGGACAGGGGGCCAAGGGAGAGCACTAAGGGACAGAAAGGGAGACCATGGAGGGTCAGAAGGGAAGGGGGAATCAATAATTGACCGGAGGGGAGAGCACTATGAATTTTAAAAAATAAATAAATAAAGAGCTGCTCCCCTCTCAGTCCCTATCCTACCCCCACAAACCCTCTCTTTTACACTACACACATACACAATGCATCCCCCCCACATACACATACACACACACACACAGAAACATACAATGCATTCCTACTCACAGACAGACACACCCGAAACACACAATGCATCCGTTACGTTCACACAAACACTCATTCTCTTAGACACAGAAACTACATTACATACACAGAAACAAACTTTGCACCCCTTACACACACACACACACACAGAAACATACAATGCATTCCTTATACGCAAACACACACTGCATCCCCTATAAACACACTACATCCCTTACATAAATTGCACACATAAAACATCCCCAACTCATGGATGGGCCATGTAGGTGGATTTATGGGTGGGCATTGTAGGCATACTCACGGTCAAGCTCTGGGGGGCCAGACCTTGAGCTGTGTAAGGGGCCCTACAAAATGGAGCTGCTTCCTGTTCGTTAATTGTTGTGAGCACTGTTAAAAACAGTCTCCAGAGAGCCTCTTCTACACCAGACCTGTGGAGCCAGACTGAGCCCATCATCAGCCTCTTGTCCTCATCTGGTGGTAAGTAGGCAATCCAATATATTATTAGTGGCACTAATTTCTAATTTACCTCACCAGAAGCACTACAGCATAATGTAGTGGTTCTGGTGTCTATAACCTGTGCCTGTAGGCTTTTTAATGTAAACACACTGTCTTTTCAGATAAAAGACACTTTGTGAAGACTGGCGTTGGACCATATGGCAGAGCATATGGGCGGGGCATTGTGATGTCACATGGTGGGCAGGACATATGGGGGGGGTGGCAATTTTTTTTTGCCTAGGGCGGCAAAAATCCTTGCACCGGCCCTGTGTGTGGGTTGTCAGACTAGTGGCGAGATATGGGGCGAAAGTGATCTCACCACTGTTTTTTGGAGGGGCCTGTTTGCCCGCCTCCTACCTTCTGATTATGGAGATTGGATGTATTTTTCAGAAGTTTAAAGTATTGTGTAAAAACTGTATTTTCCTGCCTGTGATAATTACATTAACCCATTGTGTACAGTAATTATATCACAGGCAGTGGGGAGGGTTTGTTTGTCCTGGGACTGTTTAACTGTATCATAGTGTATTTGATTGGATGTGCTACAAAACCATGTGGGTGGCAACATTGTGTAAAAATGTGTATATTTGTATCTGTTCCTGCTTACACTACAAAACTGTGTGTCGTCCTGTTATTGGAGGGAGTATTTGCTCCTGTGTCTGCTGTTCCAGCTTACAGGAGATTCACCAGGGACTAGAGCTAAGGACTAGAACTAATTCCCAACTCGGTTCCAGAGCCCCCAGGACTGAGTGACGTCTAGTGCCTGGAGGTGCCTGCTTGAGTGCTTTGAGCCCTCAGGAAGCGCTAGGAGCATCCTTCAACAGAGGTACCCAGTCGGGGTGCCAGGTGATCCGTTACAAACAACAACAAACATTTCATGCCCAATTTCTTCTACAAGGCAATTTTTTTTTCCAGTTTACTCACTCCAATGGCATCTGCTTAAATATTGAAAATAAACTGTACCATACTTGCATAGTTTTCTTTTGAAAATCCAATCTAATCAAAGCTAAAAACACAACTGTAATATTAGCATAACTAGAACTAGTCACTTACCAGCATTTAATCTACAGCTCCACAAGCCAAAAAGACAAGAATGCACATAATACTGTAATGGATAAGAATGAATAATAATAAAGCAGTTCAAAGTATAAAAAAAGATAAGCCCCGTAAGAGATAGACGTGTAAAAGAAAATAAAGAAATGTTGAAGGCATGAAGACTCTGACAATGACAAGCTTCTGAAAGAAAAAGAAGAAAAAGTTGGAAAGTACCAAAACAGTTAAATCAATGTTAAATCTTTTCAACAAGGATCACTCGTCCTGGCTTATTAACATGCAATGTACCAGATTAGACTTCCACAAAAATTCAATATGAACATGGTAGAATAGAAGAAGAGAGGAAAAGACCAAGCAGGAAGCAGTGAACCCCTTTATTCTGAAAAGGATGTATCCTGTGACCTCTACGTCATCACCTTTTCCTGTCTTCTACGTGTTAGAATTACAATGAAGAAGTTGACTTTTCAGGCACTAAAATAAAATAAATGGAATCCCTTTGAAGACACAACTGAAAAATGGGTTCAGTGTAAAAAGTTACATATAAAGTTGCCCTTTAAGGAGCACACTTTTACAGATTTTGAAACAAGTCTTGTATTGAAACTACAAGTTACAAAACAGAAGAATGGGGCCTATAAAGTTCTAGATGCAGAATCTATACAAAATGTGACTATAGTGTTATGTAGACATGGTGTTAACACTATCTCCTAGTTTAGTCTGTGTTACAAACTGCAGTTCATCCAAATTTGAGCCTAACGGATGATTACCTGAATTTCTAAACTCCGAGCTGAAACACTGACAATTCACGGACCAAATTAATTGCGCAATCATGTTTTTACATGTTTGTTTGATTAGTGTTAGGATAGGAACAAAGAAGATTGATGGCTAGGGGACAGCCACTAAATGTTGATTTAATTCAAAGATCAAGTGAGAAGTGACCAATAGAAGAAAAAAAGCAAGAGTAGTAAAACCAAATATATATTTATATAGTTATATATTGAATTGATATGTAATATATAAAAATAGATGTTTTGTTCATCCTCCACTTTTTCTGTAATCCTTACCTGTTCCTGAGCTCCCTGATCTGATGGCTGTATTGACTTTCACGCTATGGCACGTTCAGCGGAATTCGGGTCTTCAGGTGCTCCAAGGTGACACCAGCCAATAGTTATATCAAGCCAGGAATTCCTGTAGCAAGTTGACCTGTTGTACAAACATAGAAACATAGAATGTGACAGCAGATAAGAACCATTTGGCCCATCTAGTCTGCCCAATTATATTATAGCTAGGACAGCCTTATGCCTATCCCACGCATGCTTAAACTCCTTTACTGTGTTAATCTCTACCACTTTAGCTGGAAGGCCATTCCATGCATCCACTACCCTCTCAGTAAAGTAATACTTCCTGATATTATTTTTAAACATTTGTCCCCCTAATTTAAAACTATGTCCTCTTGTTGTGGTAGTTTGTCTTCTTTTAAATATAGTGTCCTTCTTTACTGTGTTGATTGCCTTTATGTATTTAAATGTTTCTATCATATCCCCCCTGTCTCGTCTTCCCTCCAAGCTATACATGTTAAGATCCTTTAACCTTGCCTGGTAAGTTTTATTCTGTAATCCACTAGGATCTAGGTAAACAATGTCTACTGCACCACCCTGATCTATTATTTTAGTTACCCAATAAAAAAAAAATCAATCAAATTAGTTCAGCATGATCTCCCTGAAGTAAACCCATGTTGTCTCTGATCTTTGAATCCATGTGATTTTAGATGTTCAACAATCCTATCCTTTAACATGGTTTCCATTACTTTCCCCACTACTGAACTAAGGCTTACTTGCCTATAATTGCCTGACTCCTCCCTACTACCTTTCTTGTGAATGGGCACAACATTTGCTAACCTCCAATCTTCTGGGACTACTCCTGTTAATAATGATTGGTTAAATAAATCCGTTAATGGTTTTGCTAGTACACCACTAAGTTATTTTAATAACTTTGGGTGTATTCCATCAGGCCCCATTGACTTATTTCAAACAGGGGGGACAAAAGTTGCACCAGAAATTATAAAAACAGAGATGTGTTATAACACATTATATATGTATATATATATATATATATATATATATATATATATATATATATATATATATATATATATATATATATATATATATATATATATATATAAAGCCTTATATATATATAGGAGGACAAACAAATAAAAAGCAAAAGAAAGTTCAAATATAAGTCCAAGTGTGAATCCAAATGGTAAAAACTTGCTGGAGATAAAACCTCAAAGAGTCAGGGAAGTTCCTCTGGCATAGTGTCAGATCAGAGTATTCTTGGCAGCCATAAATGTGACAGAAAGAGAGAACTAATGGTGCAGAAAATCCCAGAATAACATAACAGTAAATAAAATGGCTTTGGTCCTACTTACAATTGATAGAGCTTAACATAGCTCTGGTCTGAATGGCGTACAGTGGTACAATCCCCACTTATAGGATACGTGAGACGGTGTAGGTAGGCAGATGTATTGATATGAAGATCATAAAAAATATTAAAGAGACAGCAATAGTGCTCACAGTATAAAAGGCACCATGAGTATAGAATAATGAATAGGTACTCACATCTAATTGGGCAGACTAACTGTGTGGCTTTCTCAAGTGGAGGTAGAAAAATCATACCTTGTAGGGCCTAGTGTATAAGGGGAGAAAATTACAAAAATAGTGGGCCACGTGACTGCAACCGTTTTGGATCATTACGGGCCTGTCACGTGACCATGCGCAATGGGACATGGGAAATGTAGTGCGCCCGGGGTCTGGTTGCATCCACAGACTACACGAAAGAGGGAAGCTCCTCCTAAAAGGGGCAAGGAGCTAGTAATGAATATCTTCCTACGAGAAAATAGAGTATATGGGGCATTTAGACTCCACATGGTGACGGTCATGTTTTTTGGAGTCTTTACTAAGGAAACCATATGTAGGAAACTTGGTAATTAAAGGGGAGAGCATCATTTTATTAAAAAAATATGAAAAAAAGGCTATATTGTCAAATAAATGAATGAGAAAAATAAAAACAATAGTATAAATAATAAAATAAGAGGGAAATACATAATATAAACAGGTAATTCCTGTTCCTATATCTTAATATATATAACTATTTAATAAAAATGTATCACATAGAGACTTAACAGAGATCGGTAAAACACAGTTGGGAGAGGATATACATATATCCTAATAATAAAAAAAGGCAGTTATAAGAAATAAAAAATATCAAAATTAACATTAAGACCGCCTGGCATAAGAGTTTTTAAAAGGAAAACCCAATACATCTCTTTTTTGCCTAGAATTTTCTTAAAATCACCACCTCTCCAAGGAATTTTACATTTTTGTATACCTATACATATTAAAAGTTTAGGGTTTTTGTTATGTTGTAAAAAGTGTTTAGATACGGAATGGTTGGGATAACCCTTAGTAATATTCCGTCAGTGCTCAGCCATTCTTGTTTTTAGGCACCTAGAGGTCATTCCTACATATTGGAGGCCGCATGGGCACGCCAATAGGTATATGGCATTTTTAGTGTTGCAACATGTAAGATCTTTGATAGGATAGAATTTTTTGTATTATTCGATGTAAAGTGAGTGGTTTTTGATCGTATGCTGGGATCTGTTATTTTACATACAACACATTGATTACATTTCTTCTTCTTCTTCTTATATTATTATTACTGGTATTTATATAGAATATGAGAATAACATCCTTGTCAAAGCATTACTAGATTCAGGAGCAGCAGAAAATTTAATTGATACCACTTTTGTTTCTGAATCTGCTGTTCCACTCATTCTAAAGGAAACTCCCTTGGCCATTGAGATCATAGATGACAGACCACTTTGCACTCCTCTTAGTAGTCACAAGACCAGACCCATCTTTATATCTTTTGGTGTCTTGCATGCGGAAAGCATTGTCCTCTCCCACCTGTCCTGTTGTATTGGGTTTCCCTTGGTTGGTCAAGCACAACCCAGTGATTGATTGAGAGATAACTAAATGGAGTACAAAGTGCCATCAAGAGTGTCTTACTTCGGTTAAACCCATACACTCTATCAATGTTCCTACTGCTTCCCCATTGTATCTAAAAAAAGTGGGTGACTTAAGACCTTGTATACATTACAGGGGACGGAATCATATTACAGTTTGTAATGTATAACATATGCCCTTTATAACTGAATTGTTTGACCGTCTTAAAGGATCCAAGGTACTTACCAAATTAGACCTCAGGGGTGCATATAATTTGGTTAGGATCCGTAAAGGAGATGAGTGGAAGATGGCCTTTAACACCCGTAATGGGCATTATGAGTATTTAGTTATGCCATCTGGTTTGTGCAATTCCCCGGCTATCTTCCAGGACCTCATCAATGATGTTTTGAGAGATTTATTATCCATATGCGTTGTTGTACATCTCAATGATATACTTGTACATTCACCTGATCTTGAGACACATTATAAACATGTCAGACTTCTTTTATTCAAATTATTAGAGAATGGATTATTTAGTAAATTGGAGAAATGTTCATTTCACCACTCTAGTGTTCAGTCTCTAGGCTTTATAATTTCTGAAGCATGTTTTAATATAGACCCTTCGATACTGAAGGGTATTCTAACCTGGCTTCTCTCTCTGGGTCTAAAAGCCATACAATGCTTTATCGGGTTTTCGAACTGTTACAGGAAATTCATACACAATTTCTCTATCATTATAACACCTTTAACAAACATGACAAAGAAGAGTGTTAATCCTCTTGTTTGGTCCTCTGAAGCTCTAGTCGCAATAGAGAAACTCACAGTGGCTTTTTCTATGGGTCCTGTCTTGAGTCATCTGGATGTTTCCAAACCATTCATTATGGAGGTCAATGCCTCAGAAAACAGAGTCAGGAGCAATCACTATATCCTTGTTGTTTCTTCTGCAAAAAACTATCCGAGGCCAAGAAGAATTATGACATTGGTAAAATGGAATTATTGGCCATAGTTTTTGCATTCAAATTACTTAGATGGTGCTAAAGACCCTATTTTAAGAATAATAGACCAGAAGAACCTTTCATACATTGCTGAAGCTAAAAGGTTGTCCTTGCATCAAGCACGCTGATCTATTTTTCTCTTACGGTTCAATTATACAGTCACTTACAGACCTAGTTACCGTATTAAAAAGCCAGATGCCTTATCTAGACAATACAAAACCCAGGAGGTTAATTCAGAAAGTTACCTTCCCATTGTAACTTCTGAACGTATCAATACTGTTACTCGCATGACTATCTTATCTCCATTGTTAGAGAAAATACAATCATATCAAGATAAAGCACAACAGAGTTGCCCCTTGAGAAATTGTATGTAGCTGAAGGGGATAGAAAAGATATACTCACTTTGTATCATTCCATGAAAGTCACAGGTCACATGGGTGTGAAAAAGACACAGCAAAACATACTCCACTCATTTTGGTGGCCTACGTTAAAAACAGATGTCGCAGACTTCATCATAGCCTGCTCTATTTGCTCTGTTTATGTTTGAAGCAAATCATCAACACAAAAACCAGCTGTTGTTACCTTTACCTACGCCTTCTAAACCATGGACACATCTATCTATGGACTTTATAGTTGTTTCCCCCCCCCCTACTGCTTAACACTTGGCTAAAATCTTCTCCAAATAAATAGTCAGGCTTAATGGAATACCTGAGAAGATACTGAGCTGCTGGAAGGGTTTCATGACATCAAGATACATGGACTACTCGGTTGCCTTGGGCCGAATATGCCAGGAATACTACTCCACATGAATCCACTGGCCAGTGCCCTTTCCTTATTGTCTATGGGATGCAACCCAGTGTGCTTCCAGGTTTTTTTTCTAACAAAGGCATACCTTCCTTGGATGCACATCTGGAAGGTGTCAGGATCCCGCGGGCGGCTGCAAGGGGAGGCTGCAGTCCGATCGCGGCACTCACCCTCCAGCCGTCCGTGGTCCCCTTCTCCACGTGGGTTCGGCGAGCGGCATCCCTCCAGCCTCGGATGCCGCCCGCGTCTTCCTCCACGCCCCCCAGCGGCAGCATGCATGACGCTGCACGCTGGAAGACTGTCCAAGATATGTCACGCCGGGGTCAGTCACCTGACCCGGCATTAAAGGCACAGTGCCTCAATCACAGTGGGAGGTTTAGATATCTCCCACGTGTGATTGTTAATTCTGATTGGAAAGTATCCAATCAGAATTAACCTGATGGTTTAAATACTTACCTTTCCTGTTCCTCCCTGCCCTGTTGTGGTCTTTGCTTTGTAGTATTGATTCTGAACGTGTGATTTCTGGTTACGTACTCTCTGGCTTGTTATACTGACTTTGTGACTTTCTCCTACCCTTTGACCTCGGCTTGTTTCTCGTTATTCTGTTTTCTGGTTCCCCTTACTCGGCTTGTCTCCTGACTATGCTGTGTGTGCTTAGCCCGGCCACTCTAAGGACCGGTACTGCACACTTTCTGTGTGTGTGTCTGTGTGTATGTTAGCGTGTTGGGTTCCCCGAATCGTGACATTACAACAGGGCCATAATGGAACCTGCTGACATACCCCAGCTTTTAGTTAATCAGGAGGCTAGAATGGATGGCTTGGACCACCGTATGGTTCAGTTTGCTCAAGCCTTACAGACCATACTGGCTCATACTGCACACTTGCAGCCTGCCGTCCAGGAGGTGGCTGCTGCTGTGTCCGAACCCATTGCCACTCCAGTACCCGTTTCTGCTCATGTAGTCCATATGACACCGCCACAGCGCTATAGTGGTGACCCAGCTTTGTGTCGTGGTTTCCTCAATCAAATTGACATCCATTTGGTAATGAATCCACGTTCCTATCCCACTGACAGAACTAAAATTGCCTTTTTGATAAACCACTTGTCTGGGAGAGCTTTAGCATGGGCCAACCCCATGTGGGAGAATACGTCTCCTATGTCCGCAGATTTTCTGACAGCTTTCAAACGCACGTTTGATCAACCCGGTAGGGTTGCTTCTGCTGGCAAAGCTCTGCTTAGGGTCCGACAGGTTAACAGATCTGTAGCGGATTACACTATCGAATTCCGCACTCTAGCAGCTGAGGTGGTATGGAATAATGATGCCCTCGTTACAGCCTTTCAGGAGGGTTTGGCCGCTTACATCCTGGACGAAATATCGTCCAGGGAATTGCCTGTCCTTCTGGACGATCTTATAGATTATATCATCCGTATTGATAATCGTATTAGAGAGAGACGTAGTCAGAGGCGTATGTATACACAGATGTTACCTGCTTTACCCAGTACTGCGTTACTGGCATTACCCCCTTCTAGCCAACCTCCCCCTGAAACCTTGCAATTGGGTGTTACTGGGTTAACTGAGGTAGAAAAATCATACCGAAGAAGGGAAGGGTTATGCCTTTACTGTGGGAAAAGGGGACATCTTCTAAGGACCTGCCCTGAATTGCGGGGAAAACTGCAGCACCCAAGGCCTATAGAGGGGTCGGCCTCGGGTGTTATGTCGTTTACCCCTCACGTTCCCATTACTAGACCGTTTATTACGGTCACCCTTTTTGTTGGAAATTCTGCCGTGATTACCAAAGCCTTGATAGATTCAGGGGCTGCTGACAATCTTATGGATGAGAGTTTTGCTAAAACCACATCGTTGACTCTGATCCAAAAGGTTACTCCCTTGGCCGTGGAGGCCATAGACGGTAGACCATTGGAGAAACCTCTGGTGACCCATGAGACCCAAGAACTGGTTATGTCTGTGGGTGCCTTGCACAAGGAAAGATTGTCCTTTCAAATAATCAACTCCCCTACAGCCTCTGTCGTTTTGGGCTTCCCCTGGTTGGTTAAACACAATCCGATGATTGATTGGGGTTGTTTGGAGATTCTCTCCTGGGGGAAATCTTGTCAAAGGGAATGTATGACTCGTGTTTGTCCTGTTGGCTTGCTTAATGTACCCACAGCCAAACCACTTTCTGTTTATGTTCCTCCTGTGTATGCGGACCTAGCTAAGGTGTTTGAAAAAAGGGAGGCAGATAAACTACCCCCGCACCGTGAATATGATTGTGCCATAAACCTCTTACCTGGTACTATGCCGCCTAGGGGTAAGGTATACCCTCTTTCTGAAAAAGAGAACCAGGTAATGGAGGAGTACATACAGGAAGCCTTAAGTAAAGGTTTTATCAGAAGGTCCTCCTCTCCTGCTGGGGCTGGTTTCTTTTTTGTTGCCAAAAAGGAGGGTGACCTACGGCCTTGTATAGACTACAGGGGCCTGAACAATATAACGATTAAAAACGCCTACCCTATTCCCCTCATCACGGAGTTGTTTGACCGGGTCAAAGGTTCTAAATACTTCACTAAATTAGACCTCAGGGGGGCTTATAACCTTGTTCGTATAAAGGAGAATGATGAGTGGAAAACAGCATTCAATACACGTAGCGGACATTACGAGTATCTAGTCATGCCTTTTGGACTGTGTAATGCTCCCGCTGTGTTTCAGGACCTCATAAACGATGTCCTCAGGGATCTATTGCATGTCTGTGCCGTGGTGTACCTTGACGACATCCTTGTATATTCCCCTGATTTGCAGACACATCATAATCATGTTAGGATGGTGCTTAAAAGGTTATTACAGAACGGACTGTATTGTAAATTAGAAAAATGTTTGTTCGATCAGACCTCGGTGCAATTTCTAGGATATATAATTTCCGAACAGGGTTTCAGTATGGATCCTGCTAAGTTAGAAGCCATACTATCCTGGCCGCTTCCCCAAGGTCTTAAGGCTATCCAGCGTTTTATAGGATTTGCCAACTATTACAGGAAATTTATAAGAAACTTTTCACCACTTATCTCCCCTATAACGAAGCTAACTAAGAAAGGTCTACACCCTAGGGTTTGGACTCCTGAAGCCCTTAAGGCCTTCGACACTCTCAAGAAGGCATTTGCCTCTGCTCCAGTACTACGCCACCCTGATCCTTCCCTTCCCTTTGTTATGGAAGTGGACGCTTCTGAATCAGGCGTGGGAGCAGTACTGTCACAGAGGTCATCGTATGACGAACCCCTCCATCCCTGTTGCTACTTTTCAAAAAGGTTATCTGATCCAGAAAAGAATTACGATGTTGGGAACAGGGAACTATTAGCTATTGTGTTAGCTTTTAAGGAATGGAGGTACTTATTAGAGGGTTCTAGACACAAAGTTATGGTCATAACTGATCATAAGAACCTCTCCTATATAGCTGATGCTAGAAGGTTGTCCGCCCGGCAGGCTAGATGGTCTCTATTTCTTTCACGCTTCCAATACGTGATTACCTATAGACCTGGTTGCCGTAATGCCAAAGCTGACGCTATCTCTCGACAGTATGAACCTCTAGAAACTGTTAACCCGACCCCTGAACCTATTGTACCTGCGTCTCAGATAATAGCTGCTACCCGTTTGGTTGTTTCGTCTCTTGTTCTTGATAATATTAAGACATACCAAACTCAAGCACCCCCTGAGACGCCTGTTGGCAGACTATACGTTAAAGTGAATGACAGAAAGAAATTGTTAACTTTATTTCACACCGCCAAAACTGCTGGTCATCCGGGGGTTACCAAGACTTATAAGGGCCTCCTTCCACAGTTCTGGTGGCCTTCACTCAAGCAAGACGTAGTGGATTTTGTGCAGGCTTGTCGGGTCTGTACGCAGTGTAAGTCCCCTACTGTGAGACCCCAGGGTCTCCTGATGCCTCTATCGATACCCAAGAAACCATGGACCCACTTATCCATGGATTTTATTGTAGACCTTCCTCCTTCCGATGGTCAGACAGTGATATTAACTGTGACGGATAGGTTCTCTAAAATGGCGCACTTTATTCCGCTTAAGAAACTGCCTTCTGCGATTCAGCTTGCTCAGGTGTTTGCCAAGGAAGTGTTCCGCTTGCATGGGGTACCTGAGGATATTGTATCTGACAGGGGTCCTCAATTTGTCTCTCGGTTTTGGAGGGGTTTTTGTGCTGAGATGGGGGTCTCCTTGTCGTTTACTTCCTCCTATCACCCGCAATCTAATGGTGCAGCCGAACGTGCTAATCAGTCTGTGGAATTGTATTTGCGCTGCTTCACTAATGCGCACCAGGATGACTGGTCTCGCCTCCTTCCGTGGGCTGAATTTGCCAGGTATACGGTGTCTCATTCGTCTACTGGCTTAAGTCCTTTTGAGGTTGCTTATGGGTTTCGGCCTTCCGTCCTTCCCGGTGCGTTCTCCGACAAGGGAATGCCCGCTTTGGACCAGCACCTCGCCTCTTTGCGGAAGATGTGGGATCAGGTCCATGTTGCGCTGTCCCGTTCAGCGGCTGCTCAGAAGAAGTTTGCTGATCGCCATAGGGGTGCGGCCCCTTCCTATGTTCCGGGTGATAGGGTATGGTTGTCCTCTAGGAACCTCCGCCTCAAGGTTCCCTCGATGAAGTTCGCTCCCAGGTTCCTTGGTCCCTACAAGGTGTTACGTAGGGTTAACCCCGTTTCCTACTCCCTGGACTTGCCCTCTTCCATGCGCATTCCGAACACGTTTCACGTTTCGCTTTTGAAGCCCTTGCTTTGCAACCGGTTCTCTCGTCCCCTCGGGCGGCCTGTTTCCCCTCGCGCTGTCCCCAGTGATGTGTACGAAGTGGCTGCCCTTCTCGACTCTCGTGTTTCTAGGGGTCGGCTGCAATATCTGGTGGATTGGAAGGGGTACGGCCCTGAGGAGCGATCTTGGGTTTCGTGCTCTGATCTGCACGCTCCCTCTTTGGTCCGCTCCTTTCATGCCCGGTTTCCTTTGAAGCCTTCTGCTTCCCGCCCTCTGGGCAGTCTTCGAGGGGGGGGTAATGTCAGGATCCCGCGGGCGGCTGCAAGGGGAGGCTGCAGTCCGATCGCGGCACTCACCCTCCAGCCGTCCGTGGTCCCCTTCTCCACGTGGGTTCGGCGAGCGGCATCCCTCCAGCCTCGGATGCCGCCCGCGTCTTCCTCCACACCCCCCAGCGGCAGCATGCATGACGCTGCACGCTGGAAGACTGTCCAAGATATGTCACGCCGGGGTCAGTCACCTGACCCGGCATTAAAGGCACAGTGCCTCAATCACAGTGGGAGGTTTAGATATCTCCCACGTGTGATTGTTAATTCTGATTGGAAAGTATCCAATCAGAATTAACCTGATGGTTTAAATACTTACCTTTCCTGTTCCTCCCTGCCCTGTTGTGGTCTTTGCTTTATAGTATTGATTCTGAACGTGTGATTTCTGGTTACGTACTCTCTGGCTTGTTATACTGACTTTGTGACTTTCTCCTACCCTTTGACCTCGGCTTGTTTCTCGTTATTCTGTTTTCTGGTTCCCCTTACTCGGCTTGTCTCCTGACTATGCTGTGTGTGCTTAGCCCGGCCACTCTAAGGACCGGTACTGCACACTTTCTGTGTGTGTGTCTGTGTGTATGTTAGCGTGTTGGGTTCCCCGAATCGTGACATTAGGATTGCAATCTATTTTGGAAAGGGTTCGGATATTCTTGCAGACTGTTGCTATTTCAATTAAATTTTTTGCTGATAGACAAAATAGACCTGTCCCTCCTTATCAGGTCGGTGACAGGATTTGCTTGACTACTTGCAATATACAACTCCGTGTCCCTTCAATTAAGTTTGCTCCTATGTAAATTGGTCCCTAAAGGTCCTTAAATGTATTAATCCTGTGGCTTATGCACTTGAGCAACGATTCCTAATGGTTTCTATATGTCCTTTCTTTACTAGACAGATTCTTGCTGCCTGTCTGGTGTCTATTGATGTCCAAGAGGATTACGAGGTGCAGTCCATTTTGAATTCTAGATATTCTAGTGGATCTTTGCCCTATCTTGTCCATTGGAAGGGGTATGGTACTGAGAAACACTCATGGATTCCTGCTGTTGACATGCACGCTTCTCACCTCGTCCGTGGGTTCCATGCTCGTTTCTCTCTCAAGCCTTCTGTTCTCTGCCCCCTGGGTGGTGCTGGAGGGGGCTACTGTAATGCTTAAATGTTCTGGAGCTCCCCGATCTGACGGCAGGACTTATTTCTATATGTATAAAGTCAGAATGGCACGAGTGCTGATTCGGTCGGCGCAATTGAACCAAAAAAGTACCCGAATTCGGCGTTGGGCTGAATTCAGGTTTTCAGACAGTCCAAGGTGACAGCTTCCTGTAGCAAGTTGTCCTGCTGTAGTTCTTGAGTGCACTTATATTGTACTTGGATTCCTTGTCATCGACTTTGGCTAACTATTTCTCTACTCTCTTTGTTCCTGACCTTTTGGCTTGTTTATCGTTTGTCCTGTTTTCTCCTACTCTTCACCTTGATTTTCTCTTTGACTATTCTATACATTAAATGGAATAAAAGAAATATCCAGACACACCCAAGGTTTCTTCTAAAAGGCAGTCTTTTTTATTTGAAACATGGAGTCTCCACTTACTTGTTTCAAATAAAAATGACTGCCTTTTCAAAGAAACCTCAGGTGTGCTTGGATATTTCTTTTCTTCCTTTTGATGTCTTCAGGGATTGGTTCTCCCTTTCTAGAGCATCATGCAGGAAGTATTCCCCATTTTTTAGTGTGTGCATTACACTCTTGTTTTTTTGCAAACAACTATTCTATACATTAAATCCAGCCATTCTAAGACCCGGTAATACGTGATATATTTCTCTTAAGCAGATTAGGATCTGTGAGTGTTGGGTTTACCTATATAACAGTGACATTTTCACTCTACTGGTTGCATTTTTCTCACTTAATCTGTGAGCCAAATAGTGTGAAAATGTGCAGCCAGCACCAGCGTACCAGTATACTGAAATAAACATATGGAATTAATAAAAAAAAAAAATAATAACTAAAAATGATAACTTACAAACTGAGTGTAAATTCAGAGACCACACTCCTTGCTTTTGGCAATTCAATAATATTTATTAGAAGACGCTATCCAACAAATAAACAAGACATATACATTTGATATAAGCTAGTATATGTTGTTACCAAAACTAGTCATTGATTGAATGAAAATGACATTAAATTAACATAGTGAAATAGGCATACACATGTGATACAGTTTCCACTCCATCAGTAGATGAGAGAAGAGAGTAAGATAGTAAGAGAGTTTGTATAGTGGAGAGGGAATACAAAGAATAAGAATGTGTTATTCACATGGGTTTTAACAGGATAGCCCTTCATTCTGCGGGACACACGTCCCTCAGCCAGATCCCTTAGGATCTAACAGAGCCAGAGCAACTCCTTGGGAAAGAGGGATTGAATTGTAAGGGAATGGGTTAGGAGTTTATCAACAACTTGACTGATTTTGCCTGGTGAAAGTCCATGTGCTCACAGAGGACTCCAATTATTGCCTACAGGCAGAATGGGGCTTGAATCCCTGTATTAGAACACAATAACACTTCATACATAGCATACAGTTGGCTGTTAATCAGCCCCCCTTCCCCCTTATTACATATACATAATATTTGTATAATATAGTTATATTAAATATGAGGAATCTCGGCACCCAACCTAACTCTAATGTATTTAAATTTGCCTGTGTGCTATCCATGCAGTCAATATAAACAAGAACATTATCCACTCACAGGCCTGTTGAAGGTGGAAAACAGATTGTTTGACACCTTCAATAGACCTGTGAGTGCATCCTTTACTTATTTATTTATATTTCTATTATGTTATATACATTGAATGGACCATTACCACACCCTTTTGGTGCATCTGATAAGTTTTCCTGCATCTTTTTCGTTAATGAAGTTCGAATGAGCTGAAACACCAAGTTGATGAATTTAACTGTCCTGAATATTTTCTTTATTTTTCAGTGAAGTATTTTAACCCAAACTATTTTTTTTCTGTATACAAGTCTAGTGTTATAATGCCTGCTCTGAGACCCCTGCAGTTTTTTCTACATAACTAAATCATCCATTCCCCTTTTTAGTAATTAGTTTTCCTGACCCTCACCAATTCCACTACTTAAATACCTGTTTGCACACACAGCTACTTACAGACACACACTGTCACGTTTACATAGAGTGATATGGAGCGCAACTGCAGATTTCTTAGGACTTAATTGATGATTAGGAAAATTAGAGAATAATATAGGAATTTTATTTTTTAATATAGGAAAATACAGGTACTGTATCTTTAATTACTTCGCTGTTGGTTTAATTGGAGTAAGCAGCTTCCTATATACATGCAATCTAGCACATTGGTGTTTGCAAGTTTAAGGGAAATGTAGAAAGCTATTGGAGTTGTAACAAGAGATATTCATTTTGGGGTTAGAGATAGCAGGCCAGGGAGCACCTGGTGCCTGAATGCTTAACGGACTTGAGAGCAGACTATGGAAGGAATGCTCAGCAGGCTTGAGAGAGGGAAAGCTCTTATCACAGATGAAACAATTGACTTAGCTTCCAGAGGGTTGAAATCAGGTTCCCGGAGTTCTCCTCCGGGGAGGTTCTTTCTGAGACAGGTTGAGAGAAGTCCAGATACTAGCCGAGGTCGAGGAGAGGAGAAGGAGGTTAGTTCGAGTTCCAGTCCGGTTCGGTACACAGGTATGTTTGCAGAGAAACTTTTAGCCGGTTTGATATTGCGGTAACGCTGTTCAATAATCCAGCGTCTTGTATCTGGCGCGGTCGCATTATGTAGCGTGACAAGACCGCGTCAGAGAGGTGGTGTGGCTAAACTCCGTCAACCCGGAAGAGACAAGGAATTACCAGTAGTTGGGGCATGACACACACACATAATATAGACACAGATGGACAGATACACAAAGACATGCACATGCAGGTACAAACAGGCACTGACACACATACTTAAACAGGCATAAGTAGGCACACAGTCAGACACTGACAGGTACATGCTTACAGCTCTCTGCCAGAAGTAGTGTGCGCAGGGAACGGACCCAGATGGACCCCAGGTAAGAAGTCAATGGGTGGGTGCGAAGGCACTCATTGCACCATAACCACTACATTTGGTTTCTACTATCTATGAAACAATATGCAGACATCACGATATGCTAAATTCATACCACAATAAAGGATTGATTAGGCCTTATGACTCCACCCTGCAAACAAACCAAAACCTATCCACAATTCAATAATGCATGCCATAACTAAATATCAACATGCAGACTAGTACAGACTAGAGGCTAGATAAGCATATATCTGGTAAGAGCAGTTTTCCTTATATATGTCAATGGAAGAACTGCTATTCATTTGCAAGATAAGTGTATCTCTTGTAATGGAATCAAGCCGTACACTAAATCCTAAAATGCAAGAGTAAGTAAAGGAAAAGACAAACATCTTTCCAACTCCTGTGGCCATATTTAAAATTGTAATTGTAGTCGGGGACAAAAGCCGTAAACATGATAAGTTAGATATATGAGCAAGTCGGTTGTAGTGTGCCGAAACCGACGTATCGGGTAGGCCTGTAATAAAAGAGGGCCCACCTGTAATAGTAATATGTATAAGGGGAGAGGTGGGAGGGATGAACCAGGCAGCATCAGCCCTGTGGTGTAGGGGGCCTGAGTTTAAATAGCCGGGTAACCCCTCCCACAACTTCAGGCTACGCCTTCCAATTTGTAGTCGGGGACAAAAGCCGTAAACATGATAAGTTAGATATATGAGCAAGTCGGTTGTAGTGTGCCGAAACCGACGTATCGGGTAGGCCTGTAATAAAAGAGGGCAAAAAGTTGAATAAGATACCTTATTACACATCTTTACGTTGCAAGATTCATAACGGCTTGTCCTACTCAAATCTAGCTCTGGTTGTGGTATGTATCTAGTATTATACTGTGGATTTCCAGCGTCCTAATGTTTATGGTGTGAGCAGGGAAATTTTTCTGGAAGCAGCTGATGCTGCCCTGATTCTGGAGGAATGTCCCGAAAAGGCATTGGGGTTGAGTCCCCGCCTAGTTAAGAGGGTTCTGAGGTACATTATGAATTTAGCTGTAGTGAGTGGTTTGCCCTGCAGTTAAATAGGGGCATATTGAGATTTGGTCCTGTGAGTGATAACCTGTAAAGGTCTGACATTTTGACCGGCACCTTATTGCCCGTAGGATTGTCCCTACGTATTACATATGGCAAGAGGATGTGAACTGTTTGGTACCAGGATGGGCACTTAAGACATGGTGTAGCCAGCCAGGTAAGTTTTGTAGTGTTAAGAGAGATTTTATAAATTGTGTGGGCAAAAAGGAGAGGAGTGTCGCAATGGTGACTAGTGAACGAATATTGGTTTTATGGTAATCGGTGGTAAACTTGTTGTAAAGGTGAAATGTCTATTGTATGCTTGTGATGTATAATCAGAGAGGGCAGCTCAATCCAGAAATCTGCCAAATGCCATGAGGCGAGTTAGTGCAGTATTAAGCCATGGAATGTGGGTATAGCCAGCTGCTTTATTGTCAGAAAATCACTTGACTTCCCCTACCCGATCATACCTCCCCAGGCCTTGTAGGCGGCCACTATGGGGCAGATTCCAAAGAAATGTTGACGAGGAATAGAAATTCTTTTTTTTTTTTGGCCAGGCAACTCAGAACCAAAAGTCACCAAATTGGCTGTGAAATCAGTGTGTGCGGACGCATTGGTCCATGTAACTGGGAAATGATGAGAAATGGCGGGAATAACCTGGCCCCCAATCCAATGTGGTATGAACCTGAGCCATATGTGTAGGTCTGCTTACAACTAGTGCCAGAATGCAACTGTCGGTGGGAAGAAGACTCAGCGGTCGGGAAATAGATGTGCAGAATAATTCTCATGGCAAACCTCAATGTGCCCAGTAGGACTGTAGATCCATTCTCCCCCCACCCTCCCCGCTTGTTCTTCAGAAGGAAAGGTTCCCAGGACTCCGATGCGCTGTACCTTCTCTGTAGGTGGACATGTTCTGTAGCTTATTAGTGTCAAGATGAATGCCTAAGAAGGTCAGTTTGTGAAAGTGGAACCCATAGTGAGGAAAAGTGCCATCGTCTTGTGAATACTAACCAGAGCGGAGTGAGGGTGTTCTATCATGAGGAAGTTATCTAAGATAACCGGTGACTGCAGGACATTCGCTAATATTGAGTGTTAGTCAACATAGTGTGTTAGAAAATAAGATAAACAGCTTGGGGTTACTCTTTGCTCTAAAAGTTACACGTGTGGGAAATTCATGACAGTCCCTCCATAAAATGCCATGAACATGCCCTTGGGATGGCTGAATAGGTAGAAGCTTGGAGGCATAGGAAATGTCTGTCTTGCCCACCCAAGCTCTGGTCAACCCCTTTGGCATAGTGCTGGGAGAATTCCTTAGAGGAAATCAATGAGTTGAGGCTAGGGGTGGGTAATTAATATGGTTGAATACCTTCTTAAGCAACGTGATTGTGTTGCGGGGTCTATTAATGCAGACAGAAGGTTCTGACACTCGTGAATACTGGACAGAAGTGTGACCAGACCTGTGTGGAACTGGTGTGTGGAAACCTTGATGTAGAAGTCGACTGAGTGACAGAAAGGCTGTGCTTAGAGGTAAAACTCCAGGTTGTTGATGCAAACCTTCTCTATGGTGAGGAGAAGTAGAGCCACTTACATCACAAAAGTCTGAAGGCTAGGATGAATTCTGGGATAGTGAGTTTCTGATTGAGTCTGGGATTCTGGTGTATAGAACGACGTACAGATCATCGTAGTAGTAAGACTTGTACTCTAAGACATCGTGGGAGGCAATCAGTAAGGAGACTAAATTAACCTTTCCAGATCTTTGCGTATGGTCAGGGACACAAAGTATGAGGGAGTAATAATGTAAACCGATGTGCTAAGGGAGGGATTTGAAAGGATAACATAACCATGAGAGGGATTTGGGAGTCCTGTGGCTGGGATGTGCATCAGTGCCTGTGGAGATTCCAGTCTCTGTAGTCCATCGTTGATGTTATGTATGGAGGCAAGTAGAGTGGATATCAACGGTTTGACTTCATGTGATTTGGACTAGTGGGCAGGGGCCACTGAAAGGTGTGGCAAGAATGTTGGCCTCTTGGGGACTGTAAAAAGAGTCAATATAAGAGGCCATGCTGGGTGAGGCCCTAACTCGTAACCTGGAGAGGTTGATGTGAGGCGTTAGCTATGTGTTGGGCCGAGGGGCGTGTACCTCCATATGCGGATGAAGATGGGTGTTGGCCTCACGGAACTGATAATGATGAGGCTAGTTACTGGCATAGCTGGGTACCAGGCCGATAGCTGACATAGCGGATCCGAGAATGGGACGGGTAATGGGTAGTAGCGAGGTGGGTAAACATACCTTGCTTGGGGTTGAATGTGGTTTCCTTGCCAGAGGAATGAGATATTGGAGAACCTACAGGGAAATGATGGTGGGAGGCAAGTTGGAACTGGAATTGGGCTTGACTTACTGTGAACGAAATACGCCTGTATAATCGGGGTGGTTGTTCTTGAGGCTGGTCTATGAATAGGTAACCTGAGGACATAGTTGTTAGAATCCTGACCCTACAATGGTGGGTACAAGATTCATAGGACATAAATCAAATATCCCTATAAGTGATTAGGGTGAGGATCCTAGGCCATTACCAGAGACCATGGGGAGTGTTTAACCAATACTGCGACAATAATGGGGGATAGGCAGAGTCATGAGTGACCGCTAATTGGTCCTGTGACTTCTTAAGCTAAAATACATATAGGGGGATATGGAATACCAAGCTATGATGGCAGTTTTGAGCTATCCCGGTAGGACTTAGAATATTTAATTATGGTCGTGCCAGCATGGGAAGGAGGGTGTATGTGTGGGGAATTAAGGATCCCCGGGCGTGGGCCTGTATACGGCCTGGCAAAGGAATTGCGTGCCAGCGTTGGCTGATGTAACATAGAACAGTTAGAATGGAGTTGCTGTAGGTTTAGTGATACAAGGGTCGGTTAGGATGATGAACCTGCTTGAGTAGAATATAGCAGCAATGAGTAAATAACCTTTAGTGCATAATACGTGATTATTTTGACGTAGAGTCAGGGGGAACATATGATGGTATGGTAAAGCCTGGTACACTAGGGTTTGTCCCAGGGAACATGACGATACATATGAACATAGGAGTGTGGCGTGTTACAAAAAAGGTTTAGCGAATAGGTGATCGTCCTCCAAATAAGTAATATACCTATCGTGGGAGCAAGTATACAGATTGGCCATAACACATGGTAACAAATGTGAACGTGATGACTGCCTCAGAACAGTACCAGGTCCATAAGTGATAGAATAAGACATATGCGATATATGATGGTAATGCTATATATGTAGTGAATATTAAATGCTTACCAGAGCTGAATTAGTAATGGGAAACTGACAATATCCATGCACAATCGTAAATAATAACAAGAAACATAGCAAATATAACAGAACTACAGGGGGCATGTAAGGATAACTAGTAGCAGGCTAAAGAACCTGGACATTTCATGTATCAGGGAACAGTGTAAAACTAACGAATTGGTACTATGATTGTGGTGGCCGTTGATGGAAGCATGGAATGGAAGATGGAAGCATGTAATTGAGATAGACTGGAGACTAGTTCGGTAGAAATTTGACGAAAAGAAACTAGCGAATAGGAATGGAACAAAGAGCAGGCAGGAGTAGGTGAACTGACTTAAGTCCTGAACGGGAAAAAGTCCAGAATATACGGTATGTAAAAACGTAAACGTGTGAACAATTGTGTGTTCATGGATTTGGCCCGTACAGGCAGACTCACGGTTCGTGGATTTGACTGGTACAGGAAACAAACGAGAGGTCAGCTATGTGGCTGGAAAGTACCCAGACTTGGTGGACACAGAGGTTTGGTCCAGGAAAAGGCCCGATAAGCCGGTAAGGGGTCTCATAGAGCCAGCGGGAACGAACAGCCAGTTCTGGAGAGGAGGTGAGTAGTCTGACTGCGTGTGGCTGGAACAGCGTGATGGGAGTTGTTGGAGCAGGGAAAACTTGGTCCGATCAGCGTGGGAGTCTGACCGCATGTGGCTGGAACAGCGTGATGGGAGTTGTTGGAGCAGGGAGAACTTGTCCAATCGGCTTGGGAGACTTTGACCGCATGTGGCTGGAACAGCATGATGGGAGTTGTTGGACCAGGGAGAACTTGGTCCAATCATCGTGGGAGTCTCTTACTGCATGTGGCTGGAACAGCATGATGGGAGTTGTTGGAGCAGAGAGAACTTGGTCCGATCGTCCTGGGAGTCTCTGACCGCATGCGGCTGGAACAGCGTGATGTGAGTTGTTGGAGCAGGGAGAACTTGGACCAATCAGCGTGGGATTCTCTGACCGCATGTGGCTGGAACAGCAGGATGGGAGTTGTTGGAGCAGGGAAAAACTTGGTCCGATTGGCATGGGAGCCACAGTAGGCCCAGACCAGCTTGTTTGGAGTTTTAGGCAGTCTGTGTTGATGACCTTTGAACCGGAAGTAGTCATGAACCAGGCAGCATCAGCCCTGTGGTGTAGGGGGCCTGAGTTTAAATAGCCGGGTAACCCCTCCCACAACTTCAGGCTACGCCTTCCAATGTATCCTAGTAAAAATGTATGCCATTGATATTCATCTATTTAAATTCCGGTAAAAACTTTATCTGCTTTTAATTTATTTTATTTTTTTAACTTGTGTGATATATACTTGAAAACACAAATAAAACAAAAACAAACAAAAAAATAAAACAAATTTTAATAAACTGTACTTCTTGTTTTCTGCACAAAAATATTAATCCTATGCAGACAGAACAAAAAGACAAAATATCTGCGTGATACAGAATGAGTTAACAGTGCAATACCTCAGATAATTCCAAAATCTATGGTGACTGATCAATAGCTGCCTAGACCACACTGACATAACCTTGTCATGCTTTAGAAGGGCACTGTGGCTAAAAATGCACCGTTTGAAAAAAATAAATAAAATAAGATACAGTATCATATCCCCCTCCTTAAACAGACTGCATACAGCAAGTGTCCGGTAATGGTTCCTTGGCCTTGCTCAGCTTTTTAAATCCATCAGCTGAGAACGCTTAGCTCACTTGCCAGCATACCTTGAGTACTCTTGAGACCTGGTGTAGATAATCATCATCCACTTATGAAAAGAAGGAAAACTCTCCTTCGATACCAAAGAGACAGGATGTGGTAGGGCACCGGGGTTCCATTTTAGACCAATTCTGGACGCAGCATCATACAGTGTTACATGCACATTTATAGATCTATTTTTTCCCTATCAATAGGGATCCTGTGACTTGCTGTTTTTCACTACAGAGTATGTACCTCTCATAATTGAATTCCACTCTAAACAACATACCACAAAAGTAAAATTACTTCAATCAGTGTAAAAGTGAAATAAAAAGGTATTTTTTTCCTTTGGTTTTTTTTTTTTCTTTTTTAGATGGGGATGTTTTTTTTTTTATATCATAAGGAACATACGGAGAAAAGCTGGTTTTAGATAAGTGATTATGAAAAGAATGGGTGTCAAGGCAAAGCATCATCACATCTTTCTCACACTGGTATTTTTTCCATCATGTGACAGCATTTTGTTTAATGGCATTTCATTATGTATACAATACCCAGTGGAGTGTACAGCTGTATAGGACATTCTCTTAAGATTTAGGTAATGATAGTGACGAGCAGCTTCTCAGTAGGGAGAAGAAAGCACAAGACGGATCTTATTTAAAATGTAGCATGTTTATTGAATAGCTAACATACAAATCACGTTCATATTGGATTAATCCTTTAAGCACCAGATGGGTGTATAAAACATTACTCTGCTGTGTGTTGTATATCAGTATACCTTAAGGGTAAAATATAAAAAAGGTTGCAGATTTCATATACTTTATATAAATGATTTTATATTAATAATGACTCTATAATCTTTAAAGAGTAACATGCGTGTGTACTGACTAGCTGTTATATGATAATAACTGCTTATTTATTTAATTTATTTATTATTATTATTTATTATTATTATTATTATTAATAATATAAAATGCCAGTTTATTCCACGTCAGTGTACAATAGAATATTACTTATAGATGTAATGACATTCTGGCAATATATCTTTATACAATAATACAAAAAACTATTTTTAAGTGGAACATTTCTCAGTGAATTTTTTTTTTTTTATAGCAAAGTGGTGAGTGAGCTAGTGGGTAATCCCCTTAATTAAGATACAATGATTTTCTTATTGATTACTTATAGCGTTCATGAAGTAGGATTTAGAATACAAAAATTATTATTCAATTTTTAGTGGAACATTTGATATTGATATAGGAGAGTAAGGAGAAATTCAGTAGATAAGTTCTCAATCTAATATCTTTTTATCTCTATTTTTATTTAAGTGATGTTGGGAACCTATATACCTTTCTTTTTGTGTATTTATGTATTCATAGGGGTTGGGAGTGCTTTTATAGTTAATATTTAATGAAGCAGGCATATATTAAAATAAATATTATTAAATGTGTAGATAATATAATTGACAAGGCTTAGATCTGCTTATATTTAAATGTACTGACGTATTTATGTTTATTTTTTGTAAAGCAGATTCTTTAGCGGATACGTATTGTGTTAGCTATTCTGTTTATTAAGATCTCAGAACTCTTGTAGGACATTAAATATGGAGCTGTGCTGTGGATGGACTCTGTTTTGAATTGGACTGTAGACACTTTAAATCGCTATTACGAGCAGGGCATATATCAGGAAATTAAATGAAAATGAGGAAGGTGATGGCTATCACTTTGACAAAGCCCAATTGGAGGGACATCAGTTGCTAAAAATTTCCAAAAGATTTCAAGCAGAGGGCATCCAGTCCAGACACTGGAAAATCAAATTATAGAGATTCATCAGAGACAAAGAAAGGAATTGCTTACTTCTAAAAATAATGCATACAAAGAAATGAAAGGTCAAGATGTATTGCACGATTTGCTACTTGGTCATCTAAGAATAACTTTAAGAATAATGGACAGTCTTATCTGAGTGTCATCCAGATCACAGAATTTTCTTCCAGCAACAATGACCTTTAAGAGGAGTCCATCAATTAAAGATTAATTGGTTAGGGCAGAATTAGCTGATAAAAAAGGGAAGATTAATAGAAATTCAACAAAAAAAGAGAACTTTCAATGCTAAAATTGTGTAGCGTGCTATTCAATGATCCAAGGTGATGTTTCTATCATCCATGCAATGGTAAAAAATAATATTTTATTAAGCATTTTGTTACATGCATGTCTTTTTATGTCATCTACCTTCTCAAGTGCCCTTGTGGTTTGAGCTATGTTGGTCAAACTACACAAAAATGAAAGACAGGTTCTATAAGCATAAATTGACATTTAGAACAGGTCTGATAGATTTGCTGGTACCAGTCCATTTTCAAGAACAAATGTAGAGTGTATGCCAATTGAAATTACAAATCTTATGATGCCCGTTGTCACCAATGCTGTATGTCTTGGCACTGGAGCCGTTGGCAGTGGGGATGAGGGCTGATCCATCCATACATGGTATCAACCTGGGCAACAAAGGATACAAACTAAACCTATTTGCAGAAAATATAATGCTCACACTGTCACAACCTCTCTCTCTTATGACTCAAATACGAAATTTGGGGAACAATCCTTCTACAAACTCAACATTTCCAAAACCCAAGCCATGGGGTTAAACATATTGGACACCACAAACCAACTGATGGAGGAAACCTTTCCCCTGGACTGGCAAGATGATCACCTAAAATTTCTAGACCTACGGCTTACTAAAAATCTATCCAACTTGTTCCAAGCGAACTATGAGAAACTTAAGAAAGAACTAGTAGAAACACTGAAAAACTGGGAAAATAAATTATATCCTAGATGGGGTGCATAGCTGCCTTAATAGTGTCCTTATTACCTAGATCGCTTCGACCGCTCCAGATCCCTCTACTAAACAATTACCTAAAACCATTTCAAACATGTTTTTACGTTTCAACTGGCAGTGTAATAAAATCAGAGCGGCCATGAAACTTCTACGAAGACCCATTGACAAGGGAGGCCTGGGATTTCCCAATTTACAGAACTATCACAGAGCAGCGGTTTTAAGTAGTGCAGCAGATCTGCTCCCATCGCAGCTCTCCCTTCAATAGCTAGACATTGAGTCTCATTGGCTCGCCCAATGGACCTACAAATTAGTCTGTGGACACCAAAAACACAACCTGCCCTGCAGCTAATCCTGCCCATCACTAGCTTTCTGATTTCCTCATGAGATTCCCACGGCAGTAAGCTGCTATCCCAAGCTCCACTATCAATTGTGACCACCCTGAAGTCCCTATCGCTAATCATTTCCACATTCCACCACAAAACTTGGAAAACACACAATGAAATACAGCCCTTCCCTGAGCTGCAACAACAGAATAAACTCCCATCATGAGTTATATTCTCATACCTCCAAGCCAAATCTTGTCTAACGACAACAGGTAGACCCCAAGGCATATCGAGAAAGCGCCCCACTATTTCGACCTTTGAACAAATGTGTGCCAGTATCTTGGCACAGAAAACTGGGTCAGATGTTCATGAAAAAAAAAGGGAAAAGGCATTCGCAACAGAAAAAGGGCTTACCTCTTGTGCCACCCACTTAGAAACACAAAGAAAACTGTTGTATAGGTGGTACATGGTACCTAGTAATTACACAATATATGGCTCCAATCGTCAAACCGATGTTGGAGATTCAAGGAAGCAATAGGACATATGACGCATATTTGGTGGGAATGTGGAACTCAAACCATCTTGTACCCAGGTAGAAAAGCTAGTACAGGACATTCTCAAGGTCAAGGTGCAGCTGTCTCCACCGAGATGACTTCTTTTTAAGTTTCTGGCCCCTCTGGGAAGGACCTCACTGCATGTCTATATCACAAAATTATATCATGTCTATATCACATAATGACACTCTCATTACCCGCTTCTGGAAAAAATCCAACCCCCCAAACTTTGCAGAACTTGCTTGCCCAAGTATCCCTGAATTGGACATATGAAAATATGCTTAAAACCCAATATGGCACAAATGCCGATGACCTGGAAGCCCAGACTATATGGAAATCCTACCTCCCGAGTAAGACGGACCTTACCTAGGCACATAACAAATGAGATGCACATCAGTAAAGTTACCAAGCCATGTCTATGAAGTAGACAAGCTATTCGAGGGTCCTGAGCACTACACCTGACACATGGCATTACAGGACTCCCAACCCTCCCCCTTCCCATCCTTGCCATATATCACCTTCCCAAGGTGTTTAGTATACCACTTTGTTTAAAACTCACCGGATAAAGTTGTATTTTATTCCAAGACACACGTTCACTTTGTGATACAATCCGTATGTATGTCAAGTTGTATACTGTATGCCATAAGGTGATATGTCTTTTTGACAAATTATCTTGCATTTGTAAACATGTCAAGTCTGTATCCAGAAATCAAATCTATAAAAATTGTCAAAAATAAATAAATTACAAATCTTATTATGGATTCCAGAGAACAAGAGAGGGGGTGACAGATGTAGAAACCTAAACCTAAGGAAAGCCTATTGCATTCGAGAGTTAGATTCCTTTACCCTAAGTGAACCAAAATAAAAAATATGATGTTTCTTCCTTCATCTGGATGGCTTTGGTACTGATTATTCTTTAAACTGACACTCCACTGCTTAAATGGCAAAAAAGGTCATATTCTCTGTTTAGTAGATACACCCCCAGTGAATACAGGCATGCATTTCTCATGTATATCTTAAGAGTTTGCAACAGGTACTGTTCTTATTAACTGCAGCCTTTACAAGCCCTCCCTTTTCCCCCATAAAAGACTAACAATCTATTCAAGGGGAAATAGCCCATTAGAGGCTATTCTTATTGAGAAACCTCTGAAGCTCTATGTCTGAGCACGTGCGCACTAGGAAGTTCATGCGCATGCACGGTTGGAAAGCTTCAGAGATTTGTCAATGAGAAACCTCTCGGGGAAAGCAAGCACTTCTATGAACTCCTATCCTACGTACAGGGCCGGACTGGCCCACCGGGATACCGGGAAATTTCCCGGTGGTCCGTCGGCACCTGGGGCCGTGGAGACATTTTGGTGACCTGCCAATCCGCACTGACACACACACAAACTCCCACTGACAGACATACATTTTGCTACCTGTGGGCGGGCAGACAGATATGTGTGCTGGCAGCCACAGGGACAACTTGAATGGCGGCCGCAGGGAAGCTCTAGTGGCGGCCGCTGGGGGAGCATGCTGTTCTGTCTCTGCTCCCCTGCCCTCGCGTGCTAGAAACAGACTGGGGACGGAATATGACGTCATATTCCGGCCCGATCTCATTAAGCTGCGCGAGAGGGAGGGGGAGCAGAGACAGAACAGCCTGCTCCCCCAGCGGCCGCCACTAGAGCTTCCCCTGCGGCCGCCATTCAAGTTCTCCCTGTGGCTGCCAGCACACATATCTGTCTGCCCGCCCACAGGTAGCAAAATGTATGTCTGTCAGTGGGAGTTTGTGTGTGTGTCTGTCAGTGGGAGTTTGTGTGTGTGTGTGTCTGTGTCATGCTGTGTGTGTCTGTCTCTCATGGTGTGTGTGTCTGTCTGTGTCATGGTTTGTGTGTGTATCTGTATGTCATGGTGTGTGTGTGTGTGTCTGTCTGTATGTCATGGTGTGTGTGTCTGTCTGTCATGGTGTGTGTGTCTGTCTGTGTCATGGTGTGTTTGTGTGTCTGTCTGTCATGCTGTGTAAGTGTCTGTCTGTCATGGTGTGTGTGTGTGTGTCTGTCTGTGTCATGGTATGTGTGTGTGTGTCTGTCTGTGTCATTGTGTGTGTGTGCCATGGTGTGTGTCTGTGTCATGGTGTGTGTGTCATGTGTGTGTGTGTCTGTGTCACGGTGTGTCTGTGTCATGGTGTGTGTGCGTCTGTCTGTGTCATGGTGTGTGTGTGTGTGTCTGTCATGGTGTGTGTGTGTGTGTGTGTCTGTCTGTGTCATGGTGTGTCTGTCATGGTGTGTGTATGTCTGTCATGGTGTGTGTGTGTGTGTCTGTCATGGTGTGTGTGTGTGTGTGTCTTTCTGTGTCATGGTCTGTGTCATGGTGTGTCTGTCATGGTGTGTGTATGTCTGTCATGGTGTGTGTGTGTGTGTCAGTCATGGTGTCTGTGTGTGTTTTAAAAAATAGTGTTTTACTCACCTTTTTTTTCTAACGTCGTGCTGGTCTCCCTTCGACTGGCCCTACCTCTATGACTGAGATCATCAAGCTTGATGATCACAGCCAATCCGCACTGACACAGGAAGTGCCTCTAGTGCCCGTCTGAGTGTCTGTCACTAGAGGGGGTCACTAGGAAGCAATGTAAACACTGCCTTTTCTCTGAAAAGTCAGTGTTTACATTCAAAGGCCTGCAGGGACAGGCTATAGACACCAAAACCACAACATTAAGCTGTGTGTGTGTGCGCCTGTTAGTGAGTGAGCTTGCTTGCATGTGTGTGTGTGCCTGCTAGTGAGTGAGCTTGTGTTTTTATGTCAATGAGCTTATGTATATTAGTGAGATTGTTTGTCTATGAGGCTGTGTATCAATGAGCTTGTGTGTGTCAGTGAGATTGTCTGTGTTTGCATGTGAGTATGCTTACTGTATAATTAAATGTTTTACTCTGAAAGGACCAATATTCTATATTAGAAAAAGCAATATATATTATATATATATATATATATATATATATATATGTATATATATATATATATATATATATATATATTACTCAATCATCTGGGGTGGCAAGACATAGCCTTACATATTACATGCGACAATGTATGGCGCAATGACTTATGGGGCTGGCATAGATTTTTTTTTTTCCAGGGCTGCTTTGTATCCCCAGTCCGGCCCTGCCTACGTATGAGGTACTCTTTGGAATTTGCACAGTTAAGAATCACAACGGCACATTTTGTTTCACACAGTTTTCATGAAATTGTAACGCTTTATTTATTTGTTTATGATAATTTTGTTACACATCTAATATCATATCTTAAAAGGGATACTCTAAGCACCAAAGCAACTTTAGCTTAATTAAGCAGTTTTAGTGTATAGCAGGGCTCGACAAATCCCAGGTGCCCGGTCGCCATAGTAACTAGGAACTCCGTCCTGGTGCCTGGATGTTTGTCAGCCATGGGAAGCGTGGAGGTGGTAGGCCAAGGTGGTGAGGGAGCAGAAATCTTCCTGCAGTTTTTGCTCTGCTCCCTTGAGTGCCCTGCACTCTGTGCAGCACTGCACTCGGGTAGGAATAACCTCTAGTGGCCATCTCTAGAAAAGGAAGTGTTTCTCTGAAAAGGCAGTGTTTACATTGAAAAGCCTAAAGGGACAGGGTATAGACACCAGAACCGCTACAATAATATGTAGTGGTTCTGGTGACGATAAAATCCCTCTAAGAATTGTTAAGTTTGTTGTTGAAAATGAAACTTTGTTAGTTTACAAAAAAAAAAAAAAAGCTTGGCTCTTGACTTTTTTAGCTGGCTCCCAAATTCCAAGCAAATTTGTCAAGGCCTGGTGTATGAATGTACAGCAGAAGCTACCCAACCACTAAACTTTTATGACAACAATCAGCCATGAAATGCTCACTGTACAGTGGACATGGAATGGTGGCCGGAGGCATGAGGATGGTTATAAACCTTCTATAAAAAAACGAACAAGCAATATAGGCGCTAAAGTGTAAAATATTAGTGCAAAATTTACAAATAAAGGTAGAGCAGCACCTAAAAGTGTTCAAGCTCAAAAAACACCGTACAAAGAATATAAATAGTATAAATAGAAAGGTGCGCTGTACCTTTAAAAATTTAAAGTGCAAATAAGTGCATCAAAGTAGTGCAAATAGGGAGTGTCTGTCCAATGTAATCACACTCTATATAACAATTGTGCAAAATTGCAAGTGAAAAGTGAACACAAAATAAAAATAATAACTTACAATAAATAATATTCGGTAATTCCAATTTGGAGATATGGTACATAAAAGAAAAAATATAAAATCACATAGCATAATACTAAAACAGCAAAAAAGAGAATAAAAACTCACAAGGGAGGAGCAGTAAAAGTCTGCTCCAACTTCTTCAGCATATAGTCCACACCATGGGACTTTAATAATAGTGAAACAGCAGGACGCCAGCTAGATAAAACAAACTTTATTTCTTCCAAATAAAAGGCTCCCTATCCCACATAGAAGGCCAGTGTCCAGTAGAATATAATGCAGAGATGAACACTCCAAATATTTTTCAGCACTTCGCAAGGCACTTCCGGGTTCAGAGCTCCGTACAGTCACGTGATAGCATGATGACGTTGTGAACGTGATGACGCGTTTCGCCCAATCGGCTTCCTCAGATCACGTCCTGGTGTAGCTGGTCCTGGCTTTTAAAGCCCATATAGTGGGCGTGGAGTCAAAAAGTGGTTACCCAAAGTTACAAACAAACGGGGTAGATCCACTAAATGTGGTTTCCTGTTCCCGGTTTCCTGAGAGTGCTTTATATTTGTGAATCTGATTTCCTGGTATCCTGATCTTGGCTTTTCCCTGGTTATTCTGAATTCTGGTTTCCCTGACTTGGCTTGTGTAAATGGTATTGTGTATTTTCTGGCTTCCTTGACCTCGGCTTTCCCTTTGACCATTCTCTGTCTCTAGCGTATTAGTCCGGCCATTCTAAGGTCCGGTTTACGCTCTGTCCTTTTATTTTCCTTTTCTTGTCTATGTATATGTTTACATAGTTTCTGCTTGCTGGACCACACTAGTAGTCGTGACATTACGACAGGGCCATGGATCCTGCAGAACTATGCAAACATATGATTGCCTGTGAGAATAGGGTGGAGGATATGGACCACAGGTTAGACCAATTTGCTCAGGCATTTCAGACCTTGCTCCAGAGGACTGCCTATTTAGAGGTCCCTCCTGTACCACCTGTGGTTCCGCCACCTGTAGTGGTTCCCGTGCCACATAAACCACCGTCCATAACCCTTTCACCTCCCCCTCGTTATGGAGGTGATTCCAAAGAATTCAGAGGTTTTTTAAACCAAATTGAGTACCACTTCGAAGCTTCCCCCGGTTCATTCCCTACAGATAGATCGAAGATTGGCTATCTGATGAACCAATTAACAGGAAAGGCCTTAACCTGTGTTAACCCCTTATGGGAGAGTGGAAACGCAGTACCCCGTGATTACAGTGTCTTCCTCACAGCATTTAAGGCTACTTTTGAACCTAAAGGCAGAGAAAAGAATGCTGCCAAAGCCCTTATGAGGATAAAACAAGGCAGTCGCTCTGTAGCCGATTACGCCATAGAGTTCAGAACACTGGTGTCCGAGGTTGACTGGACCAATAGTGGTTTGGTGGCTGTCTTCTCTGAAGGTCTAGCTGAGAGTATACAGGACGAGACCGCAGCTACAGGTAAATAAAGAGACTGACAGGTAACTTATAACACTCTGGTTGCTTTCAAATGAACTTTCCCACGCTATGTAAAATGACTCTCTGATTGGTTGATTGAAAGCACTAGTGACTAGGCAGCATGCCGAGAGTAGGCGCATGCGGGAGGATTTAACCTCCCTTTAATTAATATGTTGGTCATCGTGACCCCTAAAGGTTTTAATGCGGGGGGAGGGGGGGAATAATTTGGGAATTATTATTAGTACAAGGAGGGAGCTGGTAGAGCTGCCGGCTCTCTCCTTGTTTTTTTCCGCCCATGCGCAGTGTTATTTCTCCATGCTGTGGGGGTTAATTCCCCTGAAGCATGGAGTTTATTAAATGAATGAAACAAAATTAAAAAGTAATGCATTCAGCATTTGTTTAGTTTATAATTCGTATGTAGGGCTTTTGTTTAATTTTTAGTAAACGAATACGAAAAAAACTGAATTTTCGGCCAAAATCGTATTCGTACGAAAACAAATGCACATGTCTAATACACATATTTGTATTCTGCAAAGTCTCACGAGTACCACAGTACCCCCCATGTATAGGTTTTATGAGTTTTTATGGTCAAATATAGGGCTTTCCCCTTTTCCATTGAAATTTGCCAGATTTCCTAGCTTGACCTATGTTGCCTTTGAGACCGTATGGTAGTTTAGGAATGAGAATTAACCCCATCTTGGCATACCATTTGTAAAAGTAGACAATCTAGGGAATTCAAAATGGGGCATGTCCAGTCTTTTTTAGTCACAAACCCTGGCCAAAGTTAGCGTTTATATTAGTTTTTTGCATTTTTCACAAATAAACTGCCCTTTTACCAATGATATCATCAGTATTGTACATGTTACTGCTCTAAAACACTCATATTTGTGTAGAGTGGTGTCTTATAAGTACAATAGTAGCCCTAATGTACAGGTTTCATGGTGTTTTGGAAAGTTACAGGGTCAAAGTTAAAGATTTGCCAATTTCTGTTTTTGCAAATTGAAATTTGCCTGATTGGCTATATTGCCTTTGAGATGGTATGGTAGTGCAGGGATGTGAATTAACACCACCATGGCATACTATTTGAAAAAGTAGACAACCAAGGGTATTAAAAATGGGGTATGTAAATTCGTTTGTAGTAGCCACTTAGCCACGAATGCTTGCCAAAGTTCGCGTTCATATTTGTTCTTTGCATTTTTTTTACACAAAATTGATGATATCATCATGATAAGTTTTACTGTTTTATAACACACATATTTGTATTCAGTTAAGTCTCCCAAGTACAATAATACCTCTATATCATCATTTTATTGGTGATATCATCATCGTGATAAGTTTTACTGTTTTATAACACACATATTTGTGATCAGCGAAGTCTTCCAAGTCTCCCAATAATACCCCCCATGTCCAGGTATTATGGTGTTTTGGAAAGTTGTAATTTGGGGATTTCTGTTGAACCTACAGTCCTGAAAATGTTGCAAATGTTTAGATTTAAAACTGTGAATCAATTTTTGCAATAATTAGTAATTATGTACTCACATCATCAGAATATTTTTTTTTATGCTTGACAGTTTAACTTGTCATTGTAAAAAGGAAACAAATGTTAGTGGTCAGAATATATGAACAAAGACTATTACATATGAGGGGTGCCAACCACTTTGATTTTGCAGTGTGAAAGATGAGGTTGAGTAATTTATTACATACTGCTCCTACTATAACCTATTAAAGTAGTATACCAAAATGAAATAAAACAAATGTTCGGAACATACAAAGATTTATAATAAACAATATAAAAAAATGAAAGACACTAATAAAATATGAGGAACAATACATTTAAAGGGCACCAGGTACACTATACGCATCAAAACAACTTTAGCTTAATGAAGCAGTTTGGGTGTATACATCATGCCCCTGCTGCTTCACTTCTCAATTCTCAGCCATTTAGGTGTTAAATCCCTTTTGTTTCTGTTAATGCAGCCCTAGCCACACCTCCCCTGGCTGGGACTGAAACAGCCTTCATGAAAACAAAATGGTTTCATTTTCAGTCAGATCTTAAAGGGACACTATGGCCACCAGAACCCCTGCAGCTTAATGTAGTGGCTCTGGTGTCTGTTGCATGCCAATGCTGTCTTAGCACTATAAACACTGCCTTTTCATAAATTAACTAGGGAACTCCAAAGATTAATGAAACAGCCAGGGAGGATTCCTTCCTATTTCCTCTACTTAAGTGTGCCTCACAGACCTCAGATCAGCTCCTCAGCTTCAGAAGTGCACACACGACATGAGTACGTGTGCATGTACGAACAGGTGCACGTGCACGCAGCTGTGCACACCTGTGCATGAGCCGGTTCACGTGCTTGCAACAGTGTGCATGCGTGTGCACAATCCGCCACATGCGTGCACGTGGAGACCAAGTCAGAGGCTTCTCGTTGAGTTATTACCCTGTGAAAACACAGAAAGTCTCTTCCAGGAAAAAAAAGGTAGGGCTTACAAAGGCTGCGGTCATAAGTGCTTTTGTAAGCTCTTTTAGACTATACTCCCAACAAATACATACATAAAAATATGCATGCATGTAGTCATTGGGGTTATATCTTTATATATCTATATCTGTATTTTGTTTTTGCTATGGATATGTGTAGTGGTCCTTTAAACATTAGCTCTCTCTTTCAGGGTATGATCAGGAGGGCAGTGTAAACTTAAATGTTCCACTGTAAATGGAAGGGAATTGAGCAATGAGACTAAAAGGGGCATGATCTGTACAGCAAAACTGCTTTATTAACCAAAAGTTGTTTTGGTCCCTATATTTGTAGCATTTCAAAAGAACAGTGTGTTTACAATTTTTTTTAGAAATGCAAAAATGAACATTCACCCATAGACTTACACTGAGAAAGTTTAATTTTCAGTCAGGATAATATAGTCATTGCATACTTCATTATATTTACCTGTCACTGACTTTAATTTAATTTGCCAAAACAAATGTAACATTATTGTCAAAATGTTTATCAAACATTCATTTGAAGAAGTGACAGAGTGAATGTGACCACAATTCATGCATTTTGACAAATATAGCAAAATATCTCCCCATCACCTGTCACGTTACAGTTACTTTACCTGAGTTCATCTAGGAGATTGCTATGATTTAAATTGTTTAGAAATTGTATATCAGTTATGTATAAAGAAACAGAGTGTCTAAAACGGTAAGCAAAGATCTTTGATTTGTGTTGGTATTTTGTAATAATGATATATGAAGAAAACTGCATTATTGTAATCTGTAAAAAATAGATTTTTTTACTCAGAATTGCCCTAAATGCAAGTGTGGCAAAATTTCCAAGATGTCACAGATAGGGTTTTGAAGAAGCAAACTCAAATTCTGGTCGCAAGTCATTATGTGGCTTCTTAAAAGCGATTTGTGTGGCATTGTAAACTGAATTAAAAGGTCACATGAAAATTATCCAACCCATAGAGCTATTAAATATATGTGCAATTGGGACAAATTGGCAACGAAATATCATACTTTGTAGCAAATGAGGTAAACTCTAAACACGATAAAACATGAACTTACTATATACACAAATAAAGCATAATGTATCATTTATATATGTGGCATAATTTAGCTCTTACCTGGGAAAAATGATAGAGCAGTAATGTTCTGGAGGATCAAGTTGGACATTGAAAGTGTAGCAGTAAAAATGAAAATCCAGCGCACTCTCTTATCCACTAAACAGCTACTTTGGTGCTGACAGATTTTGTTATTATTTATTTATTTTTTAAACACCTAATCTAGGCAAAAAAAAAAAAATTAAAGTGTAGCAGTGAAGTACAAGCCTCTTCACTTTAATCTGTATATCAGCCTGTCTACCTTAGTTATAAAGTCAAAGAAAACATTGAGGCTTACAAGGTTATTGACCAAAGTGAGAATTCAAAGGGAAACATTCTCTAATTCAGCAAAGCTTCCAGTTCAGCTACTGGGTCTTAACTTTTAAATTCCCTTTAAATTCTCACTTAAGTGAATAATCCAAGTCATATATTTTTACATTCAGATATAATGCATACATGACAAAATATAAGTTTTGTAAACATACATGTTCAAGATGGCTTAAAAACGTACTGTTTATTCCATTATAGGAATGTGGATCAGGGTCACTGAAAACCCCCACCACAACAGTTGCCTAAATCCACCAGCTTACAAAAATGATAATGCAAAAAGAGTAACAAAACACTCCTTATATGAATTCCATTTTTTGGAAGCAGTATATCTAAAGAAAAAAAATGTAACCTAAATTGTCTGTCAACTAAGCCGTTATATGCCTCCTAACTGTCCCGATTTCAACAGGACAGTCCTGATTCTCGGGTACTGCGCTGCTAATAGGTACATCAGGGAACTGTCCCCAACAATCAGCATGAGTGATCATTAAAAGCGCTTGCGCTCTATTTAGGCACTAGAACTTTCCCCGCAGGTATGTCGTTTTTTTGTCCAGAGCCAGTGAAATGGCTTCCCTCTAACCAGCATCCCAATTCTCGACTGCTGATGTTGGGAGGTATGCAGTTACAGTTCTAACAGAAACTTTTTCGAACTCTGGCAGTCTGACTGTCCCCTGCATGAAAGATTTCCTACAACAAAGTTACAACAGGCTTTACTTTACCTTTAAATAGTTTCCTTGCTGGTCTTTACCTCAAACAAGGCTATTGGTACTTACCAAAATTAAAGCACTACTATAAGCACCATGATCACTTCATTGATCTTAAGTGGTCATAATGCATGCAGTCTATATGTGTAGCAATTCACATTGTAAAACTGCACATACAGAGATAGTGAGTGTCACTGTCAGACAGTACAAAGCGATGCACGGGATTGCAACAGAAATTCAGCAATTAATCGTCCGCTATTCTAGGCCTTTATATATATATATATATATTATTTTGCCGGTGTAAAGGTTCCTGTTTAGAAAGAACAACTCCGATAGTTCTTGTGTTTGATGTTTTGTACTGATCTAAGCTTTAGATTTGACTTCACCTTTGATCACTGGCTGGCTTAAACTTTGCCATTTCTAAAACTTGTTACCATTGCCATTCTTGACCTTACTTTTTCTTGGCTTCTATATTTGATTGAACCCTGACAGTAACTGCTATTTCAAACAATAGATCAATATTACAGCTATTCAGGTACTGACAATTTGTACGAAAGCTCTAGTGTTAGTAAAAGTGCTTCAGTTCCGAAAATTGTAAATTAGTTGTAAGCAATATTTCAACAGTCAAAGTCATTTTATTAACGTAAGCCTTGTGTATTCAAAATAATTATAACATACCTCCCAAGTGTTCTTATTTAAGAACAGTTCCTATTTTGGGCCCATATCCCCTTGACCCTGTTTTCTATCCTAATGTTCCTTGTTTCTAGAAGCTCCATACTGTTGGTATGTCTGAGTCTGTAACAGAGTTCCATTGCAAAAAAAACTCACAGTAATATGTCTTTAAGTTACAATGAAGGAATTAGTCTGTTTAAATAAAATCAGGGCCGGACTGGCCCACCGGGATACCGGGAAATTTCCCGGTGGGCCGTCGGCACCTGGGGCCGGGGTGACCTGCGGCCGCAGGGAGAACTTGAATGGCGGCCGCAGGAGAAGCTCTTCTTGCTGCAGCTGGGGGAGCAGGCTGTTCTGTCTCTGCTCCCCCTCCCTCGTGCGCTAGAAAGAGACCGGGGACGGAATATGACGTCATATTCCGGCCCCGGTCTCATTAAGCTGCGCGCGAGGGAGGGAGAGCAGAGACAGAACAGCCTGCTCCCCCAGCGGCCGCAAGAAGAGCTTCCCCTGCGGGCTGCGGCCGCCATTCAAGTTCTCCCTGCGGCCGCCAGCACACCTATCAGTCTGCCCACCCACACAGGTAGCAACAAGTATGTATGTCAGTGGGAGTGTGTCTGTGTCTGTCTGTGTGTGTGTGTGTCTGTCTGTGTCATGCTGTGTGTGTGTGCCTGTGTCATGCTGTGTGTGTGTGTGTCTGTCTGTGTCATGCTGTGTGTGTGTGTCTGTCTGTGTCATGCTGTGTGTGTGTGTCTGTCTGTGTCATGGTGTGTGTGTGTGTGTGTGTCATGGTGTGTGTGTCTGTGTCATGTGTGTGTGTCTGTGTCATGGTGTGTCTGTATCATGGTGTGTGTGTCTGTCTGTGTCATGGTGTGTGTGTGTCTGTCTGTCTGTGTCATGGTGTGTGTGTGTGTGTCATGGTGTGTGTGTCTGTGTCATGGTGTGTGTGTCTGTGTCATGTGTGTGTGTGTCTGTGTCACGTGTGTGTGTATCATTGTGTGTGTGTGTCTGTCTGTGTCATGGTCTGTGTCATGGTGTGTCTGTCATGGTGTGTGTATGTCTGTCATGGTGTGTGTGTGTGTCAGTCTGTGTCATGGTGTGTGTGTGTGTGTGTGTCATGGTGTGTGTGTCTGTGTCATGTGTGTGTGTGTCTGTGTCACGGTGTGTCTGTATCATTGTGTGTGTGTCTGTCTGTGTCATGGTCTGTGTCATGGTGTGTCTGTCATGGTGTGTGTATGTCTGTCATGGTGTGTGTGTGTGTGTCAGTCGTGGTGTCTGTGTGTGTTTTTAAAAATAGTGTTTTACTCACCTTTTTTTTTTTCCAACGTCGTGCTGGTCTCTGCCTCTATGACTGAGATCATCAAGCTTGATGATCTCAGCCAATCCGCACTGACACAGTAAGCGCCTCTAGTGACCGTGTGAGTGTCTGTCATTAGAGGTGTCACTAGGAAGCAATGTAAACACTGCCTTTTCTCTGAAAAGTCAGTGTTTACATTCAAAAGCCTGCAGGGACAGGCTATAGACACCAGAACCACTACATTAAGCGGTGTGTGTGCGCCTCCCAGTGAGCTTGCTTGCTTGTATGTGTGTGTGTGCCTGCTAGTGAGTCAGCTTGTGTTTTTATGTCAATGAGCTTATGTATATTAGTGAAATTGTTTGTCTATGAGGCTGTGTATCAGTGAGCTTGTGTGTGTCAGTGAGATTGTCTGTGTCTGCATGTGAGTATGCTTACTGTATAATTAAATGTTTTACTCTGAAAGGACCAATATATTATATTAGAAAAAGCAATATATATATATATATATATATATATATATTCAACTGGAAAGAGTGCACTCAAAGGTCTTCTTAAGGATATAAACGATTTATTTTGCCAAAATTTCAAAAGACATACAAGTCGACGTTTCAGTCCTCGTGGGACTTTTTTCAAGACGAGGACTGAAACGTCGACTTGTATGTCTTTTGAAATTTTGGCAAAATAAATCGTTTATATCCTTAAGAAGACCTTTGAGTGCACTCTTTCCAGTTGAATATATTGAAGGCTGAGGCAGCACCGAGGCAAGTACAAGACCGGTACATTGAGTGCGGGACATTTGCAGTTTATATATATATATATATATATATATATATATATATATATATATATATATATTACTCAATCATATGGGGTGGCAAGACATAGCCTTACATATTACATGCGACAATATATGGCGCAATGACTTATGGGGCTGGCATAGATTTTTTTTTCCAAGGGCTGCTTTGTATCCCCAGTCCGACCCTGAATAAAATTACATTGTTCATATTCCAAATGATATTGTAGTTGCATAAATTATTAGTCAGCACAAATTTCTCAGAATAGCCCTGCCCCTAGCCATGCTCCCGCTCCCACTCCTAAAATTAAAGTGTTCCTCTTTGTCCATTTGAAATGCTGGGTGGTATAATGATTTATGGGTCATTGCTGAAGAGACTGGATGACAGATCATATGAACTGACCACATTTTCTGAAGATGCATACACATAAGTGCATTACACATTGACAAAATGTTTGTTTTCTGTGTCCATTAAATGTGCAGCACTAATGTTTATCAAATAATCCTTGTTGCACTTGTTTTGTTTGATTTTGTGTTTGTTACTGAATAATGTATATGGGAGAGGATTATAGACTATGTGGGTAAAAAAAAAAATAATCGTGTTACACATTGTGAAACTTTACTTATAATACTGTTTTCTTATATGTAACTTCATTATGTGGTATATGATTTTGCAAAAGCTTTTATGTCCAACCAAAACTTTAGTTTTTGTTTCCATTAAATAATGAGTATGTCTAAGCACACTGAAATGAAAATCATTACTTTTCCAGGACACCCAAAGTATCTGGATTCTGTTTTAATTTTGTTTATTTTTTTTTAACCAGCTTGGTAGTGAAGGGGTTAAAGGTAATCATTGTACTCTGTGTAATCATATTTTTGACTAATAGCCTCCACTGACGCAAGTAGAGTGTTATACATGTTCTATATTTTGTCTATTTACAAAAAAAGTTTGTCCTTTGTAAACTGAAATTCTCTATTTTGATTATTCACGGAAATCTGAATTGTTTAGCATGCTTTTGGGAGATGTCACCTGACCACACCTCGGTGAAGTTAATGGTGGCAGCCATTCCAGGCCTTCTAGCAAACAGGACGACACAGGTATATTTTTTAAAATTATTTAGTAATTCAAAAATGTGATCAAATTATGTTGTGTGTTGGATTTTGGTATATAAGCGCCATACTTGCATGTTGTAACAGGACATGACCAAGGTCACATTGTTTCGATAAAATGTCATCATGTGTGCTATTATGTTCCATCAAAAGTCTGCAGTTGGAAGAAAGTTAAATGCAATCAATACATTTCAATAAGTTTCTACAAAACCTTCATATTGTGTTCATACAACGCAGCCCTTGCCCTCGCCAAACAGTCATACTTTTCCTCTCTCATTAGTTCATGCTCTTACAATCCCAGGTGTCTCTCCCCGGACCTCTCCCCTGCCGTCCTGCAACGTGTCACTGCTTGCCTTTCTTCCATATCTGACTGGATGTCCTCCCGCTTTCTGAAAGTCAATCTCTCTAAAACTGAGCTCCATGTTTTTCCTCCTCCTAATACTGATCCTCCTCTTTTGCTCTCCCTTCAAGTTAGTGTTATCCACATAAGTCCATCTTTGCAAGTGCGAGGTCTTGGCATCATACTTGGTTCTGGCCTCACCTTTGAGCCTCACATCCAGTATGTCACCAAATCCAGTAGATTCCATCTTAAAAACATAGCCTGCATCCAAGGAGCTTGGAACCAAGGAGCTTGTCCATGCTCTAGTAATTTCCCACATGGATCACTATAACCCTCTCCTAATTGGTCTTCCCAAAAGCCGTATTGCCCCGCTACAGTCTGTAATGAATGCTGCCGCCAGACCGATTTTCCTCTCTAGTCGGTCCTCTCACACCTCACCCCTCTGTCAGTCCTTACATTGGCTTCCTGTATCCTATAGGAGTCAATTCAAAGTGCTAACCCATACCTATAAAGCACTTAACAATTCTAGCCCCCTTATATCTCTTCACAGATCCATAGGTATGCCCCTTCTCGGTCTCTCCCCTCTGCCCTTCTCCTGTCTGCTGCTCGCACACATACGGCCAACTCACGCTTGCAAGACTTTTCGCGGGCGGCTCCCTTCCTATGGAATAGCCTGCCTACCGCCATCAGACTCTCCCCTAGTCTTCAATCATTTAAGAAGTGCCTTAAAACCCATCTCTTTAGGAAAGCACATGGCCTTTCCGAGTAATCTCTACCTTACATACCTGTCTCTTGCTCTCTCCTATAGGGCAGTGCTTTACTCTCTCCTCCAGCTCTGCTTCACTCCTACCTTTTTTGATTGCTATTTCCTGTCTTAACGTGTTTTATACCCCTCCTCCTTTAGACTGTAAGCTTGTTTAAAGGACCACTATAGTGCCAGGAAAACATAACCATTTTCCTGGCACTATAGTGCCCTGAGGGTTCCCCCACCCTCAGGGACCCCCTCCCGGGCTCTGGGATGAGGAAAGGGTTAAAGCTTACCTTTATTCCAGCGCCGGGCGGGGAGCTCTCCTCCTCCTCTCCGCCTCCGATCCTCCCTTTCGGCTGAATGCGCATGCGCGGCAAGAGCTGCGCGCGCATTCAGCCGGTCGCATAGGAAAGCATTTACAATGCTTTCCTATGGACACTGGCGTTCTCTCACTGTGATTTTCACAGTGAGAATCACGCAAGCGCCTCTAGCGGCTGTCAGTAAGACAGCCACTAGAGGATTTGGAGGCTGGATTAACTGCTATGGTTATAAAAAAAGGGTTAATCCTAGAGGGACCTGGCACCCAGACTACTTCATTAAGCTGAAGTGGTCTGGGTGCCTAGAGTGGTCCTTTAAGCAGGGTCCTCTTGAACCTAACTTTCTTGTAAGTTTTCTTGTAATTGCCCTTTTTATAGTTAAATCCCCCCTCTCATAATATTGTAAAGCGCTACTAAATCTGTTGGCGCTATATAAACGGCAATAATAATAATAACATGTGAGTCTTATATAAAGTATGGGATCTGCACATTTATCAAGCACTGAGTTCTGACCAAATTCCAACTAAATTCATTCAGTAACAATCAAATATGCAAATGAAATTTAAGGAACTACAATCCAAGAAGTGATCAATTAATAATGTTCAACATTGTGCATGTGCAATAAATTAAATTCTAAATAAAAGGAAGGCAAATTAAAGCCATCCATCCCTTCCATTGCACGTGATAAAAATGGACAATCCACATTCAGCATGCCAACTGATTTTATACTGGCTTACATGGCTCATATGTAATGTAGGAGAACATGGGATCAGGTACGTGTGATGGTTAGTCCAGGTTGGATGTAGGATTTGGAGCGTCTGACTCAAGAGAGCTATTCAGTATATCTATGTAGCTGAAATTGTGGCTGTAGTCTACTATTTTTAAGCACGCCTTCAGGCAGAAACCCATCTGCAAGTTAACAGATTGGAGAAAATAAATATTGCAATAAACATGTTTCACTTTTAGTTTTTCTCTTTAAAGTCCTTTTTTGGGGTTTAATTCACAGTCTGTGTTTACTCTAAGACTTCAGATGATATTAAGACCTGCTTGTTGACATTTTCTGGGAATACATTCCCTGTAAGTTCATCTGCATTCGCAGAACTCTGTTGGGTTCTAGCTGCTGGGTGATCCTTTTGAATTCAAATGCCGAGTTTTTCATGCAAATCCCAGGTTTAATAAGGTAGATTCCATGACCTGGTTTTAAGGTTAATGGACACCAACTGCCACACTGAGTAGAACTGTTAGGCTAAATATTTTGGAATCTTATTGCATAACTGAATTGCTTCAAGTCATGAGAGCTCTGACATAATTACTGGTAGGTCCTTCTATTGACATCAGCTGTCAGTCAGTGCATCGACACAAAAAGATTTATGGAAGATCCCAATGAGGTCAGCCACCTCTCATCTTGTTGGGGTCAGCTGTCTCACATGACCTTCCATAGACCATGGTTCTGTACTCTCACGGTTGCAAGTGAATATAAAGAGTGATAAGGTCAGGGACGAAACTCCTACGAATAAAGGCATCCAGGAGTTGCACAAAGAATATGTCGGGACTACAATTGATAATTACAGAGCTTACGATGCTGTAAGTTTATAAGTACCTTCTGTTTCCTCAACACATTTAATCACGGGTCAGACATGCCATCGCTTTGGATATTTGCAATAAATGCAAAATACATAATGAGGTGATTGTTCCATTTTAAAGGGTACGGTTTGTTGATTATCTTTACGGTAGTTTTGGTTAGCAGCATGTATGGGAAATTTGAAATTATTCCAATCTATGACCTCCACACAGTATTCATCTTGGGATATAATACTCATATCTTCTGTTTGCATGAAAATTCAGCTATGACTAATTAGTCTAAGCTAATTGATGAATTAGTGGCTGGCTGTATGAAAGCTCAGGAGAAAGTCTTGTTTTACATTCGAAATCTATATTGAAATAGTATATACATCGTCTTCCATGTCACATACGTATTCCTCAGATAAGTCATTCTTTCTGATGAGGATTTTTTTCATTTTTAATTAAGGAGACACAATACCCTGTTTACAAGGCTCTGAGTGAGGCATTAGAAACCTGGATGCTAGCCACTGATCACATATGATTTGTGCCATGTTAATGAGTCTCAAAGGCAAGAGGGCAAAATTCCTCATAATAAGAAACTGGAAATTTAAGTTGCAATAAAGTAAAAACACAGAGACCCACCGTTTTATCCCAAGGCTGGTTGGCAGTATATATATATATATATATATATATATATATATATATATATAAATCTCACAAGCCAATTTGTAGAAAATTATATAAGTTTAGACTAATTTTAGGAATAAAATACATTCTTTTTGAAGAGATACTTATTAATAATAAACTCCTTATTGTTTTTAGGAGGGGTTATATGCAGATATTGACAAAAATGGCTCGTTTCCATCATGAAACTAGAAGATGTACGTAGTATTTCAAAAACTAAGCTCAACTGATATTTACTAAAATAAAAAAGTGAAATACGTTATGTAAAATTCTGTTACTTTGGTGAAAACAAACCTAACATGTAAATGAACCACCAACCCACCCCTTTTTAAAAGCAAAACTTTTAGTTCAGGTTGTCAAAAATTTGTTCATATGGCTGTTTGGTTCAGACTAATTTTGTCCGTGCAATTGTTTCGGAAAAATGATTTGGATGAACCAAGACTTGTGTATTTATTTAGCAGTACACATTTTCCTGCAATTTGCTTAACAGATCAAGTGAGAAGATGTAGACAGTAGTGATGTCACGAACATAACATTTTCAGTTCGCGAACGGCGAACATGAACTTCCGCAAATGTTCGCGAACGGGCAAACCGGGCAAACCGCCATAGACTTCAATAGGCAGGCAAATTTTAAAACCCACAGGGACTCTTTCTGGCCACAATAGTGATGGAAAAGTTGTTTCAAGGGGACTAACACCTGGACGGTGGCATGCCGGAGGGGGATCCATGGCAAAACTCCCATGGACAATTACATAGTTGATGCAGAGTCTGGTTTTATTCCATAAAGGGCATAAATCACCTAACATTCCTAAATTGTTTGGAATAACGTGCTTTAAAACATCAGGTATGATGTTGTATCGATCAGGTAGTGTAAGGGTTACGCCCGCTTCACAGTGACAGACCAAACTCCCCGTTTAACGCACCGCAAACAACCGCAAACAGTCCATTTGCACAACCGCAAACTCCCCATTTGCACAAGGTTGGATACCAAGCTAGCCATGTCCCGTTCCTTGTCCTCACTGATGTCATTGAAGGTCTCTTCCTCCACCCAGCCACGTACAACACCAAGGGTCCCCGAAAGGTGACAACAAGCCCCCTGTATTTTTTTTTTAAATGTATACTACTGTTACACCAGATATGAGTTGCACTGGTGTGACACTGTGCCCTGGCAGGCCCTGAAACGCACACGTGTGAAGGAAACTGACTGCTATTATTTCACAGTCAAATTTCTAGTTTTTTTTTTATGTACACTACTGTTACACCAGATATGAGTTGCACTGGTGTGACAATGTGCCCTGACAGGCCCTGAAACGCACACGTGTGAAGGAAACTGACTGCTATTATATTCCAGTCAAAAAAGTTTTTTTTAAATGCAAGCTATTGTGACACCAGATATGAGTGGTGGCACTGGGCAAGTGGGCACAGTATACGCTGTGAGCCTGACACACACGCTGGCAGGCAGGCAACTGCAATTATATTACACATGAAAATAAAAAAAAAGCAGACTGATGTTCTAGCCCTAAAAAGGGCTTTTTGGGGTGCTGTCCTTACAGCAGAGATCAGATGAGTCCTTCAGGACTGTAGTGGACACTGAATACACTAGCCTAGCTATCGATTTCCCTATTAAATCAGCAGCAGCTACACTGTCCCTCCTCTCACTAAGAATGCAGCTTCCGGGGGGCGGGGCCTAGCTGTCATGGAGGAAAGACGCACTTCGTGTGAGCTCCCTCAATATCTCACTTTAAGCAGCTATCAACAAGCGAATTTCACCCCAGAAGGGGATGACCCAGCAATGTTGCTCCTACCTGACCGACCCGACATGCTTAATAGCGGTCAGCAACTCGACAGAGTCTTACTTACCTCCGCGTGGCAAGTGTGGCCTGGTGCTCACCGGGCGGGAGATGCGGCCGATCTCCCGATCCTGGGATGCCGAGGAGCAGCTACTTCCGGCAGGAGCTCCGTTACCCCCCCTTCGGACCGGTGGGGGTTATCCCGGTCCACCCCTGAGAGGCTGTCTGGAGCTAATGGACGCACAGAGCACAGCTGCCCAGGCTGACATACTCATCTGCGACTCTCCCAATATGGCGGCAGCCGTGTGTCCTCCTGGTACCAGCAAAGCATGGCAGGATATTGAGTCTAAGCTGGACAGACTCTTTAATCAATTTTGGAAGCAAATAACAAGCAGGAAGCCCCAACAAGCTCCACCACAGCCCCAACAAGCTCCACCACAGCTAAGCGAAGCAGTCCCCATTAAAATCCACCAACGCAAAAGGCGTCGAAGATGGGACCGGAGGCACAAACAGAAATGCAGAGCCTGCCCCACGTCCAGCACTCGCCTCCACCTTAAGCCACCACAATCCCGCACCGGTCGTGAAGCACCACCGGGACAGATCCGACCACCCGACAAAACAAGCTTCCACCACCTCAAGCCACAAACCCGGCACTCAGCCAGAGACTTGCCTTTGTTGTTCCAGGTAACAGGGACTCCCAGGGTTTGCACCTGGCGCCCAGAAGGGATCAGATGAGAACAAGCAGTAAACAGCAGCCTGCCAAGCATGTCCCACTATAGCCGATCCTCCACACCATGCCTTTGATCACATGAACTGCTCTTTGCACATTAACTAATCGTAAAGTAGCAAGCGTTTAAACATGTCATTATTTCACCTAAAGAGTTTATTGTCGTAGTTCCTTACATGCCTTTACCTTAACTGTTCATGTATTATGTTATTCACTAGTCTCATCTCATGGGGCGACTCACACTTGATTTAGAACTAGTGGTGAAGCTGCTGATATAAATACACAGTTGATAACTTGCAAGCTACACCCTAAACATGACAGCCATCTTTCACAACAATGTACTGCTATATACTCATACCCTCAGTGCAACTAGCCATGATATATACGCACGTTCAGCCTAGCATGCTCAAATATAACACACTTCTGTCTAAAAAAAAAAGAAAAAAAAAAAGAATGCAGCTTCCGAATGAATCTAAAATGGATGCTGTCCAGGAGGTGGGAGGCTCTGAGAGGGAGGGTCTGCTGCTGATTGGCTGGAATGTGTCTGCTGACTGTGAGGTACAGGGTCAAAGTTTACTCAATGATGACGAATAGGGGGCGGACCAAACATCGCATATGTTCGCCGTCCGTGGAGAACGAGAACAAGCTATGTTCGCCAGGAACTATTCGCCAGCGAACCGTTCAGGACATCACTAGTAGACAGTATTAACACAGAACAAAAATAAAACTTCCTATCCAAATACCCAATTTATAACAAATCCACAACTGGGAACTCTGCATAATATAAGTGGAATACCAACATTAGGACCCATTTACATTGACTTTGGGAATGATCTGCTAAGCGCTAACACTTTTACCTGTAAATTTCTTTCTACTAATGCTCCTTCCTCTCTTTTCCTGTGTTATTTTTTCCTCACTTGATCCGTGAACCGAAGAGTAGGAAAATGTGTACTGCAAAATACACACATACATTTTTTATATTGTATATTTATATCATGTATATATTTAGCAGTACACTGATTTGTTTATGATATAAAATTATATAAACATGTATAATAAACACAATATTTAGTCCAACACCAATTTACAGATATGACCGTATAAACTTGATTCCTCCAAATGTTGCTTTGTTGCAATTCTTTACCCAAGATCTGGTTCTATTGATTATCTTGACTTCTCTGGTTACGTGTTTAACTCTCTGAATAGTCATATACGGGATCTCTTTTTATATCTCTAAAAGTCACTCTTTTCTTGACACATCCATAATTGCTCTAAGATAATGGTGGCTTTGTCTATTTTTGCCCGATGCGCTTGCTCAATACTCTTTATTGCTTTTGTTATCTCAGTTCTAACTTCAGAAGTATTCTCAGCTAAACTATCCAAATTAATCAGTTCATCTATAACATCTGTTTTCCATAAGATTTGTGGTTTAGGACACTGTTATTTACGCAATCCCCGCAGAGCTGGCATTACTAACTGCTCATCTGGTTCTATGGTAGCTGGACGTCTGAACAATCCCCATGCTAGCCCTCTGTCTGTGATGATATAAGTAAGGTCAGAAAGAAATAAGTACAATATCTCTCTGCTCACTGCTTTGAAGCATCATTAGTGTTCCAACACACCAAAGACCAAGGCAACATTTTAGTATTTCCCTTGATATCACTGCAGGAGATCAGTAAATGTAGCATGTAATATTTTCATAATATTTTCTTACAGCAGATATTTGTATAGCGCATACATGTATATTGTTCTGTTATTTAATATATTCTGAGATGCTTGTGTTGAAACCTATTCAGCTAGTAGAATCAGTCTGTTGTCAATATTAGTTTAGATATTTTTGGAACTATTTTATTTATTTTTTATGTTACAAGACATTTAATGTTACTACTTCTAGTTGTATTAAGAATAAAAGGAGCACAAATGCACAGTAAAAATTACAGATCATTGCTAAATATTTTTTCTGTAGATGGTTCAATGGAAAGCCTTCTCTTTTGTTTATCTTAATAACAATGAACACAGAAAACAGACAAAATATGGGATACTTCTCTACTCACAAAGAGTCATCCATTCAGAAGTAGTTGTAGTAGAAATGTGGAACTGCACTCTGTCCCAAGTGTTATGTAGCTGGGTGCAACCAGGCCAGTCACAGTACCAGGGACCAAGTACTCAAAAGCAGATAGAAGAAAGGTCCAGGCAAGGTACAAAAAGGCAAATTTACTGGACCCACTGCCACTCACAACGTTTCGACCTACACGGTCTTTGTCAAGCTTGGCATTCAGGAAATGTACAACTCTAAGTATAGGACATGCCTGAGGAACCATGGCTTGAAGGACACATCTATTTGGGTATTAAGAGGTGAATACTGATAATTCATTAGAAGCAGGGCTTGTTCTTTAGATGAACTAATTATATTGGCACACGGACAACCAGGCCAGCAGTTGGACAAATGGAAGGGCAAACAGACCTTTTACAGTAGCTCATCTGTAAGGATTGCTTTAAATTACATCTCTCTTTGATGCCACTTGTTGTACAACTATTACTGACTGAGTAATGCGAATAAGGAACTACTTTTATATGACAGGGCAAGCTTCACAGGAGCAATGACATTCTAAGAAAGGGACAAGCTTGGCCAAAACATCTGAATGTTTCTTTTTCACAAATTTTTTATTTTAAGTTTGCAGTCAGTGTTTTGTTTTTTTAGTTGTGTAGCAGTTTTTTTTTTTATTTTTAACTTGTTAATGTATAGTAATTTGGTTTGAATGTTTTCATATGATGATTTCCATGGAAATTCTGTACATTGTAAGTATTTTTTTAAACAGTCTTTTATTTGATATTTTTGTTAAAGTTATGGGACAATCCCGAATTATTATTTTTTTTTTGCCTTTGTTTGGTTAGATTTGCTGCACAATGGCCTTCTGCTCGATGCATTGAAAATAAAAGGTTATTGCGTTATATTTCACTTATAAAACAAAATAAAACAAAATACTAAATTTAACTACATTGGATTCATTAAGGAGTTTTGCTACTGTTCATTCATAATCATAACATCTGTGTATCAGTTCTGGACATGCTTAGTTACAAGGCAAATGAGACAGTTCTAAATGGTGACATACTGTATCTCTGCTGAACTGAAGCTAAAACAATAATTCTAGACTAAGCACTGCAGGTGTCTGTGTCCATGCGATTCGCCTGATCTCTTTTCTCAGTAGCTGGAATGTTTTTTTCACAGCACAACTCCCTGTTCAACTTGATTTAAAAATGTATATGTTTACAGATTGAAGCTTAAAGGGACATTATAGTCACCTGAACAACTACAGCTTATTGTATTTGTTCTGGTGAGTATAATCATTCCCTTCAGACAATGTTTAAATAACAGTTTAGTGACACCTTCACTGGCCACTTCTCAGATGGCTGCTAGAAGTGCTTCTTGGGACAGTGCTGCACAGTGCGACTGCAATTCAGTGTCTCCATCCTCTGCATGGTGCATTGTTTCAATGCATCTCTATGAGGGGATGCTGATTGGTCATGGCTGTGTTTGTCCTTGTCATTCTAGAGCCAATACAATACTTTCCTATGGAATAGCATTGTGATTGGCTTGGATCAACACTTCTCATGATGTCAGCCAATGAGGAGATCAGGGGTAGAGCCAGCAGCAGACTGGATTAAAATAAGATTTTACTATATTTTAACATTGGTTCAGGAATACATGTTTGCATTCCTGACCCTATAGTGTTCCTTTAAAATCAAATATACAAGCAGCAAAGAAATATATACAATTAAACATAATAGGAATGTATTCACTAAACAGGAATGTGTGCAAATTTAAATATAAATTATAAAACTTAGCCTAAGCTAGCCAAGATAGCCAAGATAGAACAATAATTATCTTAACTTTTATTTTTTTTATTTTGAGTCACAACAATTCAATATTAATGTGAATAAACCCCAAATGTGTTTGTGGTATTCAAAAACAAAATACTATGTGTGTAATATTCAACAATAAAATATGTGTAATTTTACAGTTGCCCTATATTTTTTTAACTAAGCACAGAACATTTCTCATGTAGAGCACGTGGGACATATTTATGTCCATATCCTTCCTCTTTTCTTACCCTTTCATCATTATGAAAGCCTGCAAAGTGGTGACTTGAGAAACCAAAGGGAATGGTATTTTTGGTTATAAAAAATATACTCTTCTGTTTATAAAATGTTTACCTTTGATTAATGCGTACATCATTGCTACAACTTTATCAATTTATTAAGTTACCTTGCATTTTTCTTTTTTGGGTTTTACAATATGTGTCTGTTTTACTTTTCATTTTTAACCTAAACAGGTTGTTTTTTTGTTTTTTGTTTTCTAAACAGAATTTTCAGGGGGATGTGAAACTTCTAACTCTGTTATCATGCTAGTTTTATTTTAACTTGGATCTAAGACAAAACCAATAACTAAACAACAAACAAGACATTTAATAAAACCAGCCCCATGGGGATTGCCATGTCACCTAATCAGGTCTGCCTTAATGTATTTTATTTTTAATGCGAGCACTCCCACTCATCTTGGCAATTCAGTACTATCATCAAACCGATGTCTCAGTAACTTCTGTCATGTGAATGGAATATTCTTGTCCCATTGAATGACTGCTTTTCTTAATGAACCTGGCCCACAACTAAAAAATAACACCCCTGACCTAGTGCTGTCACATTATTACTGTAGCCTACTGTATCACATCACATTTATTATACAGCCATTGTGTCTCATTGTCTGTCATGCCCTGGGAAGATTCACTCCATCTTTGATGTTGGTCTCTTTGCATTTATACTGAACCATCTGTCTACTGGGCTCCTGCCTGGTGTCTGAGCATGAAGAGCCTATTCATTGTGCAAGAACTGATTGAACATATGCAACAGTGAACATAGGTTTCTGTATGACTCTCCTTTGGCCCTGTGCTAATGTTTCTATTACCATCTTTGTTTGTGCAAACAATTTTCCTGATCAGCTAATCTTTATCCACCGTGTACCACAGTACATCCACATCCCAGCGGTTCAGCAGCCATTAGTCCATGGGTGCGAACTGCAGAGGAAGACGGCTGTTCTGTTGACGACTTAGCACTGCAGTGATCACGTGCAATAAGCCTACTCTGCTCTTGTGCCATAGACCTACTCTGCTCTTGTGCCACAGTCCTACTCTGCTCTTGTGCCACAGCCCTACTCTGCTCTTGTGCCATATCCCTACTCGGCTCTTGTGTCACAGCCCTACTCTGATCTTGTGCCACAGTCCTACTCTGCTCTTGTGCCATATCCCTACTCGGCTCTTGTGTCACAGCCCTACTCTGATCTTGTGCCACAGTCCTACTCTGCTCTTGTGCCACATCCCTACTCTGCTCTTGTGCCATATCCCTACTCGGCTCTTGTGCCATATCCCTACTCGGCTCTTGTGTCACAGCCCTACTCTGATCTTGTGCCACAGTCCTACTCTGCTCTTGTGCCACAGCACTACTCGGTTCCTGTGCCACAGCCATACTCGGCTCTTGTACCACAGCCCTACTCGGCTTTTGTGCCACAGCCTTACTATGCTCTTGTGCCACAGCCCTACTAGGCTCTTGTGCCACCGCCCTACTTGGCTCCTGTAACACAGCCCTACTCTGATCTTGTGTCACAGTTCTGCCATCTTACTTTTTTGAGGATGTTTGGTTTTTGAGAGTTCTTGACTTCACTGTCTTATTGTCTGCCTTGCATTAACTGGGTAGCTATTCTTAAAATAGTGTAGCTGAATCCAGAGACACAGAATCACTCATGGACTGAGATGCCAGTATATTTCATAAGGTTGGGCTTTTTTTCCCTCAGCAAGCCTCCAGCAAATGTGACATCTATTTATTTGCATTCCAGTATGTCTATCATTCTCAGGATTAGTCACTAAACTAAGAATTCAAAGTGAATTGCAAATTCAAGGTAAAAACAGCTGAACTAGAAAAATTCAGCTCTGTTTCCAGTTTGGCTACTTTGGTCTTAAATTTGCAATTCACTATGAATCCATGTTAAATTCTTATTTTAGTGAATAATCCTATCTGCATTTCTCTAATTATGCCTGTCCCACTATCACCTCAGTTTTCAGATGATAATTTGGCATAAATCCCTTGAGTGTGCACTAAAAACCTTCAAGTCAGCTTAGGGGAAAATGCACTATATAAAAACTGACGAATAGCTATTTTTGAAAAGTGATAACAATCTGAAAAGATAAAGGAAAGAAAACTTGGGTCAATGATTTATCTCTACACAAATATTTAAATACACTTAATTAGTGCATTGCAAGACTCTCAATGTCCAGATTAAGACAGTGTGTAACTAACTACAGGTCAGAAACGTATATCTCTCAAAAATTTTATTATTATGGAAAAGAAATGAGAAACTGATCTACAATAAATAGAGGATTAAATGGAGGGAAATTGATTTGGGATTGATTTTTGTCCCCAGAGAAAAGTTTTTAAAAGAATAGATTTAAAAATTGATAATACTTTGGATTATTTCAAAGATAAAGTTCACTTATTTTATTGCATATCAAATGTTTTTTTTTTTTTTTTTTAGCAAACCGATTGATGCCACTATATTATTGTTGTGTATAAATGTTGTGGTTACCTTTGCAGAGAAAAATTACTTTAAAAGTGTGATTGCCATGTTTGGATTTCCCCCTGTAATGTAAAATTAATAACTATTTGAAGACATTCTAAAATATAAAATATGTTGCAGTTGTACATAGCTAGTGCAATAAATAATACACAACACGAATGCATAAGAGGAAAAAATACAAAATAAATAGCACTGTTTAACAGAGATTGCTGGTAACTGTGAATCTGCCAACAATATTGCATGTTTTTTTTTTATCAGTACCAAGAGAAGACATTTATGTAACATACTGAGTGTGGCACTTAAGACTTTTACAGAATTTATAGGAAGTAAGGTTCTCACTATGCACCAAAGTAATGCACAACTATACGATAACATACCTGCACTTTTTTGAAACATAAGAAACAGTAATACTGACATATTTCTAACAGAAAGATCCATCCAGGAGGCCCTCAGTCTCGTCACATAGTAAGTTCAGAGAAAGTGAATACTGAGAAAACAAAAAAATACAAATGCTAATAAACTCTACTGAATAAACCTATAGAAAACTAAAAGAGAAAATGGTTACACCACATAGACTGATTTGTGCAGTAGTGTAGTATGGTGATAGACCAAACATAGGCCCAGATCACAGCTCAACCTATGCCATTTAGGGGCAGAACACAGTCCCACACCAGAGAGATGTTCTTCAGGTCTTTCTTCCCAAGTGGAAATGGATGTGCTGTCTCGAAGCAATAGTGGGACAGGCCCACAATCGGCATTAATATTCCCGTCAGCAACCCGGCCATCCAGGATATCCCTCTACTTGCCTCCTGTGGATTGAGTCCCTGTGCAGCTTCACACACAACCCTTTCCAATGCTTGTTTCTGTTGGTTCTGCTGCCATATTCACGCTTCTTCTATGGGTGAAGCAGGCAGGCACTCGGGACTCAGATGTAGGCTAGGAGATAGGTGGCAGCTCAGCGTCTGCTGTGTAGTTAGTACAGCCTCTCCCTCAGTCTCTGCCAACATTTTTTAAAGATTGTGTCAAGTTTAGAATCATTACTGGAAGGCTCACTGCTTCTTTCCAGTAAGCACTTGGCGTCCTCTATGTTTGATAAGATGCTGTTTCTTCCGCCTCGTGTTATGGCAGCAACACATGGCCCTGATGTGGCAGGAAAGCCTCCAAGATGAGGACCAGGATCATCCTCCTGATCCAATTGGAGGGGGGGTTCTCCCCTATGGTGTCATTATCATGACACTCTTGGGTCTTGCCTGGCGTGGTACACCCTTGCTTTTATTGTTCAGGATCAGTGTGCCTCTTTCTGTGCTGCTAGTATTAATGCCTCAGTCCTGTTTTTTCCACCACTGGTAAGATATTGTCATGTGAGCCATATCCAGTATCTACACCCCATGGAAAGGTTTGTCTTGCCACGGAACCTACTCCTTTTCTGCATCTTCTATGTCTTGTTGTCTCAGGCATTCCCTTATCTTTGGGATCCATCTTTGTGATGTACTTGTGAATGCTCTGTGTTTCATCCAGGACTGTGGCCTTCACACTCATCATGCCCTGACCTCCTGTCTTCCGGCTGGTGTACAGTTTCTGGGTGCTAGATTTTGGGTGGAATTCTCATTCATAGTGAGTAGTTTCTGGGTCTTGACATCTAGTTATTCTCCATGGTGGCCATGTTATTAAATTCAGCTGGGTAACTGTTGACTGGTAAGACATATGTGATGATGACATGGATCTTGTTCTTGCCATTGAGCTGGGATTTCAGGATCTGTCTGACTCTCTGGAGGTACTTGCAGGTTGCTATCCTCCATGCCTCTCCTTCATGGTTGCCATGTGTAGGTGTTTGTGGTAGTAGGCACTTGTAGATGTTACCTCTACATTTCCTATTTGGCCTTGTGGTACTTGAACTCCTTCTGTCCTGATCATCTTCCCTCTTTTTGCTCTCATCCACCCACACTTATCTAGTTTGAATGACATTCCAATATACATTCCAATGTATATCCTAGTTAGGTAGATCAGTGACTCAAAGTCCTGCTCATTCTTGGCATACAGCTTGATGTTGTCCATGTAGAGTAGGTGACTGATGGTAGCTCCATTCTTAAACCTGTATCCATATCCACTTTTAATGATGATCTGATTAAGGCTGTTGAGGCCTATGCAGAACAGCATTGGGGATAGCGCATCACCTTGGTATATGCCACATCTGATGTTCACTTATTGTTGTCCTGGAGTTGAAATCTATAGTTGTTTTCCATTTGTTCATTGAGTTCTTGATGAAGACTCTTTTTGTCTTGTTGACATTGTATAGAGCCAAGCATTCCAGTATTCTTGTTTGTGGCATTGTGTCATAGGATTTTTTTGTAGTTGATCTAGGTTGTGCGGAGATTAGTCTGTCTAGTCTTAGAATCCTGCATGACTGCTTGGTCTACCAGTAGTTGTTGTTTTGATCCTCTGGTGTTGTTTCCATTCCCTTTTGAATATTGCTCATGTATTGACTGATATGCCCATCAATCTTGGAGGCTATGATGCCTTACAGGACCTTCCATGTTGTGGGGAGATTGGTCAGTAGTTAGATGGTGTTGTTCCCTTGTGAGAGTCCTTGATGACCACTATTGTTTTGCCTTGTTAGGCAGTCAGGGTGGGATACTGTTGCTAATTAATTTGTGCTGCTGGGCGTTCATGCAGGATTGTTAATTTCTTTATCCAGTAGGTGTGGATTATGTCAGGTACTAGAGCCAAATCTTAATGTGGGCTACTTTTTGCTGGATATTTCCCACTGTGATGGTGACTGGTTCCTGCTCTGGCAGCATGTATGTATATATATATATATATATATATATATATATATATATATATGTATATATATATATATATATATATATATATATATATATAGTACAAGTATAATGGCACTCACCCTTGCTGGTAATTAGATAGCTTGTTAGATGCCCTGGTGCACTCCCACACTAGAATTATATAGAATATATACAATAAGGATGCACTCTCCGGTCTTGTAAAGAAATAAAAAGGTATTTAATCCATCAAAGGGTTTACAGTTGTCAGATCGACGTTTCGACCCACAAGATCGAATGGGTCGAAACGTTGATCTGACAACTGTAAACCCTTTGATGGATTAAATACCTTTTTACTTCTTTATATATATATATATATATATATATATATATATATATATATATATATATATATATATATATATATATATATATATATATATACTGTCTGTATACTCTTAATTAATCTAAATACCACAAGATATGATGACTCCATCACCTATGTATGCTCAGTCAGTAAAATAGTGCCACAATAGTGACATATTTATATTATGAGTATATTATTCAGTACACTGACAGGTGCATTTTTTGCACTATTTTGGTTTGTCCAAATAATGTTCTCTGAATTGTAAGACATGTAAGAGATTTGTCCAAACTGGAATACTACATGGACTAAACCCAAAGCGGTTGCAGGAAATTTTTTTTTTTTAGATTTAATTGATTCAGACAAACCAAGTTTTTAGTCTATTATTAATTTCAATATGTGTATACACATTTCAGCAAAGTTAAAGGTGTCAGTTCTTGTATACTTATGCACCTAGTTTCTAACTAAATATCCATCCAAATATTTTCGTGATTGGCAGGTCGCCTAAATTCTGTAATTCCGAATCACCATACGACATATTCAAGAAACAAACAAAATGAACAATGGAGGAAGTTTGTTTCGTGATTCAGAGTAATATCGATGGCTCAAAAAACTCAAAGATGAATTATGAGAAAAATCCAGGACAGTGCTATACATACTAATATTTGTATTACTAATAATATCCTGCACAGCATTCCTTGAGTGTGGTGAGCTTTGAATTAATAACAAATTTAACTAGCATTTTTTTAAACTTTTTTTCTTGCCTACTATATCATACAAATGCCTACTATATCATACTTTTTTTCTTGCCTCTATATCATACAAATGAATTAGTCTGTTTGACTCTTTAAGTTGTCAATATACTCCAAACCTGTAGAACCCTTTATGTGTGCTGAAAACAAACTCATAGCCAGAGTGGCTAACAGGCGACACCTCCCTACCTTGGCAATAAACCCACTAGCACCTCCAGAGCAACAACCCTCAAATATCTCCCTTACGCTAGACACCAAATACTACCGACTCCAACCCGCAACACAATGCAAATCCCCTATCCTAGCCCCTCACTCCCACTCCAACACCCTCTCCGGTGGGTGGAGGGGGAACAGGACCGCGGGAAACAAAAGACGGCCACACTCCACGTTGGAGCCGTCAACTACTCCTCTACCCTTCCTACTAATGATACTCATACTTCTACTCTCATAACCTTTAAAGACCCACTAACCTTCTCAATGCATATTCTTACAACCACTATGCCTTTCTATCAGGCTTCCGGGCAAGACATACAGAATATAAGGACTAAAGATCCAAGGCCAAACTAAGAACCATCACCACAGCACGATCAGACATGTCCACGGATAGGACAAGGCGCTGGCAACCAAATCCCCCAAAGCAATAGCGACTCAACTGCGGTCTAGACCCACAGACCAACCCTACCTTAGATGGACATTGACAACTAGGGACCACATACTCATGACTGAAACAATAAGGAACCCTCGAAGAGGGCAACATGAGCTCAAACCCACCCAACAGATCGCAAAACATTGTTGCCAACATGTCTTATGAAATTAGCCTACCATAAATATGAACCAGACACAGGGACACGGGGCACACAACACACGAACCCCCTAACGCTATCTTGGTGAAGTTATGATCCTCTCACAGTCCAAAGCCAGTTCATGAGCATGCTCGCACGCAGAGCCTGTACTATACTGTACTGTTACAAACCTTTTTGCTTCTCTCTGTGTTTCTTATAAATGTATGTACTGACCTTAAATTCATAACAAAATAATTTTTTTTTAAAAAGTTGTCAATATAGATGATTATTTTCTCAATGAGAGCTAGAACAATCATTTTAGCAAATCAGATTAAACAGTTGCAATCTGCATACCGAGGGTAGGATAACCAGTGAACTGTACACCTTAATGGAGGAACACACCACACACATGCTTAGCACTTCACAGCTCCACACTCAACAGGGAAAGAAGAGGTGTAGCAACTTTATTGTACTAATGACATGAACACTAATGAGAGCACTATAAGTTTAAAATCTGATATTTGAATGATGTATTTCCTGAACTTAATCTGCCTCACATTTTTTAATTTAAAAAGCCTAAATTTCTGTATCACCAATGGGAATGTCCTTTTTTTTTTTTTTTTTTACTATTATGATTTGTCCCCCAAGGTGTATAAAAATATTTATTGCAACATTTTCTTGTTCTTATGTTTTATTTTTTATTGCAGTGTATTATTGTCAGAAAACTCAGATTAAAATTAGGTATTGATTAGCATAATGTTATAATTGGAATTCAATCTCAAGTGAGAAATTTAATTCCCTATGTCCCAAACAATCTCTTAAATAGTGGATATTAATCTAACTTGTACAGTTCTATTCACTAAAAACAGAGAATTGTTAAATTCAAAACAGAATTTGTACGGTTTACATCTGGATAGGCAGGCTGGTGTTTGTGTTAGATAAATGTGGGTTTGCACCCTTGGCAAGACCAGCACCCCCTCTCAAAAAATAGACAGACTCTGTATGTCTCTTTCTCCCCCAACTCTTTTGTGCATCACTTTCTCTCCTTTCTCAGCCCCTCTGTGTGTCTTTTCCCCCAAAAACTTAGTGGGTTTCTTTCTTCCCCCCCAGTCACTCTGTGTGTCTCTTCCTCTTCCCAGCCCCTTTTTGTGTCTCTCTTCTCTCCCCAGCCCCTATGTGTATCTCTTTGTCCCTCTAGCCCCTCTGTGTGTTTATTTGTCCCTGCAGCCCCTCTGTGTGTCTCTTGGCCCCCCCAATCACGTTGTGTGTCTATTTTTCCCTTTTTACAGGCCCTTTATGTGTCTCTTCTCCCCCAGCATCTTTGTGGATTTCTTTCTCCTCCCCCTGCCCCTCTGTATGTCTCTCTTTGCTCTTCTGTTTGCCTCTTTGTCTCCAACAGCCAACTGTGTGTCTATCATTACCCCCAGCTCCTCTATGTGTCTCTTTGTCCCCCCAGCCCTTCCATGCACATCTTTGCACCTAAGCACCTAAGCACCTTGTATGCCTTTTCTCACCAGCCCTCTGTATGCTTCTTCCCCCCACTCATCCCTCTGTGTGCCTCTTGTCTCCCCTCAACCCTCTGTGTGCTTCATGCCATCCCCCCTCAACCTTCAGTGTGCCTCTCGTACCCCTCAGTTCTCTCTGTGCCTTTCCCCCTCAGCTTTCTGTGTGCTCCCCCTTGCCCACTGTGTACCTTTTCTTCCTCTCAGCCCTTTGTGCCTCTCACCCCTCATCACTCTGTTGGTCTGTATTTCCCCCTCAGTGTGCATCTCCCCCCAGTCCTCTCTGTGACTCCCCCAATCTCTATGTATGCCTTCCCTCCCTCAGCCCTATGTGTGCCTTTTCCGCTCCTAAACTCTGTGTGCCTATCCTCCTCTTCCCAGTCCTCTGTGTGGCCCTTTCCCCACCTCAGCCCTCTGTGTGCTCTATATTTTAAATTATGCTATACACAGAGAATTTTTAACTAGTCTAGTGCTTTTGTGACTTTTGATATAATGCCAAAAAGATCCTTAAAGGCTGTTAGGTCATTGCTTTCATGATCTAACATTACCAATACTTGATTTGCAATAGTACTTACTAATAATAGCTTCTAATATACTGAACTACGATCTTAAATAAAGAGGACCGTGACAGTATGCACCCTTTTTATGAGGATTATAATAATGATGAATATACCCATTATTTTGCATAGCAGATTGGACTATTTACTGTATATTAGTGTATAAGAAAACAGAAAACAGTTTATATTTTGATTTGTAGACTGGCATTTACACTCCATAAGAATTACCCAATATAATCACACTGGACTATTTAAAGACTCAACTATAGGACACATGTGAGTAAGCTAACGATCTATGGGAGTGCCGGTGGAAACAGGATGTGATGAATGACATAATCAAATTCCAGAATATTATTCTGTTTATACATTTTAGTGTAATTATTTAAAATACAGACCAGGAATGGTTTTATTCTATGGTGGCAACACATGGAATTCCAAGAACCATCACAAAATGGACATTTTATGAGTCTGTTCAGTATGGTAAAATGAGTGTGACAATGTTTTCATTACACAGAGAATGTGAATGCAGTGCACCATTTTTCTATAGAGGGTCTTCCTGGGGATCTTTATGTATCTTAGACTAGGTCTACTGAAAGCTATACAGCCTCTGGCAGATCAAGGCCAGATTATTTGAATTCATAAAATTTAAACTATAAACTAAACTATCTGCACAAACAACACATTCCAGCTAAGACTAGCTTCATTCATTGCTTTTATCAGTTAAGCATTCAGAGTCCCTGGGCATTACTTATTTTTGCTGCAATCTGTACAGTGTCATAGGGGTGGTACTATAGAAGGGATAACAGAAAAGGTAGGCAGATAGAGGATGTTAATGTATTATCTCTAAGAAAAAATAAAATAAATAAATAAAATATAACCTATTGGACTGTTACCTTGATTAAAGGGATTCCATACAAATCTGTATTCCTAGCAATATAGTTCCATCTGCCAATCCCCCTCTTATGCCCCCCCCCCCCCCTATAGATAACGGGTCAAAAAACCCTTTTAACTCTTACCCGATTCCAGCACCAATGTCCCTCGGCGCTGGATCAGTGCTCCGTGGGGGTGGGGCTAATGCTCATGTGTGGTGAGAGCAGAGAGCGCAGTAGGCCCTCCCCATAGGAAAGCATTGATTCAATGCAGAGCATGAAGACATCCAGAGTCAGTGAGGCGACCTAAAGTCTGGTAAAATCCCGTAAGTGCCTCTAAAACTGCATTGTTTTACATTGCAGGACTAAAGGGGGACAGGGACACTGCGCCTAGACCACTTCAATGAGTCTATGGTGACCCTTTAAGCACAGCTTTTGCCTTCTTTTGTTTCTGTATGTCCGACCAAGAACTTTGTTGTTTGTGCATCCATTGTAAAAGTGATAAAAATGTTCTGGTGTATGATAATAATAATAATTTGGGTAATCTGATTGTGAAGTTTCCAACATATAATTGCTTCAGTCTACTTTTTTGTGTACAGTTTAGAGTGTTTGCATTTTTTTTGTGCTGTTGCTATTTTCACAGGTATTAAAACTTGAGAGGTGTTAAAATGTACTCCTTTCAGATAAACAAACAAACAAATGGTGAATTGCGCAGTTTCCTGGTGTCTTGTAATACAAAAACTTTTTTTTTTCTTATTAAGCAAAGTTTCGTTGCATTCTTAACATAGCAAACTATGTTGTTCCTGAAATCTAATGCGCAGTAACAGGGAACACATTATCAGACATAGGAGGTGAGAACTAGTTTGCATATTTAGTATTTTGAAATGAATTATGCTGTTTTGCATCCTGCAGAATATTTAACAAGCACAAATAAAAAAAACTTGACATGATTAAAGTTCTTTAATAAGGCTGGTAGAAATTAAACCCTCTGTGATATAGTGATCCATATGTTTATAAACTCTCAAAGGTATTATGCGATGTAACATATTGTGACCGGTAGCAAAGACCATTATTAAAATAAATGATAATATTTATTATTTAAATGAGATCACTCCCATAAATATTTGCTATGTTCCATGCTTACCATGTGGCCTGTTTATCACCAGCTTGCCTAGAATAGTAATGTTGCTCTGCAATTTCCCAGTTGTTTTTAAGCTACAACTCCTATTACGGATAATCATACTCCAAACTCTAACTTAACCCTGGCTTAGACTGCATGTTCTTTGGTACAATGCTATTAATTACTGTGATATAGCTGTTTATATTTCTTATTTTTATTGCATTACTGTTTTGCATGCAAGAACAGCACAATAGATCTATTTACCTTTGGCAGCATGCCATAGTGTAAGGAATGCAAAGCTATATTCCTTGCACTATACTTCCCTCTGCCTCCCCACTCCCTTTCTGCACTCACCTGCTTACAGCACTGATCTCCCTCGGGACTGGGTTGTAGCTCCGTCTTCATCAAATCACCCGATAGAGCGGGTGGGGAGGGGGGGGGGGAGGAAGGGGGGAAGGGCAAATGATCATGTGCGGCAAGCATGGCAAGCACATTTAATTGACACTGGATGTCCTCATGAGTAGTCCAGCATCAGTTAGGTGACCAAAAGTTGTCTAGCAAGCAGTAAGTGCCTCTGGTGGCACTTCTGATTGACAGCCACTAGAGGCAGTCTTAGTCCTGCAATGTGATTATTGCAGTTACTCTAAAACTGCAATGATTTACATTGCAGGACTAAGGGGGACAGGGACACTCCACCCAGACCACTTCACTTAGTTGAAGTAGTTTGGGTGCCTATAGTGTCTCTCAAATAGCTTATTGAACGAATAGTTAAAGGGACAATGAAGTGGTCTGGGTGCCAGGACCCTCTAGGGTTAACCCTGCCTGCTGTAAACATAGCAGTTTCAGAGAAACTGCTATGTTTACATTTGGGGTTAGGCCAGCCTCTAGTGGCTGTCTTCCGGACAGCCACTAGAGGCGCATCTGCGACGCTGGAGGCATATTATGCCTCCATCATGCAGAGCGTCCATAGGAAAGCATTGAGAAATGCTTTCCTATGGACACTTTGAATGCGCGCGTGGCACTGCCAGAAAAACATACAATAATTTAATAATCAAGAATACACCGCACACACCTACATTTGACATATAGCACACACACACACACACAATGTGTTTCTCTTTGAGAATTTTACAATTACCTGAAGGTAATAGAAATATAATTTTTTTCTGTAGCGTGCACTATGGACATTTCTGGAGGACTTTAGGTGCTACGGAATCTGATGGCGCTATATAAATAATAAAATAATAATAATGATAAATCCCCCGGATTTCTGCAAGTAGTGAAGATAGCTGGAGAATATAAGTGTTTGTTTTTGTTTTAAATTTTAAATCAGGTACTTGCTTCTCAAAGCAGCCTCCTGATATAAAAGAAAAATCACTATTATAGTGCTCTGTAAGGCTACCAAAGAGGAAGAGGTGACTGTCGGGAGAAGATGCTGAGGAACAGAACTTTGCTGCACATTCCTTTATTAGTTAAAAAGCATAGGATTGGCTCGGATTGTCAAGAAAGCAGATCAGGGGTAGAGATGTCGCGAACAAAAAATTTTCCGTTAGCGAATGGCGAACGTGAATTTCCGCAAATGTTCGCGAACGGGCGAACCGGGCGAACCGCCATAGACTTCAATAGGCAGGCGAATTTTAAAACCCACAGGGACTCATTCTGGCCACAATAGTGATGGAAAAAGTTGTTTCAAGGGGACTAACACCTGGACTGTGGCATGCCGGAGGGGGATCCATGGCAAAACTCCCATGGAAAATTACATAGTTGATGCAGAGTCTGGTTTTAATCCATAAAGGGCATAAATCACCTAACATTCCTAAATTGTTTGGAATAACGTGCTTTAAAACATCAGGTATGATGTTGTATCGTTCAGGTAGTGTAAGGGTTACGCCCGCTTCACAGTGACAGACCAAACTCCCCGTTTAACGCACCGCAAACAACCGCAAACAGTCCATTTGCACAACCGCAAACTCCCCATTTGCACAAGGTTGGATACCAAGCTAGCCATGTCCCGTTCCTTGTCCTCACTGATGTCATTGAAGGTCTCTTCCTCCACCCAGCCACGTACAACACCAAGGGTCCCCAAAAGGTGACAACAAGCCCTCTGGGATGCCTGCTGTGTTTGGTCTTCCACCTCCTCAAAGCCACCTTCCTCCTCTGACTCCTCTTCTTCAGACTCCTCTCTCTGCGTTGCCTCTCTCTGCGTTATTATAAGGTGTGTTAAGTAGTACTATTCCTATCAGTTTAATCCTTGTTACGTCCCCTATCAGGGGACGTGTATATGGCATCGATTTTAGGAACCGGGAGATGGAAAAATATGCTTGGTCGGTCCTCCTACTTCAAATTTGGGGCACTGCGCGTGCAATCTAATGTGCCACCAGATAGGGGTTGTGTGTTAAGTAGTACTATTCTTATCAGTTTAATCCCTGTTACGTCCCCTATCAGGGGACGTGTATATGGCATCGATTTTAGGAACCGGGAGATGGAAAAAGATGCTTGGTTGGTCCTCCTACTTCAAATTTGGGGCACTGCGCGTGTAATCTAATGTGCCACCAGATAGGAGTGGTGTGTTAAGTAGTACTATTCTTATCAGTTTAATCCCTGTTACGTCACCTATCAGGGGACGTGTATATGGCATCGATTTTAGGAACCGGGAGATGGAAAAAGATGCTTGGTCGGTCCTCCTACTTCAAATTTGGGGCACTGCGCGTGTAATCTAATGTGCCACCAGCTAGGAGTGGTGTGTTAAGTAGTACTATTCTTACCAGTTTAATCCCTGTTACGTCCCCCTCATCAGGCCTTTTTTTAGTTGAATGTATCGCCCACTGTCAGTCCCTTTGGGATCCATCCCTCATTCATCTTAATAAAGGTGAGGTAATCTAGACTTTTTTGACCTAGGCGACTTCTCTTCTCAGTGACAATCCCCCCTGCTGCACTGAAGGTCCTTTCTAACAGGACACTTGAAGCGGGGCAGGCCAGAAGTTCTATCGCAAATTGGGATAGCTCAGGCCACAGGTCAAGCCTGCACACCCAGTAGTCAAGGGGTTCATCGCTCCTCAGAGTGTCGATATCTGCAGTTAAGGCGAGGTAGTCTGCTACCTGTCGGTCAAGTCGTACTCTGAGGGTGGATCCCGAAGGGCTGTGGCGATGCATAGGACTTAAAAAGCTCCGCATGTCCTCCATCAACAACACGTCTGTAAAGTGTCCTGTCCTTGCCGGCGTGGTCATGGGAGGAGGAGGATGACTTTCACCTCTTCCCCTTTTAGATTCCTGTTGTGCTGTGACATCACCCTTATACGCTGTGTAAAGCATACTTTTTAATTGATTTTGGAACTGCTGCATCATTTCCGACTTGCAGTAATTCGGTAACATTTCAGGCACTTTCTGCTTATACCAGGGGTCTAGTAGCGTGGACACCCAGTACAGGTCGTTCTCCTTCAGCCTTTTTATATGAGGGTCCCCCAACAGGCACGACAGCATGAAAGACCCCATTTGCACAAGGTTGGATGCCGAGCTACTCATGTCCCGTTCCTCGTCCTCAGTGATCTCACTGAAGGTATGTTCTTCCCCCCCAGCCACGTACAACACCACGGGTACCAGATAGGTGACAACGAGCACCCTGGGATGCCTGTTGTGGTTGGTCTTCCTCTTCCTCCTCAAAGCCACATTCCACCTCTGACTCCTCTTCCTCACAATCCTCTTCCAGCGTTGCCACAGGTCCAGCAAACGATGCTGATAAGGCTGTTTCTGGTGGTGATGGTGACCACAACTCTTCCTCTTCACGCTCATCTACGGCCTGATCCAGCACTCTTCGCAGGGCATGCTCCAGGAAGAAAACAAATGGTATGATGTCACTGATGGTGCCTTCGGTGCGACTGACTAGGTTTGTCACCTCCTCAAAAGGACGCATGGGCCTACAGGTATTGCGCATGAGCGTCCAGTAACGTGGCAAAAAAATTCCCAGCTCCGCAGAGGCTGTCCTAGCACCCCGGTCATACAAATAGTCGTTAACAGCTTTTTCTTGTTGGAGCAGGCGGTCGAACATTAGGAGTGTTGAATTCCAACGTGTCGGGCTGTCGCAAATCAAGCGCCTCACTGGCATGTTGTTTCGCCACTGGATATCTGAAAAGTGTGCCATGGCCGTGTAAGAACGCCTGAAATGGCCACACACCTTCCTGGCCTGCTTCAGGACGTCCTGTAAGCCTGGGTACTTATGCACAAAGCGTTGTACGATCAGATTACACACATGTGCCATGCACGGCACATGTGTCAACTTGCCCAAATTCAATGCCGCCAACAAATTTCTTCTGTTGTCACAAACCACTTTGCCGATCTCCAGTTGGTGCGGAGTCAGCCACTGATCCACCTGTGCGTTCAGGAGTGCTGGTCCGGTGTGACTCTCTGCTTTCAGGCAAGTCAACCCCAAGACGGCGTGACACTGCCGTATCCGGGATGTGGAATAGTACCTGGGGAGCTGGGGGGGTGCCAATTATGTGGAGCAAGACGCAGCAGCAGAAGAGGACTCAGCCGAGGAGGTTATGGAAGAGGATGGAGTAGGAGGAGTAGAGGAGGTGGCAGGAGGCCTGCCTGCAAGTCATGGCGGTGTCACCAACTCCTCTGCAGAGCCACGCATTCAATGCTTGGCAGCCGTCAGCAGGTTTACCCAATGTGCAGTGATGATATACTTGCCCTGACCATGCTTTGCAGACCAGGTATCAGTGGTCAGATGGACCCTTGCCCCAACACTGTGTGCCAGACATGCCATTACTTCCTTTTGCACAATCGAGTACAGGTTGGGGATTGCCTTTTGTGCAAAGAAATTTTGTCCGGGTACCTTCCACTGCGGTGTCCCAATAGCTACAAATTTTTTGAACGCCTCAGACTCCACCAGCTTGTATGGTAAAAGCTGGTGGGCTAAGAGTTCAGACAAGCCAGCTGTCAGATGCCGGGCAAAGGGGTGACTTTGTGACATTGGCTTCTTATGCTCAAACATGTCCTTGACAGACACCTGACTGTGGGCAGATGAGCAGGAACTGCTCAAGGCGAGAGACGGAGTGGCGGATGGTTGAGAGGGGGCAAGGAGGACAGCAGTGGTTGATGTGGCTGAAGATGCTGGACCAGGAGGAGGATGGCGGCTTTGAGTTTGTGTGCTGCTTGTACTCATGTGTTGATCCCATAGGTGTTTGTGATGTGCGATCATGTGCCTTCGCAAAGCAGTTGTGCCTAGGTGGGTGTTGGACTTCCCACGACTCAGTTTCTTTTGGCACAGGTTGCAAATGGCATAGCTGTTGTCAGAGGCAGACACACAAAAAAAATGCCACACTGCTGAGCTCTGCATTGACGTCATTCTGGTGGTGGCAACAGCATGCGATGATTGGCGTGCTGTCTGGCTGACCCCAGGTGCCGATGCATGCTGTCTGACTGTGCCACTAGCTCCTTGCGACGACCTCCCCCTGCTTCCAACTCGTCTCCTCCTCCTCTCTGTCTCCCCATCTGAACTTTCCCCCTGTTCTTCTTCTTTTCTAGCGGGCACCCACGTGACATCCACGGACGCATCGTCATCCTCAACCGCTTCACTTGTATCTGACAACTCAGCAAAGGAAGCAGCAGCGGGTACAACATCATCATCATCACACCGTACATCCATGTGTGTAATGCTGCCTGACTGAGACATATCCCTGTTATCTACATCCTCTGGCAATAATGGTTGCGCATCACTCATTTCTTCCAACTGATGTGTAAATAACTCCTCTGACAAATCAAGTGAAGCGGCTGTGGTGCTAGTGTTGGTGGTGGCGCAGGCGGGCAAGTGGTAACTTGAGAGGTGCCCAAAGCTAAGCTGGAGGAGGATGGTGCGTCAAGGTTACGAGCGGAAGCTGTAGAAGATTGGGTGTCCTGTGTTAGCCAGTCAACTATGTCCTCAGAACTTTTCGAGTTCAGGGTACGGGCCTCTGAACACTGGGCATTATTCTAGGGCAAAAGGGAATCACAGCACCACGACCACGACGGCCCCTGCGGGGTGGCCTGCCTCTGCCTGTCATTTTTTTTCGATTAGTGGTACTATGCGTGCAAGCTACTGTGACAACAGATATGAGTGGCACTGTGCACTGGCAGACGTTGGCAGAGTAGACGCTGTAGGCCTGACACACACGCTTGCAGACAACTAACTGCTATTCAATCTATTACAGTCAAAATTTTTATTTTTTCTTAAATGTACACTACTGTTACACCAGATATGAGTTGCACTGGTGTGACACTGTGCCCTGGCAGGCCCTGAAACGCACACGTGTGAAGGAAACTGACTGCTATTATTTCACAGTCAAATTTCTACTATTTTTTTTTAAATGTACACTACTGTTTCACCAGATATGAGTTGCACTGGTGTGAAACTGTGCCCTGGCAGGCCCTGAAACGCACACGCGTGAAGGAAACTGGCTGCTATTATTTCACAGTCAAAAAAGTATTGTTTTTTTAAATGTACACTACTGTTACACCAGATATGAGTTGCACTGGTGTGACACTGTGCCCTGGCAAGCCCTGAAACGCACACGTGTGAAGGAAACTGACTGCTATTATTTCACAGTCAAATTTCTATTTTTTTTTTTATGTACACTACTGTTACACCAGATATGAGTTGCACTGGTGTGACACTGTGCCCTGGCAGGCCCTGAAACGCACACGTCTGAAGGAAACTGACTGCTATTATATTACAGTCAAAAAAGTTGTTGTTTTTTTTAAATGCAAGCTATTGTGACACCAGATATGAGTGGTGGCACTGGGCAAGTGGGCACAGTATACGCTGTGAGCCTGACACACACGCTGGCAGGCAGGCAACTGCAATTAGATTACACAGGAAAAAAAAAAGCAGACTGATGTTCTAGCCCTAAAAAGGGCTTTTTGGGGTGCTGTCCTTACAGCAGAGATCAGATGAGTCCTTCAGGACTCTAGTGGACACTGAATACACTAGCCTAGCTATCGATTTCCCTATTAAATCAGCAGCAGCTACACTGTCCCTCCTCTCACTAAGAATGCAGCTTCCAAATGAATCTAAAATGGATGCTGTTCAGGAGGTGGGAGGGTCTGGGAGGGAGGGTCTGCTGCTGATTTGCTGGAATGTGTCTGCTGACTGTGAGGTACAGGGTCAAAGTTTATTTAATGATGACGAATAGGGGGCGGACCGAACATCGCATATGTTCGCCCACTGTGGCGAACGCGAACAAACTATATTCGCCGGGAACTATTCGCCAGCGAACTATTCGGACATCTTTAATCAGGGGTAGAGCCAGCAGAAGTCAAACACAGACCTGGCCAATAAGCATCTCCTCATAGCGATGCATTGAATCAAAGCATCTCTATGAGGAATGTTCAGTGTTTCCATGCAGAGATTGGAGACACTGAATGTAAAGTGCTCCCTACTGTGCAGCACTGCCCCAAGAAGCACCTCTAGTAGCCATCTGAGGTGTGACCACTTCAGGTATACCTAGGCTGTAAAATTAACACAGCCTTCTCTCTGCAAAGACAGTGTTTCCTGCAAAAAGCCTAAAAGGAACTGATTATACTCACCAGAACAAATACAATAAGCTGTAGTTGTTCTGGTGACTATAGTGTCCCTTTAACAGACACCCACTCACTAATTTTTCCAATTATAAACTGAGGTTTTCACAAAGTAAGTATTTAAATCAGGAATTTTAGTCTCAGAATATATAAATATGGGAAGATATAATGAGCTTTGTAGCCTATTTATCTGTAAAAAAAAAACAGGATAAGTGTAAATTCAATCTTAACATAACATGATAACAATAACACAATGCGATGTAGATCAATAATATGGTACAGAGATTGCATAGATTTAATATCTAAAAAAAATGATGGTACATAACTGCAAAAATAAATAATAGAAAATTAGCAAAAAAATTAGTCAAACTGTTCACTTGATACAGTAGATGGAATAATTAAACATCTTCAAAAGAAAATAACACAGATAATGTATAAACACCTACAATTCTCACCTTGTCACTGTATCACAAAATATTTATCCAGAAATTAGGTCTAATATCTTAATAATGATCCCACCCTCTGAATTTTCAACAATTCACCAAATAGACTATAATAATATTAAACTATGTAAGTCCACACTTCAATTTTCTAGAAATCCAGAATAGGTATGTATATATATATATATATATACAAAAAAAGTATATATGTTTTTCATTATAACATTAAGGTTAAAATAAACTTACGTAGAAATAATTAAATATGGAGGAAACATTAAATAAGTATGTATTAATTAAAATGATGTAAACAACCAGAAACGTTATTTAATTTTTAATAAATGCAGTGCAATTCAACTCTTCACTAAGGCTCGGCTACCAAATCGAGCCTCAGTATTTCCTCTTACTACATTCCAACTAATGATCCGTTACAGTATTCTGAAGCTTATTTAAAATTAACACATCCAGCCAACAAATTGTCCAGTATTTGAAAAGCAATTGTCACCATTGTGAACTCATATAAAGCCCATGTTGAAAAGTTCATTACAATGTTGATTTTAGATTGCCGACTATTATTTCATACTATTGATGCCACAAAGCTAAAAAAACAAACTCTTTTAGTGAACATGATGGACATACAATACATGTATAACATTACAGTGTCAATTGGTTTATTTTATAATAGTTTTCAAGTAATTCTCCAACATTATATGTGAAAAAAAGAAAACATATAGGCTCTAATGGAAATGCTATCAGTGTATTCAGTCTTTTTTTTATTTTTGTGATGCGTTTAGACTGATCTTGTCATGACCTAACATTTTATTCCTTTATAGAAAATGTAAAGAATAAATGGTATTAGCCTTGATGGTAAGAGCATAGATATTTAAGTAGGACTAAGGTTGGAACGGTTAACATCTACTCAACAGAACACAACCATAAGCCATGATTGTGTTTTGTGATAGCCCTATTCTGAAAACATAATTCAGACCATCATTTCTGCTTTTAACTGAACCATTAGCACTGAATCATAGTCGGACTGTGAGAGAACAAAAAGTTGTCATTCAGGTGTGTGACAAAGAAATGTTTGAAATAATAAACTTGACACTCTGTACAGATCCCTTTTGCTCTTATATACAACATTAGCGCTGTTCGTTGAAGGGAGACTTTCTGTTCTTCCTACTTATCTTGATATAATGCACTCTTGTTTTGTACAAAATCCAGAAGATAATTATATCACTTTTTTTTATGCGCGATACTTATGTGCGTGGATACTTCACCGGAAGTATCTCAGATACTTCAGTAAGGAATTCATTATGATGAAGCAACTAGAAAATATTAAATAAAGTATTGTACTTTTCTTTAAGGGTATATCTTTTATATTTTCGTGAGTTCATTTTTCAGTGAGTTCACAAGTTTAGTTTTAGCAGAGTGAAAAGTATGACGGGTTATAAACATTAACTGAGACTATAACATGTTCATTCGTGATCAACTGTATTCTCAGACAAGTGAGGCTATGCATCTGAAGGTCACATGTCATTTGGCATTTCTAAATCCGCCACAGTGCTAAGGGCCATTAAAACCAGAATGCACTTAATAAATCAGTTTATTTTATACCTGAAGTTTACATGTTTTTACTTTTTTAAATATGTTTTAGCAATTGGTTACAAGGCATTCTGAGAAATATAACCTATACAATTTGTTGTAGTGGTTTTACTATCTAAAATGCCCTGGCACCGTCCCTCGATTTAGTATCCAATCTGGGGTACTGGTGGCCCAGTAATCTGACCCAATCTGTGCCAGTCACTGAATCTCTTTTATATCATTTTGTTTTTGTATAGTACGTATTTGCTTCAAAAGCTAGCTGAGTATGTATTTGCCTTTTTATTCAGTGCTATCCTCCTCCTTAGCCCATGCAAAGTCCTTCAATATACCCAATCTCCGGGTGCTGAGCAGTGCATTAACCACTGGGAGCCTGGCAACCAATTTAAACTGCTGAAAGAGAATGGGGAGAGAAGAGGAGGAGCACTGACATCTCCAGGTGCTAGGAAGAGCAGTAACCACTGGCCTGCAACCACTGACAACTATAGAATGGTTTGCATTACTTTTACTAGCCTTGCCACATTGAAATAAGCAATGGGTTCTGGAATATGAGATCTTATTACAGCACCCAGTGTCAGTACAAAATGCAGTTGGATGCAAAAGGGCATCATGGAGGAAGAATGTGCTGCTTAGTCAGGGGCGGGCTGGGCCGGGGGGCAGGGAGGCAATTGCCCCCCAGGCCGCCCGAAATTCTTTTAGGACCGTCCGCCCCTTTAAATGCTGCAGCTGGCTGAGCGCTCTGTAAAGAGCGCTCAGACGGCTGCAGCTGCTTTTCCCTCCCTCCCCTCCCCTGTAGCGTGGCCGAGCTGCTCTCCGGTCCGCGGTGCCCGGCCAGAGTGATAGGAAGGTGCACACTGAGTGTGCACTTCCTGTCAGTCCGGCCGGTTACAGGAAACAGAAAATCCTGTTCTGCGTGGAGTTTCTGTTTCCTGTAACCGGCCGGACTGACAGGAAGTGCACACTGAGCGTGCACCTTCCTATCACTCCGGCCGGGCAACGCGGACCGGAGAGAAGCTCGGCCACGCTACAGGGGAGGGGGTAAGAAGAAGGGGGGGAAGAGTAAGAAGAGGGGAGGGGGGTGAGAGTAAGAAGAGGGGAGGGGGGAAGAGTAAGAAGAGGGAGGGGGGAAGAGTAAGAAGAGGAAAGGGAGGGGGAGAGTAAGAAGAGGAAAGGGAGGGGGAGGGTAAGAAGAGGAAAGGGAGGGGGAGAGTAAGAAGAGGGGAGGGAGGGGGAGAGTAAGAAGAGGGGAGGGAGGGGGAGAGTAAGAAGAGGGAAGGGAGGGGGAGAGTAAGAAGAGGGGAGGGGGGAAGAGTAAGAAGAGGGGGGAGAGTAAGAAGAGGGGAGGGGGAGAGTAAGAAGAGGGGAGGGGGGAAGAGTAAGAAGAGGGGAGGGGGAAGAGTAAGAAGAGGGGAGGGGGGATGAGTAAGAAGAGGGGAGGGGGGAGAGTAAGAAGAGGAGGAGGGGGAAGAGTAAGAAGAGGGGAGGGGGAAGAGTAAGAAGAGGGGAGGGGGAAGAGTAAGAAGAGGGGAGGGGGGAGAGTAAGAAGAGGGGAGGGGGGAAGATTAAGAAGAGGGGAGGGGGAAGTGTAAGAAGAGGGGAGGGGGGAGAGTAAGAAGAGGGGAGGGGGAGAGTAAGAAGAGGGGAGGGGGAGAGTAAGAAGAGGGGAGGGGGGAGAGTAAGAAGAGGGGAGGGGGAGAGTAAGAAGAGGGGGGAAGAGTAAGAAGAGGGGAGGGGGAAGAGTAAGAAGAGGGGAGGGGGGAAGAGTAAGAAGAGGGGAGGGGGGAAGAGTAAGAAGAGGGGAGGGGGGAGAGTAAGAAGAGGGGAGGGAGGGGGAGAGTAAGAAGAGGGGAGGGGGGAAGAGTAAGAAGAGGGGAGGGGGGAAGAGTAAGAAGAGGGGAGGGGGGATGAGTAAGAAGAGGGGAGGGGGGAGAGTAAGAAGAGGAGGAGGGGGAAGAGTAAGAAGAGGGGAGGGGGAAGAGTAAGAAGAGGGGAGGGGGAAGAGTAAGAAGAGAGGAGGGGGGAGAGTAAGAAGAGGGGAGGGGGGAAGATTAAGAAGAGGAGAGGGGGGAGAGTAAGAAGAGGGGAGGGGGAGAGTAAGAAGAGGGGAGGGGGAGAGTAAGAAGAGGGGAGGGGGGAAGAGTAAGAAGAGGGGAGGGGGGAGAGTAAGAAGAGGGGAGGGGGAGAGTAAGAAGAGGGGGAAGAGTAAGAAGAGGGGAGGGGGAAGAGTAAGAAGAGGGGAGGGGGGAAGAGTAAGAAGAGGGGAGGGGGAAGAGTAAGAAGAGGGGAGGGGGGAGAGTAAGAAGAGGGGAGGGAGGGGGAGAGTAAGAAGAGGGGAGGGGGGAGAGTAAGAAGAGGGGAGGGGGGAGAGTAAGAAGAGGGGAGGGGGGAGAGTAAGAAGAGGGGAGGGGGAAGAGTAAGAAGAGGGGAGGGGGGAGAGTAAGAAGAGGGGGGGGAGTAAGAAGAGGGGAGGGGGAAGAGTAAGAAGAGGGGAGGGGGAGTAAGAAGAGGGGGGGAGTAAGAAGAGGGGGGGAGAGTAAGAAGAGGGGAGGGGGAAGAGTAAGAAGAGAGGAGGGGGGAGAGTAAGAAGAGGGGAGGGGGGAAGATTAAGAAGAGGGGAGGGGGAAGTGTAAGAAGAGGGGAGGGGGGAGAGTAAGAAGAGGGGAGGGGGAGAGTAAGAAGAGGGGAGGGGGAGAGTAAGAAGAGGGGAGGGGGGAAGAGTAAGAAGAGGGGAGGGGGGAGAGTAAGAAGAGGGGAGGGGGAGAGTAAGAAGAGGGGGGAAGAGTAAGAAGAGGGGAGGGGGAAGAGTAAGAAGAGGGGAGGGGGGAAGAGTAAGAAGAGGGGAGGGGGGAGAGTAAGAAGAGGGGAGGGAGGGGGAGAGTAAGAAGAGGGGAGGGGGAATAGTAAGAAGAGGGGAGGGGGGAGAGTAATAAGAGGGGAGGGGGGAGAGTAAGAAGAAGGGAGGGGGAAGAGTAAGAAGAGCAGAGGGGGGAGAGTAAGAAGAGGGGAGGGGGGGAGAGAAAGAAGAGGGGAGGGGGGAAGAGTAAGAAGAGGGGAGGGGGGTGAGTAAGAAGAGGGGAGGGGGGAGAGTAAGAAGAGGGGAGGGAAGAGTAAGAAGAGGGGATGGGGAAGAGTAAGAAGAGGGGAGGGGGGAGAGTAAGAAGAGGGGAGGGGGGAGAGTAAGAAGAGGGGAGGGGGGAGAGTAAGAAGAGGGGAGGGGGAAGAGTAAGAAGAGGGGAGGGGGGAGAGTAAGAAGAGGGGGGGGAGTAAGAAGAGGGGAGGGGGAAGAGTAAGAAGAGGGGAGGGGGAGTAAGAAGAGGGGGGGAGTAAGAAGAGGGGGGGGAGAGTAAGAAGAGGGGAGGGGGAAGAGTAAGAAGAGGAGGGGGGAGAGTAAGACGAGGGGAGGGGGGAGTAGGAAAAAGGGAGGGGGTAAGAAGAGGGGAGGGGGAGTAAGAGGGGAGTAAGGAGGGGGGAGAGTAAGAAGAAGGGGGGAGTAAGAATAGGCGAGGGGGGAGTAAGAAGAGGGAAGGGAGGGAGTGTAAGAAGGAGGGGAGAAAAGAAAAAAAGGGGGAAGAAGAGGGGGAGGGGAGTAAGAAGAGGGGGAGGGGGGAGTAAGAAGGAGGGGAGATAAGAAAAAGAGGGGGTTAAGAAGAAGAAGGGGGAGTAATAAAAAGAGGGGGGAGTAAGAAGAAGAAGATGAGGGAGTAAGAAAAAGAGGGGGGAGTAAGAAGAAGAAGAGTGGAGAGTAAGACGAAGAAGGGGTAAGAAGAAGAAGGGGGGAGTAAGAAGAGGGGGGAGTAAGAAGAAGGGGGAGTAAGAAGGAGGGGGGAGTAAGAAAAAGAGTGGGGAGTAAGAAAAACAAGAGTGGGGAGTAATTAGAAGAAGGGGGTAAGAAGAAGAGGGGGTAAGAAGAAGAAGGGGGAGTAAGAAGAAGAGGGGGGAGTAAGAAGAAGAAGGGGGTAAGAAGAAGAAGGGGGTAAGAAGAAGAATGGGGTAAGAAGAAGAATGGGGTAAGAAGAAGAAGGGGTTAAGAAGAAGAAGTGGGGGTAAGAAGAAGAAGAGGGGGTAAGAAGAAGAAGAGGGGGTAAGAAGAAGAAGGGGGAGTAAGAAGAAGTATGAGGGTTAAGAAGAAGAAGGGGGGAGTAAGAAGAATTAGAGGGGGGTAAGAAGAAGGGGGGTAATAAGAACAAGGGGGTAAGAAGAACAAGGGGGAAGTAAGAAGAACACAGGGAGGAGGGGGGGTAAGAAGAACACGGGGGGGTGAGGAGAACACACAGAGGGAGGAGTGAGAAGAACACAGGGAGGGTGGATTGGGGGATGAGAAGAGCACAGGGAGGGTGGGTGTGAGAAGAGACCGCTAGGGGAGGGTGGGGGAGAGGAGAGACCACTAAGGGGCAGGGGAGAGCTCTAAGGGACAGAAGGGACAGCTCTATAGGACAGGGGGCAAGACAGGGAGCTCTTTCACACTACGCGCACACACACACACACACACAATGCATCCCTATACATACACAGAAACACACAATGCATCCCTATACATACACAGAAACACAACATGCTTCCCTTACACACAGATAAACACACAATGCATCCATTACACACACACACAATTCAACCCTTACACACAAAGACAATGCATCATTTGCACACATACACAGAAACATACAATGCAAACCCTTACACACACATGCAAACACACACACTGTTTTTCTTACATACACACAGAAACACAATGCATCTCTTACACTCAATGCACACACATACAGACACACACCTTGCATCCCTTATGCATACAAACACAGATTCACACAATGCATCCCTTACACACAACCAGAAACACATAATACATCCCTTATACACAAATACACACTGCTTCCACTACACACAAACACACTGCATCACCTGCACAAACTGGTATCCCTATACACTACATACCATAAGCACACATAACACATAACCCATCCCCTACACACTCCACTCCCTGTGAGCGAACTCATGGGTGGGTGGAACATATAAGTGGACTTATGAGTGGGCCTTATGGGCATACTCTCCGTCAGGCACTGAGGCCCAGACCGTGAGCTGTGTAAGAGGCTCCCAAAAAATGGAGCTGCTTCCAATTCTCCCAGAACGTTGAATTTTGTGACCACAGTTGCAAACAGCCTCCAGAGGTCCTGTTCTACACCAGACCAGTGGAGCCAAACTGCAGCCCATCATCATCCTCATCTAATTGTAAGTAGGCAATCTAGTATATTATTAGTGACACTAATCTATAATTTACCTCACATTGAAGGGACACTATAGCTTAATGAAGTGGTTCTGGTGTCTATTGCTGGTCCCTGCAGCCTTTTTAATGTAAACACACACTGTGTGCAGCACTGGCGTTAGTTCATATGGCAGATCATATGGGTGGGGCATTGTGATGTCACATGGGGGGGGGCGGCAAATTTATATTTTGTCTAGGGCGGCAAAAATCCTTGCACCGGCTCTGATCCTGGGCAGGTGCACCAGTCTACTGGTGACCCACAGGAGGGGAGTGCACTGATTGCACTGCACTCTCCTCCTGCCCAGACCCGTCTTGACCGCAGTGCAAGTGCCCTCTGCCCCTAATTTACAGTGGCTCACACTCACAACAAGCAGTGCCTGGAGCCCTTTGCAGAGACGGAAACAAAGAGGTTCTGTGGCAGCTGGCCGTCCTGCAAGCATTACATTAAACAGCTGTTTCCCATGCAGCCACAGGTGGCGTTGTGCTGGGAGACTGTGATTACTCTTCACTTCCTCCCAGCCTACAGAGCAGCGCATGGGGAGAGAGAGGAGGAGGCATGATTTAATCTTGAATAAATCCTCTAAGCAAACCTTTATAAATTTGGGGGGGAATCAGCTCTGTTTCCACAGTTTATTGGTGTTTACTCTGATGTCTGTATTAATATTGAGGGATGTCTAAGTAGTAACGTCAGTGTGTGTCAGCAGGGCCAGCCGTTGGGGTGAGCAAGCTGTGCGGTCACGCAGGGTGCCATGACAACAGAGGCACCCGGCGGCCAACACAGCTCACAAGTTGGGTACACCAGAATATTTAATTTAAACGATTCGCTGGTGGTCCACTGGTGCACACCAGCAGTAGGTGCAGTCAGATCATATCCTCTCCCTCGTGGTTCCAGCGCTCAGATAGTGAGTCAGAGCACAGGCTCAGAGATTCTCAGCCTGTGCTCTGACAACATTGAAAGTCAGAGCCGTGAAGGAGTGGGTATGGCAAAGAGCTACTGATTAGCATAACATCAATATCCGTTATAAAACCAGAAAAAGGTGGGCATGGATGGTGAACTGATTTGGTGGCGCAATGGGCCACTTGACTGGTTTTGCCCCCCAGGCCTAAGGCTGCCAGCCCTCCCCTGTGCTTAGTGTAGGATGGAAGTAAGTTCTGCAAGGTGAGTACCAGAGGTAGGAAAGGGTGCATAACCTTGTTATAAGGTATCTGGGGATGTGTTGCTAATTGGGTAGGTGTGTATGGCTAGTTATGCGTGTGAGTGTGTCTATGTTAGTGTGTTGCTAATTATGTAGTTGTGTGGATAGTTAAGGTTAAATGTGTGGGGCTGTGTGTGTGTGTGTGTTTAATCAAATGGGTGTAAGTTGCTAAATATGTGTGGCTAATTAGTTATGCATTTGGATAATTGGATCCAAGAGAGGATTTAGTTAGGTATGCGTGCAAGTGCTTGTTGATAATTAGTTACATAGATTCAGAAGGTTAGCTTTGGCAGATCGAATGTATGGGGGCCATGAAATACCAAACTGTGTTGAGTTATCCCTGGGCAGAGAAAATAATTGTATATCCTACTGAATGAGTCACATAGACATACCGTTTTAATACAAAACATAAAACTATGCACACACATAAGTGAAACTTATCTAAATGTGTTTTCTTAAGTGCACAATTTTTTTTTCGAGTTAGCTGCAACCCAAAATAATCACTTTAAAGTCAGTTTACTAAAATCAGTTATTACCCCATAACAAGTCAGTTTTGTAAACAGTGTCACATGTTGTTTTAGGGGAATTGGAGGGAGCACGCAATGAGTGATGAACATTGTCCAATGTCCTAAATGCAAAAACGCCTATATGATTGGTTTACCCACTAAATCTTAATACATAAAAATAAAAACAATTCATAATAATAATAATAATAATAATAATAATAATAATATTTATAAAATTATGGTATTAAATTAAGGATTATTTCTCTCCCACAAATTAAAAAAACTCTGTAAAACAAACAGGCTAATTTCACTTGATATGCAATGTTTGAATAACAGAAGAGTTATTTTTATTATCAGAGATATATTTGCATGCCCTCCTTTAGGAAGGAATTGAGTTTCTGTGCCCCTTGGTGTAGATATCTGGCACATGCTATCAGTCACCTGAAATTGTAATCTGTAGACATTATGGTTTTCCTCCAAAAATTTTCAACGTCAGCTACATCCCTTGGTGTGCCATCCCCCTGAGTATGTTGCTAATATTATTTATGTAATACTACTGTTATTGCTTTCCCCAATTTTGCTTCTTATGGCTTCAATATGTTACCTGCACAAGACCTACCTCTTGAGATCAACAATATCTTGCAACCTTTACGCGTGTAAATCATTAATCTTAAATTGTTTACCTGTCAGGCAGCAAAACAAGGTAAACTGCAAAATATAGAACTGTAGTAGGGTTTACATTTTGCCATACTCATGTTAATCAAGTGTTGGATTTATTAATGTATAGCGTATATATAGAAAAATGTTTATTAAATGTGTAATTGTACGTTGATGTATCATGACTTACAGATAATAATTATAATCAGGTTCCTGAGATTAGTTATTGTTCTAACAATCAATAAAATTGCTATATATGCGCAGGACTGTTAGAATACATACCTGACTTGATGTTTTTGATCCATCATTTACTTTAAAGATAAGAAAGAATAAATATAGCTTAAGAACATTTCAAAGTGAAGACAGTGCGTTAACGTACAAGAATGTAAGAATAAAACGCATATCAAAATTTAAGCATGAACAAATGGGCATTGAGAAATATAACAGATTGTATACCCAGGGACCTACTAGAACAGAGACAACCAAGAATGAAAGATACCTCGAAAAGAGATTGCTAATGAGAATGGCTTAGTTTCTAGTGAGAGAGGATTTCACTCTATTACATAGTATGATAAGGATTCTCCCCAGGGACTAGAGCAGGAATTGATATCCTAAGTATACAGTGAATACAATGGAGATTCACTCTTCGCGCCTCGTCTGACTGCTGTTGTATGTAATTTAAGGTAAAAGAATTGTGCAGGTGAACTAGTTTGTTTTATTAAAATATCCTAAAATATTCCTAGGTATCAAGAACACTTGGCACTAAATAATGTACACCTGAGTTTATTTCAGAGGAAGGTCACTCAAACTATTGGGCTTCTTCCATTTAACAGTCTTGATATCTGCTTTATGAAAAATTACTAAAATGGTTGACAGGGCATAACCAATGACCACAAACAATTCTTGTATTGGACGGAGGGCATGGATTAATGTAACAATGTACTTCAGCTACAGTTTGTACATATCACAATCATGCCACTGTCCGTGTTAATCACCTCTATGTAAACAGATATGCATTGTACCAGAAAGTGAAACTGCAATATTTTTGCTTCTGTCGACACCATAAATAAAGAATAAAAAAAAAAAAAAAAAATTGTCTTGATATTACAGACGAAAACTGTAGGTTTTCTGTCTTACGGGAGCGATCACCTAGTAGCAACGGTTGTCAGTAGTCAGAGTAGAGTAATACGTTTGCATTATGGTAAAACTCTTGACAACAGGTGTTATGTAACCAAGCAAGGAATATATCACATTTTCATTAGTTCTAAAGCTTGCGTAACTGTCAGCACAGGTTAGCAAACCCCTTTCTTGTGCTAAATGTATTTATGCATTAAACATCAAATGTATTCTACAGTTTCTAATGTAGATTTCTGGATTATTCATTATGCGAATTGCTAATAAAGTTTGTAAACGATACAAGTGTAAACGTAATCTGAAATGACCGTTTGCCAAGTTTACCTTTTGCCTTTTGATTTATTTATTCATTGTATTTAGTATGAATTGAGTATTGTCAAAATTATGAAAACATACCCAGGGTTATTCACTAAAAAGTGTGAATTGTCTGAAATACAGAGGGAATTCCTTAGTTTTGAAATCAACAAAATTGAATAAGTTCTCAAAGTAAGCTAGGTTCTTTGGTTCTGCTAAATTTGTTCTTAAATTTGAAGTTCAATTTCTGACAATTCACACTAGAGTGTAGCTGGCAATTTTATCTGCTAAACCATGGGAAATTGAAAAAGTATATATTTTTTTACCATAAATGACAAAATATAAAAAAACACACATGATGTGAATCATCCACACTTCTTCCCCCTACCACAACTCTGTTGGTATGTACTTTACAAGTAACGCCAAGCCTCCATAGCAAGCCAGTAAGCCAGTAACCAACCTCATGCTGATGAGTTGCATTAACAATGAAACAGCTGTCCATGAGTGGTTCACTGGCTTTGCTTCTCTTCTTCCTAAGTTGTGTTTCAAAGCTGTTGTATACAGCAGACACATGCTCCAAGGAATCCATGTATAAAGTGGAAATGAGGCAAAAATGTGGTTCTTTGTTGGGCTCATTTGCATACGCCTACCCAGAATCCCTTGCAGTAGTGAGAGCACTGTTAAAGTGAGATTTCTGTGGATAAAGCAAATCTTATGGCTTGACTGGTGTGTGTATTTGTGTTTAGCAATGTATTAACTCTCCACTTACTTCAGATGGAAGGGGTTTTCATCCACACTTTTTTTCCCCATCACAACTCTGTTGGTATGTATATGTATATGTGTATGGTATCTGTATATATATATGGAGTGTTGAGTTAAGTTGTGTTAGTGCCCAGCGTGTTCATCTAATAAAGCTAAATGATGTGCTTGTAGACTAATAGCTGCAGATAATTTTAGGTCCTACAGACATGTACCTTGTTCTGGGTATTATCCCGTTGTGCACATTTTTTCAGGGTACATAAATGTTTTCACAGTCATTTTAAAACGTTGTTCTTTTCCAATGTTTCTTTATAACATCGATAAATCGAGACATACAATTTTATTATTCTAATGTTTTATACTGTGTACGAAACGTTAAATCATGTTTAGCCAAGTGGCCTGCAATATACTGTAAAAATAGATGATATTTTAAAAATAATACTCTTTTCTTTTCAGCATATTCTGGAACTCGTTAATGGCTCTTTAAGCTCCAGAGAAGCAAAATATATTAACTGTCATACATATTTTCTACTTAGTTTTTACAACGAGAAACAAAGATTCTGTATTGTGACTAGCTCTTGAATGTAGAAGGTCAGCGTCTGTCTGTTAATTGAAAAAACACTTGCAGGTTGGGAACTATCTTGGACCTATGTTCATTTATCCCTGCTATTAAAATGCGTCTGTGTATAATTTCAGAGGCAGCAGCTCATGGCTGTGTTTCAACAAAGGGGTGGAGAAAATCTAGCAAATTATTTTGTATTATGCAGGAAAAAGATAGACTTGGCTGAATGACCTGTGAGAAATAGCTGGTTAAACATAGTAACTATGGTGAGCATATAAGTAATTAAAGGAGCATTATCATCAATATTAATATAATCTTTATGTTATAGTATACCATCTTATTATATTTATAATTCATGTATATTGACATTAAGGAAGAAATCTTCCCTACCTTTCCAACTCCCATTTCTGACAGTCATCTATATGCACCTTTGGTTGGATTGTACATTGTCTGACCTAATGCTCACGATTTCACAACAAGTATTTGATTAGATAACTGAGAATCTGACCAAAGATGGATAAAGATGACTGTCAGAAAGAAGGAGGGAGAAAGGTAAAGTTTTTTTTTTTTTTTTAAATATCAGTGTCCATAAATTTAAAAAAGAAGACATACCGTATTTATTCGAGTATAACGCGCACACGTGTATAACGCGCACCCCTAATTTTCGATTAAAAATCGGTATAAAATGTTATACCGATTTTTAATCTAAAATTAGGGTGCTTGTTATACTCGAATAAATATTCGAGTGGGTGCTCGATAATACCGACCGCCGGGCTCATTACAAGCCCGGCGGTCCTGGGGGGGCGGGCAGCAAGCGTTTACTCACCTCCGTGCAGCTCCTCCAGCTTCCCAGTGTAAATCTCGTGAGACCCGCGGCCAGCTCTGACGAAGTCAGAGCGTCAGAGCTGGCCGCGGGTCTCGCGAGATTTACACTGGGAAGCTGGAGGAGCTGCACGGAGGTGAGTAAACACTTGCTGCCCGCCCCCCCAGGACCGCCGGGCTTGTAATGAGCCCGGCGGTCCTGGGAGGTATATTTATTAGAGTATAACGCGCACCCCTAATTTTAAATTAAAAATCAGTAAAAAAAATTGCGCGTTATACTCGAATAAATACGGTAATAGGATAAAATAAAAATTGCATAAAAATAGTAACTAAATCTTCCATTAATACATTTATTGTACAGCAACATTATTGTCAACCAAAGTGAATTAAAGAAGCCAACAATTAAGCAACAGCTTAAAAATACAATATAGTGTTAGGAATGCAATCATGTCTTCCTAACACTATAGTTTCGAACTATTAGGGTCCCTCGGCCACCCTCAGAGTGGAGAAATAAGGTAGTTAACTTACTTTTTCTCTATTACTGCACTGGCCTCCCCAAGGCTGGCTCCACCTCCATGGCTGAGATCGTCAGTCTTGATAATCTCTGCCAATCCAATGCTTTGGAGGTTTTTGTGCATGCGTGGCAAAATGCCAATCAACATCTACTCTGTCTAAATGACTGCCACTAGATTTGTTACTAGGCAGCAGTGTTATCTCACCGCGTTATCTCTGAACAGCCAGTGTTTTTATTGCTCAGCCTGCAAGGACATGCCATAGACACCAGAACCACTACAGTTGTAATCAAAATTATTCAAGCCTCTTTAAAAATCAGGTTTATTGTCTACATTTACAGACTTTCAGCTGTTTGCAATGAACAAATCAAACAAAAGTAATTGAAATAGCTCAACACAATGAATGCTTCAAGTGGTCTCCCCAGATTCAACTGAAAAAGCAACTTATAATGACTTCTCCAGTCGTAAAAGTATTCAACCCATTCATGGCAAGCATCTTTAGAACTTAGTAGAGTACCGTTTTTGCTGTTATGACCTGCTGCAAATGGCATGCAAAGCCAGACACCAGTTTCTGGCTGTGTTCCTGAGGAATCTTGGCCTATTGCTCCTGAGCAATGGCCTTCAGTTCAGAAATATTCTTGGGTTTGCGTGCTGCAACTGTCTTCTTCAAATCCTACCAGAGATCTTCTATAAGGTCACTGTTATGGCCACTGTAGAATGTTCCAGGACTTCTTCTGCAACCAAGCCTTGGTGGAATTTGAGGTATGCTTGAGATTATTATTCTATTGGAAGGTCCAATGATGCCCAAGCTTAGCATCCTCACAGACGGCATGACGTTTTCTCCTAGGTGTTGAGCTATTTCAATTGCTTTTGTTTGATTTGTTCATTACAAACAGCTGAGAGTCTGACAATAAACCTGATTTTCTATGAGTTTTGAATAATTTTGATTACAACTGTAATGGTTCTGGTCTCTTTAAGCAGTAACAATTGTGAAATTGCAACTATATTTTATTAAGTCCCTCTTTAAAAGAAGAAAAAGAATAAATAATTTGGGTTTGAATTGTAGCTATTAATGGCTGATTGTGAGCAAGCTATTTTATAAGCACAATAGCAAATAAAAGCTCAGTATTAACAGCAAATTATCTCTGTACAATAAATGCAATTTTATTTTAACAAGATCAACGCAGGGCGAATAGATCTTTATGCATGATTTTTCATTATTCATCTCCCTAGACTCACTGTATTCTAATACATTACAAGTTTTAACATAAACTTTTAAAAGCAAATTACATGATATAATCTAGGCCTTTTTTCATAAAATTGCTTTTATGAGTATTAATGAAGGAAAAATTTGACTTGCTAATCTCTGTTTTCATAATCTGTATATGCTACACCGAATATTACTAATAAGATCAAAGGTGAAATTTGAAGGAGTTCTGAAGTGTCTAGTGATCCAATGTCACATAGACATCACACCTTCTCCTCTGTTCACTGTCCTAAAAGACCTATTTTTCTCTCCTTAGACTGGGCTTCCTAATTAGATTTGACACTGACATTTAGTGAACTATAACTGTATATTCCAGTGAATTTTCAGCAATGTAGGCTTAGTCTATTGTACTCTTAACTCTTGAAAGCCAAGGTCAGAAGCAGAAGTGCCTGTAGCAAGAGTGGTAGAGGTTAACACAGTAAAGGAGTTTAAGCATGCATGGGATAGGCATAAGGCTATCCTAACTATAAGATAAGGCCAGGGACTAATGAAAGTATTTTTACATTTTGGGCAGACTAGATGGGCCGAATGGTTCTTATCTGCCGTCACATTCTATGTTTCTATGTTTCTAACACTAATATATGAAGAGAGATCTTTCACCCTGGCAGAAGCTAACTAGACAACATCCATGGTATGGCTTGCTGTACACATCCAGCTGCGTATCACATTAAGAAGCTGCTCTCTCTTGTCTATATCAAGAAGTCATTGAAGCAGCTTTAGCACTCCAGTGACTGGGAGAAGTGTCACCTCATATGTAAACTCTGAACATTGTAATTAAATTACCCCAGCAGCATAAAAAGTTGGTGTTCCCAGCCTCTAGAGTGTGAATCTAGTTAGATTGCAATGTTTTTGTGTGTTTGTGTGTTCTGTGTCCAGTGTGTCAGCCTTTGCACAACTACGTTGGGAGCAGCAGTGATGGAAATCAAAAAGACAAGCCAGTCTGGACCAAGCTTTTTCCAGACGTTCCTGCAGAAGGATTCAAGTAGTGGACATCTGTATGACAACACTGTATACTGAACTGGCAGTACTACCTGCTGCTTACCAAGAGCCCTAACATGCGGTACTGAAACAAGAACTTTAAAGAGGGTTGTAGGTGAATTTGTAAGAAGGTATCCAGGAGAGTGTGAAACTATTTGCTAATTTTCTAATTGCATTACTGTTATGTCTTGTTATTGTACACTGCCTCATTCTTACTGCATATAGTCATTTATTTCAGACAGTGTCAGCTGCAGCATTTGTCCAGACATAAAAGGGAAACTGTTATTATTGCTTGTTTTTGTATCAGATCTTAACTGCATTTAATACATTGAATATTGATTTTTCTTTTTTTTTTGCCTGTCTTACTAGTGTGTGTGGTGGCATTCAGTGTCCAGGTGCTGTGGGTTCCCTACATAGCTGAATAGAGGTACTGGATATCACATTAATCCATGTTCCAGAAGAGGCTCAGAGAAACCTGCAAACTTGCAACATAAATGTGAATGTGTAATCTGTGTAACCTTTGTTGGAGGAAAGAATTAGAGGAAATAATTCTGATAACCCTGTATCACCACTGTATTCTCACACATCCATGAACATATGTTTACAAGACAAAGAAGCCAAGACTTTACTATTAAACAAAAGAGGCTTTATTTCAAACATATCCAGCTCTTAATTAATCATTTATAATTATTGGAAGCTACTGTATGGTAGATCCTCTTAAAATACCCCCTGGATTCAAATAGTGCAGATCTAGAATACTCTTGCAGAGTTCTACTCCATTCTCTATCTCAACAAATCTCCACTGAACTGTACCAGCTGTACCTACCTTAAAATACTGTAGGTAGTCCTTAAAGGACCACTCTAGGCACCCAGACCACTTCAGCTTAATGAAGTGGTCTGGGTGCCAGGTCCAGCTAGGGTTAACCCATTTTTTTATAAACATAGCAGTTTCAGAGAAACTGCTATGTTTATAAATGGGTTAATCCAGCCCTCAAAGCCTCTAGTGGCTGTCTCATTGACAGCCGCTAGAGGCGCTTGCGTGATTCTCACTGTGAAAATCACAGTGAGAGCACGCAAGCGTCCATAGGTAAGCATTGATAATGCTTTCCTATGAGACCGGCTGAACGCACGCGCAGTTCTTGTTGCGTGTGCGCATTCAGCCGAATGGGAGGAGAGGCGGAGGATCGGAGGAGAAGAGCTCCCCGCCTGGCGCTTGAGAAAGGTAAGTTTTAACCCCTTTCCTCTCCCCGGAGCCCGGCGGGAGGGGGTCCCTGAGGGTGGGGGCACCCTCAGGGCACTATAGTGCCAGGAAAACGAGTATGTTTTCCTGGCACTATAGTGGTCCTTTAATAATGAGGAGTTGTGCAGTACATGAATGCTTAATTCACCATGGCCACACTTTTCATGTTGTCCATCAACATCAAAATGATGGAAATGGCAAGGTTGATTTGATTGTTAGTACTCAAATAAGTACATTTCTTTTTCATGGTTGCCTTCTCTTTGCTCTTATTTTTTGTGTTTACTAAGCTACTGATCTTTATAACAGCTGGATTTGAGCCTTAGTAGTTGCTAAATGGAACTACCTCTTTCATAAAGCCGGGCACCAGCTCATCAAATGCTTAAATTGTATATTAAACATGTATCACACAAATACACTTTCATCGACATTTAATATATGTTAATTTAAAGCTGTCCACCAATAGCCTAAATAGCATCCACAGGCAATAGAATGTCTGGGACATCTAGGTCCCCTGCCAGTAGTGACAGATGATTGCCAGTTACAAGCATAGACTGTCTGGGACACCTAGGTCCTATGCCAGGATTGACGGGTGATTGCCAGTTGCAGCAGTAAATGTAAGGATCATTTGTCAGTCAATAGGTTATTGCTGGCTGCTCCACCAGTGAGACAGTCCAGCAATAGTGACTGATCATTTTAGGAGCCATACAAAGTTATCATGTGTCTAACCTGTCAGTTGAGGCTTTCACAGTGATCATGTAAAACAAAACATACAGCAGTGGTGTATCTTGGTTTTGTGCTGCCCTAGGCAGGACAAAACTCAGACACCCCCCGCCCCCCTGCACGCGCCACCCCCACCCAACCCTTCCCCCCTGCCCCGCCTTCTAAATACACACACATTCACTGACAGATGCGCATACACTAGCTAACAGACACACACACAGTCAGACACACACAGTCGGACACACACACACACTAACAGACACACATAGTCGGACACACACACACGTTAGTTGGACACACAGTCAGACACACACACACTAACAGACACACACAGTCGGACACACAGTCAGACACACACACTAACAGACACACAGACACTAACAGACACACATAGTCGGACACACACACACGTTAGTTGGACACACAGTCAGACACACACACACTAACAGACACACACAGTCGGACACACAGTCAGACACACACACTAACAGACACACAGACACTAACAGACACACACAGTCAGACACACAGTCGGACACACAGTCAGACACGCACACACACTAACAGACACACACAGTCGGACACACTAACAGACACACACACACTAACAGACACACACACTAACAGACACACACACACTAACAGACACACACACTAACAGACACACACAGTAACAGACACACACAGTCAGACACACACAGTCAGACACACACACACACTCACTCACTCACATTAATACTCACTTCTCTTTTTTTTAATTTAACCCCCTCCCCCCAGCCTCCTTACCTTTGGGAATGCTGGGGGGGGGGGAGTTCTCCCATTCCCAGGTGGTCCAGTGGCTGCAGGGCGGCACTGGCAGGCGGGCGGCTGGCGAGGGAGCACTTCCCCTGAGCTCTCTGCTCAGCTCCCTTGCGCGCCGCCCGCAGAGTGAGGCTGGGAGGCGGAGCCGGAATATGACGTCATATTCCGGCTCCCAGCCTCACTCTGCAGGCGGCGCGCGCGGGAGCTGTGCAGAGAGCTCAGGGGAAGTGCTCCCTCGCCAGCCGCCCAACAGCACCGCCCGCCAGCCCAGCATGTCGGTTAGCCGCAAGGCTAACAAGACATTTGCCCTGGGCATTTGGGGGCGGCTTTTTTTGCCGCCCCCTGGAAAATGCCGCCCAAGGCAAATGCCTTGTTTGCCTTGCGGCTAATACGACCCTGACATACAGGGATATAATTTCTAATTAGTGGGGTAATAGCTGCTTGATCCAAGGAAATATCTGACTGCTATTTTGGGGTCAAAAAGGAATTTTCTTCCTGTTTTTTTGCAAACTTGGAAGCGCTTCAGACTGAATTTTTTGCCTTCTTTTGGATCAACAGCAAAAACATATGTGAGGAAGGCTGAACCTGATGGACGCAAGTCTCTTTTCAGCTACATAACTATGTAACTATGTAGCATGGGGTCAATCTAATAAACAGTTAGTTGTTATGGTTAGTAAGCTTTAGGGCTATCAAGGGTTAGCGAGGAATTGTGTTGTTTAGGGAAGTTAGGTTGAGGTTTAGCTATGGGTTTGGGTTAGCTAGGGTTGATTACAAAAGGGTGTCAGGTTTCATTTTCCCTACTGTGTTAGTCATTGCAGGGAGAATGAAGCGCTTGGTGCTGCTAAACAATGATGTGCTGTTTCTGCCAGAAGTGGACTGGTCTGGACTGTATTAGTGGGTGGGTATACTGGTAGGGGGAGGCTAACAAAATTCCCTTAACTGAGAGGTGTGCTAAACAATGCAATCTGACAAAGCAGTAAGTTTATAATTGTTTATTACATACTTTTCAGTATGTAAGGTTTTCTTGCATTATTTTGGTATTTATATTTGTTTTAAAGTGTTTGCTTGCAGGTTTAAAAAAATTGTTAAGTGATGCATATCCCTTTAAGGTTAGATAGAGTTAGGAATAGCATTAAATATCAGCATGGTTACATAGATAGTTAAAGGAGTTTAGGAGTTAAATCACTTTTGTTTCTGTTTATGCAGCCCTAGCCATACCTCCACTGGCTGTGACTCACACAGCTTGCATGAAAACAAAATGGTTTCATTTTCAATTAGATTGAACTTACTTTAAACATTTTCATCTCCTGCTCTGTAAACTGAACTTGAATTACATATCCTGCAGGGTCTAGCAGACTATTAACAGAGCAGTAGATAATAAATTCCAAATTATACAAAATTTGAAATAAAGGAAGTATAAACATTACATGACTCTTTACAGGAAGTGTTTAGGAAGACTGTGTAAGTCACAGGCAGGGAGGTGTGGCTAGGGCTGCATAAACAAAGACATTTAACTCCTAAATGGCAGAGAATTGAGCAGTGAGACAGCAAGGCACAATCTAAACGGGAAAACTGCTTTATTAAGCTAAAACTGTTTATGGTGACTATAGTGTCACTTTAACCCCTTAAGGACCAAACTTCTGGAATAAAAGGGAATCATGACATGTCACACATGTCATGTGTCCTTAAGGGGTTAATCTGATCCTACAAGTTACCCTAAAACCTGTATAGAGGTCACAGTCATTAGATTGCTTGTAATGGTTAAGCTGCTTGGAGTGTCCTTAAAATCACCTCACATTAAAGTAGAGTGATGGTAACAATACATTATGTGCAATCAATGTCCCAGCAGAAACCTAGAACCTTTTTGACCTGTCTTGTATATTCATATACACAGTGAAACCTAGCAAAAAAAAAAAATAATAATAATAGCATAAACCTACATTTATTACATTTAATTTAAATCTGCGGAATCTGACCCCAACAGTTTAAGTTGATTGACATTGTAGACTGAAAACAAATGGGGGGCCCAGGTTGAATGCCCCTTATGTAAATATTCGGAACACTATGTAATTGTTCGTATTGTCAGAGTGAGTTGCAAATAATTTTCATTAAAACCAAGGTTTATGGTTGCCACTTTTAACAAATGTTAAAGGTATTCAGTTAAACAATTAAGTAAATAGTTGCATCCTATTGCTAATTGAACTCTTTTTAAGATAATATACTCTGTTCGACTTCATATTTCATTGGATGAATGTATTACTTAATTATACAAAGCTATTTCTTGACACTTTCAATTTCTTTTCAAGGAGCTGAAATTAGCTTTCTTACCCTCTAGTCTCAGACTGATATTTGCGTTGCACCTTTGCTTCTAATTAATATGTAAAATATAACAATACATGGAGTGCAAAGTCATCTGCATTTTAACACACACTGCATTTTTCCGAACTGTCAAAAATCCAAAAAGAAATGTTTTACATAAGAGGAATTCTCAATGCTGTACAAATTCAGTTTTAAATGTATCTTGACGGAATATACGGGTGTTAAAGCTGTATCACACTTACACAGGTCAGACTGTACATCACTGTTATGTTACTTTGTTTGCGTATAATTAAATATTTCTCTTTGCTATGGATGGTTCCTAAGGGCTTTTTCACTAAATTGTGATCTACAGTGAGCTGAAAGTAGATTGCAAAGGTTAGGCTGAAATAACCAAGTTAAAAAAAATGTCCAACTCAGCAGAAATTGGTTTTATGATGTGTAAACCCATTAAAAAAAAAAAAAAAAAAATTATTCCTAGCACCATAACAATTATAGCATGCTGTAGTGGTTATGGTGCAAGAAGGACCCTGGTACTCAACAATGTAGGAAACCAAAGCGTTTGCAACAGTTTGCCAACTTACCTGTGATTCTCCAGGCACCACTCAGCTCCTCCATTAAAGGGAAACTATAGTGCCAGGAAACAAACTCGTTTTCCTGGCACTATAGCTTCTCCCTCTTTCAACGCCCCCTTTCTTTCCGAATTGAACTTACCTGGGTCCAGCGGTGATGTCCCTTGGCTCAGCTTCACCCATGCTTCTCCCCCGTCGACGTCAGGCGTCGGTGGGGACCTAACGTGCATGCGCGCCAGTGGCCGCGCTCGCATTAGGATTTCCTTATAGGAAAGCATTATTCAATGGCAGCTTACTTTGACACATGTTATTAAGATTTAAATGATCCTGTAACTGGACTACTGTTTTCACCGACTGTTCTGACAGCTTGCTGGATTCCCTGCATTTAGAGATCTAGGTGTGATTGATCCCGGTTTTTACTATAGGGACCACTGGTACTTGAGCTAGGATATAGGAGCTGGTATAGGGACAGAGCCCCTCTTAGCTCTGTCTAGATTCAGCTCTTTTCCACACTTTGTTTCCTCTACATCTGATCTCTCTATCCTTTCGATTTATTTCCTTTTATTTCCTTTTGGTAACACTAGACATATCAGGTCTTTGATAATTGGATACGTATAACCACATGTACCATAGGAACCTCTGAAGTCGATACAGGGAAACCTAGAACCTGTTTTTTCCTAGGACTGCTTAGTATGGGATAATCCTTTTTCCGCTGTCTCCTGGCTTGAATGAATTACAGATATGCTGAATCTCCTTGGGAGGTGGTTTCCAGTAACTAGGTTTTTTACAGTTGCAACTTTGTTTAGACGTTTCACACACTAGTTGCATATATGTGACCACTGTTGCTGTTTGCTCTCCCTATAAGGATCTTTGCCGTACTGTTTTGCCAGTTTATAATTACAGTCCTTTTTTTTCATTTTTCTTTTAATCCTCACGATTTGGGGTGAGATTATAGGGTGTATATATTTGATAATTCGTGTTTCATTAAAGCTTTTGTTATTTTTAGTTTTAACTGTTTGATATTCAGACTGGGGGTAGTGGTTGTGAGGTGAAGTACCCCGTATCCACGAGGAGCTTTCCTCACTACCTTCTCTTTTTGATTGCTACATATACCTAGGGTTAAGCCCTATACTACCCCTGTAACCCTTCCTTAGCTACTGGTCAGAGTTTTTTCTTTGACTGATAGTCTATTTGATTATTCAATGCTTTCCTATGGGGATTCCAGTGACGCTGGAAGCCCTCATGCATAGCGTGAGGACATCCAGCATTGCTTAGGTGACCAAAAGTCGCCTATCCACCCGGAAGTCCCTTTAGTTGCTGTCTGGTAGACAGCCACTAGAGGGGGAGTTAACCCTAGCAGGTAATTATTGCAGTTTATAAAATATGTATGGAGCTTCCGTCTTTGTGTAGGATGTAGTAACAGCACCGGCAGAATCTTGTCTAACTATTATAATAAAACTATAATGATTTCACTGTTTATATTGGGGGGGGGGGGGGGGGAGGAGGGGAGGGACCTTTCTGGTGCTGTGTAATGGTTACGGTGCTAGGATTGTTAACTTAACCTAAATGCTGATTAATAAATAAATAAATAAAAAATGCATATAGAAATATGCAAATACACTAAGCAGAAGTGCAGAAGTGCAAAAGCAGAAGTGCCATATTTTTGTCTATGTCTATGTTTTTTGTTGTGCTACTTACTGTGCTTCCTTCTTATCGTATACTGTGTGTCAGATCATGCTTGGGCCAAAGTCAGGATATCCTGTCCACCTTAAAATTCAGTGAGTGACACTATGCAGGGAGAGAGTGCTGCTGATGTCTGCGTTAGATCACAGACTGAGTCCTGTCCTTTCACTGAGCTACCAGAGGAAAATGATGCCACTGTGACTAACAATTCACCATGCCTCTCAGCCTAATATTGGCTTCCAAGATTGGGTGGGTTTGTATGGAAAATGCAGAAGACTAATTTCTGCGTTATCTGTGTATCTACAGAGTGGATGGGCTATAGGTGCCATGGGAGAGCCCCAAAATGACTTGACAAAAAACTAGGGGACAGTGGCTGTAGACTGTAGTGGCTATGATGTCAATGGTTTCATGTCATATTCATGATTCCTTGTTTCAGCCAGAATATACTTTCCAGGAAAGAATTAGTTGTACGAGTTCTTTTTTGTTTGCGTAATTTTTAACTAGCAAGTATAACAATTTAAATTCTGATATAAATACTAGACTTTTACACGGCAAGAATATTTGGCGTGCCAAACCAATTTCATGCACAGACTTTGGCTCGGCTCAGTAGAATTTCAGTACTGAAAAACTGGTTCAGGAACCAAATCAGATGAGCCAAAAGGGTTGTGAAAATGGGCCAATATGTGTAGTGCAATATATATTTATAAAGTGTTGAGTATATATTTTGCAGTAAACTGATTTTACCATCATTGTTTGAGAAAAAGTAGTCAAACGAGGGACAAAAGAGGAGAAGCAGTAAAAAAAAAAAATCTATATCTGTATGTTATATATGCATTAAATACATAATACATCAATATACAAATATATATATTTACTGCTTGTCCTTTTTCTCTCTATTGGTCTATGAATAAAATCAATGACTGCCTCCCAGTTATCAATCATTTTTACACAGTGTATTGTCTCTCTTACTGGAAGTGGGTGCTACAGAGTCTGTGGACTTGTTAGCAGGGAGCTAAAACACCATGGACACCTTGAACCAAAGTATAGTTGTAAAGATGATGTTGAGAGATGTTTTAGCAGAGGATGTAATATCTGTTTAAAAGTAGGAGTAGGCAGAATGTTGATATCTGCCAGTCCAGTATGCAGAAAGCAAGAGACCTTGTTAGGGGTCTGGTTGGGAAGGGGTGCTGACCAGTTACAGCAACCTCTATAGGGTGGAACCCAGAATGCAAAGAAGCCAATATACATACAAATAAAGGCAAACAATAAGTATATTGATATTTAAGGAAGAAAGTTAAATAAAATACAAACACAGATAACTGAATGAAGCAGAAGGGCCTCTGGATACAGAGAATGCAGGCAAAGGCCTCTGGATACAGGGAAAGCAGGAAAAGCCTTTGGATACAGGGAACACAGAAAATTACTCTGGATACAAGGAAAGCAGGAAAGGCCTCTGGATACAGGGAACACAGAACAGGCCGCTGGATACAGGGAACACAGAACAGGCCCCTGGATACAGGGAACACAGAACAGGCCGCTGGATACAGGGAACACAGAACAGGCCTATAGATACAGGGAACACAGAACAGGCCTCGGGATGCAGGGATCACAGGAAATGACTCTGGATACAGGGAAAGCAGGAAAGGCCTCTGGATACAGGGAACACAGGAAAAGACTATGGATACAGGGAAAGTAGGAAAGTCCTCTGGATACAGGGAACACAGGAAAAGACTATGGATACAGGGAAAGTAGGAAAGTCCTCTGGATACAGGGAACACAGGAAAGGCCTCTTGGTACAAGGAAAGGCATCTGGATACAGGGAACACAGGAAATGACTATGGATACAGGGAAAGTAGGAAAGTCCTCTGGATACAGGGAACACAGGAAAGGCCTCTTGGTACAAGGAAAGGCATCTGGATACAGGAAAATCAGGAAAGGCCTCTGGATACAGGGAAAGCAGGAAAGGCCTCTGGATACAGGGAACACAGGACAGGCTTTTGGATACGGGGAACCAGACCAAAACATTAACTTGAATGAACTGGCAAAGAAGAAATGATGAGGTTCAACTAAATAGGGAGATGTTAATCACAAAGTAAGGCCAGCTGGGAACAGAGAGCTATATCAGTCTGGGTACAGCAGCCTGGAATAGCACCACAGACAGGTAGTGGCACTGTGAGGTACTGCACCAGCCTGAGAATAAACCAAATAATGACAGTCCTAACATACAGAATCCCTCTGAATCCCAGATGGACCCTGGTAGCAGCGTAGAAAGGATGAAGGTCATAAAGGTCTGGGTCTGAATGTCTAGCCACAGACTAGTCGCCTCCATTCTCATTTCATCTGGTAAAATGTTCTGGACAAAGGAGGACTGGCCCCTGACTCCAGACACAGACCTATTCATCACAGTACTTGTCCATACACCAAGAGGTGTTTAAACGCAATTTTCATCTCTGTCATTTATTGCACCAACATATATTATATATCGTTTTTTTAGAGGGCAAAAAGGGCTTTAATTTGATGTCACATATACATAGATACATATTCATTAATTATAAAACAAATGTCAAAAATTGAAAAAAAAAAAAAAAAGAAAAATTTTGTTTTCAGAGTTTTGGCAATAATAGCGTGTGCATAATATGGCCAGCTTAGAAAAGGTTATTCAAAATAAATTAATTTATGTGTCTTGATTTATAGAGTACATAATATGTATAGGAGTTCTGCTTATTTTGAAAGTTACAGGTCACAAAATAAATGGACTAAAATAAAATTTCAATGTGAAACAATTTTAGAAGTTGGTATGTTTGTCTTTGGTTTAGTAGCGATCACAGAAAACAAAATTGGCACACAAAAGTATATATTTATATAAAGTAGACATCACAGGATATTTACCTAAGGTTATTTTGACACTCTTTACGTATCCATTTCATTTTCAATCTCTGCTAAATATTGGAGTAAAATTGTGTTTTTTCTCTATTTTGGCATATACACATATAACAAGGTTTTTTTAATGTGTATTTCGTAAAAGCTGGTGTGTGCTGTTCCTGCACAGAACCCCATGTTGTGTTCAGCTACATCTGCTGATTATAATGATACACCCATTGTATGCCTTCGGCACTATTCTGTGAAGCTACAATCAGGGGTGTATTTACCCCGAGGCAAACAAGGCACCTGAGTTTTGCCTAGGGCAGCACAAAACTGGCTACCACTGGCTACAATGCCATATAAGAGACAACGCTTCAGTTTCTATAGTTATAATTTTCATAGATGGATATGATGGGCCTATGTCTCATTTAGGGGTATTATAGTTGTTTGACTGTTCAAATAGCCCCACAAAGGGCTTCCATTTGATAAAGCAGACACCCCAGGGTATCTTATGCCTTAACTTGTCACCATTTTTTTTCACCACTTTACGTCAATGTTTGTGGTAAGGGGAAGAAATTTAGATTTTTACATACATGTTGCCTTTTTGCAGAGTATTTCTTACAATTGATATGTACCACTATCATAAAATCCCCCAAATTATGATCAGTTACATCTTCTAAGTAAAACAATATGCCCAATGTACGAACTAGACACTATTTTGTGTAGTTGCAGTGCTGTAAAAGAGACGTCACTAGTTTGGGTTTTTAAGTGTGAATTTTCATGGAGGATTTTGATGCGTCCATGTCCCACTTTAGAGCACTGGAGCAGACTACATATTCCAGCTACATCATAAAGGCATACCATTTCTTAAAGAAGACATCTCAGGGTATTTCAAAAGGCATATTTTGAACCTTAAAATGTGATCATTTTTCTGTTAGCTTGTACTAAGTGTAGTGGTAATAAGCATTTTTTCTGCCTTTTTGACTCACAAAGTGAGTTTGCACAGTATATTTTGCAAATCTTATGTGTGCTCCGGCTGTAAAATATTTCATATGTTGCTCAGCTATGTCGTCTGAGTACATCAATACCCCCGTATGTACCTTTGACAGCTATATGTGGATGTTGAATGGGCACATTTGAGACACAACCATTCAGTTCTTTTTCTAACTTTGAAGTTTTATGCTGTGTCCATGTTCCATTTCGGGATTTTAAACTAACTTTATTTTTTTCACACAGGTTGAAGATCACTGCTGATCCGTCTCCCTGCACTTCACACTAAACGCGGAAGCACAGGGGGGCGGATCAGTAGTCCCTGCAGCAGATGTGCTCGCTCTGACAGGCTGATCGCCACGCGACCGTGGCTATCTGGGGTTAACGTTAGTAAATGACGGACATTTTCCCCCATGCGTCCTTAAAAGCAAGTCTACCTTGATGGAAAATTTCCGTCAAGCGTCGTTGAGGGGTTAATAGGAACACACAGTGCATTTATACAAAATATTTAAAAAAAAAAGTAAACATCCGATAATACACTTCTCTTTGTCATCGCCCACATGTTGTTAAATTGGCTATTGTTTCCAGATCCTGCTCTTTGATAGGTTACTCCAGATTTGAGTCCAAAGGGTCGTCATATAGTTCTAACCAAGGGGCCCACTCTGATCACTGGACAAACAATCCATATTGGTTTTAGTAGGTTCTCTTGGCATCAATACATATTATAGCTGGTAGATAACCTGTAAGGGTGGCTGGAAAATATATTGGAAAAGCGATTTTGTGAAAAAATATTCCAGGGAGCAGAAACAACCTTGGTAAGTCACACAACTATTGCAGAGCAAAGATACATAGCCCCTTAGTGGGAGGCAAGCCTCTAGGCTCATTTGCAGACAGTTTCTCATTACTCATTAATTGGTGATGTGACATTGGAGTTCAGTGCCCAGGGCATCACTAAAAAGGTTGGGGAAACTTCACTTTCAGTCATATTAACCCATGGTTATCCAGCAGAAAAGCAGCAGAACTGTGAATGTAGAATTTTTGTATCCTCCTTGGTGTGTGTTTGGTTCTTACATGCTAAAGTTTCTGTGATATGACATCATATCTTATAGCCTCCTGTTCGTGATACAATATGCTGAAAACAAACAAACTATATAGCTGAGTAAGTTTGGGTGAGGAGTACTCTTCCCTCCGTAGGCTTCTGAATGATCTCAAAACTATTGAGTTGGCCTCCCAAAAATCATGGTATTTTCTATTGCACATTTCAAAGTTGTTGGCAGTTGTTATTACAACTAGTCACATATACAATATATCAGTGTATACACCTCACCAGTGCAACTATAATAAGTTAGGTAATATTACCATATAATGAACTGCATTGGAATGATATCTAGAATTTAAAAATAGAATACAACATAGTGTGAACTGTACAATGACTCAAAGTGGTGAACAAATATTGAACTACCACTCACATTCTCCAGAGCCATGCCAGGCTCTGTACAACAGGTTCAGAGGTGCCAATACTGGCTAACGATCCCACTGACGTAGGCAGAAGATGTTGATGAGACTCCAAGTCGGTTTAAAAAAAATAAAAATTAAAATATTTATTATAAATGTTAAAAAACATTACACTACAAGGTACTATGGGAGTGGAACCCAGCATGTGAATACAATGTTTTAAAGAGAAGTCGGAGTTCCACTTACCCCTATATTCAGTAGCCAAGAATTAATAAAACCAATAAGTAGCAAACGTGGCTGGTAGCCTTCTTCCAGTGCTTCTCAATGATTACAACTAGCACCGTGGATCATTTCTATCCTATTATTGTACTTCTTCTGAGAAAATGTAAATACATTTTTTGAAAATATAAAAGATAAAAAGGATATATGTATTAAATCATTAAAAATATATATTTTTTGCTCTAATACAGATACAATCTAAAATGACACGTAGCTTTCCCAAGTATACCTTTGTCCTTTTCTCTTACCCACACTATTTCTACAGGTTTCTTACAAACCAATTTGCTTTAGATTGTCTCTTTCCATATGCTTCCCTCTCTAGTTTTCTCTGTCTTTCTGATCACATACAAACAACCACTTTCATTAACCTCAGCACTGGCTCCCTTCGGGTTTTGCATTTGACTATCCACTCTTTGTGATTTTATCTATCTATCTTTGCCTTCTCTTTTCTCAACCTTTTCTCAAAAAATAATGGCTATTTAATTAAAAATTACTTTTGGTCTTCATATTCCAGTTTTTTTTCCCGAGTAGTATCCATGGTGTGTTGTTCATTTTGTTTTATTATATTATTACAGTTAATTAAATTTTCGAGTTAAATATCATACAGCTTACAGCAGGTGCTACGGAGGTCACAGCTCTTGGCTTCTCATTCCAAGTCACTGCTGCTCTCATTTACCGGTGGACATTCATGACACAAACATGCATATCTTATTGGAGACCTCATTGAGAAATGGTCACTGCTTTGGTTACGTGAGGTATTTCCATCTTTGATCATTGCAAGGCATGAAATATTTACCAAGAATAAAAGCAAAGGTGAAGTATCTGCTTTCTAAAGCCTCATATCTACTTAGTGTAATGAAATCTAATATTTAAAGGGCATGACATCTCCTTCATTCTAGATTTCATTATTCATTTTTTCTTCTTTGCATGAAAGAAGTAATTTATGTATGTCGTATTTTTTTCTCATTTAGAAGCTACTGATTTTTTTTTATTCCAAATATATGAGTTACGGAAACAAAGAAGCACCAAAACCTTTCAATCTATCATTCAAAATGTGCAACAATTCCTTATTTGGATTGCTTTTTACAGCTTCTACATTTTATTTCATTTTCAGGTAGTCTTTAACGGGATCTAATGTACTATTACTTATGCTTTAAGACATTGTGGAGCCAGAGACTGATGTGGCCAATTAACCAAATTTGTATCCATAAATAAGTCTATTGTTTTACATTTTTGGAACTTCTAACTAAAAGGCAAGTATGGTAGAGCAGTCAGTTTGTGCTAGTCTAGAAGCCCTCTCCTAAAAAAATAGTACTAAAACAAGACATGAATGGGGGAGAAAGGGAACACACAAAGTAGACACTCAATACATTTAACTTAAGTCCAACCACACATTTAGAAAACAACATGAAGTAATTTTGGATTGAATGTTTGTGTAGTGGCATTGCCGTTACACCTAGTATCCACTGAGTCCAGTTTCAGCCATAGCAGGGGGTCCATAGTCTCTAGGAAGGAGGCCCCAAGCTCCTCCAGAAGAAATATTGTCTCTGTTTTATTGGCATTAGCTGCTATTAGGGAACTATTCAAAGCAGGGGAAGTTTCCGTTACATATCTATTTTGCAGTACACTAATACGTGCATTTTCATATTATTTTTCCCCAAAATGATAGGATGGACTAAATAAATCTGAACTGAAATGCCTCATGGAAAAAAACTGATTATTGTTAAGATTTTTTTTGTGTTGGACATAACGTTTCAGACAAAATATTTTTTATTGCTGTGCACAAGTCTAATTTTTATTACCACTGAAATGTGAGCTCACTTTCCATGCCAAGGGTACACTAACAATTCCCCATGCTTCTTTCAGCCAAAAGGCAAAATCTTTAATGAGACAGAAAGGCGTATTCTTATAAACCCCTACATACTTATTAACTCTTAATAGGGCACACATGGGGTGGGCGGCAGCACTCTAACATTCTGTGCAAATCGAAGCAAATACAAATAATACCTTCACTCAAAATCCCACTACTCTTGGGTAGCTCAAGAGTAGTGAAAGTTTGAGCACAGGGCTTATTTCTGTGTATTTCTATTTTCCTATGCACATTGTGCCTAGCTGGGGTATCAGCTACACCCAGGGCCGCCATCAGGGCATGACAACCATAACAGTTGTCATGGGCCCGGCGGCCCTGGGGGGCCCGGCCGCCCGGGCCCCACGTGTGGGGCCCATCGGGTGGCCCACACACTTAGGGCCACCCGATGAGCCGCCTCCTTCAGGGGCCCGGTCAGCGCTATGGCCGTTGTATAGCGCGACCGGGCCCCTTTAAAAAAAAAAAAAAAAAAAAGCAGCCGCAAGTGCTGCTGGGAGGAAGTGCTCACTTCCTCCCAGCTCACTCCGCGCGGGAGGAGCGCGCCCGCCCAGCCGTAAAGAGGGAGAGCCCGGCAATGAAGAGGGAGCAGCGCCGACTCCCATCATCCCCAGCCACCCTCCTGCAAAGAAAAGGTAAGAGACAGGAGGGTGGCTGGAAAATGAGCTGTGTGTGTGCATGTATATATGTATGTATGTATGTATGTATGTCTGTGTGTATATGTGTCTGTCTGTCTGTATGCATGTTTGTGTATGTCTGTCTGTGTCTGTATGTATGTGTGTGTGTCTGTATGTATGTCTGTGTGTCTGTATGCATGTATGTGTATGTGTGTCTGTCTGTATGTATGTCTGTATGCATGTATGTGTATGTCTGTCTGTCTATCTGTGTGTCTGTATGCACGTCTGTGTCTGTATGCATGTATGTGTATGTCTGTATGTATGTATGTGTGTCTGTATGTATGTGTATGTCTGTATGTATGTATGTGTGTCTGTATGCATGTCTGTGTATGTATGTCTGTCTGCATGCATGTATGTCTGTCCGTATGTCTATGTGTGTATGTATGTATGTCTGTGTGTATGTCTATGTATGTCTGTCTGTATGTATGTATGTCTGGATGCATGTCTGTGTGTATGTCTATGTCTGTCTGACTGCATGCATGTATGTCTACGTATGTTTGTGTATGTCTGTATGCATACATGTATGTCTGTATGCATGTATGTCTGTATGTATGTCTATGTATGTGTATATGTATGTCTGTATGTCATCATATATGTATATATGTATGTCTGTATGTCAGTATGAATGTATGTCTGCATATTATTATGAACGTAGGTCTGTGTGTATGTGTGTATGGATGTCTGTATGCATGTATGTCTGTCAGTATGTCTGTATATATGCATGTATGTCAGTCTGTATGTCTGTATGCCATTATGAATGTATGTGTGTATGGATGTCAGTGTCTGTATGTATGAATGTGTGTGTGTGTGTGTGTATGTATGTATGTATGTCGGTGTCTGTATGCATGTGTGTCTGTCTGTCACTATGTATGCCTGTGTGTATGTCTCAGTACGTGTGTCAGTATGTATGCCTGTATGCCTGTATGCGTGTATGTCTGTTTCAGTATGTGTGTCTGTTAGTATGTATCAGTGTGTGCGTTTGTGTCTGTATGTGGACCCAGTGAGCGGTATTTGGAGGCGGGCCCCAGGGGCCCAAGACCCTGAGCTGAGTTAGGGGCCCCAAAATTTCTGGTGGCGGCCCTGGCTACACCTCACTGACCACGCCCAAAGAAGGCCAAAACACTTATCTGGGGTTGCTGTATCTATTGTGCAGAGAGAACGTGCCACCATTTCAGTTTTGCACTGCCCTTGTAGGCTGGATTGCTATGAAATGCAAATGGTATAGGCCCTCTCTGTAATGGCAGAAGTGAGAAAAAAACGGTTTGAGACACACGGTTTGTGTTCTGATATTCTCTGTTTTTGTTTTAATGTCAAACAACCCCACACAACCTTTTTGCAATTCTGCTTCTAGAAATGGTCTTATATCAGGTTGTAGTTTGAGAACCAGATTACGCTGGTTGATGACATTACCCTTGGCGATAAAGGCAGATTAATTTGAAACTGATTTTTTTTTTTTTTTTTTTTAAGCCAAATTCTCACATGTATTTTGTGTATACAAAAAGGTAATTTCTTTTTCAGGAAAAGAGAAATAAAAGATGGACTAGACCAGAGGCCCAGTTGATTAAAGAGTCTGTGTTGTGCCAGAAAAAAAATGGAACAAACTACAACCATGACAGGTTCACTATAAGTTTTAAGCGCAACTAATGCAATAGATTGGCATTGAATTTCAATTTCCACACTTTGGATCAATCTTTTTGTTTGCACATTTATATCCCTTGATGTATGTTCAATGCACAGTATGGGATTCATAGTGATAATCTCAGAGTAGGAGGAAAAGAACATAGCCATGTGTAGCATACGGTATATTTCCGAGCCTATATTATTATGCATTTCTTTCTTCATATGCGATGTTTAAGTATAAAGATCAGAACTACTGGTCTTATCTCGTCTTCTCATCAACACTGCACTCATGAGAGCCCTCCTGGTATGATTTTGCATTTTGGCATATTTTCTGACCTATTTGAGATTCCAAAACAATTCTTCTGCTGGCCTCAAACTAAGTGATTTGATGCAATTATTCAGCTGAAGGAGTCATTTGATCTCTTCTTATACTTTAATTAGGCTTCGTTCAAATGTTAGCTCTGACATCAGACTGGGAGGTTGCCTTTTTCTGTATAGGTATGATGATACAATAAATACCTATTTTGTTTAGTTACATGAAATTCATAATTCAGGAAACAAAAATTGAAAAAGTAGCAAATAACGAAAAAAGTTAAATGTTAATGTTGTAATAGTGCAGGTTTTCTTATACAATCATATGAATACTTATACTTTAGCAATATATATTTTAGAATGCTATCCATGTTCCATGATATATCCTGAGTATTATCCATAAAACATAAGCAATTAAAGGGATACTATAGTCACCAGAACAACTACAGCTTAAATTAGTTGTTCTGGTGAGTATAATCATTGCCTTCACGCCTTTTCATGTAAACACTGCCTTTTCACAGAAAAGGCAGTGTTTACATTGCCCCTAGGGACACCTACAAGTGGCCACTCCTTAGATGGCCACTGGAGGGGCTTTTTGGCTCAGGGCTGCACAGTAAGCAGCTCTGCTGTTTAGCGTCCCCATCTCTATGAAAAAGTCCTGATTGGCCAAAACGGCATTTGGTCCTGCCCCCATGCTGATTTTAGCCAATCCAATGCTTTCCCTATGGCCATTTTGATGAAGAGGGCGGGGCTGGAACTAAAGTGAGTTTTAAACTTTTATAGGGGGGCTAATGAGGGGGGGGGGGAGCAAGCCACCTAAATAGTGGGTTTAGCACTATAGGGTCAGGAATACATGTTTGTGTTCCTGAACCTATAGTGATCCTTTAATATTGAGATCCTTAAAACATATTATATTCTTAATAACATGACTAACAAGGTGCTTAAAAAGAGTGAGGTATTGCATATTAGAATATTTACAAGCATTCAAATATATACTGGATGTGTAAAATCCAGTGATAACTCGCACATTTCATGGTTAATGCAATTCAGTTATGTACAAACACAGTTTGTAGATTAATTAAATGTTCTCATCCAATTCTGAGCTATTTTGTGTCTACTAAAAAATGAACAGAGAAATTGTACAAATATTGTAAGAAGAATAATATTCTGATATTGGTCAAAACACAATATTTTACCAAACTGCCTCCAAATTGGTACAGTTGGAGACACATTCAGGGATTTCTTCTTGCCTGCTTTTTTCAAGCGAATAACCAAAAATCTGCAATAAATAAATTAGTTAATTAATAAAATAAAAAGAGCCACCCTTTAATACTACACTTCCATATTTTCACACCAATATTAAAGGTATTAGAGTTAATAATAGAGTGGTTGGACAGTGGAACCCGACTTATTCATTTAGGTAAATATCTCAGAAGTTGTCAATTTTTGCTCAAATTAGATTTTGAGTAATTCCTGAGTCATTTAAGGCAGTTTTAGAGCCAGCTAGATTGATTCAGAAATGTTCTGAATTGGAACTCATCCAGATCAATTCAGAAACAGTTGTGTAAATTTTGGAGGATATTAAATCGAGCGAATTATCTACATAATTTATTCTCTAAATTGCCCGATATATACCAAACGATTCTCAGCAATTCAGTGATTAACCATGAATATGCAAATCGGAGAAATTAATTCAACTTAATACAATAGTGGTGTCAATTAGTAAAGAAACACAATGTGAAGCCCAGTGTATAATTACTTACTACTTATAATGTTACAGGAAAAAAAAATCAAGATTTTTCATAAGAGGCCATCAGTGTCAAAATGTTTTAGGGTGAGTTTGATAGGAAAAATAGATTAAAGGCTTAACGAGTTCTAGTTCTTTTGTATTGAATAATTTATATAATTAAATAAGCAAATGGTGCACAGTATGTAAAAATGATAAATCAAAAACATTATAGAAAAAATATAGAAAATGAATTATCTAATTGCAATTCTATTCCTTGATTGTAATGTATGTTACAATACCTCCTTGATAGGTTGATAAAGCATAACCTCATATCTTACGTGAGGTTTAACATGACCAAATTGATGCATTGGGGTGGTAGCCATAAAGAGTTCAATATGATATGTCAGCAGAAACAACTTTAGCGTATTTATTGACTAGCTGAATTTACAATTTTGCAAACTGTTTGGCAGCTCACTGCAAATCATTGAAAATAAACCTGAACCAGTTAGTGCCAATACCTATTCAGAGACATGGGTGCCACTTGGTTAAAAGCAGTAACACAGTCATAAAATGTTGACGGAAGTGTTTAATGGGCACTCACATACAACAGCTGATTACATTTTACTTAAAATACATGTACATTTTGGGCAAATTGCTTAAATGGGTACTCAGCAGAATTCACACATTTTTACTGTATATGGTACAGAAATTTCGTAGACATTGAGAATCATAAGCAAAGGTACTATATTGCATGCCATTTACATAATGCAAATGCAAAAAACTGTCTGTACTACATATTTATGGAGTTACAAATAATGACATAGAATAAAAATTACATAGAAATTCTGACTGTAAAATGATTATTCCAAGCACTCTAACCATTATATATAGTGTGCCATGACACCCTCCCATTATAATTAGTCAAACTGTTTAGCGCAATGTCAGGCTAAGCTCAGGTACAAAGTGTCCGCCACTATGTCAGAAGTAGTGGAGGCAGACAACGGGGGTGGTGTGGGGGGATGCTTAGGAGTCTTTCTAGAGAGCAATAATGATGAGTGAAAGTCAGAAGTGGATGACAATGAGAAAATTAGTCAAATTTACTAGATCATTTTACACTAAAATCCAATCTTTTTCTCAAGGTGTGAATAAACAACAGATAATTGCTACATTTTTAAAAGTGTACCATAGATGCTAAACATTGCTGTTAATGCTAGTTCATCATCTTTAAAAAATGAACCTCTATACATTTTAGCAAGAGAAAGACAAAGTCCTAATCTGGACACTGTCACTGTTAGACACCTTCTAAAACAAAGGAAGGACAAGTTCCATGGGGTCACTTGCCTACCTTCTAAAACAAAGGAAGGACAAGTTCCATGGGGTCACTTGCCCCCTCATACCTTAAACTGATCCAGCCTATTGCTGTAAGAGAGATAGCCAAAAATGGACCCTCCCTGCCATTATACTCCCACCCTCCCTGTCATTATACCCCACTCCTCACCTTATCATAATACCTCCCTGCCATATATTCCCTCCCTCCCTGCCATTATACCCCATATATCCCTAATTCCCACCTTGTCATAATACCCCCGCCAAATACACCCCCACCTTGTCATATTACTCTCTCTTCTTTTTGTCTTTTTGCTGATGTTACTAAAATTTGCAACAGGGTTGATGTTCCAGGAGGGATAAGTCAAATGGCAAATGATTTAGAAAAATTAGAAAAATGGTCAGGGTTGTGGCAACTGACATTTAATGTGGATAAGTGCAAGATAATGCACCTTGGATGTAAAAACCCATGGTCAGAGTACAGAATATTTGATAGAGTCCTAAACACAAACATCTGAGGAAAGGGATTTAGGGGTGAATATTCCAGGACTTAAAGGAAGGCAGACAATGTAATAGAGCAGCAGGAAATGCTAGCAGAATGCTTGGTTGTATAGGGAGAGGTACTAGCAGTAGAAAGAGAGAAGTGCTAATGCCATTGTACAGAACACTGGTGAGACCTCACTTGGAGTATTGTACGCAGTACTGGAGACCGTATCTCCAGAAGGATATTGATACTTTGGAGAGAGTTCAGAGAAGGGCTACTAAACTGGTTCATGGATTGCAGGATAAAACTTACAAGGAAAGGTCAAAGGAACTTAACGTGTATAGCTTGGAGGAAAGACGAGACAGGTGGCATATGATGGAAACATTTAAATACATAAAGGGAATTAACACAGTAAAGGAGGAGACTATATTTAAAAGAAGAAAAACTACCACAACAAGAGGACATAGGTAAGATAAAAGTAAAAGCTGCGCCAGACAAATCAATAAAAATAGAAATAATAAAATAAATAAAATAGTCCAAGTAAGAAAAATCCAAATAAAATAAGGTAAAAGTCAGTCTTAGCTGGATGAATCTTCTTAAATAAGATAAGTTCTACAATGGTGGTATCCTCGTAGTCCTTCCTCAGGTAAATACAATAATATGAAAAGATAAAACAGATATCCAAAATAGTGTAATATGTTCTCTAAAATATAATATATAAATAGAGAATGATATAGCACTCACATTTGATAGAGCTATAACCAGCTCTAGCGTAGAAAGCGTACAGCGGTACAAATCCTTGCTTATGGGATACAATGCGATTTCCTTCTCTTCAGGGGTAAGTGCCACTCAAATAAAAAATAAAAAAAACAATAGTGTTCTCTGTATAAAAGCAGTAGGAAAATAAAATAAATAAATGAAATGGTACTCACAAAGGTGGAGCAGGCTGACTGCTCCTTGATGACAGCGTAGGTGGAAAAATCCCCACCAAGGATTACTTGGAGTCCAGAAGTATAAAATGCCAGGTGATGAAGTGTATATAAAGATTCTTGGCACAAGCAAAATAGTGACCAAAAAAATCTTTAATATATAAAATGTACAATTAAATGTCCATAAACGCGTTTCGTCTATAATGGCTTATTCCATATTGATAAAGCCATTATAGGCGAAACACGTTTATGGACATTTAATTGAAGTGGTAGAGGTTAACACAATGAGGGAGTTTAAGCATGCATGGGATAGGCATAAGGCTATCCTAGACTTAAGATAAGGCCAGGGACTTATTAAAAGTATTTTGAAATATTGGGCAGACTAAATGGGCCGAATGGTTCTTATCTGCCGTCACATTCTATGTTTCTGTGTTTCCATATAACACCCAATCCCATTGTTTCCACCCCTGACATATAACACCCACCCTGCCATATAAGACAATATACTCACCACCCTGCCTGCAGTCGCCTCCCTAAATCCACTGTGTGCAATGGCACACACTGTCATAGTATCCACCACACTGTCCCACCCTGCCATATACCCTTCTCCTGCTAGTAATACTCACCCACATACATACACCTCCATGCCGTTACATTACCCCATGCAATATCACTCACTAAATCCCAGACCCAATCTACTCTGACCGACCCAGGCACATACAACTGCTCCCCCACTGTCACATAGACACATTACACACAGGCTTACATTCACAAATTACATATGCAGTCACACACATTGCACATACATACGCTGTCACAAACAGATTTTCACACAAGGGACAAGTACAGATATATACTGGAAGGCAGTGAGATTAAACATTTCTTATGGACTACATAGGAGTTTGTCTGCGACCTGCAGTGAGCCGACAGCCGGGATATAACATCATCCTGGCATCGGCATCACTACTGGGCGCGAGAGTGAGCTGTGCAGGAGGAGCACAGAGATCTCAGCCCAGCAGCAGCCACTAGTCCCCAGGGGGAGGATCCACTCCAGCCCTCCCAGAGCAAGGTAGAGAGGTTGGGTGGACACTTTAATTACTAAATGTGTGTGTAAGAATGTGATTTATGTGTGTATGTCAGTAATTATGTGTGTATGTGATTGTGTTTGTGTATGTCTGTGATTGTGTGTATCTCTGTCATTAAGTGTGTGTTTGTTGTGATTGTGTGTCTGTGATTAAGTGTATGTCTTTGGTGAATGCTGAATGATTACAATTGCGAAAAAGGCTTTTTAAATTTTGATCTTTTAGTTATTTGGTAGATAATTCCCTAAATTGGTGCAATTATGTAAGATTCCGTATGTAAAGATACCAAATTATGGTGCTGTTTAGCAGATATCTCCCTTATTTGGTGTGCTTAAATATGGCAATCTAACATAAGGGTAGCAAAATAGATCGAAGTTAAAGGGAAACTCCAGTGCCAGGAAAACAATCCATTTCCTGGCACTGCAGGTCCCCTCTTCCTTCCACCCCCCAATCCCCGGTTGCTGAAGGGGTGAAAACCCCTTCAGTTACTTACCAGAGGCAGCGACATGTCCCAGTCGCTGCTTCTTCCTCCGCTACCGCTCCTCCCAGTGATTACGTGTGCCGGTGGGCGAGAATGATCCCTCCCACCGGACGGGGAGACCTAATTTGCATGCGCATTAGAGCTCCCCATAGGAAAGCATTAAAAATGCTTTTCAATGCTTTCCTATGGGGAAATGAGCGATGCTGGAGGTCCTCACACAGCGTGAGGACGTCCAGCGATGCTCTAGCACAGCGTTTCTGTGCTATAATACAGGAAGTGCCCTCTAGTGGCTGTCTAGTCTAGACAGCCACTAGAGGTGGAGTTAAGCCTGCAAGGTAATTATTGCAGTATATAAAAAATTGCAGTTTATAAAAAAATAACTACAGTTGTAGGGTTAAGAGTAGTGGGAGATGGCACCCAGACCACTCCAATGGGCAGAAGTGGTCTGGGTGCCTGGAGTTTCCCTTTAAGTGGTGTCAATGATCGAAGTTAAGAGTTGTCAGCCAGCCCAGAACAAGAAATCTGGGTGGCTAATGTAATTTCTATGCAAATGTGTTGTCTGATGCTCACCCACCCTCCCTGTTTTGACTGTGGTATCTTATTTATTTCTGTGTGTTATTGTGTGTCTGTGTATCTGCATGTGTGTCAGTGTGTATATATGTGTGTTTGTGTATATGTGCATACATCTCAGCATCTTTCCAACACTACACACAAGCACACCACTGCATTCAAATAACACTACAGGCAAACACACCTCTGTATTAAAACATCACCATTATATATAACCACACCACTGCACCTCGTCAACACTACGCACCTCGTCAACACTTACCAACACTACATACAAACACACCCCTACATTCACTCACACATTTTCAATACAAAACCATGTTTACATTCAAATGAACAAACACTGCTCAGTGCTACATAGATTAAAAAAAATATGTTTTTTTTTTACATTTTAAAGTGGGGAGAGAAGGGGGGGTGCCATAAAGAGAACCCGCCCCGGGTGCCAAATGCTCTAGGTATGCCTTGGCAACTCATTTATTGATGGCATTCTTAGCTTTTCTTAGGTTCTTAAAGAGAACACCGGGATACCCTTGGTGTAGTTTTTAAAAACCTTTCTTTCAGCAGTGGGAACAACATTTTTTCTACAGCAACAAACTTATTCAGAAGGGATCACATTCACTCATTAACGTTTATGCTGACTGTGTTCATCATTTGCAGATGTTTTAGTTACCAGTAGAAGGTCACGTCAGTTCACATACCCTCCCAGTAGGCGTGTGCTGTTGCACAACATTTCACTGCATTTCAGAGTAACCAGGAAAGTCCTTAAACATTCTCATTGTTGTTGTCCAACAAGAGACTCATCTTGGCTACGGACTGTGGTGTGGCTTTAAGTATGAAGAACCTTTAAAGTGCATTTATAATGCCACAATCTGTGACCATCATTAATTAATCATTTCATCAAGTTTTGAAAGGAAATATTAATTTTTAAAAATGAAGTATACGTAAAAAAAAAATAAGAAAAAACATTTAGTATATGACAATCCGTCAGCCCTTCAGGTGCACCTTGGGTCAGACAGTGTTTGAAAACCAAATGTTAGTCTTTATGGTCTTCCTTGCTTCTGTGCAATGGTTATTCCAGTGCCCCCCTCACCACCCAAAAAATAAATAAAAAAAAACAATAAAAAAATAATAATAAATAAATAAATAATTCACTGTTTAGTAAATGTACCACCATTAAAACATGCTTGCATTTTTTTTTCAATGGGGGTAGAGCTAAAACAGTTTCAAAAGCCACAGATTTCTTGCCTGATGCCAGATGTCAATAGTGTCTAATTCTAATTCTAATGATTTTTTAAGATAATTTTTCATTCCACTTACTTTATTTTATAGTGTACTGCTTTTTCCTGGATGCCCTACTCTTATTGCCATATTTTTGTGAGTTTTCCACTGCTGCATAAATGGTTTCCTGCTCATAGCAGAAAATTTATGTATTTTCTCATTGGGGGTTTATCTAAAACCCTTTAACAAAAGCAACAGATCTCTTGCATGAGTCCTTTGCAAGCCCTCCCCTTCCAGCCCAACCCAGACTTTCGGTGGCTGTCCAATCACAGCATTCCCAATGCAAGTTAATAAACCTTTGCAAGACAGGTGCTCTGGGAAGTTGCTGCCTCATGGGTTTAGCTCCACTGAGCTAAACAACCAGGAAGTATCAGGACCTGTTGTCTGATTTACAAATTATGGCTGAATGTTTATCAGAATTTCAGTATAGAAAACCCAGTTCAGGAACTGAATCAGAAGAACCAAGAGGGCATGAAAATCAGCAAACTGCAGAATATATACACAATATAATATTATGTATATATTTAGCATACACTGACATGATCATGTTCCCTCCATTTACAGATCAAGGGAGAAAAAGTAATGAGAAGATAGAAAAACTGGAGGTGCCATAAAAAAAAGTTATTAAATGTATAGTACATAAATACAGATTTTTTTTTTTTACTGCTCAACCTTTTTTCCTCTGTTGGGCACTTCTCACTTGATCTGAGAATAAAATCAACATTTAGTGACTGTGCTCTACAGTAGTCATCCATCATCTTTTTATCTCATCAGTAATTTATTGGTGGAATCCAGAATCACAAACCAAAATGAATGTACTCGGCTATAGTGTTTTTCAGTTGGTTCATGATTCAGGTGCATTTTGGCCTGGGGATCTAACCAATTACCCCAAATTTGCAGTTCGGACAGAAAAAATCTCCAAGTCTACTATCTTCTATTCTACCAGATTGTTGGTACCTTCTACAGTAGCCTCAGTTTGCAGTTTTACAATGTCCATCTGATGAGGGTGATGATGGCAGGCTCTGACACTTTTGTTTTGGGCAATTCTCAAGAAGTGAGACTACTTCCGATAGTTAGGTTTGTGTATTTAGTTAGTGTGGTCCTGGTCATACTTAGATGTCCCCCCCCCATATAAACTGAAAAAAGTGTGTACTACTCTTTCTGCTGAGTTCATTTAGATGGATTAATTGCAAAGGCTGGATTTTGGAAAATGTTAATTAGGTTTTTGCAGTTCTGTAGTGTTTTTGGTAAATTTTAGACAATATTTGGGTTTTACAGATTGTCTATTTTGGATTAGACAGTCTCGCATATACTATTTTTACCGTTCTAATACCAGTCATTTCTATTTTGAGTGTAAATAGCAAACTATTAGTTAATGTCATTACAAAATTTAATAATTTTTTTTTTCTTGGAAGTATGTTCCTTGAGAGAGGACTAGATGCTACAATGAAAATGATAAAGAAAAGTCTTAAAATCATTATTAATACAAAGCGATTTCTGTAATAAAAAGCCTAAAAACAGAGGGTAATTAATATATTTCATGACAAATATAAAGAACAGGAACGTTTTTAAGACCTCTATAATTTGTAAGAGGAAATATGTGCTTCTAATGAAAAACATATTAATTTTGGGCTTGGGATCTGGTTAAGGGCTATAATCGATAAAGCACAGGAAAATCAAAACAAAAATATTGAAAGCAGACAATTAAAACTCCATGTATGTTTTCCCTCGTGGGTTCCTTTTTTGGCAGTAGTTTAGGAAGTGTCTGTTTCTATATATTTTAAAATATGAAAAATTTTACATTTTAAGGGAGTACAGAATATATAGCTTAATTACAGGTGCTGCTGGCAAGTGTGAATGAAAAGTGACAAAAAAGAAAGAAGTGATGATCTCATATATTCCTGTGTAATTAGTCTTCCTGGGTTATGTAAATGTAGGCATTCACACACTATTTAAAAATCCTGACAAGTAATTTAGCATTTTTTTCTATACAGCCGTAATGTTTACTGAGCCTTGGCCACAGGCCAATGTCTGACTTTTTAATGCATGTTGTGTGTAATCTACTACCCAAGTAAATTATAAAACATGTAAAATCGAAATGCATGACTACTTTTCTTAATAGTGGCAAATTATGTTGATACAGCATGCAATGGCGGGCAATGCTACGGGCTAATAGTGGTTTGGAAAATAGTCTGCAATTATATAGTACAAGCTACTAATGATGTCACAAGTGGCCTGCGGTAAAACTGCAGACTTTGAATACATTTGTTATAGGGAGTGAATTTTACAAAAGTTCCAAATTTCACCAAATGCAGTAGGTTTTGCTCTTAAGTTATATAGTCAAAGAGCTAAGATGTTTAACTTCCACTATGTACATTTTCCATGATATCAGCTAACCCTGAGGCTGACTAAGCAACATGGTACATGAGGTCTGTCAAGCTAATAAAATAATTTATCTTAAATGGATACTCCAGACCCCTAAATCTTGTTAATTGCTGAAGTGCTTTATGTGTGAAAAGTGTGTCCTCCTTTTGTATTTTACAAAAAGTGCATATTTTAATAGAAATTGGCACTTTTATAAATGGACCTTGTTCAGCTTCCCTGGCTGACAATCAGACAATCCGTCCTATAACGTCCTGATAGTTTAGCTCAGTGAAGATTCAGGCAATTGAAAGACTTGTCATTGAGCTGTATTGGGAAGTCTGTGATTGGACAGCTACAGAAAGCCTAGGATAGGGAAAAAGGCAGGGCCCACAAAGGCAACAGAGAAGATAGCTCTAGCTTCTGTAAGTTATTCTTAGATATACACCCACTAAAAATATATATGCATAATTAACTCTTTATGGACCAAGCTTCACTTGTATGTTTTTCTTATTGTAGCTAAACTTTACAATAAATAGGTAAACATACTGAAACTATGTATTTATTGTGGGATTAAGAGTTTGAGCTGAATTCTCTTAGCACGGTAAGAGAATCTATATTGTGTCAAGGGCTTTACACTCAGTCTCTCAGTTTCTGCTGGCCTGGTAACACCCCAGACTAAATAAGTATCCAATGTGAAGAACTGTGCTCTCAGGACTTTCAAATTTAAAAAAATATATATTTTTTAAAGCAGACATGCGACTTTAGGATAAAAATACCATTTATGTGTATTTTGATCCAAGGTCATTGATCCAAGGAGAAATCTGATTGCCATTATGGAGTCAAGAAGGATTGTTTTCCTCTTTTTTGGCTTAATTGATCATTGCTTCAAATTTGGTTTTCTTGCCTTCTTTTGGGTCAACAAAATAATAGATGTGTTTCAAAAGGTCTAACGTGATGGACTCGAGTCTTTGTGCGATCTACATTAATATGTAACTATCATAAAGTCAAAGTTTCAGTCCTTTTTATCTGCCTTTTCTCAATACCCAAGATAATGGTAATGAAACAGACATGCACGCACAAATGCATGTATACCTTCAACCACACACACATCTCACTTCCACAAATGTTTCTTCCACTAAATTAGACACCATCCTTTCCCACTCCTTTAACCATCACATCATCCCTATTCAACCCGCACTCCATTATTCATCACATCTATCCTATCATACTCCTTTCATACTCCATCCTTTCATACTGCATCCTGTTGTACTCCTCTCACACTCCATGAGCTACTGTTTACATCCATCCCTTACTTCACCCACTCAACTAGACATCACATCAACCCCATCCATTCCCTTCTTCCACTACAATATTAGCTGTCAGACATCCATCTATCCCTTCCCATTCTCACTTCAATAGCCATTACATTACCTGATATACCATCACAGTGACTGAGCAATCTATTTTCTTGCCTTATCAACATTGCAGTGACAGCAGTTGGGGTATCTCGGCAGGGCACCCCAGGAGGCTTCAATATCTTAAAGTGATGTTGGGCATCTACTAACCACCTCTTACTGGCCAGTGCCTTATATTAAATAATCCCTGATTCCTCCAATGAGAGTCAAGGATTATGAACGGAAACAAAGCCCTGCTCCCTGACAGTGCTACACCTTCATTTCAATGTAATTTATTGAGTGGAAGTGTCTGTGATATATTTATATCCTCTCACTTGCAAGCAATCTAGAGTCACCCAATGAATTTCCAGAACCCTTAAAAAGGAATTTTAACTTTCCAGGATGTTTTATTTGTTTTCTTGTCCTCTATATTTATACCCAACCTTAACAAACACGTTATTGTAAAGTATAAAACAATGACAGATTTAGGAATCCACACCTGTTTATCCTATAACTGTGCACCTCCATTCTGGATCCATGTCAAGCATTGTTATAAACTCTGTCCTTTGCACTTGACAATCAAAATAGAGCAAGCACACAGATTTGCAATGTATCCACTGTCCTGGATTCTAATATAATTTGCTGCGATTTTAATATAAATTTGAAAGAAAACTGAGAATTACATAAAAAAATGTAACACAAGTTTTAGGTGATTTTCAATGTATGCTTCAATTAGGTAATTTCCAGAGAAGAGACATGCCCCTATTACAGTGCATGGTATGTACACTACTCATGGCAACTGAGACATATACAAAGAAATAGAAATAATTAGCATTTGTATTTTCTTCTACTTTTTATCTTGATAAGCACAATGAATATACAGTAAAATGTCAGTGGGAGTGGGATAATTTACTTTTTTGTATGAAAGTTTAAATGGCAGAAGAATGCAATGCAGGTATTCTGGTGTCAACAGTCAAGTGATTCTCATTTTATTACATCATTATCACTAAGCACCTTACTACCAATGAAAAGCTAGCATGACAAATAGTTTCCATTACCTGGTCTCTGTCAGGATCGGGACAGGGATCCAACACGCAGAGTACAAACAGGTGGTAGGTACGTATACCAGACCTTAGAATGGCCGGACTTAACGTAAGGAGTAAGTAGAGAATGGTCTAGGAACAAGCCGAGGTCGAGGGAACGAGAGGACAGGTAAGCGAGAGACAAGCCGAGTCAAAGGGTAACAGAGATAAACAGGGTAGTACAAACAAGCCGGGTCAGAACCAAAGAGACAACTAGAATACAAGAGCACTGAGTGACTAGACAGGCTAGAACCACGACAGGGCAATGAGCAGATGCCGAAAGCCTTACTTTATACCTTGATTCTAGAGGGTAATCACGCCCCCGACGAGTCCTGATTAGTACTCGGGACTTGACTGACAGGTCGACCCGGGTTGGCGTCATGACGTCGACTACTGAGCGTCGCGTCATATAAGGAAGTGGATCCCTCGCGGTCGGCTTGTAAATGGACGAGAGAACCGCGAGGAACGGAAGAAACAACCCCTCTGGGAGGATAAACGTCTAAGTCTCTCACCTCCTCTGAGGTAGAGACTACAGGTACCCTGACAGTCTCTCACCAATACAGTATTGTCTTTAATTATCTAACTTCAACTCAATATCTTTGACTTTTTTTGTATCCTTACATAAAATTGTAGGTATCCTAAGACAAAATCTTGAAACCTGAAAATTAAAATTATGTCAATTTATAAACATTTTTAGTTTCCACTGCAAAATTTCACACAGTGTCTGGAATATTAATATAAAAGCCAAAAAAATTGTATAGGTATTTGTAAGGACCCTGAAGACATAAGGAGCAGCATGACTTACTTAAATGGTAACATGATGTAAGAAGTCTGCATATATACACAATGCACACATACAATAAATACAGTTAACTAATATATTTTTTAATATAATATTTGATACTGCTATAGCAATCTTTATCAATCTCTGGAATGCTAATTTAATGTTAACAGTAAAATGGTAGAGTCCATTCACACCTCTTCCATCCAGACTATCTTCCCGGGCCCACTACGTTACTGAGACATGCAGTGCCTCATAGTGAGGTTTTCTAGGGAAAACCCCACCTACGACCAATGGGACATCGTTCTGGAGTCGGATACCAGCTTGTGGGGCTGCGGTAACAACCTGTGAGAGTGCATGCATGGAAAGCGTGTGCACAGCTCAGGAGTTCTACCTTCACATTGACTACCTAGAACTCTTAGTGGGGTCCATCACTATCCGCACACTGGTGGAGTAGTAATCCATTTGTTGCATCCTACTCTGGATGGGCAGATCATTGGCAGTCCGGTATATCAATCGCCTGGATAATGCCTGCTCCCGCCTCTTTTCAGACATAACGAAAGGCATCTTTCATTTCTGCCTCCCTCGCAGGATCTGCCTGAGGGCGGACTACCTCCCGGGGATACGCATCTCACCACGAATTGGTTCTTCCACCTTTAGAGGAATCCATAGACTTCAGCATTCTTCAATTGGCTGCTGGATCCAGAGTGCACAATGGTGGATGCATCCCTGCTAGGGACCTCTTATGAGACTCTTGGGCCCCAGGGACATGACAATGCTACCTCTTCATCTGAACATTCCCAGTCTGATTTGTTTTTGGAACGGAACCTTAATGTGGTACGTTCTACCAGTTCAATGGCCCATGTCCCGATCTGGGGACTCCCAGTGGGCAAGGTTCCTCTTGTGTCCCAATTACTCAGTTACATCCACATCCAGCTTATGGGATGTGGAGATCATTCTCCATTTTCTACAGGACTTGGCAGCTAATGACAGACTTACTCTCTGTCTGTTATCAGCCAAGTTTACGTTAATGCTTGGTCTGGTGTCTTTCCGTTATGTATCGGATGTTCGGGCTTTGGACGTGGATGTTTTTTCCTTCGTTCTATGTCTCTCGTCACACTGTTTGGATTCTACCTTAGTTTTTCAATTCTTTTCTCAGCATTAGAATTGCAAAACATGAAGCCTCCTGTCACGTTGTAACATAGAAGATTATACTAGATTTAGTGTACTAATAATCTTAATTTTAGTAATGACAGGAGGTGAGTATTTTCCCACCCTGCTTTGCTATCCCACCATTTCTGTTTGCTTTCTTTATATGTCTCACTGGTCTAAGGTAGGTTGGGCTCTTAAAGGATCACTATAGTGCCAGGAAAACATACTCGTTTTCCTGGCACTATAGTGCCCTGAGGGTGCCCCCACCCTCTGGGTCCCACTCCCGTGGCGCTGAAGGGGGAGAAAGGGGTTAATCCATTACCTTTTTTCCAGCGCCGGGCTCCCTCGGTGCTGGGACTCTCCTCCCTCTTCTTCCGTCATCGGCTGAATGCGCATTGGCGGCAAGTGCCGCGCGCGCATTCAGCCAGTCTCATAGGAAAGCATTCTCAATGCTTTCCTATGGACGCTGGCGTCTTCTAACTGTGAAAATCACAGTGAGAAGCGCGGAAGCGCCTCTAGCGGCTGTCAATGAGACAGCCACTAGAGGCTGGATTAACCCATAGGTAAACATAGCAGTTTCTCTGAAACTGCTATGTTTACTGCAAAAAGGGTTAAACCTAGCTGGACCTGGTACCCAGACCATTTTATTAAGCTAAAGTGGTCTGGGTGCCTATAGTGGTCCTTTAATGTTTTGTGTTGACATTGATGGTTTTATTTCTATTGGTTTGGAATTGTGATTGGAGTTTTATGTGATTATTATTCAGTTATCAGATTGTAGTTTACACATTACTACTATGAAATGATGTATACTGTGTGTTACTTGGATTTCCACCTTCATGACTATGTGTCTAAACCTGTCATACATTCTATTTTCAGTTTGATTCGTTCCTGAAGACATTTTGGTTGCTCGTGAGGAATTCTCTGGAAGTTTGCTCCGTCAGATGTTGGATTTAGGAGATATTGTTTTTGCTTGTTATATGTTTGCTTCTGCTTGATGTCGCTTTCTGAAAGAGGAAGTGCTTAGGTCACTATACCTCATGTACATCCTACTCTCTTGTGATTGGTTCTTTTTTTCTATGTGTTTCTTTGCTGCTGTGAAGCTAGTAAAGAGAGATTATGCAAAATACTCGCCTCCTGTCATTACTAAAATTAAGATTATAAATACACTAAAGATAGTATAATCTTCAATTTCATTTGCAAAATACATTATAAGAAACATATGTATACTCAATTTTGGTTGTGCCGTGGTTAACAGTCCAATCCAAAATAATGGTGTTTTATAAATACATGATAATGTAAACTCTCACTGCTGATTTTGACATATATTAAATAATACAATTTCATCTTATAAACTATTTGAAGTATTTTATAACTGTATCCCTAGCATTGGTATTTATAAATAATATATACATTATTTATGGTTTTTATACCATTTTTAGAAATACTGAGAATATAATTTTAGCATTGAGGACAATCGTAGCTTGGAAATGTAGAAGTTTAAATTACACTGAGCTTCAGGAAAACCAACCAATTCAAAGAAGTTGGCATTTGAAACCACTGTAAGCAAAATCATTTAACCAGCTAAGTAATATGGTTTCATTGATTAAGTTTGTGGTTGTGAATGAAAATCTAACACCACTAGTTTCAACCGGAACTCTTTCTTTTTAAAAACATTGGGTGCTAAATGACTGAAACATAACTCCGTGTTCAACATAGGTCATTGCTGAAGGACACTGCAATGTAAATGTAAATACAACTGATTCAGAAGCCATGCTATTCTATTGTGTGACCAAGGTGTTTTGAAATGCTTTTATTGTTTACTATTATTTTTATTAATATAATAGTATATTAATATTTTTATTTTGGCCCTATTAAGCTTTTAGTTGTAGATGGGATAAAAGCATATTTTGATGAATGAAAGCTGCATTATGTTTGCATTTTGTTATAATTGGTTTAAGGTTTCTAATATGTTCTCTTGCTATAATTGTGTTGCTTTTGTTATGATTTTAATAGTGTGTAATGTTTCTTATAATGTTGCTTGTAATTGCTTATAATGTTTGTTTACTTTGCAATCTATTATATCTATTATATCAGAGACACTCTGGGGAAACACTTGAAAGGAATAGATTTGAGAATCAGATTGATGAGAAGAGGAATAAAAAGAATAGTCTCTAATGGAAGAGTGTTGAGTTCTCCATATGTCAATTAATTGTCTATCCTTGACAAACATATCACAAAGCTTACCCCTACCTCCCGGATCAGCTGAGAAGGACTCTTCACTCCACTTGAGTGATCCACTGTGTGCAACACCTAGTATAGGTATACCCTCTGCATGAGTACTAAGAATAGTATTAACACAGTAAGTCCATATACTCCATGGCATATAATTGTTTATGCTATTGCACCTTGGATCAGTATATAATCAACAAGCCATCACTTTTTTGAGCAGTTACTATTCAGGGACAATTTTTAGGTAGTAGAAGTACAATTTTTTTATTTGGAATGACACACAAAGAAAAGAGATGTGTATAGATCATCAGAGACTGAATAGTGAATAATTGGAGATATTTATTTCTTGAAGGAATGCAATGTCTATTTTAGATCTCTTGAGTTCATAGAACATAAATCTGAGCTGAGTTAAGCCCCTTATGTTGGGTGACAATTAAATATTATCTGCATTTGCCCCTGCACCTGCTTTGGCTAAGGCTTGTGCTGGCACATTTGCTGTACCTGCTTTTGGGGGGCTTTTTTAGGGGGGATATGCTACTGGTCAGTGCTGACACATCTGCTGGGTCCATTGTACATCCTGTTTCTGCTGTGTTGAATTATTATTTTCTTGCTTCTGCCTCACCTGCTCCAGCCATTGCCTTGGCCAATGCCTTTGGTGCTCCCATTTCATCTTCTGTTTTGCAGGAAGTCTTGAGAAGCTTGGAGCAGCCAACCCTAAGCAAACATTCTCAGCAGTCTTCGGGTATGGTTCAGTTGAATCAAGTGACTACATGACGTCACCAAGAGTTCCAGTGCTGCCGCTGGTGGAGTCTTCCACTCAGAGAGATCAGGAATCACAGCCCTTCTGGACTGATGGTGAGTTTTTGCCTCCCACTTTACACGATCCATACTCTCCCTTTCATCTATCGACTCTAGGTAAAAGGATTAAGGATTTCTGGGGCTATTCACTAAGTGACAGAAGCTTATGTTTTACATGCCAAATAAGTTGTTGCTATTGCATGGTCATGGTAGCCACTTGAGGGCTGGGGGCGTTTTTTCACGATGTCCAGTTCCACAGTCCTCCCCTACCTCACACATGGACCATTCAGCTTTGCAACATAAGGTGGCAATGCAAGAAGATTTGTACTCATGTTCCATATACTCTTTACAAGGAAATTTAAAGTCTAACGTTAGGCGAAAATTTGTAATAATAATAATAATAATAATAATAATAATAATAATGTGATTTATAAGAAAATTTAAAACTGTTGCTTTCATATTCAAATGATGAGTTATAAGGACAAAGAAAAAAACTTTGTACATTGTTGTTATAAAAACTAATAACACTTAAAGCAGACCCATATACATTTTATTAAGAATTTACAAAAGAACCTGTCACATTCTGAAGAATATAATTTCCGGTATGAAAAATGTATCTTTTTTTGTCCATGGTGGTGTTAAACATTTCAGGTATGCATACATTCTAACGCCTTCACACGCACACATATGTTTATGCATTTACCAAGTTTAATTCATTCTTAGAAATATTTGAGTGGCATGTGCAAAAACAGAAGAAAACTGAGCCATTATAGTCTTCTCTAATGTTCCAATGAAACAAACCCAGACAACCTTTTTCTTCCCATTTTTAACACTGTACTGTTTGACAAAGCTGTCATGTGATATTAAACATGATCCCAAACCTGTGAACACGAACCTTTGCCCTTGCTTTCAAATCTGAAATGTAAATTTGGCTTGCTTACAAAATCGCTTCCACAGCCTAGGTCTAAAAGTTTGCACTCCAGTTTGAGTTGAAATGGTACAATGCTGGGGTCAGTGTAACACAAAACACCAGGGCCAATAGACATAACACAGACTCTTTATTTCTAAACACCATTATACTAGTTGGCAGACCCTTCCCCCTAAGTCTCAAATGTACATGAACATCCATTTAATCTTTTCACATTCGTTCATAGCCTGTATATTTACTTTTTATATATTTATTTTTAAACATTGTGTTTAGAGCAAACTTGTATCTGTGAACATTTAGGCACAAAAATACACCAATTTGAGAAGAGAGAAAATAAACAAATTTCTTACTTTCTTTTTTTTTTCTTAACTTTTTTTTTTATTGCTTTTTTGTCTAGTGCAAAGCTGTATCTGTAAACATTTAAATGCAAAAATACTCCTATTTGAGAAAGCAGAAAATAAGCGTATGTATCTCATTTTCTCCTTTTTTTAATTTGCTGATGCAACATGGACAGAAAAATACAGGCCGAACATATTTATTGGAGTTTGCTTTTTCATAGTTATAGTTATAGAACATTATTATTTGCAATTTGTTTATGCACATTCTTTGTTTCTGCAGATCTGGTCGAAAATATACATTTCAATCCCAGTGAACTAATTGTTTGCTTGCTATGTTATTGTACATGATCTCTGAAGTCCTCTCCATAATTTGAGTTCTGGCACAGCTAAGCTACATTTTGGAGTATAATTACAACTTTTTATATTCAACTACTGTAAAACAGGGCCATCCCTATGGAATTCAGTGTCCCAGGTAGCATTTGGAAGGATGCAGCATTTTCTCAATTAGTTCAATTTCACTCAGAACTGTCTGTGCTCACCCAGTTTGTGTACTTGTTCAGGTAAAACAAAGTTTTTTTTAATTATATAGTAGGAGAGGCAGGGTTATTATTCTCACAAGGCTTTAGGAGTAAATAGTAAGAGGCTGTGATGTGTTTGTTTGTATGCCTGTTTGTGAAGGTATGTTCAAATGTGGGTGTGCCTGTATGCGAGTATGTCTGAGTTTGTATGTATGTGTGAGGAGAAGTACTTGGTGCATGTGACTCGGGTGGAGACATCCTAGGAAGGAGGTGTGTGACTGGGAGTGATGTACTGGGGTTGTGTATGAGATGTGTTGGGAGAGACATGAGGAGATGTACCGGAGGTATGTGGCCACTGTGGGGGATGTGGCTAAGGAGGGATGGTTTTATGATGTTGATAGAGCGAAATGTACTGGAAAGGAAATGTTATACTGTGAAACAATAGGGGGAATTGGTTGGAAGAAATGAATTAGAGGAAAAGAGTTGGGGGGACAAATTTGGGAAATATGGCTGTCAATCGAGGAGAAAAGTGCTGGTGTATGTGATTGGGATAGATAAAAGGGAGAATAGATGGGAAAAATGGCTGGTAAAAAAACAACTTGTAAAATGAATTGGGGAAAAGGCCACTAAGCAAATATAGTAAAAGGGAGGGGCTAATGGGAAACCTGTACTGTGGATGCAAAATATTTGGTTAAATGGTTTGTAATCTTCGGGGGTAGAGAGATAATGGGTCTACATGGAAGGTGAGGGGGGCTAAATGGAGGCTCTGCAGGGGAAGGGGAAAGAAAAATAAAGGGTCTGCAGGACAATGGGGGCAGGGTAAATGGAGGGTCTACAGGGGAAGGGGGTAAATGGAGGGTCTGCAGGGGAAGGGGGAGAGAGAAATTGAGGGGATGCTGTAGGGGAGAGAGAAATGGAGGGGAGAAGACACACATGGAGGGGCAAGAGTGGAGGGGGAGACAGACACATGGAGTGGCTTGTGGGTGAAATGAGACACATGGAGATCTGGGGGGAGCAAATTAGACTCTTTGGTGGGAATTAGACACATGGGGGAAATGAGACACGTGGAGGGGCCTTGGGGGGGATGAGACACATGGAGGAACTTTGGGGGTGATGAGACACATTAAGGGTCTTGAGGGGAATGAGGCACGTGGAGGGGCTTTGCGGGAGGACAAGATACACATGGAGGGGCTGGGAGGAGGAAATGAGACACTCGGGGGGATGAGACACATGGAGGGGCATTGGGGAAGGAAATGAGATACATGGGGAGGGAATGAGACACATCGAGGGGCTGGGGGATGAGACACATTGAGGGGCTAGGGGGCCCAGGTAAATTTTTCGCACCAGGGCCCCGTGGCTTCTAGTTACGCCTCTGTTTGCGCTGTTCTATTAATTCATTTTAGTTTGAAAATAATGACACTGCATTTAATTAACAATCCTGTAATAACTGTTCTCATTCCATTCGACTCGTTATGCTGTTACTGGGATTTTTAATACTATGGTAATTAAATAAATAAGATACGTTATGGAAATTCTGAAAGTATGTGTCTGCTAAATACTTAAATACAATGAAACACACTTTACCGATCTAAAGGATCGACATACTCATTACTCCTGGAGATTTTATAAGCAAACAAAACTGAGTTGTAAAACACTGTGTTGACTCACTGCTAAGTGTTTTTGTGACCCTGACATCCAGCAGGTCTTAAAAAGACTAAATAACTATAGCCTATCAGGAGAAAAACAAAAAATATTGCCTTCTTATAAGAAACAAAGAATGTTCTTCTAACAACTCACATAATAACTGTACTTTATAATAAAAACAATATTCTGTATGTTGTATTTTCAAATGTTTTTCTATTTAAATAATATTCTAAATGGAATGTTCATAAAATCCCATTTCCAATGTACAATTCCTGTAATATAGGAGGTATAGAACGTAGATTTAACTGATGTTATTTAACTGTTACCTAAAACGAATTTGTCGTAATTCTGTATGATATATTTTTCCAGAGGTATTAAAAAAAAAAAAGGTTTTCTGAAAAGCATGTTGCCTAAACTAGTTACATATAGTTATTATTATTATTATTATTATTATTGCCATTTATATAGCGCCAACAGATTCCGTAGCGCTTTACAATATTTTGAGAGGGGGGGATCTAACAATAAATAAGACAATTACAAGAAAACTTACAGAAACGATTGGTTGAAGAGGACCCTGCTCAAATGAGCTTACAGTCTATAGGAGGTGGGGTATTAGAAACATTAGGATAGGAAATATCAAGTAGGAGTGAAGCAGAGCTGGAGGAGAGAGCAAAGCACTATCCCATAGGAGAGCAAGCGACAGGTATGTAAGGGAGAGATTACTCTGGGAGGCCATACGCTTTCCTGAAGAGATGGGTTTTAAGGCCCTTCTTAAATGATTGAAGACTAGGGGAGAGTCTGATGGCAGTAGGCAAGTTATTCCATAGGAGAGGAGCCGCCCGTGAGAAGTCCTGCAAGCGTGAGTTGGCCGTACGGGTGCGAGCAGCGGTCAGGAGGTGGTCGCGGGCAGAGCGGAGGGTACGAGGAGGGGCATACCTCTGGATCAGTGAAGAGATATAAGAGGGGTTGGAATTGTTCAGTGCTTTAAATGTATGGGTTAGCACTTTGAATTGACTCCTATAGGATACAGGGAGCCAATGTAAGGACTGGCAGAGGGGCGAGGTGTGAGAGGACCGACTGGATAGGAAAATCAGTTACATAGTTACATAGCTGAAAAGAGACATGTGTCCATCAAGTTCAGCCTTTCTTATATTTGCTTATTAAATATCGGTTTTGCTTTAAAGGAAACCTATTGATCATGGGTGCCCAACCTTTTGGCTTCCCTGGGCCGCATTGAGCGCAGAGGAATTGCCTTGGGCTGCACATAAAATCTATAACGTAAATAATGTATGTAATAAAACTTCTAAAGCCCTTTTCTTAAATTTGTTTAGTGGATAACTCCCTTATTTGTTATCTTTATGTGGGATTGCCATATTTAAGGATACCAACTTAGGGAGCTATCTACTAAACACATACACACACACACATATATATATATATATATATATATACACACATAACCACCCACACAATCACAGACCTATGCACACATACTTGCAGACACACAGACCTATACACACAATCACAAATATACACACGATCACAGACCCCCACATACACATATGATCACAGACCTATACACACAGTGACATACATACACACACACAATTACAGACCGACACACACACACAATCACAGACCCACACATGCACATAGCCACTAATTTATACACACAGCCACAGACACACACAAATCTATACACACAATTGCATACATAAACTCACAGACACACACTCACAGGCCTATACACACATAATCACAGACACACACACACACAATCACAGACATACACACATACAATAAGACCTACACACACCTATGCACATAATCACATACATACAAACACATAATCTCAGATATACACACGCAATCACAGACCCAAATACATAATCACTGACTTACACACAGACCCCCCAAACACACACACACACACACACACACAATCACTGCATACACATTTCGTACCTAAGAATTCTACCCAGCCTCCCTACCTTGCTCTGGAAGGGCTGGATGGATCCTTGGTCCCTGGTTGCTAACGGTTGCTGCTGGGCTGGGACCTCCTCTGTGCTCCTTCTGCACAGGTCCCTTGCGCGCCCAGCATTGATGCCGATGCCGGGATGATGTAATATCCCGGCTCCCGGCTCACTGCAGGGCGCACGAGGGAGATGTCCAGGAGGAGCACAGTATGTAAAGAGTTTCTTGCCTCCCTCACGTCCCGGCAGTGCGGACAGTGCCATCTTAACAACATTATGCAAAGCAGTGCACTTGGGCCCTGCCTACACAACCACTCACAGAAGTGAGGAATTTACAGGAATAAAAAATGTAATTATCGAAACTTAAGCTGATATTTTTTTGGTCCCTCCAACAAATGCAATACCTTCATACAATACAAACACACTGCATGCATACGCACACAGCCGGCGGAATGCATACACAGAGAGCCTGCTGAATGAATACACACACAGCCTGCTGAATGCATACAAACACAGCAAGCTGAATGCACACACACAGCCTGCTGAATGCACACACACAGCCTGCTGAATGCACAAACACAGCCTTCTGTAAGCACACACATAGCCTGCTGAATGCCCACACACAGCCTTCGGAATACATACACACAGCCTTCTGAATACATACACACAGACTACTGAATGCACACCCACAGACTACTGAATGCATACACACAGATTGCTGAATACAAACACAAAGACTGCTGAATACACACACACACAGACTGCTGAACACACACACACACTGCTGAACACACACACAGACAGCAGAACACACACAGACTGCTGAATACAAACAGACAGACATCAGTGAGGGGTGCAGTGTGTGTGTGTATGTGAGGGGTGCAGTGTGTATGTGTGTGTGTGAGAGGAGTTCTGTATGTATGTGAGGGGTGCTCTGTGTATGTGAGGGGTTGAGTGTGTGTGCGTGAGAGGTGTAGTGTGTGTGAGGTATGATGTGTATAAGAAGTGCAGTGTGTGTACGTGTGAAGGGTGCTGTGTGTTTGAGGTGTGATGTATGTGAGTGGTGCAGTGTGTGTACATGTGACAGGTGCTCTGAGTGTGTGAGGGGTTCAGTGTGTGAAGGGTTCAGTGTGTATATGAGAGGTGCAATGTGTGTATTGTGAGGGGTGCTGTGTGTATGTGAGGGGTGCTATGCGTGTGTATGTGAAGGATGCTGTGTGTCTATCTGGGGGGTGCTGTATGTGAGAGGTGCTGTGTGTGTATGTGAGTGGTGATGTGTGTGTGTGTGATCTTTCTGCTGCCTTTGACACTGTTGATCATCAACAGCTTTTTTGCATTCTCTGTAATTTTGGTATACGGGATACTGCTCTCTCCTGGTGCTCCTTCTACCTCTCCTAGCGCTCTTTCAGTGTTTCTTTCTCTGACTCTGCCTCTTCCCCCCAACCACTTTTGGTCAGCGTTCCCCAAGGTTCTGTCCTTGGACCCCTACTGTTCTCTATCTATACTGCCTCCCTTGGTAAACTCATCAGCTCCTTTGGCTTCCATTATCAATTCTAAGCGGATGACACGCAACTCTACCTGTCCTCTCCTGATCTCTCTCCGCCCATCTTGACTCGTGTCTCTAACTGCATCTTTTGGATTTCCAACTGAATGGCTGCTCACTTCCTTAAACTCAACCTGTCCAAAACAGAACTTCTGATCTTTCCTCCCTCAAGTGTTACTACTCTCTAGTGATGTCCCGAACAGTTCGCCAAGAACCGTTCGCCGGCGAACATAGTGTGTTCGCGGTCGCAAACATGCGTGATGCTCGGTCCGCCCCCTATTCATCATGGAGGTGGGAGGGTCTGGGAGGGAGGGTCTGCTGCTGATTGGCTGGAATGTGTCTGCTGACTGTGAGGTACAGGGTCAAAGTTTACTCAATGATGACGAATAGGGGGCGGACCGAACATCGCGACCACGAACGGTTCTCGGCGAACTGTTCGGGACATCACTACTACTCTCGTGTCTCCCTCCCTCCAAGTCAACGGCGCTTTTATCACCTCTACCTCACAGGCTCGCTGCCTGGGTGTTCTTTTTGACTCCAACCTCTCCTTCACCCCTCATGTCCAATCAATCGCCAAATCCTGTCGCTTCCATCTCCAAAACATAGCACGCATCCGCCCCTAATTAACCCCAGATGCGACTAAGGTGCGGGTCCATGCTCTTGTTCTCTCTCTCCTTGGCTACTGCAATACCCTTCTCACTGGTCTAACATGTTCCCAGATTGCACCGCTGCAATCTATAATGAATGCGGCGGCGATGCTCATTTTCCTGTCCGCTCGCACCTCCCACGCCTCCCCGCTCTGTCAGTTCCTGCATTGGCTTCCGGTTAGATATAGGGCTCAATTTAAAATTCTGGTGATTGCTTACAAGTCCCTACATAATGCTGCTCCAACCTACCTATCCTCCCTAATACACAAATAGGTCCAGTCGAGGCCCCTACGCTCTGCCAAAGACCTACGTATATCCTCTATCCGTACTCCCACCTCTAATGCTTTCCTCCAAGATTTCTCCAGGGCTGCATGTCTTCTGTGGAACTCCCTTCCCTTCTCTGTAAGACTTTCACCCAGTCTTCACTCCTCTCCTGCAACTGTCAAAAATTACCTACTAAGCCCTCAGTGAATACTTTTCTAACAACCTACTTCGTACCCCTCTGTTTACCCTTTGTGTCACTATACCCCACTCACTCTAGCATGTAAGCTCATTGAGCAGGGCCCTCCACCTCTCTGTTCCTGTGCATCCAATTGTCTGGTTACAACGACATGTCTCTTTGTCCACCCATTGTTCAGCGCTACGGAATCTGATGGAGCTATATAAATAATAAACCAATAATAATAATTATAATAGATTGTTTTTTTAGGACTATACGTTCCATTCTATCACTGAGACCACAGATCAGACAGTTCAGGTACCTTTGCAATCTCACAGACATGCACACAGTTTAATTCATATATACCAGATGAACTTTATAAAGTCATTTGGGGAGGGAAGCTAATGTGGTGAAAGACTGTATACAGATTTATGTGCAAAAAACATATATTCCAATATGAGTGGTAGAAAGAGGATCCAGGCACACCAAGTATCTTCAATTGTATTTAATAGGACAAGTGAGACACTGCAGTAATAAATACAATTGAAGATACTTGAAGTGCCTGGATCGTCTTTCTACCACTGATATCTACTCCCTGGGGCTCGTGCTGGCCCTACGTCCAGTTTAGCACCCGGATCTTCACATGAGTGCGGTTAGTTTTTTTTTTTTTCTCTTTTTTTCTCTTTTTACATGTATTCCAATATGAGCATGTCCCTTGTTTGCACACTTCACCTCATTTCTTTTTCTTATCTCTCTGGGAATGGAGAGTCATCAAAGATAAGGATTTAATGTCCTCCAGAGGCAGCATATACTGTCACCTGCAATGGTTAATGTAGGCAGTATGTATTGTTTGCATTGTGTGGCCAGTGAAAGGCTGAGAGTGTCCAAGGCGATCTGGAACCTAAACCATACCTTCTAGATCAGTGAGGTGCCTGGCAGGAAGACTAGGAAGTTCAGATGGTTGATCAGAGAGACAAGGTTGGAGTGCAAGCTAACAAGCTGTCCAGGGACATCAGACCCCATAATGTTATCACTGGGATGAGGTTGTTTTGGGGGGTGGAGTTGCCAGATATTAATTTGGGATATGAATTGGATGCATGTGTGTGTTAACAGCTATGTTTCAATGTGCATCAATAGTGGAGTAGAATTTTTGCCACAGTGACGGTTATTTTCGTATTATAAAGTAAGGATTATTTTAGTATAATGAAGTAACATGTTACGATGTTGACCTAGCGGCAGTCATTAAATTAGAATTGCATCTTTCCAACATGGTTTTTTTTTTTGGATGTAGGCCAACATGTTTTAACCATGCGTTAAGGTGTTTCATCGAGTGTGCTAGAATAGTGCTATTAATTCCAGCCTTTATTTATATGTGGCAATGGAGATAAATTCAAAGAGTCCTTTATCCTTCTGTAAGTAATGGCAGTAGTTGCCTGCTTTCTTATGACAGTAGATCGTTTACTTGTCCCCAAAGATCTTTCCACAAAGAAATACTAATGAACATATTAATCAGTCTATAAGGACTAATCTATACTTGAAAGTCTATACTGAAATTTATATCATGTAAATAAACAAAAGCCTGAGAAAGAGCTCACATTCTAAAGTAAAAGCAACAAAGGCTTGCAAAGATTCCATAATTTAAACATGGTAAATGGAAGAAATAATAATACTAATACATTGCTAATCGATGGTATTAAAAAGGTAAATATGTAGTTGTTACCCAGGGTACATACCAGATTCCTAGAACAGGCATAGGCAACCTTTGGCACTCCAGATGCTTTGGACTACACCTCCCATGATGCTTTGCCAGCAATATGGGTGTAAGAGCATTATGGGGGATGTAGTCCACAACATCTGGAGTGCCGAAGGTTGCCTATCCCTGTCCTAGAACAAGATTAGTACTTGCTTGTGGTTGTGCAGCTTAATATTTAAACGTGTGAAGATATATTGCTCCATTATTTTGAGTGGAGCAATATATCTTCACACACGAATGGCTGTTCTGTCTGTTATAAGTGGTCTATATCAGAATAAGAGGGCAGAGCTCTGGCAGAAGGGTTAGGGAGAATCCTTTGGTTTCCTTCTAAACTTTGTCTGGCATTGCCATGCTGGGTACAGTTCACATGTCCCCCACCGGATGTTAAAGGTCAAGCAGAGGTGCTGTACACGAGTAGTCTTTACAATTCCATGTTATACTATAATGCACTACAATGCACTGTTATCTTTTTTGCCGATGGCCCTAATTTTCAACATAATAGCTTCCTTAAAAAGCAGTCTGCCTCTTGATGGTTTATACTAAATGTGGGGATAGCAGGCCATTGCTGCAGTCATTATATAATCTGCCTTGAATGCGGAAGGCACAGTCAGTGTTCACTGTGACACAGTGTAAATCTAAATGCTGGCCCGCTTCAGATACCAACCAGGTTCATTACCAAATGTAAAGAGGATACTTTGGCATTTTTCCTCAAATGCAAAATATTTATGTATCACAGAATACATGATATAAAACATAGAATGTGATGGCAGATAAGAACCATTTGGCCCATCTAGTCTGCCCAATTTTCTCAATACTTTCATTGGTCCCTGGCCTTATCGTATATATTTTATAGCCTTATGCCTATCCCACGCATGCTTAAACTCCCTTACTGTGTTAAGTTCAGCTGGAAGGCTATTCCATGTATCCACTACCCTCTCAGTAAAGTAATATTTTCTGATATTATTTTTAAACCTTTGCCCCTCTAATTTATTATGCCATTGCAATAACTGTGAACCGCATGGGAAATGTATTTTACAACTTCAGAAATGGTATTGGCTATCACTTCCTGATCTAGGTAATCAGAAAGTTTTGTATTTAAGAGAAAGAAGATTTTAATGGAGGTAGAATCACGGAATTAAATTTGGTACACCATGAGAAATGCCATCATTATATGAAATAAGAAATTATGGAACAAAATGCGGAATGCATAGGTTCGTGGGATGAAATATGGGATCAAATGTCACATGAGATCAAGGCATGACATAGCTAAAGACTTGTCATATAGACTCATAGCATGAAATCTGCACTGATTTGGCATATAAGAATATGGTATTAAAATGTAATGATATGGCTTTTGAGATATTGACAATGCAGTTTGGAAAGACATGGTATCCTAGGATTAAATTTGAAATAACACTGCAAATAATCACTGGTATGTAATATAGCAGATTACCTTATGAGAAAAATTATGCATTGTATACAGGAATTCTATTGTCAATTTGGCACCAAGACCCCCAGAACTTTGGCTTAATGCTTGACCCTTGCTTTTGTTTCCCAATTGCGTAGTCCATCTGCACTTTTTTTAATATCATTTATTTTGTGTTTATTACTTTCCACTTTACTAGTTTACACTTCTTTGCCTCATATCTCATATACCATTGCCTTATCTCCAGTATCCCAGAGAGTTGAGAATGTGGCAGTGTTTTGGCACCAACAAACCTGTATCAGTCACAAGACTTGATAAGACTTCAGTGGAAAATTATTTTCACTTTCTACGTGGAGCCAGTCTTTGGTATCTTTTATCTATTATGCTGCCATACGTGAATATTTTCTGCTCGTCTCTTGCCAATATTATCTTTCTTTACTTAGAATGGTTACTTTGTTGTGTACAGATGTTAACATTCCCCTGCATCAGAATTGTGAGAAACCTTCTGATTAAAGGCTGATTCAATTGAAACGCACAGTGTAGAATTCCTTAATTTTTTTATTTTTTTTTAAATCACAATACTTTGAAAGCAATTCAATATGCTTTAAATGATATTTCAAGCAAGGATTTTTTTTTATGCAGAAAAAAATGGATAAATAATCATTTGGCCCACAGGACTACTATTCACAGTTATCCATCATGATCACTGTGTAGGAAGGATATGGATAAGTTAATGTATTTTCACGACTCAATTGCAAAATATAGAAAAATGAATCAGGGCTGCCAAAATGACTTTTTGTTAAGAAAATAAAGATTTTTACACGAGCAGATTTTTTTGGATGATGCAAGTAAAAAGTGGTTTAACCCCTTAAGGACCAATGACATGTGTGACACGTCATGATTCCCTTTTATTCCAGAAGTCTGGTCCTTAAGGGGTTAAACCCCAAGTTGTTTGTTTCCAGGTAAACTGTTTCCTATTACTGGCCACCAAGACAACTTATATAAATTCCAAAGGTCTTATCAATAAGCTCATTAAGATGTTGTTAAAATGTTGCTTTGCTTGCTTAAATCTATATGCTCTTGTTCTCTCTTGCCTGGACTACTGCATTACTCTTCTCAGTGATCTTATGTGTTCCCAGATTGCACAGTTGCAATCTATAATGAATGCAGTGGCAAGGGTTATTTTCCTGTCCGCTTGCACCTCCCTCACCTCCCCGCTCTGTCAGTCCCTGCATTGGCTTCCAGTTAGATATTGCGCTCAATTTAAAATGCTGGTGCTCGCTTACAAGTCCCTACATAATGCTGCTCCAACCTACCTATCCTCCCTAATACACAAGTATGTCCCGTCGAGGCCCCTACACTCTGCCAAAGACCTACGTATATCCTCTGTCCGTACTCCCACCTCCAACGCTCGCCTCCAAGATATTTCCAAGGCTGCACCTCTTCTGTGGAACTCCCTTCTCTGTAAGAATTTCACCCAGTCTCCACTTATTCAAAAAATCATTGAAACCGCTCTTCTTCAAGAAAGCATATCAATTAAACTGTTAAAGCAGGTTTTTATCCCCCACCCCCATGACTCCTCTCCTGCAACTGTCAAAAATTACCTACTAAGCCCTCAGTGAATATTTTTCTAACAACCTACTTCGTACCCCTACTTTTACCCTTTGAGTCACTATACCCCACTCCCTCTAGAATGTAAGCTCATTGAGCAGGGCCCTCCATCTCTCTGTTCCTGTACATCCAGTTGTCTGGTTATAACTACATGTTTGTTCGTCCACCCATTGTACAGCGCTGCGGAATCTGATAGCGCTATATAAATAATAAAATAATAATAATAATAATATGGGTTTTGCACAAAAAAATATGTGCTTACAGACTCAGCTGCACCATAAGCCTGCCTCTATAGCCACCCCATTCACTTCAGAAAAAAAACGTATTGAATATATGTACACACCTTAGCCACTGACGGCACTAAGGGATATGAACTCTTGAAAACAATAAATATTTCTGGACGCCCAGATTTTTGTTGTTCAGCTCTGCAGAACTTCTTCACATAAAAAATGATTCGAAAATCGAATCAAACAAACCAAATAGGTGTGAAAAAAGGCCTCAGCTGTGACAAATCTTTCATCTACATTACATGGATACCCTAAGCACCAAAATAATTTTAGATTAACGAAGCAATTTTGCTGTATAGATCATGGCCCAGCTATTTCACTGCTCTGTTATCTGAAATTTAGCAGTTAAATATTTTGTTTATGCAGCCCTGGTCACAACATGCCTGGCTGTGGCTCACACAGTCTTCATGAAAAGGTTTGTTTTTTACCACACAGTACTGCTTGTCAGTTCCTAGCATCCTCCGTAATCCTCCGGAATAAAATAGAATGCAATAAAAACAATAAATAATTAAGAAACCCTAAGCATCTTGTCCATTCCACATGAACTTCATCATGTAGTAAATCATGTAGTAAAGATACATCACCTCCCCATGGCATCCTTTTAAACCAATCTAAAAATAAAAACATAATGAATAAAAATAAAAAGATCAAAAAAGTAAAATGAAATATATGAATAATACAAACAAAATAAAAATAAACATAAGAAACATCAGAATTGTGTCCTTTTAAATGCATTCCAAAAACATAATTAAAAAAAATGATCAAGAAAATTAAACAAAATAACAAAATAACAAAGCATCTCAAAAAACAAATATGAAAAGAAAAAAACACACAGGAGGCTGCTACATGCTCCAATAGGCAATTAACAGACCATGTGATAAGAGATTCTAACATCACTGTGCATTAAGGGAAACATTAGTTTTATTTTTAAGGAAGTGTGTAGGATGGCTGTGTGAGTCACAAGTAGGGGATGAGTCCACATCAGCCTCCTGTGTGGGATTAACGTTCAATGATCAGAATCGGGAATAATAATTTCTAAAGTAAACACATTGTGCTGTAAAATTGAGTCTTTACTATTATAGAGGCTGTATGAATCACAGTCATGGAATATGTGGCTATGGCTGCATAAACAAAGTGATTTAACTCTGAAATAACAAAGAATCGAGCAGTGAGACTGCAGAGACATAATCTACACAGCAAAACTGCTTCATTTAAGTAAAGTTGTTTTAATGCTTTGATTCTTAGAGTGTCTCTTAGACAAACATCACGTGAGGAGATACTCCATAAGATGACAATGTATTATGTTATATTCTGCTTATAAAATAAACTTAAAGGCTTGTTTTAACTATTGTTAATGAACCTTTTGAGGATTATATTATTTTGTTCAATAGGCTTAATGTGGTTTAATTTCAGCACTGCTTGTAAAAACACGCCCAAGTCTTTTGCCTTTTTTAAATGGCTGTAAATTCATGAATTGTAAATATAGGATGTGCATGACTACCCAAACCAAAAACAACTAGTTTGTTTCATTCTATTGCAGCCTCCGACAATAAATATAAAAAAAAGTATTGCCATGGTCAACTCAATGTAGATTATTTGGCAGGCATGCTTCGTAATTATGGTACATTTTAAACTTATTTGATTGGCATGTAGCATATTTAGAGATGATGAAAATTATGCTCGCGCACACTACAGCACTTGTCTTCATTTGGCTGCACAAAAGCTCTCAGTGGGATGCTCAGTCCGGTTAGCTTAGCAGCTGTGCTCAGATTGGATTCAATTCTAAGGAAAATCCTGCTTTTTAAATCAAAGAGAGTTCAACTTGGAGATAGATGTGCTTTAAAAAAAAAATTTAAAACATAAAAGAGGGCTCAGTATTGTCAGATGGCCCCACTAAATCAATAGTGCAAACAGGCCATCTTGTACTCCATTTCTGTTTCTTATTTTTATTTTTTTCTTGTTGTTGCATGTAAAAACACCTGCCTATCCATCCTGTGACCTAGTAAGAGTACTTGTGTAGTGTGCCCGAGCAATGTTAATGTCTGCTACCTTCAGATGATATCAATCTGCAACCATTATCTTACCAAGCAGGGACACCTGGACAGGATATTCTGCTTTCTTTCAATAGCCCAGACTTATAAAACAAAAATAACAAAGAGCACGTACTTATGCTGTAGTATCCCTACGCCATTTCTTTAAAAGGCTGGAGATGACTGGAGGACCGTGAGAACTCTTGAAAGCAAAATATTCACTTTTATCTATTTATTTTAAAGATTTTAGCAATTTTATCTTTAGAAAAAACACTATTTTATATATAAAAAAGAAAGCACCTTTTTATCTTGAATAAATATATATTTAAATCAAATTATAGGCACACTTATATCGTATATACATTAATTAAATATTTCACATTTTGAGACTAAAAGGGAATTGATTTCTTTCTTGTCACACAATACATGTTGTATACAAAAGGACATGTGTTGTGATTGAATGTCACTCACTCCATGCAAACACATTTTCTCTTCTCAAATGAATTTTGTTCAATGGGATTTCTAGAATCATAGAGTAGAATGTGATAATAAAAGTTACAGGTAAATATTAAAAAAGTAACTCCAAGCACCATGACTACTTCAGGGATTTAAAGTGGTCACGGTGTCTGGAGTCTGCATGTGCAGTGTTTCACTATGAAAGGCTGCACATAAAGAGTTTAAATCTTCTTCTGTCAGAGGTGTAACTCCCCCCGACAGCGGCATCATTAGACAGTATCATTTCAATTCTGTGCATAGTTGGCATGTGTTGTCAGCACACACAGGATGCTGGGTGCAGAAAGCCAATTGTGGCACAGCGCACCATCTGTGGCGCCCTTATCCTCCCCTCAGCCTACCCTCCCTAACAGGATAGGGCTAAGGGAGAACTTGGCCTTGGAGCTGGAATGGAGGTGAGTATTAGGTATTTTCATTTATTTTCTTTTTTCTTTTGGAGCATCTGTATAGAAAGGGTTTCACCAGGGGGACAAGATAAATTGGTCCATAAGCTTATCCAGAATACAGGGCTACTTGACGTCTGGAGAGCACACCATCCTACCGATGTAGACTATACTTTTTATTCGGCACTTCATGGGTCCTATTCACGCATATATTATTTCCTAGTTAACAATCTCGGTCTGGCCCACGTACTTGGATCCTTGATTGGATCTATTACATAGTTGGACCATGCTGATATTACCCTTAAGATAGGTAACCTATGCACAGTTTCGCCATGGTCCTGGAAGCTGAACGCATCTCTACTACATGATCCCATGATCGTTTCGGCAATCCGCAAAGAACTGCAGGAATATTTCCTCAAAAATGATGTGGGAGAACTAGCTCCTGGTAAAATTTGGGCTGCCCATAAAGCGGTAATTCCAGGAAAATTTATAAGGTTAGCAAACATTAAAAGGAAACAAAAGATGCAAATGTTGAACTCCTTAGTAGATTCGCTGCGTTCTCTTGAACAACGGCGCAAAAAGGACCCCACAACGAATGTTCTCCCACAGTTGAAAGCTGTGCGACTATCTATTTGGGACCTGCTAGTAGAGGACACGACCAGGAATATCTTATGGTCCAAGTGGGCCTTCTATGAGAAGGCAAATAAAATGGAAACAATCCTGGCAAGATCACTTAGACCGAAACAAAGACATGTGCACACAACGAGCATTAGACATTGTGATGGAACAAAAAGATGCTGACCAAGTGGGGTTCATACGGGGACGCCAATTATTCGAGAACACATGCAGAAATATAGATATCATATGCAGGCAGGTTAGGGTCAAAACTCCCACTTTGATAGTTTCCCTTGATGCCGAAAAAGCTTTTGATAGGGTCAATCATAGGGTTTATAATTTCTAGACTTTCCTCCTGTTTACATCGCAATGGTCCGAGCATGTACAGAAATGTCACCACACAAGTAAGAATTGCGGGAGCTCTTACAGTCCCCTTTTAACTGGGAAGTGGTACGCACCAAGGATGCCCACTTTCCCCTCTACTTTTTGTCTTGTCGCTGGAACCCCTTCTTCAGGCATCCAGGAGAATCCAAACATCCAGGGAGTCACGGTGGGGGGTAAACGGTTCTTAGTCTCTGCATATGCTGATGATGTATTATTAACAATGACCAACCTTATAGAATCTATGTCTGCACTTCATGACCTATCAACGACATATGGCACCATGTCAGACTATAAACTAACATGAACAAATTGAGCGCCCTTCCCTTAGGACTGCCGGCAGCAGACACAACTCTCATACGAACAACCTATAACATTCAGATGACACGCCACACCATCAAATATTTGGGGATTCAACTAACAGCAGACCCCACCAATCTTTACGAAATGAATTATACTCCCTTACTGAGAACTCTGATTAATGATATGGAAAACTGTATGGACAGGCCGATTTCATGGATTGGCCATATCCATTCTGTTAAGATGAACATATTGCTGCATATTCTATTCTTGTTCCAGGCCCTCCCTGTCCCGATCCCGAAAACAGACCTAGTGCCCTTACAAAAAGCTATACGGTTGTTCATATGTCAAGAGACACAAGGTATCCAGAAATGTCTTATATCGCCCTAAAATGAGGGGAGGCCTGGGCCTACCACACCTCTACTATTATTATTATTGATCACACAGCTCACTCAGATTGCAATGTAGCATGTCCCACTAGATGAAAGGAAATGGGTAGATCTGGAGTCTCTAATGATTGGGGCAGATCTTCCCCAATACTACATATGGGTCCCTAGTGATAGCAGAGTAATCTTGCACTCCACTTGCCCTGCCATACTCAACTCTCTTAGAATATGGGATGCAATGGCACATAGGTTTGGACTGGCTTCCTCCCCCTCCCCATTAACTCCACTACTGAGGAACTGGGCATTTCCTCCAGGACTGTCAGTCCAAGATTTTAGAAATATAGAAAAGGTGGGCTTACAGAGATCCTGTCATCTCTAAGAGATGGGACAGATAATACCCTTTCGATGAGCTCAAATCTTGAATGTACCTTGCCCAGTCTGATTTTTTTCAGATATATACAGGTCAGAGACTTTGCAAAGCAAGCATACGTTAAGAAGGCAGCGCACAAATCCTTGTCCTTCTATGAGAGGTTATGTTTAAATGAAACTTCTCAGAGATACTTATCACTCTCCTAAATGCATGCTTGTGCACAGAAATGACAGAATGGGGACAGATGAATTACATTTCACAGTGGAGCAAAAAAAAAGTTGCAAGAGAGTGCTGAGAACGGACAACAGCTCAATTAGCCTGCCCTTCGGTGGATCCCCGCTCAGTTCTCAAGCTGGTTTTAGCTCATCTTGTGCCATTACAGAGAGAACCAGCCATGCATCTCAGACTGATTCCACCCAAAAGGGCAGAACAGATACAAAATACAGGCCAGCTCTCTCTGCACGAGAGATACAGCAACCCCACACGATCGTTTCAACCTTGTTAGGCATCATCAGTGAGGTATAACCAATATCCCTCTAAGCACTGTGAGCATGGGGTCCACATCTGGATTACCCTTTAAGCTTAAGGAGAGCAAAAATCAAGTCGCAAGAGAGTGCTGAGAACAGACAACAGCTCATTTAGCCTGCCCTTCACTGGATCCCCGCTCAGTTCTCAAGCTGGTTTTAGCTCATCTTGTGCCATTACAGAGAGAACCTGGCTATGCATCTCAGACTAATTCCACCCAAAAGGGCAGAACAGATACAAAATACAGGCCAGCTCTCTCTGCATGAGAGATACAGTAACCCCAGACAATCGTTTCAATCTTGTAGGCATCATCAGTGAGGAATAGCCAACATCCCTCTAGGCCACGTCTGGGTTACCCTTTAAGCTTAAGGAGAGCAAACATTTTTTACAGTGGGAGACAGACTTGGGGGAGGAGTTAGAAGGTATAGACTGGCCGGACACATTGGAAGCGTCTGCTTCTTCCTCCATATGCGTTACACTACAAGAGCAATGCTTTAAGATTTTCTACCCCAGTGAAATTATATTATATGAAACAGACCCTGACTGACTTGTGCTGGAGGGGGTGTGGACTCAAAAGTATGTACCTCTATATGTGGTGGGACTGCCCCCAGATGCAAACCCTTTGGACCAAGGTCGGTGACATTCTTGTAAAGATCTTTCATAGGAGACTGGACCTGACACCTTGGGTGGGCCTCCTGAATAGACCCAGTGATGGGTGGACTAGGTCAGAATAAAAACTGGTCCATACGGGCTGTGGCCCAAACTTGACTGCAAACAAATAGATATTGGGTCAGCGCTATATGATCAGATAGAAGTTAAAGCGGATATAAAGCTGCAACCTATAGATATGAGGTTCCCTCACATACCCTCAGAGAAAATTGGAAGACAAAAAATTGGAAGTAGGTTGCGCTACAGTAACAGAAAAATAATATGTAGTAGTAATATACTCACATATAATGAATAAGGCAAAAAATATTTTCACATATAATGAATAAGGCAAAAAATATTTTCTATTAGGGCTATTAGAAAATATTTTTTGCCTTATTCATTATATGTGAGTATATTACTACTACATATTATTTTTCTGTTACTGTAGCGCAACCTATTTCCAATTTTTTGTCTTCCAATTTTCTCGTAGGGTATGTGAGGGTATGTGAGGGTATGTTAGGACTATTAGAAAATATTTTTTGCCTTATTCATTATATGGGAGTATATTACTACTACATATTATTTTTCTGTTACTGTAGCGCAACCTACTTCCAATTTTTTGTCTTCCAATTTTCTCGTAGGGTATGTGAGGGTATGTTAGGACTATTAGAAAATATTTTTTGCCTTATTCATTATATGTGAGTATATTACTACTACATATTATTTTTCTGTTACTATAGCGCGACCTATTTCCAATTTTTTGTCTTCAAACTTGACTGCACCCTACTGTTCCCTCTATATCTCTCGTCTTGACAAAATGAAAGATAACTATCCGATGGATAAAATGTCGGCACAGGTGAGAAACACGCTAAAAAAGTTTGAGAAGACCTGGAAACCCTGGACTACAAGCAACCTTAGTGACTGACCCAGAGCAGTGCTCATGATGTTGCGGAGAAATAAGTGGCGGGTGCCTCATTCAGTCTCCCCTCCCCTCCACATCTGCCCCTCATTGGGCGCGACACATCCAGGTGGGGGCGGCGACAGCATCTACCAACTAATTACTTACCTATGATGACTTTTTCAGTCTTTTCTTACTACTTTTCTTTCTCATACCCTACTCTGGTTCTGACTGTCCCTTGATGTAGATATGTAGGGTACGTTAGCAGTGTACATGGATAACCAGGGATGAAGTAATATTCCACAGTTTCAAGTTTGTCACATTAAGGGCATTTCTTCAGGGTTCTATAATTGCTATGGCAAGAATCAAGGGTATCTCTAAATCTATATGCTTTCCTATTTTATAAAAAAAAAGAGTTTTTTCGTTATGCACATATTTAACAAATTGGATGGAACAACTCACATAGGAGCATACCTAGATAAAAATACTATGATTCTTGCTCACAGGGCTGCCATCAGAAATCTTGGGGCCCCTGACACAGTTCAAAGTGTGGGCTCCCTGGGCCCGCCCCCGAGTCTGCCCCTGGGGGCCCATTCTGAGTCCACCCACAAGGATGGCCTGTGTGGTGTGTAAAATGGATACAGATTGCACATTTATATAATGAATGGAGTTTTGTGAGTTTTAGATAAAGTGTGTGTTTGTGTAGTGAATGCAGAGTGTTTGTGTTGTGGTTTTAGTGTGTGTATGGTGAATGCTGTGTGTGTTTGTGTTGTGGTTTAAGTGTGTGTATGGTGAATGCAGTGTGTGTTTGTGTTGTGGTTTTAGTGTTTGTATGGTGAATGCAGTGTGTGTGTTGTAGTTTTAGTGTGTGTATGGTGAATGCAGTGTGTGTTTGTGTTGTAGTTTTAGTGTGTGTATGGTGAATGCAGTGTGTATTTGTGTTGTGGTTTTAGTGTTTGTGTGGTGAATGCAGTGTTTGTGTTGTGGTTTTAGTGTTTGTATGGTGAATGCAGTGTGTGTGTTGTAGTTTTAGTGTGTGTATGGTGAATGCAGTGTGTGTTTGTGTTGTAGTTTTAGTGTGTGTATGGTGAATGCAGTGTGTGTTTGTGTTGTGGTTTTAGTGTGTGTATGGTGAATGCAGTGTGTGTGTTGTAGTTATTGTGTGTGTATGGTGAATGCAGTGCGTGTTTGTGTTGTGGTTTTAGTGTGTGTATGGTGAATGCAGTGCATGTTTGTGTTGTGGTTTTAGTGTGTGTATGGTGAATGCAATGCATGTTTGTGTTGTGGTTTTAGTGTGTGTATGGTGAATGCAATGCATGTTTGTGTTGTGGTTTTAGTGTGTGTATGGTGAATGCAGTGTGTGTTTGTGTTGTGGTTTTAGTGTTTGTATGGTGAATGCAGTGTGTGTGTTGTGGTTTTAGTGTGTGTATGGTGAATGCAGTGTGTGTTTGTGTTGTGGTTTTAGTGTGTGTATGGTGAATGAAGTGCGTGTTTGTGTTGTGGTTTTAGTGTGTGTATGATGAATGCAGTGCGTGTTTGTGTTGTGGTTTTAGTGTGTGTATGGTGAATGCAGTGTGTGTTTGTGTTATGGTTTTACTGTGTGTGTATGGTGAATGCAGTGCATGTTTATGTTGTGGTTTTAGTGTGTGTATGGTGAATGCAGTGCATGTTTGTGTTGTGGTTTTAGTGTGTGTATGGTGAATGCAGTGTTTGTTTTTGTTGTGGCTTTAGTGTGTGTAAGGTGAATGCAGTGTGTTTGTGTTGTGGTTTTAGTGTGCGTATGGTGAATGCAGAGTGTGTGTTGTGGTTTTAGTGTGTGTATAGTGAATGCAGTGTATGTTTGTATTGTAGTTTTAGTGTGCGTATGGTGAATGCAGTGCGTGTGTGTGTATGGTGAATACAGTGTGTGTGTTGTAGTTTTAGTGTGTGTATGGTGAATGCAGTGCGTGTTTGTGTTGTAGTTTTAGTGTGTGTATGGTGAATGAAGTGTGTGTTTGTGTTGTGGTTTTAGTGTGTGTATGGTGAATGCAGTGTGTGTGTTGTAGTTATTGTGTGTGTATGGTGAATGCAGTGCGTGTTTGTGTTGTGGTTTTAGTGTGTGTATGGTGAATGCAGTGCATGTTTGTGTTGTGGTTTTAGTGTGTGTATGGTGAATGCAATGCATGTTTGTGTTGTGGTTTTAGTGTGTGTATGGTGAATGCAATGCATGTTTGTGTTGTGGTTTTAGTGTGTGTATGGTGAATGCAGTGTGTGTTTGTGTTGTGGTTTTAGTGTTTGTATGGTGAATGCAGTGTGTGTGTTGTGGTTTTAGTGTGTGTATGGTGAATGCAGTGTGTGTTTGTGTTGTGGTTTTAGTGTGTGTATGGTGAATGAAGTGCGTGTTTGTGTTGTGGTTTTAGTGTGTGTATGGTGAATGCAGTGCGTGTTTGTGTTGTGGTTTTAGTGTGTGTATGGTGAATGCAGTGCGTGTTTGTGTTATGGTTTTACTGTGTGTGTATGGTGAATGCAGTGCGTGTTTATGTTGTGGTTTTAGTGTGTGTATGGTGAATGCAGTGCATGTTTGTGTTGTGGTTTTAGTGTGTGTATGGTGAATGCAGTGTTTGTTTTTGTTGTGGCTTTAGTGTGTGTAAGGTGAATGCAGTGTGTTTGTGTTGTGGTTTTAGTGTGCGTATGGTGAATGCAGAGTGTGTGTTGTGGTTTTAGTGTGTGTATAGTGAATGCAGTGTATGTTTGTATTGTAGTTTTAGTGTGCGTATGGTGAATGCAGTGCGTGTGTGTGTATTGTGAATACAGTGTGTGTGTTGTAGTTTTAGTGTGTGTATGGTGAATGCAGTGCGTGTTTGTGTTGTAGTTTTAGTGTGTGTATGGTGAATGAAGTGTGTGTTTGTGTTGTGGTTTTAGTGTGTGTATGGTGAATGCAGTGTGTGTGTTGTGGTTTTAGTGTGTGTATGGTGAATGCAGTGTGTGTGTTGTGGTTTTAGTGTGTCTATGGTGAATGCATTTTGTGTGTTGTGGTTTTAGTGTGTGTATGGTGTATGCAGTTTTTGTTTGTGTTTTGGTTTTAGTGTGTGTATGCAGTGTGTTTTTGTGTTGTGGTTTTAGTGTGTGTATGCAGTGTGTGTGTTGTGGTTTTAGTGTGTGTATGCAGTGTGTGTGTTGTGGTTTTAGTGTGTGCATGCAGTGTGTGTGTGTGTGTGTTGTGGTTTTAGTGTGTGCATGCAGTGTGTGTGTGTGTGTGTGTTGTGGTTTTAGTGTGTGTATGCAGTGTGTGTGTTGTGGTTTTAGTGTGTGTATGTAGTGTGTGTGTTGTGGTTTTAGTGTGTGTTTGCAGTGTGTGTGTTGTGGTTTTAGTGTGTGTATGCAGTGTGTGTGTGTGTTGTGGTTTTAGTGTGTGTATGCAGTGTGTGTGTTGTGGTTTTAGTGTGTGTATGCAGTGTGTGTGTTGTGGTTTTAGTGTGTGTATGTAGTGTGTGTGTTGTGGTTTTAGTGTGTGTGTGTTGTGGTTTTAGTGTGTGTTTGCAGTGTGTGTGTTGTGGTTTTAGTGTGTGTATGCAGTGTGTGTGTTGTGGTTTTAGTGTGTGTTGTGGTTTTAGTGTGTGTTGTGGTTTTAGTGTATGTAAAATAGGGGGCTGCATGGGGGGGGAGGGGGAGGGTTGGGAGGGGCGCCATTTGGGAAATTTGACATTTTATTCCCCCCTTCCTGCTTCTTACCTGGCCAGGGAGGGGGAGATTGCATCCCTGGTGGTCCGGTGGTATAGTGGAGGGAGCCAGCCGCTGTAGAATGCAGACGGGGACCAGCCAGCACATCCTTACTCTCCAGCAGCTCCTGCCTGTAAGTCTCGCGAGCTGTGCCTGTTTGCCGCGCGGAGCGTTGCCATGGTAACCAGTGACAACGCTCTGCCGGCCGCGGAGCTCGCGAGACTTACAGGCAGGAGCAGCTGGAGAGTAAGGATGTGTTGGCTGGTCCCCGTCTGCATTCTACAGGTAGCCGGGGCCCGAGGTGAACATATAGATAGCGATAATCGCTATCTATATGAGCACAAATAGAATGTGGGGCCTGGAACTCCCTGAGCGGTCCGGGCCCCCCAGGACCGCCGGGCCCATGACAACCGTTATGGTTGTCATGCCCTGATGGCGGCCCTGCTTGCTCAAGACAATGCACTTGGTATTATGTAATAACATCTTATTATTATTGTTGTCAAAATTTCTTGGAATTCAGCATTTTGCACCACTGTGTTATGCTGTTTTCTCAACCAAAAATAAAGAATTGAAAAAAAAGAAAATAAAGGATTTCACCTAGCAAAAACAGTGTTTTCTTAAAGCACTGATTTTTGGTTGGAGTAACCTTCTAAATAATATTTTTTTAGCATGTTTCTCTAACATTCAGTTAGTTCAGCAAAGCCCAGCAGCAAGAGTGATTTAATTTGAAAAAAGCGATTTTTCAAAAAGATTAGAGGAAAACATGAGTGGACAATTGAAGGCCAACTCACCCCTTCTATTCTGAAAAGAACAACGCTTTCCCACATATGCAGTCTGTAGCAGAGTGATGGTCCTTTAGTGTGGAAGTAAAACAGTGCCCTATCAGCGTATACAAACTGCGTCTGCAGAGGCAGCAGGTGAAGTCACAACACAAGAGTCAGATGCAAAGTGAAAAGCAGTAATCCAGAGGAATACGCCACTGCCATGCTTCGTGTTAAAATGTCTTCATCTTTATTTCCGTAAAGTCAGAACCATATCTTACAAAGAGTGCTTCAGGCTCACGCATCACAGACCACCAGCGATCACAAGATCCATGCTTTTTGTACATAGTTGCACTTTATCAAGGCTGATATAAAAAGGTAAAATATAAAAACAGTGCAGGTGTCTATGTGTACAAAATAAATAGCACAATAATAATAGAAAAATAAAATAATACTACTCGCTCTGGTAATATAGCGGCATGATCTACAATATATAGCGTGGTATGCAAGGGTAAAAAAAAAAAAATCACATATAATTGATGTATATAGTGCACTCACATACTGCTGAGACACTCAAAGTTGACTCAGACTTAATGGCAGAGAACAGAAATCCCCTCTATGGTACTTCCAGAACCAACCGCAACTTGTAATACCTCCTTATTCCAGCTTTTTAAAACAAATATGGTAAAACAAGGTAAATTAGAGGCTAGTGATAAAAGTCAACTTGTTAAAAAGTCCTAGAGGGTATGTCCTTTGTGGGTAGTATTATTTTTATTTTATTATTTGGCTATTTACTGTGTAAACACAGATACCTGCACTGTTTTTAGATGTTATGTATCTTTGTTTGTTGTGTGGAGTAGGTGTTTTGTACTGCACTTTTCACACTGGTGTTTTTTTACCTCTGTAGACATTGTTTTATTTGAAATTAAAACGTAACCCTTTTTGATTGTATAGAGGAGCCACCACTAATTGATTATCAAGCTGTAATCACAAAATTCCAGTTTTGAATGAGGTTAATACGGATAATAATAGAGTTCCCACCCTAAGCGATTAAATCAAGTGAGGGGTGTTTAATAAAATAACAGTAGGGGAACCTGCTTTTGGTCACACTTTTAACCCCACTTATGCAGTTATTTAAATATTACAGAAGGGACCCTCCATTGGTCCCCACAAGCTCCTGTCCATGGGTGACCAGAGGAGGGGGGGGGGGGGCTGTTTAATCAATAATGGACCTTACATTTTTCTTCATGAAGCACCCTCATATAAACGGCTTGTTGGGGCTCTATAAATAATTGTGGAACATGCTACTGGTCCCACATTTATTAATGGCCCTACCATGCCAACCAAGTAAAAAAAATACTTTGTCCTTCTGATACATATATGAGGGTCGTACCAAATGCTACCAGATTTTTGAAACATCTTCACAGAAAATAGGAGGTACCATAGAGGCTAGTTAAAAAAGACAGGGCTAACCTCAAGATCCAGATAGACCACCAAGTACTGGCTAACATTATAGTGGTAGACAACAAAGAGAAGACAGCAGTGGTGGTGGATGTGACAATATACAGTTGCCATAACATCAAGAAGTTAAATGGGAAGGTGGACAAATACCAAGGGCTGAAATAGGATGTGGAAAATGAAGTCCCAGCTGTGATAGAAGCACTTGTGGCTATAACCCCCATCTTGTGAAAGTTCTTTGTCCAGAAGATAGCAGTTTTAGGAACCGCTAAGATATGGTGCCGAACCCCCAGGCCTCTGGTAGCAGACTCAGGAATGAGGAATACACAAAAAATATCATCCGGAGGGGTGAGAAACATACATAAAACTAAAACAATAGAAAATAGTGCGGAGAACAGAAGGGATTTACTCTAGTAAATGTAACTGTGAGATAGATCCTAGTGATTCAGGAAATTACCATCCTAATATCATGTTTACTGTTTCCAGGAGAATAGGAGAGATTCAGATTGTTCTCTGATTCATGGCAGAAGGATAAATATTCCATCAGCAATAAAATATATATTACTTTGACATTATATTGAAATAAAACATAAATAACTAGAATAATAATGAAACAGTTTCTTAGCCAAATGATATCAGGTTTTGGATAGCTCCCATGAGAAACCCATTAAATTATTTTTGATAAAAGCAAACATTCCATAAATGACTAGACAATTTCATTAATTTACGGTACATGGACCAGTGGAGGTGTCAAGTGGGTGTGGGAAGCATGTGATAGTTCTAGAATTACTTTGGAATGAATCAGTTACAGCTCATACAATGCTTTGCGTTGCAATTTATGGGTCAGTGAAAATAAAGTCCTGACTGACAGCTTTCTATATGTACAGAAACAAAGACTGTGATGGCAGGTAATTACCAACTAGTCCATCTTGTCTTCAAATTTTCCATTTACTTAAGAGGATAAAAGGAAAGTCCTGCCAAAGTATATTTTAAATGCATTTATACCACTTCCTAAACTGCCTATAATAGTGATATTTATTTCAGTACAATCCCACTTAAATATTTCCCACATTAAAGCAAAATATTGCATATTCCATAAACATAGAATTTATATTTAATTATCACTGATAACTGAGTTGGAGTTTCGTTGAAAGATATCTAAGGCAAATTAGGGGAAACGTTGGGACTACTTTGTTTTATGGTAATGCCCAAAATTGACAAAATGTAATGAAAAGTGGAGCTTCAATTGTAAGGTGTTGTCACTTCTCCAGCCAGGTTGTCACTGGTCTACGAATGGAGGCGTGGGTATCCCCTCTTTTGATCCAAGGGTCACCAAAATGTCTAAGGTATTTCCAGGCCTGCTAGCCAAAGCCTGTGGCACTTTCATTTATTGCTTCACCACGGTTCACTTGGACTGAGAGACCACCAGAATCAGCGGAGGAGAGTTCCTTCATTTCTTAGGCGAGGTAACATCATAAAACCCTTCCAAAGTCGGAGCTGGAATGTAAGTTAAAGTACGACCAACAGTAGGTTTGTTTTTACATAGAGAGGTTAGTAGACATGAGAAAAATCTAAAGGTTAGAAAAATGGACATAGTAACAAATATAGCTAATAGCAAAAAAGTTAATTTTTTTCTTAATTAGTAAAGTCAATGGCTGCTCTATTCTCAAGGATTGCCTTCTTATTTGATTGGTTGTCCATAAGTAGCTCTTCTAGAGCCTGTGAAGTGGCATTTAAACCATTTGCAAGGCAACAGGTTACAGCATTAATTACTCGGGTAGATAGTTACGGGGTCTATGGGTATGTAGGTACTTCCTCAAGAGTGAGATGGGGGTAGGGACAGCTATAAGACAAGATTCTATGGCATTTTCAGTACTGAGGAGAGGGTTGAGGCAAAAGGAGGTTAAATTAAAAGCCTTTGCTATCTGCAATTATATATTTCCCTGCTATGCATTATTATCTTCTGGTCTCAAGTCAGAGTAGCATATCTGAACAGAGCATACAATGGTAAAGGATAAGAACAGCTTCATGTCGGTGGATCAGTCAGAGTGACTTGTTTACAGTTACTGGCGTGTATCCACCTTGCTTTTCCTTTTAGTTTCACTGAGGTAGCCATAGTCAAGAGCACTTAGAATGGACCGCCAAAGCGTGGTTCAAGTCCTTTCCTCACATGCCTCTTTATCACCACCCAATCACCAGGCTGCAGTTTGTGAGTTGCAGAATCAGAGTCTGGATCTGGAACAGAATCAAAGACTTGTTTATGCACCCTGCCTAATCTTTGGTGTAAGGCCTGTACATACAAGGTCATACTACCATGCTTCATCTGGAGAGTCTGGGGAAAATAGAGGCCTGTCTTTGGGGCACATCCAAACAGTATCTCAAAAGGGTATAGGCCATGTTTGGAATTGGGGGTGAATCTCATAGAAAAGAGTGCTAGGGGAAGGCATTCAGTCCACTGTGTCTTGCATGGCTTTTGCAATCTTGTTCTTTTTTTTTTTTTTCAATGTCTCGTTTTTATTGAGATTTTGTTCGCATGTATAGAAATCAAAGGGCATTGAGGGTACAGAAAAAAGAAAGGGGAGGGGTACATGAATATACATGGTCATACTATCTCATTACAAATTACACAGTAGACATTGGTCATATTTAACAAAAAGAATAATTAGAGGTTAAATAGCGTAATTTGTAACAAATAGATTACACAGTGTCCGTTAGAAACCATCTCCAAGTGGCTCACTCGTTGGCAGTTTATAGGCTAACAATTATATTAATACGATGGCTAGTTTCTGACCTGTGGACTGTGTGTGTTCGATGTACTGTACGCATATTCATAAGTCGGGATGTAAGGGTAACATAGGAAAGAAAATAAACAGGGGAATAACTTATTAACCAAGTGTTTGTACAATATATTACAAGTGATTAGTAACCTGTACCATGTGATGTGTGTCTTGTGTTTCTCATTTGGGCGGTGTAGGACGGGTTAGACTCTTAGACTCTTAGATGCTTGTCTGTGGAGCATTGGATGTGTGTGGTATTATTTGTTTGTGATTTGAAGTTTCATTATTTTTGTGCGTGCCATGTGCCAAATTTCCCAATGTGTGGAGTAAGATTCCAATTGACCTTGTAGCTTATAGGCCATGCGTTCGTATATGGCAATATTATCCAACCTATCCCATACCTCTAACGGTGTTGGAGCACTCCTCTTCTTCCAGTGACAGGCTATGCTGGTTTTAGCTGCAGTTAGAATATGCAGGAGTACATGTTTGGCTTTATCTGTTAACAATTCTGGAGACAAGTGTAGCAGGAAGCATTCTGGTGTGAATGGGATTTTACGGTGGGTTATCAGTTTGATAGCCTCTCTTATTAACATCCAAAAGCCTTTTAGCGTAGGACAAGTCCAGAATATGTGTGACATATCTCCCCTGGAGGCATCACATCTCCAACAGGTAGGTGATGTTGTCTTATACATGACAGCCAGCCTGGCCGGCACCAGATACCATCGCATAAATATTTTACAGTAGGCTTCCCAATGTGCCAGGCTGTGGAATACTTTTCTGGTTGTTTGTATTGCTTGTAGCCATATTGGCATCGGGATGCTTACTTCGAGCTCGCGTTCCCACAAGCGCATATAGGTGTGTTTGTGGAGCGGGTCCTTATCATTGAGAGCTGTATAGCACGTGGATAGGGGTTTCGTTTGTGGGGATTGTCTTATACAGTGTCGGCCGAAGTTTGTTAGTTGTGTTTCTTCACAGTATTGTGTATGTGAATTATGTAGGATGTGTTTTATCCTGATGTATGTGAATACGTCCCTGGGGGGGAGTTTGAACTCCCGTTGGAGCACTGGGAACGGTTTTAGGCCTTCCTCCGTATATAGTTGGGCTATCGAGTGTATCCCATTCATAGTCCAGGTTGCCATAGTAATGTTTTCAGATAATTCTGAAATTGTTTGTATAGGGGCAAAGTATAGCAGATTATTCACACCTATGAGTGTGCTTGCCCATTTCTTCCAACTCTTGAGTAGGAATTTTGTGTTCTGTAAGGGGTGGTTCGTGGGAGTGATCCCGAGTTCACACGCCCGCAGCGCGGATCGCACTGTGAGCGGATGAATGCAGGCATTTTCTAGGGATGCCCATAGAGGTGTGCGAGGACGTGTAAGTAGTTCTAGGCCCTGTGCCAGGATTGCAGCTCTGTGGTACATTCTAATGTTTGGGATGCCCAGTCCCCCTTTATTCGGGGATAGCCATGTTAGGCGCCTAGCTAGTCTTGGTGTTTTTTTTTTCCAAATGTAGGCATTGAAGATACTTTGGAATTTGTGTAGTAATTTGTCGTTAAGTGCTATGGGTATGGTGCGGAATAGGTATAGGATATGGGGTAATGCCATCATCTTTATGGTGTTCACCCTTCCCAGCCAAGATATTTACAGATCCTGCCAATTGTCAAGTAGCGTTTGTATTTTATGGGCCACTTTGGCGTGATTCTCCTTGGGTAGATGCTGGGATGATTTGGTCAGATTTATACCTAAGTACTTTATGGAGACCTTCCTCCAGTCAAAGGGGTGTGAGCCCATGAGCGACTGCACAGTGCGCTGGGGAAGGTTTATGGGCAGGGCTTGTGTCTTTTTGAGATTGTTCCTATAGTATGAAACTTGTCCGTATTTTTGGAGAAGGGTCATCAGGTTCGGGATGGATTGCTCTGGGTTGGAAACGTACACTAGCACATCGTCTGCGAATAGGGCTAATTTTTGGGTCCCTGCTGGGGTGTGCAGGCCTGTGATCTGGGGGTCGTGTTTGAGGTGTTGTATAAGTGGTTCGAGACATAGAATGAATAGTAATGGGGACAGCGGGCAGCCTTGGCGTGTGCCATTGCTTATGTGGAATGTGTTTGAAAGGAAGCCGGAGTTGAAGATCTTGGCTGAGGGCATTTGGTATAGTGCCTTAATTCCTCTCAGGGATTGGCTGGTAAATCCCATTTTGAGTAGGGTGGCTTCCATGTATGGCCAGTTCAGGCGATCAAACGCTTTTTCAGCATCAAGCGCCAGAACTGCGCCCGATTGCCTGTTCATGTTTGCCCAGTTGATCATATTAATGAAGTGCCTGGTGTTATCACCCGCTTGCCTGCCTGGGACAAAGCCCGCCTGTTCGGCAGAGACTAGGTTGGGGAGATGTTGTTTCAATCTTGTTGCCCATAGTTTCGCATATAATTTAATGTCCGCATTTAATAGGGAAATTGGTCTAAGGTTTTCACTTTGAGTGGGCGGCTTGCCCGGTTTGGGTAAGGTAACTATATGTGCCTCCAGCATCTCTGCCGGGAGCGTGCCTGTGCGTTTAATGTCGTTAAATAGGTCTGTGAGGTGAGGTGTCAAGATCGCCACCATCTTGTGGTAATAATAATTAGAGAGCCCGTCAGGGCCTGGTGCCTTGTGTTTGGGCAGGGACTTAATAGTGTTGAGTACTTCTTCTTCTGTAAATGGTTCATCTAATTGCGTGCAGGCTGTTGGTGAGAGTGTCGGTAGGGAAATGTTACTCAGGAAGGCCTCTATAGCTTCAGGGGTGGGTTGGGGTGTTGTTGGGTCGTTTTTCAAGTTGTATAGTGTATCATAATAGTTTGCCAGTTCGTTTACAATGTCTAGGGGGTTATACAGTCTTCCTCTCGTGGGGTAGTCTATGTAAGGAATTTTGGTTTGTAGTTGTTTGTTTTTTAGTTTGTTGGCTAGTATCTTGCCTGCTTTGTTCCCCTGTGTATAAAATTTGAGTTTGAGAGATCTCATCCACCTTTCGGTGGTTAAGAGGTCTAGTTCGTGTATTTCCCTCTGTGTGCTGGTGATTTGTGTTGTCAGGGATTTTGTTGGGTTGGATTTGTTTTGTGTTTCTAGTGATGCCAGTGTTTTCTGTAGAAGGTCACGTTTGTCCTTAGTTTGCTTTTTAAGTTTGGACCCTTCCCTTATGAGTACACCCCGTAATACTGCCTTGTGAGCGACCCAAATGGTTGGGATCGGGATGTCTTCTGCCGAGTTAATACTGAAGTATTCAGTCGCTTCCTTGGCAACTGTGTCAAGTATGTGTGGGTTGTCTAATAAACTCTCATTGAGTCTCCACTTTCCCCTGCCTCTCGCTAGGTGAAGAGATCTAAAGATGATTGACAAAGGGGCGTGGTCCGACCACGTCCTCTGCCCTATATGTATATCCTCTATATTGTTCAGGGTTACCTTGTCTACCAGACAAAAATCTATTCTGGAATACGTTCTGTGTACCTGTGAAAAAAACGTGTAGTCTCTTTTGGTAGGGTACAAAGAGCGCCATGTATCGTAAAGCTCATTATGGGATAGTAGTTTGCGTAATTCAGCGCTTATCATTTTTGCTTGAGCGGTAGGGGGTTTGTGGCATTCTCGTTGTATGTCAAGTTCAGGGTTCAGAGTACAGTTAAGATCACCGCATATTATCGTGTGGCCTTGTTTAATTTTAGTGAGATGTATCATGGACTTGCGTATAAACGTATTTTGGGCTTCGTTTGGGGCGTATAATGACGCTATAGTCATCAGCATACCATTTAGGTTACCCACCAGAATTAACAGGCGCCCCTCTTTATCAGTATACCTGTTCGTTTCTTGGAAGACCCAATCTTTATGAAAGAAAATAGCAACCCCTTTTGATTTGTGGGGTGAGAGCGCATGGAATGCCTGAGGGTAGTGAAAGGAATGAATGCGAGGGGGTTTGCGGACACATAGATGCGTCTCCTGAAGGCATATAACTGCCGCCTTTGATTTCTGCATTTCTTGTACTAAGAGACGCCTTTTGTGTGGGCTGTTCAAGCCTTTGACATTTAGAGAGTGGATTTTAAATGTTGGTAGTGTCATGGTGGTGTTCAGGTGTGCAGCGTTTTAGCGCTTGGATCCAGTAGGACCTGGCATGCTGACCTAGGGGGTATTGTATAGGGTCAAGTGTAGGCAAGCGCACAGACAGGTGCGGAGTGTGGGGAGAGTCAACGGTTACACAAGTTATACACAATATAAGTGGTGAAAGTCTTATACATCGCATAGTATCTAGGAGCATTTTTATACATGTTAACACAAATCGTACAAACACCTTTAAACCTTGGATTAAAATAAGAGGGGGAGAACATAGGAAATCCTGTGACCTGCACAGGGGTATAGATCGCCTCAGGTGAGAGTTTGTCATCTCTCGTAAGTGGGCGGTGGGGGGTGCGGGTAGACGGCTCCACCGAAGACAAGCCTATCTTTATTTTGCCTTGAGGAGCCATTTTAAGTTAAATAGGATCAAACTCTGAATTGGGATGCTAGAGACCTAAATCTAAAACACAACCGTTAATTGTTCGGTTTGGGAGGTATATGTCTGGACAATATCAAAACCAAGATATGCGCCACGTCATCTCCCCAAACAAGTACCAACTGATTATGTTAAGTAACATGAGGGGGTTGTGCATGGTGCTGAGAAAAATGTCCCCAATATGGGAATCTACCTCATGGGCCGGCCTGTATGCCGATAATTACTGCGTGTGGTTCCCTTCAGGCACAGGTCGCCATGGTGTTGCAGGTGAACCATGCAATGGACAATTTTAGTTTTAGTACAGGGTGATCGGTAGGCATGCTACTAAACCATTATAATATGAACAGATCGCAAATCGACTGAGTTAGGTGGCAAAGAAAAACTAAACATTAACCGAAACTCGTTATGCCAGCTTAATTTGGCGTAACTGGAAACCCTATATATGTGCATATAGAATATTTGATAAACCAAACATATATTTTAGTTAGTAATACTTAAGTGAGTGAGCAGGCATGGCCTGGGCCTTAGTTGGTTCTGCTTCAAAGTCCTGTATGTGCTGTTGCTTTCGATGCCGTTCCCGCCATCATCCAGTCGGCTTTCAGCTTTCTTGGTTGCGTTTGCGAGGGGGAGTTCTGACCCATGTTGTGATGGAGGCCCCATTCTTTGAGTTTCGCCATTCCGGCCTCCGGGTCCAATATTACTTCTGTTTTGCCTTTGTACCAAATTAACAGTTTAGTCGGGTATCCCCATCTGTATGGGATCTGTCGGTTGCGTAAGGTTTTCGTGATGTTAATGAATTCGCGTCTTTGCGCCATAGTAGCTGCAGATAGGTCGGCGTAAATACTGAGTCCTTGGTATGGTTCGGGTAGTGTTTCCATCTTCCTCGTCGCGGACAGGATAGCTTCTTTGGAGCTATAATAATGGAAGCGTGCTATAACATCTCTCGGCGTGTCTGCCGTTAGCCTGGCCGGTCTCGGCAGCCTGTGCGCTCTGTCCAATGTCCAGGCCTCAGCCCCGAGCTGTGGTACCAGAGACGAGCAAAGGGCTTGTAGAAATTGTGAGAGGGCCTCTGCTGAGATTGTGTCAGCTATGCCCCTGAAACGCAAATTGTTTCTACTGGCCCTGTCCTCCATGTCAGCCATTTTAAGCTTAAGGGTTGTCTGCTCTTCTTCCAAGCGATGTAGGTGATCCACCACCTCATTGTGGGCTACACACATATCATCCGTTCTGGTTTCCAGGCGGTCAGTGCGGTTCCCCAGTTCTTGAATATCTTTGCGCAATTCTCTGGTAATTTGCTTAAAATCAGACCTAAGAGATTCTTTTAGGTCCTGCAGCATAGAGTGGAGGCTTTGGTTAGTCACCAGAGAGTCTCCGTGGGAGGTCTGGTCTGCATCTTCATTCATGAGTGCGGCGGCTTCTGTGATGTCTGAGGCCTCTGATGTACCGCCGTCGCCATCTTGTTTTTGCCGCTGGCGATCTTTTTTGGCGGACCTGATCGGGTCTGTCAATTTCAGCTGCCTGGTCGGTGCCATGATGTAACAGGGTGATGGGGCGTCCAGAGAGGTGAGGTTTGAGGTGCTTACGGCTCGTTTGTGATAGCTTTTAGGCTCGGTGGTTGCGGAGCTCTCTTACTATGCGACTACTCCATGCGGTCGCAGGACACGCCCCCCCGCAATCTTGTTCTTTAAGGTGCCATTTGCCCTTTCTACTTTCCCACTACTCTGGGGGTGATAGGGGGTGTGGAAGGCTTGTATGATCCCTAAGGCTTTCATAATTCCTTGCATTATTTTCCCAGTGAAATGGCTACCTCTGTCACTTTCAATCACTTCAGGTACTCCATATCTACATACCAGTTCCTTCAGAAGCTTACTTGCTGTGACCTTCGTTGTGGCTTTCAACACTGGGTAGGCCTCAGGCCAACCTGAAAAGAGATCAATGCACACCAACACATATTCATACACTCCTACCTTAGGCAGTTGAATATAGTCTATCTGCAGTCTTTGAAACAAGTAAAGTGGCCTTGGTGTGCTTACTTGGTGTTTTGACAGCCTGTCCTGGATTGTTTCTAGCACAGATCATGCAAGCTTGGGTGTGTTTAGCTGCTACAACAGTAAATCCAGGTGCTGCCCAATGGGTGTTTACTATGCTGTTCATGTGCATCTTGGATAGATGTGTAGGTCCATGGGCAATCTGGGCCATCATGGGGTACAATACTTGTGGCAAACACAGTCTTTTATCTTTCCTCCACATTCTGTCATCATCAGGTTCTGCATCTTGTTTCCTCCAGAGGTCATGTTCTTCCTTGCTTGCCTGTCTTTGTAAGCTCAACAGTAAATTGTAGTCAACGGCATCATCTGTAAGAACAACTTGTAGGAAGGTATTACCTTAGAGGGATGAACTTGAGTTGCTGCTTGCTTGGCAGCTTCGTCTGCTTTGTGGTTTCCTCTTGAGATTTCATCTGTGATCTTCATGTGAGCTGCCACCTTAAAGATGCCTACTTGAGTGGGTAGCAGGATAGCATCCGTAAGTGCACTCACGGCTTCAGAGTACTTGATTGGAGTTCCTGCCGAGGTGAGAAAATCACGAGCCCGCCATATAGGGCCAAAATCATGGGCTATACCGAAAGCATAGCGAGAGTCTGTAAATATTAGCAGTCTTACCAGAAGCCATTTTACACGCTTCAGCGAGTGCCTTCAGCTCTGCTTCCTGTGCAAAGCAGTGAGGAGCGAGTGGTTCAGCTTTTATTACCTCATGTGGAGAGACTACAGCATATCCAGTGTGGAAATGACCATTCTCATCAGCATATCTGGAACCATCTACAAAAAACTCAAAATCTGCATTAGATAATAGAGAATTAATTTCATGCAAAGCTGTTGTTTCTTGTGCCATTAGTGCTGCACAATCATGGGGTACCTGGGCGTCAGCTAACTCATCTGGTGAAAGTGAATTTACAAAAAGATCAGAAGTACAAGTACCATTCCCACTATCTCCACTCCCCTTTTTTAAATCGAGGGGAAGTAATGTAGATGTATTTAACACCCTACACCTTTTCAGAGTAACATTAGGTGGCATAAGCAAGGCACATTGTATTCTGAGATGCCTTGCAGTATGTATGTGTTTTGGTTATACTAGTGACAGTATGCTGTTGATGTCTTGCGGTGTGTACATGGTCACTGGGTTATCTAAGACAATATCAGTGGCCTTGTCCAGGAGTGCAGTAACAGCCCCACTGCCTTAACACATGAGGGGGCACCCCTGGCAACAGGGTCCAAACTGGTGGAGTAGTATGCTATTGGTCTTTGTTTACCATCATGGTCCTGTGTAAAGACAGATGTAGCATCTTCTGCTGCATGGGTTAATTTAAAGGGTTTGTTTTCGTTGGCGAGACAATCATACAGGGGCAGCATGTAGATTGCTGTGCAGCAAAGCCAAGGTCGGCAGTATGAATCGTAGCTGAGCTAGGCTGCGGGGGGTGGGGGGGTGTAATATTTTGAACTGCAGTCTGCCTTTGCCAAGAATTTCAGTAAGGAAGGAGTGTTTACAATGCAAGTCTCCATAGTATCGCAACATAGGATTAGGTCCTCGATATACTTCAATAGAATTAAATTATTTGGCCTTTGCCACTCTTCATGAATCTGAGCCATAGCCCTGTAAATAGTGGGTGAGTTTTGTGCGCCCTGTGGCAATACTGTCCAAGTGTATTGTTTGTGTTAATGTGTAAATGCAAATAAATACTGACTGTCGGGATCCAGGGGGACACTGAAAAATGCATTTGCCAAGTCAATAACAGTAAATACCTTATAGGAAGGTGGCGTCTGTGCCAACAAGGTGTGAGGGTTGGGAACATTAGGGAAAATGAGTTCAGTTACAGCATTAATTGCCCTCAAATCATGTACCATATGGTAGACCACATGTTCCCCTTTCTCTTGCTTTTTCTTAATTGGGTACAATGGTCATAGGCGTGCGCAGCCTATTGCATTAGGGTGTGCACCCTAAAGCACAAACACACGCCGCATGTATATGTATATGTATATATATATATATATATATATATATATACACACACACACATATATACATACACTGCTGTGTGTGTGTGTGTGTGTGTGCTGTTAGTGTGCTGTGTGAGGGTGGTGTGTGTAAGGGTGCTGCTGTGTGTGTGTGTATGTGTGAGGGTGCTGGTAGTGTGCTATGTGGGTGAGGGTGTTTGTGTGTGTGTGTGTGCTGTTTGTGTGTGAGGGTGTTTGTGTGTATGTGTTAGGGTCCTGTTAGTGTGCTGTGTGAGGGTGCTGTGTGTGGGAGGGTGCTGTTTGTGTGATGTGTGTGTGATGGTGCTGTGTGTGTGAGGGTGCTGTTTGTGTGATGTGTGTGGGTGTCATGTATTTCTGAGGGTGCTGTTTGTGTGTGTGTGTTTGCGAGGGTGTTGTTAGTGTGCTGTGTGTAAGGGTGTTGTGTGTTTGTAAAGGTGCTGTGTGTGTTTGTGAGGGTGCGGTTAGTGTACTGTGTGTGTGAGGGTGCTGTATGTGTACTGTATGTGTGTGGGTGCTGTTTGGGTGCTGTGTGTGTGAGGGTGCTGTATGTCTGTAGGTGCTTTTTGTGTGTGGGTGCTGTATGTGTGTGTGCTGTATGTTTGGACAGATTGTGGAGGTGGGGGCAGATTAGTAAATATCCCCCCTCCCTTCTTACCTTATGTAGGGAGGGGGGATCATTGCTGCCATGTGCCATCCCTAGAGAGTGGAGAGTGAAGAGTGGTCCAGTGGAGAGTAAACTCTAGCCTGCGGGGCTAGAGTTAACTCTCGTGAGATCTTAGCGTTGCCGCGGCAACGCTCAGATCTCGCCAGAGGAACCTGGCGGAGCTGCTGTCTAGAGCTCCCCGGGTCCTCTCCTGCCTCCCTTCATGCTGCTGTGGGCCGGTGAGGTGGATCTTTGATCTCCCCGCCGGCCCATGGAGGCTTAGAGCAGAGCCGACACTCAGCGCCGGTTCTGCGTGAGCTGACAGGGGAGAATAAAGTCCTGGGGAATAAAGTGTGGGAACCAAGATTCCCACCCCCCCAAAAAAATAATATACACTCCAGTGTGTGTATGTATATGTGTGTGTGTGTGTGTATATATATATATATATATATATATATATATATATATATATATATATATATATATATATATATATACACACACACACACACACTGACACGCATACTCAAACACACACACATACACTCACAGACACACACTCATACATTCATAGACACACACATTCACACACACACACACACATTCACATACACTGACACACATACACATACACATTCACAGACACACATACACATTCACAGACACACATTCACAGACACACATACACACATACACATACACAGACACACATTCACAGACACACATTCACAGATACACACACACACATTCACAGACACACATACACACACATTCACAGACACACACACACACACATTCACAGACACACACACACACATATTCACATACACACACACATTCACACACACACACACACACACACACACACACACACACACACACACACTCACATTCACACACACACAAATTATTTTTTTTTTAATAAAAAAAATGTCCACCCAGCCTCCCTACCTGGAGTGCTGGCGTGGACTTGTCCCTGGGGTCCAGTGGGTCGGTCGGCTCTCTCAATATCAGCCGCGGCGAGGAAGCTGTGAGCTTTCTGCTCCCTCTCGCCGCGCGGGCTGTCTGCTGTAGCTGGGAGCCGGAATATGACGTCATATTCCGGCTCCCGGCATCTGCAAGCAGCGCGCGGCGAGAGGGAGCAGAAAGCTCACAGCTCCCTCGCCGCGGCTGATATTGAGAGAGCTGACCGGGGGGGGACATGGGGGGAGCCTCTTGCCCCCCCCCCTCACCCCCTCCCATCCATGACAGGGGGACATGGGGGGAGGAAGGGGGGCGCTGAGTGCCTGCAGGAACGGCGTTCCTGCACAAAAAAGTGCAGGAACTCCGTTCCTGCAGGACTCAATCCATAGGCGTGCCGCGGGGATTAGGGTGTGCCCAGGCACACCCGGCACACCCCGTGCGCACGCCTATGACAATGGTGTGTTACAAGGGGAAGTGGAAGTGGTCTGATGTATATTCGGAAAGCGGGGTTAGGAGTGGACGGGAGGGCCACAAATGTTGCTCCCAGGGGCGGCAAGGCTATAGAGATAACCCCAGGCCTATAGGCAGCCGGGGATAGCGCCAGGCAGGACAGGGCATGGGGCGACAAGGAGAGGAGCTCGTCTACTGATAGGTGCGGTAGGCAGAGGGCAGTCTGCAGGGCCAGGAGGAGGAGGGAACGGCGCAGCGCTTCTGGGTCCTCCGACAGGAGCTCTCAAGGACGGCGGAGTAACGCTTACGGCCACGAGGGCCAGGTTACTAGGTGAGACAGGCGTAGGGAGGACGGCGGGGAGCGTAAGGAGGAAGGGCGGGTAGGTGGACGCACGAACAGACTACCCAGGTGTTCTTCTCCTTACAGGTCGCGGAGCGGTACACCAGCGGTCCCGCGGCGGGACCAGGCGGACAGGAGTCGGCGTCTATTGGATACTCCGGAGCCGCACGCGGCAGATGGAAGGAAAGCGACCCCGCGGCCCTCCGCGGCCGGGGGCTCTGGCGGTGAGTTATCTGTTACACCACACTCAGAATCACTGTTAACCTGCCTAAAATCATTTTTAGACCCATTGGCCAGTGGGGAGGTTGCTTCACCGCAATTTTCAAGGGTCCGCGGGACAGGCAAGCGGGACGGTGAGTGGTGACTCCGGGCTGGCTACGTCTGGGTCGGTAGAAAGGATGGGTCAAAGATCGGATTTAGGCGGCGAGATTACTGACGCGGCACGGCAAAACGTGCACGTATCGGGCTTCAGCGGTTGGGTCTCCATCCCATGCAGTTTGGAACACATTCGTTTCGCATAGGGGCAGCAACGGAGGCTGCACGACTAGGACTTGGGGACGAGCGGATTAAGCAGATAGGTCGGTGGGAGTCTGCGCGTTTTCGCACATATGTACAAACAGATAGGTTGGTGTAATGGGGTTATGGGAAGGTTGTGGGTTTTTTACATGCTCTACAAGTTAATTGATTGTGTTTTTTTATAGGTCTGGTTGCCTGGTTGGTGGGTCACTCTTATGTTTATTGGGCGCAGAAGAGGGCCGCAGTTCCGAGGAATGGATCACAACTGGGCTTCCTTCTAGAAACGGTGGAATTAAAGTGGTTTGGATTTCGTGGTTTCAGCTGGCAGAGCATTAGTGGAGAGATTTTTGGGAGAATGTCGGGGGGGCCCCCCCGGACATAATACTTATCCATGGCGGGGGTAACGATTTGGGTTTAATTCCGCAGAGGGAGCTAATTAGGAGAATGAAGCGGGATTTGGATCGGCTTCGGGAGCGGGTCCCTGGAGTGCTTGTGGTATGGTCCGAGATGGTGCCGAGGTTTAATTGGAGACACGCCAGGGACCCAGCTGCTGTGGCACGATGTCGGGGTAAGGTGAACAAGGCCATGTCAGTTTTCGTTAGGAGGTCAGGCGGGGTCCCGGTGCGACATTGGGAATTAGAGGGTATGTTGCCTGGGTACTTTCGCAAGGATGGGGTTCACCTTTCAGAGGTGGGGTGTGACTTGCTAAATTTAGGTTTTCAGGAGGGTATAGCACGGGCCCTATTTCTGTGTGGTGGGGGGCGCTCGAGATGTTAAGGTATCAAGTCTCGGGCTGTGGCGGGATAGGGCTAGGGTAATTGGGATGGAAGAGGAGTAGCAAGTGGCTAGGCTAAGGTTAGGCTGAATTAGGCCGGAGTTGTAAGTGGTCTGTTGGTTCGAGCTCATCGGTGGCTCCGAACCTGGTGGTGTAGGGGTGTCTCGGTACAACCCTACAGTTAAGAAAGTTATGATTATGGGGCCTCTTTGGTAGGCCGTGTGTTATATATTATGTGTTATTTATATTGTTATATATTGTTTATGGTATGGGGTCATTGCCAGGGGTAATGCTGTACGGAAGGGGGTGGGGGTAAATTATTATTTTACGGCAATGACCCCAATTTGTTATCTTGTTTTTGTTGATTAAAATTAAATAAAGCTGTGGACTTTTATATTTCCAACAGAAATTCGGAGTCTGTGTTTTTTGGGGGGTTGTTTGGGTTAAAATGCCACAAGCCGAATAACGACTGTGCGCATGTCATGAAGCCCATGGATCAGCGCAGTCAGGGGAATGGGCCTTGACAGAGCCAAGGAGTAGGCAGGTGGAGCTAAAGATTTACGGGTGGGTAATTAGTAAGGGGTGTAATAGGGGGTGGGGAAAGTGCAAGTATTTTAAGCGCCCATTTTAGCAAGTGGCCATTTTAATCAGAATCTGCACTTACCTGTTAATTGTCCCTCCCACCCTCCCTGTTTTTTATAGCAGTTCCCGTTTGGTCACAGTGGCGGGATAGGGCTAGGGTAATTGGGATGGAAGAGGAGTAGCAAGTGGCTAGGCTAAGGTTAGGCTGAATTAGGCCGGAGTTGTAAGTGGTCTGTTGGTTCGAGCTCATCGGTGGCTCCGAACCTGGTGGTGTAGGGGTGTCTCGGTACACCCCTACAGTTAAGAAAGTTATGATTATGGGGCCTCTTTGGTAGGCCGTGTGTTATATATTATGTGTTATTTATATTGTTATATATTTTTTATGGTATGGGGTCATTGCCAGGGGTAATGCTGTACGGAAGGGGGTGGGGGTAAATTATTATTTTACGGCAATGACCCCAATTTGTTATCTTGTTTTTGTTGATTAAAATTAAATAAAGCTGTGGACTTTTATATTTCCAACAGAAATTCGGAGTCTGTGTTTTTTGGGGGGTTTTTTGGGTTAAAATGCCACAAGCCAAATAACGACTGTGCGCATGTCATGTTCAGGGCTTATATTCTTCCCAGTATTGGATACCTGAGCTCGCCTGTCTCTTCTCATGGTATACGCTCTCAACTTTGGGTATCATGGGAGTAGTAAATTGGGGGGGGGGGCAACTAGGGGTTCCCTTAATTCTGGTGGACTACCCTTCTTCTTGCCCATTCTGGGACCCTAGAGGTCCAAAACATTGATAATATGGTACACCTTTTCTGGTGGTTTCTCTACAACCACATTTAGTTAATTCAACAGCCATTTTTGGGCAACTTCTATTAAGTCATTATCGTCTAATCAACCTCTGTAAATTGCCATAAATTCACTCCATATATGTGGGTCTAGAGTGCCCTCTGAGGGCATGCCAGCTTTCTTAAGTAACCTCTTAACATTCTTAATTGCGCCTTGTCCTTTGTGATGCTTGACAATAGTCAAAGCCGTAAATCCCCCTTGAGTGCTTTCAGAGCTACCCATCTTAAAACTTGTAAGGGTTAATTACTTCCTTGCACAAGACAAACTGTACAAAAACAGTGTATAAAACACTTATGACCATTGCAGTTGAATTTTCACAGTCTTGTCTCCGTTATTCTAAACACAGATCAGGAGATCTGCTCTTGGAGGATTCTAACTCAAATTATAAAACAAATGACTAGGCAAACAATTAAACTAACTTAAAACCCACAGATACATTCCACTATCTCAAGATTCCTTTCACAAGACATAACACATCATCCACCTGAATATAACCATAATACCAAAGAAAACAAGTTCTTTAGATCAGACCTTTTTAAAATCCTTACCCACCCGGACAGGGGTCTCAAAGAGCACCAGAGAGTCAAAATCCTTTATCGGTAGAAAAATAAAAGCTTTTTCTTACCCGCTGCAGCTGATTAACCGTCTCGGCTCCGAGCCAACCCTTCTGGGTCCGGATGAACTGGATTCGTCTGATCCCGGGGTCACGGCACCAAATTGTTGTGGATCCAAATAATGATCTTTGTTATATTCAGAGGAAGCCCAAATTATTATTGCAAGTGCACTTGGAGAAGCGAGAATTAGACACCAGACACCTGTTGGTATTCAAAATAAGCCGTTTTATTCATCAGCTGGGTTTTATACATTAAAAAGTAAGTGCTTACGTGCAAATACTCATAGAACAGTAATAGGAAGGGAGTACAGATAAGACATAGGGATGAACGTCATGTACACATAACAAATAAGTTCCAAGGTAAGAAAGAGACAAAAGATTAGAGAAGAGACATTTCAGGTGGGGGCTCTCTGCTCCCGGAACTAGACATATATCGTCTTAAGTGTTGTGTTAAGCATCAAGCATTTCCTGAGTCCAAGTTAGCCAATTTTAATATAGGATATCATTATATGACACCTATAAGCTTGATCCTTGGAATCAAGATAAATTATATCACACTAGTGATGGCTGTATGAATACTTTTCCTATTTCAGGATTTCAGGATACTTTTCACAAATTGCATGATTTAGTCTATGGAGGCTCCGGTGGTTTCAAGTCCTGTTTCCATCACAATTTCAGAGCAATTTTGAGTAGGTGATTTTACAAGAAAACTAGAAATGTAACTGCTGTTCAACAAGTACAAGTTACTAGTTGTGTCACTGCCAATGCCCCCAAGGGCCCATCCACCTGCATCCAGAACCCATACCTCCCAATGTTGCAAAACGTATTACATTTGCTTAAAATGTATTTTTAAAATCACTCCATAGTTTCAATGTGTAGAATTAGAGTACATGTACACTGATCAGACACAACTTAAAACCATCTGCCTAATATCATGTAGCTCCTACCCCTTGACAGGTGTATCCCACTCGTTGACAGGTGTCCTTGCAACAAAACAGCTCATATGCATAGAGGCATGGATTCCACAAAACCTCTGAAAATGTTCACACCGTACCTCTCCTGTGCCTCTCCTTTGTTCCCCACATGCATCAATAAGTCTTGGGCACCCATGTCTGAGGCCGGTTCACTGGTTATCCTTCCTTGCACCACTTTTGGTTTGTACTAACCACTGCATAACGGGAACACCCTACAGGACTTGCTGTTTTGGAGATGCTCAGGCCCAGTCGTCTAGCCATCACTATTTGGCCCTTGTTAAAGTCACTCAGATATTTTTGCTTTCACGTTTTTCCTTCTTACAACACTTGAAATTCAAGAACTGACTGTTCACTTGCTGCCTAATGTATCCCACCCTTTGACAGGTGTCATTGTAACAATATTTAATCAATGTTATACACTTCACCTGTCAGTGGTTTTAATGTTGTGGCTGATCAGTGTATAAGGACAAGTATTCAGTCTTTGATGACAACAGAATATTGAGATTTTTTTTTATCAAGCAGCATGGTTATTTTAGTGTGCACGCACCAAACAATGGATTGTTACTAGAACCGGTGATTTGCTGCATTTAATTCATTTTTGAAGGTTAATTCACTAATCACTGCAATTCATTGAACTGCAGTAAGTTAACAACCAACATTTTTGTTGCAAAATAACTGATAGTAGAACTTGAGACATAATAGGTCGCAGTCTATAGAGCAGGTATATTCAAAGGTAGATCTTTAGCCATTTCAAAACCCCAATTTCCATTATTCTTTACCAGCCTTATGGATGACAAAATATTATGGGAGGTGTAGTTTTTTTTTTTTTTTAAGCATTTGAGGATCTATCTTTTGGCCACCCCTTGCTGAAGATCAATAAGAAAACACATCTATAGTGGAAAATGTATTGCATATAACAAAATAAAGCCATTAGTTCAGGGATATACATCCTGTTGTCCCCAGCTGTTAATGAAGAAAAGCAAACAAAGAATTATGTAAGTTATAGATTTCCAACAGCTGAAGAGCCTCAGGTGGCTTAACCGTACTCAAGTGCACAAAAACTTTCAATTCTTGGCACATATACAAAATTCTGGCTGAATGTTAGGAATACATTTTCTAAATAGTGAGTTCTGGTAAATCGATGCATTTTGTAAATAACGTATTTCCTAAGTGTCATGAGTGTCATGAGGTTAAAATCCCATTTTCTGCATGACCTGTCTCCTCTACTTAGGATTTAATGTTTTTTACATAAAATTTTTTCACAGTTTTATGGTTGTAGTTTGTCAAAGAAAGGTGACAGCACAGGGCAAAAAAGAAGAAGTATTCCATTTTTAAAAATGCCATATTTTCAGTATTTATGTTATCTGTGACCACACTTGAGGTGCAATATCCTCTTTGCAGCAAACTGCATAATAGCAGATCTTCCTTCCTTCCTTGAAGAAATACATAGGAGACCGGTCGCAGAATAAGACAAACTGGAAAGTTAGGCAATTGTTATTTCTAGAATTAAAGAAGAAACATTTAGTTATGCAAAGCTCTTTCATAACAGGCTGTTAAAAGAACACTCTAACGAAAAAAATAAAATCCTTTTTGTTCTCATTGTGCTATGTCTAACAATTTGTTTAGATTACAGAGCCCCTCATGCTTTTTTTTTTAAAACTTTAAAATTCACACTACATTTAATCTTTATTCCAGATGTGAGAAAGTCATCTCGTCCCAGCTCAATTCTGAAACATTGGTATCATTTTATTGTCCATAGCAATGCCCTTTATAGAGATGCATTGGGGATGTAGGGCACATGCGCCTCAGTTACCGTGATTCACCCATCAAATGCTCCTGACAGAGAAATACTGAATCTCATACTTGTCGGTGAGAAGCATTACCTGCATTCGGTGTCAACATGCTATGTGTGATGACACAGAAGGTGACGACCATTGAAAATCAAAGGAAGTGCTTCAAGCGGCTGCCTGTCTAATAGCCACCAGAGGTGTGCTCTCTGCCAAATGCCAAATTGCTGTTTCCCAGTAACGGAAATGTTACACAAAAAGGGGCTGCACCTATGCAACAAAACCCACTATTTAAGATGTAAAAATGTAAAATTACATTTATGTATTATGCTAGACAAGGCAACGCCATGTTGGATGAATGAATGAATGATTGGATAGATAGATAAAAACATACTTTTCATTTTGCATACTTAATTTGTTTTTAAATGTTTTTGCTTCTTTTTTTTTTACTTATTTGCATAATGTAGCCTTATTTAATGCAGGAGACATACAGAACATGTTTTACTTCTGAAGTGCACGGATATTTTATTAATGTATATTAATATCCATATTGGAAAGGTTGGAAGCTTTGCTTGGTCTGATTGAACCCACTTCTTTTTCTCATAAATTATATTTACACATAATCAATGTTTGTGTGTTTGAAACCTGTGATTAATATATTCCTTCTTTATGGATCTCTGTAATAGGGTCCTCTCTCTCTGTCTCGTGACAGGTAGAGCTTTAATAACATGTCCAAAGTAAATGATTCTCCATTATTCCAGTTCCCCCTAATTTAACATTTGGGCCCATGGACATGTGTACAGACTCAACCGCAAAACGACAAACAGGGTTATTCACTAAAGTGAGAATAGTTTGAATTTCAAATTTAAAGGGACACTGTAGGCACCCAGACCACTTGAGCCCACTAAAGTGCTCTGGGTGCCAACTCCCATCACCATTAACCCTGAGCATATAATTATTGCAGTTTTTATGAACTGCAATAATTACCTGCTAGGGTTTACTCCTCCTTTAGTGACTGTTTACTAGACAACCACTACAGGGACTTCTGGGTGCTTAGACGACTTTAGGTCGTCTAAACGACGCTGGACGTCCTCATGCTATGCATGAGGACTTCCAGCGTCGCCGTAATCACTATAGGAAAGCACTGAATAAGTTTATTTCCCTACACTATAGTTTCCCTTGAAGGCCAAAGTAACCAAACTGGAAGCATTTTTCAAGTTCAGGTATTTTATTCCTGACAATTTTTACTTTAGTAAATAATCCTGATAGTGTATCAAATGTGTAAAAGGAAAGAAAGATTACTCACGTCCTGAAGAGTTTGGTACATAGGACATAAAACCTCCAAATAGGTGGAACTAGAAGATAAACACTGAATAATAGGTAATAATTTCACGTCAGAAGATCATTATTTAGGATAATCAGAAGGTAGCCAAAAGGTTGCAGTGGACAGAACAAAGTCAGTATAAGAAGACAAGTTATGAGAGAGATTAAAAATCACAAATGGACATCAGAACATTGTATAGCATAGAGCTAAATCATAATTGTTTACTATATTAACATGAAAACAATTGCTCATGTACCATTACATATCAACAATATATCATGCACCATACATATGTGCAGGGCCAGATTAAGAGCCCAGTGGGCCTGGTGCTGACAATTATGATGGGCCTAATTACAAAATCTTATCGACCAAAATCACTAAACCAGCCCTACCTCCAAAGCGTCATGTATCTGATGGAGATGGTGCTGGAGGGAAACTCATAGGATGCAGCTATGAGAAAACACATACCCTATGCTAATCTCATGCTTTCATATTTCAAGTAAATCCATACCCATTAACAGCAGTGTCCAGTAAAGCAGGAAGTCTATGGACGGGGTAAAAGGGTGGGCCACTGACGCAAATCACATAACAAGAGTAGCCGAAAGGGGCGAGCATACCCCAAAAGGGGTCTTGTCTGTGTCCCCATGTCTCCCAGTCTCTTAGTGTCTGTGTCCCCATGTCTCCCAGTCCCTTAGTGTCTGTGTTCTCATGTCTCCCAGTGTCCCCATTTCACTAGGACGCTAGGGGACATTGAGAGACATTGGGCCACTGGGAGACATGGGGACACTGAGATACTAGGGAACACTGGGAGACCTTAGGACACTGAGACACTTGGGGACACTGGGAGACATGGGGACACTGGGAGACATGGGGACACTGGGAGACATGGGGACAGTGGGAGACTTTGAGACACGAGGGGACACTGGGAGACATGGGGCACTGAGACACTGTGATACAAAGGGGACACTGTGATATATAGGGGACACTGGAGACTTGATAAAGACCTGGGTACAGGTCAATACCTTGTGGTGTCCAATAAACCTGCTTAAATCTATCATAGTGAGTGCCTGTGACTTTTTTCTCTTATACTAGGGGACACTGATACACTTGTGGGCACTGTGAGACATGGGGACCTTGGGAGACTAGGGGACACTGAGACACTAAGGACACTGAGACACTATGGACACTGAGAGACACCAGGGAGACTGAGAGACATGGGGCACTGAGACACTGTGATACATAGGGGACACTGTGATACATAGGGGACACTGAAGACTTGATAAAGACCTCGGTACAGGTCGAAACACTGCGGTGTCCAATAAACCTGCTTAAATCTATCACAGTGAGTGCCTGAGATTTTTTCTTTTATACTAGGGGACACAGACACAGGGAGACATAGGGACACTGGGAGACATTGGGACACTGAGACACTGGGAGACTAGGAAACACTGAAACACTAGGGGCCCATGGGGACACTGAGATACTAGAGACACTGGCTGGGAGACATGGGGACACTGGAAGTGCTCCATGTCTCCCAGGTCTCAAAGTCACCCAGTGTCCCCATGTCTCCCTATGTCCCCCAGTGTCCCCATGTCTCTCAGTGCCCCCTAGTGTTTGCATTATTATGTCTCCCAGGCTGGGAGCTGCTGTCTGGACTGTTTGGGCAGAGCTGCTCCCCCGCGGATCAGTGAGTAGAAAGAGGCAGGAAGGGAGATGCTGTAACTTCCTATCCCTGCCTCTCTCCACACACACACACACACACACACAGCGCCACCTACTGGCTGTGACTAACATTTGTATTGCCGATATTACTGCAATACCGGCACCGGCTAGGCAGCCTCAAATACCTGATAAATATTATGAGAAATACCTGGAAACCCTAAGAGTAGTGTGTAAAAAAAATAATAATAATAATATATATATATATATATATATATATATTTTTTTTTTTTTAATAAAATTAATGGGCCTATTCCATGGGCTTGGGCCTGGAGCTGCAGCTCCATCAGCCCCTATGTTAATTTCGGCCCTGCATATGTGTACCCAGAGGTGTAACTAGAAACCACACTAGAAAATTGCCCTGGACCCTCCCATACGTCTACCCGCCACCCCATACATCCCCGACCCCCACAAGTCCTCCCGCCCCCCCACACATGCAGACACACACATAGACACACGCATGACACACACTCTGTCATGTAGACATACACATGTAGACACACACATACATACAAACACACATATACACACACACACATACATACAGACACACAAAGGGAAACAATTTCAGTAATTCAGTCTTTTACCACTAGCAAAATAATTTTTTTATCTATCTAGTGGAGTGCTGTCCTAAGAGCCCCTATAGATGAACCTCCAATGACAGCAGGTTCCACTTCTGGATTTAGAGTTAAGGATTCTACTCTGCATCTATAAAGAGGGAGACTGCTATGGGCTCTGTATATTACTTGAACAGTGACTGTCACTTACAAGAAAATCTTTAAAATTAGTGGACTTATTATTTGTATCAAAGATGTGTTTGTAAGGTATGGAAAAGAAATATAATAAATTCACACAACCAGATTTACCTTTATCCTGGAGCTGTGTATCCCCATCCTTGCTCCCTATGAGACATAAGCTTTGTCCTTTGCATTTGTCAGATTCCCTTTTTTATCTAAAGTTGTGTCCTTAAGGGGACAAACGAGAAGAGAAGCAGAAACAATGTTTCCTTTTCCCCTCCTCCAATGGTATGTGTGTCCTTGCTTTGCCTGGACCGAGCTTTAACTAGATGTCAATTGCTAAATCTTTAATATAAAATTAAAAGAAAATGAAGCATAATGTTAAAGAAAATCTCGACACTATATTCAATATTTAATTAATATTGCAATTTTTAGGGAAGTTCTATTTTAAAGGTGCCATGTAGATGTAATCGTTATGTATATACCAACAGCATAGGCATGCATTGTACAACTTGGGCATACATTTTACATTTGCTATCAAATTGTCTATCACAAAATATTAATAAAATATTACACTCTGTAATTTACCATCGTATGATATTTGCATGACAGGTACACATTAAGACACCACTGCTGGGGGGCAGAGCTTGCCAGCACACTGAGCCAGACTCCATTTCCAACAGCTCCTGACCAAAATTTACCAATCCATTAAAAATTCTTGATGCTAAAGCCCATCCAGCCTTCTAACCTACCACATTGAAACCGGCAAGGAGAGCTGCATTGGTAGATGCCTTTCTTCCAAGTACAAAAACTGCCCACACAAAAACCCAGGGCCTACCTTGTGCCCTTGCTCCTGGCCCTCGAGCAATTCCTGCATGGACACGCGACAATTAGAGCGGACCTTCCTCCCTCACCTTCACCGCCTAACCTCCCAGCGTATATGTCGGCTATGGGGCGTCAATCCCCAAACTCTCCAGCTGAGGGGAGAGACATCGGGTCTACAAAGACCCATGCAGCCAAAATCAGTACCCGCACCTGCGGAAGAATGGCAGGCAGCCGGCCGCGCTCCAAGCCCTGAGCAAATGACTCCTCCAACCACACAAGCACCACAGCAACAATCACCCGAAGCCTTGGATGACTCGGCTCCTACTACCAAGAAAGATTTCAAACTCCTACTAGCAGAAATCCATAAGCTCCTAGCAGCTGACTCAGCCCTCCTCAAAACAGAAGTGCGGGCCATCACTGACAGGATGCAAACCTCGTAAAATGACATGGTGGACATCCAAACCCACCTGACAACACTAGATGATACAGTGCACTGGCTCCAATATCAGCAAAAAATGATCAGCTCAAAATGGCAACCATAGAAGATCGTCAGCGACACACACACATTAAAATCTCGACGGAAGAACTGACACATTATGTCAGACGCCTTCTAGCGACCATACTTTCCCATGCTGTGGCGAAGATAATTGGCATTGATGGGGTATTCTGCCTCCTGACATACACACGCCTGAGATCCCCAGCAGTACGAGATGTGCGTTTACGCTGTGTATCAGTCCAAGACAAGATACACATCATGGCTGTACTAAAAGGCAACACGCTTCTTTCCTTTGAGGATTCGTCCCTCACCTTCTATCAAGACCTGTTTAGAGCTACTCTACTCTGGCGCAAGTCTTACGGTCCAGTCACCTCACAGCTATGCAAAGCAGGAATAGCATACCGATGGGGAGCGGGCTGCTCACTGGAAGTAACACATGCAGGGACTACCTTCCTGGAAACTCTTGGACAAATCTAGATACGGCAATGCCAGTAAATTTCTCCAGAGACAACCGAGACCCCACTACTGCTACTCCTCTTGTTTCAAAATAGGAGGAACACAGCCTCCAGTGCCATGATCCTTGGTGAAAACAGACCCCACTAAGTAAAATTTTTGTCAATTACAAATTTCTTTTATGTTTACATGTTATAGCATACGACCACCACTTTGACCATCTTCACCACACACTAGTAGACAACCTACCTTAGCAAGGCCCTAGGGCCCCATACCGCATGTAGGCCTTCCCACAAGGGGTCTTAAACAGCCCCCCCACAACCTCCATGGTTAGGGGTGTCCACGCCCAATGCGCAGGCCCCGACAAGGTAAATTTACTCACACAAAAACACCACCTGCAGAAATTCTAACCCGCCACTTACATGATACGCAGTTTTTAAGTATCTGCTAAGTTCACAAAGACCTACACAAAATCTAAGCCACACACTAAATGCTTCATACAACTTTGAAAGAGCTAAACAATAGCGCGTTATAACTTGCAACCCTACAGTCGGTGCACACTTTAGCACTCCATACATACCCCGTCTGCCTAGCATTAGCCCTATCGGCGACAACAGCCTGTCAAACCCTAATCGCACAGTCTTACCAGCTACACAACGCTATAGCCAGACTAAAGACTTTCACTCACCACCATAACATCACTGCTTTGCTAGTCCTAATATATGAAGACGTGAATTTCTAACAATTCAAAACAGTGTCATGAATATGCGCTACCTTTTATACAATATCACTGCCTGTTAACCTTGATATGGCACTGTGTGCTAGTTCGAACCCAATTGCACTACAAAAAAATAAATTATTAGACACCAGTGCTTAATTTACACTATAGGGACACAAGTATTGAAACACACCTCTCAATTATTGAATTCAGGTGTTTCAATTTGTGAAAAAAAGGGTAGTTCTGAAGAGCTCAGTGAATTCAAGTGTGGTACTGTGATAGGATAACACCTTTGCATTAAGTCAGTTTGTTAAAATTTCATCCCTGGAAGATATTCCATGGTCAACTGTATTGGAAAGTGAAAGGATTTAGGAACAGCAGAAACTCAGCCACGAAGCATAAGACCACATAAAGTTATAGTGAGGTCACTCTGTGCACATGGTGCATCAAAGTCACCAAAGCTCTGCTGAATCCATAGATGAAGAGTTCCAAACTTCCTCTGGCATTAATATCAGCACAAAACTGTGCAGCAGGAGGTTCATGGAATGGATTTCCATGGTCAAATAGTTGCATGCACACCTCACATCAACAAGTACAATGCCAAGCATTGGATCACGTGGTGCAAAAAACACTGTCAATGGATTCTGAAGCAGTGGAAACATGTTCTGTTTGACAGTCTGATGGACGAGTCTGGGTTTGGCGGAAGCAAGGAGAACGTTAACGGCCTGACTGCATTGGGCCTACTGTAAAGTTTTATGGAGGAAGGATATTGGTATGGAGCTGTATTTCAGAGTTTGGCTAGGCCCCTTAATTTTGACAATGCTATGCTTCCAACTCTGTAGTAATAGTTTGGGGAAGGCTCTTTTCTATTCCAACATTACTGTGCCCCAGTGCACAAAGCAAGGTCCATAGAGACATGGTGTGGAAGTACTTGACTGGCCCACACAGAGCCCTGATCTCAACCCCTTTGAACACCTTTGGGATGATATGGGACAGAGATTGCAAGGTAGGCCGTCTCATCCAACAATAGTGCCTGACCTAACAAATGCTCTACTGAATTAAATTTTCAACAGAAACACTCCAAAATCTCGTGGAAAGCCTTCCATGGAGAATGGAAGCTGCTATTGCTGCAAAGGTAGGAACAACTACATAATCATGTCTATGTCTTTAGAATTGTGATTTCATAAGAGTTATTGTTGGTGTAATGGTCAGGTGCCCACATACTTGTCCATATAGATAGTGTATATTTCATACAGAAGATCTTAAGATTCATAAAATTATATTTTTCATTGCATTCCAGGTTCAGTCTATTACTATCTGTAAAACAAAACAAATGTAGAATTAAAACGTAACATATTTATGTCCCTTCATTGTAATTGTACTGAATTGAGTATCCTTTATGTGCTTCTTAGCAGTTAAAAGTTCATTTTGTACAGTTTCTTAAACATTCATTATACTCACTACTAATTATCTTGAAATAAATCTCTTTCAAACCTACATGCCAGCAGTTTGGGATATGAGCTGTTCTTTCAGATCATGCATTCCTGTCAGTCAAATGGGGCTCAGCTGTAGCACAGAATGAAAAGTATTAGTCTCCTGCTAGGATGATTCTCCCAAACGCCCCTCTTCCAACATCACCTCCCAGGGATGTCCCATATTTGTACCAGTAAGACTCAGCTGACATTTTCTGTTTCTAATGTGGCTATTAAGAGAGAGAGAAAAAAATGAAGTCTCCCCCCCCCCCTTTTTTTTTTAGATCCATTTACGTGAAAAGGAAAAAATACCTTTAAAGCATGCAAAATCATTATGTGAGATTTTAGCTGCCATTACCTGTGAGATTGCCAACATGTAAGTAATAAATGAGCAGTGTATCTGTAAGGGTTTGAATACATATGTTTTCAGACAACTAACTGTCTGCATGCTCTTAACAAGCTTACAGTCTTAGATACGTGAATACAATAATTTGGGTAACTGGATACATGCTATTAATTTATGTGTCATGTTTTCACATGGATATAACTTCTATGTAACAATTTATTGCACTGGCTAGTGTCCACAAAGTCAATCATGACATTTTCTAAAATATGACCAGCAGGGTTTCCCAAGTAAAATTAAGGGTTATATTGCTAGCAATTAGAACTTAGCTGTGAATAGCTCCTTTAGGTAGTTACAGTACATTTCTGTAGTTGTATTAAGCTTTCGACCATTAAAGTCTTCTGTGGTTGCCTTAAGCTTTCAACCTTTCAATTATTTGAATGTTTTATATGAGTTCTCCCTTCATAAAGACATATTTTAGTTTGATTTAGTGCTGTGGTAATATCATGGATTTAAAACACTTTTTTGGGAAGTACAGAATCAGATTAAAGAAGTGGATTTAAATGATCAGTGAATGGTCATGGACATCGGCACAATGGAGTGTCAAATGCCTTGCATTTTCCTGCAGAAAGTGTCCCACCATATGCCATCTGGTCATAGGAAACTGTAGGGACTAAGATTCAAACATTGTGATCCCTTTCCCTCTCTTTGAGACAAACCATTCTATGAGCTATGGAGCTCTATGTAATCTGTAGCATATTCAAGTAGATCCACCAGCGTGCTGTAAATGGCACAAAAAGCACATCAACAGTACATATATCTTTAACAACCTGACAAAGCAGAGATTAAAAGTTAGTTGAAATACAGGGAGACTTTGAAAAGCAACTTGAATTTTAATTAGAAATTTAAAATTCAGTAAAGGCAACCAAGGGCCTCGAATTAAAACAGTACCTTAAACTCAATAGATAAATACAATAGATAATTATAGGGGTTATGGCACGAGTGTTTGGATGCTGTAACCTGGTTTTCTATGAATCCATGTTTTTAGAAGTTTGACAAAACTATAAATAAGACTATTACATTCAGATGTGTTGGCACTCTACTGCAGTATGGTTCACGTAACGATATCTTACCTGTCTCCTCCGGAGCCGCGCAGCATGGCTTCCTCTTCTGGGAGGCGGCGTAGCCTGTCTGATGCCGGCCGCTCTGAACACGGCACTTCTATGAATCCGTCATGTCAAAACGGCCGCGCAAATTCAAACGATTCCACACTCCCTGACCTTTTAGGGGCGTGGATTTAAAGCTATATGCACTACACTATAAAAGGGCGCCTTTTACACTTGTTCAGCACCCTATTGTGGTTCTTTCTTGGTTCCCTCTAGTGCTATTGAGATTCTCTATTGTATTTTCTGGTCTTTTGACTTCTGGCTTATTCCTACTGACTATTCTCCTTTATTTTGTAATTGTCCTATTTATAGTTAAATCCCCTCTCATAATATTGTAAAGCGCTACGGAATCTGGCGCTATATAAATGGCAATAATAATAATAATAATAAGTGACTTATATACTCCCACAATATAAGGATTGTGTTCATCCATTTAAGGATCATATGTCAGACCAGACATCCGGTCTGCTTATTTGACTTTTTTTTTTTTTTTGCTCCCTTTTGTATATTCATTAGTCCTTTGTTTGACTTATTCACAATTTTTCTATCTATAATAATACACTTGTGATACTGATTTCTACCATTTTTTTGTCTTCATTTAGACATAATTCATATGCCTGGGTGCGATATTTATATTTTTTGATATTATAAATAAGACTAGACTACTCTATCCAAATTTGCTAAAAACAATAATAAATTAATAAAGCAGCAACCCCAAATTGCAAAACTAAGAAATACCACAGATCAACAAAACAAGATAAGTTTGTATTACCAAATTTTAAAAAAGAATATGAAAAGAGCAGTCCTGGAAAAGGTTTATATTGCTTGACTGCTGACTCCTCCGTAACCCATCCACGTTACCCCCTTCCTACCAATATTTAACACAAAACCATTTTAGTGGTCAAGGGCAACGGCCACAGCTTTATTTCTTGACAACCAGCAAACAACCTGGTGAGTGTGGTGGTCTGGTGAGTTCTCCCAGACCGGATCTCCAGAAGGATATTGATACTTTAGAGAGAGTTCAGAGAAGGGCTACTAACCTGGTTCATGGATTGCAGGATAAAACTTACAAGGAAAGGTGAAAGGATCTTAACATGTATAGCTTGGAGGAAAGACGAGACAGGGGGGGTATGATAGAAATATTGAAATACACAAAGATAATCAACACAGTAAAGGAGGAGACTATTTTTAAAAGAAGAAAAATGACCACAACAAGAGGACATAGTCCTAAATTAGAAGGGCAAAGGTTTAAAAATAATATCAGGAAGTTTACTGAGATGTTAGTGGATGCATGGAATAGCCTTCCAGCTGAAGTGGTAAAGGTTAACACAGTGAAGGAGTTCAAGCATGCGTTGGATAGGCATAAGGCTATCCTAGCTATAAGATAAGGCCAGGGACTATTGAAAGTATTTAGAAAATTGGGCAGACTAGATGGGCCGAATGGTTCTTATCTGCTGTCACATTCTATGTTTCTATGTTTCTAAGCTTGGCCTATTTTACATCAAGATACCTGGTTATGACTGTCAGAGGTGTACAATATTACGATTACTTTTACAATAGCCCCTAATTTGAAGAATATAATAGTCCCTACTAAACTCAGGTAACCATCTCATGAGAGAATAGGGATGACATCACCCAAAAAGTAAGTCATTTTCGATGTAGGCACTCCTTCAAAAAAATCTCCACTCCTTCATAAAAGCGTATCAATTAAACTGTTAATAGCTCCCAACTGATTCCTCTTCTGCAACTGTCACTAGTCTAATACTATCCTTACCTTTTTGTGTCATTTTACCCCACTCCCTCTAGCATGTAAGCTCATTGAGCAGTGCCCTCAACCCCTCTGTTCCTGTGTGTCCAACTTGTCTGGCTCTGGTTACAACTACATGTCTGTTCGTCCACCCATTGTAAAGCGCTGCGGAATTTGACTGCGCTCTATAAATATCATAATAATAATAATAATAGATGTCTAAAGTGTGTCAATTTATCACATGTAGCCACATCATTTTCAAATCTATCTCTTTACAAGATTGCATCTTCCACAGCATGTAATACCCAATTTGTTTTGTATCTATTGACATGCAGCTGCAGTTTACAATATGTGGGGCAAACCAAGAGACCCTTTATGTTTAGATTCAGGGACAGAGGCTAGAAATTTAAAAAACAAAGAAACAGGCAATAGACCAGTATCTCTCCACTGTATTCAAGCATACAATTAAGACTGCAATGTACATTGAGTGAATACCATATCGACACAGCATCCAGAGTGTAAAAATAGTTTGCAGTGGAATTCACTTTAGATGTCTTATTTATACTTTTATTTTATTAAGCTCTATATGGATCTATATACATATGTATATAGCTTACATATTAAACTTTAATCAGGATAATATCAGTGTGTTACCTTTGCCTTAATTTAAATAGTCATTTTATTATGTCCCTATTTGAATTTTGTGAATAAAGATATTGTTTTAAAGTAAGAGAAAACAAATCATAATAATATATACGTTACTTAAATTATGAATTGAATGGAACTGCTTTTCAATTTACATGGCTTTAAAATAATCTCTCTGATTTGCATAAAAATTCAGATATAAGTGTTAAAAGTGCTGGATGCCTGGTCTCTAGAGAAATGCTAAATATGCAGTTGTTGCGGGTCACCAGTCTTTTGGGTTTATTATTAGATCTTAACGGTACATAAACTCAATTAAAAGAGACGTGTGTGTTTGCTTGGCTCGTTGAGATTTACTTTTTTATTTTAACATATTTTCTTAAAAATTTATTTTACATAGCTGCTGCTGTAACAGAAAATATAATCTTTAGAAGTCTTTTTATATCTTATTTCTTTTATATTATTGCCCTTAGAACTTTTTTTATATTTTATTTCTATTGACATATTCCAGTGCAGCATACAGTACACTGAAAAACATATTTGACTGCAATTCATTGTTCAAGTCATATGATAAGGAAAAACACAAAGGAAAAATAATGGGTGGATAAATAGCAGTCCATTAGACGTCACTACTAACCAGAGATGCCCACCTTTTTGCTTCACCTCTTCCATTAGCCTGTGTGCGGGAGGGTGGAGGGGAGACATACTGAGTACAGGCTCTAAGAGTAGTCTTGATGCTTCCTTCACTCCATGGGGCTGTAGATTGGAAGGAAATATGTACGGAGGCTCAATCTTGTGTCCCCAGCAATAGTAAAGGAAAGACAATGCCTAGTCCTCTGCTCCAATATCTAATATCCTCTCCATGATATCCACGTGAGAGCCTAGCGTTCTGGAGACTGTGGAGCATTTTACTTTATGCACAGCAGGACATTTCTTCACAATTCAGGCAATTACTGGCTAGAAGATTCATTTATCATCTGATGAAGCCTGCATAAATGGAGAAAAATCTCTTCCTATCTCTAGTCATTTGGCCCCCAGCCAGCTTCTGGACTGAGTAATTTCCAAAATAGTACATAATAGACTTGTGCATTCGGTTTCATGTCATCTGAATTTGTGGCGATTGGTGGGCTGTCTGAATTCCGAAACTCTAAAGTGCCATATGGATATATTGGGAAGAAACAAGCCGCAGGTTCGTTTGTTTCATGACTCTAAGTTCAATCGTTGGCATTAAAAAGAGACGATTGATGGGGAAAAAAAGATGATTTATAACTAGGGGACAGACACTAAATGTTGATTCACAGATCAAGTGAGAAGTGACCAAAGACTTCCAGGGATCCCTTATCCCCTGAACTGATCTGGGTGATTTTTGTATATGTTGGTCACCCAGATCAAATCATTATCTGATTTTGTATAGGAGTGTCCTGGACCTGAGAGCCATTGTAATTGCGTATTTGTTCCTTGTTCCTACTGTTGTTTACTCTCAGGTCCAGGTTGGAGTGCCCCATGCATGGGGACATGCATATAAGGCCAGTTGTGGCTGTCATTAAATTATTCCAGCTTGCACTCCAAAACTGTGTGCCGTCCTGTTATTGGAGGGAAGGAAGGTTCTGTTGTTCCAGGTTGCAGGGGATTCAACTGGGAAAGTCGTTGTAAGGCCTAGAGCTCCCAGGTCTGAGGGTCTTCCGGTGCCTGGGGGTGTCTAGAGCGAATTCCCCATACCCAGCCAGAGTACAGGGAGTTTTGTCACATATATATATATATATATTTTTATCTGCTGAATACTGGACACAACTCGAAAAGATTATATTTTCTATTAATTCCCCCTTATTTAGCATATTCCAGGATTGACCTTTTAACTTAATGTTTCAAATTAAGTTACTCTGCAGAATGTACTGACCTGTTCCATTGGGGATCTGGAATGGTTGGACTATGCGCTAGTCAATCTAGAGTTCCAAGAATTCTTTCAAATCACAGGTAAATTAATCTGTTTTACAAAACAGTGATCATTAAATATATATTGAATATATTGAATCACAACTCCTTGACTATTTTTATTTTAATGAATTCCTATCAATCTTCATGGAAGACCCATATGGCTGTAGTTGGAGGCCATTTCATCCAACTTACTGTACACACGAAAATTACACATTCACAAATGCTTCTCACCCCTGAGAAAAAGTTGCGAGACTTGGAATTGCAGATTGAATCTTCTCCATCTGTTTCTCTATTCAAATACATTTTTCAAGTTAAAGTCTTCTAAATATATTATATACTGAAACCACTAAACTACCTACTTATTAACCCAAACCGGAATTTTACTATGGCAGTAATAAATCCAATACAACGTTAAAACAATAAAAGGGCGCTACAAAATCCCCTAACTAATTTCTTTAGACAACCACAAAATCATTAATTTGATGGAAATTGTTTAGGTTGTTTTTTTTTTCTTAATTTTTACGAATGACAGATTTTAGGATAATTCCCTATTTTTCCACAATCCAGACTGGGCCTTAAATATCTCTAATTCATATTTCTAGTTTTTATGATTATGAAAATTTTTACATCTAACAAATTTCTTGGACCTGATAACTGTTGAACTCTAAAACCACTATAACAAATCCTATCTTGAAATACTAGCTCCTTGTTTACAATATATGGACAAATCCTGAAATAGTTAGTGGATTAACGGTTTTGTATGTTTGGTAATTTGGGATTCATTCCATGGCAACAAAAACCAAAAGATTGATGGAAACCCCCCCCCCAAAAATGAATAAGGTTCAGGAGACAGCCACTAAATGTTGAATTTACACACAAACATAACTAATAAAAAAAAGACCTAATTAGAAAAAAGCGGTAGAAAAAAATAAATTGCGACACATCAAAAAAAGAAATCTATCTCCAAGCATAGAGGTCTTTACACAAAATAAACTTGCATAGCATTGAAGCTCTTATAAGACATGTCCTTCCCCTAGCATATTTAATAAGAGCCCCTGCGTACTGCCCTTGAGTGTGGGTTTTGGCGGACACTTATGGTCTTCCATTATTAGAGACCCCACCTATTGCTCATGGGTGGCAGCTGGGGACACTTGATACCACATTATCAATTCAAAATCTATATTGGTGGGACCTGGAAAAAAAAAAGGTCTTAGTGACACTCACAGGCAGGTTTTAAGAATTTGCCCGCTGGATGCTGGTGCAGCTTATGGGCAAATAGTTAACACAGAATCCCATAGCAACCGAAACAGCTCAGCATGGTAGGTGGAGGCATGGAGGAGGTTGCACTAATGTGGGGGTCATATTGATCCCCACAGGCTTTTGTTTTTATTTTTATTACATTTGGTAATGTGGTGGTTTGCTAACAAACACCGACCAGCTGTCACATGATTAACCATCACACAATCAAGGTGTTCAGTTGAATCGGTTTCTATGATCAAATGTTGGCCGAAGCTAACCAACAAATTGTTGAGCATCAGACATCCTGAACAAAATGTCCAATTCAGAACACTCGGTTTGAAAGAACCGAAGTATTGCGTTGTGCACAATTCTAAAATACCGATTTTTTTTTTTTACTGCACCTCCTCTTTTTCCTTTTATTGGTTACATTTTCTCACTTGTTCTATAAGCCAAATTTAGGTAAAATTCAAAATGCACCCATCATGGTATGGCAAAATATATGCATAATATTTATATGTTGCAGTAGACAGTAGGTTAATTTTCGTGCCAATTTGATTCGTCTGAATTATTGTTCCCAAAATTATTGTATAAGTGAAATTCTGGGGAAACCTTATCTAAAAAAAATAAAAAATAAAAATTTATGCCAATATCCTTGTTAAACATAGATACTAAAATGTGTGCATGGATTTTGTGACCTCTAGACTGAAATCACTTCTGCTTTTCTCTCATCATAGTCACGCTGAATGTGTATGTAATATTTACATGAATCTGTGACGGTGATGACACCAAGAAAATATTAATATTTTGTTTGCAACTTCCAAAATTATTTCCCATTGCCTTTTAGTTTAATTGAAAGCAACGCAGGCTTCTCACATGCTGCACTGATGTTTTCTTTATTCAGTCCTGTCATACTTTGATATTATTAACTGCTTTATCACAGCCTTTATGAATCTGTATTACTCTCCCTACACTGTGGATGCACAAGGTTTTTCTCAGAACTGTTCAGGATCCCAATGGATTACAGCGGGGCTACATCATGTCTCCACTTTTATATATACTGGTGCTTGAGCATTTGGCTTAATCCATCTGCCATTGTACAAATATTAAGTAATTTGAACTTCTCAGTGTTCCAGTAATGAAACTAAGCATATTTGTGGCTATTATATTATTTTAGTCACAATACTGTCTCCTACCTTTTAGGTGCAGGAGGTTGACTTTCCCTGGGGTCCAGTAGTTCAGACTGATGGGAGTCAGAGTTCCCACTCCTTCCTCCTGCTTCAATGCGGTTTTCTATGATTGCTGGGTGGAAGTGACCCAGGGCAGTCACTTCCTCCCAGCGTCTGACATCATCAAAGGGGGCACGGTTGCGCTGTTAAAGCGCCGCAGCGCTGACTGGGCCCCCTGGAAATTCATTGCCATTGGGTAGCCCTAACAGCATGGGCCACCTGATGGGCCCCTGAATGTGTGGCCCCCGCGGGCTCGGTCAAAGCTGCAATCCCTTCGACCACTGTATCAAACCATAGGGCTAACGACCCGGATGTCCCTCTCTTGGCTGTCTGCTAGAAAGCCACTAGAGATGGAGTTAACCCTGGCAGGTTATTATTGCAGTTTATTAAAAAGGGACCTGGGACACCGCACGCAGCCTGCTTCAATAAGCTGAAGTGGTCTGGGTGCCTATGGTGTCCCTTTAATGGCTCCAAGTCTTGGAAACAAAATAAGAAACAAAAACAATTTCACAAATTTCACAATTTTATGGCATTACCAGAATTATTGTATTGGTGCAGAACTATTTCCTTTTCTATTATAAGAATACTTATAAAAACTACCTTTTCCATTTTTGTGTAGAAGGGCCAAAACCAAAACCAAAACTCTGCTGGCTTGAGCTTACAAAAACCTTTTTCACAGCGTGGCTTGTGGTTGCTTAAGCTAGATCTTATTTGTAAGCTACTAGCAAAAATAATATTCTATGTTTAAAAAAAAAGGATGGTAATCCACTTTGTTGGAGACTTTATAATAACAGAGACACTTTAGGACATAGAAGATGGAGACTCATCAGAAGGATAGACCTCGGCGGTAAGCACTTTTCCCTTACACCTCTGCTTTCCCTCAGAAATAACTATGGAAGTAAAAAAATAACAGTTTGCTTGTGTAAATTAGTTTTTGTAACTACAAAGAAATAATTTTGTTATAAGTGTGACTTCTTAATCTAGACTACAGTGTCTTCTGAGCTGTTCAACATGGCTGTCACATACTGTGCTAACACTACAATATCTGAGCAGGTGTCTGTCATCTATCGATCTATCTATCTATCTGTCTGTCTGTCTGTCTGTCTGTCTGTCTGTCTGTCTGTCTGTCTGTCTGTCTGTCAGTCTGTCTGTCTATCTATCTATCTATCTATCTATGTTCCTCTCTCTTTCTCTCTCTGTCTCTGTCAGTGAGTCTGTCTGTCTGTCTGTATGTCTATCTATCTACCTTTCCATCCATCCATCTCCGTGAATATATGAATACATCTTGTCTAGATCACCAGCTGTCACTTATAGTCCGTGTTCTTGCCAAGAAGGAGATTATGAGCTGCTAGAATCAAACACTGGTCTCACCCTTTGACAAGTGTTATCTAGTGTGTCACTGGCTCTATCCCACTTAGCACAGTTTGCTTCATCTATAAATACATGAGGAAAGTGAAATGGTTGAGAACATATGTCCCAAATATGTTAAACTCTATTATTTGGTTTCAAGCTTTAAAAACTTTGCATTTGAAAGACTTATTTATACCAGGCTGCAAATAAAACATTATGATCATTTGTTTTTGCTGCCATAACTGAGTGGTGCCAATGTGCATTACAAGCCTGTGTCAAAATACAATTTGTTTTTCATTAATATTTTTTTCCCCATTCTTGAATGAATACATTATATCCCATGCATACAGTGATGTAAATTTCAGAATAAATTAGCAAAAGTCTAATTTCACACGTTCTGAATATTTCATTTATTTTTCTGTCCCGCATCAACAGCTATTTCTTCCACTACAAAACAGCTGATCCACATATTTATATACATAACAGTAAACTGTGTATTGTAGGAACATGATGCCATCTCATAATAAACCACAAAACCAAAGACTGGATGGTTTATGAATGTGTCCAGAACTCAGAGATGACATTATTTTCCTACAATACACACTTCATTTTTATCTATTTGTCATATTACATGACTTTTTTAGGGCTATGGTTAGTGTGTTATTATCAGGGCAGTGCTAATGGATAGGGTTAGGGTTGTGATAGGCTGAATGACGTCAGCTGACACTCACAGCCACCCATTGCTGCTTAGGTTAATTAGCCCAAGCAACACAAAGGAGATTAGTTGCTGGGGGCTCTTATCTAGCATTAAACATTACAAATATAACATATAGTAAACATTAAAAATGGTTTAATGCTGAATGGAAAGACAGTGCTAGGGGGTTTTAGACACTATAACCACTTCAATGAAATGAACTAGCTATGGAGCCTACAGAGTTGCTTTAAATTAGTGCTAAGGTTCATTTCCTCTGCTACCATTAATTCAGCTCATTTCCTCATAGTGATATGCTGGCATAGTTGTTGGGGAAAAAGCCCTTCTTCAGATATATCATTGTAATAAGTGGGGGGGATGTGATTAACAGCCAAACTGTATGCCAATGAAGTGTTATTGTGTTCTAATACAGGGATTCAAGACCCCATTCTACCCTTAGGCAATAATGGAGTCCTCTGTGAAGCACATGGCCTTTCACCAGGCAAAATCAGTTGGGTTGTTGATAAACTCCTCCTCCATTCCCTTCCAGTACAATCCCCCTTCCCCCCCAGGAGGCACTCTGGTTCTGTTACATCCTAAGGGATTGACTAAGGGAGGTGTGTCCAGCAGAAGGAGGGGCTAACCTGTTTAAAGCCCTGTGAATAGCACATTTTCTCTCTCTTTTGAATTACCTCTCTTTGAATTCACCCTCCTCACCTTCTCTCTCTCCCCTCTCCCCACTATACACACCCTCTCTCTCTCTTACTCTCAGCTGCTTATCGATGGAGTGGTAACTGTTTCATGTGTCTATGCCTGTTTTGTTATGTTAATTTAGCCTACTTTCCATTCAGTCAATGATTAGTTTTAGTAGCAACATATACTAGCCTATTTCAAATGTATATGTATTGTTTATTTGTTTAATTAGCCTCTCTTAATAAATATTATTGAATTGCCGAAAGCAAGGAGTGTGGACTCTGACTTTACACTCAGTTTTTAAGTTATTATTTTAAGTTATTATTTTTAGTTATTAATGTTATTATTAATTCCAATTTGATTCCAACTTTCGAGTTAAACGTTTATTACAATCATATTCAGATGAGGACTGAATATAGTAGTTTTCATCTTCCACTAATTTTGAGCTGACAGATATATGTATATATATATTTATATATATTTGTTTATTGCTATTGCTATTAAAGTAACTCTAGTGTTAGTGCTATAGTGTCTGAGTACCTAGTTAGATTATTGCCCCCACCCCCCCAAATGAAGTAAGTAAAGCAATTTACTTACCATTACTCCATTGACGTGCTGGTCTCTGTGCTGCCGTTCCACCTCCCTTGCTAAGACAATCAAGAATCCAAAGCTTTCCCATAGGGATGCATTGTGAGGACAAAGCACATTCGTCTAAGGCAAAGGAAAGGTTTTTTTTTACTGTAAGAACAATAAGGATGTGGAATTCTCTGCCTGAAGAAGTGGTTTTATCAGAGTCCATACAGATGTTCAAACAGCTTCTAGATGTATACTTGCAAAAACAGCATATTCAAGGATATAATCTTTCAATGTAGGGTAATAACTGCTTGATCCAAGGATACATCTGACTGCCATTAGCTGACTGCCATTCTGGGGTCAAGAATGATTTTTTCCCTACCTTGTTGCAAAATTGGAAGTGCTTCAAACTGTTTTTTTTTGCCTTCTTTTGGATCAACAGCAAAAAACAATTGTGAAGAAAGCTGAACTTGATGGACACAAGTCTCTTTTCAGCTATGTAACTATGTAACTATCTGCAGCAAATCACAGCACTGCACCAATCAAATGCTGTCTATGAGAAGCATTTGATTGACAAGACAGCTACTCGAAGTGTCTACTAAACAGCAATGTTTTATATCTCAGGTTTACTAAACTAAACTAAAATGTCACTGCATTTGCACCACTTCATTGAGATAAAGTGGCCTTGGCGCCTTTAGTGGTGCTTTAAATGTGATCTATCACATCCCAAACTGTATATAGAACTGATGGCAACCATCGTTTCTTGCAAAGGAATCATGTCTCATTAATTACTTCACTGCTTTAACAGATGCTGATATTTTCCTTAATCCGAGTAAAAGAGAAATGTTGCAAAAATAGCATTTGTTGCTGAGGTGAAATTTTGACATACTAATAAATATAACATATAGAAATCTGTTTTACTGTCTGAAATCTGAAAACAGATTTGTTACACCCAAAAAATAATAAATTAAGATGATGGGACCATTTCATTGAGTGGGAGTTTCACATTTGTATCATAGCGGTAGTTCGATTGTATTATAATATTTAAAAATATACCAAACATTTTAAATAATACATATTTTGGAGGTCACTAAAATCAAGATTTTACCATTTTAAGAAACAAATTGATAAAAAGAGGTTAAAGAGAATGCTTATATTTAAAGGCTAACACATAGTGTGGGGAAGATGTTATTAAGGAAACCATAACCAATGATCATGTGGAGACCGTGTGAGTACAAACTTAGTGGAGAAATAAAAAATAAAATAACGCTGTAGGGACATGTTGGATGCAACTTAAAAAAGTTAATTTAATAGAACAATGCTGCTCTTTCAAGACTATGTTTTTCTTGTGGGGTTTTTAATTACCCAAACACTGAGTTCAAAAACCGAAGAAAAACACTTTCAAACAGTCTGAGCGATAGACACATGACTCATCTCATGTAAAATTTAGTAGAAACCAAACATAATTGGCACATAATATTACATTATATGTAGAACAGTGTATCCACAGGGTTATTTAATAAAGTGAGAATTCAAACTAAAGTTACAGTAAATTTCAATTTTAAGGTCAGTAGTCAAACTGGATACATGCTCTAAGTCTGCTGTGCTTTCAGTTCAACTACTCTGGCCTTGAATCAGACATTAGCTTTGAATTCACATGTAATTCTCTCTTCAATGAATAATAGACGTGTGCATTCGTATGAGTCATGAATATACTAATTACAAGTAGGGACAGATTAACATTGGGGATAATGGAGCTGAAGCTCCAGGCCCAGGCCCACGGAATTGGTCCATTGATGAATTTTTTTATTTTTTTATACTACTCTTCACATGCTCTTGCTTTGTACAGAGAGAAGTAAGAACTGTAACTTATTAGGGATGCAGAGGAACAAAGCTTGTGTTGACTAGCTGACTATAAATAAGTTAACGTAAAGCTGACTTTGCTCACTGCAAATGGTCTTGCTGCATCAGTCTCTTTACAGTGTTGTATGTCCGCTTTATACTACTACACTCACTGCATCCGCCTTTTTTTCTTCATACCGGGAGTTTCTGCCTGCTAGTAAGAAGGAAAGGAGAATAGTGGACAAGTAAGTGCTGCAGGACACAGACATGGAGAGGTTCCCAGACAGCGTAGAGTGTGAGCAGCATTAGATGCTTTTGCGCTAAATTTAGGTCTTTGAAATAGAGCTACTTGTATAGTCGGCCCGTAGTAGGCAAGAATGCATGATTGGCACTAGTATTTAAATTCCAGCGTTACTTGTCACAATTGCCCTGTTGTGGTTCTTGTTTAGCCATAGAGTCCGTTTGTGATATTTTTGGATTTCCTGTTACTGACCTTGGCTTGACTACCATTTACCCTGTTCTCTGTATCCCTGAATTTTGGCTTGTCTAACGTTTACTTTATTTTCTCCTACCCTCAACCTATCTCTCTGACCATTCTTATATTTAGCCTGTCCATTCTAAGGTCCTGTAATACAAGTGATAGTACTCTATGCTGTAGATTAGGGTCTGTGTGTTTGGCATCCCTTACATATATTGTGACAGCACCCAGTGCTGCGTTTATTAAAACATGTAGCTGTTTGTAGAAGCAACCCCATGATGCACAAAAAAGCAATAATATTAAAAAATGGTCTCTTTCACCAAACCTAGGTGGTTTAGATATTAATACATAGTTACATAGTTAGATAGCTGAAAAGAGACTTGCGTCCATCAAGTTCAGCCTTCCTCACACCTGTTTTTTGCTGTCAATACGCTTGTCTTTATACCACAATAATAATTTCCATTCTTTAGAGAAACCTATGTTTCTGACAAGACAGCACAGACAGTCCCCCTGCAGGCAGACACTTGCACACCTATTCTGACCATGTGACTGCTCTGTTGAGCAATCACATGGCCCCCGGGGTCCTAATTCACCGCGTGGAGACTGTCTGGGCTGCACGCAGTCTCCCCACACCGGGAGTACTGCTGATCGCCGCCGGGGAAACGACGGCGATCGGATAAGTACATCTTACCGTTATGACGGTTCAGGACCGTCACCGGTCCTCAACGGTCGTGAAGGGGTTAATAATTAATTTACAACATTTTATTTATTTGGTTCATAACATTCTGTTTTTCACTTAAAGAAGTAAAATAAACTATTAGTACATAGTTGTTTAACCCCTTAAGGACACATGACATGTGTGACATGTCATGATTCCCTTTTATTCCAGACGTTTGGTCCTTAAGGAGTTAAAATTAAATATTTCCCTCAAACAAACATACAAATACAAACATCCAATTATGGCCTCAATTTAATGATTGTATTAGTTTTTCAAATTATATTATATTTTTGGATACACTTTTCAAATAATTAAACATTTTGGAAAACAATATTTTAATATGTTGCTAATTTTTCTATATATTTATTTCTATATATTTTTATATATGATATATATTTTTTAAATCATTTGAAAAGCTTATCGGAAATATTACATTGGCACCTATTTTGATTATGTTGCAACAAACAGCATTATTATTTTCTTAAATATATGTTGAAAAATTATTTCAAATCATAGGGTACTATAGAAAAGCATATATCTACCACACACATTACAGAATGGTCCTTAGTTTAGATCAATTACCACTTTGAATCTGCATCTGAGAGGTAAAATTATAAACATTGAGTGAAAAACAGGGTTTATAGTCTTTGTAAATTCCATGGTTGATTAGTATATATATATATATATGTATATGTTGACTATAATAAATGTCATACTAAACGTATAAGCCTAATATTAGAACATTTCTGTGTGCATACTTAAATAAAAGCATGTAGGTATGAAGCATAATACATTGTTTTGTTGGAATATTACATTATATCTTAACAAACATTAAAGGCATACTATGATGAAAGTACCCACATATTCTGCTGAACTGTTCAAAAGCTGGACTAACAAGCAAGTAGTTGCAAAGTGAGTAGTTAGATGTACGGGGATTGAAGGTTGTGAGGGCCTGTCAGGGGTCTGGTCGGAAAGAGGTGCTGACCAGTGCAGCAACCTCTATAGGGTGGAACCCAGAATGCAATAATCAAGACAAAAAACAAGTGTAATGATATTTACATGAATGACAGTGAAATAAGATAAAAAAAAAACACAGATAACTGAAAGTAGTAGAAGGGCTTCTGGATACAGGGAATGCAGTAAGGCCTCTGGATACAGGGAACACACGAAGCTTGCACAGGGACACTGGATAGATAGGCAGGCAGCACGCACAGGAACTCAGGACAAAAGGACCAGACCAACAACGTTAATATTAATGAACTGGCAAACAAGAAGGGGTAAAGCTCAACTAAATAGGGAGAAGATGATTGCAAAGGATGGCCAGTTGGGAACAGAGAGAGATCTCAGTCTGGGTGCAGCAGCCTGCAATAGCACTACAGACAGGTAGTGGCACTGTGAGATACTGTGAGATACTCCACCAGACTGCTCGTAAACCAAATTGTGACAGGGGCCCTGTTCAAACTACATTCTAAGGGCATGGTCAGATTAACAGAGGGGCTATAGGAGTTTAAGCTCCTGGCAGTGGTGGAACTAATGCCATTTTGGAATAGAAACAGGTAGACAGGGAGAGTCCATGGGGTGGGCCATGTATTTAGGGCCACCAATGGTTATTTTTGACTAGGGGCTAGAGCCTTTTAACAGCATAATCAGGCCCCCTGTTTTATATGAAACTGTGGTGCTTGGAGGAAGTAAGTACAAATCACTTCCTCTTAGCTTACCAAGAAGGAAGAGAAGGAAGGACAATATAGAGCAGGTGGGCCATGTATTTAGGGCCACCAATGGTTATTTTTGACCAGGGGCTAGAGCCTTTTAACAGCATAACCAGGCCCCCTGTTTTATATGAAACTGCGGTGCTTGGAGGAAGTAAGTACAAATCACTTCCTCTTAGCTTACCAAGAAGGAAGAGAAGGAAGGACAATATAGAGCAGGGAGAGCCAGGAACAGAGATGAGGAAGAGCCAGGACCAGAGAGGAAGGAGAGCCTAGACTAGACTTCCAACAGACTCAGTCGGATGTCACTGGACCCCAGGGAAGCCACCCCCTGCACCAAAAATGTGAAAATCACAAAAATCTCACTTCTTAATATAGGCATATAATTTAAATTGTTAACATTTCCTTCCTGATATGCCTATATTAAGAAGTGAGATTCTAGTGGTTTTTGAAATAATGAAGCCTGAGAGAGGTTCTAATGAGCAGGGGAGGGAGTTTTATGGAAACATGTCAAAGGCAAGCAACATACCGTTATCAAATGTTAGGTGTTAGCAGTGGATGCATGCTATGGCTGTACGATAAGGAGTGAAGAAGTGATTGAAAGTGAAAAGGACTGCCTAGACAGTGAGCCTATGGGGTAAATCTGATCACATTTCCATTGACAAAGAGACAGACAGAAAATAAGAGCAGAAGTGCATGAAAGAGAACAGATTAGACTTTTTTTTCTGTTTTTTTTTTTTTATTGAGTTGCAGGAACTAAGTCATCATCCAGTTAGAAATGACAGAGAGGCTACTAGAGGCATGATTGTCGAGGAAAAGGAGCAAGATCAAGAGAAGACAAGTAGATCTGCCTGTCATCAACATAAAAGTGATACCAAACCAAATATGTAACCAAGAGAGGCAGTATAGATTAACAGCCGGTGACCAAGAACAGAACCTTGTGGAACAGTAACCGAGATGAGTTGCGTTGCCAACAAGAGAAGGCACAAGAAAATGAGAGCACTGGGGGAGTTAGAAGGAGAACTATGAAGAGCAGACTCTCATAACTCCATATTATGAAGTAGATGAGGAAAAAGAAGATGGTGGTCAACTGTGTTGCAGCAGCAAGGTCACAGAGAATTATGGAGTAGTAAATTTAACCTTGAATAATGTAGCAATTAATCAATTGGTCACTCTGTTCAAAGGTGTTTCAACAAAATGATGGATGTGGTATCCAGACTGAAGCTGAAGATTAAATATTTTAGGAAGTGGTAGAGCAAGACATCGGAAAAGAATACAAAGAAAGGAAACAGGTAATGAGGTTACAGGAAAGAAAATTATTTCTGTGGATTTGATAGAACTTAAGTAAGACAAGTGGTGAGGTTATGGGAGTGTGAGTGGGGCAAGGAGAGAATATTGAGATCGCTTGTCTGTTAGCAACAATCTTTTTTTGTGAAGCAAGCTCAAAGTTTTGGAGTGGTCATGTTAGTTAGAGGGGCAATGCCAAAGATCGACAGATGTTGATCAAAGAGAGGAATAGCAATGCTGGAGAATTTAGAGATGGTTAACAGATTAGTTCAAGATGAGTTCTTGATCTCAGCTTAAAAAGGCATTGAAATAGTTAAGTTGAAACAAAGTACTGATTCATTTATAAGAGGATTTAAGAGTATTATATTGTAAAGGACAATAAAAATGCAGTTTTACATCCTGGATGACGTTTACCTTACAGATTGCTTGTGTGAAGAACTTCTTATCATTTTGATATGCTTACTATCCACTCACATCTAATCTGATTACTTTACTGTAAATATTGTTTAACCAGCAACATCTATTTAATGATAAATTGAGTATTTGAGCTACCCCACCTAAAGTGATTTATTTTTGTACTCTCTGCTGAATGCATTAAAGATAACTAAGAGATCCAAATACAAGGTAAAAAAAAAAAAAGTAAATATGTTATAGATGATTTTGCTATGAAAACAATTGATTATGATATAGTCTGAGCTAAAACGTAAATTTTAAAATTAAAAATATGTTCCATGAATGTGTTTTTAATAGGCTCATTGTGACAAAAATACATATTTGTTGTTATTTAGTAACATTTACATTTTTTGTAAAAAAAAATATTTGTTTCTGTCAATTTTGTCAATGTTGTATATCAAGAAAAAAGGTTACAGAATGAAAATAAAATGTTAAAAAAAATACAGGGTTTGTCAAGACATTTGAGAGGAAACATAGTACATCACATGTTATTCATACATGAGATTTAACTTTGTTTAATGAGTGGGAGGGTTCCCCAGCATAGGAGACAGTTTGTCGAGGTTCAGTATCTCAGAATATTGGTGAAATTACCTCCCGTGTTGTGAGGCAGGTATTGTGGGTGATAAAGCTAGAAGCTGGGGATTCTTTCTCCTTCCTTTAGTGTTGCAAGCCCAGGGGGGTTTTTGGAGTAGGGCCTTTGTACGTTTGAGCGAGGGCTATATTTGTGAAGTTTGGTAGCTCTGAGGTTAAGTGCTCTGAGACCCTTATGTGTAGTGAGGCAGAACGTATGTGTAACATTTACATTTGTATGCTTATAAAAGAACATTATTTATGTTCATTAGGAATCACTAATTATTCTGGCTATTTAAACTTATTGGAGCAGTTTGGGTGTATATATTTTGCCCCTGTAGACTCACTGCTCAATTCTCTGCCATTTAGGAGTTAAATCACTTTTGCTTTTGTCAATGCAGCCATAGCCACATCTCTCCTGAATGTGAATAATATACTCTGAGTGACAAAAATATTTTTATTTGCAATCAGATGTTACTTATTTTAGACATTTGTATCTCCTGCTTTGTAAAATGATCTTTAAAGGGACACTATAGTCACCAGAACAACTACAGCTTATTGCATTTGTTCTGATGAGTAGAATCATTACCTTCAGGCTTTTTGCTGTAAACACTGTCTTTTCAGAGAAAATGCAGTGTTAACATTACAGATGGCTGCTAGAGGTGCTTCCTATCTCAGTCTTGTCTAGTTTGCATCACAACATTTAGTGTCTCCACCCTCTGCATGCAGACACTGAACTTTCCTCATAGAAGTTCATTGATTCAAGTCATCTCTATGATGAGATGCAGATTGGCCAGGGCTGTGTTTGACTTGTGTTGGCTCTGCCCCTGATCTGCCTCCTTGACAGTCTCAGCCAATACTATGGGGAAGCACTGTGATTGGCACAGAACAATACTTCTGATGATGTCATCAGACAGTTTCACAGGCCAACAGGGGCAGAAGTAGCAGCTGCAGATTTGAATACAAGTAAGACTATACTATATTTAGGGAGGCAAGAGAGGGCCAGATGGTGGCTTTAACACTATAGGGTCAGAAATATATGTTTGTGTTCCTGACCCTGTAGTGCTCCTTTAATTACACATAGGAGGCTCCTGCAGGTTCTAGCAGGATATTAACAGAGCAGGAGGTAAGAAATTCTAAATTAAACAGACTGTGCAATAGAGGACATTTAAACATTAGATGCAATAGAGGACATTTAAACATTAGAAGTCACATGCAAAGTAATTTAACTCCTAAATGGCATGTAATTAAGCAATGGGACTACAGGGGCATGACACCAAAGCTGCTTCACGTAAAGTTGTTTTGGTGCATGCAGTATCCTTTTAAACTGCGAATTTGTGAAGAATTGCAATTTTCCGACCATTATAACAATTTATGCTTGGAAATTGAATATCCCCGTATAAAAGTGTGTAGAAATGTTGTAAAAGGTAATCATTTTCATTTCCTAAGTGTGCATTATCCTCTGCATATTTTATTGACATTATGTATCTAACATGCACTTTTCTCAGTAGACATAACTGTTTAGGTTTGGCTAAAATAGTTTAGTTGGAAAAACAGCTCAGTGGGAAAATGTTTCCATTGCAGCTCTTTGGTCTAAAATGTTGCTTTTCCTTTATTTATCGGAGAAGCTTGCTGAAAATGAGTAGGAGTGATAAAGAGAATATAGACAGTGTGAAACCAATAGTAGGATCCAGTATTTCTCCTCCAAAGGAGGGGCTATAATCCCATAAATATTAAGGTACCATAAGGAGAAGAAGGAACGATGATGTCCTAGACAGCAGTAACAACAACAATAATAAAATTAAAACTGGAATGTAACACTTCAAATAAACACTTTTATCAATGGATGTATCAAAGTAATATTATTCAGCTCACTACCTCATACCTAGTTAAGCAATAATCGGTATGCACTGATAACTGTAATTAAATTAACATCATGCATAAGTGGGGTAGAGGGCACAGATGTAGAAAAGTGGAAAACGGGAAACGGTGTCTAGCCCTGTGCTAGTGCAGTTTTAATTAAAAGACCCCTTAAATCCTAGGGTAATATCTTGCACAAAAATATAATATCTTTCCCAGTAGGGAAGTGGGGAGGATATGTAACGGGATTGTGTAGCACTAAATATGCACATGTTTTTTTGTTGATGTTATAACTTGTGGAACATTTGTTACAAATGTTTTGTTCTAAAACGTGATCTTGGCAGAAATGTGGTTATGGATTACATTTATGGGTGGGATCAGTCTGATGTATACAGTATAGGTTTACAATGTAATGGCCCAAAGTTAGCGGGTATTTACCAAAGGGCAAACTATTGAGTTTGTCTGTTCTCATTTTCTCTGTTTGTGACCACTAGTGTTGTCGCAAACCCGGAATTTTAGGTTCGCGAACGGCGAACGCGAACTTCCGCAAATGTTCGCGAACCGGCGAACCGCGCGAACCGCCATTGACTTCAATGGGCAGGCGAATTTTAAAAACAACAGGGACTCTTTCTGGCCACAATAGTGATGGAAAAGTTGTTTCAAGGGGACTAACACCTGGACTGTGGCATGCCAGAGGGGGATCCATGGCAAAACTCCCATGGAAAATTGCACAGTTGCACAATTGCACAAATTGAGTCTGCTTTTAATCCATAAAGGGCAGAAATCACCTAACATTGACACCTGTCCTCAAAGCCCAGCCCTGATACACACTGACACAGAGCAGAATAGAGACTGTTCCCCCTACATAGGGTCACTTGGCAGATATGGATTGACACCTGTCCTCAAAACCCCTGATACACACTGACACAGAGCAGAATAGGGACTGTTCCCCCTACATAGGGTCACTTGGCAGATATGGATTGACACCTATCCTAATGATCCCTGATACACAGTGACACAGAGCAGAATAGGGACTGTTCCTCCTACATAGGGTCACTTGGCAGATATGGATTGACACCTATCCTAATGATCCCTGATACACAGTGACACAGAGCAGAATAGGGACTGTTCCTCCTACATAGGGTCACTTGGCAGATATGGATTGACACCTATCCTAATGATCCCTGATACACACTGACACAGAGCAGAATAGAGACTGTTCCCCCTACATAGGGTCACTTGGCAGATATGGATTGACACCTATCCTAATGATCCCTGATACACAGTGACACAGAGCAGAATAGGGACTGTTCCTCCTACATAGGGTCACTTGGCAGATATGGATTGACACCTATCCTAATGATCCCTGATACACAGTGACACAGAGCAGAATAGGGACTGTTCCTCCTACATAGGGTCACTTGGCAGATATGGATTGACACCTATCCTAATGATCCCTGATACACACTGACACAGAGCAGAATAGAGACTGTTCCCCCTACATAGGGTCACTTGGCAGATATGGATTGACACCTATCCTAATGATCCCTGATACACACTGACACAGAGCAGAATAGAGACTGTTCCCCCTACATAGGGTCACTTGGCAGATATGGATTAACAAAATCCCTGACAAACAGCTACCACATGCAAGGAAGGCAGCAGGGGCGCAAATGACCCACTCCCGACGCGGGAAGGTAGTGACGACAAATAACAATACAGGACTCTTTAGAGGCCCTGTAATTGTAATCAGTCCACTTGAAATCCTTTAACTTTGATCAATTGGAGGGAAGTCTGGTGCAGAGCCACTGACCCATGCGCAGGGCTAGCCTTAGGCCTTTGGGCGCCCTGTGCAAGAAATCTTCCCGACGCGGGAAGGTAGTGATGACAAATAACAATACAGGACTCTTTAGAGGCCCTGTAATTGTAATCAGTCCACTTGAAATCCTTTAACTTTGATCAATTGGAGGGAAGTCTGGTGCAGAGCCACTGACCCATGCGCAGGGCCAGCCTTAGGCCTTTGGGCGCCCTGTGCAAGAAATCTTCCCGACGCGGGAAGGTAGTGACGACAAATAACAATACAGGACTCGTTAGAGGCCCTGTAATTGTAATCAGTCCACTTGAAATCCTTTAACTTTGATCAATTGGAGGGAAGTCTGGTGCAGAGCCACTGACCCATGCGCAGGGCCAGCCTTAGGCCTTTGGGCGCCCTGTCCAAGAAATCTTCACCCTGTCACACCCATGTGCAAGAAATCTTCACCCTGTCACACACACACACACAGGCAGACAGCCATACACACGCACACACACAACTGCGACTGACTAGGTTTGTCACCTCCTCAAAAGGACGCATGAGCCTACAGGCATTGCGCATGAGCGTCCAGTAACGTGGCAAAAAATTCCCAGCTCCCCAGAGGCTGTCCTAGCACCCCGGTCATACAAATATTCATTATCATTAACAGCTTTTTCTTGTTGGAGCAGGCGGTCGAACATTAGGAGTGTTGAATTCCAACGTGTAGGGCTGTCGCAAATCAAGCGCCTCACTGGCATGTTGTTTCACCGCTGGATATCGGCAAAGTGAGCCATGGCCGTGTAGGAACGCCTGAAATGGCCACACACCTTCCTGGCCTGCTTCAGGACGTCCTGTAAGCCTGTGTACTTATGCACAAAGCGTTGTATGATCAGATTACACACATGTGCCATGCACGGCACATGTGTCAACTTGCCCAACTTCAATGCCGCTATCAAATTTTTTCCGTTGTCACACACCACTTTGCCGATATCCAGTTGCTGCGGAGTCAGCCACTTTTCCACCTGTGCGTTCAGGGCGGACAGGAGTGCTTGTCCGGTGTGACTCTCTGCTTTCAAGCAAGTCAAACCCAAGATGGCGTGACACTGCCGTATCCGGGATGTGGAATAGTACCTGGGGAGCTGGGGGGATGCCGTTGATGTGGAGCAAGAAGCAGCGGCACAAGAGGACTCAGCCGAGGAGGTTATGGAAGAGGATGGAGTAGGAGGAGTAGAGGAGGTGGCAGCAGGACTGCCTGCAATTCGTGGCGGTGTCACCAACTCCTCTGCAATGCCACGCATTCCTTGCTTGTCAGCCGTCAGCAGGTTTACCCAATGCGCAGTGTAGGTGATATACCTGCCCTGACCATGCTTTGCAGACCAGGTATCAGTGGTCAGATGGACCCTTGCCCCAACACTGTGTGCCAGACATGCCATGACTTCCTTTTGCACAATCGAGTACAAGTTGGGGATTGCCTTTTGTGAAAAGAAATTCCGTCCGGGTACCTTCCACTGCGGTGTCCCAATAGCTACAAATTTTTTGAACGCCTCAGACTCAACCAGATTGTATGGTAAAAGCTGGCGGGCTAATAGTTCGGACAAGCCAGCTGTCAGACGCTGGGCAAGGGGGTGACTTGGTGACATTGGCATCTTACGCTCAAACATGTCCTTGACAGAAACACATGACTGTGGGCAGATGAGCGGGAACTGCTCAAGGCGGGAGACGGAGTGGCGGATGGTTGAGAGGGGGCAAGAAGGACAGCAGTGGTTGACGTGGCTGAAGATGCTGGACCAGGAGGAGGATGGCGGCTTAGAGTAGGCGTGCTGCTTGTACTCATGTGTTGATCCCATAGGCGTTTGTGATGTGAGATCATGTGCCTACGCAAAGCAGTTGTACCTAGGTGGGTGTTGGACCTCCCACGACTCAGTTTCCTTTGGCACAGGTTGCAAATGGCATCGCTGTTGTCAGAGGCAGACACACACAAAAAATGCCACACTGCTGAACTCTGCAATGACGGCATTCTGGTGGTGGACACAGCATGCGTTGATTGGCGTGCTGTCGGGCTGACCCCGGGTGCCGATGCATGCTGTCTGACTGTGCCACTAGCTCCTTGCGACGACCCCCCCCTGCTTCCAACTGGTCTCCTCCTCTCTGTCTCCCCATCTGAACTTTCGCCCTGTTCTTCTTCTCTTCTAGCGGGCACCCACGTGACATCCATGGACGCATCGTCATCATCAACCGCTTCGCTTGTATCTGACAACTAAGAAAAGGAAGCAGCAGCGGGTACAACATCATCATCATCACACCGTACCTCCATGTGTTTAATGCTGCCTGCCTGAGACATATCCCTGTTATCTACATCCTCTAGCAATAATGGTTGCGCATCACTCATTTCTTCAAACGGGTGTGTGAATAACTCCTCTGACATACCAAGTAAAGCGGCTGTGGTGCTAGCTTTGGTGGTGGCGGCAGGCGGGTGAGTGCTATCTTGAGAGGTGCCTGAAGCTAAGCTGGAGGAGGATGGTGCGTCAAGGTTCCGAGCGGAGGCTGTACAAGATTGGGTGTCCTGTGTTAGCCAGTCAACTAAGTCCTCAGAACTTTTCAAGTTCAGGGTACGTGGCTTCTGAAAACTGGGCATTATTCTAGGGCAAAAGGGAATCACAGCACCACGACCACGACGGCCCCTGCGGGGTGGCCTGCCTCTGCCTGTCATTTTTTTGGGGATTAGTGGTACTATGCGTGCAAGCTACTGTGAGACCAGATATGATTGGCAATGTGCACTGGAACAGTTCTGCAGAGCACACGCTGAAGGAAGGACTGACAGAGCCGCTTGAAGACAAGTAACTGCTATTCAATCTATAACAGTGAAAAAAAATTTTGGTTGTAAAAGCACGCTATAGAGACACAAGATATGAGTGGCAACTGTCAAAGCACGCTGGCACAGGTCTGCAGAGCACACGCTGAAGTAGGCCTGAAACACAGACGCTTGCAGACAACTAACTGCTCTTCTATTACAGTGAAAAAAAAATATTTATTTTAAATTTAAAGCTTAACCAATTGTTAAAACAGATATGAGTGGTGGCACTGGGCAAATAGGCACAGTATCCAATGTGAACCTCACACAGAAGCTGGCAGGCAGGCAACTGCTCTTCTATTACAGTGGAAACAAAATTTTGGTTGTAAAAGCACGCTAAAGAGACACCAGATATGATTGGCAACTGTCAAAGCACGCTGGCACAGGTCTGCAGAGCACACGCTGAAGTAGGCCTGAAACACAGAAGGCTTGCAGACAACTAACTGCTCTTCTATTACAGTGAAAAAAAAATATTTATTTTAAATGTAAAGCTTAACCTATTGTTAAAACAGATATGAGTGGTGGCACTGGGCAAATAGGCACAGTATCCAATGTGAACCTCACACAGAAGCTGGCAGGCAGGCAACTGCTCTTCTATTACAGTGAAAAAAAAATATTTATTTTAAATGTAAAGCTTAACCTATTGTTAAAACAGATATGAGTGGTGGCACTGGGCAAATAGGCACAGTATCCAATGTGAACCTCACACAGAAGCTGGCAGGCAGGCAACTGCTCTTCTATTACAGTGAAAAAAAAATATTTATTTTAAATGTAAAGCTTAACCTATTGTTAAAACAGATATGAGTGGTGGCACTGGGCAAATAGGCACAGTATCCAATGTGAACCTCACACAGAAGCTGGCAGGCAGGCAACTGCTCTTCTATTACAGTGAAAAAAAAATATTTATTTTAAATGTAAAGCTTAACCTATTGTTAAAACAGATATGAGTGGTGGCACTGGGCAAATAGGCACAGTATCCAATGTGAACCTCACACAGAAGCTGGCAGGCAGGCAACTGCTCTTCTATTACAGTGAAAAAAAAATATTTATTTTAAATGTAAAGCTTAACCTATTGTTAAAACAGATATGAGTGGTGGCACTGGGCAAATAGGCACAGTATCCAATGTGAACCTCACACAGAAGCTGGCAGGCAGGCAACTGCTCTTCTATTACAGTGAAAAAAAATATTTATTTTAAATGTAAAGCTTAACCTATTGTTAAAACAGATATGAGTGGTGGCACTGGGCAAATAGGCACAGTATCCAATGTGAACCTCACACAGAAGCTGGCAGGCAGGCAACTGCTCTTCTATTACAGTGAAAAAAAAATATTTATTTTAAATGTAAAGCTTAACCTATTGTTAAAACAGATATGAGTGGTGGCACTGGGCAAATAGGCACAGTATCCAATGTGAACCTCACACAGAAGCTGGCAGGCAGGCACCTGCAATTACATTACACAGGAAAAAAAAAGCAGCCTGATGTTATAGCCCTAAAAAGGGCTTTTTGGGGTGCTGTCCTTACAGCAGAGATCAGATGAATCCTTCAGGATTGTAGTGGACACTGAATACCCTAGCCTAGCTATCAATTTCCCTATGTAATCAGCAGCAGCTAAACTTTCCCTCCTCTCACTAAGCATGCATCTTCCGAATGAATCGAAAATGGATGCTGGGAGGGAGGTTGGAGGGTGTGGAAGGGAGGGAGTGCTGCTGATTGGCTGTAATGTGTCTGCTGACCGAGAGGCACAGGGTCAAAGTTTGCCCAATGATGACGAATAGGGGGCGGATCGAACTGCGCATGTGTCCGCCCGCCGCGGCGAACGCGAACACGCTAATTTAGCCGGGAACTGTTCGCCGGCGGACAGTTCGGTACATCACTAAGTGACCACTAAAGTCACCCAGACCATTTCTTCTTAATGAATGGAAACAGCAATGTTTACCTTGAAGCATTAAACACAGCTCTAGAGGCTGTATTCCAGAGAGTCACTAGACTAGAGGAACTTCTGGTGTACTGATGACTGAGTAAACCTTGGTAACATTACTGAGTAGCTCATAGGAAAGCAATGCATTCAATGCTTTCTTATGTGAAGCATTAGGTGCACTCAAGTGCGCTTCAGGTCTCGTACAGTGTGGGAAATTGTGCATTTTGGCATTGTACAGGAGTAATATGCCAGATTTGCACTTCCATTGTTGAATTAAGCGTTTTTTTGTGTACAGATCATGTCTCAGATGTTTTACTGCTCAATTCTCTGCCATTTAGGAGTTAAATCACTGTTGTTTTTGTTTATGCAGCCCTGTCCACACCTCCCCTGGCTGTGACTGACACATCCTGCATGAAATAAAATGGTTTCATTTTCAATCAAATGTAACTTACTTTATATTGTGTCTCCTGCTCTGTAAATCGAACTTTAATTGCACACAGGATGCTCCTGCAATGTCTAGCACGCTATTAACAGAACAGGAGATAAGACATTCTAAATGAAACTGAATTTGCAGGAAAGTCTAAACATTAGATGACTCTTTACAGGAAGTGTTTATCAAGGCTCTGCAAGTCACAATCAGTGAGGTGTGCCTAGGGCTGCATAAATAAAGTGATTTGAATCCTAAATGGCAGAGAATTGACCAGTGAGACTACAGGGGCATGATCTATACACTAAACTTGCTGCATTAAGCAAAAGTTGTTTTGGTGACTATAATGTCCCATTAAGGTAACATTAAAAGTAGGATGAGTGTCTTGTCTGTATAATAAAATTTAAATTTAAAATATTACTCTAAGCAACAAGAACAATGTTAAATGTGTGTCAGGGGGAAGGGGAGGATTCACTCACTACTGTGTAATGTACTGTGTGAATTGAAATTAAAAAAATGCAACACTAAACACTAAAGATGCACAAATTCTCCCAAAAAGGAAAATGGGAGTTGCTGCCCATCCCAGCTAATTACCAGTGTCATTTTCTTTAGTAGCATTAATGCTGCACTGTCTTTATAATTCAATTCCCTCCATTGTTTGAGATTTACTATGGCATATTTCTTTATGCACTATTTTAATATCAGGGACGCATGCAAAGTACTTGATCAGCGCTCATTATATTGCCTAGACAATTTGACCTTTCTGTGTTTTTTTAAATGATTGTTATTTTATTTGTGTGGCCTCCTTTATGGTTATTTTCCTTGTTAATCTGCACATCTCTGACTGCTGATCATCATTATACAATGTTTCTAATTTGCTTGTCATGTTGCTGAGTGAGGGTAAATTTGTGCCTACAACCTTTTTTTGTGTTCATGTAGTTGTTCATTTTTTTTCCCACCCATCTTTAAATCTGACATTTTAAATTCAACATGCACTCCTTGATTTGTATGAGCAATTTAAAACCCTCATAAATGCCTGCACATTTTAAAAGAGTCAAAAATGCATGCAAAATTTGATAAAAATGTCACTGATCTGTATGCACATAACATCTTATTCCCGAAGACACCATTCTATTAAATGCAATTCTGTGTTCCTGCCACATTTCACTTGCAATCCTGTATTGTATTATGTCATTTAATTTCTTTTTAACATATTTTCATTTCTATGATGTTTAATTTATGCTTTACACCTTAAATATTCTGTACTGGAAGCAATTGTTCAATGATGAATATCTTGTTTCATTTCCTATCTTGAGAAGAACAAAAGAAATATGATCTAAGGAAAAGCAAACATAACAAAATAAGAGGATAAGGAAATAATGAAAAATAATAACTAAAAGTGATAACATGTGAAATATAAAGTCTAGGTATGAAATCCAATGTTTGCTGGTTCAAAAAAAACATGTGAATATACAGTATTCTTTTTTCATCATTTGAATAACCACAATACAACTCCCCCCCCCCCCCCCCCCCCCATGTTGGCAAAGATTTAATCTAGAGAGTGATTCAATAGGTACCTGAAGCATATTCAGGGTTATTCAATAAACCCTGGATTTTGTCTGAATGCACAAAATGCTGTGAAAATGATTTAAATCTGACCACACTGGCAATTTGCAGATTTACTAAAGCCAAATGTGGTCAGGATTCTGACCGATTATGTAATATTCATTCGGATCTGTTTGGAAAACCACTACTATCCACATTCAAACCAATTTACAGTACCTGAATGGAAGATTTATCATGGCGGACGAAGATTCATTGAATGCATCTGGTAATTTTAATTGACTTGATATTTGCTTACTATTTATATAGTTAAAAAACCCTTGGTGGTGTGAGTGTTAATTATGTGGCGGCTGGCCATCGCATGTTAGATAGCCAACACATTAAGAAAGTAAAAAAAAATAACAATTAAAAATCCTATGGGGGTCAATAAGACTGCATAGCATTATAATGTACCTCCCAGCTATCCAGGTTTGGATTTTTTTTAAATCAGGGAAATGAAACCTACGGGCCTGGATTTAACTCATTCAGTCCAGATTTCTGCTGTCCAACAGCGTTCGGTCCTGAAATACGGATGAAATTCATTTGGGGCCTGATTTAGAAAATCTGGACATTGATGATTTTTTTTTAACAATGTCTGAATTTTGCAGTCCAAATGGCCCTGCCGCAAATATTTTTGCCCTGCTTGTCTAAACCTTTGAGTGCTAGAGATATCACCGATTTCCCAATGCAGCTCATTGAGTAGTTTTTTTACGCTTGAGAAAGCCCCGAGAGGCGGGGCGAAACGCGTTGCGTGGACCGGAACCCGGAAGTAACTGCGCTGGAGGGGAGAGCCGACGACAAGCCGGTACAGAAAGGAGGATAGAACTTTAACTATGGTTTATCCTTGACAAACACCTGGACTTATAGGACTCTTACCCATATATCAGCAGCAGGAGCAGTATTTTTAATATACTTGTTTTTAGATGTTGTCTAAATAAATGGAACACTGCTTTTATACCCTACCGGTCATCAAGTGAGTGCTTTCAGCTGTTTATCAATCGGATCCTACAATCACAAGGGGCTGATCCCCCTGAGGTCTGATAGTCTGGAGTGGTACTTCAACCACTCCACAATTGTGAGTTTGGAATTGTTTTCTTTATTTTATTATTTACCTTAAACAATGCTGCACTAGGTCTGTGTCTTCTTATATTTTAGATTGGACAGCCTGAACAGACCTGTGCAAGTATATGACTATTTTGTTTCTGTGTGTATTTGTCTGCACGGTTAAAGTGTATATTTGGTGATTATCCATTGTATATATTTGTATTTTTGCACACTTTTGCATGCTTGGTACATTGTACTGTATATAATTCAGCTTGGTTAGCTATCCTATATATTTATTTTGCACACCTACTTTTTTTACTCATTGAGTAGTATTTACACTGCCGTTTGAGCTAAACAACCATTTGGCTGCCAGGAGGTTGTAACAATGTGAATTTATAAATGTGCCAATTCCTATTAAAATCTGCACTTTTTATATAATAGAAAAAGAGCACACACTCTTCACACATATAGTACTTCAGTAAACTAAAGTGCTCTAGGTGTATAGAGTGTCCCTTAATGTTTTAGCTTTCTAGCGGTGAAACTTAATATTCAAGAAAACTGTTTCTCAATATCATGTAAATGCCAACGCATGCTTTTGCAGTGAGATCTAACTATCTGAGATGTGTCAAAGGATCGACAACTTTAAACTATGATAAAGTATTTATGAAAATAGTTCTAACATTATTCTTAGCTGCCATATTAAAGATCTTGTAGAGGGTGTTGCAGGGAGATACATTTCTTTATTTTATTTTATTTTTATTTTTTTACGTTAGCATGGATGCTAATGCATTTCTCCAAAGCATTTAGAGGAATGTCCTTTTTATATTCCTGGAATTAAGTAGACACATAAATTGTTTGAAATTATTTTAATGTGCCCTGACTTGGAATCACGCTTTTACTAAGTCTCCATCATCTGCAAAAAGATGATGGGAACCTTTCCAAAAAAGTGAGACTGATGGCAGCAAGATTGTCACAAGCAATAATGGATCAACAAAAAATTGCCAATGCTGGAGTTAATGTTCAGGACATATAAAGGTATAATTAATTTTGTGGGAGTGAAGAGTGAGCTAACTATCAATAAGAGAGTGGTTTGAAGAAGGAGAACAAATCTGTTACCATGACAGCGTATATATTTAAGATAACGTGGCTAAGCCCTTTAAAATATATACGCGGAAATATCTAAGAATGTTTGGAAGTCATCAGAAATTCCATACAGTTTGGTGAAAACTGTATCACAAAACAGAGTTACATAATATCGGGGGCATGGGAACTTCACCATTAAAATACGTATTAGGATGATTGTGACCCATAGTCTAGTTCAGGGTTAGGCAACCTTCGGCACTCCAGATGTTGTGGACTACATCCCCCATAATGCTCTTATACCAATAATGCTGGCAAAGTATCATGGGAGGTGTATTTCAAAACATCTGGAGTGCCGAAGGTTGCCTATGCCTGGTCTAGTTAATCTAACTGAAAAGTAAAAAAATAAATTTTCATCAAAACAGACTCCAGCTTTTTAGTCAAAATTATATGGCATGGAATGGATGATGTATAGTATTTAGTTACAAACCTCCTGGTTAAAAAGAAAATGCTAGCACATGCTAAAGAAAACTACACTTACACATACTTTAATTATGGTATTGTTATTGTATATTGTGTATAGTAGCGTTAAAATTAGTAACTTGAGTAATTAGTGTAAATAACTACGTGAAGGGACACCATGAGCATAATCAAGCCATTTTGTTTTTTAAGCTTGACTTTGATTTATCACAATTAAGTGTACTTTTTGTTTGTTCGTTTTTCAATAAATTGGCAATCACTTGTTTTTTTTTTAAATCTATTTCTCTTCAAACTAGCTACTCTTCAGCTGCTAGTCTCTCCACTTGTTGTAATTCTCTACCAGTTTCTGTTGGTCAAAGTTCAATCAACTTGAAGTAATGATTCTCCCTTTTCGAGGCAGTACATGGAACAGGTGACATGGTCACCAGCATTTTCTGCACTGTGCTTTCCTTAATGCTTTGTATTCTTTTGTCATAATCACAAACCAATTTCTAAGTTTATTTTAATGAGATAGAGAAGGGGCATAATATATTGTTGGTTCATGAGTGGGAGCTGCAAGGCATTGACCAAAATAAAAAGAGGCATTTAAAGACCATGAGTGTAACTATTTGGAGTAATGATCGCAAATTGAATAGACAGGCATACTTATTAATAGGAGTCACACTGAGATTCTGAGTGACTGATCTAACTCCCATTGATAATTATGATGGTAAAGCCATAAACGCTTTTAACAAAACCTGCCACAGTTAACATTTTTCTCTTTGGTATGTAAATTGCTACCCTGCCCCTATATGTTCATATAAAAAATATTTCATATTGATATAATATAGAAAAAAAAATCCTCTACAGTATTGTCTGCCTTTACTCACAGAAGATCAGTAAAATGTTTAGGGTTCTGATTAAAATGGAATGTTAAGTGGATCTCAAGCAAAAAAATGTCCCAACAAACAAACAAATAAACAGACTGCCAGGCAGATACAAAAATGGTCAGACAAACAGACATGCAATATAATTATTATGTGTCTTCCCGGCAGTTCTCTTCCCCCACTGTGCAGGCTCATTGACTCCCAGAAGCTCAGGTCCATCACTGATCTCTCAATGGGTAAGCTCAGTGTTCAGTAGTCCGTGGGTATGTGTCTTTTAAAAAAAAAAAATTCTACACTCTGTTGATCTTATGGTGACACGTCGTTCTTTTGGAACCATTAATTAAGCCCTCTTGACAGTAGCAATCCTGTTGAAACAGGTATGTTTTTACAGGAGTAGCGATAGCTATATTGCATTTGAATACATAGTAGCAACTCTGTTTAAACAAGTAAGTGTACACAAGGATATTGTTCAATGATTTTCTATGTGTCTTCTGTAATCACCATCTTCAATACATTGATCGTTTAACAATTTTAAATATTTAGTGTTTGTTCACAATGTTTCTCTCTAATTTCTTATATTTCCAAATTTTTGATATGTACAGGTTTAGTTTAATATATTTATTATATTTTTCTATATCAATCTACACAATAAAATACCATACTTATGTATTCATCTCAAATAACAAGCTTGTAGGTGAGTATGTACAGGTAATACAATAATGATAATAATACCAATAGTACTTGTTCTTTTCGTCTTCCTTAAATTCTGTGCTCACACAATGAACTGTTTCAGTTTTATTTTTCACCATGTCCTGGGCATAATAGAATGCCTAATGTTTCATTCCACGTCAACAGCAATATTAGCAGGTTCCCCTATTTGTGGGGGATCACATTATTTTGTAGTTAGTTTTCTCTATTTGTGCTTGGTGTGTCGAAATTCTTAAATGTAACACTGAGAAAAAAAAAATGTCTCCTCTTATTTAATATTTTATTCCTATTTAATATTGTGTTATGTATACATACAGGGTACCAAAAGAAAGCCATATTTCTCCTTTAAAAAATAACAATATTATTATGGTTGCCTAAAGGGAAAATTGTCGCAGAATGAGTGCATGGTAAAAGTGCAAAAAAGGTCTTAGTCACAAATGCGTTGCAGCTCAAAAAAAGCCTTAAGGGGTTAAAGTATATGTCACCACTTTTAGCGAGTTTTGCATCTGCCAACTTCACAAGAAGCAAAAGTTAGTTACCAGCAGCGCTACTCAAAAGCCAGTCTCTAACAGCTCATATTAATGTCTATGAGAAGAACTTGGCAACTGGTTCTAACCCTGCCGCTACTTTTAGCTTCCAAATTGAATAATTAATATTAGTGTAATTTCACTGTTAAAAACGATAACAATGTAAAGCAGTGATGGTGAATTGTCAGTTTTCCTTTAATTGACATAGGGATATCGGGTGCACCTAACATTGTTCTTACTTTGAAAGCTTTACGCCAGGAAATATATTCCACTGATGCTGTACATATATACCACAGCGACTCAGACTAGTAATTCTCCATGATCTTTTAAAAAAAAAGGCGGAATAAAAAAAAAATGCATGTTTTTGCATGTAGTAATAACAGCGCCTCAAAAACTTATGGCCAAGCATTTACTGGCAATGGACCATTAGAAAGCGTTTGAGTCTTTAGGAGGCAGCGTTCTGGTATTATAAGTTCAAAAAATTAGAAAGGAGAAAAAAGAGAGAAATGAACACCCATATGCCTCTATGTTATGGTCACTTTAATAAAAAAAAATATATATATATTGGAAAAAAAGAAGAAAGGTTCATCTGGACCATAATTTGCAGTGTGTGTTGTCACATCCATCATCTGAATAGATAACTGCGTCCTTTATAGTCTCAAAGGATTTTTCTGTAAATGTGATCTATGAAGTGGAAATGAATGAATATGCATTTAAAACACAACTATATTATAAAAAAAATAACAAATGTAAATTTGACTAATGGGGTTATTCACTAAGCAGGATGTGGAGAATTGACAAGGGAATTGCAAAATCAGGCCAAAATAGACTAGGTGTTTTTTTTTCCATTTTCTCTACTTTTTTCCTAAAATTTACAATTCCCTTGTTGATTATCCATGTTTCCATCTTAGTGAATAACCCAATTTTACTGTGGTTTACTATAACTCTAATGGATGTCTATCTTGTAGAGCTCTGGGCATATAGGTGCTTTACCGTATGAGTGTGCACATGTACACATTTTTTTTTCTCTTGTCCAGCAGTGTTTTACTGAAAACTTTGAATTGAATTGATAGTGACGTAAAACACATAAAACATATACTCAGAGTTTATTTCTTACATATATCCACCCGCATCAATATGTTTTTAGGTAACGACACATTTGGTCCCCTGTTATTCTGTTAATTATCTAGCAGTTGGTGAAATATATATAACTTATAAACAACCACACTCTGGGAATTCAAGAAAAGTATTTTGTTCCTGATGAAAGTTCTTGGTTGAACTGAAACGTTGACACAATTTTTTTGACTGAATGAAGAAGACGTTTTTGGAATTCCCAAAATGCTGGTATTTAACCAGGCTAGCGGTATTCCCGAGCGTGACTCGGGGTTAATTTTCGCTGCCAGAAGCGGTAACCCTGAGTCACGCTCGGGGTAGATAACTCCGAGTCTCCTTACCTTCTCCTTGCGATCCAGCGATGTCCCCGCTGTGATTGCCGGTGAGAGCCCCGGCGGATGCCTCCATCTGCCCTCCTGGATCCGTCTCTGTGAGCCGCAGAGGCTCATGGGGGCGGAACTGGGCGGGTAATTCAAATGCATAAAAGTATAAAAGTGACACACACACATAAAGTTAGGTGATACAGTGAAATCCTGTCAGATTACATTGTATCACCTCAGATTTGACACAGTATCACCTCAGATCATCCTACACTGCCCTGCCTGCCCTTTTTGCTGTAATTTCTGCCCATAAAATAAATTTTTTACCATGGCATCAAAGCGTCACTTTAGCATCTCCAAAGCGGGTTTGGATCAGATGAGTGACAGCGGCAGCGACACAGAGCCCCTCGCAGAATTGAGCGACTGCGATAGCAATTCGTGGCAAGATTCGTCATCCGACTCTGACAGTGACCAGAGAAGTGGCGACAGCGACGATTCTGCACCCGAGCTCAGTGATGTGCGCACTTGGTGCCTTATTGATTGCGGTATGGATGAGGTACCGCCGCCAAGATTTCCGTTTACTGGATCACCTGGGATGAAGGTAGACGTTGAGCACAATGATCCTTTGGCATACCTAAAATTATTTCTCACAGATGACGTCATTGAAAAGATTGTCACGGAATCGCTACAACGAGCAGCAATCAGCTACTCTGCATAGCAAGTTTTCCAGGAACAGAAAATGGAAACCGGTGACTAAAGAGGACATCTGGAAGTTTCTGGGGCTAATACTTCTTCAGGGGGTGGTGGGGAAACCCCAGCAGAAATGGTACTGGACTACCAATAAATGGCTGGCAACCCCATTTTTTGGCACCATCATGTCCGAGTACCGATTTTCCCTCATAATGAAGAATTTGCACTTCACCAACAATGAGGAATTTGACGAAGCCACACATCCAGCGCCAAAACTCAAGAAGATCTGGGAAGTATACCAAATGATCCTAAAAAAATTCCAGCAGGCCTATGTGCCAGATAGAGACATCAGCATTGATGAAAGTCTGATGGCTTACAAGGGACGCCTCAGCTGGATTCAATACATCGCATCCAAGAGAGCACGGTTTGGAATAAAATCCTATATGCTCTGCGAGTCTGCCACTGGCTATATATGGAATTCCGTCATATACACCGGTAAAGGAACACAATTCAACCCCAGGTACAGCGGCTATGGGATGGCAACGTCATCAGTCCTTACACTGCTTGAGCCATTGCTGAATCAGGGGTATTGTGTGACAACGGACAACTTTTACACATCGCCTGAGCTGTACGAGTTTCTGATAAAACACAAGACTGATGGATATGGAACCGTTAGGGCCAACCGACGTGACCTGCCATCTATGTTTGCCAAGAAAAAACTGAAAACAGGAGAAATGGTTGCCTGGCAGAAAGGAAAGATGATGGCAATGCGTTGGCGTGACAAAAAAGACGTATGCCTAATGAGTACAGTGCATAACACCTCCACTGCCATGGTCCACACAAGAGGTGGGAAAGATGTCATGAAGCCACAACTTGTGATTGACTACAACAACACCATGGGAGGAGTCGATAGTACTGATCAGGCGATGACATTTTATCCGGCTATGCGAAAACAACAAAAAAATATTACAAAAAAATCTTCAGGCATCTACTGGAACAATGCCTCTGGAATGCCTATATACTGCAAAGAGGAAAGAGTGACATGCCTCTTGTTCATTCTGACTTTATCTGGAAGGTGGCGGAGCGGATTTTTGTGAACTACCAAACGGCATCAGTGGCCGTGAACAGATCTGGATGTCGTGCTGTTGACGTTGTCAACCCAGAACGCCTGACTGGTCGTCACTTTATGGATTACATCCCGCCAACCGCAAAAAAGGCAGCACCTACAAGGATGTGCGTAGTTTGCTGCTCAAAGCGAGATAGCAATGGAAAAAAAATCCGAAAGGAAACCAGATTCCATTGCCCTGATTGTGATGTCGGTCTATGTGCAGTCCCATGTTTCAAAATTTACCACACCCAGGATGTTTACTGAATTTTCTTTGTTTGACAAATTTCATTATTTATTATATTATTGAATAAAATTATATTATTTATTAGATTATAATTCATGATTTTATGTTTCGAACTTTATCACATCTGAGAGTACTTTTGGTCAGGTTTAAGAAAGTAATTACTGGCCTACAATACATAACACCAAATTTCCATGCAAAAAAATGGTACCGCTTTTGGTACAAAATTCCTGACATAATCATACCGCCAGGGAGGTCAAATGCTATAAATCTTTTGTGTTACTGAGCACCAGGTACAAATTGGATTTCCTGTGTTGAGCCTTGGAATTTGTATATATATATAAAACATCTACAAGACAATACCTCTACAAATATTATATCTAGCTACTCCAGCAGTTTGACAGCATGGTCCACTTTATATTTTCAGAGTCCGTACTATATATTTGCCACCAAACTGCACAACAACAACAACAACAAACATTCTACTGTATTTATTAGATGTATGCAACAATCTAGCATGTCAGCAAGAGCTGAATTTTCAAAAAAATGTTTGTGTTTCTGCCATTGCATTCTAGATAGCAATTACTCCTGAATAGTGTGTACTCGTTATATTGAGCTCTTTCTGTCGAGAGCTGAAGATTTTTTTTTTGCCCTTTTAAGCATTTTTATGCCACACAGGTACATCACCGACTTATGTTAACACAAATGTATTAGGCATCATTGAAGCTATTGTCTTTTTTTTATCTATAGCCTAGATAATCCATAAACAAGGTAGGTTGAGCACCAGCTGCGTGTTCTATGCTTTAATGAAACACATTTGATTCACACAAGTTCAGTCATATTTTCAGTAAACTAAGGATCTTGTTCAATTGAAAAATCGCTACTCAAAACTGTTCTATCCATACAGTGCTTAAAGATGAACTGTCATGTTATGCCTCTAAACTAAATTCCTCACCATTTTTATGTTTTTTTAATGACATTGATGACATTGTTTGCCTTTTTGTCCTGGCTGTGTTAGAGCATATTGTGCAAGTGATTTGAACCCCAAGCTTCACTGAGGCATATGTAGATGAAGGATGAAAGAGTTAACATTTACACAATACTTATTTTCAGGGAACAAGGATTACCTGGAAATCTTGTAGTAGGAATAGAATAGCTATAATTAGAGGAACGGTGGGGAGTACAAAATTACAATGGTATATAAAATACAGAAGAAGTGAAGAGAACTTTGTAAATTGTAGTAAGAGGTTTAAATTCTATTTTTTGTGGATTTGGGGCTTTGCAGAAAATGTTTTTGTGCGTAGATACAGAATAGTGGGCAAATAATACATAACTTTAATATATTGTATGAATTAGCTGGGAATCAGAGAAAAAATTAATTCACATATAAAGTAACAAAAATTACATATACTGTTTTACGAAAAACTGCAACCACACAATACAAAACTAAATGGAAAGAAAAATAAGAAAAAATATCACACACACACAAGCATTATACATTGCAATAAATCATCAGTTTTACACTGATCGTCAAAAATAAATAAATATATGAATGTTATTTATAAAGGTGCTCTTATTGAAATAAAATTTAAATTAAAATATTGACGATTTGGTAGTTTGTAGAACACTACACATATATTGTCCTACCATTTTCTTTCTATGGTATTTTTAAAAGTATTTTAATGTCAAAAATGTAAATACAGATGTTTTGATAGTTTATGCTTCTTATTTTGGCTTGGTCTGTTGGCTTGTAAAAAAAAAAAAAGCGAATGCAAAAAATATGTTACCACAAAATGGAAACCACAGATAAGAAAGACTTCACAGTTTACCCACATGACAGCTTCTTACGTTGTAGGTCAGTTTGTGAATTATCACATACAGAAATCTACTGACCATGCAGACATGAGTAATTGTGTAAATGCCAAGATTATATCACTTTCATATTTCCGTGAGCTGGTGTCATGCCAAAACCATAAGTTATCATGTTCATGAAAAAAAAAAAAAAGTATTTCAAATATATATATTTATATATATACTAAAATTGTGAGGACGTCAAATGGACAGTAAGATAATCTCATGAAAGAGCTTCAGGCAAGCAAAATGAAATGCACACAAATTCAAGTAAGAAAATCATTTAGGAATAGCATAAAAAGTTACTTACAAACATACAAAATAATACAAGGGTGCCTCGATTGATGCAAAAATGAATCCCAAAACACTCACGCTTATCTTAATGGCATTATGTCACATGCTTATAGGTAAGAATCGGATAGAAAACCAGAATACATTCATAAAATGTAGTTTTTGGACAAAATGTTTAGGCAATTTATAAATCCCTGGCTTGTAATTAGAAGGGAAAATGCCAGAAGCAGAAAAAGAACTGATAAATATCACATGCACTCAATTATCTTGTAACATTTATAGTGTTGTATTTGCTGATTATCTCAAATATTACCTGCAAAATGGCTTAGACAGCTTTGTAGCAAACGCTGTAATAGCTTACAGTCTGATTTGGAACTGATCACAAATACATTTAGGTTGAGGTTTATGTGCTATTGAAATTCTAAATTGCAGTACCACAGACATCACATACTATTTAGATTTACAAGTAATTTACTCATGTAAATTACAGGCAATTCAGTTCATTTTCTTGCTCTACATTAGGTCTGCAACATGCCCATGCCCTTATCGTGAGAAAATCTTGGATTTTTCCTTTGGGCACTTTACTCACAACATCCATGATGTTTGTATTGCACTGGCCATGATCGGATGTGACTATATTACAAAAGAAATGTCAGCTACAACATAGTCATACTTAAACATAATATCATTTTTAAAGAAGACAAGAATTAAAGTATAATTAACGTAACACTGGCCATGATGGTAGGGTAAAATACAGTGCTGCATAGTGCACTTGGTAAAGGCAGTGAAAATTAGCCTATATTTGCTATGAATTGCCTTCTGCCCATTATATGCCACTTTGGATCCTTCTGCTTATTTCCGTCTGCTTTTGGGTACGATATTATCCTGGTTGGAATGTAGCTGCCATAGTTCTCTATTAAATTATTAGTACTGTCTTTTTTTACTGACATGCTTTATTCCCATTGGCTAGAGTGTTTTACAATCCATTGTTTACAGTTTCTATGGAAATATATTTTTCTATCACATTTTTTTACATTTAGTTATTTGCTTTTTTATTTTTTTCAAATAGTATTAGTGTTATTAGTGTGTTTTGCAATTTATATAGGGCCAACTTATTCCACAGTTCTTTATAATATTATTAATGTAACTTTAACAAACCATGAGGCAAACCATTACACATATTAAGAGAAACAATAGCTGGTTTGCTCAATGAATTTACAATCTAGATGTAATAGGGTATAAAACCAGAATACCAAGTGATCAAGTAGAAGTTATCCTGGGGGTCCATAGGCTATTCTGAAGAGGTAGGTTTTTAGTAGACATGTGCAATTTTGACATTTGGATGCTTACAAATGTCTGAAGTTTGAAGTGCTGAATTTACGAATTGCTGAAGTGCTGAATTTCCAAAGTGCCGAACCCCACCGAACCGAATTGCCGAATTACAGAATTTCCGAAGTGCCGAAGTGCCAAAGTGCTTTAGATTTCTGAAAAGTGGCAAAACAAGAGAAGGAGGGAAAATTACGTGAATGATGACAGGAATCTTGACCAATAAGCTAATTCCTGGCACTGGGAGCCCTAAAGATGTGTAAGTGGTTGTGGTGGCAGCCTGGATACTGGGAGCACTACAGAGGTGTAAATGGTTGTGGTGTTTAGGGTTAGGGGATAAGGGTTAGGTAGACCTACAGATGTGTAAGTGGTTGTGGTGGTTAGGGGTTAGTGGTTAGGGTTTAAGAAGCCCTACAGATGTGTAAGTGGTTGTGGTGGCAAAGTGCTTCAGATTTCGGAAAAGTGGAAAAACAAAAGAGAGATGCTTACAAATGTCCATATTGCCGAATTGCCGAAGTCCCAAATTGCCAAAGTTCCGAATTTCGGAAGTGCCGAATTGAACCGAATGCCAATGGTCCGAATTGCCGAAGCAGACGAATTTTTTACTTACCCGAATTTCCAAACTTAACCAATTTTTTTGCCCGTGCACATCCCTAGTTTTTAGGGACTTCGTATAGGATTGAACAGTAGGAATGAAGTCCTGTAAGCATGAGTTAGCAACGTGGGTACGAGCAGCATATGGGAGAAGTTCACCGGCGGAGCTGCCAAGAAGGGGTATATTAATTAATTCAGAAATGTATCGGAGTATATAGTTTTATACAATATTTAAATTACGCTTTACTAATAAATGGATTCAATAGATTTCATTATATTTCTTTTTGACAAATTTAATTCTCAAATATCACATCGAAAGAGAGAAATAACAACAAAACTTCCCCTACTCTCCATAGAAGAATGCTCAATCATGGTTTCCAGGGAGAGGGTTGGCCACTTCCAGGAGTATACTAACCAATTGTAGACTACTTTTTGGGTTGATATGCATGTACAGCTTTAGAGATAAGGAAGATAATTCAAGGAAACAGTTCTTGTACCATAACTTATGCAAGTGGATAGGGGGTCATTGTTCTTAGAGCATCTATTTAATGAATGAGTTTTACATTTTACTTTGATAGTGAGTATCTGATTACATGACTTATCCACAAGGCCTGAGAATTTCATAAACTTTTCTAGATTCCATTAATATTTTACAAAAGTTCCACTATCACCATGCAGCATGATTTGTACAAAGGTAAACATCATAATATATTTCCCTAAACCTGTAAACAACATAAATAATATACTTTACTTTATGTAGTAATATTAAGTATTTTCACTTGAGGACATTTGGACCGAGAACTGATCTTGTCCAGTTTTTAAGTTTAGTTACCATTCCATTGAAACTGGTTTGAGAGAGTAATCAAACAACAGATGGAAACACATATCCCTGTTATGAATCTTAGTTTATTCTTTGCATCAATGATTTACCTTCCTCATGCACAATTAATTTAAAATTACTATTTCTAAGTGCTTTGCCAATTATGTGCCATGGTAAGCCCATATGCCTTATGCTTTCCACTGGAGACACACAAGAGGCGAGAATAGTTTTCTTCAAATTCTCAGATAATTTAAGGTGCATATTCTTTACTTAATAAATGTAACTTTTTCAGTAATTGTGTCAGTGTATTTATGAACTGCAGGTAACAATAAGAACTTGGATCTGATAAGCTGCATGATTATACTACATGGCATGTAATGTCTATAGTGTTATCAGGTACTAAGAAAAGCAGGCAGTGAAGGGTGCATATTCTTTACTTAATAAATGTAACTTTTTTCAGTAATTGTGTCAGTGTATTTATGAACTGCAGGTAACAATAAGAACTTGGATCTGATAAGCTGCATGATTATACTACATGGAATGTAATGTCTATAGTGTTATCAGGTACTAAGAAAAGCAGGCAGTGAAGGGTGAACATCTTCCTTAGTTTTTCATGGAAGTACATTCTAAAAAATAATATATAGTAAAATAGAATAGCACGGTTTGCGGTGAAACACTCCACATACAGATTCCAGGCACCATGACCACTTGAAATCACTGACGTGGTCATGGAGCTTGGAGCAACCCTTTAAGGAGTTACATTTTGTAGTTTATGAAATGGATTACTTATGTCACATGCAGGTACATCGCAGAAAACCATATTTGCAGTTGTATTTTCAATTTGACTTTCAGAACTCTAGTCACCGAATCAAGAACTGTGGTACTGAAGTTAATATTTAGGAAGCTCATGAATTCACAATTTGCAAGTTTCTTGAAGTCTTGAGAATTTAAATTCAGATGACACTTCATGGTTATAAAGTATAGAAAGTTCCTGCCAACTTCTGCTGTGGTACAGTAGTCCAAATGATGCGTTCCAAGGTTTAGATTTGTGAATGTGTAAAATGGAGATGTGTAAGATTGCCTCCTTTAGAGTTAATGCTGGAGCTCAAGGCTCACCAATATACAGCGTAAATGTATTAAATATTAGACATTAACTGGTTTAAACATTGAGCTTGGAGGGAACACAGCTCTACCTACTTCCCAAGACTGTCGCTTGGGAAAAGGTTTATATAGAAAGGAACTGTGGACATGGTGTCCTCCTGTTGAGTAACAGCACCCAATATTTTCACAAATGAAAAATAAAGTTCCACCCAAAAGGGTACACTATTTGTATTTCCCTTTTCTATATAATATTCCTTTAAGAACTCATTGATCCATGTAGTCTGTCCACAACACAATCTCCATTATAAATGATTAAATAAAAAAAAGCACTAACTCAATTATTTCTTTGTGTTGGAAAAAAAAACTCCTGTTGCTAAGACCATGAAATATGAATAAAGATTTCAGATCTTTCTTCTCCAGTTAAAAGAAGAATATTTATTTTATAAACACCCTGCAAGTAGAACCAGGATTTTTTTTGGCACAACAGTGTCTTTGTCAGGACTTGAAAAACATTCAAAACCTTGTCGGGTCAACTTGTGGGATGGTTGGGTAAAGAAATGTAACACTGATTTAGCTTGATTCTTTTTCAGTAGACTCTCTGCATAGAAAGAATTATGTAACTTGTTAGCATTTACAACTTCCACTGGAAGTTTATTCCATGTAATATGAGTGAGTGTTAATATAAATGATATTAATGATATTAATTTGTACAACTAACCCAGAAACCACTGCAATTTATATGCACATTTGACCTTGTCTTTATTTTTTTATTTCACAAAATATGGCAGGACATAGTACATCATTACAAAAAGTATTATTAAGCAACATATAAATGTAGATGTCATTTTCATTGAGAACACAGAATAAAGTTTATTATTCTACTATGTGTTAATGAACTGATCTCAAACTGT